>NC_064565.1:39436802-40787159 GCF_937001465.1 Orcinus orca | reverse complement strand
ACTAAGCCCACATGCCACAACCACTGAGGCCCGCACGCCTAGAGCCCGTGCTCTGCAACAAGAGAAGCCACCGCGATGAGAAGCCCGCGCACTGCAATGAAGAGTAGCCCCCACTTGCCGCAACTAGAGAAAGCCAGAGCACAGCAACAAAAACCCAACGCAGCCATAAATAAATAAATAAATTTATTTTTAAAAAATGAGGACTTCAGTTTACCTTATGGTTAATTTTTTTTTTTCACATTATGGCTAATTAATGCCGGGAAACAAAATTCAGGGCATATACCTGCATAAAGGAGGGACGGTGGGAGGGTTAAGAAGTCAAGTATTTAAAGCTCAAGTGTTTAGCACTGCATAGGCCCTCTGAGGCAACCAGTGGAGGCCATGTCATTCTGAAGGTGGCAGAAAGGGAAGGGGTAGAAAGGGGAAAGTAAGAAACTGTAAGAGAGAAGCAGAACTAGGGCTATTTGGGGTAGATCCTGATTGTGAACTTTTGAGTAAATTCTTAGATATTTCCCCTGCCCCTTGAACTTCAAAATGCATAGGCCAAGCTCTCCAAGGACGCTGGTGTGCCCTCCCAGGAGAATGTTAATCTCCGGGTTTCAGTGACTCAAGGCAGAGAAATGTAATCTCCCAAAGCACTTGCTGCAGGAGAATGAAAGCAAGGGGAGACCTTGATCTATTTTGTAACTAATGCCTTCTGAGGGATTTTGAGAGACCAATGTCAATTTTGATATAGAAATATCTCATAGATTTCAGACACTCCTTAGAGAACATAGGACCATAATACAATGAGTAGATTACACCGTGACATTAATAGAATCTTACCCTCTGTAAAGTATGCTGTTTTGCCCCACATTGTTTCAATTTTCATAATCTCTTCAGCATTCCAATGTGGGTAGTTAGGCAAACGGCTTGTAGAATGCACAGAGGCAAACAGATTCAGTATCTAGGACACGGAGTGATTGTAGAAAAGTCACTCCAGACACACACAGCCATGGACATGTCCGTCACCCCAGTTATGATTGCGAGCGGTCCATCCAGCAAACCGGACAACCTCCTTAGCCCTCTGAGCCCCAGTGGCACTACCTGCTATGCACTGGGGCTTGGGGGACCAAATAAGTAAATTACAGGAAAATGGACAAAAAGCACTTGAAGAAATGGAGTGGAAAAAGAAAGAGACAAAAAGGAAAAGAAAAGGGAGGAAAGAAGGAAGGGAGGGAGAGAGGAAGAGAGACAGAGATAGAAAAGAAATATAAGTGGTGGGGAGAAGTGAGATGTCCCCCCAAATCATCTTGAGTGCCGCTCAATGAAACCACCCTCACTTTATACTTTTGTACATGGTTATTTGTCCAAGAAGCATTTACTGACTGAGCATCTGTGATGCCAGATCTCTGAGGAGGGTGCAAAGACTTGTCAAATGAACCAGAAAGTGTACCACTGAGGATGGTCCTAGAATCATCTCTTTATAATTTCAGGACTGAATCATATTAGAGAGTCAAAAGAAATGCACCAATAGAGTTAAGTTAAATTAAAAATCTCAGTGAGGGCTTCCCTGGTGGCACAGTGGTTGAGAGTCCACCTGCCGATGCAGGGGATGCAGGTTTCTGCTCCGGTCCAGGAAGATCCCACGTGCCGCAGAGCAGCTGGGCCTGAGAGCCACGGCCACTGAGCCTGCGCGTCCGGAGCCTATGCTCCGCAACGGGAGAGGCCACAACAGTGACAGGCCCGCGTACGCAAAAAAAAAAAAAAAAAAAAAAAAAAAATTCTCGGTGAAAGAACAACAGTAATAAAATGGCCCTTTTGAAGTGTTTTAAGCCTAGTATTTCTCCTTCACTCATTTCTAATTCTACCTTGAAATCTCTTCTGGTTTCGCTCACAAATTCCTAACAGTCTTTCCACCCTTTATATCAATTACTACTTTGACAGACTATAATAAAGAAGTCAATTTGGCCTTCCTTTAGCTGCTTTATTATTAAGCTTTTTTCTCTTGTTACATATAATATATTTCAATTTAAAGAGAACCAGCAAAATACAGGTGCACCATTGACCAATTTAACTTGAGCCTGAAGCTGAAGACCATAATTTATTTTCATTTTTTACCTTTATTTGGGAATGAGAAAATGACCACCCATTTCTGATAGTGAATTGGAAAAAAATATTTTTCTCAGTTTAAAAAAAATCATATCCTGAGAAAGAAAAAAAAGCCCATGTTCAAGAAGGGCAAATCCGAAAATTACACAGTACAAAACAAAATGAAATGCAAATCACAAAAATAAACAAATAAAAAACTCTATGATTCCCACACAAAAACCTGCACACAGATAATTATACCAGCTTTATTCATAATTGCCAAAACCTGGAAACGACCAGGATGTCCTTCAGTAGGTGAATAAATAAACTGTGGTACATCTAGATAAGGGAATATTACTCAGCACTAGAAAAAATGGGCTATCAAGCCATGAAAAGACATGTTACTAAGTGAAATAAACCAATCTGAAAAGGTATAGACTATGTGATTCCAACTATATGACATTTTGGAAAAGGCAAAACTATGAACATGGTAAAAAGAACAGTGGTTGGCAGGGTTAGCGGGGGGGCGGGATGAATAGGTGGGGCACAGCGGATTTTTACGGCAGTGAAACTACTCTGTATGCTATTCTAATGATGAATATTCTAATGATGGATATTATTATCATTGTATATTTGTCCAAACCCATAAAATGCAAAATGCCAAGAATGAACCCTAATGTAAACTGTGGGCTCTGGGTGATTATTATGTGTCATTGCAGGTTCATCAGTGGTTACAAAGGTACTGCTCTGATCGGAGGTGTGGATAATGAGGGAGGCTATGCGTGAGTCGGGGCAGGGGTATATGGGAAATCTGCACCTTCCCCTCAATAGTTCTGTGAACCTAAAACTGCTCTAAAAAAAGTCTTAATAAAACCCCCCAAAAACCTAACTAAATCAATAAAATTAACTCTGATAAAAACAAACAAACAATGATTCTGCTTTAACCAAATCTACCTAATCCGAACACATCTAGAACCTCGTGCCGTAGAAATGGTGCCGCTACCCAAGCGGCTCTTCCTACATTTTGGCCCTCCACCTACCTTCTGTCACAGACACACATAGGAGTGGACCCCGCCAGCAGCTTTTCTTGGCAATTTTCTTGTAACAACTCTTCCTGTCTTGCCAGGGCTTGGCAGACTTACCTTTGGCATCCTAGGGCAAAGTTTTATTTTCCATGCTTTCGGCAGCGGGGAGATGGCTATGTTACTGTAAAACCGCATTAGAACACCACCTCATAATCTCAACAGGCCTCAGAGTCTTTGCCATACTTCTCTCTGTCCTCATACCTTCAGGTGATGTGACTCTTCCAGGGGAAGCACTTGGGGATGACTTCCACCCAGGCCTCCCAGTCCTTCTGTATTACACGGGCTCCTGCATTAAGCAGTCCTGGATTAGGCTTGCTGAAGTCCTTGCTCTACCAATCCAGGGTTTGATCCTGGCCCGATTTACTGGTGCTAATGAATGTGCTAAAGAAAACTGTGGAAGGAGCCTTACTACTGTCCCTAGTTTGCTCTCTCCCTGAGATGTAGCTTTTGCTCTTGACTCACAGCCACCAAAACCCATCATGATGGATGCAGCAAGAACACCGGGGCAAGTGACTCAACTGTGTATGTATACTCTTTCTTAGCATCTTTCCTACTGACACCAACCTCAGGCTGGCAGGTAGCTCCTGAATTTCAAAATCAGATGAGCATTTCAGAGCTTGAATGAGGATAATATGGTAAAAGTTTTAAATGACTTCAAGAAGAGGCTCTTATGGTTAATATTTGAATTAATAAAAACATGATGGTTAGGGGAAAGAAAGTGAGTTGCTCATTGTACTACAAAAAGGGAAATCAGGAAGGGAGGAACCGTTAAACATTGTTAAAGTAATTAAACAAGGAGGCCGTAAGACTGAGATGGCTCTAATGCCTCGGCAGCCGGGTAAACCAGAGAAATCTAAGCCAGAGTCAATTCCTATAAATGCCTCAAGGTTAAGCAGTTGAAACTTGGAAACAACCAATTCCAAACATACAACTAGGCGTTCCCAAATAAGGCAACTAACTGCTTACCCTATAGCCAACCACATAATTTCCTTACTTCACTTCTGCATCTGCTTCCTATGCTTCTTCCAGCAGAGCACCCCCTATCACTTGCAGTTTGGCGCTGTCCAGTTCCAATCTATGTTAGTGCAAATAAACTCATAAATTTTAATGTGTCTCGGTTTATCTTTTAACAATATTAAGACAAACTAATGCTAAAAGAATAACATTCTTTCGATTTAGATAAAGATTAAATTGATTATTGAATTGAACCTCAAGAAATCACCCCCTCCCACAATGGACTCTTTATTTCCAAGACCTTTCTGAATTGTTTTGAAATAATTAAAAGGCAGTCAGTTGTTCTTGTTGATAAGGACACACAGCTTTTTCCTTGCATGCCATCTTTTACAAATAAGTTACCTATAATGATTGGTTCCGTTTCCTTATCACTTTTTTCCCTTAAACCTCTGTTTCTTCTGACTGAAACAGCTATCATTCAAAGATCCCGGTGGTCTCAAAAGTGACTTCTCTTCTCGCCTTTCACTTATTTTCTATGAATTTAACGTTGTTAACATGGGCCTTAGAGTCAGACCGATCTCAACTGGACAGTTCCGCCACTTATGAGGTGCATGATCGTGGGTGAATGATCGAAATTTATCCTGTTTTTCCCAAGTGAGCTTCATAGGGTAACTGGGAGAATTCAATAAGTTCATGCGTGTGAAAGTGTGTCACTGCATGATTATACCCAGTGCTTCGCCAGGCCCGTTGTGGGCGGCCTCCTCTCACACAGCCTCCCTCCCCCTCTTGTAACATTCTCCCCACGTCTTCCCACTGTGCTGTAGAATCTGGGTTTTCCTCCTTCTTTGAGCACTGCCCCCAAGACTTTTCTCAAACGCTCTTCTTCTTTTTACCTCTAGGTATAGGTGAGCACCAAGGTGGTTTTCTCGGTGTCCCCTCACCCATGCCAACAGCTCCAGGTGTTCCCTCAGATGCACGGGTCCTACTTTGTACAGCTTTGCCCTGAGCATGACTCCCAAGCTCTCAACCACATCTCCCCGCCTGCTTGCTATCTTTCTGTGGGTGTTCAAACCTCACCTCAAACTCCACTCCATGCTTCTAAAACTCTACATTCTCCTTACACAATGCTGATGCTCCTTGGATCATTACAAATCATGAATTTGCCAAAATCAGCTTCATCACCTAGAGAAACACCTCTATGGGCTTACAGTGCATTTAATTGTCATACTTTCATTCATGAGATGGTCATATGAAGAAAAATTCTACAAATAACAAATATTGGAGAGGGTGTGGAGAAAAGGGAACCCTCTTGCACTGTTGGTGGGAGTGTAAATTGGTGCGGCCACTATGGAGAACAGTATGAAGTTCCCTCAAAAAACTAAAACTAGAACTACCATATGACCCAGCAATTTCACTCCTGGGTCTATATCCGGAAAAAACAAAAGCTGGAATTCAAAGAGATACAATGCATGCCAATATTCATAGCACACTATTTACAATTGCCAAGATATAGAAGCCACCCAAGTGTCCATCAATAGATGAGTGGATAAAGAAAATGTGGTACATATATACAATGAAATATGACTCAGCCATAAAAAGAGTGAAACTCTGCCATTTGCAACACCGTGGATGGACCTAGAGACTATTACACTTAGGGAAATATGTCAGACAGAGAAAGACAAATACTGTTTGATACCATTTATAAGTGGAAGTTAAATAATAAATAAACAAACAAATATATACAGCAAAACAGAAACAGACTCATGGATATAGAAAACAAACTAGTAGTTACCAGTGGGGAGAGGGAAGGGAGGAGGGACAAAATAGAGGTATGCGATTAAGAGATACTATGTACAAAATAGATAAGCAACAGGGATATATTGTACAGCACAGGGAATTATAGCCATTATTTTGTAATAACTTTTAATGGAGTATAATCTATAAAAACACTGAATCACTATGCTGTACACCTGAAACTATTCAATAATATAGTAAATCAACTAAGTGTCAATAAAAAAGTAGAAAATAAAAAACATTTCTTATGATTATTTGCACTAAATTTCTTTTTTACAATGAATGTTTATAATTTTTAAAATTGGGGGAAAGTATTTTTAGTTTGAAAATACAGGAGCAAAACCTAATCATTCGCATACATATGGTAAGGTAAAGTTAGGACATATCTAAGAGGTGGACCAGAATGATCACGCATAGTGGCACATTCAGAACCAGCTTCTAAACATACTAAGTCATGAAGGGGTCACCAAAGAAAAAATAAAAGCACGATGTTTGCAACGCATAAAAGAGAGACAGGTAACAGAAGGGACTAATGCATCACTACATATGTGGCATCAGCAGGGTAATGACATTTGTGAACATCCTAAGTGCCAAGCACGAAAGGTGTGGCTGTTCACATCATTTTATAAGTGGAGACCATCTCCTGATGATTAGCTCATTGTCTCTAGCACAGCCTGGGCCTCTTGTGAAATGCAAACACAGACACGGCCTCAGGCTGCTGGGTCCTACATGTTTAGGAGCCAAAATTTCTGCAATCTTTAGCCAAAGCAGAGCGCCAGTCCATTGGCACAAGTGAAGGCACAATTTAAAAGCGTGTGCATGTGCCAGCATTTACAGGGATTTAAAAAAAGACATTTGTAGAGAGCAACATACCATTTTTTTACCCTGTTTTGTTGGGCCTTAATTAAAGAGGCCTTTCCCCCCTTTTCTGCCACTTGGGCTGTGGGATTGCAGCCTCTCCTGGCTTGGCGGAGGATTTCATTGGTCCGCGGGCTAATTAGGAAGGACTCACACTGTTCCCCAGCCTCCTGAAAGGCCAGAACAAAGGCTGCTGCTGGTAGATTGCAGTTCTGCCTCAATTGCAGAGGCTCAGGAGTAAAAGAAAAAGAAAAGCTTTTAAATAGAGAAGCCTTTTGATGCTGTGAAAGAAATTAAGAACTAAAACAGAGGCCGAGGCGCTACTCCACACAGCTCTCCACACATACTCATTGTGTGTAGGAACAAGGTCAACAAAAGCTTGTCTGATACTGAACACCTCACATTAAAGAGGCATCTATTAGCGCCTGCTTCCTGGGCTCTCCTTCTTCGAAGCGCTTTCACAATCAGACCGTCTGGTGCCGCGATAAACATAGATAAATAGGAGTAGCATCATGCTTTCATCGGAACAATTAATGCATGATTTCCTTGTTGATTGTTTGCAAATACAGCGCAAACAATTGTGGTTTTTTTTTTTGGACCAAACTAAAATAAAGCTGTTCAGGAAAAAAACCCACCATCATTATATTAGCATCTCATTGTTCCACCCGAATTTCACCACCTCTTTCTCCATGTTTTAAAATAATTGCAGTTTAACCAAATATTGTGAGGAAAATGCACATTTTTCCCCCATAGAAGAATGGAAATCTTGAGTGCTGATTAATTTTTTAATAGCATGAATCAGTTAGTCATAAGTAACTGAAGCAAACTTGCCCATTTGTTCTGATATGTGCAGTCTTTACTCAGAGGGCTTCCAACGGAAGTCCTTTGTCTAATTCTATGATTTTGAAAATTGAGTGTCTTTCTTCAGAGCTCTTCTTCCAAATAACAATAATCATCCTTAATTGAGCCCTTACATGTCAACTACCATGCTGAGCACTCTACATGCATTATCTCATTTAACTCTCAAAAATCTATGACTTGAGCGCTATTATCACCTGCAGTTTACAGATGAGGAAACAAAGGCTCTGAGAGGCTTAACATAAGAAGGAAGATACAGCTATTACTGTAGGGTAGGGATTTGAAATCATGGCTTTCTGTCTTCAGAACCTAAACTTTCAACACTGAGCTATTATGGTAGAATTTTAATTTTTTTAATTGAAGTATAGTTGATTTACAATGTTTCAGGTGTACAGCAAAGTGATTTAGTTATACATATATATATTCTTTTTCATATTATTTTCTATTATAGGTTATTACAAGATATTATAGTTCCCTGTACTATATGATAGGTCCTTATCGTTGATCTATTTTATATATAGCAGTGTGTATCCATTATTACCAGATTTCCAATTTATCCCTCCCCCCTTTCCCTTTTGGTAACCATAAGTTTGTTTTCTACGTCTGTGAGTCAATTTCTGTTTTGCAAATAAGTTCATCAGTATAATTTTTTAAGATTCCACATATAAGTGATATCATATGATATTTGTCTTTCTCTGTCTGACTTACTTCACTTAGTATGATAATCTCTAGGTCCACCCACGTAGCTGCAAATGACATTATTTCATTCTTTTTAATGGCTGAGTAATATTCCATTGTGTATGTATGCCACATCTTCTTTATCCATTCATCTGTCAATGGATATTTAGGTTGGCTCCATGTCATGGCTATTGTAAATAGTGCTGCTATGCAGGAATTTCAATATTAATGTGTGAGTAATAATGTAGAATTACACAATCAGAAATTATGTAACCCACACTTCTCAATTTGCCAATAAGAAATTAACTTCAGAAAAGTTGGAGGATTCGTTTATGCTCACCCAGCTGGTTTTGTGAATTGCAGTTCCCTAATTTCAGAGAGCTTCTGCATAGGAAAGTTCTCTAGCTATAGCATGGATTAGGATCAGAGGGAGTGTCTGTTCTAGCAGATCTCTGGGGCCCACCACTGTATTTTCTTATTCAGCTGGTGTGGGTAGAGTCCCAGCATTCACTTTTCTAACAAGTTCTCAGATGACGCTGATGCTGCTGGTCTGGGAACCACACTTTGAGAACCACTATCCTAGTATCACACTGCTTCTCATGTAACTATTAGGTGAAAAAACTGATAAAGAGGATGAACAGACTTAAGCAGCAAAATAGTTGTAATTTTATTCAATTCAACTGAATGAGTCTCAGAGATGCCATCTTGCATTCTGCATCCTTTTTATCCATCTGATGGTCACATGCACAAATTTTGGGAAGGCGAAAACAAGGCAGTCGTTTACAGCAATGTTACTTCCAGTGCAAATATTTCCTGGAGGTTCTTCCTAAGATATTTGGACTCATTTTCCTTTTTAAAAGATAACTGCAGGGCTTCCCTGGTGGCACAGTGGTTAAGAATCTGCCTGCCAATGCAGGGGACACGTGTTCGAGCCCTGGTCCAGGAAGATCCCACAAGCTGCGGAGCAACTAAGCCCGTGCACCACAACTACTGAGCCACAACGCCCTAGAGCCTGCGAGCCACAACTACTGAAGCCTGCACGCCTAAAGCCTGTGCTCCACAACAAGAGAAGCCACTGCAATGAAGAGCCCGTGCACCGCAACGAAGAGTAGCCCCCCACTCTCCACAACTAGAGAAAGCCCGCGTGCAGCAATGAAGACCCAATGCAGCCAAAAAAAAAAAATCACAAAAAAAAGATAACTGCAAAAGCTCGAAGTTCCTGCATGCCTTAAGTTCCTTTCACAGTTCCTCTCAAGCCATTTTTAATACAAAGATTTGGATAATACAGCTGTGTAATTTATCTTTCAAAGGGGCAAGTACCACCTCGCTGCTGTGCAGATGACTCAGCATTGAAATGTAATTTACCAAAATGATTATGATCTGGTAAATGCATTTCTTTTCTCAGGAAAATGAAACATCTATCAGCCAGAATGTGCTTTTCTTATCCTCTTCCTCCAAATAATTTTCATCTACCCAAGTCACAAACCGTGATTGCTCAACCTGTAAAATAATCCTTATTCAAACCTGGTCATTATCTGAGAAGGAAATGAACGACCTTGAAGGAAAACTTGAATAACTCCGGCTCTGTCCTATAAAACTTTTCATCTGGGTCACATCTCAGGCCTGTTTCATCAGGAGACCAAATGACCAGGCACCATCACCATCTATTTGCTGGTCACCAACCTGTATTTGGAAGTCAATTGAAATTCTCATTGAGCCGAGCATGTGGCCTCCCTGCAATTTTTATCATGTTATTTTGGGATATACTTGCTGCAAAAGTGACAGATTAAATAGGAGGAAATAGGATTCTCTAAAGTGGGTAGAAATAAGTGGTCTTCTGAGGAAGTCTGGAAAATGTTTAAACAGAAAAAAATAATTATGAATTGGTGGCAAGTGAACTTAATTCCTTCTTAAATATGACAATTCTCAGACAATCTTCCAAGCAGCCTTCTTTCCCTGTGAGCCGAAGCCATTTCCAGGCAATGAAACTATTATAGTGCATGCTTGGAAAGATTCCAGCAGCTTCAAGGGGAATTCAAGGCTCCCACAGTCACCGTGATACTCGCATCAATGCAGTAACGGGACAAGAACAGGAAGCACTATAGCAATAACAATTATAATACAGCAAATGGACTTGGAGTGGCAGAGATAACCTGTAATTTAACATTTTGCCCTTGTAGATGGAGAGTTTTAATACCTGATGTTAACTGGTTTCCTAGCAATGATAGCAGGAAGCAACCAGTGGGATGAATGTGGGGCAGAAACAGAATGTTGTACAGCAGAGACAAAAAGCGGAGGACCCTGGACAGGACCGAAGAGATATTACCCTGTTGGGGAATGATTGACAGCTGACCCTGACCGAGCATCAGAGATTTCGTTCTTGGAGGTTGGAGTTTTAAAAATATGCTTCTGAGAGGTGATTCTACAAGTGCAACCAGGGTTGACCTAGAACACAACAGCTAATAGAGCTGCAAATAATTTATACTTTTATGGGTCTTAGTCAATTCTTAGTAAGTTTACACAGTTTATTTCAAGGTCCCATGTTCCTCTTGCCCTATTAATCCTTTGATTACCTTTACATAATCTCAAAATGAATAGCTCATTCAAATGTTATTCAGGAGATATAGGATTCAGAGAAACTCAACCAATATTTATAGTAACGATTGATGTTTGGTTTAGGCAATTTAGATATCATTTATATTTATGTCAGAAGTGATCATACCATTCACTAAAATTTTTCCAGCATTTAAATACTCACAACAAGTTCTTGCAAAGTTGTGAAAAAGATAAATCAATCATTGAACTTTCATATTTCCTGTATTAATGTTCTTCCATCTTTCTCTGCTCTGCATTCTCTGTGCTGTTACTTGGCTGCTAATTTTTTATAAAGCAGGGGCTCCCTCTGTTCTGCACACACTAACTCTTGTGAGTGTTAATTGGTGCTCAAAGAACAAAGAGCCTCATGGTCAAGAAAACTCGGGGAAATGCCTAGATACCAAATCCTATCCTTGGAAAGTCACAATACTCATTAGCATATTAAAGGCTCTGAAAGGTCCTGCAGTAAGAAAGAAACCTCTCTAATTTTGTTTAACAGTTAAACAAACCTATTTGAGCCTGGCTAGACTTTTTTCTTGGCACACATCTTAACACACCCCAGAAAAAAATGTCCTTAACCCCAAGCTGGGCAGTGTAAGTGTTAGCAAAATTTCAAGTTACAACCATCTCTGGACTATTTATATTTTAGTAGGGTATACTTTGTAAAGCCTTCTTAATGCAAAGGATGTATGCTGTGACAAATGGTGAAGTCATTACACGTCCGTTCATGAAGATGAACTTGCAAAAAGTACAGGGAAATTTATAAAACCACGAGACAGAAGCTATTGTTTAATACTGATCTGAAAACAATGTGACCCATGTATTATGTTTCCCAAACCAGGCAACAAGGAAATTAGAACCCCACACGCACACACACACAACACAAATGGTACATAATTTGCTACTGACTCTTATTCCATTTATCTTGAGTGTTTCCCCAGAATGCTGTGGGTTTTAGAGACAAACAGCTCCGGGCTGTGCTACTTACTTACTACTTGACTGACCTTGGGCAACAGAATGAACTGTTTTCTCATCTATGAAATTACATATTTACCTAAGAATTGTTACATGGATTCAGAGGGGTAATGTGGACAAAGTACCTAGCATATAATAGGCACTCAATAAATTACAATTTCCCCCACAACCCTGATTCTCCCTCCACATTTTGGAGTCAGTTGAGGTTCTGAGAATGACAGCATTCTTTTCACGTGCTAATGATAAACTGCTGTTGCACTGAATAAATTGTAATAAAATTAATGTTCCTGTCTATCACCCCATTGTGAGCTCCTGAGATACAGCTCCTGTGTTTAATTCACCAGGCCAGGGTCTTCAACATATTAGGAGCCCAGTATGCTTGTTAAATAAATTAATAATCTCCAAAAAACAACTGTCCTTTATCTTGCACAGTCTTCTTTCTCTAGATACTAAGCATGGTGAGTCAAAACTACTTTGACTTGATGTTAACTCTCTCTCTTTGCAATAATGCTTCTCCTCTGAAATAACACACACATCAAAATATCAGTTTAATACACATAAATTAGTTGCTCATTGCACTGTGATATTAGTTAATTTTGAAATTGCATTATAGATTTCTAAATTAAAGAGATTGCCTGCCTGTCACTCACATCACATACAATGAATGCCACCATCAGGCATCACCTTTTTCCAGCTTTGCCAGACTGAAGGTCATTATCAATTGCTGTTTAATCAGCCAAGTCATGCATATAGACAAAGGTTAACTGAGCATGGACCAATCTGACTTCCTTTGTCATCGCAAGACAATTTGCGGCTTAATAAAGCTGCTCTGATTGCACTTAACAACACCTGCTTTAAAATCCAGCCTCATTAATAGCACACTAATGAGTTAGGGATCTTCTGGCAAGGGCATGATCAAAGACAGATTATTTGCTTTCTGATTAAATGACCTAAATAACATAAAACCAAACCTCCCAGTTTCCTTTAGGGAAAGTCTTTTTGGAAAAAGTTATGAAAGCTGTAGGCAACTCCAGATATGATTTTTTTAAAAAGGCAGGAAAGAATCATCCATTGGCTTTCACTGTGACGTGGAACCACAGTGAACAATAAATGAAATTGAGCCAAACTATGTTCTCGACTTTTTGAGCTCACACTTTAAAACACAAAATAGCCACTGATCAAGAAAGCAAAGAGATATAAAACTCAGAAAGGGAATTTTTGGAATCTTTATGAAGGTAGTATATTAGTATAAAGATTGTTTTTTAGAAGCAACTTTGTTACTGAAATAATAAAAGTGGTTTGATGCTTTTGCATACACTGGAGTTTTGGAGTTTGATGTTAAGTTGCTATGTGGTGTCAGGCAAGTCATTTGTTGCTCTGAATAGCCATGTGTTCCGATCTAATAAAACCACTGGCTAAACATTCGACATCGGAAATCTTGCACCTTTCTTTTTGCATTTCTGTAATTATTCTATCTGAACTAGATATGTCAATAATACCTGCCTGCCTGCCAAGGTAAGGAGAAAACTCTGCCATAATCTCTGCTACGAAGGTCAGTGAGGGAATAGAATCTGCTGTCAGAGCTCAACCAAGGGCAGCCAATCTAAAGTCCTGACAGTGGCCAAAGCTTTCAGTTATCAACTAGCCAATCCAAAGTCTTCTCAGAAATGGAACAGAACTGGAAGTTCAGAGCCTAGAATAAAGAGGTTGGGAGAGAAGCTGAAGTAGACACACACATACACGAGAACAGACATGAGGAAGTTAGCTGAGTAACATTCATGGAGGAGCACAAGAACAAAGTTCCGTTGGATTTTTTTTTTTTTTTTTTAGGGTACGCGGGCCTCTCACTGTTGTGGCCTCTCCCGTTGCGGAGCACAGGCTCCGGACGCGCAGGCTCAGCGGCCATGGCTCACAGGCCCAGCCACTCCGCGTCATGTGGGATCTTCCCGGACTGGGGCATGAACCCGTGTCCCCTGCATCGGCAGGCGGACTCTCAACCACTGCACCACCAGGGAAGCCCCCGTTGGATTTTAAAAAATTGAAGTGTAGTTGATTTACAGTGTTATGTTAGTTTCAGGCATACAACATAGTAATTCGATATATAAGATTGAAGGCTCCTTGAGTGTAGGAAGCAAAACTTAACATTCCTTTTGCCATCTTCACATCACTAGCAGAGTACAAAGTAAGTGCCTAGTAAATATTTATTAGTTGATGGTGCAGAGAGTTTTTTGTGTGAAATGTTATTCTAAACTTCATCTTTAAAAGGAAATCACTTCAATGATGAGTAAGGTGTCGCTTGGACAAGTTTTAAGTATAGGTACATCAATAATTAAAATCTTCTGAAAAAAGTCCCCCAATTCATTTTCCTTCTTTCTAAGATGATTCTAAAAAGGTGTGTGGGTGAGACAGTGAATGGGAGACAGATGATGGTGGTCTGGTTCAGCTCTGTGGCTTACTCAGGAGGGGACAAATTGAAATCTCTGTGAAACTTGATATCCTCATCAGTCAAAAGGGAATAATATGCCCTCCACCACCTCCACTAAGTGGCTTTCAGGAACAAAGGAGAAAATAAGCTTCAATAGTGTTTATTTTTTTCGAGTATTCTATTGTAGTTCACATATCATAATGCATTAGAGGTGGTGGTTTGTACAGGCTCTCAAGAACTAATTTTTTTTTTTTAATTTACAGTGCTGCTATGAACATAGGGGTGCATGTATCTTTTTGAATTACAATTTTATCTGGGTATATTCCAAGAAGTGGGATTGCTGGATCATATGGTAATTCTATTTTTAGTTTTCTGAGGAACTTCCATACTGTTCTCCATAGTGGCTGTACCAATTTACATTCCCACCAACAGTGCAAGAGGGTTCCCTTTTCTCCACACCCTTTTCAGCATTTATTGTTTCTAGATTTTTTGCTGATGGCCATTCTGACTGGTGTGAGGTGATACCCCATTGTAGTTTTGATGTGCATTCCTCTAATGATTGGTGATGTTGAGCATTCTTTCATGTGTTTGTTGGCTGTCCTTATATCTTATTTGGAGAAATGTCTCTTTGGGTCTTCTGCCCATTTTTGGATTGGGTTGTTTTTTTTTTTGATATTGAGCTCCATGAGCTGCCTGTATATTTTGGAGATTAATCCTTTGTCAGTTGCTTCATTTGCAAATATTTTCTCCCATTCTGAGGGTTGTCTTTTCATCTTGTTTATGCTTTCCTTTGCTGTGCAAAAGCTTTTAAGTTTCATTAGGTCCCATTTGTCTATTTTTGTTTTTATTTCCATTTCTCTAGGAGGTGGGTCAAAAAGGATCTTGCTGTGATGTATGTCACAGAGTAAGAAATAATTTTTAAACTTTGAAAGGTTTTGTAAGCTGGTTGTTAAACGGAGCCATTATTAAATATTAACATAACTTACAATTAAACAAATTATATTAAAAATCTAAGTAACACATAGTCAAAACTCATATTCCCTAATTATTTTACCATATTTTGTTATTATTTATGCTGTTGAGGTATTTATGTCTGTTATCTTTGTGTGGTAGAAATACTGTATAATGGTGTGCATTTTCACATCTCTTCCCAGCTCTGCATTGAATAAGTCATGTTGTTAGCTTGAAATTGGCCATGATGAAAGTATTTACACCATGAAAATCAGCAAATGCTACAAATTAGGGCTTTCTGTTCAGATAGCCAGTTTTTAAACATTTACAATACACTATGGGTATTTCACGCACTTGGGTATTAGCAACTGGAGAAAAGAGCTGGTTCTTAATCTATCTTTGTGTGTCTCACAGTGTGGGGTACGATGTTTAATCCAGTGCATACTGGAATCCACTGCAGAGTTTTAAAAAAGAAAAAGTAATCTGATGCCTGGACAGCCTATCTCCTACATATATATATATATATATATATATATATATTTATACAGCAGGTTCTTATTAGTCATCAATTTTATACACATCAGTGTATACATATCAATCCCAATCGCCCAATTCAGCACACCACCATCCCCACCCCACCGTGGTTTTCCCCCCTTGGTGTCCATACGTTTGTTCTCTACATCTGTGTCTCAACTTCTGCCCTACAAACTGGTTCATCTGTACCAGTTTTCTAGGTTCCACATACATGCGTTAATGTACAATATTTGTTTTTCTCTTTCTGACTTACTTCACTCTGTATGACAGTCTCTAGATCCATCCATGTCTCTATATATGACCCAAATTCACTCCTTTTTATGGCTGAGTAATATTCCATTGTATATATGTACCACATCTTCTTTATCCATTCGTCTGTCGATGGGCATTTAGGTTGATTCCATGACCTGGCTATCGTAAATAGTGCTGCAATGAACATTGGGGTGCATGTGTCTTTTTTAATTATGGTTTTCTCTGGGTATATGCCCAGTAGTGGGATTGCTGGATCATATGGTAATTCTATTTTTAGTTTTTTAAGGAACCTCCATACTGTTCTCCATAGTGGTTGTATCAATTAACATTCTCATCAACAGTGCAAGAGGGTTCCCTTTTCTTCATACCCTCTCCAGTATTTGTTGTTTGTAGATTTTCTGATGATGTCCATTCTAACTGGTGTGAGGTGATACCTCATTGTAGTTTTAATTTGCATTTCTCTAATAATTAGTGATGTTGAGCAGCTTTTCATGTGCTTCTTGGCCATCTGTATGTCTTATTTGGAAAAATGTCTATTTAGGTCTTCTGCCCATTTTTGGATTGGGTTGTTTGTTTCTTTAATATTGAGCTGCATGAGCTGTTTATATATTTTGGAGATTAATCCTTTGTTGATTCGTTTGCAAATATTTTCTCCCATTCTGAGGGTTGTCTTTTTGTCTTATTTATGGTTTCATTTGCTGTGCAAAAGCTTTGAAGTTTCATTAGGTCCCATTTGTTTATTTTTGTTTTTATTTCCATTATTCTAGGAGGTGGATCAAAAAAGATCTTGCTGTGATTTATGTCAAAGAGTGTTCTTCCTATGTTTTCCTCTAAGAATTTTATAGTGTTCGGCCTTACATTTAGGTCTTGAATCCATTTTGAGATTATTTTTGTGTATGGTGTTAGGGAGTGTTCTAATTTCATTCTTTTCCATGTAGCTGTCCAGTTTTCCCAGCACCATTTATTGAAGAGACTGTCCTTTCCCCATTGTATATCTTTGCCTCCTTTGTCATAGGTTAGTTGACCATAGGTGTGTGGGTTTATCTCTGGGCTTTCTATCTTTTTCCATTGATCTATATTTCTGTTTTTGTGCCAGTACCATATTGTCTTGATTACTGTAGCTTTGTAATATAGTCTGAAGTCAGGGAGTCTGATTCCTCCAGTTCCGTTTTTTTTTCCTCAAGACTGCTTTGGCTATTTGGGGTCTTTTGTGTCACCATACAAATTTTAAGATGATTTGTTTTAGTTCCGTAAAAAATGCCATTGGTAATGTGATAAGGATTGCATTGAATCTGTAGATTGTTTTGGGTAGTATAGTCATTTTCACAATATTGATTCTTCCAATCCAAGAACATGGTATATCTCTCCATCTGTTGGTATCATCTTTAATTTCTTTCATCAGTGATTATAGTTTTCAGCATACAGGTCTTTTGTCTCCCTAGGTAGGTTTATTCCTAGGTATTTTATTCTTTTTGTTGCAATGGTAAATGGGAGTGCTTCCATAATTTCTCTTTCAGATTTTTCATCATTAGTGTATAGGAATGCAAGAGATTTCTGTGCATTAACTTTGTATCCTGCAACTTTACCAAATTCATTGATTAGCTCTAGTAGTTTTCTGGTGGCATTTTTAGGATTCTCTATGTATAGTATCATGTCATCTGCAAACAGGGACAGTTTTACTTCTTCTTTTACAGTTTGTATTCCTTTTATTTCTTTTTCTTCTCTGATTGCTGTGGCTAGGACTTCCAAAACTATGTTGAATAATAGTGATGAGAATGACATCCTTGTCTTGTTCCTGATCTTAGAGGAAATGCTTTCAGTTTTTCACCATTGAGAATGATGTTTGCTGTGGGTTTGTCGTATATGGCCTTTATTATGTTGAGGTACGTTCCCTCTATGCCCACTTTCTGGAGAGTTTTTTTCATAAATGAGTGTTGAATTTTGTCAAAAGCTTTTTCTGCATCTATTGAGATGATCATATGGTTTTTATTCTTCAATTTGTTAATATGGTGTATCACATTGATTGATTTGTGTATATTGAAAAATCCTTGCATCTGTTGGATAAATCCCATTTGATCATAGTGTATGATCCTTTTAATGTGCTGTTGGATTCTGTTTGCTAGTATTTTGTTGAGGATTTTTGCATCTATGTTCATCAGTGATATTGATCTGTAATTTACTTTTTTTGAGACACCTTTGTCTGGTTTTGGTATCAGGGTGATGGTGGCCTAATAGAATGAGTTTGGGAGTGTTCCTTCCTCTGCAATATTTTGGAAGAGTTTGAGAGGATGGGTGTTAGCTCTTCTCTAAATGTTTGATAGAACTCACCATTATTATTAGACAAAGTACAATTAATGACAAAAAGTATTACTGGATATAAAGTTATTTAATTTTGATTAAAAATTTAATTCACCAGAAAGTTAAAACAATTCTAAATTATTTGAAAGAAACTATTACAATAATTTTTAAATATATTAAGCAAAAATTAACTAAAAAAGAATCTATGATCATAATGAAATAATTTTAATGTGTTTCTCTTAGTAACAAATAGAATAAAAAGTTTGGTCAGGATATACATGATTTGAAAAACATGATTAATGAACTTAACTGACATATTAACTTATGAGTTAATTGTACTAAATAACTGCAGAGAATGAATTCTTTTCAAGAGCACACACAACATTTGGGAAAACAGAGCACATGTTGGGCCATAAAGTATGTCTCAATAAATTTCAAATTATTGAAATATATAAAGAATATTCTGTATTCTTTTATTAAGCTAGGAATCAGTAGAAATTTCAATAAAATTAAGCTAGAAATCAATAGAAAAAAGATAACTTGGTAATTCTATATACTGGAAAGTTAGGCTATATACTTCTAAATAACAAATGGATTGAAAAGGAAGATGCAATGGAAGTTAGAAATCGTTTTATTGTATGAAAATAGAAATACATTTCAGAACCTCTGGAGTGCAGCTAAAACCATGCTTTAGAGGGACATGTATAGCCTTCAGTTCGTATCTTAGAAAAAAAGAAAGACTGAATAACAAAGAACTGGATTAGAAAATTAAGCTTCAAAAGTTTATAGAAATAAGAAACTATTAAATTCACAAATGTCAACTTAAAAAAAAACTTACATGGAAAAATAAGGTAACTGGAAATTTTGTTCTTTGAAAAGGCTAATAAAATTTATGAAATCCTGAAATGCTGATCATAAAAAAAAAAGAAGAAAGGCACTAATAATTTCAGGAATGAAAAGGGACATCACTACAGATGGAATAGATATTAAAAGGACAAGAAGACACTATAAACCAATAAATTCTTTAAAACATGACACAAGAACTTGACCATGCAGCAATAGCATAAAAACCCATTTTGTGAGAACCAAACTAACAAAACATATGAAAAATATCCACATAGAAAACTAAAAAGAAAAATTAAGAAAAATTAATGAAAACATAAATAAAGGTAGGGATATACCATGATCATACCATAAAGGTCATTGTACACAAATTGATCTTTAGATTCAGTTCAAACAAACTGAGCAAAATTTGGAATTTGACAACCTGATTCTAAAATGTATATAGAAATGTAAGGAGATGAAAAAGAAAACAAAATGAAGAGAAAACTTGTCTTACAAGATGTTCTAGAAGATATTAGATGTAGAAATTATGTTAAGAGTAGAAAAAAGTTAAGAGTGGTATAAAGACACAAAGAGACCACTTAAACAGATGGGAGTTCAGAAACAGACTTGTGAGTATATGGATATTCCATTTCTGATAAAGGTGATATGACCCAGCAGTGAGGAAATGATGGTCTTGTCAATTAACAGTGCTCAGTTAATTGGTCATCCAATTAGAAAAATGAAAATTGACCTATGTTCACATCTTCTAAATATAAAAGGTAAAACAAAAAGCACTAGAAGATACAAACAGAAAACTATCTCATGTCCTTGAAGTAGATGAAGATTTCCTAGACAGTACATACAAGTAGAAACCATAAAGAAAATATTGATAAAATTGAACACATTAAGATCAAGACCTTCTCTTCATCAAAAGACACCATTAAGAGTAAAAATGGAAGTCACAGAGTGGGACGATATATTTGCAAAGACAGTAACACAGACAAAAGGACTTGTGACCTACACACACCCCACACACACACTCCTACAAATCAATAGGAAAAACATAGCTAACCCAGTAGACAATCGAGCAAGAAAACTGAACAAAAATTTTACAAAATACGTAGTCAAATAGCCCACAAACATTTGCTCAGCCTAAGTCCTCTGGGAAGTCCAAACACTAAGACACCATACACACACCCCAGAATGATGAAAATGTAAAAGACTGTAAATAAAAAGTTATTTGAAATAAAGAGCAATGGGCGTACCTGCAAAGTAGTACCATCACTTGGAAAATATTTTAGCATTTTCTATGAAGGTGACCCAGCTATTTCATTCCTAGGTATGTAGCCAAAAGAAATTCATGCACACTTACGTGCAAGCACATGTACAAGAATATTCATGGCAGCATCATTTGAAAGTTCCCCAAAAGGAGACAATAGAAATATCCCATCAACATCAGAATGAATATATTTTATTCTATTCCCTCAATGGAATACTACAAAGCAATGGAAATGAACAAAGAGCAGTTTAGGGCAATAACTAATAAAAATCAAAAGAAGCCAGATGCATACAAATACAAATATATATCATGTGATTCAATCTCTATGACCTTCAAAACCAGACAAAACTAATTTATGGTGTTAGAAGTGAGAATAGTGACTATTCTTAGAAGGAGAGAGGAGGAGTATAGATTATCCATGTAATGGAATATAATGTGTGATTAAATAAATGAGGTGGATTTATATATACTGACATTAAGTAATTACCAAGGAGAAAAATAAGGTGCAGAACAATGGGTACAGCTTAAACATAGTAAAAAAGAAAAAAGAATTTTATGTACTATATGTACTGTATGTACATACACACACACACAAACACTTATGCATGCAGAAGAAACTGATTGCCTCAAGGCAAGTTACTTGAGAAACTAAAACAGAAGTTCAGGGTTGGGCAGTATAATTTTTGCTGAATTTCATTCTGTTATGTTTGAAAGTTTTGAAATGTTCATGAATTACTTGTTCAATTAAAAAGTCAAGTAACAGATGAATTATCCTTAGTTATTTAGAGCTGTTTTTACTGATCAGCAAGTAATAAGAGAGAATTTCTCAAGTTGTCTGCACACGGCATGAGTTTTGCATTTTTAGCTGCATATCCAGGCTCACTTATTTAGTGTGACTTGGTCAGGTCAGAGTCACAGAAGACTACATAAGTGAGCAAATTATTATTCTTCAAAATAAATGCTAAATATAGATACATGAATTCATATTGTCTGAGAAGGATAATTGCTTGATATTCAAACCCCTAGTTATTTCCTTTACAGTGGCAACCGAACTGGATTGAATTGTGTCCCCCGCAAAAGATATATTGAATTTCTAACTCTTGGGACCTGTGAAGTGACCTAATTTGGAGATAGGGTCTTTGCAGATGTAATCAAGTTAAGATGAGGTCATTAGAGTAGGTCCTAATCCAATGACTGGTGCCCTTATTAGGAAAGGGAAATTTGGACACAGATACACACAAAAGGAAGATGTCCATGTGAGTATGAAGACAGAACGTGGAGTTATGCTGCCACAAACTAGGGCATGCCGAGGATTGCTGGCAACTACCAGAAACTGGAAGAGGCAGGAAGGATTCTTCCCTGGAGCCTCCAGAGGCAGCAAAGCCCTGCTGACACCTTGATTTCGGACTTCTAACTTCTAGAACTGTGAGACAATATATTTCAGTTGATGTAAGCCATCTAGTTTGACCTAATTTCTTATGACAGCCTTTGGAAACTAATACAGCAACCTTTACATTTCTCTTTTTTTCCCCTCTTCTAATATATGTATATAAACTGATACAGTCATACATATTTCTTCTCAGTAATTCCTCCTCTGTTTTCACCCTGATGTGTTCTTGGGTATAATGTTATACAATGAATCACTCCTGAGCAGATCTTATGTCTTTATAAAAATAGTATTCTAATCGGGATTGTGTTCCTGATCAAGTATCTAATGAAAACAACAACAAAAATTGCCTATATGTGATGAAACATTTATAAAACAATGGTAAACCTTTTTTTTATCCTGTTGAAAAATAAAAATTATTTCAAATATCATAAAAAGGACAGAAATGAAATAAAAACATTAATATATAAAGGATTTTTACAAATCATCAGGTATGTATCTGGCTTATAAAATTACAATATTCATAACTTTGACCTATATTAATGTGATAAATTTATTAAAGTATAACTAACTTTTTTTCTTTTCTTGTAATTGAAAGCACTTTTTGAGGATAATTTAGATGATTTCAGATCTCAAAATAATCCCATTTGGGGAAGTTGAAACTAGTGCTTTTTCTTAGATAAATTTTCTAGCCATATGTAAATATGAAAATCGTTGCATTGACCTTAGTTAGACAGAGATGAAATAATTTTCCAGTGAGGATATTCCATTAGGAAAAAAGTGACAGGTAGCTCAAATCTCAGTGCTACTATTGACTAGAGCTGTCTGACTTCGGGCAAGTTACTGATAACCTTTTAATCATCATTTTCCTCATCTGTAAAACACTGCTAATAGCTACTCATTTTGTGCACATTAACTAACCTTATGCCTCTATTATATTAAGCACAGAGCTTTGCACATAAGTTGGCCTAATTGAAGCTACTGTTGTGTTGGTCTGTGTGAGATGGGGTCAGATAAATCCTTCCCATAATGAAAAAGGAGAACTATCCCCTCCATCTTCACTTGTAAAAAACAGTGTAAACAGTCTCAGAGATGAAAGTAATATGTTAGGCAGCCTTTATGTCAAACTCCTTTAAACTTTATCTTTTTTTTTTTTTTTTCCTTTGTGGTACGCGGGCCTCTCACTGTTGTGGCCTCTCCCGTTGCGGAGCACAGGCTCCGGATGCGCAGGCTCAGCGGCCATGGCTCACGGGCCCAGCCGCTCCGCAGCATGTGGGATCTTCCCGGACCGGGGCACGAACCCGTGTCCCCTGCATCGGCAGGCGGCCTCTCAACCACTGTGCCACCAGGGAAGCCCAAACTCCTTTAAACTTTAATGATAAGGCAACTATATATGTGACAAAATTTGCATGCTGCTTTCAAAATTTTAGAAGTCCAAGATATTTTGAAAAAATCATGAAATAAATGGCTATTAAAAGGTATTGGGATAATTCAAAAATATTTTCAGTTTAATTGAAAATATCCAATAAACAATACAAAAGATTTTGAAGGCCTTTGCTATATCTAGGTCATCATTCCCAGTGCATGCCCCACAGAACTGTACCTGCACAAGATGCTTATAGACATATGTTCAAAAAGGTTTCCAAGTGTGAGAAACTCCGAGGTAAACAGGTTTCTTTGCTGTAGGCTTCCACTGAATCTGTAGGGAAAATAGTGATTCCAAAATTCATTTAATTCTGTTTTTCACTATATGTCTTTCAGGAGTTGGTATTCTGTGGAACATACTTTGGGAAGTGTTGGTGTAGCTCATGCCCTAATGTCCACTTCAGTCTGTACTCAACTTAAATGAAACAGTAGAATGGAAAGAATAAGAAGTGTGGAAAGCTTTCTTCAATAGGGTGAGGTGAAATCCTGAGAATGAGGTAGATCTGTTGGCTTAGAGCAGGGGTTAGCAAATAGAGTCTGGGGCAGGGGGATGATGGGGGTGGGAGTGGGGGGCAAACCTGACCTGCTGCCTGTTTTTGTAAATAAAGTTTTATTGGAACACAGACATGGCCATTTGTGTATTCACTGTCTATGGCAGATTTGCACATAGACAGATCTGTGTGCAGAGTCCAGTAGTAGCCACAGAGATAGCATGGCCTGCAAAGCTGAAAATCTTTGCTACTGGCTCTTTACAGAAAAGTTTGTAGGCCCTTACTCTAGATATTTTCCCCTAATCTGGGTAAAGAAGTATTGTGGATTGACAAGTCCTAATTAATCTATAGCCAGGGATTGTAAAAATACTATTTTGATTCCAAATATTCATTGACCCCCAAAACCAAAGACTTGAGGTATGTTTGTCTATGGAGATAAATCAACCAGATAGGAAACTATGAAATTTCTACCCTTCAATTCATTTGTTGTTGTGGAGGTGGTGGCAGACATGGAAAATTAAGCCTACGAGAGAAAAAAAAATTTTTCTTTTCTCTTGGGCAGGAAAAGGTTTAGTAAAATGGTGCTGATTTTAAATTTTGAAACAGATTAAGTTGAGCAAAAAGTAATGCTATAGCACTTTTTGTGTATATAACTAAATCTGTGCCAAACTAACTACTACACTGAACCATTATTAAATTATATATAAATATATATTATTAGATAATATATATGATATATATTATAGAGAGAGAAAGAGAGAGGGGGGCTAGAGAGAGAGAGAGGTGAATGACTTCTTCGTCTAAGTTTAAATTAAATTGAAATATTTCTACAAAACATTTCCTGTTGAGAAATACCAATATTATCATCTTTTTGATACCCTTGCAATAGAAAATTCATCTATCTTCTCAAAGCTATAACTTCTTACTTCATAAAACAGACAGAAATTCCCTTCTACTCATATTTGAAGAGAAGCCTTTATACACATTCTATCTTTTACATTTAAATTGTTTTACTTGAACCTCACTCTCCTTTTGTACTGTAAACATATATGCTTTACAAAACCCTCCTTTAATAACAGAGTAAAAATCATTTACATTCTTTTTTGAGAATAAGCACAAAATAATTAAGTTTTAAAGATCTTGTTTCAAGTTACTCCAGAATAGAACACAGTATATACAGATATAAATGGCAATGGGGCATGGGAACGGAGGGGACATGGCTGCAGTGTTTAGATCCTTAGGACTGTTTTCTTTAATTGCATCAGCTACTCAGAAGGCCACTGTAAATGAAACAGTCATGCTCTCTGTGCCTGGGGTAGCACGCAGAATATTATCCTGGGCAGGGGGTGGGGGGGAGGATGGGCAGGGCAATGGGCTAACAAAGTCTTGGAAAAGTTGATCCACAAAAATAAGGAAGGTCTGGCATCTTGCATACATTAGGCCTTGTACATAGTGGGTGCACAGTAATCATTGGTTGTCTCATCAGCATTTCAAAACCAACTTTAAAAAAGATATGTTTTATTTTTCACCACATTTCACATATTAACTGAGAGCTTGATTGGTTCATGATGGAATAGAGAGTTAGTTGCTGCAAATCAACCAGACACTGCTCATTGGAGATTTGCATTAGTGATTAAATCATTCTTTTCCTATGCAGAAGCAGATGCTAAATAACATTTCAGTGCTTCCAGGACATTCCTGAAACATAGGGAACTTGAAAGGGGTCTGGAGCAGAAGGGTCTCTGGGTCTTCTTAAAAGAAAGAAACCAAAAAAGAAAGAAAAACAGGAAGGGAGAAGGGAGGGAGGGAGGGTGAGAGAGAGACATGAGAAAGGAGAGAAGGAAAGAAAGAAAGAGAGAAAGAAAGAAAGAAAGGAAGGAAGAAAGAGAGAAAGAAAGAAAGAAAGAGAGAGAGAAAGAAAGGAAGGAAGGAAGGGAGGGAGGAAGGAAGGGAGGGAGGAAGGAAGGAAGAAAAAGAAAGAGACCAAATCCTCTATGCTTCTTGGATTTGTCAATAATTGTAAGTCAAACATATTTTGAAAGATTAGACTATGGAGGCCATTTTTTATGGACCCACAAGAACACAATTCAATGAGCTATTGAGTCACTGCTCCATCTGAAGACTCTAGAAATTTCCCTTTGCCTCTCCCCCCAAATAAGAACCTCCTGCATCAACTCCAGGGGCAGATTTCGTTTCACTCCTGTTTCACACACTCAGCTCACAAATCCCACATGCATGTGTAGGGAGGAACTAAAAGGAAAGACAGGGCAAAGTATTTTACGACTCTCCTGTGGACGCAGTCTGACGAGAACATACCCCAGCCCACTGGAAACACATGCTGGCCAGCTGCTCTGGTCTCTCGCAGCCAGGGTAGGCGTTAACACGCATCGCAGGAACTCTGCGTGGACGCTCAGCAGTTGTAAACATGTGGAAACGGCACAGAAGCCGAGAAGGGTTCAGGCCCTCACCCTCCTGAAGCAAATTTGGGTGAACAAGGAACCCAAAAAAACTCCCCAAAGGTGTGCTCTTCTTACCTCATCGCAGTTCCCCACCCCGGCTTTGAAAAGCCTCGTTTCCTCTAGTTTCGGGCTACAGCTTCCATTTCCCTCCGGGAAGCAACTCAGCACATCTTAAATTTTGTTTCCATACTTCCTTGGCTGGCTTAGGATTCCAGATGTGGACAAATCAGGTGGGAGTGGGGGAGGGAGGAGGAGGAAGTCCCTTTTCCGTGCAGAACAGGAATACTGTTTGGGGGTGTGGCCGGGGCTAAAGGGGGAGCCACGCACTGCTTTGGGACATGTCTTTTCTTGCTTCTCTATCGCCTTGTCCACTCTGCACTTTCATTCCCTCCTGCGAGCTGCCGTGAGAACAGGGACCGGGGAGCTCTAGTGCAAAAGCCAATATTATTGTAAGGAGGGGAAGAGACAAGAGAAGAGCATTGAGCTCCTTAAGCATATGAATTTTTCCACTGTGATGTATTTATTAGAGTGTTTTTGAGAAAGGATCCATACCTCTTTATATGTGAACTTATCTCTGCAGATGTAAAAAAGGATTCGTAAGAAATTGGTAAGCTCGGCATGAACAGCCTGGCTGCTTGGAGTGTTTCTATTAATCTGTGCTGATTTCTGTACCCGGACTGCCATTTTGTCTTCGTTATTTCCCCACTTCTCTGCAACTTGTTTTCGAACCATGCCGCTTCCTTGGGCCCTGGTGTGAGTATCTAATTTGAGCTGAGGCTTCAGGTCCTGCTCTGCTCTTGCCTGGTCCCTCAAGGTCTAGAACCCTTCACCATTGGCCAGTGGCCAAAACCCAACTTCCGCACTGAAAGAAGTTTAGGCAAGCAGGAGGGCCATCCACCTGATAGATTTTGAGTGTTTGTACCTGTCCCCACAGCAGCACCTGTAATTGAGATGTCATATTCGGCCTGACCAGTTGTCCTTTTCCTAAGCATTCTTACAGCTGGATCAGCTCCCCTTAGCCTTTCTTCCATTCCACTTGCTGTTCTGTCTCCAAACTCAGCCTGTTGGATGCCCAGATCTGTGTCTGCTGTTAATATTCAAAATGAAGTTCCTCACCCAAATAACTCTGCTGTACTAGTGGACCCAATTTATTTTTCCCTAAAAATCTTTTCTGTGTGTCAGGAAAAAAAACCAAACAAAGCTCCAAAAAGTGTTTGAAAAACAAGCATTGGGATGAAAATACTATTTCATAAAGATTTCACAAAGATTTACAGACCCCTGAAGAGTTTATCCATGAAAACATGGACCCTGTAAATTGTATTTAGCAAATCAATTTTGGGAATGGCTACATCTGTTTCTGGAAAAAAGTGAGAAACAGATGTGGAAACAAGAGTGAAACTGAGACAGGAAGCTTGTCAAATGTGAAAACTGAGCAAGCTATCTGAATCCAGAAATCAGAGCAATAAAAGGGTGATAAATCCAAAGGAGCTGTTGGTAAAACCATGCAGTCATCTGAGGGTTGCATTTGGTCCAAAGAGATAAGAATGTTGTTGATGGACATGATTTTAGCAGATGCTAAACAGATCTCATTAAAGTCTTTTAGGTTCATCATGAATGAGTAATAAAAGAGAAAATTTAGGGCTTCCCTGATGGCGCAGTGATTGAGAGTCCGCCTGCCGATGCAGGGGACACGGGTTCGGGTTCATGTCCCGGTCCGGGAAGATCCCACATGCCGCGGAGCGGCTGGGAGGCCACAACAGTGAGAGGCCCGCGTACAGCAAAAAAAAAAAAAAAAAAAAAGAGAAAATTTAATTTGGGGCCCTAAAGACAGATGTTTTACATAAGGAAATATGTTATATTAGCACAGCATCCAAATGCTCATCTTACTGGTTGTCATTGCCCAAAGAAAATTTGAAGATAGCCTCTCCTCCATGGAAAGATGAGGAGTATGGTGTCATCTGTCTTCCAGGGATACTTCTGCATGATTCCAGAACTTTGTCAAAGGTTTGTGGAAGGAACTTTCTGAAGCTGACATGTAAGAAAACACACAGGAAGGAAGAAATTCTGTGCATAAATGAGCCACATGTGTCCCCACTGAGTCACATGAAGTCTCAGGCGTCTACCCAAGTTCAGTTTCCCCAAGGACCCACTCTGAAGCTTTTCCTGTGTTTTTCTCAGAGATTCATAGAAAACTGTCAGAATTAGTGATTATGTAAAATTTTCTCCAGAGTCTGAAACCATGGAAGAGGCTGCACTTCCTTCCATGCTCCAGGAAAAGAGAAAAAAGGGAGCAGAAACGATGCACATCACTTTATTTCTATTTTGATTCTATTCCCACAAATGGACGTGGGCATTGTTAGAGATATTTTCCTTTGCAGATTTCTCTAGCAAACCCTCATTTCTGCATACTGAGAAAAAGTGTGCCAGATTCACTTTTGCCTAGAAATGCGTAACATGTCCTAAGATAAATAAAACATTACAGCCTTAAACAATGAAGGGGAGCAGTATGTGCTCACAGAAACGTAGCTGGCAGATTGAGCATCTGAGAACTCCCTTTATGATTTAAATTTTGCCACTGGAGCAAGAAGGCACCCTGCCCTTGGGAGGTAGGAGATGCCACTCCAGGAAATCCCGGGAATGTAGACGTACTTTAGGCTGATCTTTGTCCCTAAACTCAAGGACACTTCTTTCAAAGAAATTAGAGAAAAACAGTTAATGAAATGTGAAATACAAGCAATATGTAGGTACAATAAAATCAAAAGAAATTATTCTGACTTCCAAAAGTAAGATATAACAAAATATTTCTTCAAATCATAACAAAGGGAGTAATTCATTAAGAGGAAATGATAAATTTTGAAAAGAAGAATTAAAGAAGTCCTTGAGGGCTTCCCTGGTGGCGCAGTGGTTGGGAGTCCACCTGCCGATGCAGGCGACACGGGTTCGTGCCCCGGTCTGGGAAGATCCCACATGCCGCGGAGCGGCTGGGCCCGTGAGCCATGGCCGCTGAGCCTGTGCATCTGGAGCCTGTGCTCCACAACGGGAGAGGCCACAACAGTGAGAGGCCCGTGTACCGCCAAAAAAAAAAAAAAAAAAAAGTCCTTGGATTGTTTGATAATTCCATTAGTAATGAGGAGCGAACAATATGAATATATTTTAAAAAGCTTCAAATTTTAGAAATGATGAAAAGACATCAGCAAAGACAACATGAACATTTCCTTCATGTTCAATAAGCACAAAAACAAGCACAAAACAAGCACAAAAACTCAATAAGCTCAAAAACAAGGACACTGGTGACAAACTAGTTAATAAATATATCAATTCGAAGAGTGTTTAAGATTAATCATTTCACAAGAAAATTTGAAGTGATATCTTTCAACATGTCCGTGAGTGAAATCTGAATCGAGTTTTTCCCAAATTCAGCAACAATCTGAAAAGCTTACATGGCATTACCAATCTAGAGTCATGAAGTCAAAACTTTTCTAAGCTGTCGATAAAAAAAAGTCAACCATGTTAAAGGAAAAACTGAATTATCTATTTATTATTATTTTTAGGAAATAAGATTGAATTGTTCCCTGGTGCTTTCTTTTATCGTGTCCAGGAGTCCTGTCCATCCGGCCTCAGAAAGAGAAAGAGCATCTAGACATAGTCAGACACACCCCAGCAAAGGCCAAGACAGCAGTCTGCATCAATTATGGAATAACATCTCAGCCTGCGGTCTCTGCCTTTGGGTTTGGTTTCCCAGGTACAATGACTCTGCATCTCCATGGCTAAAAAGACTGGCTAAAGTGATGCCTCCTGGAAAGAAGGAAAGATCTAACCTAGGACAAATTCTATCTCAACCACAGAATGGAAATGTTCCTTCGCCTGCTTTAAGTCTCTAACTTCACTCCACCTCAAGCAATAAGAAAAAACCAAACCAAAACAAACAACTCCTGGCAGCTTTAAAATAGTAGTTTGTCCCTGGTTCACGTTCCAACTATTTTAATGAATATCAATATAAGTAAACATTGCAGCCTGGGCTCAGGGGTTTGTTCGTGAACGCTCTTCAGGTTTCATGTTCACTGTGCTCTTGGCTAAATTCTGCCTGGGTCTGTGTGACTCCACAGAAGGCTTATTTCTATTGTAGTCAGATGTTTTGCACTCACCCAATAACTGGCAAATATCTGAGTCAACAGGAGCAAAGCAGGACTTACAGGAGAGAGCTGTCCAAAAACAAAACCCCATTGAGTCAACTCAGCTAGGTCTGTGGCTCATTTTACAGAGCATTTGCCCTTGGGAAAAATTCACCATGTACAGAGATTTTGCAGTCCCTTGGCTTTACTTCGCTTTCTATACTGAAGGAAGTGCAAGATGGCTAAGGTCTGTTGGGGAATGTTAGGTTCATCTTAGACATTTGTGTAAACCCTGAAATTTTATTTTACATGAACTGAAAAATAAACACTTCAAAAAATTTTCACTTTTAATTTTTAATAGGATAAGTATCGATGAGTACACCTACACAAACAAAAAGTTATTTGCCTTCTTCAGTAATTCATTAAAATGTAAAGGATCTTGGGAGTTCCCTGATGGCCTAGTGGTTAGGATTCTGGGCTTTCACTGCTATGGCCCGGGTTCAATCCCTGGTCAGGGAACTGAGATCCTGCAAGCCACAGGATGTGGGCAAAAAAAAAAAAAAGTAAAGGGTCTTGAGTGCAAAATGTTTGACAGTAGCTGATCTAAGTTGTAAATCAAACAAAGTACATCCTCTACTCAATTAAATAATCCTTGGTTGGGCCTTTTTGACAAAGCTCCAGTATGATGCTGAAAAATCATTGTGATCCTTTTGTCTTTCCTAGTTCTACATAATTATTCATACCAGTAGTAAATCCAGAATTTGAATCCAGGGAATCTGGCTCTGGAGTCCATGCTTCTTAGCCACTAAATCATTTTATTTGTAGAGAAATATGTAAATGTCAAGAATAAAATCATCAAACTGAAATATAAATTGCTGCTTTCCTGGAAAACATAGAGCAAATATAAAGGTAAGATTAAAAAATTTAAAAAAAAGGGAATGTTCTCACCCATGAGTCCAACCTTACCATGATCCAGTGGGTCACTTGGGACTGCTTAAATTTTTAAATCCCTGGAATTTTTCTAATCTTACTAAGCAAAGCCACGAATAGAACTTTAACTGGTGATCCAACCCCAAAGAAAGAAAGTACTTCTGTTAACAATCAAGTTTTCTTTTTGATGGTGCAATAGAGTTATCAGAAACGTTAAAAGAGAGTGGAGGGTCCTGGTAAAAAGCATTTTTCCACCCAGGGAGCTTGCTTTGGTAGCAGTGAAGCATAGATGCTTAAATGGAGAGGTGGCATTCATTTGAATGAGTGAGAAAGCTTTTGACCTATATTGTGAGGCTGTCCTGTGCTACTGCAGTGGGATGGGGACAGACTGGTGTGGAGACTAATCCTTCTTGACCTCTTTAGTGTTAAGCTTACAACCTAAAACAGGAGAATCAATTGCACTTAACATGTGTTAACATCTGAACATCCAGGTCACTAAATTGCTTGTCTTTTAAATGGAATTAACATATAGATAATCATTGGTCATGAAATGGTCTCCTCTTTCACAAAGACAAGGCCAGAGCATTTGACACTGAAACCTCTCCTCTGATTAGTGAATTCCACGCCCCCCTTTCTCTCAGGAGGTAGTCAAAGAAGAAAAGACTTCCTGAAATCTGTACATTCTCAAGGTTATTGAGCTTTGCTAAGCAGCAAAAAAGATCCAGGATGTTATCAACTTAGTCATCAAAATAAAAACAACAAATTAAAAGTATTGAATGTGCTGGAATAGGCATTGAAATCAAAGGAACACATTAGAAGACCAAGTAATAGAAACAAATGCATTCAAGTATTAAAAGTATGATAATAGTGGCATTTTAAATCAGTAGGAAAAGGATGTATGGTTGAATAAGGAGTGTTAGGGTTGTTAGTTAATACTTTCCTGGAAAAAAATAAGTTATATTTTTACCTCACAACAAATAACAACATAAATGGGTTAGGGGGTTAAATTTATAAATAATATTTAAGTGAATATTTATATTCTTAGGATTGAGGGGCTTTCATAAGCATGAATTCTAAAATATAACCATAAAGCAAGTGCTTGATGTAATTGACTTTATGAAAGAAAGAAAGAAAGAAACGGGAAGGAAAAGGAAAGAAGGAAGGAAAGAAAGGGAGAGAAGGGAACAAACAAAGAAAACATAAAGAAATTTTAAACCAAACTGAGAAAAATACTGGTGTATTTTGTGTCCTAGCACAATTATAACAAACTGTTACTCTTATTAACAAAGGCTATGAAGAGATTATTCCCAAAAGAAATGAAAATGACCAGTGGATATATTTTCAACCTCATGAGCAAAGAAATGTAAATTAAAATGACAATAAGGTAACAATTTTTTTCTTTTAGATTGGCAAATATTTATTTTAATTTTAAGCACATAATCCTAAATTTTGGAGGAATATAAAGAAAATTCCACACTCTTATACTGCTGGAAGGCATATAAAATTGCACAGCCATTCTTCAGGGAAATTTATCAATATATATAGAGAGCCTTTAAAAAAAACCTACCCTCTAATTGAACAAATCCACTTCCAGGATTTCAGCCTATGAAAATTCATTAATATGCTTACAAAGAGTTTGAAGGAAAACTTGTATCTTAAATATCTTTCAATAGGGAAATTGGTTAAATGAATTATACTACAAAAGCATAACAGAAGACTTTATCACATATAAAAATTAAAATAAAGTTGTCTATTTTTATAATGAATTGACATTCAAAATATACTTTTAGGGACTTCCCTGGTGGCACAGTGGTTAAGACTCTGTGGTCCCAACGCAGGGGGCCCGGGTTCGCTCCCTGGTCAGGGAACTAGATCCCACATGCATGCCGCAACTAAGAGTTCGCATGCCATAACTAAGGACCCTGCCTGCCGCAACCAAGACCTGGTGCAACCAAATAAATAAGTAAATAAATATTAAAAAATATATATATATATATATATACTTTTATGTGGAAAAAGAAGTTCAAAATGGTACATACGTTATGGTTATAATTTTAAGAAAAACATATAAGTCAAAAAAGCAATACTCCAAAGTGTTAATAGTGGTTATTTTTTTTAGTAAATTTTAGTAGTTATTTTCTTTTGACCTATCAAATCATTTTATATTTTTTCTTCAATGACTATGAACTACTTATCATATTTTAAAACATTTTAAAGGCTGACAAAGTACAGCTCCAATAGTAATTTCTAAAAATAAATTTTGTTTTAAAGAAGTTTTAGATTCGCAGAAAAAATTGTAAAGATAATCTGTACAGAGAGTTTCCATATACCTCACACCCAGTTCCCCCTATTGCTACCATCTTGCATTGGTATATTTGTCACAATTAATGAACCAACATTGCCACAATATCATTAACTAAAGTCCATACTTTATTCAGATTTCCTTAGTTTTTACCCAGTGTCCTTTTCCTGTTCCAATATCCCACCTAATATGCCACATTGCATTAATTTTCATGTTTCCATAGGCTCCTCTTGGCTGTGACAATTTCTCAGACTTTCCTTGTTTTTAATGACCTTGACAATTTTGAGGAGTGCTGGTCAAGAATTTCCTAGAATGTCTCTTAGCACAGAGGTAAAGTGTTATTCTTATCCTATCATGTTAATGGTATGTACTACCAACATAACATTACTGTCAGCACTCACTTTGACCACCTGTCTAAGATAGTATTTGTCCACTGTCAAGTTATCCTCTTTATTTCCCTTTCTGTCCTCTTTGCAAGGAAGTCACTAGGCACAACCCACACTTGAGTGGGGAATTGTGCTCTACTTCTGTGGGAGTAGAATATCTACATAAATTATATGGAATTCTTCTGAATGGAAGATTTGTCTTTTCATTTTTTTTGTCATTTATTTATATCAGTATTGACTCATAGACATTTATTCTATACTTTGGGTCATAATCCAAAACTATTTTTTTGCTCAATTTATTCCAATTTTGGCAGTTGAGAGGTTCTTCGGTTGGCCATTTGTCTCCTTGAAATATTACCATAGTGTGTTTTTGTGTGTGTGTTTTTGTGTATGAGTGTTTGTGTGTGTGTGTGAGCACTTTCTTACTTTCTGACACAACAGAATGCTCCAGGCTCCTTTGTATTTCCTGCCCCAGTTCTATAATCAGCTGTTTCTTCAAGGAGTCCTGGTTCTTCTTACTGGAAAATGGTATTAGAAACCAACATGTAAGCCCTAGGTGTGCTTGTTGCTGCTGGTGTGTTATTGCTTGTAGGCCATCTCAGCTGACAGAGCAAGGAAATACATGAGTGTGCTAATCCCTGTATGTACACAAATCTATAAATATCTCTTTATGTAACCATGTGTATCTATTTTAAGCTAAGCATGAGCTCATATGATGTTTCAATATCTAACCAGTACCACCACATGGATTATTCTAGACTCCTCTACTTATTTACTATCACCTCTCACTGCAACAGTGAGACACTCTCTGCCACTCTTGCCATTCACTATCCAATTTCTGTGAGAAACAACTTTATCAAATACAACACTTATATACTCTTCCTCTTACCTTTATTCTAACAGACTCTACCCATTCCCAGAGTTACTTAGGTCAGTATCTTTTTCTTCCTCCTCCTTCAGTGACCCTAATTCATATCTTTGTAATACAGTTAGATTCATATTTTACAATCTGCATTCCACCCTGTGGTCTTTCAGCCTCCTAAATGATTTTTTATTTGCATACATTAAGACTCACTTGATGTATTATGAAATCTATGAGTTTTGATAAATGCAACAAATGATCTGTTAACCATCTCTATACTTTTGATTTTTCCAGGACTATTCAGATTATCTGTTTTCCCTTGTATGAGTTTTGACCAAGGAATTGATCACTTCATCTAAGTTATTTGATGTATTTAAAGCTATTGTTATGAATTTCCCAATATGCATTGCTTTTGCTTTACTCCACAAATTTTGATATCCTCTATCTTCATTTTTATTTAATTAAAAACATTAAAAAATTTATCTTGAGATTTATTTTTGGATCCATCTGCTATTTAAAAGTATGTTTTTAAACTTCCAAACATTTTGGAGTTTTCCAGCTATCTTTCTGTTATTGATTTCTATTTTAGTTTCATTTTTATGATTTCTATTCTTTTAAATTTGCTAAGGTATATTTTATGGACCAGAATGTGGTCCTGGTAAATGTTGCAGGTGAACCTGAGCGAAATATTCATTATGCCTCTTTTGGATGGATATTACATAAATGTTAATTACATCAAATTGGTTGATAGTGCTGTTCAGGTCAACTATGTTATTAGTGATTTTCTTCCTGCTTGACATATCAATTACTGACAGAGGGATGTTTAAGGCTCTAACTATAATGGTGGATTTGTCTATTTCTCCATTCAGTTCTGTAAGTTTCTGCTTCATGTATCTTGATGTTCTCTAGTTAGATTTATACACATTTAGAGTTATTATGTCTTTTTGGACATTATAACTATGTAATGTTTTCCTTATTGTTATGTAATGTCCCTTCTTACCCCTGAAAATGTTCCTTGTTCTAAAGTCAGCTTTGTCTAGAATTAGCATAGCTACTTCAGATTTCTTTTAATTACTGTTAGTATGGTATATATTTATCCATTCCTATCTGAGTCATACCCATTCCTTTCTTTGTCTTTAGTTCCCTGCAATTTGAATATTATATGCTTAGGAATGGATTTTATCCTGCTTAATACTGAGTTTCTTGGATCTGTGGTTTGATGTCTGTCATTAATTTTGGAAAATTCTTATCCTTTAATATTTCAAATATTTCTTTTGCTCCATTCTTTCTTCTTCTGGTGTTCCAATTATGCACATTTTACAACTTTTGAAATTTTTTACAGTTCTTGAATGTTCCAATTTTTAAATTTTTTTTCTTTTTGTATTTTAGTTTGGAAAGTTTGTATTGACCTATCTTAAAACTCATTGATTCTTTTATCAACCAAGTCTACTGATAAGCCAATCAGAGGTATTTTCCATTTCTGTTGCAGTCTTTTTGATTTCTAGCAATATCTTTTTGTCCTTTCTAAGAGTTTCCATCTCTCTGCTTATATTCCCTATCTGTTCTTACATGTTGTCTACTTTTTCCATTAGAGCCCTTAAAATATTAGTAAGAGTTATTTTAAATTTTCTGTCCAGTAATTCCAACCTCTGTGTTACATATAAGTTTGGTTGTAATGGTTGCTTTGTCTTTTCAGAATGTGTTTTTTTCCCTTGATTTTTGTCACACTTTTTAATTATCTGTTGACAGCAAAACATAGTGCTCTAGGTAGTAGAAAATGATTAAATAGGTCTTTAATGTGAGGTATTATGTTAATCTGGCTAGGAATTGGACTATGTTTAATGTTTGCTATAGCAAACATGTAGGTGGCAGAGACTTCAAATTCCTCCAAGACCCTTGCATTGGTCTCCCCCATTGACTCTGGCCTTCTCTAAGTATTTCCCTTCAGAGAGATTATGTATCTTACTGCTTTTCAACTGTCACCCACTGTAATTATACTGGAGCCTTGTTGATGTGGTGGCAAGGTCTGGGAGAGGGGAATGTTCTGTAAGCTTCCAATTAAATCTCAGTCTTTTAGTGAACCTGTGTCTCTGATCTTCACAAGAGTTTTCAGTTGCATACCCTGCCCCCACACATTCACTTCCTTACTTCCCCGGCTTCAGTATTCCCAATATATTTCCTTAAAGAAATAGATTTCATGACTATGTTCCATTGACTATTTCTTGACTATATTCCATTCCCCCACACCTTTGCTGAGACAAGAAGGCTAGAGGAAGATGGAATGAGAGGAAAGACCTTTCTAGGTGGGATAAGGCTCTGGAAAAATCTTTTCCCTCAAGAATAGGCCTTCGTTATGGAGAAGTGCAGGGTTAAGCCTCTTGCTCAGCTTGCTTGGGAGCCCATTCTCTCTCCTTTGCTGAAAAAAAATCAAATCAATATAATGGTTCTCACTTCAGAGTTGGAGTAAGGATTGGGTAGGAGGGAAAAGGAAGTAGAGAGTATTCCTAGCATTTTCCCACTCCACAAGGGCTGTGTTGCCAGGGCTCCATATTCAGACCCTAATGAGTTTCTGCAATTGAATCGTTTTGGCTGTCTTTACCCTTTCCTTTGTGTCTGTCCATAAAGACAGTTGGAAAGCTTGCCAACCACCACCACCACCACCACTCCAAAAATGACATTTCTTTTGTACCCATCATCTGTGGTCTTCCATGCCACAATCTCTTAAAAAAGCTCAAAAATAAATATTATTTTTAGGCACATAAGAATTTACCTTAAAAAAAGCCAATTATTAAATCTCTTGGTTTTATTTAGTCCAATAAGATGGAAGGTTTTAGTTATTTTTTTCTTTTTATTTCTTTTCTCTTCTTTCTCTTCCTTCTTCTTCCCCTAATACCAGGATAATTCAGATAATTGGGAAGTCAGGTCTTTATTAGAGATTAAATTTATACCATTATTTCACTTTTCTCTTTCTGTGAAACTTTCAGAACATTGAGTTAATTAAGATCAAATTTGTGGGATAATTAAGAGGAAGAATATAATTCTATCATAATATTTCCATAATGAGATTGCCTAAAATGTGAAAGGATATTTAAAATAAACACATCTATTTCTCTTCCTTCACTTTGCTTTGTTGTTACATCATAACATCTTTTTAAAAATGTGCAATTCCTGACATTTTCAAGTGATCACCTAGCCTTCAGGTGTTGCTTTGGAGCCTTCATTCCACTCATACTATTATGAATATCCTGTGTGGTGAACATTGCATATTTTCCACATTTTGGTTACCACTTTTAACAAAAGTGTCCATAATAAGAAAATGTGGATGTTCTCTTGCAGTTTCTGTGTGTGTGTTTGTGTGTATGACAGAGAAGGAAATTAGAGGTTAGACATCCCTGCCTTGAATACTTACTGTAATGAAGTTACAACTGTGTATGTTTGGCACACATGGGTAGTATTCATGCTGAATAAGGGGCTATACAAATTATAGTTTTGTATAATGAATAGTTTCATATATGTTGGTAATTCATGAACCGTCAAGTGACCCAAGGGACACTGATGCTTTCCAAGTGTTTTTTCCCTCCTTTGCTCAAAGGGACATGGTTAGATGCTTTCATTGGTATCAGAGGAGAATGAAACAAATGCCCCTCCTTACACACATCCCACAACTTGACAGACTGTAAAGTTGACCTTCAAAGTGTGCCTGCTTCATGTGTCTTAGCAGACCAGCACACCAACTGCTAGTTCTTCTCCCCATGGAAAGACTGGGAAATGTTACCCAGATGAAAGCAGATTCTATGAAATGTGGGCTTTAGCTAATTCCACCAGACAGCGTTATGGTGCTTTAGTGAGGGGCAATATTGTTCATGGTTCTGGGGAACCATTGACTGAAACTGCCTTCCCTAACCAGGCAGGATAATAACCGCTTGCAGTTATCCCACAACAAGAGGTCCTGATAAGGAACATGGAACTGACAAGCTACCGCCAGCTGGAAGAATTCAGGAAGGGCCAAAAGGGGGAAGGAGACGCCAGCCCATAATATGTCCTGCCAACTTCCCAGAAACCTCTGTGCTGGAATCCATCTTGGCTGAGAGATTTGTGCGCCACCAGGAAGGACGCTGAGTCAGACCAAATATGGTACAAGCAAGATGATTGGCCAGAGACAACCCAGAAACTAACCCCATTACCATAAACCTGAGACTGCAAGCCACGTGGCAGAGCAGTTCTCCTAGTTTCCCTTACCCGGCTGCTCTCTGCTTGGGTGTCCCTTCCCAATAAAGTCTTCTGCTTTGTCAGCACGTGTGTCTCCTTGGACAATTCATTTCTGAGTGTTAGACAAGAGCCTACTCTCAGGTCCTGGAAGGAGTCCCCCGCTTCCTGCAACAGTTCCTTGTGGTATTTCTCCTCCAGGGTCCATCAAATTGGACATCTCTGGGAGATGCAGACTTAGAAGGTGATTAGCTGAATGGCCATTGATTCAGAAAGAGAAGCAAATCTTTTATATAATATCAATGTCTTCCTCCTATAAACCCACTGAGTATTTGGTAACAAATTTGTCTACATAATGACAATTCATGGTTTCTTTGTCAGAGGTTCCAGTTTGAGTTCAGGCTGGTTTGGGTACAGGTCTGGGCATGTCTGGCATGTCTGATTAACAGCCAAGGGGCTGGAGGATCTCCCTAGAGAGTAAGAGTATGTTGAGGGGAAGAAGGAGTTAGTTACTAAGGCACCGAGTCAGCTGCAAAGTCAGTTTTGTGATTCTGAGTATAGAATGGTGGCCCCCATGTAAATCTACACATAGCCTAATGCAGTGGTTGCATATATTGATCCTAGGAATAAACTCTGATACATGGGAAAACAAAATAATGCAAAATTCAAGGAGCTGTTTCACCAAATACTGTAAGATACCAGAGTGCAAGTAAGACTGATTTGAGGAATAGTTAATAGAATGTGACACAAAATGGAAAAAAACCATTATACATCACCACAAAACAATTATCAGTTTTAGCTCATTTTTTTGAGGGCACTAAGAAATGGAGTATTGGCTGCAATTTGGCCAGTCTTCATATTTGTGAGTAGGTGTCCCCCAAGGACACCTAAGAATACATGGAAGGGACTTTACAGAGGTCTAGAAGTCTCACACTAGTAAAGACAGTGATAACTGAATTATTACTGTGAATGTGATTTCATTCATTCCTACAGTATGGTGAACACGGAGAAAAGGCAGATCATCTTTTATGTTTGAGCTACGCCTAATCGTAACTTCTAATCTCGATGCCACCTTCAATGTTTCCCATATGATGAGAGAAACTGACTTGTGTGCACGTGTTTAAACAAGGTTATTTCTTAGCCCTGATATGTATAAGCTGGAAACATGATAATGGAAATTTTAAAAAATAAATCAAAGACAGGAAGCACAAAAACTTAGGGAAGATAAGTGATCTATTTAAAAAACAATATATTTTTCTTAAGTTGATCTATTTGAGTTGGACTAGCCTCTGATATTTTAGAATTATGTTTATTTTTAATATAAATTGTGTCCAGACAAGCAAGACAGGAGAGCTTTTGAAGAAGAATGTAAGCATCATTTTCAAATTCCTTGACTCTATAAGAACTAATCAGCTAATTAATTAATTAGCTAATAGCTACTATGTATCTTTAAAGTGCCCAGTTCTGCCCTTCCATATTCCATTAAGAGATCATACTGGTTTCTCTCCCTAGATTTCATTTTTGTCTTTCAGCTCTTCAGTAACTTGTATGAGACATCTGTGCACAATCTATCCAGCTGTGATTGAATTCCTGGTTTCAATGCTTTGCATTTTTTTTCCAACTCAAAAATTAAAGGCAAATTCCTGAGGATGGAAATATTTGGAAAATGGCTACAAAAGTAAATGGTTCCCAAGGGGCAAAACTTTAAAATCATACTTTTAATTAAGGGCCCAATCATTCATAGCCTCTTTCTAGCTGCTGTCTAGTAAATATTATCTTTACAACCTGATTAAACACATGACTCTCATGAATGGGTCTAATTCTACCTCAGATTTCAAGTGAGCGTGGCCTGAAGCTCCTTCTTATATTATAGATGAAAATAACTTCTACTTGTCCTACTTGCTGTATTGGGCTATCTTGTTACAGTGAGAGAATGGATCAGTAACATAGCAAAGCTTTTCTCATATCCCTGGAAATTAGAGCAACCCACCAGCTCTCTGCACCCAATATGGAAATTGGCTTAAAAATGAAATAAGAATCACTGAGGCAAATTCATCCCCTCCCATCTGAACAGTCTTATAATTAACAAGGAGAAGAGAGACAAATACATATTCTCCCAGTTTAGCCCCCCAAAGGTAGGCTTTTCTCACAATTGGTTTGCTTGTGTAACTGCCAGGTCACAATCTAGGAAGGGCCTCCATCCTGCCATGGAATATGTTAATTTATTTGAATCCATTTTTCCATAAAGTACATTTTATTTTACCAGGTTTGCTGTTTGTGACCTCTTTGCTGTGAATCAAAGAATTGGATTTAAGTATGTTTCAAGGTTTATCTTGGTGCATTTCTTGTTAAAACTGAAGAGTATATAACAGGCAAAACACAGTATTTTTGCCAAGTCTCCACAGCAAAATTACATAAAGGTTTATTGTAGCAACTGACTAAATAACACGGGCAAAGACCCAGACTGTAAGTGCTAATTGTAAGTGCTTTAGACATATTTTTTCCTAACAATTAACACTTATTCCAGGATATCCTTCCCTGGCTTAAACATGTGAGTGGATGACTGTTCCTTTTCAATTGGCAGCTGTAATGCTGATTTAAAAATCTAACAAGTTTTTCCAATACCATTTCCAGTCTTACCATTACCAGCTGGATCTTTAACTGGAGATCGTGCAAAATGTTTAATTTAAACAAGGATATCTGTCAAGCCTGAACTTGGAGTGTGCATGTTCCTTTCTTATGAAAAGTCCTGAGCCCTGGGGCCCCATCTGTTCTTGTGAAACTGCTGTCTGAAATGTACAATGAGATGGGATATTTGAATGGCATCCTGTCCATCATACTATATGGAATCATACTCTGAGTCATGTACTGGTATCTCTTACATCCAACTGCTTTGCCTTTTGAGCCCAATACTATTTATTCAAGTGTTGGACTGGCCGAACAGTTGAGGCTTGGAGACCAGTTTTATCGGGATTAAATAACCAGTGAAAGATTTCAGCAAAGGGAACAGAAATATGAAGAGTGAAAATTATTTTACAAAAAAAAAAAGGCATTAATGAAAGACAGGCTTGCTTTTCAGATGATACTTTTTTCCAAACCCATTTGTAAACTACTTTTTCTGCAATAGTTCTCAGATTGTATTGTCTACTATTCATATTGGTTGAACCTGCTGGTTTTGACAAGTTGATAGAAGTCACTTTTCAGTGGAATACTATCTGATTTATATTTTAATCTCCAAGTATTTAAGATCTGAGAAAGTTAGGATGCTTTCTGACTTTTTAACAAAGGTCTACTGAAAAAAATAAGGAAAATGTTGGCTCTGATAATTATAGATTTTGATGCTTAATGAAAAGGATAAGTGTAGCTCTGGAGTCAAACTCTGTGACCCTAATCATGATGTGTGAGCCAGAACAAGTCACTACATGTCCCTTTGCTTCATGCATAACATGGAGAAAATAATTGTACCTACCACTGAGAGTGTATGTGCGGATCAAAAGAGTTGATATATTAAAACCCTTAGTATGGCATTTGTTATCTGCTAAATGCATAATAAAAATTAGCTATTCTTGGGGCTTCCCTGGTGGTGCAGTGGTTGAGAGTCCGCCTGCCAATGCAGGGGACACGGGTTCGTGCCCCGGTCTGGGAGGATCCCACATGCCGCGGAGCGGCTGGGCCCGTGAGCCATGGCCGCTGAGCCTGCGCGTCCGGAGCCTGTGCTCCGCAACGGGAGAGGCCACAACAGTGAGAGGCCCGTGTACCGCAAAAAAAAAAAAAAAAAAAAAAAAAAAAAAAAAAAAATATATATATATATATATATATATATATATATATATACTAGCTATTCTTATTGTCATGTCAAGTTATGAAATGTGATGATTCTCTTGCCTTGAGAGTAACCTGTGCTGAACTGGACATACCTGTAGAACTTGATATATCTGGAGATGAAGGAAGACAATAGAAGTAAATAGATAGCCGAAACACGAAGTACGAAAAACTAGAATTGAGAATGCACGTTAGGCACCAAAGTAAAAAGGCTTATTTGGGCATATACCCTGATAATTAAGCTCAATGTACCCTTTCATTTAAACTAAAAATTCATTGAACTTTAGGCAAAGATGTAGGCATCTTAGCATTCTATGTGTGCACAGGGGCACACATAGAAACATACGGGAGGGAGGCAGACTGAGAGTTTCCCAGTGTATTAATGCTGTATTTTATTTCCTATATAAAGGCATAGCAACAGATTACCAGACCTTATAGAAGCAATACAATTTTTTTGTGTGTAATAATTCAGTGATGTAGCCATTGGCTCAGTCTATCCTGAGCCAAACTGACTTTGAGTATGAGATTTGAAAAGAATTATAGAAGCATTAAGAGTCTAAAGACTGTATTAACATACAGTTAATTGAGCTGTAAAAGTGATGGAGACTATCCTCTTGTCTCCTTTTTTTGCCGCTAACCACTCTTTTGTAGTTTCTTTCACAACTTTTTCCTGTTTATTTCTTTATTTTCAGGCCTTCCAGGAAGTTCCCAACCCTCTTATGTCTATAAATTTTATTTCAGTAATTTAATTCACACTCACAGCTTCATTAGCAATAAGTGCTTTCCTAAAAATCTAGATATGAATTGACAACTGCCTGATGGATCCAGACCTTCCTTATGAAGCAATGGAATTTCATCCTTATCAAGACTAATATTCAAATCCACTAGCTTCCCTGGCAAACCAGAGCCTTTGTCTAAATTTCCTATTTCTGTAAATGGCACAAGCTTGTTGCCTTAAGAATTAACTGTAACCACTGATGTTTTATTTCTCTTCCCTTTCCCCATCCAATCCATTGTCAAACATATAGAATTTTCACAATATCTTCTCCCATTTCCTCCTTTCCATTTAAATGTCTTCATTCTAATATACGTCTTTATGGATACATTTGAAATAGCTTTGCCTGCTGGACAAGCTGCAAATGAGAGTGTTGATAAGACATTTGATTCAACTTTGGTAGCCTGTTAATATATCCCCTTGTTCCGAAGCTTATCATTATCAAGCTCATATTCCTTTTTTTTCCTTAACATCTTTATGGAGTATAATTGCTTTACAATATTGTGTTAGTTTCTGCTGTATAATAAAGTGAATCAGCTATACGTATACATATATCCCCATATCCCCTCCCTCTTGGGCTTCCCTCCAACCCTTCCTATCCCACCCCGCTAGGTGGTCACAAAGCACGGGGCTGATCTCCCTGTGCTATGAGGCTGCTTCCCACTAGCTATCTATTTTACATTTGGTAGTGTATATATGTCCATGCCACTCTCTCACTCCGTCCCAGCTTACCCTCCCTCCTCCCTATGTCCTCAAGTCCATTCTCTATGTCTGCGTCTTTATTCCTGTCCTGTCCCTAGATTCTTCAGAACTTTTTTTTTTTAGATTCCATATATATGCTTTAGCATACGGGATTTATTTTTCTCTTTCGGACTTACCTCACTCCATATGACTGACTCTAGGTCCATCCACCTCACTACAAATAACTCAATTTCGTTTCTTTTTATGGCTGAGTAATATCCCATTGTATATATGTGCCACATCTCTTTATCTATTCATCTGTCAATGGACACTTAGGTTGCTTTTGTGTCCTGGCTATTGCAAATAGTGCTGCAACGGACATTGTGGTACATGACTCTTTTTGAATTATGTTTTTCTTAGGGTATATGCCCAGTAGTGGAATTGCTGGGTCATGTGGTAGTTCTATTTTTAGTTTTTTAAGGAACCTCCATACTGTTCTCCATAGTGGCTGTAACAATTTACATTCCCACCAACAGTGCAAGAGGGTTCCCTTTTCTCCACACTCTCTCCAGCATTTATTGTTTGTAGATTATTTCATGATGGCCATTCTGACTGGTGTGAGGTGATACCTCATTGTAGTTCTGATTTGCATTTCTCTAACGATTAGTGATGCTGAGCATCCTTTCATGTGTTTGTTGGCAATCTGTATATCTTCTTTGGAGAAATGTCTGTTTAGGTCTTCTGCCCAATTTTGGATTGGGTTGTTTGTTTTTTTGATACTGAGCTGCATGAGCTGCCTGTATATTTTGGAGATTAATCCTTTGTCAGTTGCTTCATTTGCAAATATTTTCTCCCATTCTGAGGGTTGTCTTTTCGTCTGGTTTATGGTTTCTTTTGCTGTGCAAAAGCTTTTAAGTTTCATTAGTTGCCATTTGTTAATTTTTGTTTTTATTTCCATTTCTCTAGGAGGTGGGTCAAAAAAGATCTTGCTGTGATTTATGTCATAGAATGTTCTGCCTATGTTTTCCTCTAAGAGTTTTATAGTGTCTGGCCTTAAATTTAGGTCTTTAATCCATTTTGAGTTTATTTTTGTGTATGGTGTTAGGAAGTGTTCTAACTTCATTCTTTTCCATGTAGCTGTTCAGTTTTCCCAGCACCACTTATTGAAGAGGCTGTCTTTTCTCCATTGTATATTCTTGCCTCCTTTAGCAAAGATAAGGTGACCGTATGTGCGTGGGTTTATCTCTGGGCTTTCTATCCTGTTCCATTGATCTATATTTCTGTTTTTGTTCCAGCATTATACTGTCTTGATTACTGTAGCTTTGTAGTATATTCTGAAGTCAGGGAACCTTATTCCTCCAGCTCTGTTTTTCTTTCTCAAGATGCTTTGGCTATTCAAGGTCTTTTATGTTTCCATACAAATTATAAAATTTTTTGTTCTAGTTCTGTGAAAAATGCCATGGGTAGTTTGATAGGGATTGCATTGAATCTGTAGTATGCTTTGGGTAATATAGTCATTTTCACAATGTTGATTTCTCCAATCCAAGAACATGATGTATCTCTCCATCTGTTTGTATCATCTTTAATTTCTTTCATCAGTGTCTTATAGTTTTCTGCATGCAGGTCTTTTGTGTCCTTAGGAAGGTTTATTCCCAGGTGTTTTATTCTTTTTGTTGCAATGGTAAATGGGATTGTTTCCTTAATTTCTCTTTCAGATTTTTCATCATTAGTGTATAGGAATACAAGAGATTTCTGTGCATTAATTTTGTATCCTGCTACTTTACCAAATTCATTGATTAGCTCTAGTAGTTTTCTGGTAGCATCTTTAGGTTTCTCTATGTATAGTATCATGTCATCTGCAAACAGTGACAACTTTACTTCTTCTTTTCTGATTTGGATTCCTTTTATTTCTTTTCCTTCTCTGATTGCTGTGGCCAAAATTTCCAAAACTGTGTTGAATATAGTGGTGAAAGTGAGCAACCTTGTCTTGTTCCCGACCTTAGAGGAAACGGTTTCAGATTTTCACCATTGAGAATGATGTTGACTGTGGGTTTGTCATATATGGCCTTTATTATGTTGAGGTAGGTTCCCTCTATGCCCACTTTCTGGAGAGTTTTTATCATAAATGGCTGTTGAATTTTGTCGAAAGCTTTTTCTGCATCTACTGATATTATCATATGGTTTTTATCTTTCAGTTTCTTAATATGGTGTATTACATTGATTGATTTGCATATACTGAAGAATTCTTGCATGCCTGGGATTAATCCCACTTGATCATGGTGTATGACCCTTTTAATGTGCTGTTAGATTCTGTTTGCTAGTATTCTGTTGAGGATTTTTGCATCTATGTTCATCAGTGATATTGGCCTGTAGTTTTCTTTTTTTGAGACACCTTTGTCTGGTTTTGGTATTAGGGTGATGGTGGCCTCAAAGAATGAGTTTGGGAGTGTTCCTCCCTCTGCTATATTTTGGAATAGTTTGAGAAGGAAAGGTGTTAGGTCTTCTCTAAATGTTTGATAGAATTCACCTGTGAAGCCATCTGGTCCTGGGCTTTTGTCTGTTGGAAGATTTTTAATCAGTCTCAATTTCAGTGTTTGTGATTGGTCTGTTCATATTTTCTATTTCTTCCTGGTTCAGTCTCAGAAGGTTGTACTTTTCTAAGATTTGTCCATTTCTTCCAGGATGTCCATTTTATTGGCATAGAGTTGCTTGCAGTAGTCTCTCATAATCCTTTGTATTTCAGCAGTGTCAGTCATTACTTCTCCTTTTTCATTTCTAATTTTGTTGATTTGAGTCTTCTCCCTTTTTTTCTTGATGAGTCTGGCTAATGGTTAATCAATTTTGTTTATCTTCTCAAAGAACCAGCTTTTAGTTTTATTGATCTTTGTTATTGTTTCCTTCATTTCTCTTTCATTTATTTCTGATCTGATCTTTATGATTTTTTCCGTCAGCTACCTTTGGGTTTTTTTTGTTGTTGTTGTTGTTGTTCTTTCTCTAATTGCTTTAGGTGTAAGGTTAGGTTATTTGAGATTTTTCTTGTTTCTTGAGGTAGGATTGTATTGCTATAAACTTCCCTCTTAGAACTGCTTTTGCTGCATCCTGTAGGTTTTGGGTTGTCGTGTTTTTATTTTCATTTGTTTCTAGGTATTTTTTAATTTCCTGTTTGATTTCTTCAGTGATCTCTTGGTTATTTAGTAGTGCATTGTTTAGCCTTCATGTGTTTGTATCTTTTACAGATTTTTTCCTGTAATTGATATCTAGTCTCATAGCATTGTGGTCAGAAAAAATACTTGATGCAATTTCAGTTTTCTTAAATTTACCAACACTTGATTTGTGACACTAGATATGACCTATCCTGGAGAATGTTCCATGAGCACTTGAGAAGAAAGTGTATTCTGTTGTTTTTGGATGGAATGTCCTATAAATATCAATTAAGTCTATCTGGTCTAATGTGTCTTTTAAAGCTTGGGTTTCCTTATTTATTTTCTTTTTGGATGTTCTGTCCATTGGTGAAAGTGGACAAGTCACCTCCTATGATTGTGTTACTGTCGATTTCCCCTTTTATGGCTGTTAGCATTTGCCTTATGTATTGAGGTGCTCCTATGTTGGATGCATAAATATTTACAATTGTTTTATCTTCTTCTTGGATTGACCCCTTGATCATTATGTAGTGTCCTTCTTTGTCACTTGTAATAGTCTTTATTTTAAAGTCTATTTTGTCTGATATGAGAATTGCTACTCCAGCTTACTTTTGATTTCCATTTGCATGGAATATCTTTTTCCATCCCCTCACTTTCAGTCTGTATGTGTCCCTAGGTCTGAAGTGGGTCTCTTGTAGACAGCATATATATGGGTCTTGTTTTGTATCCATTCAGCCAGTCTGTCTTTTGGTTGGAGCATTTAATCCATTTACACTTAAGATAATTATCAATATATATGTTTCTATTACCATTTTCTTAATTGTTTGGGTTATTGTAGGTCTTTTCCTTCTCTTGTGTTTCCTGCCTGGAGAAGTTCTTTTAGCATTTGTTGTAAAGCTGGTTTTGTGGTGATGAATTCCCTAACTTTTGCTTGTCTATAAGGTTTTTAATTTTTCTGTCTGAATGAGATCCTTGCTGGGTAGAGTAATCTTGTTGTAGTTTTTTCCCTTTCATCACTTTAAATGTGTTCTGCCACTCCCTTCTGGCTTGCAGATTTTCTGCTGAAAGATCAGCTGTTACCCTTATGGGGTTTCCCTTGTATGTTATTTGTTGCTTTTCCCTTGCTGCTTTTAATATTTTTTCTTTGAATTCAATTTTTGATAGTTTGATTCATATGTGTCTTGGCATGTTTATCCTTGGATTTATCCTGTATGGGACTGTCTGTGCTTCCTGGACTTGACTATTTCCTTTCCCATATTAGGGAAGTTTTCAAATATAATCTCTTCAAATATTTTCTCAGACCCTTTCTTTTTCTCTTCTTCTGGGACCCCTATAATTAGAATGTTGGCATTTAATGTTGTCCCAGAGGTCTCTGAGACTGTCCTCAATTCTTTTCATTCTTTTTTCTTTATTCTGCTCTGCGGCAGTTATTTCCACTCTTTATCTTCCGGGTCACTTATCTGTTCTTCTGCCTCAGTTATTTTGCTATTGATTCCTTCTAAAGAATTTTATATTTCATTTATTGTGTTGTTCATCATTGTTTGTTTGCTCTTTAGTTCTTCTAGGTCCTTGTTAAACGTTTCTTGTATTTTCTCCATTCTATTTCCAAGATTTTGGATCATCTTTACTATCATTACTCTGAATTCTTTTTCAGGTAGACTGCCTGTTTCCTCTTCCTTTGTTTTGTCTGGTGGGTTTTTACCTTGCTCCTTCAACTGCTGCATATTTCTCTGTCTTCTCATTTTGTTTAACTTACTGTGTTTGGGGTCTCCTTTTCACAGGCTGCAGGTTTGTAGTTCCTGTTGTTTTTGGTATCTACCCCCAGTGGGTAAGGGAGGGGACTGGTGCCTCTGTTCTGGTGGGTGGGGCTGGATCTTGTCTTTCTGGTGTGCAGGGCTGCATCTGGTGGTGTGTTTTGTTGTGTCTGTGAACTTAGTATGACTTTAGGCAGCCTCTCTGCTAATGGGTGGGTTTGTGTTCCTGTCTTGCTAGTCATTTAGCATGGGGTGTCCAGCACTGGAGCTTGCTGCCCATTCGGTGGAGCTGGGTCTTAGTATTGAGATGAAGATCTCTGGGATAGTGCTTCTCAATTGATATTACTTGGGGCACGGAGGTTTCTGGTGGTCCAATGTCCTGGACTTGGCCCTCCCACCTCAGAGGCTCAGGTCCAACACCCGGCAGGAATACCAAGACCCTGTCAGCCACACAGCTCAAAAGAAAAGGAAGAAAGAAAAAAAAACACCCCCAAAAACGAACAGACAGAACCCTGGGACAAATGGTAAAAGCAAACCTATATAGACAAAATCTCACAAAGAAACATACACATACACCCTCACAAAAAGAGAAAATGGAGAAAAAATATATATGTATAAAAAAAAGAAGAGAGCAACCAAACCAATAAACAAACCCACCAATGATAATAAGCACTAAATACTAAACTAAGAAACATAAAACCAGAAACAAATTAGATGCAGAAAGCAAACCGCAAGTCTACAGTTGTTCCCAAAGTCCACTGCCTCATTTTTGGGAACATTCGTTGTCTATTCAGGTATTCTGCAGATGCAGGGTTTATCAAGTTGATTGTGGGGATTTAATCTGCTGCTCCTGAGGCTTCACAGAGAAATTTCCCTTTCTCTTCTTCGTTCACACAGCTCCTGGGTTTCAGCTTTGGTTTTGGCCCTGCCTCTGCATGTTGACCACCCTCAGGCATCTGCTCCCTGCCCAGACAGGAGGGGTTAAAGCAGCAGCTGATTAGGCCTCTCTTGCTCTCTCAGGCTGGGGAGAGGGAGGGGTGTGGTAGTCATAATTGGAATGCGGGGCGAGCCTGAGGTGGCAGAGGCCGATGTGACATTGCAACAGCCTGAGGCGCACCATGTGTTCTCCTGGGGAAGTTGTCCCTGGATCACAGGACCCTGGCAGTGGCATGCTGCACAGGCTCCCGTGAGGGGAGGTGTGGGTAGTGACCTGTGTTTGCACACAGGCTTCTTGGCGGCTGCAGTAGCAGCGTTAGCGGCTCATGTCCGTCTCTGGGGTCCAAGCTGATAGCTGCATCTCATGCCTGTCTCTGGAGCTCACTTAGGTTGTGCTCTGCCTTCTGTGAGCACACTGGGAAGGAATCCCCTCTCTCTGTGCACCCCAAAACAGAGGTCTCTTGTGTTTCTGGCAGGTCCAGAGTTTTTCCCAGATTCCCTCCCAGCTAGCTGTGGTGCACTAGCCCCCTTCAGGTTGTCTTCACGCAGCCAACCCCAGTCCTCTCCCTGGGGTGTGACCTCCGAAGCCTGAGCCTCAGCTCCCAGCCCCCGCCCATCCCAGCGGGTGAGCAGACAAGCCTCTCGGGCTGGTGAGTGCTGGTCAGCACTGATCCTCTGTGCGGGAATCTCTCCACTTTGCCCTCTGCACTCTCTTGCTGCGCTCTCCTCCGCGGCTCCGAAGCTCTCCCCACCTGTCTCCACCAGTGAAGGGGCTTCCCAGTGTGTGGAAATTTTTCCTCCTTCATAGCTCCCTCCCAGAGGTGCAGGTCCTGTCCCTATTCTTTTGTCTCTGTTTTTTCTTTTTCCTTTGCCCTACCCAGGTATGTGGGGATTTTCTTGCCTTTTGGGAAGTGTGAGGTCTTCTGTCAGCATTCAGTAGGTGTTCTGTAGGAGTTGTTCCACATGTAGATGTATTTCTCATGTATTTATGGGGAGGAAGGTGATCTCCACATCTTACTCCTCCGCCATCTTGAAGGTCTCCACCCAAACTCATATTCTTGAAGCAATTATAAGAACTGCCATAGTCATGGTGGTTAAAATTCTGCCCTTTTGGGCTTCCCTGGTGGCACAGCAGTTGAGAGTCCGCCTGCCGATGCAGGGGACGTGGGTTCGTGCCCCGGTCCGGGAAGATCCCGCATGCCGCGGAGCGGCTGGGCCCGTGAGCCATGGCCACTGAGCCTGCGCATCCGGAGCCTGTGCTCCGCAACGGGAGAGGCCACAACAGTGAGAGGCCCGAGTACCGCAAAAAAAAAAAAAAAAAAAAAAAAAAATTCTGCCCTTTCTTTGCTTGAAACCTTTAATAACTTCTTATTGTTTATCTTAGAAGTCCTAAATATTTTACCACATCACACCCATGATATTACATATTCACTCTAGTGATATATTTCCATGTGTTATTATAAGAATGAAATGATAAATCCTTCCCTTTCTTCCCCACTCAAGAAAATGTAGCAAAATGCAATGGGACTGCCTGTGAGCCCTCTCTTAGAAAAACAAGAATTTAGCCAATGAAAGTTTTTTAGAAAATAATTTAAAGTCTCAAGAAATTGTAGTAAAGGAAATAGAGAAACATTCATTCAAGAAAATCTACTAAACCTCAGTTAGAACAGCAAGAATCTGTAGCATTTGTGCTACAATTCAAAACACACAGAAAAACAGGAATAGAAGAGAACTACTTCAACTAAATAGAGAACATCTGCAAGAATCCTACAGGTCACTTTACAGTTAATGGTGAATAGTGAATGCTTTCCCCTAAAATCAGAAACAAGGCAAGGATGTTCACTTGTACCCCTCTTATTCAACATAATACTAAAATTCTAGCAAGTGCAAGAAGGTAAGAAAAGGACATAAAAGGCTTATAGATCAGACATAGCAAATCCCAAGGTTGTGTGTGTGTGTGTGTGTGTGTGTGTGTGTGTGTGTGTGTGTATATATATATATACACCTTCCTAAAACCTTGTATATATACCTCCTACAACTAATAAATTAGTTCAGCAAGGTCTTGGGATGTATGATTAACATACAAAAATTATTTACATTTCTATATATTAGCAATGAGTATGTAGGCACCAAAATTAAAAATACACTATATTTTACAGTCATTTAAAAAAATGGAATACTTAACTGCAAACATAACAATACATGCACAGATATTATAGCTGAAAACTACAAAATGCTGATGAAAGAAATCAAAGATCTAAATAGATCAGGAGTCTGACCATATTCATGTTTATGTTCATGGACTGGAAAACTCAACCAAATGCTGGCAAGGGATGCAGAAAAACTTGGTTACTCATGCATTGCTTATGGGAATGTAAAATGGAACAGTCCCTCTGAAGAATATTGCAGTTTCTTAAAAAACTAAACATGCAACTGCCTATGACTCAGCAATTCCACTCCTGGCCTTTTATCTCATAAAAATTTATGGTCACACAAAAACTTGTACATGAATGTTTATAGCAGCTTTATTCATAATAGCACCAAACTAGAAACAACCTGAAAGTCCTTCAGTGGGTAAATGATTAAGCTGTGGTATATTTCTACCATAGAACTGTACATAGCAATAAAAAAGAGATTAAAAAGGAGACTATTGATATACAATAAGATGGATTATTCTTCAGAAAATTATGATGAGTGAAAAAGGCCAAACCAAATATGATACCATTTACATAACATTCTTGAAATGACAAAGTTATAGGAATGGAGAACAGATTCATGTTTGCCAGGGGTTACGGAGGAGTCAGTAGGGGGAGGGAAGAGGGTAGGGCTACAAAAGGGCAAAGTGAGGGATACTTCTGGTGGTAGAAATGTTCTGTATCTTGACTATTAATATCAATATCTTGGTTGTGATATTGTACTATAGTTTTGTAAGATGTTACCATTGGTTAACCTGGGTAAAGGGAACACAGGACCTCTGTATTATTTCCTATAGCTGCATATGAATCTATGATTATCTCAGAAAAACAACTCTATTAAAAATATTTCACCTAATACAGGTATTTAATCAGGGGTCTATAAATTATGAATAAAATTATAACTTTCATTGGTTGGGAATTCTAATCATCAAAACTGAGAAAGAATTGAAAAAAGAATCAAAAGTGGAAATGAAAATGAATAAAATTTCTTATAAGATAGTCAAAGGTAAAGCAGCACAATTCTTCTCTTTGTCACTTGCTTGCTGTGTGTGTGTGTGTGTGTGTGTGTGTGTGTGTGTGTATGACTGACCTCATGTGTACGTGTGAGTGCACTGTATGAACTGTTTCCAATTTTAAAAATTAAGGAATAGGGGAGAAGAAATAGAAAGTTTGAAATGAGTTTCAAATTGTCACCCCTTGAAGACTAAGGCACTCATTCCCTCAGCCACTAGGAATGTAGGTTGTTGATTGCTCCCAGCTGTGTCCCTCATCAAGCATTGTCTTTGGCCTAAGGAAGGTGCTTCTCCCAAGGTTATGCCTGGGTAATCCCACATCCAATAACTAGTAGATGCCTGGATTCAGGACAACTCTGAAAGGATAGCACAGCATGAAGTCTCTATCTAGTAATCTTATTCCAAGGAATCCAATCTAAGACAATTGATGCCAGGTGTGCTCCTAGACAGACCAGTGTAAAATGGGATTCGGGGGCTCCATCATCTCCCAGCTGGCTGACAAAAAAAAGCTCCATCATTGATAGCCCTTTGCCTGCCATAGTTGTGCAGCTGTGAGCTGGAATGTGATATTAGTGGAAGGAAATGGACTGAGTGGTTCAATATCTAAGGTATTTGTCAGTTATGGAAGTACTGATTGTATGTATTAAGGAATCACATTACAGGTGCTGAGTGCTATCAATCAACTGGAGAAAGACAATGGCGGACTGGGAATGATTAATCAAAATTTATGCAGAAGTGAGAAAGCCCAAGAACCTCCTGGAGAGCATAGAGAGACTCTCATCTCCTGAAGTCAAAGGATAAAAAAAGGTGATGGTAGGGTTCAGGATTTAATTACATACCTAGTAGAACTCTAAAGAAGGTTGTCTTTTCAAACCCAACCATTATTCTATACCAAGTCCTGATTAGGAAGGAACAGAATTCTGAGACTTGGGCTGGGAAAATCTGAGCTTGATGCACTCCAGAATATTGAAATCTTAGTTCTTTGAGCACTTAAGGCTCCTAGAAGTGACCTATTCTTTCTTAATATAGACTGGTGAGGGGGATGCCAACATGCTTTAGAAACTCAGTTATGGCTGTCTCCACAGCAGTATTCCAGGACTGACAATAGGAGATGATGTTACAGAACTGGGCTCTCTAGTAGCATTGAGATGACTGGAACACAAATAATTGAGGACAGCTGGTTCCGATACTTCACTATCAGAGGATAATTGTCACAATTATCATAATAAATGGCAAGGTCAGAATGGTGATCTTGGGCCTGACCCACAAAGCATGGAGATGGTTCATCGAACATTGTGCTCCAAGGGGCAAAAATATCGATAGATGTGCCACCGACAAGGGTATTGTTTAAACAATCTATAATTGTTTAATCAGAAGGAATCAAGGATGAATGATCAGAAGGCTGAGCTCAGCCTCCCCAAGAAAAAGTCACAAATCCCTTGCTTAATTTCTGGGCCTGAGCCAATTATAATATCCAGACTCCACTGACTGAGGGAGAGGCTCAGTATAAATGAAGAAGGATTCCAAACACTAAGGCAAGTATAGATGGAAAGGATTTCCTAGTTCTTACAAAGGAACTTACAGCTATTTAGTCCTATAACCATATACTAGGAAAGGAAAATACCCAGACATTTTGAGGACAGTTGAACACAATACCCAAGAGATACTGATACTCAGGAACCCAAAAGGCCATCCTGGTCCCCCTGTTAGAGTGGGATCCTGTGACAGCCAGATAATAAATGGGGTTCTGGCACCAGATTTACCAAGAGTAAATCTACTTGGTCCACAGACTTAGCTGGTGGACATTTCCATTGTTCCAAAATGTTTAATTTGAAACAACGTATTGGTAATGGCAAAACTCTTATGTTGGCTTGTAAGAGCTATTAAAGTGGGGAAGACTAAGTGGAAGTCCTGAAAGTAACCCCATCCCAACCAAGATAGCAAATCCAAAGCAATATTTTATCCCAGGGACATGACAAAGATGACTGTCACCTATAAAGACTTAAAGAATGTAGACGTGATGGTTACCATAATGTCCCGATATAATCCACAGTTCTGGCTTCTACAGAAACCTGTTGGATACTGGAGGATCACTGTAGACAACCATAAACTTAAACAAGTAGTAGCCCCATTTAGAGCTGATGTGCCAGATGTGGTAGCTTAGCTAGAACAGAGTAAAATGCCTTTAGGGGCATTTTATGTAGCATTGATTTAGTGAATACATTCTTCTATCCATATCAGCAGAGCATTAGAAGCAATTTATATTGACACATCTAGACATAACATTATAATGTCATTTTGGTCCACACCATTTTAATCAGCCCAGATGAGCATGAAGTGGCAGGCACCTGGAGACCTTGACAAGCTCCATCATGCTCCAGAAAGTAGGAGATAATCCCTACAAATACTCAGTGAAGATTTGTAAGAGTTCAGTGGTCTGGGACATGCTAGAATATTCCCTCCAAAGTAAAGGAGAAAGTAGTGCGTCTTATAACACCCAATTTAAAAAAAAAAACACCCGCAACACAATGGCACAACACTGTATCCACAGTTGGGAACACTGCTGTGACCCACTTAGAGAGTGACATGGAAAATGCCCAGATTTCAGTGGGTTGTAGACCCAGAAAGAGAAAGGGCTCTGCCTCTGGGATGTACACAGCCCTGTCACTTGTTTCCTATAAACAGGCAGTTGTCTGTATGAGATAAGATGCTCTGTGAGGTTTATGGCAAGCAACCCAAAGGTTCTGGAAGAAGGCCATGCCACCTGAAGCCCAGAACCATATACCATTTAAAAATCCATTCCTGATGTGTTATTAGGCCCTGGTATTATCTGGTCATGAGACATCAAGGGACCATACTGCCAGAGTCATATATCATGAGTTGGCTTTTGCCAGATTCATCAAGTCATAAGAAGTGGGCCAGCAGCACTTCATTTTAAGATAGAAATGGTACATTCATGATTGTACATGAGCAGGACCAAAAGGCACAAGTAAGCTACATGAGCAGGTGACAGAGTCATCTACCCCCATTGCACTGGCTCCTTACCCTCAGATACCCTGGTCATGCAAGAAGTCCTGTAGGAGTAGCTGATAGAGGAGGAAAGTGGCGGAGTTTGGTTTGAAGATGGTTCAACTTAGTGTGTGCAAAGTGAAAGTGAACTGCTTCTGATCCCACTTAGGGATGACCTTGAAAGGTAGCAGTGAGGGAAATCCTCATGATAAACAGTTTTCAGTGGTGGATCTTGTCACTGACATTGTGTGGAAAAAGAAGTGGCCCAAGGTAAGAAAACATATGGCTCCTTGATCCAGGTCCTAGAAGAAGAAAGATTAGAAGATTGGAGACAGGAAGGTCTGAGGTAGGGTAGGTAGACTTATGGGAGTGGGCATGAAGTGTGAATATCTTTATAGCTCTTGTTAACACCTACCACAAAACATCCACCAAAGAAGGGCCACTGAACCACAAAGTGGACAGTCTCTCTCCTCAGTCCTGGCACAATGAGCTTGTGAGTGGAGTAGCCACGGTAGCAGAAAGGGAAGCTACACTTATAAGGCCAATGGCGTGGACTCTCACTCGGTAGGGCTCACGTAGACTTTGCCTCTGTCTAATGTTCAACCTGTCAGCAACAGAGGCCAGTGTTAAACTCTGGTTATGGCACCATCCATCAAGGACAATCAGCTACTTGGTGGCAGGTTGATTACACTGAACTCCTTTCACTCTGCCAGAAGGCAGCAATTTATCTTTACCTAGATTATCACATATTTACCCTTCCTGCCCACAGGAGCTTGGCCAGCACCCCTATCAGAGGGCTTGGAGATTGAGCTACTGACATCGGTTCTCACAAAATATTGCCTCAAAAGAAAGGACCCACAAAGCAGTAAAGAGGTACAGATGTAGACACTGACTACGGAATCCACTGGTCCCATCACATACTGCATCACTCGGAAGCTGCCAGTGTGATACAGTGTGAAAATATCTTTTGAAGATGCACATAGAGTGCAAATTTGAAGATGATACTTTGAATGGCATAGTGTCCTTCAGGACAGGACATATACCCCAAATCGGTGACGATTTTAAGGTGCTGGGCCTTTAATAGGTAGAAAACATGAGTCTAGGAACCTAGGGCTAGAAGTATGAGAGAGTCTGCTTGTCGTCATTCCCATTCTACCCATGGGAGGGGTTGGTGTTTCCTGCCCCAAATCCTTAATCTCTTGTGGATCTAGAGTTCCTTGTTCCCAGAGGGGAAATGTTTCCATTATGGCATACTTTTACTACAAAGAGAGAAATCACAATTAGGTGAATATTTCAAGATTTTTAAATGACTGCTCAAGGCTACTTAACTTTATCCATTAATGAATCTATTTGATTCTCTCTCCAGCTCCCAAAATGTAAAATAACCATTAACCATAGTGAATATTATTGAGAAAAATTCTGAAAAATTATTCACTCTAGTACCCAATGTCTAGCAGAGATCCTAGCATATCATAGATTCTCAGTGTTTGATGAATGGATGGAGAAATGAATGAATCTTTGGCAGCAAATGTGAAGCAACTGAAAAATACAAATATAGAATTGTGTGATGAAGTCTTTTGGAATCTTGAACTTATACTAGAACTAAAAACACAGGTTGCTACTTCATGATGATGAAAAATAGTTACTTCAGGAATAAGAGCCAGCATTACAACTGAACTTTTGGCTTAAAAATGCTCAACCCATTAAATGTCCTTATACCATGTTGTAAAAATATAAAGAAATGAGATAGATGTTAAAGGTATTGCTGTAATAAATTGACATTAGGTGATATTATAAGAAGTAAGGACAAAAGAAGTAGAATCCCTCATAATATAATAGGTATCTGACCATCACTTGGGCTATAGTGAACACAGTGTTCTTGATTTAAAAATTGTGAAGTGTGTATTTCTTTTTTCGTAGTACTCCAGACAAGGCTTACTGGGTTTTCTTCTAAAAGATATAAAGTTAAACTAAGTATTTACTATGACTATCAGGATCTTTAACTAAAATTCTAGATCTTGCCCATTTCTTGTAGAAAAAATAAAACGGTAAAATTTTTATTTTAATTAGTTATCCTCTACGTGTGGAGATATCCTACTATACTGTGTCTATTAGTGTTTACTTATTTATTTAAAAAACATTTAAGTAGCACTTACTAAGTAAGTAAGTAGCATTTAGCACTTGCCAAAATGAATCCATGTAATTCTCATAGCATTATGTGGATCATTTTCTCCACTTTACAGAGAGAGAACTGGACATGCAGAGAGATTAAGTGCCCAAGTCGCAAGGTATACAGTAAGTGGGAGCTGGGATTTGAACACAGTCTCCTGAGGCCATGCTCTTTAAGACTACGGTGTATTTCCTCTCTAAGTATCTGATCCCAGGGTAAACATGAATGAATTATACAAATAATTAAGTGGTCGATAACTTCATGTTGTTCTCCCTCTGAAGCATCCATTATTTTAACTACTGTCAATGCGCTCAATAAGAGTTCCACTTCTAGCCTATGGATGAGTATGTACCTGCTGGCGGGAAGAGAGAAGAAGGGAATTGAGGGAGGGCGAGAAAAAGAAGAGAATTAGGGACTCCTCTGCACCGAGCACCTCTCGACCCATATCCACACCCCATTCTTAATGGAAAATAGCAAGAAACACCCTCATTCGCCGAGTGTGTACATACCTGGTACCGTGCTCACCCTTTACATTCAAGTTCATTATCTCTTTAGTCTCACAAAAATTCTGCAAGGTAAGGGCTGCTATCCTCCCATTTTATAAAGAAGATAACTGCGGCTGTGAGAGCGTGAGCAAGTCCTTGTACTCAGCCAGGTGTGTCTAACTTCAGAGCTACTATGTCTGCTCATAGCGGCTGCCACCTACACCACTGAGAAAATTGATTTGGCTGTGTTTTTTGTAACTGTCTCTTTGCAGCTCAGCCCAACTTTTGCTGGAGTCATGCTTTGGTTTGGTTCCCTTTTGCTCTGTGGGCTTTGGCACGTTCCCTAAACATGCCCTATTTATTCCATCCGTATGGCAGTTTTCATTTGACGCCACACAGTTTCTAATCTTAGAGGGTGGTTCGTGTTTGCTTTTTCAGTTTACTCTAATAGGTCAGGGCTCTGATAGCCACTGTTCAGTCCTCCAGGTGGGGGAAGCTTTGGCGAAAACACAGGTTCTCACCATCGGCGTCTGTGACCTTGGCCACTTCCTGCGTGATGAGAACGTAGGGCTGGATTTGATAATGAAGAGTTTTCTGTGTGTTCTCTCGTTATTTATGCCACATCTGCCTCTCAGCATTTGTGTCAATGAGTCACTGTAACTACAGCAGTTGGATAATTCCCTCCATTTTGCAAGACATCCCCGACTGTATAAGTGCTACATCAGAGAAAAACATTACATCCTTGGGGCACCACCAGGCAGCAAGGTCCACTCTTTCTTTAGATGTAGTTATCAGTCAAGTCCAATGACGTGGCTTCTGTTCCCACTCCCCAAGACTGAAACTGAGATGTAAGGAGCTCTCTAACTGTAAAGCCACAAAGGATAGGAATTCCTTTTTCTACGCAAAAGCCAAAATCTGGACCCAGAATCTTGCTTTAAGATGACTTACAGAATAATCAATGAAGCTGCCCCTGAAAGGGAGAGGGGTGGGAGTGAGCTGGGGAAAATCAGCCTGCACTCTCTCTCCTCTCTCGTTCCCCGACCTGGACAAACAAGTAACTCCCTACCATCTAGTGAGATGTTGAGATTTTGTAAGGCAAATATATCTGGGTTAATGACATATGAAGAGAATTCCTGAAAGAGTGAAAAATTAAACAAAAGAGTACCCTAAAGGTGACAAAAGTTCTGTGTATGTTTTCAGCGCCTTCTATTTCTCCATTGCTTCTTTCTACTACATGACAGAAGGGACAGGACCTTGCATCTTAGTGTTTTCTTTCTTGATTCATGGTATGGGTGTTCAGTGACGAAACATCATTAATAATTTCTGTGACTCACTAGAAGAAGTAGGAGACACTGTAAGTAAGCTTTTATTTAACTATGTTTTTTTTTTTCCCAAGAAAAATACAAGTTCCCATTTGTACCCCTCGCACTGTATTAAAGCAAAGATTGCAAAAACCAAACAGGGACCCAAAGAAATGGGAAAGGAGGAAAATGCTATTTTCTGAGATATCCAGAGAGAACGTTTTCCTTATTGCTACCATGGGAGCAACATTTGCCTCTCTTACTCTAAGGTGGGCAGGCTGACTCTCCACGTGATTTAAAATAATATAGAGACTAACTGTGCATGAATGTCCATCCTTCACTTCCACTCTGTCTTGGGTCCACAAGGTTAAGGCATTGCCTCTAAAATGTCATAGTGAAAACTCTACCTAGGACGATTCACAGACTAATTCCTCCACTTCCATTAATATGGGTAATTTCTGTGATTTTCCAAAGCAAAATACTTTCTCAAAATAAAGTCTATGGTATAACCCTAAAATTACAAAATAAAGAGGAATGGAGATGCTCTATTGGCAAAGGAAAGATAGGACTGGAGTATTCTCAGTTACTCTGAAGAAATACTTCCCAGCAGTGACCCTGAGACCCACCCATGAGACTTTACACCTCTGTGGAACATTCTTCGAAAAGCACTCAATTATTAATCAAATTTTAAAAAGGACGCCTGAGCCCTGTGGGGATGCAAACTAACTGGTTATCTTGTGATGACCTGAAAAGTCAGGTATGAAGGAAGGGTGGACGGGCAGTGGGAGCCACAATGGGGTAACTGGAGTTGGTAATTGGAGTTCAACCATCAATGCTAGTGTTAGCAGGAATTTCACTTAATTAATGTCATGGGGTCCTTAAGTGTTTCCAGCTCTTTAATGTCACATCCAAGTTTTGGAAAAAGATCTCTGGCCTACCTGTGATCATCTTCTTGGGGTTCCATGTGGTCTTTTTGGATGTGCTATACTTGGAGAAATTGAGAAAACAATGCAAAGAGCCTATACACTGGAAAGTATATTATAGAGCAGTTTGAATGTGAGTTTATCCCACTATCAGGATATATATACCTCACTCACAGAGAAGCAGAAAATCAAGAGAGAGCTAAGACTTTAGGTCATACCCAGAGAACTTTATGATTGAGATAAGAATAAAACCTCAGAGTTCCCAAAACCCTAAGCAACTCACAGCATAGGCCTGAAGTCTAAAGACCAAAATCTTTATTTGTTCAGTAAAGGATAACAGTAAACATTTAAATTACTAGTAAATGAAAATAGTGAACGATTTTTTTTTTTTTCAAAATTGGCTTAGCTTTCCTTGTTTGGAGCTGATAAAACTTCTTTGTGATCATCCTGCTTTAGACAAGAATTATTTTTCACGGTTAAAAAACAAAAACTGTTTGAACTGGGGCAGTGTTGACAAGAGTTGCTCCAAGCAATTTTGTATAATAGAATTTCACGGTAAAAAATTAACTGCAAACCACTGACCTGGCCCACTGTCTTTCTCAATACTACAATTTTGCTACTGAAAAAGAGGGTTTGTTTTTCAAGAATGCAAAAGTGGGATTCAAGAATCAAGCCTTTTCATCTCTCATGGGATATTGTCCTTTATCAGAGCATTCTTGGTGGATAAATATGTAAATTATTATGCAAAGCAGGATGGAGTAATTAAAATTGACAGTTGCCCTATTTAAAAAAATTAAAATGTGGAAGGCTTGAAAATGTGTCTGCTGACAACAAAGGAATTTCTTGTGAAGATCAACATTATTTGGTATCATTTTCATATCTTTTTCAAGCAGATGAATTCTTCTTGCTTTTACTTTCTATTTTGAATTTTTTTTTCCACCACTGTATTGACAAAAATAGTTTCAATGGGATTATTATTTAAATTTTAGTTGATATATATATCAGAGAAAATACGGAGTATTTTCTTTACTACTCTCCTAACGACTGTAAATCTGCTGTATTGGATTTTTAATAAAGAACGTCTACAGCTAGCAATTATTTACAAAAGAATTAACTGCTGTATTTGAGAGAGCACACCATTACAATTTGCTATGGAGGGGCCACCAAGTCGCCTGTTTTTTTTTTTACCTGCACTCATGCACTGCCTTTCCTGCCATGACAACAGGTAAGATGACCCTGCTCTTACCCACAACAAACACTCCACTTAGGCTCTGGATCCTTTTGCCTCAAAATTTCTCTTGGTCTTTGCTCTGCCAACATTCCCTTTTTCCTTTGGTATCATTTCTTTCTCCTCACTTTCTGGATCATTCCCACTATCATAAGTCTAACATCACTCATTTTAAAACAAACAAAACACTGCCGTGACTCCAAACCATTACCACACTTTTCCACTTCCCTCCATAGCAAGACTCCTAGCTCTACGGTTCTATCTATAGTTGCCATTTCCACTTCTTTACCCCCTGTTCTCTGCTCGATCCACTCCAAATCGAGCCCAGTGTCATGGCTCAATTTATTAAGGTCTCCAAGGACCCACATCTTGCTAAAGCTATTGGTTAATTTTTGTCTTCCTCTTATCTGATTTCTTAGCAGCTCTTGATGTTCTCTTCTTGAACACATTCTTCTCTAGGCTTAGAGGAAGCCTTGTTTTCCTTGAACTTCAAGGTCGTTCCCAGCTGTCTAAACACTGCTGTCCCTAGACATCTCCTCTATAACTACACTAACTCCCTAAGTGATTTAATCTAGCATCATGGCTTTGAAAATGATCTCTATAATTCTCAAATGAATATTTCTAACTCTGACTTCTTTGTTGAATTCCAGAATCATACTTAACTGCCTACTTTACACATCAGTTGGAAGTCCACTAGTTACCAAAAACTTAAAATAGAGCCAATAGCCAATGGTTCCTCATCTCCAACACCAATCCCAGAATCCTCAGCATACCAAGGCTTCAACATTTAAGTAAATGGTAATACTATCCGTCTAGCTACTAGGGTCAAGATCCTATCTCTAATTTGTCAATTTCTTTCCATGCCACATCTAATGCACCAGTATAACTTGTTGCTCCAAGGACAGTACTTGCCTTGAATTTGAACTCTCCTGCTACAACCAGAGTCAAAAATACCATCTCTAACCTGGCCATCTGTAACAGTTTTCATGACCACAGTCTTTCCGCCTCATTGTAATCAGAGTAATCTTTCATTTATTTATTTCTACCCTACATCATCCGGCACTTGCCCACCTCTCAAGCCCATCCCCCTGTACTCTCTCCCATGTCTGTTACTCTTCAGCCACAGTAGCTTGGAATATTTTATTCCCCAGCACATGATTGCGACTTCACCATATTCAGGTATCAAATTAAATGTCACCTCCTCAGAGAAAATTTCCTAGACCAATGTGGCTAAATAAGAACTTCTGCATGTCCCCCACTTTCCAGCCAGTTTCTTTCACATTATTTTATTTCATTTGTGGCACTTAACATTACCATGGGGTACACTTTTTAATATTTCATTTCATTTTATTTTTCCATTGTCTATCTCCTCATATACAAATACAAACTTTTTGGAATCAGAGACTTTGTTTTGTTTTTTGAAATCTAGACTTGTTCCTAGCACGTAAAATGTACTCAATAAATATGTGGTAAAGGACATTGACTGACTTGTTCAACAGGAATTTCACCTCTGTAGTTGTGTCTTTTGTACTGAATAAAGTCTATGAAGGCTTACTAAACCAAAGATGGTAATTAGATTCTTTGTGTGTGTGTGTGTGTGTGTGTGTGTGTGTGTGTGTGTGTAATCCCAAGCAGAGCTAGAGAGAAGTGTTTTTAAGTAAGTGCAATCTTTAGAAACCAATTTTAAAATGTCCTAACACATGTAAGTGAGATCTTGACATGATGTTTATCTATATAATAAATGAAGGTGAACTAAATAGATGAATGAAAAAAATTAAACAGCTCTTACTAAATTTAAGAGATGTTGGATGCAGTAAATAGCAACTCAATTCAATAACATACATTCTTGGTGTTTATGTCACGTGAGCATGGGTCATGTGGCAGACGTTGAATGAATACATATTTGACTGGTAGGTGACAACATGCTCCTAGTGAGCACACTGCCTTTCCTCTTCTATACTCACTCTTCTCAAAGTACATACTTTGTACAAAATGTTTCTGATTTGCATTCTGTCACCAACAGTTAGAGAATCCAGTGGGTACAGATAGTGCCAAGCAATACATCCTATTGCTATAAGATAAGCCATTATTACTCAAGATATATTACAAGAACACAGTACCCTGAGAGAATTCAGAGAAAAATACCTACCACCTACCAAGAATGACCATAGAAAAATGGTGGCAGTAAACAGTCATGTTTTGCTTAAACTTGTTCAGCTCCTTATAAAATACAATTATAAACCTAACTGTGTCTGTACTATTATGGGGTGAGGTAGCATATATATAAACACACACATATATATACATATATATGTATTTTTTAAAACCAGGACACATTCTCCTATGGCACTATTGAATTGGAGACAAACCTCAAGAGGTGTTTACTGTTTCTAGGAGAAGCAAAGAATTTTAGAAGGTAAAGGATGGATTTTCAATGTTTCTTGAACCAGTTTTCAGGGACAAAATTGGACCCATTTATCCACATTATGTTGAAACATCTCTTTCTTGAAGGTTTTCCCTTGTGCTTATTTTTTTCTGTCAATACTGCTGACTAATCCTGCCGTTTCCTGAGAATCAGTTTTTAATTGCAAGAAAGAGGCAGAAAACAAGACCACTCACAGGAAGTATGGGTGAGGGCTCCATCATATAAGCATTTTGCAGAGTACTTAAACTCACATGGTTCTCTTAGGTGAGTGCAACAGCAAAGCCCACACAGGGACTACAGAGCTGAGTTAGGATCCATTATGCTTGGTGATTTGAATAATCCTAACAATCATAAAATGGTGGTTATTTTAATTTTCTCCTCTTCCTCCATATGGATAAACTAAGGCATATCAGGTGTGGGGATAGGCTACTAAGCATGGTAAAATCAGTTCCTGGGCAAACCAACACCACCTACTTTTTAAGTAGAAATGTCAACCTGTTAATCACCTTCATGTTAAGCCCTTTGCTGGAAGTGAACAAATAATACAAGCATGTGTTGTGTAGGCTAGAGGTCTTCCAGGTGCTGTGCAGGACATAAAGGCGGCAGAAGACAAAATCTACTCTCGCAAGGACTTCAACTTGGAGGGTAGGAGGGGGGTGGAGAAGAGGCACATATTTAAACAATAAGAATGAATATTTATGAATCATTTTAGAGTTTTGAAAGCATTTCTACTTATGTTATCTCATGAAAACATTAAGAACACAAGACATTACCCAATTAAGAGCTAAACTCTGTGATACAGGCAGTATATTTTAAAATGATCAGGCAGTATATTTTAAAATGAACTGAGGTTGAGAATAAATAGAAAATGAAGTAGTTGGGGGATATGGGACTTAAGCATTGTAGGCAGGAACCTTGACTATGCATTCAAAGCTGAGAGAAGGGTATGGTGACTCACGGCAGGAGCGTAACATTAAGATGTCACATGATGCTAAGCTGCACTGTCAATGGTGAAAAGTGACTTAGAAGGATCTCTCAACTCTGAGGGTGAAGAGAGCTTGGGATCAACATTGATTGTGATGGTGAGGATTCAAATGGCATGCAAGTGTACGGAGAAATCTATGCTGGTTTTTTTTACACAAAATACTGTTTGTATTCTTGTTAAAGTGTATGTTTTTTCCCAAGTAAGTTGGCGTCTGAATACTTGGTATGTCTTAAAATGGAAGACATCTTAGAATTGAAGAAATATGGAATATTTGTTCATTCAAAATAACTAATTTAATCCAGCTTCATGCTTTTTCAGTTCTGCACACTGAAGCATCCACCAGATACTGAATGATATGTTTGATCTTTCTGATACACTGTTTATTGCTCTTGAAAAGAATACCCATATACTCTAAAGGTAAATGTTGGCAGTAGCATGGCCCCCTTGGGAGGGAAACTCTGGTTACGTGATGGGTGTATCTGAACTTTAGGGATACCCACAAGGGGCCCAGAGGGTCAGGTTCACACTCTGTTTTGTCTTTATTTTCCATTGCTTTTGGTTGTCCTTCAACAGTAACCATGGTTTACTTGGGTGGCTATATTTTCCACATTAAGCTACCAACTCATTGTTTAAGCTATTGTATTTGAAAAGAAGTGACTTTTTTTTTTTCTATTTTTGGCCATGCCACACAGCACGCAGGATCTTATTTCCCCAACCAGGGATTGAACCCATGCCCCCTGCAGTGGAAGCATGGAGTCTTAACCACTGGACCACCAGGAAAGGCCAAAGTGACATTTGCCACATTCAAATCTTTTCCTCAAAAGCAGATGCAGGGGCTTCTCTGGTGGCGTAGTGGTTGAGAGTCCGCCTGCCGATGCAGGGGACACGGGTTCGTGCCCCGGTCCGGGAGGATCCCACATACTGCGGAGCGGCGAGGCCCGTGAGCCATGGCCGCTGAGCCTGTGCGTCCGGAGCCTGTGCTCCACAACGGGAGAGGCCACAACAGTGAGAGGTCCGCGTACCGCAAAAAAAAAAAAAAAAAAAAAAAAGCAGATGCAAACATCTGAAAACAAACCATCATATATTTTTATTATAATTTGTAGTAACAGAAAAATAGTCTCAACTGCATGGTTAATAAAAAATACATAGTGAGTCTTCTGGTGAAAACAGCGTATTGGGTCATTCCTCAAAGGATTTGGGAAATATTTTAGAGCTAGACTTTATCTATTTAAATTTAGAGTGGAATGCGTTGAATTTAGTTTAGCATGGGAGGGATTCCTAAGCAGAAATTTGGCATTCCTAAGGAAAGAGGAGAATAAATCAATGTTAGGTGTATTCTGCCAATGGTATGCAGTATAGTTACCTCTCTATTTCCCTTTTGTCATAAATAAGTCATGGTTGTGTTTGCCTTTATGTGCCTGTGCTGTTTTTGTGCTATAGTGAGTAGTAATTCTGAGGATGCACAGCTGAAATCAGGCACACAAGACACCAGGTACACCGTACAACAGGAAATGATCAATTAATTATGTGTCTTTTCCCATTTAATTCCACAACAAAATTAGCAACTAGGACCCCCATTTTACAGAGAGGACGCTAGGGCTCAGGAGCTAAAATATCTTGCTTTCGATGGCATGACCAGTCAGTGGCAGAACTGAGATTCAAGTATAGTAGGCTCTCTCCAGTGCCAAGACTCACAGACCTTAGAGAATAGATTTGAAAGTCTGTGGGATCCACTCTGAGAAAAGCTGTGTTATTACACACACCTCGACTGTATCATAATTAAATATTTATTTTTCAGGCTTCCCTGGTGGCGCAGTGGTTGAGAGTCCGCCTGCCGATGCAGGGGACGCGGGTTTGTGCCCCGGTCCGGGAAGATCCCACGTGCCGCGGAGCTGCTGGACCCGTGAGCCATGACCGCTGAGCCTGCGCGTCCGGAGCCTGCGCTCCGCAACGGGAGAGGCCACAACAGTGAGAGGCCCGTGTGAGAGGTACCACAAAAAAAAAAAAAAAAATTATTTTTCTATTTCAGCCTCTAAATTCCTAGGTCCTTGAGGGCTAGGCATTCTGGTTCTTTGTATCTCTAGAGTTCAGTACAGCATTATTGAATTAAAACATTAAAGTGGTCTAGCAGAGAGTTCCTCTAGATTTCCCTGGAAAAAGATTCATTACCCTCTTCTAAGCAGATGAGAAAACAATCAAGGCATAATAAACAAACAGAACACAATGTAATTAAGAGTCAGTGACCCAAAGTCTATAAGATGAGAGGACGTTCTATGGTGGAGAGATGTGTAGTCTTCCTAGGTACACTAGCACCAAATGCTTCTTCGACTATTTGAGCCTTGAGTGAAACTTTTCCTGGGAGGAAGTTACACGGTAATAAATATCTCCCCCAACCCCTCCTCAATCTACTCTCCACTTTCTCAAGCACACTTCCTGACATGAAAAGAACACTCAGTAATATTTCTTAAATGAATCAATGAATGTAATAATGAAACAGATGATACACCAACCAGTACATTAACCACATGGAATTGGCACCCAGCATCTGAGAGCAGAACCTGTGGATCACACACCCATGGACTGTCACAGTCGAGGGTGAACACTTGAGTGACCTCTGGGTCATTTTGGAATCCTCATGGGTGGACCACATGGGTCAGTATGGCAGTCGTGAGCAGATGGCCCTGGTCTAGTCTGTGGGATCAACGCAAGTGTCCCAACATGTCCACCCAATAGGCACAAGGCCAAAGTCAAATCACTGGAAGTTCTTTCATGAGGAAGGCTGGATGCCGAGGAACTTATGTTATTTTCTGGATTTCATGTAGAGAGTCCTGAGAGGTGTGATATACTCTCAGAGACAGCTCAGGCCTTTTGTTTTATGGTTGCTTCCAGCATTATAATTACTAAAAAAAGAATTTTACAATTACAAAAAATAAATTCTACCATGTGAAAAATTCTATTGTCTGCCTCCAGTGACATTGCAGAAATGAAATCTACTCCCTTTCCTTGCTTAGAGTTCTATACATGAGGCTAGACGGATGTGACAGATATTGTAATATGAACATAATTTTTCGCTTAGCAAGCCCCCTGAAAACCTGTCCCCTGTCACTTGCCTTTGTAAGTAGAGCTCTCGAGACAGTTCTCTAAAAGAACAAAGCCCAACAAGGTTTGAAAACAGAAAATTACAGTAGTGTCATCAAACCAGTCCTCTCCAAACTTCCCTTCTGCCCTGCCCTGTTGTCCTAGGCTCAGAATCCTGCTTCAGCAAAGTCAGAATCCTGAAGCTTATCTGAGCAAAAGGTGTGCTGATGCTCCAAACTCTGTATTCCTACAGAGAGATAAAGAAAAGAGGCACGCTTTGTCCATTTTTCATTCTTAAATCGCTGTGTTGTATTTAGGAGAACTAATATTTCTTCCCACTGAATTAACTGTCCTCTTTGTCACGCATTTAGCAAAGCTCCTGGGTAGGTATCACAGCTCTGGAAAGAAGTCATTGTAAATATTATTCTTTTGTCTTTGATTATTATTATTCTTTTGTATTAGATGTGCTGAACCCTTTGCCTAAATAGAAAACGAGTTACTTTCCCAAGCTCTCCCATCCTTTTCAGATGGCCTAGGAATAGTGAGGAGGGTCTGGCTGAGGTGTGGGGAAGTATATCTCTAGACAAAATTGGGAAGGCTGAGCTCAGCCCAGGACTTTTGTATTTTGTGAGTGCTGAGGGTGAAAATACTCCCTGTAAACTTAGAGAAAAGTCCCTCAGTCATTCCTGAAGACTTTCTCACCAAAAGTGTTTGTAGCTTCTTTTAAAGCAATTTATGTGCATACAATAAACTGTCCTTTTTAGTGCAGAACTTCAGAAGCTCGATTACTTTTTTTTAAAAGTCTTTATTGAATTTGTTACAACACTGCTTCTGTTTTATGTTTTGGTTTTTTGGCTGTGAGGCGTGTGGGATCTTAGCTCCCTGACCAGGGATTCAAACTGCACCCTCTGCACTGGAAGGAGAACTCCTAACTATTGGACCACCAGGGAAGTCCCTTGATTACTTTTAATAATCCAAACAAGGTTAAATGCATTGGGAATCTTTTGTCCTCAACTCACCTTGATTTGTGTTTGAAGGGTATTAAGTGGGGCCGAATGACAGATAAAATTGATCCTTGCTTCCCCGTAAGATGGGCTCAGTCTTCACACATGTGAAGCTTTCAGCGTGTACTACGCATCCCTCCCCAGGCCCCTCCGATCTCTAGACACTAGGAAGGCACAGTCGCTATTTCACACGCTTTTATCTTTGAAGGCTTCAAATCGGAGCCTAGGGCGTAATGCAAATAAAGACTTAAACACGTATTAAGGAAAGCAATTTGACACTTTAAGAATTTCATCTCCTCCAAGCTGGCTCACAGACAGATTACATACAGAGAGGAACAGGTTAATGCTTACATAACTGATTGAAAATTGGTGCTAATTGGCTTGAGGTTTAAATGAGGGAGCTCTGTCAGACAGCTGGCCCAGTTGAGGGTTCCATATATGAAAGCACTACATGGAAATATAATTTATGTGATGATGTTTATTCTCTGAAAATTAGGTTAAAATGGAAGAAATCATTTCCCTCATCCTCAGTTAAAACAAATAGCTCACACTTAGCTCAACTTTAGCATCTGTGGGCCTTCGGGATAAATTTCCTCTATTTTACAAGTAAGTTACTGCCTGCATTTTCCTGGGACGAAAGGCCCGGAGGATCAGAGTATTTTAGAAAAGGTTAAAAGAAATTGTATCACATCCAGAAAGGCTAATTCTCATGCATCAAGGTTCTTTGAGCTGAATTTGTGTAATGAGTGCACTGGAAATTGAAAGACGAGATTAAAGTGCTGTTGGTCGTGTACAGAGATTTCAGAAATGCTTATCAGCCCTGCACAGCCGAACACAGCCCAGATTAAAACCTGATCTGACAGAAAGGGAGGCTGACTGCAAATGTGGGCTTTACATCCATGCTAATTACAAAGTGCATATTAAACATGAGGCCTATGATGAGAGCAGCTGCAAAGGTCTTTATCTATATTGAGACTGTCCACCTACATAATAAGAATAATTACCAATGAGAGAATTCTTAAAAAGAAATTGCATTTAATGACACATCTTACAATTTCTCCTCATTTCAGAAGTCTATTTCACCATCCCCCGATAGGGTGTGACTCTGTCTTCTCTCTGGAGATAGGTGACAGATCAGATTTTGAAGACAAGATCCATTCACTTATATTTCTATTAACGCAAGCTCGTTTGCTTGGAGAAGTGCAAGTGTGGAAACTCTATGGAATCCCCAATCCCTGTTTCTAATGAACTGACGGGGAAACAACTAAAATTTTTCCAACCTACTGGAATTACTTGAGAGAGGTGGCACCTAAGAGCGCTTTAATTGGTAAGTTGTCAGTATCACCAGAACTGGACTCTGTTTTTTTAAAAATTTCCTATTAATAACCGGCAACATTAGAGTTGTGATTTGGGTGCAATCATATTGAAGGGCTACAAGAAATTCTCCTAGAATCTCTTTCTTCCTTTTTAAAAAGAAAACAACCTTCCATGGTCCTTGAGAAGTAAATGTAATACTTGGAATGAAAGCATCTAGCATGCACTGGGCACTCACTCCGCAAATAGTCGTTTCATTTCTGTCATCCTTCCTCTCCTTCCTTCCTCCATCTCTTTCTTCCTTCCTTTTGTTTCTTCATATTTTTGGGTTGATATAAACCTAAGTTATCCAGCTGCTACTCAGCCTGAATGTTGCTTTTTAATAATTCATTTTCAAAATAAAATAGTTACACATTTTTCTTTGTTGTAGTTGTTTCTGAAAACCTAGGCACATAATAAATAACTAAAATCTAATAAATGATCATTGTGAGCTATTAAAAAGAGCAGCCAAGAAATCCATCCTGTTGGGGAAGGCAAAGTGAGAAATCAAAGGTCATAAAAGTTATGCAAATGCGGTATTGAAAGATGTTATTTGGCCTTTATTATTGTTAATATAATCCAATTAAATTCTTCAAGATTTCAGACAGTGATTCCAAATATCTAAAGCCATTTAATCTCTGTTACAAGGCTCTACAAAATATTATGAAATATAATGTACATGCAAAAAAAGTTTATAAAAACATATGTATTGGGACTTCCCTGGTGGTCCAGTGGTAAAGAACTTGCCTTCTAATGCAGGGGACGCGGGTTCGATCCCTGGTCAGGGAACTAAGATCCCACATGCGGGGCAACTAAGCCCACGTGCCACAAACTACAGAGCCTGCACACCCTGGAGCCTGCACACCACATCTAGAGAGAAGCCCATGCACCTCAACGAAGATCCTGCCTGCCTCAACTAAGACCCAACACAGCAAAAGAAAAAATCCAAAAATTAAACAAAACAAACAAACATGGGCTTCCCTGGTGGCGCAGTGGTTGAGAGTCCGCCTGCCGATGCAGGGGACGCGGGTTCGTGCCCCGGTCCGGGAAGATCCCACATGCTGCGGAGCGGCTGGACCCGTGAGCCATGACCGCTGAGCCTGCGCGTCCGGAGCCTGTGCTGCGCAATGGGAGAGGCCACAACAGTGAGAGGCCCGCGTACCACATAAAAAAAAAAAAAAAAAAAAAAAAGTGCATCATTTGCTAATAGTTGTAAGACAAATACTAATGCAACCCGCCTCCCCAGGATAAGAAACAGAATTTGGTGACACCTAAGAAGCCCCATCTCTCCTGTGTGCATCTTTCCATGAGCCCCTTCCTCTTCTCAAGAGTCACCCTCACATAACTTTTTTTTTTTTAACATCTTTATTGGAATATAATTGCTTTACAATGATGTGTTGGTTTCTGACTTATAACAGAATCAGCAGAATTCTGAATCAGCTATACGTATACATATGTCCCCATATCCCCTCCTTCTTGAGCCTCCCTCCCACCCTCCCTATCACACCCCTCTAGGTGGTCACAAAGCACCGAGCTGATCTCCCTGTCACATAATTTTTTTTTATAAATTTATTTTTTAATTTAATTTTTATTTTTGGCTGTGTTGGGTGTTTGTTGCTGCGCGTGGGCTTTTCTCTAGTTGCGGCAAGCAGGGCCTACTCTTCGTTGTGGTGCGCAGGCTTCTCATTGGGTGGCTTCTCTTGTGGCAGAGCATGGGCTCTAGGCACCCAGGCTTCAGTAGTTGTGGCACATGGGCTCAGTAGTTGTGGTTCACGGGCTGTAGAGTGCAGGCTCAGTAGCTGTGGCGCACGGGCTTAGTTGCTCTGTGGCATCTGGGATCTTCCCGGACCAGGGCTTGAACCTCTGTCCCCTGCATTGGCAGGCAGATTCTTAACCACTGCGCCACCAGGGAAGTCCTGTCACGTAACTTTTATGATAATCATTTCCTTGGTTTGATAAGGCTCTTCTGTACAGCAAAATGTACTCTTTCATCCTGTAATCTAAACCAATTTAATTCCTATTTTCACCTGTAATTAATGGAAATAAAATGTTGATTCTTAAACTCTTTTTCTTGAGGATTTTCGACATCAGTTCCTGTGTTAGTCAGCTGGGGCTGCTTTAACAAATCACCACAGACTGAGGGGCTTAAACAACAAATGTTTATTTCTCACAGTTCTGGAGGCTGAGAAGCCCAAGATCAAGGAGCCAGCAGATTCCGTGTTGGGTGACAAGCCTCCTCCTGGTTTGCTGAGGGTCTTCTCACTGTTTGTATCCTCATGTAGCAGAGAGCAGAGAGGGAGATCTCGTGTCTCCTCTTCTTTTTATAAGGGCATTAATCCCACCATGAGGCCTCCACCTCAAGACTTTATCTAACTAATTATTTCCCAAAGACCCCATCTCCAAATCCATCACATTGGGGATTAGGATTTAAACATGTGAATTTGTGGGGGAGGGGGGGGACATAAGCGTTCGGTCCATAATAGTCACTTTACCTTTTTCCCTTGATGGCAATAAGGGTCAACATTTCCAGACTGGACCTTGCTCCATTCTTAGATGGCTTTAACAACAGCTTAAATGAGACCTCAGCAAAAGGGGAAGTAGAAACATTGGAGGATCTTTTTGTCTACTGATGTCTGAGATTCCTGTCTCTCATTTTCTTTCTGTGCCATAATGATTATAATCACCAGTGGTATAAAAAGAGACAAAATAACTCTACCACAAAAAGAGTGTGCTAGGAGAAAAGGAAATCTGGCACAGGAGTGTGGTTGGAAATCCCTGGAAATCTCTAGCCCTTAGAGGAATCTTTATTTCAAAGGCAGCTTCATATAGAAGTGTTTGGAGAAAAATTCACAGTACAGCTCAGCATTATTCATAAAAGAGTCCCTGTACTTTCCTCCCAAAGAAATAGATAAAAATTTCCTAACGCTGATAAGGGAAATGATAAGGGAGAATGTTACTCATTTTCTTGAGCCTAAGGAGATGTTGTGGATTTGAGCCAGTGGAGATGGCCCTGCTACCCTCACCTGCAGATCTCACAACTAGGGCCCGGGCGTTATAGGCCATGGGTACCAGAACACCACTTCCTGCAGGCTGGAGGGAAGACACCATCATTGTTTGGCAACAACAGGCCAAACAGGAGCCTGGAGAAGGTGTGGTGATGGTGGTAGTCCAAAGGAGGGGTCTTCACCTGAGCACCTGCCTCAGGAGGCTGACCTACCTTCCCTGTCCTAGTGGGAGTGAATGTTGCCTCCCCGACCCAGGTCCTCAAATGCTCTCTCAGTCACCCCCTAGGGACAAGGTTTGCTTTCCAGGCCTGCTATAGATGGGCCTCTCCAGTTCTAATCCAACACACCCAGTGATTAGAAACACTAACAACTTCCTGCCATATCTGCCCCATGGGAGGGCCCTGTAGAAGCCAAGCATAGTCACTTTAGACTCATGAGGTTAGGTCGCTTCTTTTTCCTGCCAATTTGCTATTTAATAAAAATATTGTTAAATAGTAAAAAAAAAAAAAGATGTGAAGTCCTTTTCAGGAGGTGGTGACCCGGCACTAGGCTGGCTTTACCTGAGTGACCTGGGATCTAATCACTAAATGGCTTTGTGACTTTGGACAGTTTTCCCATCTATAAAACGTACAGGTTGACTGGATGAACTGTAAGATATCATCAAGCCCCCAAATTCTATTCTATTTGTAAATAGTGGATATCAGAATCTCATATTAGAGATTTTGTTTTTTATATGAATTTCATATTGAATTTAAGTTGCAGCATGTGGACTCTTAGTTGCGGCATGTAGGATCTAGTTCTCTGACCAGGGATCAAACCCGGGCCCCTGGTATTGGGACCATGGAGTCTTACCCACTGGACCACCAGAGAAGTCCCCAAATTTGCTAGTTTTCTTACGTGCATTTCTTCATAAGGTGAAACATCTAGAATTCTGAGCTGCCTGAAACCATCTTTTATTTACTGAAATATGTTGCTTGAATTGCAGTTGTTTTTTAGATTAATACATACTCTCAGTCTTGTGACTGAGTTCACCAGCTGCTGTTTCTCTTTTCAGTTCTCAGTTCTCAAGAATATTAGGGGAATACGGGCATTTGGGTTTAAGGAGGGGGTCTCATTACATAAGAAGTAACTTTATACAGAATGTATAAAGTACTGATTTGTAATTCAGAGAGAGTTTGCAAACTTAGGTTGCTGCAAGATATTTATCCCAATCATATATTTCCTCTGCTCAGCACAACAAATAATATTTTCATTATTCAAGCTTTCTTGTTTTTTGTACTGTGTATATATGAAATTTGTTTTGGGGGTTCAACAAGATAGTCATTACACAAAAATCACAGAACAACTATGACATAATCAGCCAGTATCTTTAAGGATTATGATGAAAATTGTCCCCAAACATTTATCTTTGGCTGATTGGCTTATTGGGTAGACAGACATTGGTTCAAATCCCAGTTTAGCCACTTACCATCTATTGAGTCTAAGTTATAAAACCTCCGAACCCCACTTTTCACTCCAGTAAACTGGAAATGTAAATGAAACCTATGCATGCATAGCATCTGCAAGGGAACTAATTTAGACAATGCATGTAATTCACTAGCCCAGTGCTCACAAATATTTAGAACTCGATAAATGACAGTCATTGTTCTTTTTAGTTTATATATAGTGTGAAATAAGGAAGCATTAGAACAATAAAATATTTCTAATCTTAACATATGACTAAAAGACAGTCCAATGAATTCCCAGCACAAATTAAAAATAATCCCAGAATATCAGTCAGGATGGTCCTTAAAGGAAATCCCTCCAGCTGGTTCTGTGATTCTATGGTTTCTGTCTACCAAGAGCTAATCCTCAAATAAGAGAGCCCCAGCAAAGAATTATTGTTTCTGGACTGTTGTTGTTTCTTTATAGTTTAAGTAAAGGAACACTTTATAAAAGAACACAGTAACTGAAGGCTTCCGGCTGTGAGGAATTCCCTCCCTGGTTAAAAAGGTCACTGACTGTTTGCAAAAGGAGTTGTTAGATATTGTTTGTGCAGCGCAAATCAAAAGGAACTGGGAGGAAGTCCATAGATTAATGAGAATATTAGGCAGCCTTATGATGTGAGGTGGAAAATGCATTTTCGTTCTCTGTTCTAAATTTTCCAACAACTTTTATGTAAAGAAGTGGCTTAGGCAGACAAAGAGTCTGAAAAGCAGGCAAATGGGCAGAGAAAATCTTATCTTGGATTTTCCAAGGAGCTTCCATTGCACTATTAAAATTAATACTATTTCTTGGTGAGGCCAATTTAATGCATCGTTGCTTCTAATTGTGTGCTTAACATACACTCCTTTCAACATTTAGCCTGGGATGTAAATAAATGTTAGCATTCACACATTTACACACCTAATTAATTTCCACCAAAAATTCATTACGATATTATACCACATGAACTTATCTTCATTAACTGTAATGGAGCCCTTTAAGAATGAAATGTTTCCTGGAATATTGTATGTTGGAAATGGTAATACAACAGGCTTAAAAATATAATAAAAAGCAAGACTATCTTAAACAGAAAAATTTTAGAAACTTCACTTGAATATGTAATTCAAGTTTCACTTGTTTTGTTCACAGGGAAAAAATATAGTACATTATAGTTCATAGGCAATCTTCTAGAAAATCTTCAGTTTCTGATTCATTTAAGTATCACAAACAAGTTTTTAATTTTTAGCCTTGCTTTGAGTGTTCACTATGTCCCCCAGTTTTTTTTAAAGACCTACAGTGAAATTTTATCTTAAAATTTTTTCCTTTTAGCTTTGTATAATGTTTTTTTTTAAACCATATCTTACTGGTTATTCATTAGAAGATGAAGAGCTTAAATAGAACCCAGGAATGGCTTAGAATCATAAGAATACATATAATTTAGGATTTATTTAAGTCCAAGCCATAATGTTGAGCTCGTACATCTCCTTTAGGTAGAAAACTCTATTTGACAAAGGCTCAGTTAAATTGTGGATGTGAAATACATACAACACAAGGAAAATGGTGCGATTGAATATTATGGCCCAGCTGGGAGGAAAGAGGATATCTTAAATTCAGGCTTCTCCCAAACATTGTAGAAGTTGTTCTTTAAAAAAGTTTAATTCTTAATTAAATTTTGAGGCATTTTCACTGAATGTAACTTACATAGTGGATCTTAAAATGTTTATTTTTTTTAATAAGACATGGCCATCTTTTTCTGTCAAAATTCAAATCTGCTGCACAGAGAGTTTAGAAAAATCTCAAGATATTCCTTAAGCATTACCTTTAAGTCTTTTATCAAGCATTTATTCATAAAAACACATTTTATATTATTTTGTGCTTTTTATATTAAAACATTTCTATCTATTAGGTTTTATTAAGTTCAGTACAGAGTCAAGCATTGAGAAAGAAAGAAATAAAAGAAGCAACATCTTTTCCTGTCAGTATTTATGTATGGGGAAATAAAACACACCTCTTCCTGGATAATTCTAGACCATATATAATCCAGGTAGACGGTGTGCAATAATCCTGTTTGCTCTGTAGAAATTGAAAGCATCCTTCTTTATTTACCAGAAGTACATGAGGTCCCACATTCAGCACTGCCCTAGCACAATACTGAGCACACTATAGTCCTCACATGCCAAAGAGTGGCTACTCCTTGCAGGCTGATCAGTTGACAGAAGGATTAAATATCATATTGCACATGGCCGGCCTACGGTAAGTTGTTAAATGTTTGTGTTCACGTATTCATTTCACAAATCTTAATGGCCCAGCAAGGTTTTCCTGAGAAAGTGGAATTTGAGGAGAGATTTGAAGGGTGAGTAGGACTCTCAAGCACGGGCGTTTATGAAGCAGCTTTTCCCACACAGGGAGGGTAAGTGTGGAGGTCCCACAGTGGGAGAGAGCATGGGTCCGGCAGACCCTGAAGGAAGGTCAGTGGGGCCAGAGGCAGGCTGTTCCGGGTAGAGGGTCCCAGGTGAGGCTCTGTGAGGAAGGCAGTCACATGGGCCCTTAGTGTCATCAAGGAACACAGTCTTTATGCAGTGAGAAAACAGAACGTCCAGAAGGGTGTTAGGCTAGGGAAAGGCATTTCAAAAAGCTCTTTGCTTTGAGCCATGGCCTCTCCTAGATCACCAAGAGAAAAGCTCAAATTCATAAAGAAAAACGAGGAGCGCTCCTATTTGTTGTGGATTTTCCCTTTTTTATTTTTAAATTTGTTAACTGAAATAACATGAATATAGTCCCCAGAACAGAACCTGGCCCACAGCAGGTACCTTTTCTCTGACAACTCATATTCATCTGGGTGCCTTAGAATTACCTCCTTAAGTGGTTCAACTGCCAACTCAAATTATTTTGGAAAACGTAACAACTGTTGAGTGACAAGGATCGGCAAACTTTCTGCTTAAGTTAAACAAACGTCTATTATAAAAATTGGGCAGTGAAGAGATGGTATAAATTGCTTTATTCGATGTCAAAAAATAGTGCTGTATTCAGCCTGTGGAGAGTTGATACATTATGATCTTTTTATTCCCCAAGCAATTTACCTTCCCAGTATGTTCAGTAACACAGTTCCTCTTGTCAGTGTACAGAGTCCAATTTACACAATAATAGATACTTTCAGAATTGCAGAAATATGAATTGTAACTTTCTTAAAGCTTGGCTGTAAAACAAGTTTACATTTTACATGTGCACTAATGGCTTTAAAAATAATTCTGGAGACTAGTTTTATTAGAGTAACGGCAGCAATGGCTTTCAAAAGATATTTGAGGCTCTTTATGTAATAGACAAGGCCATGGCCAATGGAGGGAAGGACGTCTTCAAAGCTAACCAGGTGTTTGAACAACAGTAAATCAAAAACTGTCTGCCCCATGGAGAGAAAGTGTTTTCAAAATGTGAAGTCCAGCTCTCACGGTAATCTTAGCACATCAAAGGCTGCCAAGTTGCTAATAGAAGCCTCATCTTGACAAAGTTGTCAGCAGTATCAGCCTCCCAGTGCAACTTGATAGAAATGCAAATACTCAGACCACACCTCTGAGTAATTCTGGGCTGGGGCCCAGCAAATTGTGTGTCAATAAGCCCTCCAGGTTCTCAAGTTTGAGAACAACTGATCTAGCAGAAACTGTCCTTCAGAAATCATATCATCTGCCAGTCGAGTCCCACGTTACTGAAATAGCTCTTCGTGTTACAAAAGATAACGGCGAAAACGATATAATCCAGAATGCTTCTGTTCCTGTTGCCTAACAGAAACCCTTTCCCAAGCAGCCAATATGTCTCAAGGAAATCTGATGGGTCCCTGCGGCAGAGGTGGACACTAATTAGGCTAAGCCAGTTATGGCAATCCCAACCTGCTTACCGGGGCTATCGTTTAGGGATATTGCAGATCTGAATCTATTTGTGCCAGTGAAATATAAAAAAGATTGGGCTTTGGGGCAAGGAATTTTATTATTCTTAAGAGCCAAAGGAGACTATTTCTCTCTTCCACTGCATGTAAACATCATGCTGCCAGCAGGCACTCATGAGCATTAGGGCAAGAAGATGAAGTGGACTTTCCATGGGTTGTACAGAATGGAAAGTCAGAAAGGTTCTGAGCTCTTGAAGACACAGAATCAGCCCACCATGAAGCCCACCCTATATCTGGCTTTTCTATTATATATCCCAACGCCCTTTAAGTAAGTTAAAAATGTTACCTGTAACCAAAAGCATCCTAACTTACATAGGATGCCCAGTAACCCATGAGCCACCCTGAAGCAGGGGTCATGGCCTTAATCAGCTTAATATCCTGAGGGCCCAGCTTGATGCCTGGTAGATAGTCATGGCTTAATAGATTTTTGTTGAATGAATGAAAAACTGAATGCATTTACATTTTGTAAGTATATTCCACTAACCAGAGCATCCAAAGAGATAGAACTGCAATGCAAGTACCTTAAAAATTGTTTCCTTCAGAATGATGTCATCCTGTGCTATTTTTCAAACTGACTGACATAGCGAGAAAGCCTTTTATCAGGGATACAAAGAAAGTATCTCTACTTATGCTTTTAAAAATTTTTTATTTTAATATTTTAAAACTGCACTTGAACATAAAATATAACTGCTGCTTTTAATGATCAAGCGTGTGTTCCTAAATCTATAGATTAAAAACATGAACAAGTCCCTGCTCTATCATCAGTTTCATTACTCACTTTTATTTTGTCTTTCTTTTGTTGGCAGATACTCTTAATCGCTCACAAGCATGAGTGGGAAGTGATTATAAACTTCAGATTTAATAAGAACATCAGAAAAGGGAGAAATATTGATCAAACCACTCTATCACTTACAGGAGTTTTCTGGTTTCAATTTTTATTTCCTTTTCCCACATAATATTTCCAAACAAAAGTGATCTCTGCCTTTGTGCCCTTGTGTGATACAGGCTTCTCTCAAGACAGATGGAAAAGAAAAGACTTGAGCTCTCCCTAGTGAGACCTCTATGAGGTCACACAGGGGTAGGACTAAGACTGAGACCCTCCTCCCTCCCCGTCTCCTGAGAGCCATCCCCAGACCCTTTGCACACTGAGGTGGTACTGATTATTCCTGCAAGTATATATGGAGCACCTGAAATATCCCAGCCATGATTTTCAGGCACTTTTGTCCACCTGTCAAATGTGCCCAAGATGGTAAGTTTTCCCCATTTGATCAGATATACCTCTGATTCTTCCTAAGTTTAAATTTCAACTCTATTTCCAGCTACAAATGGCAAATGTTTTCATCCTAGTACTTTCACTCCTCCTGAATCACATGCAATTTTAACACCTCTAAGCAGTAAAATTATTTGTCATGTGCATTTGGCAGAGTAAGCCATTGTTTTTGTTTGTTTTTAATTAGACTAATCAGTTAATAAAGCAAACCATGGTACTTGAGAACAATGGAGCAGGACGGTTTGGGGTGAGGGTGATACCTGCATCTTGATCCCTTTTCCCTATTTAGACCTGCCAGTTGTCCCCTTCTGTTGGGAGCATCCTAAGAGCATTTTCTTCATGTTCCTTCCTAGCATTTTACTTTTTTTTTTAAATTCCTTTTAAAAAATTAACTAATTCATTCATTTATTTTTGGCTGCATTTGGTCTTCGTTGCTGCACACGGGCTTTCTCTAGTTGCGGAGAGTGTAGGCTACACTTCATTGTGGTGCACGGGCTTCTCATTGCAGTGGTTTCTCTTGTAGCGGAGCTTGGGCTCTAGGCGTGCGGGCTTCAGTAGTTATGGCACGTGGGCTCAGTAGTTGTGGCTCGCCAGCTCTAGAGCGCAGGCTCGGTATTTGCAGCGCACAGGCTTAGTTGTTCCGTGGCATGTGGGATCTTCCCAGACCAGGGATCGAACTGTGTCCCCTGCATTGGCAGACAGATTCTTAACCACTGTGCCACCAGGCGAGTCCCCCCCTTCCTAGAATTTTAAGCCCAAGCATATTAAGATATAAATGTCTGAAAGTTCACTTGGGTTCTTCATGGTGGAGGTGGGGGAGGCTTGGGAATTTGCATTTTAAGAGGGATTGAACCCCTTTCTTGGAACTTCTAGCATCTGCAAGCAAGGAGAAGAGCTCATGAAGAAAGGTGGTGGCACCATTCTCTTTGGCTCTGTTTTCACCCAGCCACCAGGCTGTCTTTTGGGATGACACCCCTGAATAAAAGCAAAATTAAAAGATTCAATAGCAATGAAGAGAGGGTCAAGGTTCATGTGTTTGAGTCATGATAAAGTAGGATGACAGTTTTATTTTTGCAGGTGTTATTAAATTTGTTGTTAGGCATCAGAAAGCAAAACTGGGGGACTTCCCTGGTAGTCCACTGGTAAAGAATCCGCCTTCCAATGCAGGGGGCGTGGGTTCGATCTCTGGTCAGGGAACTAAGATCCCACATGCTGCGGGGCAACTAAACCCGCTCGCCACAACTATTGAGCTCGTGCGCCTCAACTAGAGAGGCCGTGTGCCTCAACGAGAGAGCCCACGTGCCGGAAACTACAGAGCCCCTGCACTTTAGACCCTGAGCACCACAACTAGAAAGAGAAAACCCACAAGCCACAACTAGAGAGAAGCCTGCGCACCGCAACCAAGAGCCCTCACGCCACAACAAAAGATCCTGCATGCCTCGATGAAGACCCCATGTACCACAACTAAGACTCGATGCAGCCAAAAAAATTAAATTAATTAATTAATTAATTAATTTTTAAAAAAAGAAAAGCAAAAGTGGGTTCTGCCCATCGCAAGTACAGCTGTAAGCAAGTGAGCAGTTTCATGCTCACAGATGGATCTGGAAGTTAATCTAGACGGGTTGATGTTCCTTCATGGGCCCTCTGAAGGGAATTATTTACCTTGGATGATTAGGTGAAGAGGTGTCACCTTGGGCTGATCAGGGTGGGCTTCTAACCCCCTCCATACCCCCCTCTTCCATAACACACAAGGGGTCACTCATGGACTCCAACTGCCTTGCTCTGTGTGTTACACCTGGACCATGGAATATGTAAGACTCCATGTTCCCCCAATAAAGTCAGTGCTCTGACAACATACCAACAGTACAGTGGGCTTGTCAGCCTTAAGCCAATTAAGGTAATTAGTGCTATTTAATATGAAATATTCTCCAATACACACACTGGCAGGAATATCGAAAAATACAAGCCTCAAGAATTCTGATTTATCTTCGCATTGCCAGAGCCAGCTGCTGAGTGCCAAGCAGCACTGCATGTGCTCCTGGCATAACTTTATTAATAATCTTGGCAAACAAAGAATCCTTCAACAAATAGCAGTAGCTTCTTGATTATATTGTGCCACAGATAATAATTGCCTCAAATTGAGTGTATTTGCTCATGCATAATGAAAAAAAAAAAGATCACATAACAGCTTGATTATGAAAACTAATGGCATGTTGGATACCTACCAAGAATTCCCCCAAATTGGACATTTTAATTGTTTTACTCCAGTTGCTGATCCAGGCCAAATTCATTGAAAATAAATTTTACATACCAAAATCTCTACAAAACAAGATTTCCAACCTACTGTCAATGATTCATTTAGAGTTAATGAATGTGAAACTGTTTTTTAAAGCTTCATAAAAATATATTATTATCAGAATAATATTGAATTCAGCAAAATTCCAGTACACGGAAAAATTTAAATTGGCTCTTCCAGGTCTGGGAAAGGAGATTTGAGATGAACTGTACGTTTGAAATCCAAATTGTGCAGGCTAGATCTTTGCATGCAGGTATTCTACAATTATTTCAATTTAAAAATGGATTGTGCTTTTTCACAGTGATGTGGAAGTGTTGCTTTGATTATTTCTGTTAACATAATGGCTACCATTTATAGAGCAATTACTATGTTTCAAACACTGGGCTGAATAGTTTACGAACATTATCCAATTTAATGTTCACAACAGCCCTATTGGGTAGATATTCTTTTCACACCTTGCACTTAGTAGGTACAGGATAAAGATTCGTTGCGTGAATAGAGAAGTTAAGTAATGGGCTCCACATTCACAGGTAGGAGACCAGGATTTAAGCTCCAGGGGTGACTTTCAGTAGCTGTTCTCACGGATCCCTTATTGATGCTTCTTTCCTGTTTTAGGAGGGATGCTTTAAAGCTCCCAAATTCTAAGGGTCCCCAGACAAGGTTACGTGTAACCACACTAGGAATTCCTCTAGGTAATATTCTTTAGGAGTCCAGGAAACGCAACACTGATAGGTAAGGACACCGGTTAATTGTCCTCAGAGCTCTGCAGAGGGAACCGCTCCAGTGATGTTTCTAACTCGCTCAGGGTGAGGCTGCCAACACCACCAAGGACTTGATGGCTGAGGAAGTCAAGTCGGCAGGACACAGTTTGCTTCAGCCAAGGACTGAACACTCTTACCCAAGATATTTTCTTATTGAACATTCCACTTAGCTGGTAATTTCGACTTTTCAATATTACTGACAGGTTGATCCACATTCTTAATCCTGATCATGGCCAGTCCTAGGCAACAATTTGAAGTGAATTAATTTTCCCCATGGCACCCTCTCTATACCCTTTCAGCACCTGTTCCCTCTCTACCTGCTCCGAGTGTCACCTCCCTCCAGTCCATTACTTTACTGGCCCACCTTTATTAAAAGTAAAATTAAGATGGTTATTTTTATTATTTTAGCCATGGGACCCTTGTCCAAATACAATCTTAGCTGGAAGCACAAAAAGGAACAAGTCTAATCTTCTCTCAAGAGTGTGGGGCTAAAGGTCTAGAATCATATTAACTCAATGACACTTACACCTGAGTGAGGAACCTTTCTAGATCTTATCCCAAGGTCCACCTCATTTCAAAGATTTCTCAGATAACTATGATAACTCAATTGATTTCCTTCCTGAATTCCTCTGTGTTAACAGCCAGTAACACTGTCTAAGCCTAAGACATCTTTGTTTTTTACATGCGGGTTAATTTCTCAGCTCAGTTAAACTGTAAATTCCATCATGGCAGGGACCTCACTTTACATGTCTTTTGTGATTTTCATTTAAGCAGAAGATCCCATCTACTGTAAATAATTTACCAGAAGTGGACCTTAGAAACAATTCTTATCAACTTAAAGCGAAACAGAAAGGGAAAAATAAGGCAGAAGGTACTCAGTTTTATGAGACCTGCTGCCTGCTTTCTTTTACATCTCCAGCTTTGGGTGATAGATCACTGGTTAGCAGTCAGAGAACTAGAGTTCAGCCAGCCTCAATTTACTGTGTGACTGTGGGCAATTTTATTTACCTCTCTGTGCTTCAATTTCCTAATCTGTTAAAGGAGATAAGGGCCTCATCAACTCTTTGTGAAGATTTAGTGATATTTTGTATAGAAAGCACATGGTAGAGCCACAGTAACCTTCAGTCTCATTCCACTTTCCTTTCCATTTTGAATCCTTTGGAACATTTGACCTTAGTTAACCATCCCACAAATTCCTTGCTACGTGATAATTAGTTTGAGAAACTTTCATGTTACCAATACCGCCTTGTAGGCTCCTCTTCTGAAATTTAATCTCCCCTATTATACTGTCCTGGATATAAACCTTATGGACTTCACTATTCTGTGCAGCTGTGAGTTGACTGTGTGCATGGGTGGTGACTGGGGTTCAAATAAGGGTAGTGGAAGAGTAGGTAAGAAACAGAGTCTTTGTTTATTTCTCTTCACCCGGCCATCCTCCCTGCTTCCCACCTCTCACTTCCTCCACAGAGATGACTGGCTTTGACCTTTCCTCCATTTGATTAGTTCTAAAAATGTAAAAAGAAGACTATTTGTCATCAGTGAAGGATTGCAACATGGTTTTGTAGACCACTGCTTCTCAAACCTTCACGTGCTTAGCAACCTCCCAGGATCTTGTTAGAGTGCAGATTCCAAATCAGTAGGAGGGGCTGGGGCCCGAGAATCTTCATTTCTCCTAAGTGCCCAGGAGATATGGGTGCTCCCAACTCACAGCCCACACTTGGAGGAGCTAACATGTAGATGATTGCATCATGGTTTCGATCTAAAACTAGAATCAGGATGAATACTAGAGCGACTCTACCATTATGACCATAGTCCTGAAATAAGATAAAAGTTAGCACAAAAGCATGTACTATGCACTGGGCACTGTTCTGAGTAAGAGCTTTACATATATTACCTCATTTAATCTTGATATCAATCCCATGAGGTAGGTGGTTAGCCCCTTTTTACCACAGGAAGGAAATGAGGCTCAGAGAAGATAAGTAACTTGCCCAAAGTTACATGGCTAGTGTGTGTTGGAGCCTGAATGTGAACTGAGGCTGTCTGGCCCCAGAGTCTGTGTTTCGTGCAACCATGCTGGCTGCAATGTACGCTAATCATTATGCAGGGAGGAGAAAAAGAAGGTAAAAATGAAAATCAATGCTGGAAAATGGATCTGCTGCTGAAGTATACCCCTTCCCATATTTTTAGTCCTTTCCCTGCCCTGTGACATTGATTCCAGGTCCCATCCATATTTTTCTACCATAGATTCTCTCCAACAGGATCTTGCTTCTCCTTATGATTAATTCTGCACCTCCCAACAATCTTCACCTCAGAGAAGCCAGACGATCTCAAATAACTGTCTTGAGGACAGAGGCAGAGACGATACATTGAGGCTTATCACAAGGAAAATACATTTTTGGAATTTCAATTCTATTTTCAGGGAAATTGGAGGCTTGTAATACTTGGAAAAAATCATCTTTTTTTTTCGTCATCTGAAAACACTGCATCTTAATGAGGCAGAGGATCACCTGAGAGAGTTCTTTAGGTGGGTGACCATGAAATTTGTTGTCCTAACTGGTACACTTTTGGGAAGTCAAAGGCTGTGCTGTTAGCAATGATGCAGGGACAGCAGGCACGAAATAGGACTGTATTGGGCAAGATGGGTTAAGCGATTACCCTACCTTTAGAGACTGAAAAGAGGCACAAAGGTGACTGAAGTAGGGAAACATATATGACGTTTTCTCTTGATGCTGGACATTTTTCAGTTTATATTACATATGCTTATATTGGCTTTAGATCTGTTCATTCCCTAGTCTCATGATCCCCAAGTGTAGTTATCATCATTGCTATCGTCATTTCATTGACTGGGAAATTACTGTCGGACTGGAATTGTGCTGAGGACTTAATTTATATTGTCTCACTTAGAGCCCACCACAATCCTATAAGGTAGGTATTATGAGTGGAATTTTCATTTTGGAAATGAAAAGAAATTAAGGTGACTTGGTCAAGGTCACACAACTTAGAAATGACAGAACCAAGTCTTGTACTTAGAAATGAGTGCAAAGCCCATGCTCTTAACTACTATAGTTTATGCCTCTCAAGTTATTTGACCTTAGAATACTTTTTTTTCTTTTTTGACCTTAGAATACTTTTTAACGTGTAATATTGATTTTCTCCACCAAGAGCTTATGAGACACAATTTGTCTTAGATTATACGAAATTTCTATCTCATAGATAAATTTATTACCAAAAGAAAAAAAATAAAAATTTGGTCAATACTATTAAAATATCAAAACGTTGAGGAGAATCACAAACACACATTCAAACAAAAGAGCAGTTTCCTTGGCATATGATTATTCAGAGATAATATACACTGGAGTAGTTGAGTGACCCCCAAAATGCTGATCTGCGTCACACACAGATCACATGACATATGCTAGCAATAGTATTGTTATTCTATAGCAATAGTATTGTTATTACTATCATTTGTATATTACTATCGTTTTCTTCGGAATCAGTTTACTGAACATTTTTTATGTTAATGGCTTTATGTTAATGTGAATTTTCATCTTTCAAGTTTTACTTTCACTCATATGGCTAACAATAGCTCAAAAAAACATACAGCCAGAAAAAGTAAAAGATGAGCCTTGGATTTGATCGTAAGAAAAATTAAAGTAGCCAGAGGTAAAATAAAGGCCCTTTAATGGGTTCTATTGTTTAAAGGCACTGGTATTTCTATCACTATCATATGCTGTCTTCAATCACTATTATAGACTGCTTTAGACTGATGTGATATGTACATATTTTGGTGGGCAGAAGAAGAAATGAGATAGACTGTTTAAAAGAAATGAGATGGTTTAGAAATAATCCCATGTCATGGATGGAATAATGTCCCTGTTTCCCAAGGAGAACATGAGGAAACTATGAGGAAATAATTGTTTCAAAATGTAAGATTCAAACAAGATGTCTGATTTAAATTGCACAAAGCATAATTAGCACCACTGACATAAATTAGAGGTAAAAGACCTACTGGGTCATGCATGTGTCCTTTTAACCAGGTACCATGGAGACAGGCACCACAGAAACGGGTAAATCTTATGTTATACTTTTTCAAGCCCTTAAACTTATGCAATTGCTTTAGCTTTGTTTGTATATATAGATCTGTAGAGAAACTATGAGATAATCATCTAGATAATTCAAAAATTTAAAGGCACACTTGTTTTTCTCTAGAGAGAATATGAGTTTTGATTCAATTTAATGGCAATTGCCTCAGTTCCTAAAGTAAGCTGTAAAAAAGATGTTGGCAGGGGCTTCCCTGGTGGCGCAGTGGTTGAGAGTCTGCCTGCTGATGCAGGGGACACGGGTTCGTGCCCCGGTCTGGGATCTCCGGAAAAAAAAAAAAAAAAATGTTGGCAGATGTTAAAATCAGGTAGTTTCTGGTGATTATTCTTTAGAGGCTGGTATGATGGAGGAGATTCAAAATAAATAAATCACAGTAGTTAATGTGCGCCATTCCCTCTTTAAAGCCTTATCTAATGTAGAAAGTGCCTCTAAAACATTCAAAAAGCCATAGTTTTCTCCTGTAGAAATATAAAATGGCAATTATTGAATACAGAAAAAATTCCAAGATAAAAAGTGACTCCTAAATAATCAAAAAGGATGAAAGAAATTTAACGTTTCCATAATGTTAAGTACTAAATTCAGTTGCTTGAAAACTGACAATCCACAGACTGTATTTGTCGAACCACCAGATAGTTTAATTAGCTAATATATCTGATTCCCGAAGTGTTTGCCACAAAGAGGAGTTGTTTATATTTCCTTAGATTTCCCATTTGGCTAGCTTTTATATCTTACTCTGGGACCACAATTGTAATATCAAAAGAGTTCTGGGGCTTCCCTGGTGGCGCAGTGGTTGAGAGTCCACCTGCCGATGCAGGGGACGCGGGTTCGTGCCCCGGTCCGGGAAGATCCCACATGCCGCAGAGCGGCTGCGCCCGTGAGCCATGGCCGCTGAGCCTGTGCGTCCGGAGCCTGTGCTCCGCAACGGGAGAGGCCACAACAGTGAGAGGCCTGCATATGGCAAAAAAAAAAAAAAAAAAAAGAGTTCTGAGATTCCTTCTGATTCTACTTTCTGATCAAATTCATCAATGGATTCATCTACACTGTAGTGATCATGTACCTGATCCTTCTGGGCCTCTCCTGACTGTGCCGTCAGGGAGTGGTCTAGTCTGAGGAGTCTAAAGGTTACCACCCAAAGAATCCCCAGAATCGTTCTTTCATGCTACAGCTGCTTCCCCATCTCAAGAATGGGTTCTTATACACAATCGGTTTAAGTTCTTCCTGGCAGAGGTCTGTTGAGAAGTAGCGGAGATCAATTTACTTTAAGGGCTATGGCCCCTGTTTTTCCAAGTTTTTTATATATATATATTACCTGACTATCCCTCAGCCTCGTAAAACTGAGAGTCCTAATGAAGTTACTAATATTAACATTAATGTCCAAATTATGATGGGTTCTCTAGCCCATTCCTGGCCCCTAATCTTCACTGCTATTGTATCTCAGGGTCCTCTCAATGCGTTTCTGTATGAGAAGATATCAGGAAATACTTTTTTTTTTTTTAATTGGGGTATAGCTGTTTTACAATGTTGTGTTAGTTTCTACTGTACAGCAAAGTGGAGTTCCCTGTGCTATACAGCAGGTTCTCATTAGTTATCTATTTTATGCCTATTAGTGTACATAACCAGTCTCCCAATTCATCCCACCACCCTCCTTTCCCCCCCTGGTGTCCATACGTTTGTTCTCTACATCTGTGTGATGGACATAGAGACTGTCATACAGAATGAAGTAAGTCAGAAAGAGAAAAACAAATATGGTATATTAACACATATATGTGGAATCTAGAAAAATGGTACAGATGAACAGGTGTGCAAGGAAATACTTCTTTATACATGGCTTTAGTCATGTAGTGATTTATCCTTATTACAGAAAAGCAGTGCACTGAGACTACAGCCATTGCTCTGAAGCGAGCTGGCCAAGGATCACTGCATACTTCCCTTTAAAATACCTGCCTTGTTTGCACTGTAGGAAAATAAATAACTCTGCTTGGAGCTCCTTTGTTCGGAAAGCCTACTTGCTTGACATATATGTTCTCTAATCTATTTAGGGGAGGGACTTGTTCTTTGTTTAAGGTCTAATGGGATTTCCCTTGGGTGAAGTTTAATGGGATTAGGCAACAGAAGGTTGTGAGAAGATTTCATCATAGTCTTTCAATCTCTGCCCCAGAAAAGGTTATAAAAAGGATAAAGATATATCCTCCTTTTGCTATAAACACTCAGTTGAGTGTCCCTACAGAAAACCAGCTATAGTACACCAAATCCATCTCTGTCAACTCCCATAATTAAACAAGCTATTCCAGATCTGAATCCCAGGACCACTTGAACCAAAATTCCTACTTTTCTGGAAAAAAACAAAAACCTGAAAGGAAGCAGTGTAGTGAATATTTAAATTTTCTGAGTGTTGCATCTGATAGGAAAAAACAGTACATGAAATCATTTGATCCACTTCTATAGTGAATGTTTGTCTCTATGAGATTTATTATTTTTTTATAAATTTACTTGTTTTTGGGCTTCCCTGGTGGCGCAGCGGTTGAGAGTCCGCCTGCCGATGCAGGGGACACGGGTTTGTGCCCCGGTCCGGGAGGATCTCACATGCCGCGGAGCGGCTGGGCCCGTGAGCCATGGCCGCTGAGCCTGTGCGTCCGGAGCCTGTGCTCCATAACGGGAGAGGCCGCAACAGTGAGAGGCCTGCATACCGCAAACAAAACAAAACAAAACAAAACAAATTTATTTATTTTTGACTGCATTGGTTTTTTGTTGCTGCGTGCGGGCTTTCTCTAGTTGCAGCAAGCAGGGGCTACTCTTCTGTTGCGGTGCGTGGGCTTCTCATTGCGGTGGCTTCTCTTTGTTGAGGAGCATGGGCTCTAGGCACGTGGGCTTCAGTAGTTGTGAAGCCTACTTCACAAGTGTGTTGTCCACTTGATAGACATTCCTTATACCCACTCCCTCTCTCTGCATGCCTCTGCCCCTGGCTTTATTCTTTGTCAACAGATCCTGGGTTTGTGTAAGTATGGGGTCATCATGAATTTCAGAGGTTAATTATGATTAGTCTTGGCCCATCATCATAATCTGTCTTTGTCAGTGGCTGATTTGAGATTGAGAAGTGACACAAGTCTAGAATATGGACATGACAGGGTTTTTCTAGAAGACTTTTGTTCACCTTAAAAAGGAACACAGGTAGGTGAATCCCTTTATTGCCTCTGAATATTATCATCTGCATGCGACTCCTGGAAATATAGCAGCTGTTTCAAGACCATGAAAGGAGCCAGCCTGAGGGGAAAGCGAGCAGGCTGAATTTGGCAGTCGAAAAAGATGCAATGGATCTGAGCCATTAGTAATGTCTCTGTCCCACTGAAAACCACCCTGCAAATGTCCACCTGCTGATTCTTCATTACATAGATAATGCATGTCCTGGTAGTTCAAGCTCTCTTATTTGCAGCTAAAGTCATCCTGACTGATATAGCATTGTCCTTAAAAAGTAGGGCATACCTCTGATGGATGCACTACTCCTTTATTATCATGACAAGGTCTAGGTGGTGAGGCCCATCTGTGGAACCATTCCTCAGCTCTGGTCCATCAGAGGGGGATATTGTGCAAAAAGCCTGAGTATAAATAATCTATTCAGACCCATCAATAACAATAAGCAAATGTAGACATGCGTTTTTTTTTTTTTTAAATTTCTGGCTGCATTGGGTCTTCGTTGCTGCATGGGCTTTCGCTAGTTGCAGAGAGCGGGGGCTACTCTTCGTTGCGGTATGCAGGCTTCTCATTGCAGTGGCTTCTCTTGTTGTGGAGCACAGGCTCTAGGTGCACGGGCTTCAGTAGTTGTGGCACGTGGGCTCAGTAGTTGTGGCTCGCGGGCTCAGTAGTCGTGGCCCGTGGGCTCTAGAGCACAGGCTCAGTAGTTGTGGTGCACGGGCTCAGTTGCTCCATGGCATGTGGGATCTTCCTGGACCAGGGCTCGAACCCGTGTCCCCTGCATTGGCAGGTGGATTCTTAATCACTGCGCGACCAGGGAAGTCTGGGATTGTGGTTTTAGATCAGAATTTAAATGTTTAAAGCTTTGAAATGTAGAAATAATAAATAATATATTAACAAACTGTTGAGGGTGGAGAATGGTGGGAAAAAATGTAATTGGACTAAGTTTTTAATCTTTCATATTGGGGAGTTGATTGATACTGCTTAGCAGACAAATCAAGAAATAGATCTTTAAATACATTATTTCAAGATATAAAGAGATCCATAAGGAAAATTTAAATTAATTACAGAACAACTAAAATCAAGAGATAGAGTGGAGGAGGAAAGGGGGAGAAAATATGAGTGTTCCAGTTTAGGGGAAAGTCAATATGCACTCTGTAAAACTGAGAGAGGGAGAGAGAGAAGCATTAAGATTATTGTTAAAATGTATAAACATCAACTCTTCAAGATCTAAAAGCAGAGTATATACCCTTCAAGCCATTGGTTGGGAAACATACCCAAAACAAAACATAGATAGATCATAGATAAAAACATAGATAATTTAGAGAGCAATAACAACAAATAGTATAAAAACTAAGAATAAATATATCTATTGTGTCAATAAATGCAAATAAGATGAACTCAACTATTAAAAGAATGATACTCTCGGGTTGGAGGGAAACCTCAAGACCTCGGGGCACTAGCGAAGTGCTGTCCAGATATAAGTGGGGAGAGTACCCTTTCTATTCCCAGTTTTAAGCTGTATTTTTTCATTTATTTTCCAAAGCTCCACTGCTTTTGCTTAGAATCTCACAAAGTCTTTCATGAAAACATTTTCTTCAGCTTAAGGTTCTAACCCTTTCTGTTGAGAATCAACACTCTGTTTCAAGCTGGTTTAGAGAGATGCCATGTCACCCTTTTCTATTGCTTTGATTTTCCTAATCTTTTTTCTGGTTCCAATACAAAAATTTCTTTCCCCTTCTTCACACCCTCAAAGAAAAATCCAGGCACACATCAAGTTGTAAGCTATCAACTGCCCATCTTATTCAAGAACATAAAGACTTTGTTTTTAAAATGGAGCAGTTGGAATACTCTGTCACACCAGTTTCATAAGAACTCGTCCAAGTTAATTTAACACCAGTGTGGTAGGCAATGAACAAGTAAGTCATGAAGATGCTGCAGGCTGCATGTTATAGGCTATGAGATTTACAGTTAGGTTAAAAAACAACAAACATATATTCCATGAGTATAGAAATGAATGTTACTGCATTCAAATGGACACATCAGCTTCAATGTTGCAACAGAACAAGTGGGTGAATTCATCAAAGTAACACACACCTCTAAAGAGCAAAGCAGTCTGAATGATTATGAGAAATATTTAAAAGCTTGGTGTGTATACTTTTTCAAATTGGAAAATCACAGATGGGCAGGTCAAACTCCATTTCCGCTTTAAAAGAGTGGTTCTCCACCTCAGTGAGGACATCTGGATGACGCAATCAGATGCTGCGTATGTTGCAATTCCTTAGCAATAACAGTTAAAGTGTGGACATTTGAGAATGATTTACTGAACAAAAACCAGGACAGGTTCAAGGCTATCTATACAACATCAGTCACCCTTGCATTCTGATATGCTTTACTGAGCTTAAATAAAAGGGATTTAGGTATAATTACTCCTTAGAGAATCCCAAATAAATCTGTGTATACCCACGGGCATGTGTATAAACCATTGGTTTAAATGCCGATGCTTGAAAAACAACCTAAAAGAATGATTTGCAAAGGCACTGACACCAAATGAGAGGGGGTATTAGAGGGATAAACTGAGACACTGCCCAGAGAATGCTTGGATTTCCCTAGAAAATCTAAAGTAAGTATGATTTTTTTTTTAAAGAAAATAAACACCCGGGAAAACTACCAAGAACAATGTGTAAATCCTCTTCCTTCATTTGTCCAAGTAACTGAGCTGGCCCACCCCAAGAGGCATAAAGTCTGTGGAATTTGCGTTCCCTAGGAGGAGGAATACAAACCCTGAGTAAGCTAGGACTGCAGTCTTTTGTAACCAACTATAATTTTATTGATTTTCATCTGTTGCTCAAGTCTTGTTAAGAGAGATGAGAGGTCGCCAAAGCAAATAGAAAGACACATAGACTGCCATCTGGGTTTTATGTTATGTAGGTTACGCCTATCGATGGAATTTGAAATTGGAGGTTGCCAGGAAGCCAGGAGGAAAGTTCAGAATGATATACACTCTCAGAGAACAAACAGTACTCCTTTTTCTAATTTCTACTTTTTTCCCCCATGGAACTTTATCCATCTTTTGGTAATAAAATACAACACATGATTCATTTATCAGTGCAAATGATTTTAGTATTGTGGGTTATAGCTAAATATGATCAGTCCTTGACACATGCTTTTTTTCCCTAGAAATTCCAGTGAAACAGTTGAGGTTTTATTATACTAAAGTTTTCTTTTTAAGACATATAGAAAACAGTCAAGACTTTTTTTAAGTTAAAATCATTTAACATTTCATTGAAGAAAATCTAAATTTCTACAGATGACAAAGCTGAATCATTTGTTTTTTCTTAGTCTTTAGAATTTCATAGAAGATTAGGGTCTGTAGTTACAGGAAGTCTCTATAAACCAATCTTAACTGGTGATCACCAGCTTCTCTCCTATTTCCCTCTACTCCTTTTATTCATGCACTTACTATGCAATATAAATAATCTTTTTATACAAAATATCTCAGATATTTTATGACATTGATTCCCTTGACCTTTTCTTCCCTCATCTAAATCTCCTGAGCACCTAAACTTTCCTCTATTTTTTACAAATCTGGACACTGTTATAGAGAGGAATAATCTGCCTCAAAGAGTATCTGCTTAAAAGGATGTATGTGAAAATGCTGTAAGAAATTCAGTCTCTATATAAGTGATATGTTTATTGAACTTCAATCACTCTCTAAATCTAATAGAACCATGCTTACCATATAGATGGGAATAGAGAAAATAAGGTTATTTTAGCAATAAAAATAGATGCTCCATAAATTTGTTGAGAAAGTATTTTGTTCCAGATGCTTGCTGGGAATGCAAAGATGAAAAGACACAGTCTCTTATCATCAAAGTGATAAATGAGAGAGGACCCCATCAACAGATAATTGCAACTGCCTAAGATCTATGTCAAGGTCTTCAGTCTTATAAGGTCACAGAGAGGCCCCTATACCAAACAGGGAGTCAGAGGTACATCTTTGAAGCCACGATGCCTTATCCTGAGCTTTGAACGCTGGTTATAAAGAGTCAGATAGAAGAGCTGGGGGTGGACAGGGTGCTCTAGGAAAAATGAGCACCCTGACAAGGCCTCGAGGCCAGAACCTTTGGGGAACCCTCAGCAGTTCTGAGTTGCTTAACAAAATCTTGGAAGGGAAGTGGGGTGGGAGATGACACTGAAAATAACGGAAGAGTCTTGTCAAAGATTTTATGCTTTATTCTGTAGAGGATAATGAGCTATGAAAATGTTTAATCCTGAAAGCGTCATTGTTGGGTTTTTATTTTCAGGTTTTATTAGGCAAGTCACTTAACTATTTGGAGCCTCAGTTTCCTTATTTGTAAAGTTTGTCAGAAGGGTGGAGTAGATAATTTCTGAGACCCTTCTGGTTCAAAGATTTGGAAAATGACTTAAAGCAAGAAAAAATTTACACTTCTATAGTTGGCCATAAAGGATAAAACCAGACAGAGCTTTATGCTATTAGGTTCTTATTGGGACCATAATTCCATGGCCCCCACGCTCCTCAGTAGGAAACCCTGTGTAAACCAATGGGGCGTCCAGGGCTCTGTGTATGTGTGTGTGTTGGCGAGGGGAAGGGGGTGCAGGGAGGAGAGCTGGAGTTTACTGTCGAGAGTGAAGCCATATGTATCAGGAATGCTAGAGGAAATTCAAGGAAAATTACTTCTAATTATAAAAGATTTGATAATCCATGAGTATTGCTATCATAGTCAGCTTAGGAAAAATGGCTAGAGATGTTCTTGAAATATGTTTTTTGTGCAATCTCTTTGCTTCCAGAGTATTTTTTCCTGTTTGAATGGCATCAGAAAATAATCGATCATCTGCCTCCCTCTGTTGAACTTATGTGCAGATGAACATTCTTGGATTGTTTCTCCTTTCTTCTGCTGCTGCTGAACAAGCTGAAGAACAGTCAGAAGTATTCATCATCAAATATACCTTCGTCCTTCAGGGCAAGTTTTCAACAAAGTCCTGAAAGTTACTAACGCTTCAACCAAGGCTCCTCTACCTCAGCAACGTATGTTCAAAAACACGAAAGAATCAATCTCTCTCTCTCTCTCTCTATCTCGCTCACACACACACCCCCACACACTTCCCCAAGCACACTGTGGACCTGCCCTCCCCACTCCTAGCATCTGACCTGTTTTAAAGTATAATGTAGTGGTTTATAATGTTGATAACAAATGCCTTGAGATATGAATTGAAGTTCTTCATAAACCAATCAAAATCATTTAAAATCAGGTGTGAATTGTCTGGCCTCAAACCTGCTCATTTTGTCCCTTTTGTATCTATTTTTGTGAGGTTTTTTTTTGGTGGGTTTACTGGAAATCAGTAGCAATTGTCTACTCTTATCCTGTGTTGACCTATGTAATGCTAGTTGAAATGACTTATGTACTTTGAAGTACTTTGTACTTTTGCTGAAATTGGCAATAAAAACACTCATTCTCTATTCTCTCCCTCTCTATTTGAACATATTCCCGTGCATAAATGTATATGATGGATTTAATAGAGACATAAGCCATATATGTGCCCATATCATTGAAACATTATGCATCTGCCTATTATCTATAGCTCATAATTTTACCTACAGAACCACATGTGAAAACCAGAGGGCCCATGATTGAAGTACCTGCTTAGATGTACTTTTGTGATGGAGGCACTGTGATGTCCAGAAATCACAACGGAAGAAAGAATACAGTGTTGTTTAATCCTTGCTCAGACTGTGTTCTCCTGTATTTTAGTTTCAGTACATACACAGCCTATCTGTTTGCATCAGAACAATGGCCGTCTGGTTATGAGCTCGGTATACAAATTATCAGCCTTCCTGGGTCTGCCTTTGATCCACAGCCTTCCACTACAGGCATTCAGCACAGTAGGTGCCAAGTAATATCAATCATTCTATTTCTGCCGTGTCCCTGGTAAGAGATGGCATTAGTTTTCCTGATTCAGAAGATAAGCCAGACATGACTGGAAAAAAAAGAAAATGTGAATGTGAAAAAACTGAGCCTTGTTGAAAATTTTTTGAACTGAAAATGTAACATGTTAAACATCTTTTAGGAAGTGGAATTACAGTACAATTGTAATTATCTGAAATAAATGGGAAGAAGCGTGACCAAAAATAATCGAGAATCAAAAAGAAATGTGAATGTTACCCTAAAGCCAAGTGTGTCATTTTGTATAAGTAGCTGAGTTAATTGCCAGATTGGTTCCTCAGGTAGACCGACTCCACTGCTCTTCCCTTTTATAAAGACTGTCTTTGTTCCAGTGGTATCAGGTCTATTCCACAGATCTCTTCAGGTTGGAAACAGGTTTCCATTAAGAAATTAAATACTGCTTTTCCCATTTTCACGCATAAACTGAAATCTGCAAATAGCTTCAGTGGCTTATTTTTTTTCTTTTCAAGAAACCAATTTTTTTTTTCCAACAGATATTGAGCCCAACAACTGCTCCCATAGCCTGTTCTAATCTGGAAATTATTCATAAGCAATCTGGGTTAAACCGAATCATTTTCCCAAACAGAAAGCTCAAACAGTATGTATGTGTATATATGTGATGAGGGCCTTTGAACTTGTGACACTAGAATTCAACCCCTGACATTCAGAAATAGTATCTGAAAACATTATTTAGAGAAAAATATCTCTAAGGTTCGCGTGGCTTTCGACTGGCCCCTGAACACAAACCATTACCACTTCCCAAGCAGAGTGCACCAGAAACAACCTACCTATAAAATATAAACTTAAAGTAGGGCCACAGGAGAGCTGTAAAATACATTTCCTCAATCCCAACAAAGCCACAAATTTCAAGGAGCTAAAATTTCCAACTGAATGAAATGTGAGTAAAAAGCTGTTTTTTCAAATTTGGACCAAAATTGGACATGAGTGGAGACAGAATTCCTGGCAAAGCTAGTCACAAAACCAGCCCAGATGCAAAGCAAGGGGAAACAGACACCATCGTTTAACGGGTGGTGTGGTGTTCTTCTCCTGGGAAAGGGACTGATGGAGGCCGTCTTTGGAGACTGTTTACCTCCAAGGGGTAAACAAAGCACAGTTTTATTCATCAACGCTTTATATTCTGATCACTCCTTATATACTGGTGGGGCCTCATTACGGTGTCTTTCATCCTTCTCTCACTTTCTCCAATGAACTGAACTATTATTAAATATTACTAAATGTCTGCTAGACACATCCACCAGGAAAAAACCATGGCATGCACTAAAATATATGCAGTCTTTTCCTCCTCCATTAATTCTTCATCTTATTTAATAGCACTGCTTTCTACCCGGCCACAAAGCCAATATCTTGAATTTATCTCTCTCTCCTTCAAATCCCATTGTAAGTCTAAGCGCTGTCAATTCTAACTTTTCATCTTCATTAAAATTGCTTTAGGATTTAGGTACCTGTATTACCTCATCTGAACTAGAGAAGAAGCTACTGATTGTCTTACAATTGTAACTGTAATTCCAGTCACATCATAGCCCTCTTTAAACATTTTCAAGCAGCTTGCCCTTGCCAAACTCTCAAAAATCCAGTGACTTTCTATGGCCAACGAGCTTGCCCATGACTTGCTGGATAAACCAGTCTTGACAAGGCTTCACAGTTTGTCTCTCCCAAAGTCATCCTTTCCTCACTCATGACCTAAGTTTCAGTCACACAAAATGACTTATTGGCTAAACCTACTGTGTGGTCCTAGTTATACCACTCCCCATCGGTGCATTTGTTCCTATTGGTTCTTGGGTTCCAGATTGCAGTTCAAATGTCACATGGGCACCTAGATTTCAATCCAAGCTTACTGCATACTAACTGAGTACTCTTGGAGGAGATACTTAACTTTTCTAATTCTTACTATCCTCACCCATAAAACAGTCATAACATAAAACCTCCTTCAGGGAATTGTTGTGAACATTAAATGAGGTGATATCCCTAAAATGGGTTTACAATGCCTGACAGATAATAAGCACTAATAAGTATAAAATAATATTGTTACAATGTTATGTACAAACATATGCAAAAGGATTTTATTCAACTGCCAACAGAAGAAAATGTTTCTGGTGAGAATCACATATACAAGGTTGAAAGCCAAGACGAATAGACGTGTGGCATTTGTTTATGTCATGGGGCAGTGAGAGGAAACAACTCATCAGTTATTCTTCTGAGCTATAGAGAAATCAGGCTGATGTCTATTGCTCTTTGGCTCTCATTCGTTATTCCCTCTAGTGAATGAAATGGAGCATGATGGTAGCTTTAGGGGCAAAAGAGCCCAGCCAAGTATTTATTTTCTACCTGGACACTGAAATCAATCAGAAAAACTGGAAGATTGACTTTAGGCATTAGAGGAATTCCAGGGTGGGGAGTAGTATCCAGTCTGCTATATAAGACAGGCCCCACTGTCAGTTGGATGACGCATTCTTCTCCAAGTTTTCTTCTCTCACTCCCAACTTGTGTCTAGCATTTCTGACTAAAATTTAACAGCTGCTCTAGTTCATACCCATTTACTTATTGCTGAAACTGATACTGGTACTTACAATGGGTGGTATGTGCTATTGAAGCCAGTTTGCTCCAGATACACTTTATTGCTGCCAATTGCTTTATGACCATTTTTAGTATTCTTTACAACAACTGTCTGTAGCTAAAACGAATCTGAAGCTTTCCATTCCAAATACACCCTTGTGACTACCAAGGAAGGAACACAGGATTTTGTTCTATGCTGACTATTCAGGCAATCATACCTAAAGTAAAACTGTAAAATATAAAGTTTACAACTTTAACATTTAAATAGAAACATCCTATTAATCTAATTTTTTTCTTATAGAAACATATGTTGGCAGTACTCAAAGCTTTCCAGAAAATGACTTCCAGTTCCTGGCTTTATCTTTACATGATATTTTTATATAGCTTAATGGATTCAAAATGTATACAAGCAATAGATAAGGTGTTTAAAAAATCGATACCTATGGTAAGTTTATAGAAACTTGGATATTGCCAAGGTAAGTGGTGTTCTAGCCAATATTTATTTTCCAAACAGAAGAGTATTAAGAAAAGAGTAAGATAAATAGTATTATGTGAATTCATGTTCAGAAAATTTGAAAGCATGAGAATTTAAGATCACGGGGCAAAGTAAAATTGGATAGTTAAAAAGTTATAAACATGCAATTACAGACCTATAAAATATTGGCATGTGAGATTGTAACTATTTCAAATTGAGGTCATGCCATCTTCTCCCCTCCTCCTTTTCTATAATAAAACAAACCTGTTTTCAAAATTATTCAAGGCATGAACTCAGAAGAAACAGAAAGTATTGTGAGATCATTCTTGACCAATAGACTCAGAGGCATTACTAAACTCATAACCAAATGCTATCTGTAGTGGCAGTTTCAAATAGTGAATCATTGTGTAGGATTTCTAATCAGCCTAGGTTTTAATCCCACCTACCAGTTATCAGGTAAGAAACATTGGACACATTATTTAACTTTTTAAGTCACAGTTTTCTCATTTCTAACATGAAGGATAATAAGTGCTTCATAGTATACTGGGATGATGTAAAATGCATAAGTATATGTAAAATGCATATGTATATGGCACAGAATAAGTGCCTATGAAGTTAATGATTTATTTTATTAATAGTTTGAGTTTTTATATTTCAATATATATTTTTCATATTTTATATGATTAAACTTTAAATATTTAGACATAAATTTATGTCTTTATATTTAAAATGATTTTTTTGTCAGCAGCACATATTGGGTCTTGTTTTTTATTCAATCTGACAATCTCTGTCTTTAAACTGCTATATTTAAACCATTCACAGTTAAAGTGACTATTAATATTGCATTAAAATCTAACCTCGGGCTTCCCTGGTGGTGCAGTGGTTGAGAGTCCACCTGCCGATGCAGGGGACGCGGGTTCATGCCCCAGTCTGGGAGGATCCTACATACCGCAGAGCAGCTGGGGTCGTGAGCCATGGCCGCTGAGCCTGCGCATCCGGAGCCTGTGCTCTGCAACAAGAGAGGCCACAACAGTGAGAGGCCCGCGTACCACATAAAAAAAAAAAACAAAAAAAACAAACTAACCTCTTTCTAGCTATTTCTCTTTGTTCCATTTGTACTGTACATCATTTTTCTTTCTTTCTGCCTTTGTTGAGCTAAGTATTTTTATGATTACATTTTATCTCTCGACTTATTAACCTTTAAAAAAATTTTTTTAGTGATTACCCTGGAATTTACAATATACATTTCAAATTAATCTGATCTACCTGCAAATAATGTTATACTACTTTACAAGTAATGTAAGGCCTTTACAACTGTGTATTCTCAATTTTTCCTACCTATCCTTTGTGCTATTATTTTCATATGCTTTACTTTTACATGTGCCATATATGTAATCAGCCAGTTATCTTTTAGCACATTTACGAATAAGAAATACATTTAATCTCATTTTCATTCATTCCAGTTCTTATTCTCTTTTGTTTTTTTTGGTGTAGATCCAAGTTTCCGACTGATCTCATATTTCTTCTGCCTTTAGTATTTCTTCTTTTCCTTTAGTATTTTCTTATAGAGTATATCTGGCAATGCTGTCAGTTTTTGTCTTAGAATGTTTTTTTCTCTTTCACTTCTTTTTTTTACTAGATGTAGAGTTCTGGGTTGACATTTTTCCTCAATACTTTAAATAGGTCACTACTTTTTTTTCCTGCTTGAATAGCTTCTGATGAGAAGTCTGTTTTAATTCTCATGCTTGTTCCTCTGTAGAGAAGATTATTTTCCCCTTCTGGCTAACTTCAAGATTTTTTTCTCTCTCATTTTCAGAAATCTGAATACCATTATGCCTAGGTGTGTGTATGTGTGTGTTTGATATTTATCCTGATTGGTGTTCTGTGAGCTTCTTGGATCTGTGATTTCATGTCTGTTACTAATTTTGTAAAATTTTCTGCCATTATTTTAAAAAAATATTTCTTCTGCTCTATTTTTGCCCTCTTCTCCATGTGTATATGTTAACACTGTTTGCAATTGTTCCACACTATTAGGTGTTCCATTCCTTTTTATTCATTCTTTGTTTTCTGTTTTTCAGTTTGGTCAATTTCCACTCACCTATCATCAAATTCACAGATTCCTTCCTTGGCTGTGCTGAGTCTACTGATGAGCCTGTTGGAGGTCTTTGTATCTGTTACTGATTCTTTTACTTCCAGTATTTTCATTTGATTTTTTCTTATAGTTTTCATCTCTCTGATGAATTACTCATCTGATATTGCATGTCATCTTCTTTGTTCTATTAGAGCAAATAACATATTCATCAAAATCACTTAAAATTCTCTGTTGATAGTTCCATTGTCTGTGTCATAGCCAGTCTGATCCCGATACTTGCTTTGACTCTTCTTTGAGTGTGTGTGTGTGTTTGCATTTTCACCTGCCTTAGAATTTTTTTTTGTTGAGAGCCAGACATCTTGTGTAGGGCTATACATCCTGGGGTAAATATTTTTTATAGCCGGAAATGAGCATCCACTTTCTTCAGCTAGACCTTAAGTATGGGGTTTGTATTAATCTGTCCAGGAATTCGGCAGAGTTTGGAGTTTGTTGTTCCTATGGTTACTCTAAGATTAAAATTCCTGTAGTGACACCTTGTGTTTACAGTGTTGGCTAGCTTGATAGAGGTTCTTCTTTCCACGTCTGTTCCCTCCTTGGGTTTTCATCTTCCCTTTGCACTGTTGCCTCACAAGGATCAGTCTCCTGCAGCTCTCCCAGCTGTATTCCACTGCTATTTTACTCTAAGCTTGCTAGCCTGGTTGGGAGATGGGAGATGGGGAGGGGAGAGCATTACCTGATGTTCTGATTAAGCCTCAGTCTCAGGCAGAGCTCTGTCCCTGGGTCTGGGAGATGGCCTTCCCAAGCACTCTGCCCATCAGCTGCAGAGCAGGACCTTGCAGGTATTTCTCTCCATAGGAGAAATAGAAATACTCATATGGTATGACTCCCAGAGGAAGGATGCTGCTTCTTTTCTGTGCTCTTCCCCAGGTGCAGGGGGTTTCCATCAGTACCCTAAGGTGACAGTTTTCATTGCTCTTTCCCCAGCAGATGAAGCCTTTCACTCCTGAAATCGAGATATAGGAGATGGGTTTGGCCAGAGTTTGGGCAGTGGCTGCTGTTCCCTTTCTCGTCAGCGCCACGAAAAAAGCTTTCTCAGGATTCTTCCAAGTCTTTCCTATGAGCACTGCCAGCAAGAATGCGCAAACACCTCTATATCTGCCACACCCAGAGGTTTTACATTCTCACACTAGCCCACACTCAGCCTCTAGCAATTTCTGGAAACATTTTAGCTGTATCTTCTTACTGTCTTATGTGGAGACTGGCAGAATCTGCCACAGGTAAGTAAATGCTCAGGTGCTATTTATCCCTAAAGGCATTGTCTCTCTCCATATTTGAGGTTATTTGTTTGCCCTGAAACCTCAGTTCTCTGATGGGTCCAGCTTTTTTCTTGTTGTAAGGGTGGGAATAAAATTCTTTACAGCTTTCTACATCTCCGAGCTGAAACCAGAAGTTTTTAATCATTAATTTAGGAACAACATAAAGGCAAATAGGTGAAAGTTTTTTCTATAAAGTAGGTATTATATCTTAATTGAAATGTAAGTCATCTGAATATATTAAAGAAGTCATTTATTATGGGAACAATGAAGGCATATCAAGACATCTGGGAATTTTTTTCAGTTGCATCATAAAACAGTAAATTTAACTTTTGAATATCTCTAAAACTATATTGGAATTTATTGCCTTTGAGAAGTTTGTATATAATTGTTAAAAATTAAGACAAAGATGAGCCTTCTATTGTAATATTCCAAGTATCAAAAAAGTACAAGGTGATTCAATGTATTCTTACTCTGATCAAGGAGTGCCTTGTTTCCGTCGCATATTGGACAGAATAATTTGGACTGCAGGTAGCAGAGAACCCCAAATTGAATGATGTAAACAGTAGAAAATGGAATATCTTGAAGTCTGGAGATGGTGACCCTAAGGTTGGTGAATTCAGAGTCTCAAACAAGACATCTCTGGCCTGAAAAATTCTGCACAAAATCATTGCCAATGACTCAGGAAAGCCAAGCAAGAACAGACAGGGAGCTCAGGCACTGAAATATGTGAATGTGTCACTCAGAAACATCAGCCCAGGAACGGCACATGTTCCCACTATAGAGAAAGAGAATGTGGTCATTTCCATTTTCAACATACATCATTTAGATTGACTGTGGCCATTTGGCAACTCCCCTTCTGCCTCAATTCTGATAATAACGCTGGCTTATTATGAGCCAGCATTATTCTAAGTACTTTATAAACAATAGCTCATGTAATTCTCACAATAATGCTATCATACAGGTACTATTATTTTTCCCATCTTACAAATGGGGAAAGTAAAGTTGAGGGATGCTGAGTTACTTGCTTAGGGTCACAAAGCCAGAAAGAGATGAATGTGGGATTTGAATATGACTCCCTAATCCATACTCTTATGTTATGTGTTGTCCTGCCTTAAACATTTTCTCTGCTTGAGATCTCTGATTTTCTCTTTGATGGATCTGTCTCTGTTTCATTCACTGGTTGTTCTTCTTCTTGCTCCAAAGATAAGAACTCTTCCCAAGATGCTGTTTTTCTCTTCCTCTGTGGATGCTTTGTGTTCCCAAGACTTACTTAAACTATCACACCACCACCATGGTGATCAGCGACGAACAGGTACGCTGTCCGATCCCTCCACAGCTATTTCATACCTTCTTCTCTATCCTCAAACCTCTAGCACACCCTCCTCTGTCTCCCATCCTGCTGTTGCTTTGCTTCTTATCCCCCAACCCTCCAAAAAGAAAAATACCACAGAGGAACTTCCACATGCTCCCACCACCAATCCACCACACTCACTTTTTTTCTATTTCACTGGTTGCTTCTCCTCAGTGTCTTTTGTCTGTTTCTCCATTCTTCTAAACATTAGCTTAGATCTCTAAACATTAGCTTCTCATGGTCAGACCTGGAAACTCTCCATCTATTCCTTGATGATTTTCACATCAATTTTCCATCTCAGACTTTCCTTCAGAACTCTTGCATATCACCTGTCTCCCTGGTGTGTATATAATAATGGGCATCTCAAACCACAAGCCCCCAAGTGAACCCTGGTTTAGCCCACCACAAAAACTGCTGTCTTTTCCAACTCTATAAAAGACAACTCTGACATTTCAATGCTCAAACCCAGAAACCATGGAGTCATCCTTGATTCTTCTAACACTCTACATTCAATCAATCAACAGATTTGTTTGCCTCTACCTTCAAAATATATCCAGCATCCAAGACACTAACACTTCTTATCTTGAAGTTTGTAATGACTTTCTGTGGCAAACAGTACAATGTGACTCTTTTGTGGCAAAGAGTATCCTTCTTTATCTTTAATAGAGCCTGTCTTTTAGCTGGCACATGGCCTGAATGAATAAAAACTATACTAGCCAGGCTGCCTTGCATCTAAGTGAAGCCATATAACTAAGTTCTGACTGATGGGATGTAAGCACAAGTGTTATTGGAGCTTTGAAGAAATGCACCTAAAGGGAGAAAGCATGGCTTGGTTCTGCTCTTTCCTCTAGCTGGGATGTCCTCAGTTCTGCCCCTGTTATGTGGAATATGGATGAAATGGCTGGAATAAAACAATCTCTAGGGCCAACCTTGGAGGATTGGAATTTTATTAAGGGAGCTTATAGGTTTCCTTACTAAAAAGTGTTATTTTTGTTTTCCATTCCATCCACTCACTAGGGAGGTGAATATTTCTTAATCTATGAAGAAGGAGGAAGGAAAAGGAGAAAGTGGCATTTATTAAATACCAGGAAATGTGCTATTTTTTTAAACACATTTTAAAAATTTTATTTATTTGGCTGTGATGGGTCTTAGTTGTGGTACATGGGATCTTTCGTTGCGGCATACGGGCTTCTCTCTAGTTGTGGTGCATGGGCTCCAGAGCGTGTGGGCTCAGTAGTTGCAGTGTGTGCGGGCTTAGTTGCCCCACGGAATGTGGGATCTTAGTTCTCCAACCAGGGATCGAACCAGCGTCCCCTGCATTGGAAGATAGATTCTTAACCACTGGACCACCAGGGAAATCCCATGCTATGGTTTTTTTTTCCCCATGTTATCAAGCTTAATCCTCCCAACAACCCTCATCGGCAGGATTATTGTCTGCCTTTTATGAAGAAATATGAAGAAATACTCAAGGCTCAGAGAGGTCCCTTCAACATGTTACTGAAATGGCAAGGCTAGGTTTGACTTCAGTGACTGAGTGTGAATTTGCTGATTTAAATAATAGATTTGTATAATGTAGAATATGTTGTATTAGTTCTAATGCCTCATGTAGTTTTGTCCAGTAAAACAAGAAGAAGCAACCTTCCCCCATCAATATGCCATGACTTTTCAGTGATGGAATCATGATATGTGGGGAGCTAGTGCAGGGCCTAGGACATAAAGGATACTCAAGAAACACTAATTCCCTGTTCCATCCCCTTTTTCCCTCTCTAAGGAAGATTCTGTAAGAGGGGCTTTGGGAATATCTGAAATAAATATTTGAACACCTGAAACATTTGAGTGTTTGAAATATTTGAAATAAATAATTGTATATAAGCCATGCCCTAGAAATAGTTCTTTCAGTACTTACTGTTTACAATTAGTGTTTGATCTAAGTGTGTTTTGGTTTACTGGTTTGCACTGCAAGCCTGAGGGACAAATTATCAAGGGCTTAGATGGCAGGGGCTCCTGTCTGGCAAGATGCTCTGAGAGGTGGAGGGACTAGGAGTGTGCCTTGAGGTTGGCTAACGTCAGCATCCCAGCTGAGGGATGAGTCCACGGCCATCAGCTCCCAGGGCCCCTAAGACTTGCGGGGGCTAACGGCAAGAAGGCCTCCGCGTCTTTTTCCATGAGAGGCCACAGGAGGAAGGGACTTTATTTAGGGACATTTTAAAGCAATCTTTCTGTGCTCCAGGCACCTCTTTCCATCAGAGCAAGGGGAGTATGTTGCAATGATTTACATTCACGTATGGCCAACATGGATGCAAAGGAGGTTTCAACCTAGGCACAAGGTTAGTTTCAAAGACTAGGTAATCAATCAATCTATTTTTCTTTATTTTTTTCACAGAAGCTGGTAAGCTAGGACCTACTTGGAACAACTTTATGTACGAATTATTTTGTACTTGGTTTAGTTGGGTTGGTATGATACCTTATATTTAAATTCCTTGAACACTGTGGATCCGCCCCATGTGTATGACTGACTGAGGCTTTGTAAATTAAGGGATGTTTGTGTGAATAAAGTTATTTGATGGGGTCAAAGGAAAAAAAAGGGTCATAGTTTCCAGATAAAGATGCTCCATATGGCTCATCTACTGGTGGAAAACCCAGAGCGGTACCATTGTACATTTCTGTGTGGAAAGCACACCTCCAAGACGGCCCAGAACTTTTGTCTGCCTTAGCCTCAAATCATTAGCAAAGAGAGTGTGGCATTGATGAGTTATCTATTTGTAGGCAGCTGCGGTGAGGCAGGAGTTATTTCCTGTCTATGGCTTTAATGTGTGCACTGCTGTATGTGGCCTTTCAAGTTCCAAGGAGTGAGTTCAACTATGTTTCACTTATAATAAAACTTGTTTTCAATTCAAATTTCATCAACCTGCCCAGAGTCATAAAGAAAAGCAACTAAACCAAATTTCTGTTTCTAGTTTCAATTATCTATGTGGAACTGTTTTTAAAGAACTCTAGGTTTTAATGATGATCAGGAAGACTCCATTTGGCAGTACTTAGAGGATACAGGGGCCATACTTGGGAAATATTCATTAACATTCAGCAAGTTAAGAATCCTTAGTGCCTAATTATCAAAGTGAGTTTAATTACCACAGACACCCATTCATTTAATTGGCTGGAAACACAGAAGAAATTAAATGATACCAATGCCAGTTTGCCCCAAAGTCTTCCTTCCTTATTTATTTACCATATTTATAAGGAAGGTGTTCATGGTGATTGCCGAAAGTTCTGTGCTAAAAACAAGCCCACAAAACCACAACAGCCACTCAACATTCTCTGTCCTAATTGGGAACCCAGTTAAAATGAAAAGGGCCTTGCAGCTTCATATATCACATAAGTTGTAAATACTCTCTTGCTGTTTGAGGACAGCAGGATAACTGGTTTCATAACCAATCACCATCAGTCTAATCGATATTTACCACAGGAGAATGTGACGGGCGGTGGAGAACAAAAGGAGAATCAATGAGCCTCTGTAGTATTACTATCATTCACTGCCTAGAAACACTGCTGCATCATTGCTCTGGTCCTTCCTCAGGCCAGGGAGTTCTCTGAGCCTCAGTTGTTGCTGACGCTGATTGTGCTGGCCAGAGATGCTGATTACTTTGGCTCTTCCCCTTGGGAGGTCAGCCAGGGGTCACAAGGAGAAGCACGTCCTGTTTACCCAGAGGGGACCTCCTGTTCTGTCCCTTGGCGTGATCACTGTCATAGTTACCTACTTGGAAAGCCCTGTGTCCCGCTGGCAAGGAGTACTCTGGTCCGTTTCATCACCTTCTCCCATTTTCAGCTCTCGGAGCATCAGTAGGACCTGCCTTTCAGCAACTCTGGTTGCTGAGTGAAGAATGGGGAGTCCACCCTCTGAAAGAGAGGAGAGGAGAGCATCTTAGAAACTGTCATAAAAATGATCTCAGGATCTGAAAAGAATCTTGACAAGGCTTGTTGACAAGGCAATGTGATGTAGCCATGCCATATAGCCACAGTGAACCCTAGGGTGGAAGCAACAGCTTCTTTCTTACTACTACCCTTTTTTCTTCCTAAATCTACGTTTTTTTCTTTTTCTTTTTTCATGTAAGTTGGTCTCCTTTTTGTATTTCTGATTTGTATTTCAGATTTTTGTATTCCATACTTGGGTAAATCTGTTACCCAATTTTATTAATGTCTATCACGGCTCCTAGTAGATGTTCAAGGAATATCAATTGGTTATGATTAACTGCCTAGAAAGTTGATGAATGAAACATGGATTTTTTTTAAACAAAGTGCTTTTCTGAGCTTTAACCAAAAGCCACAGGTTGTTGAAAAGGTATCAGCCAATTGACTCAATAGAAAATCTGAGGATGCTCTCCTTTCTGCTGTTTAATATGAGAACAGTCTCACAATTTCAATTTCCGAGACTTGACATCTACCAGAGTAATTGCCAGCATCACTGTGGACTCCTGTTCATTCTGTCTGCTAGCTGGCAATCCTTTTGATTTACACAGCACTGAAAAGTCAGCGGTGAGGCTTACATTCTTTCTATCCCACTTTCAAACTCTTGGCAGATCTTATTTTCAAAGTGGTCTGGTGGAATGAAGATAGGGCTGCTGAAACCATCTGATTTTCCAGCATGAGTCTTGTTTAAATCTTAACGACACATTAGTTAACACGCTATATGTTGCCAAAGGATGCAGCCAAGTCTTTCTCACTACTGTTCGGGAAAGTAAGATTCTTAACATCTCTAGTCACCTCTGTTTTTAAATAGTGGCCCCACTACAGTAATTTATTTTGGGTTACAGATCCCATGAGTTCACATATACATCTATCTAATTTTGATGTAAGAACAACTTGTGCTAGTGCTTTAGCAGAATTGTTTTTAAAACGAGTAAAGATTTATATAATAATTTTAGATGAAGTGTTATATAATCTAGAGCAAAATCACTTGAACAATACATAATTTTAAAAAAGAAAAGAAAAAAAAAAGGTTGATCAAGAAAGCCATGGGCAAATTAGACCCATTAAGGCTATAACTGAAAGGGTTAATTGTGTAATAGAGCCAATTTCTGTCCTAATGCAAGCCTGCTATATCCAGACATCAAATTTATTCTTACTGATCTTCATCTTCAATTTTAAAAGCAGCTCTTAAAAGGCTGCTTCACAGCCAAAAAAATAACATCTAAAAAATGTACCTTTGAACATCAGCATTGGGCCAAGTTGACTGGTGTCTCAGACTCATCACTTTACTAAGTACCATAGGCAACCATATTTTCTGGAACCCAGAGTAGCAGAGTAGGCAGGTATATTGTGAATGGAGATAAAGGTAGATGGAGAGCGAGAGCGAGAGCGAGAGCGAGAGAGCGAGAGCGCGCGCGCGCGCGCGCGCGCGCGCGCGCGCGAGAGAGAGAGAGAGAGAGAGAGAGAGAGAGAGAGAGAGAGAGAGAGACACTGAGAATGAAAGAACAAAGACCCAAATGGCTGTGTGTCTGCAGCAGGGTAGAACAGTAAGCAAATTCATTAATTACACCTTCCTACTTCAAATGAGCAGGCTACTTATTTGTTTACCTGAGTCAATATTGCCCCCAGGCTATAGACAATAGTAAACACCAACAAAGGCAACTGTGTTTGCCATGGCATGAATATATTTAAATTTCAAAGTTTATATTTATCCCACCATAGAGTAAATTTCAGGCAATATATTTATGTGAAACACCAATACATAAAGCACAGTCATGGGAATATAACTTCATAAAAGAAGTAAATACTTAAACATTTTTTTTTGTTCTTCCCACCTATCAAGTAGTTCAGTGAAATGTATGCATCTATTTCAGGTTGTCAGGGTACCTTTATATGTCATCATCAAGAAAGTATATATATATAAAGTATATATATATATATAAAGTATATATATATAAAGGAGCATAGATTTTATGTCCTATTTACAGTAGATTATCATATATGTATATATATGTAATAATAATAGTGAATATTTATTGAACATGTACTAGGTACCAGGCACTTGTAACTGGTATATTATGCATGAATAATTATGGAGTAATTGAAACACTTTTTTTGTTTTGTTCTTTGTGGCATCTCACTGTCCTTTTAAAATTTTGATGAGATTAATATTTAAATCAGCACACTTCAAGTAAAGCTGATTATCCTCTGTAATGTGAATGGGCCTCATCCTATCAGTGGAAGGCCTTAAAAAAACAAAGACTGACCTCTGAGCAAGAAGGAATTCTGCCTGCAGACTCCTCGAGCCGCAGCTCTTTCCTGGACGTCCAGCCTGCCAACCAACCCGGCAGATTTTGGACTTTCCAGGTCCCACAATTCCTTAAAATAAACATCTCGCTAGACAGCTATCTTACCTCTATCTCTATCATCTCTGTCTCCACACACAACAGAGCCCTACTGGTTCTGTTTCTCTAAATAACCCTAATCCAACCAGCCGGTTTGCTAGCCAGTTTCGGACCCTTTGAGGCCAGAGCTACGGCGAAGGGAGGGGTGAGAGATGGCTAGGAAATGTCTTCCTTGAACAGCTCTCTGTACCTGACAAATGTCGAAAAAGCTGGCATTTCTCCCTGGAACACTTTTTTGATTCTTCCCAAATCTCACTGTAGAGGCTTGGATGGACCCGCCCTCTTGCAGTAAACTTGAACCAATATATGCCTCTTTATAATAGGTGGTCACATGTGATCCTTTTCACAGCCTCTAACGCAATGACACTCCTTGTCAGCTTTAGCTGTGGGGAGCTCCAGCCCTCTCAGGCAACTGTGTCTGACAGTAGTAGTACTAGGAAACTTTCTCTCTTCTGGGTAGTCTGCCTCTGGTTAATGGAGAATGCTGCTGCATCCTTTGCCCTGACAAATAACGGCTCTGCAGCTGCCCCTAACCCAGCAGCACGGTCCTTCCTCTGCTACCCAAGCACTTAGCTGATCTCTGTCTCAACAGCCCTAGTAATGAATAGAGCAGGAGTCAGGTCTTCTCCACAATGTCCTCCAGCCCCAGACAAGGTACATCAAGATCTCAAAGTGGTCCTGTTGAAGCCCTTTCTCACTAAAAAACAGTGGATTCAAGGAAAATAAGACCACACGCCCCAACTTCCCACCCCAAAAGGAATTGTAGGGGCTCAGAACCTACAATGGCTGCCTCCAAAGAAATCCCTTCATAAATGGTTACTCTCTTTCTCCTCTCCTTCCATTTGATAGTTTCAAAGAGGCTGGGAGTTCAAGAGTTGTGTAGCCAATTCATTGCACTTCTCTTTGTAATTTCTGAATTCAGCCCCACAGTCACCTTGATCTCTACATCCATAACTCAGATGTCTCTGAATGCAGACATGAGGAGGCACATTTGAATTTATTGCTATATTCTGTTTTAAGCACTAACCCGGAATTGCCTCATTTCATTCCTGCACCAAACCCACAGGGAAGCTACCTTATTATTCCCATTTCACCTATGATGAAACTAAACCAGACATATTAAATAACTTGCCCTGGGTCACCTGGTTAGTGTCAGAGCTGAGTTGCAGACCCAGGGGATCTGATCCCGATTCAAAATCCTAACCACTGCAACATAATGCCAGTCACTGAATATTTACTTGGCACTATTCCAAAATGCAAGTCTACGTCCTGATTAGTGAGTTCTCCATTTGATTAACTTCCTTTCGGGAGAAGAAAAATGCCTCTTTCTGACTTTTGGAAATAGATCAATGCTCTATTAAGATCTGGGCACTGGGATTTATTATAAGAATATATTTAGCACCTACTAGGAATTCAGGGCTGTGATCAATTTGGAGGACAATGAAAGAAGCATAATGAGATTGTCAACCAGTAGTCTGGATTGGAGGAGGAAAACATGATTTTACCTGGATCTCATCCATTTTAATTTCTCTATTAAGTAAGCTAGTCTACGAAAGGAGGAACGAGTGAGAAGATGGCATAGGAAGTCATGTTATGCTGCATGATTCCCAAGGGATGGGGAGGCTCCTTTCCCCCAAAGACATATTCTCCACTGGCTTTTGGGTGATTAATATCCCACAGCCAGAGATAGTCTCGTTTTAAGCTATCTTGGCTTAAGACTGTGTTGTGCATTAAAATGTAATGCCTCTGGGAGAATGAACACTTTACTAGCTTTCTTTTACCCCTTTCTCTGCAAGTATCCTTTAGCTTCATTATAGAAAGCACGTGAGGAGAAGGGAAAGGAGGAAAATTCATGATAAAGTGGAGAGAAAAGAAAGTTTTCACCAAACTGCCTCAAAGGTCATATTTGCTCACTAGATAGTTTTAGGAATGTATAGATCACCTGTTTCCAGGGAGGAGTGTTTGTGGACCACTGACGGGGCCCACTGCACAGGATTCGATTCAAAGGCGTGCAGCAAGCATTGCTGCAGCTAAATAAATAATTCTCAGCCTTATTTGTGGCAGGGAGGAAAAAGTGAGATGTTACAAGTTGACTGACATTTGGGTAGATTGTTCTGGGAAAGCAGGAAGAAAGACACTACTTAATGGGGCTTTTTAAATTAATCATAGTGCCCAGGATAGTAACAAAGAAGGGATTAAAATTTCTTCCTGCAATGAAATTACAGAGATTTTCATTTTACACCTGACGCCCAAAGACAGGGCAGGTGGAAATCTGATTACTTGGTGGAGGAACCTGAGGTGGGGAGGGAGGAGTGGTGTGGAAGGAGGGGTGTTAGACATGGGAGAAATTCTTGGTTAGAAGAGAGCAGATCCCAGTGAAATGGAGCCAGGCTAGATCCTGCAAAGAGACAGAGAGAGAGAGAGGGAGGAGAAATAACGTTTGGTAAGGAATGCTGGACAGATGACTGAACAGAGATATATGCTACTCAATTTTAAATTTGCCTCCTTTGCTGAGGTGTGATTACACCCTTCTATTTCTCCCAAATCTTTTAATTTTTATAAAAAAATTTTTTTATATGATAAGCTTACTATGTACCAAGCATTGTATTATGTGCTTTATATGTATTCTTTTTTTGTCAACATCTTTATTGGAGTATAATTGCTTTACAATGGTGTGTTAGTTTCTGCTTTATAACAAAGTGAATCAGTTATACATATACATATATCCCCATATCTTTTCCCTCTTGCGTCTCCCTCCCTCCCACCCTCCCTATCCCACCCCTCTAGGTTCTCCCAAATCGTGAATGAAAGTTGTATATATTACAGTAGTGTATTAGGGATATATTAGCAAATGAAAAGGAAGAACATGTGTTCATGCATGGGGTGATGGATTTAGATAGAAGGACCGCAGCTGTGAAGGCAAGGTGGGGAGTGGGAAAAGGAGAATAGAGTTAGAAGGAAAAGTATCCTTTCCAGGAATCGTCAGGAACATAGTGGGAGGGGCTGGACATATTGCAGACACCTAAGATGGGGTCCTGGGAATTTTTCTGAGCTATCAAAGTTAAGGATAACCAGAGGCTGCAAAACGTGGAGATATTCATGTGACCTGTATGAATCATATTTTTCAAATGTATGCAAATGCAACTGCACTTAATTACATAAATACGCACACACATAAACATGTAAAACATTATAAATATATAAATATAAATACATAGGTATAACATAACATATATATATATAACACTACTGAATTCATAGGAGTTTTGATCATTACATGTTTTTCTGAATCATGGACGCTACAATCATGTAGGCAATGGCAACAATATTAATATTTAAAAGGAATACACTTGGAAAGGATGGAAGGCAAAGCCTGCAAAATCTCCTTCAAAATTTCCAATACACCTCCAAGAAGTCTATCCAGAAGAAGCAGATTTAAAATCTGTAGGAAGAAGGTATGGCTTTCGCACGAACGGGATGGCTTCTCCCACACTGACTTGCTATAACTATGTTTCTTCCCCAGCACATGCGTTTTGAGAACCACTGCATTTCACTTCCTTACCCCCACGGTGCTTCAGACCTCGACATTAAGAAGTCCGAGACAAGAAAAATGTATTAAACCACTTCTCTTGTGTTTGTTCTTCCTTTAGTTTTAATGCATGCATTTTCTTACACAACTAGGATATTTTAACTATGATTGTCATTCATTAACTTTTCTCGCCAATTACAACTATCCCCTCAAGGTCAGGGTCTCTAAGGAAGTAGCTGAGAGAACATACACAGCACACATGTGCCGAATTATTCTGCAGGCTAAGAAATTAACTAAAAATGAGTAATATGCTCTCAGTAAACCTGGCAGGGGGGGATGGTACTTTCAGCCCCAGATTGGAATCAGATTTCCTCCACTGGGGCTGCCCCGGCACTTGGCATAGCCTGTTAACAAGGCCAACTTGGTTCCTCACGGTACAGTAACAGCACGGGTGTCGGGTCAGAGCTGTGTGGTTGAGTGGGGAAGGCAGAGATGAAATCCAGCTAATGGGAGAGCCCTGGGTTTTGATTTTATCACCAAATAAGTGAGCATCGACAGCCTTAAATAAAGTCAGCACTATCGGTTCTTAATGCCCAGTTTTCACATTTACCACACTCCCCAAGCATTTGTAATAATTCCTGGACACTTGGTGGTTACATTTTGTTTCTCAAGAAGAAATTCCTTTTCCATGTGATTAAAGGAATCTGTAACAAAGCATATTATTAAGTGACCCTCGTTGTTTCTACTTTTTATTTCAAGGTGTTGATTTCTCTTTTTCTCTGGTTTTCAACCATTTTATTACTAGAGAGTAAGAGATAAGACAGGATAGACAGGAAGATAAAAAGGAATGTGGAATTTATCAGTGATTGTGTCATTTAATGCCTTTTTAAAGCATGTCAATGAATTTTAAAAGTATATTTTCCTTAGTAGAATCTGAAGCTCCTTGAGGGGAGGTTAAATGTTGTTTGTTTTGTATTCATCGATCACAGTGATGTTCCAGTAATTTTCAGTCTCGGCTGTAGACTCATTTTCCTGTACATGTACCATCAAAACACTAAGAAAAGAATGTGAATGTTACTCTGTTTACCAGAGTCATATATTTCAGGACTGCTGGAGTCTAGCTTAAGAAGACAATCATTCTCTCCATGGCCTTTCCTTAAAATCCACCAGATTCTTAAAATGAACCAATTGCCTTCTTTTCATATATTGATTATGTGATACATGTGCCATTCCAATTTAAAAGATAAGCTCTAAATGTAGGGCTTCCTAATTCTTCAAAAGGTTTATGCTAAGATTCCAACTCATTCTCTTCTTGTATTTCATTTTAGATGAAGTATGGTGACGTTGGAAAGATTATGTTACATGATGAGGGTATGTAAAATTGTACTATGGAGGTAACTCTCAGGGAGAGCTGGAGAGAGAAGGAGGTGCTCTGAAGGCTGTTTTGACCTATCCACCAGGCAGTCAGACCCATGGTAGAGTAGGGAGTGAATTATACCTAGACAGAACATCGCATGCAGCTCAACAGACAACAAGCAAACACCTTTGCCACCATGTGCTCTTTTCTATACATTGCCATCTTTGCTTTGTCTCTGTCCCACAGATTCTAACGGTCTTCACAAAGCTTTGCCATTCTACAAAACTGGTAACTCATTGGCCTGTGTCTAAGGCCATGTGCAGTGTGTAGGAGAGAAACAACTGTGAAATTTAAGAGAAATATGTCCACTGGGACCTTAGTTTGTGTTTCACTTAAGGTTCTATTTTATTTCCATTATTTTATCAAAGCATTTAAGAGATGCAAATGTTTGCCCCTCAACTCCCAAACTGAAAGTATCAGTACCAGGAATGGTTTCAGTAGACTTCCATGCTGGGTTGAGGATATCATGAAAAAGAGCTTGCTTAAGTTTGCAAAAGCTTTGAGGACAGGAATGAGGATAAAACACTGCTGTTTGTTCAGTCTTTTCATATATCCTCTGTTGAATCCACGCAAGGGCCTGGGGGATTTCTTGGCAGCAGCAGTATTGCAAATGGTCGATTTATTGGCATCAAAGACAACAATATGAAACAGTCAGGCTCTGCACACTTTCTCCAGCCTGAAGTCCAAACAGAGATCTGATTACATCTGTTTATCTGAAATGTTTCACCGAGTAATTCACTGCTTTGGGTTTGTAAAGAACCAGGGCTTGGCTGGGAGGGTGTAAGTATTTAGGGGGGAGATGGAATATCAACCACGTGGAAGGTAAACAGAGGACTTTGCTAAGAGCACAAACCACCACAAGCAATATTAATTTTGTCTTTTGATTGTGCCGTGAGTACAAGCCTTTACAAAAGACAAAAGTCTTCAGATGTACTGTGATTAGCTTAACCTTGTCTGTCTTCTGCACAGCCCCTCCAAGCCTGCTGGCTTTCAGCTGTGTCTCTACAGCCTGAGTTTCAGATGACTGCATCAAATCAGTTCAGTACCACCGAGTCTCCCACACAAGTATGTTGATGTTTGTACGTTTGAGGCAGAACTCCATTAAAAATCACTGCATTACAGTGCTATATTTAAAATAGAAAACCAACAAGGACCTACTGTATAGCACAGAGAACTCTGCTCAATACTCTGTAATAACCTAAATGGAAAAAGAATTTGAGAAAGAATAGATACAAATATACGTATAACTGAATCACTTTGCTGTACACCTGAAACTAACACAACATTGTTAATCAACTATACTCCAATATAAAATAAAATTTTTTTTTTAAAAGTCACTGCAGTAGGATGGAGAAAACCTTGTTTCCGATCCTGGCCCTGTCATTTCCTGAACTTGAGACTCTGGACAAAGTCCTTTAAGTTCTCTGCAGCTTAGCAATCTCATGAGTAAAAGAGAAGAAGTAAGAACTTTTCACAGGACTTGGGTGAGGCTCAAAGGAGACCATGTGGAAAGCCCTTGGAAGTGGCAAAGTGTGACATGTGAGCTGGCCTCCCTCTTACATACCTACCCTCATCTCCAACCAATCTCAGCCACCACTTAGCAGCCTCCAGGGAGCTTGCCTGTGGTAACGCTAAATACCACATCCCCCGTATAGCCTGACCTTGAGGCAACAATTAAGATTTGTTGAGCTTTTTCATCATATTCCTTCTTTTTCAGAATCTTAGATTTCAGTAGAAAATGCCTTGACTAAGACTTTAGCTGACAGACTGGAAATTAGAGCAGGAAAGATAATGTGAAAGAACCATATGAAAACAGACAAATATCTTCGAGGAACATTTTATGCTTTTAAAGCATCTATGGATTCTTTTCTTTTTTTATCTTTTACCCCTTTCCAAAAAAATCATTAAAAATACTTTAAATATTTTATATATAAGAGAGTATAATGAATAAAAGTATAGAAAATAAAAATATAAACATCTGTGAAACCACCACATAGCTTACTAAAAAGAAATGTCACCAATGTGTTTATAGCTCACCCCCAAGCCCCCATCCCCGGTATATTGCTTCCCCATCATAACCACTTACTTCCCCTTAGAGTTAACTTCTATCCTAAATTCGATAGTAATCACTTTCTTGCTCTGCTTTATAGTTTTATCACCCAGAGATGTATCTCCAAATAATATAATTTAGTTTTGAGGGCTATTTTCAGGATTCTCTATAGATGGAATCATACTGAGTATACATTCTTCTTGTCTTGCTTTTTTTGGTTCAACATTATGTTTGAAAAAGTCATTCGGTTTGTTGCATGTAGCTATAGTTCATGAATATTCACTGTAGAATAACATGCCATTTGTAAGTATGTAGTGCATTTCATTTGTCGTCATCCTGTTGATGGAAATTTGGATTTTTTCCAGTTTGTGGCTATTAGGAGCAATGATGTTTTCAAGAAGTTCCTGCATTTGTCTTCATGTGCAACAGTTTCTCTCCATTGCAGCAGTCATGTTCAGTCAAAGGCTGTGCACATCTTCAGCTTTGCAAGATAATACACAATTATTTTCCAAAAGAGTTGTAGCCATTGGTAATCTTACCAGCCTTTGTCTTTTCTCTACATGCTATCACTTAGACTTTTGCTTCTACCTTCAAGTGGACTTATGAAAAACTCTTGACTCTAGTTTCAGTGTCTTGTTTCTCTGACATAGCTTTGGGGCATGGTTTAAATAAACTACTGTTGGTGATCTGGGTGGGTTGACAGGATTGGCCCGTGTATTACTTTCCCGGGGCTGCCATAACAAATGACCACAGACTTGGTGGCTGAAAACACCAGGAATCTAGTCTTTCAGAGTTCTGTTGGCCAGTAGTCCAGACCAGAGCAGTGCTCCCTCTGAAGACTCTCAGGGAGAATCTTTACTTGCTTCTTCCTAGCGGCTGCTGTCTCCTAGCAATCCTTGGCCTTCCTTGGCTCGTAGCTGCATCACTCCAATCTCTGCCTCTCTCTTTGCATGGCTCTTTTTCTGTGTCTCCTCTTATAAAGATACCAATCATTCAATTTAGGGTTCACTCCAAACCCAGGATGACTTCATCTCAAGATCCTTAACTAATTACACCTGCAAGGACTCTATTTTCAAATAATCACATTCCCAGATATTGGGGGTAAGAACTTCAGCATATCTTTTGGAGAACACAACTCAAACCACTATGGCTTGCAGTGAGGGAAGGAAAGAGGAGAGGAGGGGGAAAATTATCAGTTTGTGAAACAATTACTATACATATAATTTTTGATTGCTTCAGATGTTAACATTTCCCATAGGAGAGCAATTTAAGAGCTGCCCACTCAAAATAACACACCCGTTTTGATATATATATATGCTTTGAGCCTATTAGGTTCATTTTACAGACAGGCAAGTAGTTGAAAGAACTAGGTCATGGACTTCCTTGGTAGTGTAGTGGTTAAGAATCTGCCTGCCAGTGCAGGGGACACAGGTTCAATCCCTGATCCGGGAAGATCCCACATGCCGCGGAGCAACTAAGCCGGTGCACCACAACTGCAGAGCCTGCGCTCTGGACCCCACGAGCCACAACTACTAAGTCCACACGCCACAACTACTGAGCCCACGTTCTGCAACTACTGAAGCCCGCGTGCTGTGACTACTGAAGCCCGGGCACCTAGAGCCCGTGCTCTGCAATAAGAGAAGCCACCACAATGAGAAGCCCATGCACCACAATGAAGAGTGGCCCCCATACCACAACTAGAGAAAGCCCGCATGCAGCAACGAAGACCCAATGAAGCCAAAAAAAAGAAAGAAAGAACGAAGTCAGGGTTCTGGGGAGGTCACATAGGGTATGTGCACCCCATCTGTGCACCTGAGTCCTCTACTGGATCCAGACAATAGAGGGAGAACTCAGAAACTGTCCATAAAAGAGACATTTTTCCAAGACACACTGATTCTGTGTGAGTTGGAGTCCTAGTTTTAGTGCCATAAAAAGTTTGTAAAGGTGAAAACTCATCTTGTCTACGTAAGATTTTCCTTTCATTAAAAACCTTGGTCTGCATTCTTTTACGACTCGGCAGGGCTGAGCTTAGTGTTAGAGGGAAAAGCATTTCATGGATGCAGGATCCGAGCCCAAAGCTTCCCTGACCAAATCCAGCCCTGCCCTTCCCCAGCCACAGTGCCTGCATTATACCTTCAGAGAGAGTTCTCACTGTGGGTTCCACTACTGAGTACAGGCACACCCTGTTGAAATTCAAAGGTTTCAGATGGGGGGGTGGTGGAGATGGAAGAAGCCATTAAACAATTTTCAGGCATTGCTACTTGAGACATTAGGTTAACAGACAATATCTTATAATTTACCTGGCACGGTTCTAAGGTGTTAAGCTCAGAACCCATAGCTTTACTGGGGAGCATGGTGGGGGGGAGTTAAGGAAGGCTTGGATCAGAGGCTGCAACTTGCTTAGATAACACCTTCTATCAGAGACACTAGAATCTTTGAAGATGGCAGAGTCAGAGCTGGTAAGTTGCCTGACTGTTACAATTAGGATCCAGTGTACCTTTCTCTTAGCGTCTTTCTTCCTGATATGAATCAGCTAGTTCTAAAGCTTGGCTCCCACCCTACACTCCAACTCTAGTGCATTTTCCTCTCAATTCTTGCCGATTTCTCTCCAAAACAACAGGTACGTGACCCTTAAAAGCAACAATTTTGTTGCAATATAATTTATGTACAATAAAGTGCATACATGTAATAAATACAGTAACTTGAGCTTTGATATCTGTATACACCCAAGAAACATCACTGCAATTGAGAAACAGACTATTTTTATCTCCCCTCCCTGCCAAAATATCCTCTCACCCCTTTAAAAATCCATTCTACCCCCTGCCTTTGTCACCAGTCTACTTTCTGTCATTATAAGCTGGTTTGCATTTCCTAAATTTCAAACAAATGGAAAAATAAAGAATATACTCTTATTTCTTTCAATCAATGTAATAATTTTGAGATTCCTCTATTTTGTTGCATAAATTGGTAGTTTGATCTTTTTTATTGGTGGGTAGTATTTCTTTGTATGGGCATATCCCACTTTATCTATTCAGCTGTTTAATAGATGTTTGGGGACCCCCCCCCCCTAGTATTTTTGTATCATGAAAAATGCTGCTATGAACATTTGTATTCAAGCTTTTGTGTGGCTATATTTTCTTTTATTTCTCTTGGGCAAATACCTAGAAGTAAAATGGCTGGGTTTTATAGTAGTTATATGTCTAACTTTATAGGAAGCTCCTAAACATTTTTCCAATTTGATTTTATCATTTTATATTCCCAACAAAACAGTATGAAAATTCCAGTTACTTCATATTCTCACCAATGTTTGATTTTGTTAATCCTATTAATGTCAGCTATTTCAATGGATATGTAATAGGATCTCATTATGATTTTAGTTTTTGTTTCCCTTATGACAACATGTTGAATACATTTTCATATACTTATTGGCTGTCATGTGTTCTTTTCTGACCTGTATTTTCAAATCTTTTCCTCATTTATTAAGTAGCTTTTTGTCTTACTATTGAGTTGTGATATGTCTTTATGTATTCTTAATAAAGTCCTGTGTCAGAACTACATATTAGAAATATTTTCTTCTGTTTTGTGGTTTGCCTTTCATTTTCATAGTGATGTCTTTCAAAGAGCAAATGTTTTAAATTTGATAAAATAAAATTTATGAATTTTTAAAATTTATGGTTTGTACTTTCTGCTGTGTTCTGTCTAAAAATCTTTGCCTATCCCAGGGATACAATTATTTTTATTCTTATATGTTTTTTTAGAAGTTTTATAGGTAAGTTTTTTTTGTTTTTTTTTTTTGCAGTACGCGGGCCTCTCACTGTTGTGGCCTCTCCCATTGCGGAGCACAGGCTCCGGATGCACAGGCTCAGCGGCCATGGCTCACGGGCCCAGCCACTCCGTGGCATGTGGGATCTTCCCGGACCGGGGCACGAACCCGAGTCCCCTGCATTGGCAGGCAGACTCTCAACCACTGCGCCACCAGGGAAGCCCCTATAGGTAAGTTTTAACTTTAGGTCTGTGATCTATTTTAAGTTAATTTTTTCTGTTATGATGTAAGAGATGATCTTTATTTTCATACAGATATCTGTATCCCTTTGCTACCACAATATATTATCTATAAATATTTCTATATGTAACTATGTATATCTATATTAAGCTAAGCAGGAGTTCATACTAATGTCTCTAACTCTAATCCATTTCCATATGTATTATTAGCCTAGCTATTGTCTGTTTTGGGATTTTAGCACTTGTAGTGCCTGTATGGTGGTTGTTGGCAAGTTTTAACTAGCAATTCAATCTGTGTAGTAGATATAAGGTATTCAAAACTTCTTTTTCTTTTTGTACTATTTTGGAAATTTTTGTTTTTGAAGTGATGCTACTTTTGGGGGAAAGTCTTAATCTATTTGGAGATGTACCTTAACTTTATTCTGATGCTGAATGTTCTTTAAAACAGTTATAAATATTATTACAGCTAAATATTAATATCTAATTAGGTATTCTCTAGTATAGTTCAAATTTGTTTGTATAAAATAAAGTACTTGGTGAACATAACCACCAGGTTTCTTTTATGTACTTTTGTGTACTCTTAGACATATATATACTTTATATATACTTGTATACATATATATACTTTTATTTTTTAAACTGTTTAACTAAAGACATATGAATCATCCCCAGATGTGCACTGATATAAGCAGAAAAATCACCTGAAAAAGTTGACCAGAGAATCCATTGTTATTTTACAATAGGGGTATTTATTGAGATGTGCATCAGTGGTCTCATCTTTATATACTTTCTCTGTTAAAAAATGTTTCTTTTGGGCTTCCCTGATGGTGCAGTGGTTGAGAGTCCACCTGCCGAAGCAGGGGACACGGGTTCGTGCCCCGGTCTGGGAAGATCCCACATGCCGCGGAGCAGCTGCGCCCGTGAGCCATGGCCGCTGGGCCTGCGCGTCTGGAGCCTGTGCTCCGCAACGGGAAAGGCCACAACAATGAGAGGCCCGCGTACCACCAAAAAAAAAAAAAAAAAAAAGTTTCTTTTAATTTCTCTTTAAATCTGGCAGGCCTTATTTATATAACTGATAGAGAAATTCAACTTTGATTCTCAGCTTGCAAGAAAAAGAGTGAGGAAGATATATATATTTAAATGAACTATTTAATAGCATGCTTTTTTTTTAATGCAGAGAAGTATAAAGAAGAAAATAAGAGTTGGACTACAGTATCCCTGCTCAGATAACCTTGTTGGGATTTTTATCAAATGAAACTAATAATGTATTTGGCTAGAAAATCTAAAAAGGTACAAAATGAAAAATAAAATATTTTCTCTCTGCTCCAGTCTCAATTCTCAAGCTTTCTCCAAAATGTAACTGATTTATGGTCGCTTCTATATCTTACAGTGGGGGGGTGGGGTGGGGGGGGCGCATTGTATATACTTGCATCTCTCTCTCCCCTATATATTTTTATTCTTATTTTATGGCAAAAGGGTCATACTAGATATACTATGCCACCCTTTGCTTTCTTCACTTACATTATATTACCATTTAATTTCATACAAATCTAACTCATCCTTTTTAATAATTTTACATTGTTTTATTAAGTCATCTTCCTATAATTTGCCTAATCCCCATTGATAGACTCTGATTGTATCCAGTTTTAGTTTTTTACAAACAATGCTCCAACGAACACCCATAGGTGTAAAGATAGAGTCACTCCACACACTCACACACACATTTACACATACACAAACCTATGTATATTTTTTCATGTATATCCAGGGAAATTCTTATTTATTTATTTATTGGCCATGCAGCATGGATTGAACCCGGGTCACAGCAGTGAAAGTGCCGAATCTTAACCACTAGACCACCAGGGAAACTCCCCAGAGAAATTCTTAGTAGTGATTTCTTTTATTTGGCTGTGTGTATATGCAGTAAAATCGTCAGGTTAAAAAGCATGTGTGTCCTGCAGAAATACAAAGGATCATGAGAGATTACTACAAGCAACTCTATGCCAATAAAATGGACAACCTGGAAGAAATGGACAAATTCTTAGAAATGCACAACCTGCTGAGACTGAACCAGGAAGAAACAGAAAATATGAACAGACCAATCACAAGCACTGAAATTGAAACTGTGATTAAAAATCTTCCAACAAACAAAAGCCCAGGACCAGATGGCTTCACAGGCGAATTCTATCAAATATTTAGAGAAGAGCTAACACCTATCCCTCTCAAACTCTTCCAAAATATAGCAGAGGGAGGAACACTCCCAAACTCATTCTATGAGGCCACCATCACCTTGATACCAAAACCAGGCAAGGATGTCACAAAGAAAGAAAACTACAGGCCAATATCACTGATGAACATAGATGCAAAAATCCTCAACAAAATACTAGCAAACAGAATCCAACAGCACATTAAAAGGATCATACACCATGATCAAGTGGAGTTTATTCCAGGAATGCAAGGATTCTTCAATATACGCAAATCAATCAACGTGATACACCATATTAACAAATTGAAGGAGAAAAACCATATGATCATCTCAATAGATGCAGAGAAAGCTTTAGACAAAATTCAACACCCATTTATGATAAAAACCCTGCAGAACGTAGGCATAGAGGGAACTTTCCTCAACATAATAAAGGCCATATATGACAAACCCACAGCCAACATCAATCTTAATGGTGAAAAACTGAAACCATTTCTACTAAGATCAGGAACAAAACAAGGTTGCCCACTCTCAACACTATTATTCAACATAGTTTTGGAAGTTTTAGCCACAACAATCAGAGAAGAAAAAGAAATAAAAGGAATCCATTTGGAAAAGAAGAAGTAAAGCTGTCACTGTTTGCAGATGACATGATACTATACATAGAGAATCCTAAAGATGCTACTAGAAAACTACTAGAGCTAATCAATGAATTTGGTAAAGTAGCAGGACACAAAATTAATGCACAGAAATCTCTGGCATTCCTATACACTAAGGATGAAAAATCTGAAAGTGAAATTAAGAAAACACTCTCATTTACCATTGCAACAAAAAGAATAAAATATCTAGAAATAAACCTACCTAAGGAGACAAAAGACCTGTATGCAGAACATTATAAGACACTGATGAAAGTAATTAAAGATGATAAAAAGAGATGGAGAGATATAACATGTTCTTGGATTGGAAGAATCAACATTGTGAAAATGACTCTACTACCCAAAGCAATCTACAGATTCAATGCAATCCCTATCAAACTACCAATGGCATTTTTCACGGAACTAGAACAAAAAATTTCACAATTTGTATGGAAACACAAAAGACCCTGAATAGCCAAAGCAATCTTGAGAACGAAAAATGGAGCTGGAGGAATCAGGCTCCCTGACTTCAGACTATACTACAAAGCTACAGTAATCAAGACAGTATGGTACTGGCACAAAAACAGAAATATAGATCAACGGAACAGGATAGAAAGCCCAGAGATAAACCCATGCACATATGGACACCTTATCTTTGATAAAGGAGGAAAGAATATACAATGGCGAAAAGACAGCCTCTTCAATAAGTGGTGCTGGGAAAACTGGACAGCTACATGTAAAAGAATAAAATTAGAACACTCCCTAACACCATACACAAAAATAAACTCAAAATGGATTAGAGACCTAAATATAAGACCAGGCACTATGAAACTCTTAGAGGAAAACATAGGCAGAACACACTATGACATAAATCACAGCAAGATCCTTTTTGACCCACCTCCTAGAGAAATGGAAATAAAAATAAAAATAAACAAATGGGACCTAATGAAACTTCAAAGCTTTTGCACAGCAAAGGAAACCATAAACAAGACCAAAAGACAACCCTCAGAATGGGAGAAAATATTTGCAAATGAAGCAACTGACAAAGGATTAAGTTCCAAAATTTATAAGCAGTTCATGCAGCTCAATAACAAAAAACAAACAACCCAATCCAAAAATGGGCAGGAGACCTAAATAGCCATTTCTCCAAAGAAGATATACAGATTGCCAACAAACACATGAAAGGATGCTCAACATCACTAATCATTAGAGAAATGCAAATCAAAACTACAATGAGATATCATCTCACACTGGTCAGAATGGCCATCATCAAAAAATCTAGAAACAATAAATGCTGGAGAGGGTGTGGAGAAAAGGGAACATTCCTGCACTGTTGGTAGGAATGCAAATTGATACAGCCACTATGGAGAACTGTATGGGGGTTCCTTAAAAAACTAAAAATAGGGCTTCCCTGGTGGCGCAGTGGTTGAGAGTCTGCCTGCCGATGCAGGGGACACGGGTTCGTGTCCCAGTCCGGGAAGATCCCACATGCCACGGAGCGGCTGGGCCCGTGAGCCATGGCCGCTGAGCCTGCGCGTCCGGAGCTTGTGCTCCGCAACGGGAGAAGCCACAACAGTGAGAGGCCCACGTACCGCAAAAAAGAAAAAACAAAAAAAAACTAAAAATAGAATTACCATACGACCCAGCAATCCCACTCCTGGGCATATACCCTGAGAAAACCATAATTCAAAAAGAGTCAGGTACCAAAATGTTCATTGCAGCTCTATTTACAATAGCCAGAACATGGAAGCAACCTAAGTGTCCATCAACAGATGAATGGATAAAGAAGATGTGGCACATATATACAATGGAATATTACTCAGCCATAAAAAGAAACGAAATTGAGTTATTTGTAGTGAAGTGGATAGACCTAGAGTCTGTCATACAGAGTGAAGTAAGTCAGAAAGAGAAAAACAAATACCAGATGCTAACACATATATATGGAATCTAAGAAAAAAAAAAAAGGTCATGAAGAACCTAGGGGTAAGACAGGAATAAAGACACAGACTTACTAGAGAATGGACTTGAGGATATGGGGAGGGGGAAGGGTAAGCTGTGACAAAGCGAGAGAGTGGCATGGACATATATACACTACCAAACGTAAAATAGATAGCTAGTGGGAAGCAGCCGCATAGCACAGGGAGATCAGCTCGGTGGTTTGTGACTACCTAGAGGGGTGGGAGGGAGGGAGACGCAAGAGGGAAGAGATATGGGAACATATGTATATGTATAACTGATTTACTTTGTTATAAAGCAGAAACTAACACACCATTGTAAAGCAATTATACTCCAATAAAGATGTTGAAAAAAAAAAAAGCATGTGTGTCATATGTTGGTAGATATTGGCAAATTTTCCTATAGTAAAATTATACCCAAGTATTATCTCACCAACAACTTATAGGAGCCCATATTTCCCAGATCTTTGACAGCACAAGATAACCTCAAATGTTCAATTTTTTGTTTTCCTGAGTAAACAAATCACAGTATCTCATTACTGTTTAACTTACATTTTCATTAAGGAATGAGACAAGCATCTTTTTTATGCTAACTGGCTATTTGTACTGCTTTGTGTAAATTGCCTCTTCACATCCTTTTTCTACTAGGTTATAAGTCATGTTTCTATTAGTTGATTTGAATGTTATTTATAAATAGAGAAATATAGGCTTTAATTGCTCATAGATATGGCAAATATATTTTTTTCTTGCTCTGTTGAGGTTGTTTTGCTTTTGCACAGAGGTTTTTAATTTTCCTGTTATATCTCATCTCAGAAAAAAAATTACCTATTCATATAACCTTATACCTTCCAAGGAGTATCTTCATTTACTTTCTTTAAAGTTACATCTCACTATGTAGGTAAGGATTCTGCTTCCATTCAAAGACAGCTGAGTATTCTTTTATCAGAGAAAAGAAGAGCAAGCAGCTTGTCCTTCCCAGGTGCAGACTGCTCAAGTAGAGAGCTGAGTCCAGAAGGTTTGGTTTCCTCCCGGGGGTCAGATGAAGCACTGTTTATTTCCTTACCTTCCTCTGCTTTGCAAGTAATTTGGGGTAAAAGAAGCCTGAAATAGATACTAAGAGAAAGAAAGGGTATTTTTGTTTTGTTTTCAAATTTTAAACTTATTCCATATATGACACTAAATACACTTTAAGATTCTTGATTTTAAACTCTTAGCACTTTTTATTTGGGGTACATGTGTTCAAAATACAGGTCACTCTCTTTGTAATTTTTTCCTCCACTTAAACAAGCTTTAGTTTGGGTAATTTTTATATAAATGACACTTTTACCTTTGTCATTTGAAGAGGTCTGAAGAAATTGCAGAGAGCAAGTTTGTCTTAGGAACTCTTCAGTGAAGAAATAACAGGAGTATATATCAAGATTCCCAGACTTTATTTGCTTCCTCTTAGCCATAGATGTGATGAAAGACTGCCAAAAATTTCAGAGATTTTAATAGAGTTCCAGAGCTAATGAAGTGAGATTTTTAACCGAGTGATTGCATGAAGGGAAGATCACTGTCTCTCACAAGACACCAGAGAAATCCACTGAGTCCCAAGCTGGCGTTCGAGCTAGCCAACTCCTGGCCGTGCACTTTCATTGCAGGTTTGTTGGGAAGTCCTTAGGTCCCAGGCAGAGCTTCTAGTCTTTTCCTCACAAGCTGCCTTGCTGGCCTGGGCTTCTGTATAATGAAGCACCTACAATTGTTTGGCCAGGCTCTCTCCCCAGGAGCCCAGGGAAGGGCTCTCCACAAGCGTCCTATTTAGCTAGAGGAGTCCATCTGCAGTTACAATTTTCTAGTGCTCTGCAAAATCTGCGGTTTGCCTCGGGCGAGCAGTCCATCGAATCCTCCCAGAGAGAAGTCAGGCAGCTTCGTAGCTTCATTCTTCCTCTTACAAATCCTCAGAACTCAGTGGAACAGAAATTGCGGGCAATTTTTCATATGAACCAGCTCTTCTATATAAGCTTTGGTGTGACTTGGAAATGGTGGTGATTTCTGTAGCCCTTAGTGTCTCCACCAGGGTTGACTCTGAGCATAATTTACAAGCAAAATATTCCTTTGGACTCCTTCCCATCTCCTCTTCTAACTTAGCCCCTGGGGCTTCCGGTGTCCCCAGGCTTGACTGGACTAAGTCCCCACTCAGGTGTGCTGCTTCCATGCTCAGAGTTTCCTGTGCTCCATGATTGTCTCCCTCCTTCCCATCAGAAATGATTACCAAAGTCTCCTTTTTCTTTTTAAAAAAAATTGAGTTCGTATTGATTTGATATTGAAATGTCCTCTTTCTCCCTGGCTTTGCTTCCATGAGTCGTGCTCTTTTACTTAGAGTTAGGGAAGAGTAGAGAATGTGCTTGTGACCCTGAACACATCCATAACTGGCTCCTTTTCAATGTCTGTGATGACTCAACAGAACAGGAGGGGCCAGCGTGGAGGGCGCAGTGGGATCTGCTGCGGTCACTCTGTGAAACTAGAAGAGACAGGGCCTTGGACACTGGATGGTCAGCTCCACGAGGGCGTGTTTTCCCACTTTGTTCACTGCTCTCTCCCCAGCTCCTGGAACAAGGCTTAGCACGTGCAGGTGGCTCAGCAAATACTTGCTGAATGAATGAAGGAAGGAAGGATTTGTTTTTTTCTTCTTTGCCTACCTAACAGCCAGGCCTCCCTACGTCCCAGCTTCGCTCAAGCCTGGGGCCTATATTTCCCATCCCAGAGCGTGAAGGGCTGTTGAGTAACCTGGATGTTCTGTAAGTTCTCATGGTAGTGTAGCCTAGTAGTTAATTGTGCTCACCTCATAGGTTTGTTTCAAGGATTCAGATGTTGATATGTATTAAGTGCTTAGAGCAATGCCCGGTATATAGCGTGTCCTCATTAATTGTTAACTTTTGCAATTATTATTATTAATTTAATGTTTATGTGGGTTTTTTTTTTTTATGAAGACTATCTTTTTAGAGAATTTAAGGTTCAGAGTAAAATTGAGGGAAAGATACAGAGATTTCCCATATACTTCCTGCCCTCACTCATGCACAGCCTCCTCCATATCAATATCCCCATCTGACAGGTACGTCTGTCACAACTGTTGACCCTGCACTGACACATCATAACCACCCGAAGTTGATACTTTACGTTATGGTTTACTCTTGGTGTTGTTAATTATTATTTTTAACAAGTCCATTGATAACAAAAATTCTATTCGGAATTATTGCTTGAGTATTTGTAATTCCAAAATAGGAAAAAGGTATTTTCGAACTGATTGATCTCCAAATCAAGGAAAATGAGAAATGGGTAAGTTTTAGTTGCCTATTACATCATAACACATTTTCCCCAAAATGTGATGGCTTAAAATAACAATAACCATACATTATCTCTCACAGTGTTTGTGGGTTAGGGGGTGACGTGTTGATTGATTCTGCCTCAGGGTCTCATAGAAGTTGCAGTTAGGTACTGGCTTGTGTCTAACTGGGGTTTTGGCCGGAACATCCATCCACTGTGGCCTTTCTATGCTGCCTGGGCTTCTTGATAACATGGTGGCTGAGCTCCAAGGGCAGCAGAGAGAGAGAGAGAGAGAGGGAGGGAGAAAGAGAGGCAAAATATGTGTTGCCTTTTTTGACTTAACGTCCGACGTCATGCAGCACCATTTCTACTACATTTTATCGGTCAAAGAATTTACAAAGATCCCTTCAAGTTCAAAAGGAGAAAACAAAAAGTCCACATCTTGATGGAGGTATGCTAACATTTCATCATAAGGAAAGCACGTGGAACGGGATGTAAATACATACTGATGTGACCATTTAGAGGCAATGCAATCTGCCATAAGAGATGACCCCAGCTGTAGGATGCAGGCACACAGCCATGAACACACACACCAATGGACCCACATGTCCCGCCTATGGTGGGGTTGGGTCTAACTGGGGCTCATCAGTTGATTTCAATTAGCAAAGGATTCTGGGGATCCTTCTGAAGTGTTTGCCTATGGAATGAGAACTGCTCTGTGCAACCGCTTACAAAGTATTCATTGAATTGCAGTCTGACACCCACTTGAAGGATATTTAAAGAAAAAGAAGTCTAGGAGTCAAAATTGAATGTGCAAATTGCAAATGCTTCCCTTCTAGAGTGATAAGGCTATAAATACTGTGGCTGTTTCTGTTAAACAACAAATGGAAATGCTCCCGAATCAATGAGAGGCATTAGCACCGGGGAGAAACAGCATCTTAAATCCTCACGCTAACAATTAAATCAGACACTTTTGACACTTCATCTGAGACACCCCTGGCAGTTACTTTATTCTTCATGGCATGATATGAAAACTCACAGTAGGTGACAAGCAGGTTTCGCAGGATCATCAGTTCACCTTTTGTAGCACTTTCCCCGAACATAACTCAATATTTTTTGTTCAAGCCAGTTTCATGTGTTTTGAGAAAAGGCAATTGGTGAAAATGAGTGAGTTTCCAGAAATGTATGCCACGACCTCACGAAGCCAAAGAATTGACCTGCTCAGTAACAGCTGAATATCAACACAATCAGAAAAGAAGTGATTTATCTATAAGCCCCCAAGGACATTCAGCAACAGTCCTGTGAATCATGAGAAATCTCTGTCTGGGAGAGCGTACAGCCCTAGAGATGACTGACCTCACCATATGTCTTGCTTATTCAATTAGAGGAAAAAAATATTTTTCCCTGTGATCATTGTAACTGGGCTGTTTTTATAAGATATTCAAACTGCTAAACAAATAACAAAATGGAAACAATATAACTTCAGAATTTTAATCCCATTTCTGGGACTTCCCTGGCCATCCAGTGGTTGGGATTTCGCCTTCCAATGCAGGGGGTGAGGGTTCGATCCCTGGTAGGGGAGCTAAGATCCCACATGCCTCACGTCCAAAAAACCAAAACGTAAAACAGAAGCAATATTGTAAGAAATTCAATAAAGACTTTAAAAATGGTTCACATCAAAAAAATCTAAAAAAAAAAAAATCCCATTTTTCTAAAGCATTCGAAATGTTTCAGCCTGCTGGACTAAAAGTCCTGGCTTGAGACAGAGGGTTGCTAAGTATTGCTCTGCCGTCGCTGGACAGAGGTGGGTTATTGGAGATGCTGACAGCAGGAGCAGCCACCACTCACAGCTTCCAGGAGGCACTGATGCCAGTTCCTGAGCAGAGCAGCTGACAGTGGGGGGAAGCCGGTCTGGCAGAGGCTGTGTGTGGTAGCACTAGAGTGTAGCTGTAGCATTCTGACTTACTCACGTATTAGCTGTGCAACTTGGGTGGGTTCCTAGACCCCTCCAGGCCTCAGTTGAGACATCAATAAAATGGGGGTGATAGTGCCTATCACATGTGGTGAGGACCTAGCAGTGTCAGCCCAGAGTTGGTAAGTGGTAGCACTTAGTGTTATTGGTGGCCTCTGGTTCTACCACCCCATCTGTAGTTACCTAGAGAGAGTCCAAAGACTTAGAGTGAGGGCTAGAGCCAATTACAGAAGTCCCACAAGGTAACCCTGCCAGGAATCTGAGGGTGTGGCCTGGGGAAACATAGACTGTGGTGTGAACACTGCCGGGTGTACAGATAAACTTAGTCACCAGCACACCTTCCAGGTGGCCACCCTTGTTCCTGTCTATAAAAGACTGGCACCCAGGCTTGTCTCTGGGATCTTAGGAGGACAAGAGCGGATCGTGGTCCAGGACTGCGTTCTCGACTTCCATAGGCCATCGTTCTTGCTGTTAGGGTCAAGCATGTGCTCTGTGACTTAGTGGTACGCTTAGCAGAAAGTAGGATTCACTCCTGTGGGACCCTAAGATTGGGCGAGAAGAGGGCAGGTGTAGGTGGCTTCTTAGACCATCTAGATGAGAGGAAGGGAAGGGCAAGTGCTAGATCCATAGCTGCTGTTCTCCGCACTCTCCTCTTTGCCATTTAATTGTAGCTCTGACTTGTTTGGGGAAGGGAGCAATAAGAGAAGCACACCAGGAACCCTCTAAATATCCATAGCACTAGTCTGGGAGGCAAGAGGAAAATCTCAGCCCTAAGTCTTATCTCTCAATCTTTGTTCTCTATGCAGCCATCAGAACCAAAGCTCCACATTCCCCAGTTCCAGCCCTAGAGCCAACTTTGGTGCTTGTTTAACTTCCAGGATTCCCAGTTTCCTCTTTGGTTTGGAAGCCCATAGCTTTCTAGTTTCATGATGACTCAGAAGGTTTTTTTGTTTGTTTGTTTTCAAATTATCCAGAATTTTAGTTGACTTTATCAGGAAACTTATTAAAGATAGACAAAATAGAAATCTCCTGTATTTACAGTCTATCAGGATGTGAGTATTCAGACGTCTTGAAGAATGCAGTCCTTGAGATGGAATCCAGCTATCACGGGCTCATGAAGCACCTGCTGTTTGTGCCAAGGTTGTCCCATGCCCTTTGGGTTACTGACCTCTTTGTTTGGCATTCTTCTCCAAGACTTGGAAAGAATGACACTATTTTCATACTACTTTCCTTAGACAGGGAACAGGAGATCAGCTACACATACATGATGGGAAGTGCCTGGAAAAAGACGGAGGAACAACTCTCTAATCAGATGATCTTTGAATTTCTCAAAACAGGCCATGAACTAATGCAATGGAATAGCAAAAATCAAGGTGAAACAGAGCTTGGGAAAGCTGCATCCTCTTCTTGTCCTCTTGAACAATGCTTTGTCTTTGGGCCACCCAACTTTCCCATGTGTTAAGCATTACCATCACGTGTATTTGTAAGATTGCATTGCACCACCCTTAGTTCCTTGTGCAAATGCTAATTTGACAGCTTGTAGCTAGATTTTCTAATAGAGAACTTCTGAACTGTTATTGTTTTTTCAATATCTCACCAGCCCTTAATCTAGATGGCCTCCTTTATTTCCTAGCAATTTATGGTGCTGTAACAATCTTTTGTATCAGCGAGAATTTATTGAGCATAGTGTTTAAGAACACGTATTGGGACTCAGATTTGTGTTGAAATCTGTGCTCATTTAAGAGCTGTGTGGCTTTGGGCGCAAAGCAAAACGTATTTTCTTTATGTGTTAAATGGGAATAATTACGGTGTAACGCATGAGATTTTGAAGCTGTTAAGTAAAATAATGTATATAAAATGTTTAGCTCATGACTTAATATAAAACAGGTCAATGAAGAGTGTTTCTATTAAAAATCACTTTTCTTTTTATTATATTGCTATAAAATGTTTGCCAATGCTTTTACCTTGACTATTCTTTACCAGCCTTCAGTGCAAAGGAATCTTTGTGTTTCCCATGGAATTTAGGACAGTGTTTTGGGAACTAGGTGATACCAGCTCCAGAGGGACAAATATTTCATCTATCTCATTCTCCTCTGCAACTCTGATACCACTGCAGTGTTCAAGGTAGGCACTCAATAAATATACCTGTTGAATTAATGAATAAATGAATGAATTATAGAGGGTCCAAAAATATGAATGGACATAAGAAAATAGAAAGTCAGGGATGATGGTTTTACTATGGGTGACCAAACTCCATTCCAAAAATACATTCACTTTTTTTGAGGATTTTTCACAACAATATTAATTTGGCATAAAAGTTATAACTTTTTATAATTTAAAATACCTAACATATACAATGTTAGAATAGAGAAAATATTTCCTTCAGTAATCAATATTCACTCACTTCTCATTTGAATTATTCTTTGCAATGTTCTTTGTTGAAAAAGTGTGTAGTTTTAATTTTAAGCTATAGAGTAGCAAACATCTGTAATATCCTGAAATGGACAAATGAATGTGAACAGAAATTCTTTACTATTCTAATAATATGAAATATTAGTTCCAATTGAGACAGCAAAGACATTTTACAATATGATTTCTACTTACATTTCTAAATTTTGTTTTCTGCCTTGTACAAGTGAGTTTTACAGGACTATAAATTATCATTTTCTATTATGAACTAGATTCATTATCCATATTAGCAAAAGTCTTTAATCCCAAAATCTATCTGACATTGTGCAAATGTTAAAAGCTAGTGGAGGAAACCTCATGACATGAGTTGGTTGTAGTTAGATAGGCAATTGTTCAATGGGGAACAATCTCATATAAGCAAAAATAGCCATGAAATGACATAATAGGTCACAGACTCATCTCATTTCCTCTCTATGTGGGGAACCACCAAAGGAAGTCATTAATGCAATGGAAAAATAGCATTTTTTTTTTCAATTCATGAAACCAGTAAGTAATGGGGCTTGAAAATTAGAATGAATACTGGAAAATCCTGGTTTGCTTTTCCTGTGTTCCAACTGTGAAGTGCTGGAGAATCCAAGGTACGTCCAAGAGAGCTTTCACAGTTTGTGGGGATGAGACTGGAAAGCAATCTTGTTTATTGAGCATGAACTATGTGTCAAGCAGCCTAAGTCTCACAAGGTGGCTGCACAACTTACTGTAAGAGCCTGAGGTCAGCGACCCAGTTTATTGCACTTTGTACCCCCAACACGTAGCCTGGCACATGATTTATAAAAATACTCGTAGACTAAATATTTGTGTATACCTAGTATCTTAGTTCCAAACTGAGACAGCAAAGACATGGCCACAGATTTCCCTCAAGTTCAATTCACAGAGGGAAGGAACAAGGCTGTCTCAGGTGATCCACTCACCCTTACTTCTCAGTAGAAATCAAAGTAAGTGATGACATGGACAAACTTATAAATTGCTTCTCTTGCCTTCTTGCAAAACATGAAATAAGTCCCTGGAATAATGTCCACAGAAAAACTTGCTATTGAGCTAATTGTTTTAATTGGCCCCAAATAACAATATCGATCATTTACTAAGTGCCTACTTCTTTAACAAGCATTGTTTTAAGTGCTTTATAAGATTTCACTCATTTAATCTCAAGAGAACCTTATTATTATTAGAAAGGTCCCATTATTATTATTATTTTACAGACCAGAAAACCAAGGCATAGAGAGGTGCCTGAGTTTGCCCACAGCTACACAGTTAGAAAGGGGCTGAGTCTGGAGTCAACCCTCAGGAGTCTGGTTTCTAGCTCACTGCTCAGCCCTTCCTACACCGCACTGATTTCTGTGCAGCTGCTAAACGTTAGCATGTTCTTCTGTCTCCCACCAATAAGCTGATTCTTTATCCTTTGGCTGCTTTTAGTTTCATACTCTCTCTTAGAACTCCAGTAGCTTTTATATTTAGAATATAAATGCTTATTACCTCTTTATCATCACTTTAACATTGTGATCCCTCATTCATGCTAGGCATTATCTACATTTTTTTGCCCTTGTTCTCTAAAAGAGTCTGGACTGTCTTTTTTTAAAGGGTGCACACGACACGGCTGTGCATATGAAATGGCAGCCACGTTAGCGCTATAGGTCCATATGGCACTTGTGTCTTTTCCTGTTGAATTTCTGCCCTCCATTCTTTCTGTCTTTACTGTCAGTGGCTCTTGGTTTGCGCCCCTGGGTGCTTTGCCCAGCACTGGTGCCTAGTAACTCAAACTTGCTTTTTTTTTTTTGAATTTTATTTATTTTTTATACAGCAGGTTCTTATTAATCCATTTTATACATATTAGTGTATATATGTCAATCCCAATCTCCCAGTTCATCCCACCACCACCAGACCCTGCCCCGGCACTTTCCTCCCTCCGTGTCCATACGTTTGTTCTCTACATCTGTGTTTCTATTTCTGCCCTGCAAACCGGTTCATCTATACCAGTTTTCTAGGTTCCACACATATGCGATAATATATGATATTTGTTTTTCTCTTTCTGACTTCACTATGACAGTCTCTAGATTCAACCACGTCTCTACAAATGAACAAATTTCATTCCCTTTTATGGCTGAGTAATATTCCATTGTATATATGTACCACATCTTCTTTATCCATTCATCTGTCGATGGGCATTTAGGTCGCTTCCGTGACCTGGCTATTGTAAACAGTGCTGCAATGAATATTGGGGTGCATGTGTCTTTCTGAATCATGGTTTTCTCTGGGTATATGCCCAGGAGTGGGATTTCTGGGTCGTATGGTAGTTCTATTTTTAGTTTTTTAAGGAACCTCCATACTGTTCTCCATAGTGGCTGTATCAATTTACATTCCCACCAACAGTGCAGGAGTGTTCCCTTTTCTCCACACCCTCTCCAGCATTTATTGTTTCTAGATTTTTTGATGATGGCCATTCTGACCAGTGTGAGATGATATCTCATTGTAGTTTTGATTTGCATTTCTCTAATAATTAATGATGTTGAGCATTCTTTCATGTGTTTGTTGGCAATCTGTATATCTTCTTTGGAGAAATGGTTATTTAGGTCTTCTGCCCATTTTTGGATTGGGTTGTTTGTTTTTTGTTATTGAGCTGCATGAGCTGCTTGTAAATTTTGGAGATTAATCCTTTGTCAGTTGCTTCATTTGCAAATATTTTCTCCCACTCTGAGGGTTGTCTTTTGGTCTTGTTTATGGTTTCCTTTGCTGTGCAAAAGCTTTGAAGTTTTTAGGTCCCATTTATTAATTTTTGTTTTTATTTCCATTTCTCTAGGAGGTGGGTCAAAAAGGATCTTGCTGTAATTTATGTCACAGAGTGTTCTGCCTATGTTTTCCTCTGAGAGTTTGATAGTGTCTGGCCTTATATTTAGGTCTTTAATCCATTTTGAGTTTATTTTTGTGTATGGTGTTAGGAAGTGTTCTAATTTCATTCTTTTCCATGTAGCTGTCCAGTTTTCCCAGCACCACTTATTGAAGAAGCTGTCTTTTCTCCACTGTATATTCTTGCCTCCTTATCAAAGATAAGGTGTCCATATGTGCGTGGGTTTATCTCTAGGATTTCTATCCTGTTCCATTGATCTATATTTCTGTTTTTGTGCCAGTACCATACTGTCTTGATTACTGTAGCTTTGTAGTATAGTCTGAAGTCAGGGAGCCTGATTCCTCCAGCTCCATTTTTCGTTCTCAAGATTGCTTTGGCTATTCGGGGTCTTATGTGTCTCCATACAAATTTTAAGATTTTTTGTTCTAGTTCTGTAAAAAATGCCACTGGTAATTTGATAGGGATTGCATTGAATCTGTAGATTGCTTTGGGTAGTAGAGTCATTTTCACAATATTGATTCTTCCATTCCAAGAACATGGTATATCTCTCCATCTGTGTGTGTCATCTTTGATTTCTTTCATCCGTGTCTTATAGTTTTCTGAGTACAGGTCTTTTACCTCCTTAGGTAGGTTTATTCCTAGGTATTTTATTCTTTTTGTTGCAGTGGGGAATGGGATTGTTTCCTTAATTTCTCTTTCTGACCTTTCGTTGTTAGTGTATAGGAATGCAAGTGATTTCTGTGCATTAATTTTGTATCCTGAAACTTTACCAAATTCATTAATTAGCTCTAGTAGTTTTCTGGTGGCATCTTTAGGATCCTCTATGTATAGTACCATGTCATCTGCAAACAGTGACAGTTTTACTTCTTCTTTTCCAATTTGTATTCCTTTTATTTCTTTTTCTTCTCTGATTGCTGTGGCTAGGACTTCCATAACTATGTTGAAAAATAGTGGCGAGAGTGGATATCCTTGTCTTGTTCCTGATCTTAGAGGAAATGCCTTCAGTTTTTCACCATTGAGAATGATGTTTGCTGTGGGTTTGCCGTATAGAGCCTTTATTATGTTGAGGTACGTTCCCTCTATGCCCACTTTCTGGAGAGTTTTTATCATAACTGGGTGTTGAATTTTGTCAAAAGTTTTTTCTGCATCTATTGAGATGATCGTATGGTTCTTATTCTTCAATTTGTTAATATGGTGTATCACATTGATTGATTTTCATACATTGAAGAATCCTTGCATCCCTAGGATAAATCCCACTTGATCATGGTATATGATCCTTTTAATGTGTTGTTGGATTCTGTTTGCTAGTATTTTGTTGAGGATTTTTGCATCTATATTCATCAGTGATATTGATCTGTAATTTTCTTTTTTTGTAGTATCTTTGTCTGGTTTTGGTATCAGGGTGATGTTGGCCTCGTAGAATGAGTTTGGGAGTGTTCCTTCCTCTGCAATTTTTTGGAAAAGTTTGAGAAGGATGGGTGTTAGCTCTTCTCTAAATATTTGATAGAATTTGCCTGTGAAGCCATCTGGTCCTGGGCTTTTGTTTGTTGGAAGATTTTTAATCACAGTTTCAATTTCATTGCTTGGATTGGCCTATTCATATTTTCTATTTCTTCCTGATTCAGTCTTGGAAGGTTCTACCTTTCCGAGAATTTGTCCATTTTATTGGCATAGAGTTGCTTGTAGGAGTCTCTTACGATGCTTTGTATTTCTGCGGTGTCCATTGTAACTTCTCCCTTTCCATTTCTAATTGTATTGATTTGAGTCCTCTCCCTCTTTTTCTTGATGAGTCAGGCTAATGGTTTATCAATTTTATCTTCTCAAAGAACTAGCTTTTAGTTTTACTGATCTTTGCTATTGTTTTGTTTCTATTTCATTTATTTCTGTTCTGATCTTTATGATTTCTTTCCTTCACTAACTTTGGGTTTTGTTTGTTCTTCTTTCTCTAGTTCCTTTAGGTGTAAGGTTAGATTGTTTACTTGAGATTTTTCTTGTTTCTTGAGGTAGGCTTGTATTGCTATAAACTTCCCTCTTAAAACTGCTTTTGCTGCAACCCATAGGTTTTGGATCTTCCTGTTTTCCTTGTCATTTGTCTCTAGGTATTTTTTGATTTCCTCTTTGATTTCTTCAGTGATCTCTTGGTTATTTAGTAACATATTGTTTAGTCTTCATGTGTTTGTGTTTTTTACATTTTTTTCCCCCGTAATTGATTTCTAATCTCATAGCGTTGTGGCTGGAAAAGATGCCTGATATGATCTCTGTTTTCTTAAATTTACCAAGGCTTGATTTATGACCTACGATGTGATCTGTCATGGAGAATGTTCCGTGTGCACTTGAGAAGAAAGTGTAATCTGCTGGTTTTGGATGGAATGTCCTATAAATATCAATTAAATCTATCTGGTCTATTTTGTCATTTAAAGCTTGTGTTTCCTTATTTATTTTCTGTCTGGATGATCTGTCCATTGGTGTAAGTGAGGTGTTATAGTCCCTCATTATAATTGTGTTACTGTCAATTTCCTCTTTTAGAGCTGTTAGCAGTTGCCTTATGTATTGAAGTGCTCCTATGTTGGGTGCATATATATTTATAATTGTTATAACTTCTTCTTGGATTGATGCCTTGATCATTATGTAGTGTCCTTCCTTGTCTCTTGTAACATTCTTTATTTTAAAGTCTATTTTATCTGATATGAGTATTGCTACTCCAGCTTTCTTTTGATTTCCATTTGCATGGAATATCTTTTTCCATCCCCTCACTTTCAGTCTGTATGTGTCCCTAGGTCTGAAGTGGGTCTCTTGTAGACAGCATATATATGGGTCTTGTGTTTGTATCCATTCAGCGAGCCTGTGTCTTTTGGTTGGAGCATTTAATCCATTCACGTTTAAGGTAATTATCGATATGTATGTTCCTATTACTATTTTCTTAATTGTTATGGGTTTGTTTTGTAGGTCTTTTCTTCTCTTGTGTTTCCCACTTAGAGAAGTTCCTTTAGCGTTTGTTGTAGAGCTGGTTTGGTGGTGCTGAATTCTCTTAGCTTTTCCTTGTCTGTAAAGCTTTTGATTTCCCCATCTAATTTGAATGAGATCCTTGCCAGGTAGAGTAATCTTGGCTGTAGGTTCTTCCCTTTAATCACTTGAAATATATCCTGCCACTCCCTTCTGGCTTGTAGAGTTTCTGCTGAGAAATCAGCTGTTAACATTATGGGAGTTCCCTTGTATGTTATTTGTCATTTTTCCCTTGCTGCTTTCAATAATTTTTATTTGTCTTTAATTTTTGTCAATTTGATTACTATATGTCTTGGCGTGTTTCTCCTTGGGTTTATCCTGCCTTGGATTCTCTGTGCTTCCTGGACTTGGGTGGCTATTTCCTTTCCTATGATAGGGAAATTTTCGACTCTAATCTCTTCAAATATTTTCTCAGGTCCTTTCTCCTTCTGAGACCCCTATAATGCGAATGTTGGTCCCAGAGGTCTCTTAGGCTGTCTTCATTTCTTTTCATTTTTTTTTCTTTATTCTGTACCGCGGCAGCGAATTCCACCATTCTGTCTTCCAGGTCACTTATCCGTTCTTCTGCCTCAGTTATTCTGCTATTGATTCCTTCTAGTGTAGTTTTCACTTCAGTTATTGTACTGTTCATCTATGTTTGTTTGTTCTTTAATTCTTCTAGGGTTTGTTCTTTAATGCTTCTAGGTCTTTGTTAAACATTTCTTGCATCTTCTTGATCTTTGCCTCCATTCTTTTTCCGAGGTCCTGGATCATCTTCACTATCATTATTCTGAATTCTTTTTCTGGAAGGTTGCCTATCCCCACTTCATTTAGTTGTCTTTCTGGGTTTTATCTTGTGCCTTCATTTGGTACAAAGTCCTCTGCCTTTTCATTTTGTCTTTCTGTGAATGTGGTTTTTATTCCACAGGATGCAGGATTGTAGTTCTTCTTGCTTTCCCTATCTGCCCTCTGGTGGATGAGGCTATCTAAGAGGCTTATGCAAGCTTCCTTATGGAAGGGATTGGTGGTGGGTAGAGCTGGGTGTTGCTCTGGTGGGCAGGGCTCAGTAAAACTTTAATCCACTTGTCTGCTGATGGGTGGGGCTGGGTTCCCTCCCTGTTGGTTGTTTGGCCTGAGACGACCCAGCACTGGAGACTACAGGCTCTTTGGTGGGGCTAATGGCAGACTCTGGTAGGGCTCACATCAAGTAGTACTTCCCAGAATTTCTGCTGCCAGTGTCCTTGTCCTCATGGTGAGACACAGCCATTCCCTGCCTCTGCAGGAGACCCTCCAACACTAGCTGGTAAGTCTGGTTCAGTCTCCTATGGGGTCACTGCTCCTTCCCCTGGGTCCTGATGTGCATACTACTTTGTGTGTGCCCTCCAAGAGTGAAGTCTCTGTTTCCCCCAGTCCTGTTGAAGTCCTGCAGTCATATCCCACTACCCTTCAACGTCTGATTTGCTAGTAATTCCTCCTCCCATTGCCGGACCCCCAGGTTGGGAAGCCTGATGTGAGGCTCAGAACCTTCACTCGTCGGTGGACTTCTGTGGTATAACTGCTCTCCAGCTTGTGAGTCACCCACCCATCAGTTATGGGATTTGATTTTATTGTGATTGTGCCCCTACTACCGTCTCACTGTGGCTTCTCCTTTGTCTTTGGATGTGGGGTATCTTTTTTGGTGAGTTCCAGTGTCTTCCTGTCGATGACTGTTCAGCAGTTAGTTGTGATTCCGGTGCTCTCGCAAGAGGGAGTGAGCACACGTCCTCTACTCTGCCATCTTGAACCAATCTCTCAAACTTGCTTTTGACAGATAATTTGTATAATTTATTGGAATGTAAGAGTTTCAAAATGTTTTTTTATCTCCAGTGACTTGGTGTAAACTGGATGATGATGGGCCAGAAAATGATTCTCCCAGCCCCACAGAACTCACCACATGGCTCGCACCATGATTGAGGTGAAGGCAGCTTAAATGTGTTTGACTCTCATGCAGTTTGTCATTCTGAAATAATTGTAATAACCTGCGGATTTGAAGTGTACTCTGTTCAGTGGGTGACAGATCTCTTACTAAACATATTTCTTCATGGAGCAAATTCCTAGCAGGGTTTATATTTCTTAACTACTCTTTATAGTAAACATCAGCCCATAATGGTTGCATTTGCATGTCAGTAGTAAAAGTTGTTTGTGTGTGTGTAAACACAAAAGTACATCTCTACTTTTATATCTGTTTTCCTTGTATCATCTAAAATTCACTCATCTTGAAAAGATCAGTGATGCAGAGTAATATATAATCAAAATAATAATAATTTTGTTAATTTCAGGGGTAATGCCTGGCTGATTCATTCATACGGTGATTTAAACATTTTTTATTATCTGGATAACTTCAATTGCCTACGTTACAACTCCAAGCTCAGAAGAAGGAGGTGTGAATTTAGGAGATATGGCAGATATGCTGCCAGTGATTGATAACTAGCATGTATTCAGCTAACAAAATAGACATGGTGAATTACCATTTCCTTTAGGTCTTTAAAAATGCTTACTTTGAATGTTTCTTCCTGATTATTTTTTCCCAAAATTTTGGAAAGCCTCAGTGTCATGATGTCTGGCCTGTATATTAACAATCACTTCAAAATCATATATACACAAACAGTTGCACTGTGGTTTTGTGAAAGGTTTTGAAGAATAATAAAACCTAGGCCAATCATAATTTTAAAAAATCATCCATATGTGTATTTTCTCTGCTGCCAGAATTTCAGAGATGTTACATAAAGTGAAAACCCTATAGGGCTTCTGGTTACCATCAGACCTTTGGAATTTCAATAGAAACTAGAAACGGTCTGTGTAAAAAACTTCGTAATATTTTATGAACATGTTTAACTTTCTACAATTTTTTTTCAGAAGGTGTGTTTATTATTTCCTATCTGACTTTCCTCAGAATGTAGCAGTAAAATTCTGAAAATGAGAAGAGTCCATAATTTTTAGTCCAGGTCTCCCTTTTAAGTTCTAGACGCACAAATACAGCTGCCCATGTGCTGTGTCCACATGGGCGACTCTCAGGGGTCTCAGGTCCACAACCCCCAAGGGGTCTCTTGATTCCTCCCCCAACTCCCACTGAAACCTGTCCTACTCTGGGCATCCCCAGCTGAGAAAAGGATGCTGCTATCCCCACAGCTGCCAAGCCAGAAACCTTATGTAAACATTTGTATTCAAGTATAGTCTACTGAGCATAAAGAGCATAAAATGTATGCATGTGTTTGAAGCATACAGTTCAAGAAATCTCTACTTACGAATACACTGGTGGTCATTTTCAAGATACCAGAAGGCTCCTTTGTGACCCTCTGGGAGTCATTGATTCCTTCTGCTCTATATCTAAACGCTCGTCAAGTCATGACTATTCTTCCTCCATAATTTTTCTTGACTCTTTTCCCTTTTCTCCATCTCCACTGTTCTCACCATGATCACCAATAACCTGGACGACTCCAATAACTTGTCTCCACACTTCCGCTTTTGCCAATCCCTTATCTCTACAGAGTGATCTTTAAGAAACCATAACCATGATCATTGCACTCCCCTTCTTCACGATCTTCCCTTTATATTTAGAATAAAACGGAAACTCATTACTGAGGCTTACAATGAATGCCCTTAAAAGTGGTCCCTTGTAACTCTTCCAACCTCTGCTTCACTGTAACCCAGGCGTCCTAGGTTCCCTTCCCCACCCCCAAATCTACCCCTCAACCTCCACTGTTTCTTTAAAAGCCCTTAAGGCCTTTTACACAGGCTGTTCCATTGGTATAAATGTTTTTCCTCTTCTTTCTTCCTCACTCCCACTCAATACTCACACCCACCCCTATACACTGTCTTCACATGTCTGGTTCTTTCTTTCTTTCTTTTTTTTTTTTTTTTTTTGCGGTACGCGGGCCTCTCACTGCTGTGGCCTCTCCCGTTGCGGAGCAAAGGCTCCGGACGCGCAGGCTCAGCGTCCATGGCTCACGGGCCCAGCCGCTCCGCGGCAAGTGGGATCTTCCCGGACCGGAGCACGAACCCGTGTCCCCTGCATCGGCAGGCGGACTCTCAACCACTGCGCCACCAGGGAAGCCCAGCTGGTTCTTTCTTATCCTTTTTTCTCGGATTAAATACCTCCTGGTCATAAGGTTTTTTCCTGTTCCCTATCTAAAGGGCAGCCCTCCAACTACTCTCAGAGAGCCTTTTCCTTTACAGCAGTTTGCAATTTATATATTGAAGAGTTGCTTCTAGTTATATATTGCCTAACTTCTCTGCTAACTGAGGCTCCATCAGGGAAGGACCAAGGATGCTACTTCATTCCTTCCTCCCTAACAACTAACAATGCACCTGACATGCAATAACTACTTGGTAAATAATTGTTGAATGAACGAATAAATCAATGAACGTGTACTTGTCTCTGAGAATAATGAAAAAGGGGAGAACTGAGAGGAAACAGAGGCTGGTATAGACAGCCCCTCTGAGGAGAAGTTAAACCTGAGAAAGAGGTTGTTGTTTTTTTCTCAATTGGATGCATTTCAGAAATGGATCCTAGGAGATCTCCTATCTTCCTGAGCCAAGTATCATTCTAAGGAATGTCTTCCTAGAACATCTCTGGAGAAGAATTCAGCTGGCAAAAGTCAGTTTCTCTCCTGGTTGACTCCTATGTCCTTTGACCCCTCAGCCCATCTTATTCCATAGGGTCTGGCACCAACTGGGGAAAGATTTTTGCAGACATCTCACTGGTTCATCTCTATAATTCCTATAGAATCAGTAGATGATCCAAATCCTGGAACACAGGGAAGCTCAACACAAAGGATAGGATGGGGTGGGGAGGCTTAAAAGAGAGCTGGTAGGAAATAATTTTGGAAAGAGTATGAGGTTGGATTCTTTAAGTAGTGATTTTTAATCTTATTTTCTTTTGCACTGCAATTCACATCTGATAGTGTCAAGCCTTAGTAAAATTTTGTAAATACCTAACCTGGTCCTTATTGTGCTTTGGAAAACTCAGGGAGGATATTGAGTCAATATATACTGTAGTGCCTAGCCATATAAGACAGAACGGCAGCAGCCTGCAGCAGGGTTGTAATGTGGAAAGAGGAATCCGGCAAAGATGTTCAGAGCAGCAGATCAGAGCAAAAACTGACAAATCACTACAGGACGGGATTTGTCCAACATGTCACCGTTCCTTAGGAGGTGCAGAAATGCAATGCAAAGAAAGCTGACATCCCAGGGCTGTAGAGAACAGGGCACATTCCATGTCAGTTGGTATTAAATAGCTGAGTGATCCCTGAAGCCTGGAGAATGTGGGGACATTTGGGTGTCTCTCCTTGGGTCACATGACTTAAAATTCTCTCACTCAGCTATTCCTACCTCAGAGTAGATCTCAACTCAGATAAATCCACTGCATTTTGTGCTGAAAGCTGCTTCATTAAAAGTGTGAAAAATCTGGCTGAGTTAACTGGACTAATAATTGGGAACACTTTGGACTGAAATAGCTCAATTTTCTTTCTTCAAAATGCTTTACGTGGGGCTTCCCTGGTGGCGCAGTGGTTGAGAGTCCGCCTGCCAGTGCAGGGGACACGGGTTCGTGCCCCAGTCTGGGAGGATCCCACATGCCGCGGAGCGGCTGGGCCCGTGAGCCATGGCCGCTGAGCCTGCGCGTCCGGAGCCTGTGCTCCACAACTGGAGAGGCCACAGCAGTGAGAGGCCCGCGTACCACAAAAAAAAAAAAAAAAAAAAAATTGCTTTACGTGATCCATCAACTTAGGAAATGGGAAATTTAATGGGCATGCAGGGGGATAGTGTAGAGAAAGGTCATTTTGGCCCCAGTGCTCTGTCAGAGTGTATGAGGGTGACAGGGCTGGGGCTCTCAGGATTCAGAGTTACCAAAAGAGACTGGATGTTTAGGGTCTGAAGAAGTGAAAGACAATTGGAGAAAGACAGGTGAGATACTGCCACAAAGAAATTCTGCTGACTTTGTAATTTTGCTTTTCCTATATTCAATCATCTTTAAATGAGCCAGTGATGTAATGGGACACAGTTGTTAAAATAGTCCAAATAAAGTCAGCCCCACCACATGTGAATATTTCAGAGGAGTGAGAGGTAAAGAGAAGATGTGAAATATGTGGCCGGACTCCTGGAACCACTGGTAGAGCCTGCTCTGCAGGTTTGACTTGAGTTCTGAACAATAAGGATGGGGTTGTTTCCCTGGCTTTGTTGGATAATTAGCCTAAATCATCTGTTTATTTCGTGAAATATTGTGCCTCGATCTAAGAGGAAATACTTTGTAACATTTCTTTCCAAGTAGAGATGCCTATGTGTGTCGTATTTAGTTGGAATATGAGCTTGAAAACAGGACCTACCTCTATATTCATGATTTAGAACAGTGGGCAATGTTCATCAGGGATCAGGAGCTCACCATGTGCCTGGCCCTGTGCTAAGAACTCCATTTGCATATGTTATGTCATCCTCACTACAGTCCCTTGAGGTGGGTACCACAGATGAATAAAGAGATGCTCTGAGAGGTTGGGAGCTTTCCTAACCTACCTGAGTCCTCACTACTAGTAAGGGATCAGCCAGAAGTTGAGTAGGTCTGCATGAGTCCAAAGGCCATGCACTACCCACTAGGCTTTACTACATCAGTAGTAGCAGCCATCACTGCCATTATGTACCATTGGTATATAGTAAAATGATCAAGAGGACGAGAGGGCCTTTAGTGCTAGAAATATTAATCAAGTGGATTGTCATTCATTCACAGTCACACATGGTTAATCCCAATTACAATACCTGATTATGGTGAGATGTAAAACGGTGACCTAAGCCTGAAGTCATCACTCGGGGTACTGGTCCCGGTTCCTGCTGTGAGGCCTCAGACAAGTGATTTAGGCTTCCTGGGCCCAAGTCTCCACCTCATCTGTGATACAAAGAAATTAGATGATTTTATAAACAGTAGAGCTTTTTCAGCTCTAACATTCCAGGACTCTACAAGTCTTATGAGAATACGAATCCCTCCCTTCTGTAACACATGGAATTAATTTGCAACATGTACTGTGGCAAACTCCGAGGGTGCCTGCCTGATGACGTAGATCTTGTAAATGGACCTGGGCCAAAGAAAAAGAAAAAGGTACCAGCTGGCCACTTGGCAGCAGAGAAGAACTTGCAAAAAGGTGGACAAGAAAATATTTTTTCTACCGTTGCTCTAACACATTTCCCTTTGATGTTTTTCCTCTCACAGATTATCTCAAGGTGCAAGCCTCTGGGATTTCTAGATGGAATCCACATCCTGGCTGGTCACAGTTCTCCCAGTGACCAGTCCTCTGTTAGCAAGTCCCACACCTGGGAACGTTCAGAAGTGTGAAGTGCAGTTTGTATGTGCCTGTGTTTATTTTTTATGAATATCTTTATACATTCTGAACTAGGGAGCCTGATTCTCTCATAGATAGGGTTGCCGGGTAAAATATAGAATGTCAAGTTAAATTTGAATTTCCAATAAACTAAGAATAATTTAAATGTCCCCCAAATTACATGGAACATACTTATACTAAAAGATGATTCTTTGTTTATCTGAAATTCAAATTTAACTGCGTGTCCTGTATTTTTATTTTCTAAATATGGTAACCATATTCACAGAAGAAAGGATATTTTATTTAGCTTTTTGGGTGGGATTTCGGTCCAAGGTATTACAAACTGGAACACCAACAGTTTGGACTTGTATTTATTATTTTGCCCATCTTAAGACTCTGGTGTGAAACATCTGCTATGCTATCAGTGCGTTTTCAGTGGGTGTATTTGTGTTCAAATTTCTCCAGTTATAAGTCTCTCCTTTTTAAAGGAAAAAAATACCCCCCACACAATGTGAAACTCATTCATAAAATTAAAGAGATCCTAACCATTGATATGAGAACTTCTGAAGGAGGTAGCGTATTTTGGCCCACATCTGTGACTGTGCTCTTTGAACTAATTGGGAAATATTGTATGCTGGCAGGCTTTAATGGAGAAATGTGTTTCCCCTTTAGGGTGATTTGTCTAATTGGCTGTAGAAATGCTTTTTCTCTGATTCAGAAAGCTTTTTCCCATTTGCTAATGGTACAGCCTCCCTACATTCCCCGGTCTCCTAAAGCCAAAGCTACCCTGAGCTCACTGAACTCTGTTCAGGATTCTGTGATAAAGCCAAATGAGGTCTCAGACCTGAATGCAGCTTGAAACAAGGCATTTCACCTTTCTGGGCTGCAGTGACCCAGAAAGTGGAAATGTGTTAGAAGAGAGCATCTCTGAGCTCCCACAGTCTACCATTTACTGGTCCAAAGAAGAGATGAGCCTGGGGAGCAGGAAGAGGGTAAACCAAGAAAGTAAAAATAAGGTTTCAGTTTCATTTTTTTTTTTTTTTTTTTTGCTGCGGTACGTGGGCCTGTCACTGCTGTGGCCTCTCCCGTTGCGGAGCACAGGCTCCAGACGCGCAGGCTCAGCGGCCATGGCTCACGGGCCCAGCCGCTCCGCGGCATGTGGGATCTTCCCGGACCAGGGCACGTACCCGTGTCCCCTGCATCGGCAGGCAGACTCTCAACCACTGCGCCACCAGGGAAGCCCCTACGGTTTCATTTTGAAACCCCCTTTCTCAGACTCTTTGGCTATGGTGAGACTGAGTTACCCAAAGAATTCTTCTATATGTTTTCCTCGTTCAATGATAAATATCTTCTGGATTCCAAAGAATTTAACATTTTTCAATTAAAACATAAAATTTAGCTATAACATTAGAGAGTCGAAAGAGATTTATCATCTATGTGGTCCTAAATATCTAGGGTTTGAATCCATCTTAATGTTTCGGTAAAATGTTCTGGCTGATGCTTGGCAAAGGAAAGGTGAAATCCATGAAGTCACACACATGAACAGAGAATCGAGTTCAGGTAACTCTATTAAATATGGGGAGCCAGACAATTGTTTAGGTCAGGAAGCAAATGAGTCATAGTGACTCATATTTTCACATCATTGCAAATCTGTTCTCAGGTCAGGTTCATTTCTAGTCTATGACCTTCTTTATCCTTCACACCATAGATAGGACAGTGATGTCATAACAGGATGCTGCAGAAAAACAGGTGAAAATAAACACTGATGTCCTTCATCCGCTTAACAGTCAAACCTCAAAGCAAAAAGAAGGTGTGAGTCTCGTTACTTCCTTTCAGAGGGTGAAATCAAGGTTATTTCATTGTATTTGCCATACATCTATGTTGGTGAGAAAATGGTTTTGGTTTCAAATCCAAAGGCATATGGTTAATGTCACTGCAGAATAGTTAAAAGCATATAATAATACTTCCTAGAAATAAAGATTCTATATTCTGCATCTATAGCAATGATTTGTAGCTCATGTTTCATCTAAAAAAGAGACTTCATTCATTTGTTTAAAAGTGTATTATTAGATACATCACTGTTTTGCAGAAATTCAATATTTAAAATGTGAACTGTTTTGGAAATTAATCCCTTGTCAATAGCATCGTTTACAAATATTTCCTCCCAGTCCATAGGTTGTCTTTTCATTTTGTTTATGGTTTCCTTTGCTGTGCTTTCCAAAGGCTTTTCAGTTTAATTAGGTCCCATTTGTTTATTTTTGTTTTTATTTCCATTACTCTAGGAGATGAATCCAAAAAGTATTGCTGTGATTTATGTCAAAGAGTGTTCTGCCTATGTTTTCCTCTGGGAGTTTTATAGTATCCAGTCTTACATTTAGGTCTCCAAACCTTTTTGAGTTTATTTTTATATATGGTGTTAGAGAATGTTCTAACTTCATTCTTTTACATGTAGCTGTCCAGTTTTCCCAGCACCACTTATTGAAGAGACTGTCTTTTCTCCATTGTATATTCTAGCCTCCTTAAAATACACAAATATCTCATATAGCTTATATATAAGCTATATATATATATCAAAAAAACAAACAACCCTACCAAAAAATGGGCAGAAGACCTAAATAGACATTTCTCCAAAGAAGACATACAGATGGCCAACAGGCACATGAAAAGGTGCTCAATATCACTAGTTAGAGAAATGAAAATCAAAATGAAGTATCACCTCAAACCAGTCAGAATGGCCATCTTTAAAAAGTCTACAAACATTAAATGCTGGAGAGGGTGCGGTGAAAAAGGAACCCTCCTACACTGTTGGTGGGAATGTAAGTTGGTGCAGCCACTATGGAGAACAGTATGGAGGTTCCTTAAAAAACTAAGAATAGAGTTACCATATGATCCTGCAATCCCACTCCTGGGTGTATAGCTGGAGAAAACTCTAATTCCAAAAAGTACATGCACCTCAATGTTCATAGCAGCACTATTTACAATAGCCAAGACATGGAAGAAACCTAGATGTCCATCGGCAAACGAATGGATAAAAAAGATGTAATATATATATATACACATATATATGTGTATATATATATATATTACAATATTACTCAGCCATAAAATAAAATGAAATAATGCCATTTGCAGCAACATGGATGGAACTAGAGATTGTCATATTAAGTGAAGTAAGTCATACACAGAAACACAAACATTATATGTTGTCACTTATATGTGGAATCTAAAAAAAATGATACAAAGGAACTTATTTACAAAACAGAAATTGACTCAAAGACATACAAAACAAGCTTATGGTGACCAAAGGGGATAGTGGGGGGAAGGGAGATAAATTAGGAGTTTGGGATTAACATATACACACTACTATATATAAAATAGATAATAAGGACCTACTGTATAGCACAGGGAACTATATTCAGTATCTTGCAATAATCTATAATGGAAAAGAATCTGAAAAAAGAATGTATATATAATATATATATGTATAACTGAATCACTTTGCTGTACGCCTGAAACTAACACAAAGTAAATTAACTATACTTCAATTAAAAAATGGTTAAAAAGATGACTGAACAGAGATTACCATAAAATATAATAATGAAAAAGTTTGAAATATTGTGAGAAATACCAAAATGTAACACAAAGACACAAAGTGAGTAAATGCTCTTGGAAAAATGGTGCCCATTGACTTGTTCAATGCAGGGTTACCACAAACTTTCAACTTGTACAAATCGCAGTATCTGCAAAGCACAATAAAGAGAGGCGCAATAAAATGAAAAAATAAAATAAAACGGAACCATTAGCACAATACTTCTTCCACCTGGAGAAGTCTCAAATATTCCTTTAAAAAGAAGTACATAGAGTATATTTGACTCAACCATCTCCTGAGGAAGAGGAGGAACCAGTCCACGGGAGGAGCAGTCCTTGGAGGGGGGCATGCAGCAGCAGGGTTACTGTTAGAAGTAGCTCTGAGAGGTTTTTTTTGCGGTACGCGGGCCTCTCACTGTTGTGGCCTCTCCCGTTGCGGAGCACAGGCTCTGGACACACAGGCTCAGCGGCCATGGCTCACGGGCCCAGCCGCTCCGCGGCATGTGGGATCTTCCTGGACCAGGGCACGAACCCACGTCCCCTGCATCGGCAGGCGGACTCTCAACCACTGCGCCACCAGGCAAGCCCTGAGAGGCTTTTTTAAAAAGTCATGCCTGCTGGGCCCACTGCGTCTCTGAAGTCCCTTCAGGATTGAGTTTTGCCTAATTTTTCACTTCCTCTCTTTTCCTTTCCCTTCCCTGAAAATGACAGACAAGTGATATAAAAGGGATAAAACTTGTCACATCAAGAGGGAAAAAGCCCCCCCCGGGCCATTCCAATTATCATTTATCAATCACCAGGTGAGTGATTATGGTTGAAAATGTTTTTGTTTTAGCTTTTAGTGTCCCTTGGGTTTTTTTTGTCCCTTGTTTCCTTGAGAGAGACAAGTTTTTTAAAAACAGTGGTGTTGGGAAAGATGGCTGATTTGCTCTGATATCCTGTGATAGCGTGTTCCTATGAACTTTTCTTATTTCATTAGAGTTCGAAAAGGTATCTAATGAGGTTTTCAGTTAAAAATTCAGTAAAAAATAATATTTTGGTATCTAATTTTGGATTTATGCTGAATTTTTGTCTTTCTTTTAAAGATGATCCCTCTTCTCATCTTCCACATCTTAACCTTATCAACTTAAGGAAAAACAACCCAGTAGCACTGCATTTTGCCTTCTGGATTTTTTGGGTTACCGATGACAGGATTCAGTACTTCATGAGGAACCAATGTTTCCCTACCATTGTCACCAACTAGCTTTGTTTGAGGGATGAAGTTACACTTAATATGAACAGAGTTCTAAGGAAGAGAGGGTTCATAATCCTTACAGAATCAATGACCATCTCAAAAGATTGTTATTTTAATGTTTGGCATGGTATTGAACTTCTAAAGTATAGACCTGTATATTTTTTATTAGCTATGCCAGCCATACATATATACTTGTAAATCCCAAAGACATTCAGTATGAACCTAATATAAGAAAAAAACATGGCATTCCACTTAGTCTTTATTGTGTTCCTGGGTACCAGTATTTGATGATAAAATTCTGACGTTATACCTAAAGAGAACAATATAATGTTTTCATAAATAGGAGACTATTGAAAATGAAATAAGTGGAAAGTATTTTTAAATGGTAATGCTAATATTTCCAAATTAAAGATAGCTCAAACCAGCAAGAGATTATAAGTATAGATTTATTTCTGTTTTAAGAATAAGAATAGGCTTATTCTTCTGACAGATAGGAATAATCACTAAAGAAAAGCTTCTAGAGAAATAATTATATTAGTCCTATGCCAGTAAGGTGAAGTGAAAAACTAAAATAGTTATCAATTTGAGTCAACCCACCCTATCTTCCACATCCAAAAATAAAAACAAAAGCAAAAATAAGCCCACAAACACACACAAATACCCAAATTAAGACCTCAAACATTCCAGACGACAGACAGGAAAATAAATGGCCTTTGAAATAAAATTAAATGCTTTATTTTCTGTAAAAGCATTCTTGTGAAGACCAGAAAAAAAAAGCTAGTGCCTAATTCAACAAACATTCAAATATTTTGTGTTGCTTCTAGATCATATTCATACATATTTTCATTTGCCTTCCTGCAATAAATTCAGGTGAAAAAATGTGGAGTTGGCATGAAAGCATGATGGGACACATTTTTATACATTTTTTTTCTCTTGGTAATTGTCTGAAAATTCACTTCTACAATTTATGTTGAAAACCTATTAGCATAATATGGACTGCTATTGCCCTCCTGTATTGATACATTTTCTCTTTGCTATCCAACCCTGCTTCCTGAACTCTCTCACATTCTTCTGAACAAAAAGAGGTAGGACTAAACATGAGAGGATCATTTTGTCTCTTATAACATTGACCTGAATGAATATTCTGAATAAACGATCAGTAAATTGGAAATCCAGTGGGGATGGTCGTGATTGCCACCTTAGGGACATCTTCTGAAACACTCATTACCTGCACTTTATGGACTTTATGGCCCTGTTGGTCTCTGCCCTTCATTCAGTAATTTCAGTAACTCACATAATGAAGACGCAGACCTCTCTCTTCTCAACTTGCTAATTCCCAGGCCTTAAAAGTCTGCCATACTGACATTAATAAGTCCTAGCTTTGTATGCAGTTTGATCTTGCTCTGGCTTCAAGCTGGGAGGAGCATGTTAAACAGCGTGGAGGAACCAGCTCTTGTTTCTCTGGAAGCCCAGGGCACAACACAGGGCAAGCCTCCTGGCAGGTACCCTGCTTTCTCCCTCTTCCCATCCCCCACAAAAAAATCAGAGAAATTCGAAACAAGATGATGCCCTCTATGGGAACAACATTAGCCTGTTCCTACAAATTCCCTTCTTTTCCTTTCTCCAGACATTGGCATCCTCTGTGTTTATTAGGCTCCAGTGCTAGGTCCCTCCCGATTTATTTGCAATCCATTAAGAAGGCAAACATTTGGAAGCAAATCCACTGTAAGTATCGGAGGGATTCATGGTTCTAATCAAGATATATTGCCTTAGACTTCACGAACTCAAGGCATGCCTTTTGGCATTTCTTTTTTTTTCCCCTGAGGACTCTGTCTAGACTACACACACACAGTCAAGAAAATGGGTCTGTGTTCAAGCAGGAAACATCAAAATAAAAGAAGAATGGGGTCTCTGAAGAAAGGCCATAAGAGCATCCTCTTCCCCAACTTCACTGATTTTAGAATAGCTTTAGGGCCCTGGGACTGAAAAAAAGTTTCTTTTTTCTGATGACAAAGGCAATACATGCTCATGAAGAGAATTTTGAAAGTACAGGGAGAATAATCAAGGGAAAAAAAGGGAATACAATCGCACCACTAGAGAAAACAACTCTTGAAATATGGCTATATTTCCCACATATGATATGGTGATTTTAAAAGTATAATCACTCGATAGATTCAATTTTCTGTCCAGTTTATTTTTTTTTCCTCTTAGCATTTTATAATGAGCATTACCATTGCAGACTCAGCAAGCACATGTAAGCCATGCCATAGTTGTACTAGCATTCATTTAGCCATGCCAGGAACTTTAAAACATTGGCTTTTCTCCCAGGAAAAGAATTTCTTACATATGAACAGTCCTCTAAAGGTCTTGCAGATGCATTACCCAATTTAGATCCTCAGCAGATCAGGAAAGATACCATATTGTCTTCTCCATCTCTCAGACAAGAAACTGACTCCTGGAAGATTTGTGTGACCAGCCTAAGACCAAAGGGCTCGGAACCAGTGCTCGAGAGTATCTATTCCTCCACTGCAAGTGTTGCTAAAAGCAATCAGAGGAAGCAGAGGCTAAGCACACCTAAAGGCAGAAAGTGAACCAAGGACCATCCCCAATCTCTCTCGTGCTTCCTGCTTCTGTTAATGGTGCCTCCTAGGATCCAAACTTGGGTATCATCTTTAAGGCATCCTTCTCCCTTATCCCAATATCAAATATTAAACTGCCAGGAAAAGTAGCTCTTTGTTGACCACAGAAAAATTATAAATTCCGTGGCCTGAAGCCAAGGCTGTCTGGAACCTGGACCCTGCCTCTCTCCCGCATCTGCCCCCTAAACACACAATGCAAGTTTTTCTCTAAGTAGGGACTGTGATCCCTTTGCAAAAAAACCCATTTGTAATGATGATTAAAAGACAGGTTTCTGGAGGTGGACCCTGGAATCTTCAGCTTTAAATAGTTGAGGATTCATGAGGATGAGAACCTCAGCTACACTCCAGGCAAACTGAACTGTTCTAAGTACACTGCCCACATTTCCCCGCTTCTGTGCATTTTTCAGATTGTTACTTCAATACAGAAAACTCCTCCCTTCACTTTCTATATGTTCAGAACCTGCTCGCCGGTCCGGCTGAAATGGCAGCTCTATCCATTGTACTTCCCTGGCGGCCTTTTCCATCTCTGGGCATTCACGCACTTACCCCTTATTAAAGGAATCAGCCCTGCTCGCCACGTCTTACTCTCCTACTGTACTTCAGAAACTACATTTGTCAGAGTAACTCTGTCATATATGCTTTAAATTAATTATGAAACTTAGGGCAACCCTTTTTATCTGGAGGAATTACGGAGCCTCTATTTATGCTCAAGAGTCTTAGTTTTCTCACAGTTGGTCATTGTCTTTGGCTACATAGACATTAATTTGAAGCTGCTGCCAAATTTACTAGCTACCCAAAGGTAGATTTTTCATGAGGAAGTAATGGCTTCTATACCTCTCAGGACTTCCTCATGGGTATTTTAAGAAACTAAAAGATACAGGACTACCAAGGTAATCCCAAGATTGTGCCCCTTCTGGCTGACAAACTGGGAGGTGTTGTAGTACAGTCTAGTACAGGCCTGGAGCACGTGCACCAAGACTGTACTAGAATTTCCAGGTCAGCTCTCGTGGGCAGCAGGGGAAGTGGTAAGTGATACCCAAAGGAGACAGCATGGCTTAGAGCAGGGATCACAGCCCAAATTTCTGTAGAAGCCAGGCAGATAATGCAGATGAAGGAAGATGGTTCAGGTGAAGGCGCTCCACAGCTCCAATCACTCAGCCTTAGCGTCATACTCAGACTGGGGCAGAGCAGAGACAAGACGTGGTAACCTGGAGAACGCATGCCCCGTGCAGAGACTCAAAGCTATTCCAGCCGACTGGCACCACGTGGGAAGGCAGGCCCGGTGTTGCCAAATAGTCAACATGTTCAAGAAAAACCATACATAGACTTTTATGGGACATCCTCTCACTCTTTAAAACACAGATAACTAATTCACATTTAAAATACTGGGTAAGCCTGTAGGCCAAATACATCTAGCGGTAATTATCTGCTCCTGTACAATTTTAATTGTGACATAAACCAGGACTCTACTACTCTCTCTTCCCCTGAATCCTAAATCCATGTTTGAGAGTCAGCGCGCTCTGTCTAGAAAGTATGAGTGGAAGGTAGAAATGATTTCAATAGAGTTCCCAGTCCGGTCAGAAAAGAGAAAGACAATTCTGGAAGGCCCTAGAATTGGACATTCTAGACACTCTGAATTGTACATGCTGTCAGTGGTCTCTGAGTCCTTGCGCAGAGTCCCCGAGGGGGAGAGACAGGATGTGGCAGAGGCGACGGGCTGTCTCTCAGTGGACCAGGGTGGGGACCTTGCTTTGGCAGAGCGCACCCCTCAGCAGGTGTGAGTGACTGAGGAACCACGTGCTGCCAATACCAGAAGTCCAAGCCCAGGAAACCAGTTTCACGCCAGGCCAGGGATGACCTTCTGAGGCCTCCCTGACACCTTCCAGCTTCAAGCTGCCACCTGAGGACCGTGACTGTATTTTGTAGCTTTGATGATAAAATGACAGTTAACAAATGGAGCGCTGTTAGTATTTCATTTTATAATTTGATTGACGTACTTATAAACATTGTTTATCACTGTAAGTGATGTGCATTTACTAGTATATTGGTTATAGTTGTGGGAGGAAGTGTTTTGTGGACCTCTGTAAGCCCCAGGAATCCCAATAAATGAGAGAGAAGGAATTGGCTTCAGTTTGTTTGATGTCTGCAATTAGAGGTCATTGTAGGAGTTCCCGTTCTCCTACGGTTATCACCTCCGTGCTCCTGTGGGCACATAGGTAGAGAGCTGTAATTTGCTCAAGGTCAGTCAAATCTGAGTGTGATGTATACAGTGAGTGCAGTTAAATTTGTGCGTGGTGTCCTTTCCTAAGGGCGACCCTTCGTCCATGACACTTGACTCTTCATGATGCAGTTCACTGAAGTTCAGGGGTCCCTTCAATGGCAATTTTTTTGGAAGGTTCCCAAGTATTTTAATAGCACTTTCTGTTGTTTAGACATATCGTTATTCATTAGTAACATGAATTCAAAGCACGAGTGCAGTTTCTTTTGTACTTGAGCAAATCAAGAAACCAAGACACAACTGCCATCATCAAATCTTAATCTTCAGAGAAAAACAGCTCCGTTAAGGTTGGCCTGAAGATGCTCAGATTCTACCAGTCATTGAGGCATCCCATATTTAACTAGTGTGGGCCCTGCAGTTACTTTCACTTTTTTTCTGAAGTTATTTTTTGGATCTTTCCGGTAAGGTTTTTCTTCTCCTTCTCAGTAGATGAACACACTTCCTTCCCTAAAGCAGTGGGGGCACCAGCTTTTCCCTCCGGCATTGGGTAAACCAGGCGAACGTGGTCTTGACATTGTGCTGCTCCACAGCCCGGCTTTCCTCCTGGAATCAGGACACGCTTACCTCCCGTCTTTCAGATCAGGAGTCCAGGGCAGGGCAGGGCTCTCCTGGCAGCCTGGAGGGAATTACAGGAGCCAACAAAGCCTGAGCTTCCTCATTCCTACATCACATGCTGGAGACACGGCATTTAGCTAATTGAGCTGAGTAGCCAACCAAATCTCTAATCCTTCCTAGAATGTAGAAAGAGGTCATTTCTTGCCTCACCTCATAAACTAGGAGCCAAGAAACAGGGGGAGGAGAGACAGGACAATGCCTGGTAGTTGCCGTGACCTGCCTTGCATTTTAAGCACTTGAATCATCCCCATACTGGCCCGACAATTAAGGATCTACTCTCTTCGCTGCTGTCTAGATGACTAAAGATCTTATTTTTAATAAAATAAAAATTTTAATAAAAATCTTTAATGAAATAAAATGTTTAATTTTTAATAAAATGAAACAAAGGAAAAATTTGTTTAAGAAAATTTATTTGAAATTTTATTTGTAATCACATCAGGACATTTTAAGAATAAATTTCGCATTTCTTGGTTCTGTTCTCTGCGGAGCATCCAGTGAGACAACAGCATGGACTGGCTAAGCAGAGATCACAGGACTCGGAACGTCAGTGTAGCAGAGATAACCATGGTCTGCTGGTTTTCTTTTCTTCTGTGAGTCACTTCTCTCCTTTTGACTTCAATCCCTTGCCGTGATTTGGTACTTCAACCATTTTAACCAGGATTACAACACCTCTCTCTAGATTTGTCTTCAGAGCAGGAAACTGTGGAATGGCCACAGTATCATTCAAGTTTAGGAGGCTTAGGGGCGTGTGCAACCCTCCTACAAGAGTGACATCCATCAACCCAGAGTCAAGAGGAAAGAGCCTAGGGCCCCCAGGCAGAGAGGAGGAGAGTCAAGATCCTTTATGGGACGTGTGAGGCCAGGAGACCCCACCTCGCTCCTGTTCCACGATGGTAACCCCTCCACCAGCCAAGGAGAAACTTGATGAGAATCTGGTGTTTCAGCCGTGTTCCTGGTTGGAAAGGATCCAGAGAGACAACTGTTCTGACACTTTGAGTCAAATCCTCGATGGTACCTCTCTAGTACCATGCTTCAAAGCTCTGCTCAAGAAGCTACATTTCCTCAGTGAACGCCTGTCCTCTAATGTCGCCATTTTCTGACCTTTCCCACTCCATTTCTGCTCTGCCAAATAGCCCCCGGTTCACACTGCTTCAGCTTTTCCTTTACTCAGCACTTTTATTATCAGGGTTCGATGTAGACTTTGTACGCATTGCTTCATTGTCTCTCATGGATATCAGACAATGAACAGAGGTTCTCTCTCTCTCTCTTTTTTTCCTCCTTCTATGTTGAATAAATAGTGGACATCCAAGAAGCGTGAGCTGTTAGATTCATTCATGCTCAACCCATTAATTTAGGGGGAATTGTACAGAAAGAATCTGGTCTTTGCCACGTATTAGCTCATCTCATGCGCCTATCCAAAAATACTGGAAAGTTTTTCCATAAGTGAGGATATAGTCATCAGAGACAGCATTTACTTAAAGATTCTTTGTGATTGTGCTTTGTTGATTATAGTTTGCTTAGAAATATTTACTAGTCTTCAGTGGCGTGTGTGTGATTGCTTCTTACACTACTATCAAAGAGTTTCTTATCAGTGTAAAGTCTTAGAATTGCTTACATTCTCTTTGAGGGGTAGACCGATACATACATCCTTTTTCTTTCATTTAAGTTTAAATCTTGTTTGCAGCAAAGTGAATAGAAAAATGCTGTCACTCTTGAAATAACAGAAACAGCTTTCCATGGCTTTGACTTCCTTCCACAGGATGGCTAGGACATCCCAACAGAGGAACACTGTCATGACCTTTAATGTTTCTCTTTAATAGGGTGGGAGGAATTTCAGAGAATGATATGCCAAGCAATTCCCGCTGAGAACTCTAAACTCATGAGTTTTGAGGTCTTTCAAGCTAGGTGACTATTTTGTTGAACACAAAATAATCTTATACTTATTTATAGCAAAAAAAAGTCCTTTGTAAGAAATGTGACTGGGGACTTAATCCAGAGTCTATAGCTGAGAGAAGCAAACTTTAATGTGGGTTTCGTGGTCCAACTGTCTCCCCCACTACTTTGAAACGTTTGCAGTCACATAGGGTTAAGATAATGGTCATCAGGCCATTCCATTCTTCACAGTTCTGGTCAGAGATAAATGAGAATACGCTTCCCTGCTGTGCAAACATCCTTTTTATTAATACTGGGTGAACAAGAATGTAAGCACATTTGGCTGCAGAGAAAACTAACAGAATTGGAAATGCAGAATATTGAAGCTCGGAGTCTAACATCAGGCTTTCAAAGGCCAAGTGAATAAAAAGAAAACAATTACAGAATAAGCAGCAGAGCTGAAATGAAAATGGATCAGCATAGTAAAAGTGAAGTGTGACACCAATGTGTTCCACGGGCGTGCCCAAGTGGCCAGGGCATGGTTTGCTCCCATAGGAAACAGTTACATTGTCTCCGAAGTGAGGACTGCTCTCATTGTCCCCCAGGTACAATATTTAATTTGAGCCCATGCTCTTCAGCTGAGTGCGTAACACTTATTGTTTATGCAAGCATTTGGCAATGAACCTCCACCACAGTGTCTATTGATACACATTATATTCTCACATATTGTAATTTAGCTCTTAGATTATTGTTTTATTTTATATGTACATATGGCATGTCTTCCTAGTTAGAGCCTAAATGATTTGAGGTCAAGGACTGTGCCACATTCATTTCCATAGGACCTATCCCAATTCCTTGCACGTAGTGGGCATCAGGACCACCGCATTGCAAACTCCAAGGGCATTATTCACATTATGCTGGTGACGCTTCCTGGCATTATGCAATCCAGGGGGTAGACACACAGTGGGTATTTTTGGATTTGATGCAATCCGGGGAAGTCTGGGGCAATGAAAAGAAATCCTTTTGTATTGCTTCAGTGATCTGGGGAAAAGGAAAGTCCCTGAACCTTGGTTAAACACAGTGCTGCTGCTTTGAATAAGTGCTCTTTGGATTCTAAAATATAGAGAAAAATCATACTAGTGTCTATTTCTGGGTGCAAAGTAGTTTCCACATTTGCATTCTTATACTAACTAAAGTCACGAATGAGGATCTCTACCAACCACTCAGACAAAAAAACAGAAGCCTTAAGAGGGTTGCTCAAAGTTAGGAAAGTTGTCCTTTTCATGAAGGAAAGTATATATAGCCAGCTTCTACATTCCTGGGTCAGCTTCCCTGCCCTAATGATCTGCTTGGGTCTAGTGAGAATAAGATTTAATACAGACTCAATGGAGTAAATACTGCATCTGGGCAGAGAAGAAAACACAGAGGTTTCTGAATAAGAGGATTCACACATTCTTCCATCCAGCTGTTCTCTGGGGTTTCCGAAGTTTTATTTCTTCTGTAGAAAATGAGATGCATTCCTCTAAGGTTCCAAAAAAATGTACAGCCCCTATTAAATAATACTAAGAATGTTCTCTGAACAGACAGCACATGTCAAAACTGCAAATGCCCACCTGTAACGATGGATTTCAGTGATGAAATCAATAATGGCCGATGGCTTTCTAGGAATATGTTCGAAGCCAACTTTATAATTAGGGGAATGTGCTGTAATGAAGGGTCCACATCCAGAAAGGTGAGAGAGAAAAGGGACTATTTGGTGGAGAACGATCCTGACTCTTGATTTTGCAAAGTGCTAATAATGTTGGCTCAGTTTGACTTCTCAAGGCTGGACAGAGACCAATACTTTAGTACTGCTGATTGGCTCTGAGGAGAGGTTTCTGAAAAGAAATGAATACGTAGAAGTAAATGAAAACCTCAAACAAAACTTGATATTCATAGGTCAGCTGTCTGGACTTGAAACAAAATCCTACCTGATCATTCTCTTTGTGCATTTGTCTTTGTTTCCTTTGTTCCTTTTCCCCTTTCTCTCTCATCTCTTTTTCCCCTTTATGTAATGTGCTTCTGTCAGAATAATATTTTCATCTTCAAATGCAGCATTTTCAAGAAAATGTGGAATTTTTAAAATACAATAAGCTGATATGCAATCAGTGAATGCACACCAGTGCAGGACGGCTTTGAACGGTGCTCACATTCCAGTGATGTGAATGGATACGTGCAGGAGCCCGGGTCTTTGTAGACTCTGGCAGGACAAGGATAAGTAACAAAATAAAGAAAGACTCTCCATGAACAGTGTGATCTGCAAAGATGAGACAGAGACCCTGGGATCTGAGTGACTATGAAATATCCGTAATGAACTCTCTTGCTCCGTTTCCTCTGAGCTCCCTTCCAGAGCACAGAAGACTACAAAGCAAGCCATCATGCTTGAAAGTGAGGCTACTAGGAAGAAGAAAGACAAAAGTCTGAGGCTGAAGGGAGGTTCTGAATTAGTGATAAGCTGCCGCATCCCACATGCAGCAGCTCCCTTCCATCCCAGGGAAAGCGTTTTATTAAACACACCATACTCCTTTGCAGTGTCCTTCATTAACTTTCTTTTTCCCTAATAGGGTTACTGGAAACAAGCAGCTGAGTTTTCTGTTTTCCTACATGTTATGTAAATAGCTACTACCGGCAAGTGAGACAAACAGCAGGGTCACATTTGAAGAGTCGTCTTATATTTATATTGAATCTGGCAAAAAAACCACTCACTGGCCACATTCAGAAGCTGTGGAAGCTACTTACTAAAGATGTGAGCTGGAGGGAACCTGGGGCCGGAACATATTAGGTGTGAATATGGTTTTATCTGTTTATCTTCCCATTACTCACCCTTGCACCTCTCTCTCCCTCTCTCTTCCAAATTTATTTGGTTTCCTCTCTAGAGGTTCTTCCACAAAGATACCATAATTAATTGACTGGATCAGTTCAGGATGAAAATGATTAAATCGACTATTTAGATTCATGTAACAAAAAATAAAAATAAACCACCACTGCCATCAACAGTACCACCACAGCAACAATCAAACTAGGAATTTCACTGTTTTTCCATCGTTTGGTAGTTGTGTCCCAGGTACTAGGGAAGAGGCTTTTTCAAATGTAAATTTTCAGCTTCAGGAGTGATTGATTTGGACCAGCTTTTGTGGAGCAGCACATTCATTCAGCCAGGCACTAGCACACAAAGAGCCCCCCTCTGGGCTGAGATCAGCCCCAGGACTGGGACCGGGGGTGAATTACTCACTGCAGAGAACACACAGCCGCCTGTGTTCCTGCCTTTTAGAAATCAAGTGTCTGTTAGTGGAGAACTACAAAAATCACAGGCACAATGCACTTTACTTTTACAGCACACGTGTGCACATGCACACACACACACACACACACAGTAATTTAGAAAATGAATTGTTCTTGATAACTGAATATCCTGTCTAAGGAAAAGTTTGCCAATTCTCAATGAATTAAACACTTTAGAGCCTCAATATCTAATGCTACAAAGCTACTGAAAACAGTTTTGTCTCTCTTTGGTGACTCTAAGGCCTGTGATAGCTCTGTAGCATTTACTAGCTGTGGGATCTGGGGTATCTCCTCATCTGTGAAATGGGAATAATCACAGTATTTGCCTCATCTGTACACCGTAAGCATTAAGCAGGATTACATACATAGCACAGCACCTGGCACAACACAGCAGCCAAAATATGTTAGTTGTTATTAATATACTCTTGTAATGTCTTTCATGAATAAAGAATCTGATGGTCAGGAGTAAAATAACTAACTTTTTTCTTTGCTTTCAAAACCCTTTTGATTTTGGAATAATTTAAGATTTATCAAGAATTTGCCAAGATATTACAGCATCTCCGGACATACTTTACACAGTGTCCCCCATGTTACCATCTTACGTAATTGCAGGATATTTGTCAAAACCAGGAAGTCAACACTGATACATTACTATTAACTAAACCCCAGCCTTTACAGAGATGATTCCGGTTTTACCACGAACGTCATTTTTCTCTTCCAAGATCGCACCCCGGACACCCCCTCACATTTCATTGTCATGTCTGTCTCCTCTGGTCTGGGAGTTTCTCAGTCCTTCCTTATTTTTCATGACTTTGACAGTTTGGATAATACTGGTCTTTTGAAAACCATTCATTTTGTAGAATGCTCCTTAAATTGGCTTTCTCTCGTGGTTTTTCCCATGACTAGGCCAGGGTCATGGGTTTGGGGAAGAATTCCACAGTGGAAGGGTGCCTGTAGAGAATGGACTTGAGGACACGGGGAGGGGGAAGAGTAAGCTGGGACGAAGTGAGAGCATGGCATGGACATATATACACTACCAAATGTAAAATAGGTAGCTAGTGGGAAGCAGCTGCATAGCACAGGGAGATCAGCTCGGTGCTTTGTGTCCACCTAGAGGGGTGGGATAGGGAGGGTGGGAGGGAGGCTCAAGAAGGAGGGGATATGGGGATATATGTATACATATAGCTGATTCACTTTGTTGTACAACAGAAACTAACACAGCATTGTGAAGCAATTATACTCCAATAAAGTTGTTTAAAAAAAAATTACTATTGTTCCCTTTTATTTATTTTATTGTTCCCTTTTAATTACTGTCTTCTTAGGAAGCAGGTAAGTCCACCCTAAATTTAAGGGGAGGAGAGTTAAGCTCCACTGTCCTGGAGCTTTTGTTTCATTTTGTTTTGTTGAAATAATCTTTGAGATTCTTTTCTAATGAAGATTTGTCCCTTTTTCACCATTTATGTATTTATTTATTCAATAATTTATTTATATCAGCATGGATATATATATACATTATATTTTATATGTACATTTTATACTTTGGGTTATAATCTAATACTACATTATTCTGGCACTCAAATTCCTCCAGTTTGGAAAATAGAATTAACCCATACAACAATTGCAATGAGCCCTAAGGATATCTTTTATAGCATGACTTCAATAATTGTAATTGAAGCTGAGTGGAAAGAAATTTTGAGCAAAATTCCATAAAAGAAACTGCTTGTAGGTATGCATTCAGGAGGCTGTACTAATAGGAAGAGATCGGTGGTGGAGCAGCATTTCATGGTGATGGTCAGAAACATTAACGAAGGTAATAAGAAGTATGATACTTTATGCACGGGAGAGCTGATTCTGCTTCGCTGCATCTAATCACTTTGGAAAAAGGCTTTGTGTCAACTGATAACAAGTTTGTGTTTTAGTCTATATTGCTTTGGAGATGACATCTGTCTAAGTAGATCAGAAATAATTCTGAATCACAAACAGTACATAATGTAAATTTTGATTTTACTATCATTCATTGTAATGTAGTGAGAATCAATAACATTTTATTCATTGGGACAATGGAGACACTAAATTGTAAGTTACAGTCCAACATGTGAATTATTAAGCATAGTGAGCTAATCAACTGTGGAAAACAGTCTTGTAAACAATATCAATGCCTTGTTTTTTATGAGAGAGAAAAAGGAATATAGACAGTGGTATGTTTATTGGCAGTAAAAATTACATTAAATCTTACCAGAGGGAGATAAAAGTTACTAAAATCAGCTTAATTTCCATGCAAACTATAATGTAACATTAAGTTTCATATGTACTGCGTATACAAAATTTTAGAATTAATCCATATAGAATATGTACCTCCCTTCTCCTTTATTTTGCATGTCCCTTGTTATTTTTGAAAACTTCAGTGCAGCCATGTTCTGAATACCACCAGGAAGTTTCTTAAAATGTTGATGTTCATAAAAATGACTCAATAAAAGAGGCATTTAAGAACAATGTGTGCACCAAAAAACCCCCAAAAAGCAACAACAACAAAACCAATGTGTGCACTATTTCTCTGTTATTTTAGGGCACCAAGAACGTTCTTGCCTCAGTGATGTTTACCCATGTTATGCCTTTACCAGGAAAGCTCCCCCGCCCACCCTCGATCTATCTTTCTCTCTCTCATTGCCTGGCCCCTATTCATCATTCAGGACTCATCCCTTACTTTCTCATAAAGCGTTTCCTAGGTTCACTCTTGTACAGTTCACTCCTCTTACTTTCTCTTAAAACACTCTTTTCTTGATCTTGGTGACATTTCTCACAATTTTGCAAACTTGTGTAACACTGGCCTCTCCTACTAGACCTTAATCTCTTTTGGGCAAGCATCTTGTCTAATATTCACCACTGTACACAAAATGCTGTTGGCAAAGAAAAGTATTCTCCTCTACCCTTCTAGGTTCTTCTGGATGGTCTAATAATTAAACTGACATGAGATAGATTAACAGGATGAAAAAAAATAAAACAAATTTAATTACATACATATGGGCAATCTGTATCAACATGGGAGGTTCCAAAGACAGTCAGGCAAAGTGAGGTATACATGTCATTTTGGGCTAAGGAGAAGGGGCAGTGGTCTGGGACTTCAAAGAGAAGGAAGGCAATTCACAGCAAGATGAAAAAAGAGCAAATTTTTGGTAAACAAATATTTGTTGGGCCATGTAGAAAGAATGGGACATAGAGAGGAATTTTAGCAAACAGACTTTGCTAGGTTCCTCCCTGTCTACCACCTCAAGTTCATATTATACTATAGATATTTCTGGATTAGCCCCCTATCTAAATTCTTTTAGGTAGTTAAGAGGGAGGTAAAAAGAAAAATTTCCTGAGTCTTTCGTTTCTTCCTCACATGCGAAAGGGTCACGTTTTGGTGCAGCAAATTTTGCTTCCCTACAACATCTAACATAGGGCCTGGCCTCATATATTTATTGATAAATATATGTGTAAATAAGATAGCACTAAACAAAGAATGCTTTTTTTTTTTTCTTTGCGGTACGTGGGCCTCTCACTGCTGTGGCCTCTCCCGTTGCGGAGCACAGGCTCTGGACGTGCAGGCTCAGCGGCCATGGCTTACGGGCCCAGCCGCTCCGCGGCATGTGGGATCCTCCCGGACCAGGGCATGAACCCGCATCCCCTGCATCGGCAGGCGGACTTGCAACCACTGCGCCACCAGGGAAGCCCAAAGAATGCTTTTTGATGCTTAAAATAAATAGCCTTTTCCCTGTTTGAGATTTTAGAACAGAACAGAAATACTTTGTTGGAGCAAACACTGACAAACTTTAAATTGTTTATACTCATAGAACTACTTATAATGTGTAACTTTTACAAGGTGTTTTATAGATTATAAGTCATTTTCTACAGGCAAGTCCAACATGCCCCAAGTTTCTCTAAAAAGTTTCTTCATTTCTCAAAAGAGGAAACTGAATGAGATTGCAAGAGGTTAAATGAATTAGCAGAACAGTAAAATTACTTGGGAGAGCAGTGGGGAACTGAGCACTGCCTTCTGATTTAAGTTTCAAGGGGCAGCTGGCACCTGGCTGATGTGACTCAATGACGATGAGGCATCAAAAGCTGTCACCCCATAGCACGTAGGCCTAGAGTTTACTTTTTTCTAGTCTGTGGCTTTAGTTTTATGCCTAAAGTCAGAGACACACTCTGTAAGTTCACACTGACAGTCACTTGAAGCAAAAATTTTCCTAAGTTAGATGTGATCACACCTCCTTCATTGGTCTCAGAGTATGTCATAATTGTTGCCGTTAGAAATTAGTTTACTATATCATAGCCATATGTTTGCATGTATAATGGGTTTCAAAACTTATCCGTATAAGAAATAAATAGCATTTTTTCCTTTGCTTTAAATTTACCAAAGCCCCTTCTCACCCAGCCAGTGTAAAGTTGTATCTCACTCCTCAGTGGAAAACGCTCCTTGCTCATTACTGTGTGGAGGTTCCAGCATCTGGCATCTCTCAGAAGATATCAGACAGGTTCTCTGAACACTGATTACTCTGGCCCTGCTTAAGGCCCCAGTCCAAAGAACTGCAGCAGGTAGAAGGACTCTGTTACTCTTATGCTGTGGGGAAGCTGCGAGCCTTACATGGCCGCAGCACTGAACTGTTTGCTCTGAGATTCCCCCATCTCCCTGGCGTGCTGCCAAGGAGGGGGCAAGATCAGATCGCCACTTCTCCTTGGAGCCTCCGACCCCAAGCACACACTTCCTCCCAGCTGTAGGAGACCTTCTTCTTCCTTTCTAGTGTTTTCTCAGAGGAACACCCTCTCGCAATTTTCCCCCGGGACACATACAACATCTCTTTGATGGGTTTAGGCATTTATAAAAGGCAAGAAGAAACACTGACATCTGCTTCTTCTGTGCCCTGCCCTAGAAAAATCCCCAAAGCAATGAAGTAATAAGGAATTAGTAAGCCATATGAGATAGAGGAAGAACAAAATATCAGGAGAACAAACATGCTATTTTTAACATGACATCCTACTACAGATTTCTCTTCCCCACTACAGTGTGAGCATCTTGACAGTAGTAAATGTATCTTTTGAATTTTGATATTACTATGCATAGTCTCTGATATAGTAGGTCCTTACATGTAGTGGAAGGAAAGAAAAATGGAAAGAACAGAGGAAGGGAAGAGAGGAAAGAAGGGAAAGAGAGAGGAAGGGAAGAAAGGAAAAAAGGCAGAAAAGAAAGGGAGAGGAATATAAATATTGTATCAATGCAACAAACATGCATCGGACAAAGAAAGTATTCCAAGTATGTTGCTAAATACTATTGGTCACATAGAAGTGCATCAGCAACCCAGGAGCTCAAAAATGAGAAGACAAAAAACAAACAACCCAATCCAAAAATGGGCAGAAGACCTAAATAGACATTTTTTCAGAGAAGTTATACAGATTGCCAACAAACACATGAAAGGATGCTCAACATCACTAATCATTAGAGAAATGCAAATCAGAACTACAATGAGGTATCACCTCACACCAGTCAGAATGGCCATCATCAAAAAATCTACAAACAATAAATGCTGGAGAGGGTGTGGAGAAAAGGGAACCCTCTTGCACTCTTCGTGGGAATGTAAATTGATGCAGCCACTATGGAGAACAGAATGGAGGTTCCTTAAAAAATTAAAAATAGAACTACCATACGACCCAGCAATCCCACTACTGGGCATATACCCTGAGAAAACCATAATTCAAAAAGAGTCATGTACCACAATGTTCACTGTAGCACTATTTACAATAGCCAGGACATGGAAGCAACCTAAGTGTCCATTGACAGATGAATGGATAAAGAAGATGTGGCACATGTATACAAAGGAATATTACTCAGCCATAAAAAGAAACAAAATTGAGTTATTTGTAGTGAGTTGGATGGATCCAGAGTCTGTCATACAGAGTGAAATAAGTCAGAAAGAGAAAAACAAATACCGTATGCTAACACATATATATGGAATCTAAAAAAAAAAAAAAGTGGTTATGAAGAACCTAGGGGCAGGACAGGAATAAAGACGCAGATGTAGAGAATGGATTTGAGGACACGGGGACGGGGAAGGGTAAGCTGGGATGAAGTGAGAGAGTGGCATGGACATATATACACTACCAAATGTAAAATAGATAGCTAGTGGGAAGCAGCTGCATAGCACAGGGAGATCAGCTGGATGCTTTGTGATCACTTACAGGGGTAGGATAGGGAGGGTGGGAGGGAGGGAGACGCAAGAGGGAGGAGATATGGGGATATATGTATATGTATAGCTGATTCACTTTGTTATAAAGCAGAAACTAACACACCATTGTAAAGTAATTATACTACAATAAAGATGTTAGAAAAAATGAGGAGATATATATATATATATAAATATATATAACTAACTTTAAAACAGGATGGATGTTGAGACATGCTCTAGAAGATACCAGGAATCTGCCGCATGCACAGCCTCTCTAAAAAAGACCATTCTAAGGCACAGGTACTTTGGCCAACATGACTACCAACTTCCAGTCCCAGACTGCACTGGAGGGGACACCTGACCCAAAGGCATTTAGCCAACAAACTGAGATGGTGCCTTTTGTGAAAACATGAGCTGAGCTGATGTTGTGTATTGATTGGATCTGACTTCAAATCCACTTGTTTATGACTTAAATGATGTTGTTTTAATCCACTTGTTTATGACAAAGAAAAAAGCTGTCTTTAGAAGTTGTTTTGACGTAAGAATGGAGTTGTGTACGGTTGACATCTCTCATTTGTTGTCCTTGCTAAGCACTTAGTAACTCAGCTGCTGGGGGGCCCTCCTGGGGGCTTATGGATAAGAACACGTGGAGAAGCAACTATGGCAAGGGGACATTTGGACTGTAAATACTGAGTTTGCAAGGAATATCCCAGAGTTTCAGTCAGGACAAAGCTACCCTCTGCTGATCGAGTTCTCCAAAGATCTTGAAACACTTGCTCCTGTCATGGCTAAGGTGACTCTTTGGTGGGCAGTGGTGTTAAATTATGCAGCAGTCTCAGGAAGAGAAGGGACGTCTGTTCCTTACAGGCAGTGTCACAAGCCATGCAATGGTCCCCTGGGGTGATAACCCTTGGAGCAGTCTAGCCTGCCCACAACACCAGTGCCACTATCCCCCAGCAATGTGCTCTGGCAACAAGGGACTTTTATTTTTGCCCTGCCTCTGGACGTCAGCTTTTGGTTGGCCAAGCCCTCTCGCCCGAGAAACTGAAACTCATAGAAAAGGTACATCTCAACTGGATTTGGACTTTATTTCTATCATCTCCCCTGGAACAATAGGATAATTAATCTATCATGGGTTCAGAGGATGTTATTTATTTCTTGGCTTATTAAGAGTCATTATCCTGTATGATATTAGCTTGTGAAATCATTTTAATGAACTTGTGTTAAATAAACTATTGGCAAAGGCAGTCTCGGTCTCTGAACATAATGTGCCACCCATCAAAAAAAACATCCAATCAGATTCTCTCTCAGGAGGCAAGCGGCTACATCTTTGCACATGAAGACAGCCCTGAGCATCATTAGCCTTTACAAAAGGCTCCACTTTTTGCTTTATTTTGTGTGCTTGGAAAACTTACAGTTCCTGACTCTTTACAAGATGTATCATGATGTGAATTGTTCTGGTGTTAATCATGTTATCAGGTACCTATACAGCCCAACCTATGAGCCTCCCTTATTTCTAATCATCGGCTTTATTCAGTATCCCCTTCCTTTTTCAGCTTTTATTTTTTAATGTATTGAATATCTACTATATTCCAGGAATTGAATTTGCAGCCTAGCTTAGGGGAGGATGACCCATATACGTAGGTGATTACAAGTCAAACAATGGGTGGTATATGTCAGAGGAATGATGACATAAAGTTAAGTGTACTGAAGTTGCAAGGTAATGTCTGGTGAAATAGCTGATTTTAAGATTTCTTGATTTGTTCTCGATTTTTAATCCTCTTTTTAAATCCTCTCTTCTTCCCTGAGCTGACTTCAGCACTGGTGTGGCGATAATACGGGAAGTGTTCCCCACTCTGAGATACTTTCCAAATGCTTCTGTGAACAAAATATTTACCTATAGTCACTGTAATTAAATAACAAAGGAAAAGTGCATGCATTTTCACGGGTACCCAGTCCAAAAGGGGGACATGGATAAAAATATCATATTTAGGTTATAGGATATCCCTGGAAACAAGTAACAGTCATATCGAATTGTGATTCAATTTGGTAAATATTATCTGACTACTGGGAAATCGTGAGACATATTGTAGCAACAGAGCAGCATGTCTCCTGCAATAAACTTTTTATTTATTTAATCCAGCTCATTAATAAAGATCTTCTTTTTGTTCTCCTGATGTACGAATGCTCCAAAACCACAGGCTCACATCTTGACAGCTAATTTTGCAGGATATAATTTTCCTGCTTAACCCAAGAGGAAAAAGAGATGGATGATTGAGATTAATCATTTGTAAAATTATAATTCTGTCACAGATAATAATTTGCAAGATCTTTCCCTTTCCTGAAACCCCAGAATGTACCATAAATTGTCACACTTTGTAACCGACCGTGTAACACATTCGGGGGCTCCTAATGAAGCAAGTCTGCTAGAAAAACAAACCAGTTGCCTTATAATTGGCATGTTCCCCACGTGACTATTCTCCAGTGAAGGAATGTTGTGCCGTGGGTGAAGAAGGGTTTAAAAATTATTATTAAAGACGTGGTTATCTCCATCTATTATTACCATTTGAGCTGTAATATATGGTATTTCTTTACCTCAAGTAAGCCTGTTAGAAGACTCCATTGTGTACCCAGGTGAATTGGTCCCATGTGGAAAAATTAGCAAATTCAGAAATTTTTCATTATTTTCAATTAAAAAAGACTAACAAAATGGCCATATAAAAGTACTGACTTCTTGACAATGGATATGTGAGTTCAGGGTGGACAGGGTTTACTCTTGTACTGGCAGATCTCTCTGTAAACTTTCCTTTATTTTCTAAATCCACTTGCTAGGCATTTAATACTGTTCCAACAACAAAGGCAAAGGAACTTCAAGGATTTTTTATGAGGTTGGCAGACAGTACATAGACTGTATAAGACGCTATGGAAGGGGCAGGGGGATGGGGCATGGCTCTCTGTAGTTTCATGGCCCACATTTAGCTAAATTGATTAGGGCTGAAGTTAATGAGATCAGGGTCATGGGTTCAATGTCTGGGTGGGCCAGCTAGCTTTGCTCTGTTCACATCTGCAGACTACACTCAAATCCCACCAGTCCCAGGAATACATGCTGAAAGGGTACAGGCTGAGAGGGTTTGAATGTGTCAAAACACTCCCATCCCTAATTCTTCCTAAAAAATAGCACCTAAAGGCCTGTTTTGCCAAGATTTGACCACTTCTCCCCAAGCCCACAGCCTCCATTTTGCTTGGACCCAACACTATCTTTTGCCAAGATTATTGATGTAGCTTCTAACTCCTCTCCCTGCTACACCCCCGCCTCCTTCAGATTATTCTCAACAAAGATGCAGAGCAATCCTGTTAAAATGAAAGTCATGGTACACCACTCATGCTCAAAACCCTCTGATAGCTTCCCTTCTAACTCCAAGTAAGAGCCGAAGTTCTCGCAATGCCCAATGAGACCCTAGACAATTTGTGATTCCCACCCCTCGGTCTTTCCTCAACCCGTCGGAAACCCTCTCCTCCCAACCCCTCTGCCATTTCTGGTGTATGCTCCATAAAAAGCTTAGGCTGTCACAACTTGTAGGGGGAAAACTGTTTACCAGAAGATATTGCTCTTTTAGCTAACACCTGAAAGAAAGGAGGGGCAAAGGTCTAGCTTCCTTCTTAAGAACTAGAAAAAGGAGAAAGATAGAGAAAAAAGCCACAAATTCATTCCATATGTTTTCTTTGACAACAATAAAAGCAAAACATAAATTAACATCTCAAATATCTCAGTAAATACAAATTATCCCACTACACGTAAAAGATAATCTCTTGATTGCCTCAAAGAAAGAAAATACTTTCCTAAATTTTTTGTAAGTCCCCAGTCCTAGAGAGACACTGGTGTAGAGTGTAAAACAATTTAAAGCAGGAAGTTTGCTTTGATCTTCAGAGCTCAATGTCAGTTCAGGGAAGACAGAAATATACAGGACCAGAAGGAGGATCCCTAGAATTTTTGGAAGAGAATTATACAAATCTTTCCCGAGTATGTTCTGGCAAACTTAATGAAGGAAGTCACATTATAGAATTCATCTCAGAAGTTAGCTGTCTAATAAAAAATAATGATTTACATTTACAGACTCATACAATATCTCATTTGAGTATGTGGTACACATAAGGCATTCATTCATACATTTAAGAAACATGTACTGAGCACCTATTATAATGTAGGCACCGTTCTGGGTGCTGGTGGTAGATCAGTGAACAAACTTAACAATAGCACTGTCTTCATGGGTCTTATATTCTGGTAGGAGGAAACTATAAAAAATATAATAAATACTTTATATACTATATTACAAGCTGGAAAATGCTATGGATTAAAGGAAAAATGGACTTTAACAGGGGAAATCAAGAATGCTGGGGGTAGGGATGGCATAGGGGGCAAGGTATGTAGTTGCATGTTACCTATGTTATAGGACAGCAAGAAGGACATCATTGTCTCCACTCCACACGTCTTGGAGGTAAATGACTTCCCCAGGGGTAGCTGACAACTAGCTAGCAGATATAGTTCTGAAGCCCAGCTTTAACAAAGAAATCCTTTAACTTTGTTTTTGTCTACACCTTGCTGACTCTTTAGATAATGGAATAGCATTGTTTTGATCTGAAAGTCCCTTCAGTCATACTTAATATCTTGCTTTAAAAGCATGGTTCCATCCCAAGCACCCAAGGCCAGACCTACATCCATATGTTAGGGTTTTATCTCTGTCCACCCATGATTTCTCTATATGCCTCTATCCTACCATGCCTGCAGGAGAAGCAGGTAATGGTGGAGAGGCAAGTGACCATGTTTTGTTGAGACCTGGAGATGATCAGCTCAGTCTCTGTGGCCATGTATTTTATATACGCTTTTTTTTAGACAACAAAAAGTGACAAGCAAATATGATGAACAAATATATGGCAATATTTTATTAAGATGTGGTATTTCAAAAAGGGTCTCTAGCATTTCTCACTTACATTGAATGTCTACAACATTTCTTGGTAGAAAGTGTTGTGACTGCCCTTAGAAAATGTGTATTCAAAGGTTCTTTCAATTAAAATAAGGTAGTGAAATGAAAAAAGAAAACAGGGCAGACAATGAAAAAGAAAGAGATCGGCACCTACTAGGACACCTATATGTTCACTGACTTTCTCAAAAGGAAAAAGGATAGTACAGAAACAATCCACCCAATACAAGTAAATTAAACATGATTTAGTGATGGTAATTGAGTCTGTGGCAAAAGGACAAGTACCATTTATTTTCTGTTTTGGGCTGATGTCTCAGAAAATTTTGATTTTTAGTTGGGGTTAAGTAAGGGGAAATTGAAAAAGTGCCTGGTATGTGGCTCAGTCTTGATTGTCTATGATATGCAAAAATGATTTGGCCTTACCCTTCAGATGACTATCTTCCTGTAGCCACTTGCTTTTCACTGTTGTTTTGTTGTGGCTCCTCTGTCATAAGGATACGAAATACCCCAGTATCTTTACTATCAGTGATCGTCCTTAACATCTGGATTTCTTGGACATCTGCCTGTGACCACTCACCACCCACAAGACCACCAGGCCACCTCTACCACAAACACTCATGCAGCCCTACTCACAGTTAACTGATACACAGAGATAGAAACTCATCCTGGGCTGGAGAGTCACGAGACAAGGGAATCAGATGTTGGCTCTAATGGAAAAGTTAACAACCTCTGCTCTGGTTGTCTATATCTTCTTTGTTTGGACTTTCTGGAAGTCTGTGCTTCTAAACTAACAAATGAAGCTATGATCACATAATCCAAACAACTGGTGGAAAACTGGAAAATTCAATCAGCCAGGTGTTTTGCCTACACAATCTCATGGCCAGTTTGACTAGCTGTTTTCATTATGTTGATTATTTTCTTTTTGAATAATTGTTTTTTCCTATTATGTAAGGTAATGTATATTCATTGTGGGAAATATACACACTATATTAAAGCACAGCTGTGAACATTTTTTTAAATCCAGAATTTCTATACTTTTAATATTTTTGTATATCTCTTACAAGTCTTTAAAAAATTTTCTTATCTGTGTGTGTGTGTGTGTGTGTGTAGTTTTTTAGATATATGCTCTACCTAGAATTTGGAATCTGTTTCTCTTACCTAAAAATAAATCATGATTATTTTCCTAGATTATGAAATATTATCTTCTAGCATGATTTAATTATTGAATAGCACCATAATTTTCTTTAACCAGTCCCCTGTTGTTAGGCAACTAAATTGCTTCTAGTTTTCTAAGTTATAAATACATAAAATACTGATGAATAATTCAGGACATTTTGTACAGATATTAGATTATTAGTAATGATTATAATCTGAATGAATTTTTGCTGAATAATATTGATGAACTGACAACTAATTGCATGAGAGAGTCCAAGTAAATCTGCTAAATGACTACTTATATTTTTTTAGTTCAGTGGGACAAAAAACCAGCAGAATAACATTATCTTAAAATTTTATACTGACATATTCAATGGCATGCGTTTATATACTTAACTCATTTTGATAACAATACTCACATCAGCTCTCTGAGTTTACTAGAAGCAAAGTAAGAGGACCAACACTTATTGGTTCTGTGCTAGTCTTTGCATACGTTATCATGGTGTGCTGGTGTCTTACACTTGATTAACATATTACTAACTTAGGCTATTGAATGTATACTGATTAGAGGCACTTCAGAGACAGGAGTGTTTGAAGCTCTGTCTTCTATTGAATGTAAGTCTGAAAGGAGATGTGTCACTAATTCAGGAAATCTCCCTGAGAGTTCTTGTTTCGGAAATTACCTCTAAAGAAGCATAGATATTTATTGGTTGGGTGGACCTTTCTTCAGATTTCTACAAGGAAATCAGAATTTGTGTTGGCCCAATCAACTAAATACCTTTGGATTCTATATGAGTCACTGTGTACAGCCTTACAGCCATATTACCCAAACCAAGAGCAACTTCTCCAGGTCACTGTGCTGAACAAGATGTGGTGGCATGGGGCTTTTGAAATGTTTCTAGGGGTCCAGCTGAGCTGGGTTTCTAGAATAGCATAGCTACTAGATGTCTGAGTCTCAGTACAAATACAACTCAGAGGGACACCAAGTCATAAGGCCTTCAGTATATCTTTTTTAAATTCAGTTCCCATAATCCCATTACTTCTGATAAAAGCTATTACTTCCCAAGGCTTAAGTTACAACATTACTTCCCTAGAATCACCCTGGCCTACTGCTGTTCTGCACTGTTTAGAACCTGGAATGCAAGAAATTTCTCTTTGGTGGGAAATAAGTCAATTTGTAGCATATCTCAACCTCTTCTGCAGAAGTCTGGAGGAGACTGAGTCTGTTTTGCAGTCCTTCGTGAAGAGGGCTGCACGTGGAGACCAACCATGGACTTCTGATATCTGTTTCTATACAAGAAATCCTATGCTTGATCATTATCTGTTAGTAGAGACTTGATTGTACAGGAATACAATTCATCTTGGAAAAGACTGAGTGTTTTATTGATTGTGGAAGGTAATCACTGGATTGGAACAAATGCTAGTTATAATATGTCCATATACATCCTAAACCAGTACCAGAAAAATAGTATAAAAACAGGGTAAAAGAATATGTTCAGGGCTTCCCTGGTAGCGCAGTGGTTGAGTCCGCCTGCCAATGCAGGGGACACGGGTTCGTGCCCCGGTCCAGGAAGATTCCACATGCCGTGGAGCGGCTGCGCCCGTGAGCCATGGCCGCTGAGCCTGCACGTCCGGAGCCTGTGCTCTGCAACGGGAGAGGCCACAACAGTGAGAGGCCCGCGTACCACAAAAAAAAAAAAAAAAAAGTATGTTCAGTAGTACCTAATTTTACACCAAGTATTTCTATTAACATGGCAGGATATTCAGTAGAATTCACTGGTATTTTGAGGGGTGAAGACTTCAGAGTAACTGCTTTTTTTATACTTCTGATCTGGGTTATTTAGACTATTACCAGAGAAAGAAATGCTCAGAAGAACGAGGGGAAGATGGCGGAAGAGTAAGACGTGGAGGTCACCTTCCTCCCCACAGATACACCAGAAATACAACTACATGCGGAACAACTCCTACAAAACACCTACTGAACGCTGGCAGAAGACCTCAGACCTCCCAAAAGGCAAGAAACTCCCCACGTACCTGGGTAGGGCAAAAGAATAAACAGAGACAAAAGAATAGGGACGGGACCTGCACCAGTGGGAGGGAGCTGTGAAGGAGGAAAGATTTCCACACACTAGGAAGCCCCTTTGCGGGCGGAGACTGCGGGTGGCGGAGGGGGGAAGCTTCGGAGCTGCGGAGGAGAGCACAGCAACATGGGTGTGGAGGGCAAAGCGGAAAGATTCCAGCACAGAGGACCAGGGCCGACCGACACTCACCTGCCCGAGAGGCTTGTCTGCTCACCCGCCGGGGCGGGCGGGGCTGGGAGCTGAGGCTCGGGCTTCGGTCGGAGCGCAGGGAGAGGACTGCGGTTGGTGGCGTGAACACAGCCTACAGGGGGTTAGTCACCACGGCTAGCCAGGAGGTGGTCCGGGAAAGTCTGGACCTGCTGAAGAGGCAAGAAACTTTTTCTTCCCTCTTTGTTTCCTGGTGCGCGAGGAGAGCGGATTAAGAGCGCTGCTTAAAGGAGGTCCAGAGACGCGTGCGAGCCGCGGCTAAAAGCGCGGACCCCAGAGACAGGCATGAGACGCTAAGGCTGCTGCTGCCGCCACCGAGAAGCCTGTGTGTGAACACAGGTCACTCTCCACACCCCACTTCCGGGGAGCCTGTGCAGCCCGCCACTGCCAGGGTCCCGGGATCCAGGGACAACTCCCCCGGAAGAACGCACGGCGCGCCTCAGGCGGGTGCAACGTCACGCTGGCCTCTGCCGCCGCAGGCCCGCCCCGCACTCCGTGCCCCTCCCTCCCCCCCCCCCCACCCACCCCCGGCCTGAGTGAGCCAGAGCCCTCCAATCAGCAGCTCCTTTAACCCGATCCTGTCTGAGCGAAGAACAAACGCCCTCCAGCAACCTACGCGCACAGGCGGGGCCAAATCCAAAGCTGAGCCCCCGGGAGCTGTGCGAACAAAGAAGAGAAAGGGAAATCTCTCCCAGCAGCCTCAGAAGCAGCAGATTAAAGCTCCACAATCAACTTGATGTACCCTACATCTGTGGAATATACGAATAGACAACGAATCATCCCAAATTGAGGAGGTGGACTTTGAGACCAAGATTTATGATTTTTTTCCCCTTTTCCTCTTTTTGAGAGTGTGTATGTGTATGCTTCTGTGTGAGATTTTTGTCTATATAGCTTTGCTTCCACCATTTGTCCTAGGGTTCTATCTGTCTGGTTTTTTAAAAAAATTTTTTTCTTAATAATTATTTTTTATTTTAATAACTTTATTATATTTTATATTACTTTATTTTATTTTACTTTATCTTCTTTCTTTTTTCCTTCCTTCCCTCCTTCCTTCCTTCCTCCCTCCCTCCCTTCTTTCTTTCTTTCTTTCTACTTCTACTAATTCTTTCTTTCTACTTTTTCTCCCTTTTATTAAAAGCCATGTGGATGAAAGGCTCTTGGTGCTACAGCCAGGAGTCAGTGCTGTGCCTCTGAGGTGGGAGAGCCAACTTCAGGACACTGGTCCACAAGAGACCTCCCAGATCCACATAATATCAAACAGTGAAAATCTCCCAGAGATCTCCATCTCAACACCAGCACCCAGCTTCACTCAACGACCAGCAAGCTACAGTGCTGGACACCCTATGCCAAACAACTAGCAAGACAGGAACACAACCCCACCCATTAGCAGAGAGGCTGCCTAAAATCATAATAAGTCCACAGACACCCCAAAACACACCACTAGATGTGGACCTGCCCACCAGAAAGACAAGATCAAGCCTGATCCACCAGAACACAGGCACTAGTCCCCTCCACCAGGAAGCCTACACAACCCACTGAACCAACTTTAGGCACTGGGGACAGACACCAAAAACAAAAGGAACTACGAACCTGCAGCCTGCAAAAAGGACACCCCAAACACAGTAAGATAAGCAAAATGAGAAGACAGAAAAACACAAAGCAGATGAAGGAGCAAGATAAAAACCCACCAGACCTAACAAATGAAGAGGAAATAGGCAGTCTACCTGAACAAGAATTCAGAATAATGATAGTAAAGATGATCCAAAATCTTGGAAATAGAATAGACAAAATGCAAGAAACATTTAACAAGACCTAGAAGAACTAAAGATGAAACAAATAATGATGAACAACACAATAAATGAAATTAAAAATACACTAGGTGGGATCAATAGCAGAATAACTGAGGCAGAAGAACGGATAAGCGACCTGGAAGATAAAAGAGTGGAAATAACTACTGCAGAGCAGAATAAAGAAAAAAGAACGAAAAGAACTGAGGACAGTCTCAGAGACCTCTGGGACAACATTAAACATACCAACATTCGAATTATAGGGGTTCCAGAAGAAGAAGAGAAAAAGAAAAGGACTGAGAAAATATTTGAAGAGATTATAGTTGAAAACTTCCCTAATATGGGAAAGGAAATAGTTAATCAAGTCCAGGAAGCACAGAGAGTCCCATACAGGATAAATCCAAGGTGAAATACGCAAAGACACATATTAATCAAACTGTCAAAAATTAAATACAAAGAAAACATATTAAAAGCAGCAAGGGAAAAACAACAAATAACACACAAGGGAATCCCCATAAGGTTAACAGCTGATCTTTCAGCAGAAACTCTGCATGCCAGAAGGGAGTGGCAGGACATATTGAAAGTGTTGAAGGAGAAAAACCTGCAACCAAGATTACTCTACCCAGCAAGGATCTCATTCAGATTTGATGGAGAAATTAAAACCTTTACAGACAAGCAAAAGCTGAGAGAGTTCAGCACCACCAAACCAGCTTTACAACAAATGCTAAAGGTACTTCTCTAGGCAAGAAACACAAGAGAAGCAAAAGACCTACAATAACGAACCCAAAACAATTGAGAAAATGGGAATAGGAACATACATATCGATAATTACCTTAAATGTAAATGGACTAAATGCTCCCACCAAAAGACACAGATTGGCTGAATGGATACAAAAACAAGACCCATATATGTGCTGTCTACAAGAGACCCACTTCAGACCTAGAGACACATACAGACTGAAAGTAAGGGGAGGGAAAAAGATATTCCATGCAAACGGAAACCAAAAGAGAGCTGGAGTAGCAATTCTCATATCAGACAAAACAGACTTTAAAATAAAGACTATTACAAGAGACAAAGAAGGACACAACATAATGATCAAGGGATCGATCCAAGAAGAAAATAAAACAATTGTGAATATTTACGCACCCAACATAGGAGCACTTCAATACATAAGGCAAATACTAACAGCCATAAAAGGGGAAATCGACAGTAACACATTCATAGCAGGGGACTTTAACACCGCACTTTCACCAATCAACAGATCATCCAAAATGAAAATAAATAAGGAAACACAAGCTTTAAATGATACATTAAACAAGATGGACTTAATTGATATTTATAGGACATTCCATCCAAAAACAACAGAATACACATTCTTCTCAAGTGCTCATGGAACATTCTCCAGGATAGATCATATCTTGGGTCACAAATCAAGCCTTGGTAAATTTAAGAAAATTGCAATCGTATCATGTATCTTTTCCGACCACAATGCTATGAGACTAGATATCAGTTACAGGAAAAGATCTGTAAAAAATACAAACACATGGAGGCTAAACAATACACTACTTAATAACGAAGTGATCACTGAAGAAATCAAAGAGGATATCAAAAAATACCTAGAAACAAATGACAATGGAGACACAACGACCCAAAACCTATGGGATGAAGCAAAAGCAGTTCTAAGAGGGAAGTTTATAGCAATACAATCCTACCTTAAGAAACAGGAAACATCTCGAATAAACAACCTACTCTTGCACCTAAAGCAATTAGAGAAAGAAGAACAAAAAACCCCCAAAGTTAGCAGAAGGAAAGAAATCATAAAGATCAGATCAGAAATACATGAAAAAGAAATGAAGGAAACAATAGCAAAGATCAATAAAACTAAAAGCTGGTTCTTTGAGAAGATAAACAAAATTGATAAACCATTATTAGCCAGACTCATCAAGAAAAAAAGGGAGAAGACTCAAATCAATAGAATTAGAAATGAAAAAGGAGAAGTAACAACTGACACTGCAGAAATACAAAGGATCATGAGAGATTACTACAAGAAACTCTATGCCAATAAAACGGACAACCTGGAAGAAATGGACAAATTCTTAGAAATGCACAACCTGCCAAGACTGAATCAGGAAGGAAGAGAAAATATGAACAGACCAATCACAAGCACTGAAATTGAAACTGTGATTAAAAATCTTCCAACAAACAAAAGCCCAGGACCAGATGGCTTCACAGGCGAATTCTATCAAACATTTAGAGAAGAGCTAACACCTATCCTTCTCAAACTCTTCCAAAATATAGCAGAGGGAGGAACACTCCCAAACTCATTCTACGAGGCCACCATCACCTTGATACCCAAACCAGACAATGATGTCACAAAGAAAGAAAACTACAGTCCAATATCACTGATGAACATAGATGCAAAAATCCTCAACAAAACACTAGCAAACAGAATCCAACAGCACATTAAAAGGATCATACACCATGATCAAGTGGGGTTTATTCCGGGAAAGCAAGGATTCTTCAATATACGCAAATCAATCAACGTGATACACCATATTAACAAATTGAAGGAGAAAAACCATATGATCATCTCAATAGATGCAGAGAAAGCTTTTGACAAAATTCAACACCCATTTATGATAACTCTGCAGAAAGTAAGCATAGAGGGATCTTTCTTCAACATAATAAGGGCCATATATGACAAACCCACAGCCAACATCATCCTCAATGGTGAAAAATTGAAACCATTTCCACTAAGATCAGGAACAAGACAAGGTTGCCCACTCTCACCACCGTTATTCAACATAGTTATGGAAGTCCTAGCCACAGCAATCAGAGAAGAAAAAGAAATAAAAGGAATACAAATTGGAAAAGAAGAAGTAAAGCTGTCACTGTTTGCAGATGACATGATACTATACATAGAGAATCCTAAAGATGCTACCAGAAAACTACTAGAGCTAATCAATGAATTTGGTAAAGTAGCAGAATACAAAATTAATGCATAGAAATCTCTGGCATTCCTATATACTAATGATGAAAAATCTGAAAGTGAAATCAAGAAAACACTCCCATTTACCATTGCAAGAAGAAGAATAAAATATCTAGGAATAAACCTACCTAAGGAGACAAAAGACCTGTATGCAGAAAATTATAAGACACTGATGAAAGAAATTAAGGATGATACAAAGAGATGGAGAGATATACCATGTTCTTGATTTGGAAGAATCAACATTGTGAAAATGACTCTACTACCCAAAGCCATCAACAGAGTCAATGCAATCCCTATCAAACTACCACTGGCATTTTTCACAGAAGTAGAACAAAAAATTTCACAATTTGTATAGAAACACAAAAGACCCCGAATAGCCAAAGCAATGTTGAGAATGAAAAATGGAGCTGGAGGAGTCAGGCTCCCTGACTTCAGACTATATTACAAAGCTACAGTAATCAAGACAGTATGGTACTGGCACAAAAACAGAAAGATAGATCAATGGAACAGGATAGAAAGCCCAGAGATAAACCCACACACATATGGTCACCTTATCTTTGATAAAGGAGGCAGGAACGTACAGTGGAGAAAGGACAGCCTCTTCAATAAGTGGTGCTGGGAAAACTGGACAGCTACATAGAAAAGTATGAGATTAGATCACTCCCTAACACCATACACAAAAATAAGCTCAAAATGGATTAAAGACCTAAATGTAAGGCCAGAAACTATCAAACTCTTAGAGGAAAACATAGGCAGAACACTCTATGACATAAATCACAGCAAGATCCTTTTTGACCCACCTCCTAGAGAAATGGAAATAAAAACAAAAATAAACAAATGGGCCCTAATGAAACTTCAAAGCTTTTGCACAGCAAAGGAAACCATAAACAAGATCAAAAGACAAGCCACAGAATGGGAGAAAATTTTGCAAATGAAGCAACTGACAAAGGATTAATGTCCAAAATTTACAAGCACTCATGCAGCTCAAAACCAAAAAGCAAACAACCCAATCCAAAAATGGGCAGAAGACCTAAATAGACATTTCTCCAAAGAAGATATACAGACTGCCAACAAACACATGAAAGAATGCTCAACATCATTAATCATTAGAGAAATGCAAATCAAAACTACAATGAGATATCATCTCACACTGGTCAGAATGGCCATCATCAAAAAATCTGGAAACAATAAATGCTGGAGAGGGTGTGGAGAAAAGGGAACCCTCTTGCACTGCTGGTGGGAATGTGAATTGGTACAGCCACTATGGAGAACAATATGGAGGTTCCTTAAAAAACTACAAATAGAGCTACCATATGACCCAGCAATCCCACTACTGGGCATATACCCTGAGAAAACCATAATTCAAAAAGAGTCATGTACCACAATGTTCATTGCAGCTCTATTTACAATAGCCCGGAGATGGAAACAACCTAAGTGCCCATCATCGGATGAATGGATAAAGAAGATGTGGCACATATATACAGTGGAATATTACTCAGCCATAAAAAGAAACGAAATTGAGCTATTTGTAATGAGATGGATAGACCTAGAGTCTGTCATACAGTAGAGTGAAGTAAGTCAGAAAGAGAAAGACAAATACCGTATGCTAACACATACGTATGGAATTTAAGAAAAAAAAATGTCATGAAGAACCTGTGGTAAGACAGGAATAAAGACACACACCTACTAGAGAATGGACTTGAGGATATGGGGAGGGGAAAGAGCAAGCTGTGACAAAGCGAGAGAGAGGCATGGACATATATACACTACCAAATGTAAGGTAGATAGCTAGTGGGAAGCAGCCGCATAGCACAGGGAGATCAGCTCGGTGCTTTGTGACCGCCTGGAGGGGTGGGATAGGGAGGGTGGGAGGGAGGGAGACGCAAGAGGGAAGAGATATGGGAACATATGTATATGTATAACTGATTCACTTTGTTATAAAGCAGAAACTAACACACCATTGTAAAGCAATTATACTCCAATAAAGATGTAAAAATAAATAAAATAAAATAAAATTATAAAAAGAAATGCTCAATATTTTGAGCCCATTAGGGGCCTAGAAATGTGAAGCATGTAAAGTAGATAGTTTAAGTTTCTTTTCAAGTTTCTGTATAAATCTACATGGCTCTTTAGTAATTAAAGCATATCCTAATTGCTTGAGGCCATCCAACTGGAATAAACATTGGGAATCTTGACCACTTCCTGTGGAAAGAATCAGCTCCAGCCCATTGTGAGAGAATTGAGGGAACCCACGAGGAGGCGCTCACTCTTTGACATCCACTGATGTAGGCAATTGGGCCATCCCACAAGCCCCCCTTGCTCAGGGAAATGAAGATAAGAACTAGGTATGGTAACCATAGCCATGAAGAATCTTACAATAAACAAGCAGAAATGTTCTTCAACTTGAGTCATGGCTTTCAATGTGCAGGTTCATTCAGGAAGAAACATAGTAATGGTTACAGAATGAATATGTGCGACCAAAAATGTACTTTCAGATTTTAGGGTATTCTTATATATGACATCCCATCTCCAAGAAGGAGTGAGTTCTGCTAGAAAAATCACATTGCCCAGTCGCTACCTTTAGAAGTTACCAGTTCACTTACTTCATTTTTACCAATTATGCTACGTTTGTACCCCTTGGCTTGTCAGCAGGTCTCTGTGTGTACACCCATGACTCCAGTTGGCTTGTTTTACTGGTTTAACCTGGGAGTCCTAGAATTCTATTGACTGCATTTCTTGTTAAAACAAAAACCAAAACCAAACCCAAAATCAAACAAACAAAAAGCTGGCATCACTTTAAGGGACACTTGCTGTCCTATCAGACCACTGATTTGAACGTAATACAAGACTGTATAGTTTTAGCATTAGGTTTAGTAATTACATGTGTGCATTTTAATTAAACCAACTGATGTTCTCTCAGGGCCTACTAGAGCCTATAAAGCTAGGAAGCCCAAATTTATTGCACTCTCATGGGAAGGAAAATAGCATACCTCGTAAGGGTATATTGTATTTTGGTTTGATGTTTATACGGCTAGGATTGTCACCCTTGGTTCTGAAACCTGAGGTGAATTGGGACATATTTCAGTTCATGGATAGTTTTAACTTGTAAAATGAAACAATCTGATCTGACTCTATTTAAGAAACTAATGCAAGAAGGAGAGATCATAGATTGGGAAATTAAGTAAATTCAACAACAAAGAAAATATCTGTTAGTGATTGGAATAATCCTCCTAAATGGCGGTCTGAGTTGATGACCTAAATGAATTTATGCCTAGGAAGTTAAAGCTTTGCTCTGATGTAGATGAACCAGACAGCCTCAAATCAAAATGTATTAAAACTTTAAAAGCATTGCATCCATCCATTCTCCATCAATAGAAATGCTTTATATAAGTTACATAAAGGAGAGAGAATGAAAACATGAGATGTTCATCAAAATATTTATACCTTGCTCTGTCGTGAGAACTATTACATGCTGATATTTTGCCATATTTCTGTTAGAAAAGACAGGAAGTCCTCATCTCAGGGCCCCATATAAGAAATGAGATGGGACTGGATGTCGTCACTGTCAATCATTCAGGTATAAGAGAGGGAGGTGGATCATCTGCTTCCCAGTGAAGTGAGACCAGAAGGTACCTGTGTCATCTTTGTCAGCCTCTTTACTGCTTTAACTTTTCAATATAATTCAAAGAAAGAAACCTCCCGACAGAGGGATGGCTGTGAATCCAAAGTGAGAAATACGTGAATAATAGCTAATATTATCAAGAGCAGAAACTAAAAGAGCTTGTAGAAAATCCTTTTTGTTTCATCTCGGAGTTTTGAAATTTTCCCTCAATGCTTATAAAATGAGCAAATTAATTAAGGGAGGACCTAGAAAAGAGAAGGGACTCTCCCCTGATCTTTAGCCAAGAATGCTCTGTAAACACTCCCCAGTAATCTGGCAAGGTAGCATTATATCATCATTATTTCACAAACAAAGAAATTGAGACCAAGAAAGATCAGACATCTCTTTCAATATCACCCTGCAGGGAAGTAGTAAAATGGGAAACCTTATCTGCGGGCTCTGTCAAGGCTTTTTCAAATAGCAGGGTGAGAATGACAAGATAATCTTGAAAGATGTGAAAATAAAGAATGTATATTTAGATGGTTAAACAAAATCGATGATTTGAAAACCGTAGGTAAAGTGACTTATATGTCACTGCTATAAACCCCAGCCCTCCTGAAGGCAAGAGCAGGCCATCTGTCTCTTCAAAACAGAAATGAGATGTATTTAGAGAGGAAGCTCTTAGGCTTATTTCACTACCCTACAGTAAACTAAGGTGGCGACACCTCCTGAGAACAAAGGTATACAATGGTAAACTCCTGTCGGAATTGCTGAAATAAATATGAAGTTACTTCGTTTTCTGGATTTGGACTTGTTTGGGTTCTGAGAGCCAAGTTCCTTCTGACCGTGCGAACATGTGAGGCTTCAATAAGCCATGAAACTTTTAACACTGATGCTAACAAAAGTCTGCACATTTTTGGAATCATTTTTGGAGTCAACCTTAGGAATATTTCTGGAGCCAGATGACATAATTACCCTCATTTTTTAGTCAACCACACCCGATTGATTATTGAACAACAAAAATGTTATTAGTCATACTGTAAATCCTCTGTACAGCCCAAAGTGGTTCCAAATTATTTATATGTAGTAAAAACTTTGGACACTTTCAGAGGACAAATATCTGACCCCTTATGCATATTCAAAATAATATCCCAAAGTCTAGGAAGACAGTTTCTAAAAAATGAGCTCCAACAATTACAAAGCAATGTCAGTGTAGTTTGAATAGCGGCCTCCAAGGTGACTACTTAAATGACTTCACTGGATGTTTGGGTCCAGAAATGTTTATATAATTAATTCAAGAATTCTTCTCATAGGGAACTTTCTTCAAATAAGATAATGGCTTAATGTGTCATTGATTTCAATAGTAATTTCACATTTTGATTATGTATTATTCACTCCTATGATTTTTCTTTCTAATTGAGATATACCTTCCAGTAAAGGACACAGATCTCATGTGTACAGCCTGGAGAATTTTAACACATGTATATATACTTCTGGGTAATGAACACCAAGATCAAGATATAGAACATTTCAGGCACCCCACAAGGCTCCCTATATCCCCTACCAGTCTGCATCCCCACCTCAGGCTGACTACTGATCTTACCTCTAACCACAGTAGATGAGTTTAGCTTACTTTTGAATTTCATATAAATAAAATCATAGAATTGTACTGTTTTGTATCTGACTTCTTTCACTTAATATCATATTTATGAGATGCACCCATGCTCCTGTGTGTAACAGTATTTGTTTTGTTTTGTTTTTTTAATTTTTATTCATATATTTATTTTTATTTTTTGGCTGCATTGGGTCTTCGTTGCTGCGTGTGGGCTTTCTCTAGTTTCTCTAGTTGTTTTCTAGTTGCAGTGAGCAGGGGTTACTCTTTGTTGCGGCTCTAGGCATGTGGGCTTCAGTAGTTGTGGCACATGGGCTCAGTAGTTGCGGCTCGTGGGCTTTAGAGTGCAGGCTCAGTAGTTGTGGTGCACAGGCTTAGCTGCTCCGCGGCATGTGGGATCTTCCCGGACCAGGGATTGAACCCGTGTCCCCTGCATTGGAAAGTGGATTCTTAACCACCACGCCACCAGGGAAGTCCGTGTAACAGTATTTTGTTCTTTTTGTTGCTTTGAACATTCCATTCTGAGGTTACACCACAATGCATAAACCCATTCTACTGCTGGTAGATGTTTAGATTATTTACGTTTGGGGCTGTTATGGATAAAGCTAGTATGAGCACTCTTAGATGTGCTTCTGGGTCCTCATTTCTGTTTGGTATGTTGCCAGGAGAAAAACTGCTGTGTCATACCTATTTTAACTTTCATAAGCACTGCCAGAAATTTTTTTCAAAGTGTTTATACCAATTTACACTCTGGTGTTTGTTAAATGACATAAAAGGAAAGACCATTTAAGCAATTGACCTTCCTATATTCATCAGTATTTCTTTACATGAGCTGTTCTTTTTTTTAAGAGAAGCTTGGAGATATTAAAACAAAATCACTGCCATATTATTTTCCTCTTTGCCCTCCTGGACTATTTCTAATCCATTGAATTTGTAAAGTCTCCATCTTCTTTCTTGCTATTTTCGCTGGAGACATAAGGTGATTCCTTTATGGCACTTCACTGTTGATTTGTGTGTCTTGTATTTGCACTTGGGGTGAATGGCTGGCAAGAGAGTGCACCATGCTCTCCTCTCTCACCTGCTGCCTGTGTGGATAAGACTGTGATCAGCCTCAGAGGTGGAAGGCCATGACTTGCTCTGTGTGTGAGCAGACATGAGACCCAGGAGGTTTGACAAAGGCAGTGTGATATCTTCCACAGCATCTCATAAAATTCAGAGAAGTATAGTGATAAATTCAATTCCAAATCCCATGGTCGCCACTATTTGAGCCTCCACCTTGTCATCACTCAAGAGCTCATCATTAACTTGCCCAGATAATTACCCTTTGGTAAGGCCAAGGTTCTAATTCTAGTCAAGAAAACAAAATATCACTGGCAGTTCTTCCCAGCTGTATGTTTTAGTGATTCCAGATGTGCAAATCAAAGAAATGCTGGCAACAGTGTGCTGTCCAAAAAAAAATAAAAAGGAAATGAAATGTGCAGACTGTTTTCTAAACATTTCAAAGACCCTGGAAATCCAGCTGACACCAAAATCAATATTTGCATTTTAATCTTTGCTTAATTTGAACTAATAGAGTCTGTACCAAAGATAAAAGCCATTTGAAGTTCAATTTATTTCTTTTCCCCCATTATTATTTTTGTCCCTACTACTTTTTTGTAAAACATTTTGGAGGAAGCAGATATTTGATTTAAATCCTTCATTTTCAAAATAAATATCTTTCTTTGCTGGGAACACAGATCAGGAATCCTGTATTGGGAGTTCTGTTTATAATATATTATCGTATTATGCATGGCTTAACAGTTCTTTATTTTTTTTTTTTTACTGAACCTGAACTAAAGTGAATTGGTACTAATTTGTACTAATTTGGTACAAATTTCATATGTGTGTACTGGATATAACTCGAATAACAAAATAAAGCTATAATAATTAGCAAAATGCTATAATATGACATAGTTTAAAAATTTTTACCTCATTACAAAATAAAAAGAATAATAGTAATAATAAATTATACTATGTGATCATGATAACAGTCCATGTTAAATCAAAACAATAGCCCATGTTAGTTTATAATTTGGGTCTCTGACGATTTCACCCAACTAGAACATGAGAATGAGAAATTTAAGAGGAAATAAAGGGCCATTATGTAGGCTAAATAGACATATCGAAAGTCATAACATCATGTGCATCTATACATTTCTTAGATTTTTTTTTCCAGTTTTACTGGGATGTAACTGACATACCTCACTGTATAATTTAAGATGTACAGCATAATGGTCTGACTTACATATATAGTGAAATAATTACCATGGTAAGTTTAGTTTAGCATCCTCATGTGCTTTTTAAAAATTATTTCGGGGAACTTCCCTGGTGGCGCAGTAGTTAAGAATCTGCCTGCCAACGCAAGGGACATGGGATAGATCCCTGGTCCGGGAAGATCCCACATGCCGCAGAGCAACTAAACCTGTGAGCCACAACTACTGAGCCTGTGTTCTAGAGCTCGCGAGCTGCTACTACTGAACCTGCACGCCTAGAGCCCATGTTCCACAGCAAGAGAAGCCACCACAATGAGAAGTCTGTGCACCGCAACAAAGAGTAGCCCCGGCTTGCCACAACTAGAGAAAGCCTGCACGCAGCAACGAAGCCCCAACGCAGCCACAAGTAAAAATTAAAAATTAAAAAAAAAAATTATTTCAGGCTTCCACTCAGGGCCTATTTACTTTTAATTTACTCAAAATCCTAACCAACCATGAAAAGCAATTGGTTTTCAAACTCATGGTAGAAGTGAAACAGGTTAGTGAGAGTTTGAAACAGTGCCACAGAAAACCACATGAATGGCAGGAAGAAATGATAGCTAATAACAATAAAGTAATAGTTACACAAAGTACAAAAGCGATAGTAATTACTTTATAATTCTTACTGAAAAAGCATGGCTGCTGCAGCCATTTTGTTTAAAGAAAACAGCTTACCTGCCTCAGGTACATCTTTCTGCTTTTTTACTCTAGTGGGTGCAGCGCCGGCTTCAGGCGGAGGTAACCTGAAAGCCCCTTGCTTGGGTTGCATCACAAGGATCCCTCTCTGCCCTCACGCTTCTCTGGTGTTGCACATGATCACCAAAAGCAGCTCACGTGGCCATTCTTATGCAAAGCAAACCTGGATTTATCACTTCTGGAGGTCACACTTGACCCACCAGGCAAAGTCAGTGGACAAATAGCCCCCTCTGACGCTTGGGTGAACAAAACTGCAGTTCACCCTCAGAAGTTCCCAAGCCGAGATGGAGCCCAGTTGCCCACTATGTGAGCAGCATGAGAATGGCCCACAGACTGGCTTCCCCTACTTCCCAGTTCCATTCTTCCCAGACTCTGATCTCGGTTCCTTGGGATTGCTTCCCAAAGTTAGTGACTTGCATGCAAGTCCTTTGTCTTGGGCTGTGTTTTTCCAGAAAAACTTACACTGAGACAGTTGATACCTAAAAATAACCCTGAAAAGCAGACTCTTAGCATGGGATTGAAGGACTGGGGCACTTGATTTCTAGTTGCAGTACAATTGGCCCTGTCACTTGGCCTACAAGATTCAGCAGATATATTGGTTCTAGAGGTATCCATGGTGATTGGATGCCATTCCTCCATAGAAGAGTCACAGCAGAGATTAGCAGTCTAGCACAAGGCTGGGCCTCATGTGGCATAAAACTACTCCCTGTTGTCAAATCAGCTCCTAGCCTAGCAGAGTGACTGTGTAATCTGAGACTACATGATTCCATCAGATTCCCCAAGTCACAAGCTCAGACAGGTGGCCCAGTAGTTTATTGTTAGATAGAAATGGTACATGTGCTAGTTGGGCCTGAGCAGATCTGGATAGCAAAAGTTTTTCTGTATCACCTCCCTCTGTTGTATTACTGCCTCTCCCTCACCTTACACTGCTGGCCTCAGAGGTTTGCAATACCCAGCCAACAGAGGAGGAAAAACCCTTGCAACAGAAATGGGTCAGCTTTTTGTATTGGTACAAGCTAGAAATGCACCACAGTTCCACTCAAAGAAGGCCCTGGAATGATGGTGATGGTAAATCCTCTCCTTTGGTAGATCTATGGGCCAGGAAATTCAGTCTCTAAATGGGGAGTACGGATTTGGGTGGACAGCTAGCAGTCTTATCAACTCCTCCCTTACTCTCCTTACAAATGATTTGGTACTTACTATGTGGCAGGCATTATTCTATTCAACTTTTACATTCAACTCTGAAAATTAGGTATCATTCTGATATATGTTTTGTTTTTAAGTAACTAAGATAGGTTCAATTATTTGCTTAAGGACACAGCTGTTCAGTGGGTTGTTCAGTGTATGCCATGGACTACACAGTCCGTGCTCTTTCTACTATATTGTATTAACTATCAAGTATAATAGTATATATTGTAGTTCCCAAAATGATGATTCCAAGCCAAAAAAGATTAAAATTCATTTAGCACACTGTTTAAGGACACTAGGAAATGTGCCATATACTTTAGAAAGATTTTAACTCAAAAGGTCAAGAGTAAAAGCTTGGCGTTCAGAAGTGTGAGTCTCCCAATCTCAAAAATAAACCCAACTGTTATGACTGTAGTACAACTTGTGAATTCAAGAAGATATGGATCTAGCAGGAGAACTTAAGAAAATAGGGAAACTGGGAACACCAAATTAAAACTGGTTTTCATCTGGACCGTTTGCAAGTTATATTCCAGGGAGCCCCCGGATGATATAATTGTCCTTCAGAGTATATCATGGGGTTAGAGGCACTTACTACAGCTAGGTAGCAGTTTGGGCCCACTTATCTCCTTAATAGCATGCTTACTTTCTATTCTAAATGTTGAGGTTCTATCTAAAATTACATTTGAAAAAGGAATTTACTACTATAAAAATAAACTTTGTGAACCACAACTGGAAAGCTTCACATATACCATAGGGATATATCAAAATACTGGGCTTCCCCATGCTTTGGAGGTAATGCACAGATTAGTTCTTCGAAGTATCAACAATTTCTAGTCCAAAAATAAGCTATTATCCTGTACCTGGCTAACAGGATCTCTGCCATTACATGATAACATCAGAGTCAGCTGGGCTACAATATTATAATAATGTTCTTATCTAGTAATATAAATGTACACTTCTTTGGAGTAACTCTATATCCAAATCCAGGCTTGGGCCTGTTTTTTTGTGGTTGTGGGAATAAAAAGGTTCAGATAAGTAATATTTAAAATTAGCATAACATTCCCACCTGCCCTTCCCCGCCTGCAGTAAGAAGTGCCTTGCAGAGTTATGTCTGTGTCCCTGAACTATGCTAGGCAGATGGGGTTTGATTGGCCTCTAGGCCTAAAGTGCTCAGAAAACACTTCAACAAGTGGAGACAGGAAGGTCTTTGACACTGAGGGTGGTTATTTGAAGGTGATGCACTGCAGAATGTGTCTGAGAATCGAAGTTAGAGCTTAGTAACAGGGAAGGCCGTCTGCAAAATGGAAACTCATTTCTCTAAGCCATAGGGCAGCCTAACGAATCCATTTGGGGGCCGAGTTCTTCAAATGGCCTTAGAGTTGTTCGAAGACAGACTCTAAGGTCATATTGAGTGTATCAGGCTTCAGGCTCATTCATTCTTTGGAAACATTATAAGAGCCATAGCTTAACAATAAGAACAAGCAAAGTTTTCAGGTTTTATTCCTGCTGGATTTTTTTCCCAAGGTCATCTTTTTTATATTTCTTTCCTCTCTTCCTGTTTAAGTTATAGCTTTTCTCTAAATCAGGTGAGCCCCTACTGGATAATCTGCCCTCTAATAAAATCAATTCATCTTTCACTGACCTCTGCATTCAATTACACCACTTTTAAAAGCTCTCCAAGTTAAAATTTTTTCAAGATCTGTTGATAAATCATGTTATTAAATGAAACCTTCAGATATTTAAAAAATTTCTTCTGCTTAAAACACAATATGAGCATAAACAACAGTAACAAAAATTCCATCCCCCCTCTTTGATAGCCCAGCATCCTCCCCACAGTTTTTGAGGAAAATGCAGCACAGCCGAAAACACAGTGTCTGTTCTCCACATCCCATCCCTGCCCCCAAGCTCCAGGGTTTCATGTAGATTGGAGTCATCAAGCACCGGGGGTAGGAAATCCCAAGAAGTTAGGAGAAATTAATTTGTACTAAAATTTACTCCCAAAAAGGAAAAAAAAAATAGCTGAAAGAGAAAAGGCCATCAATAGGAGGCATGTCAGAAGTAGTCTGAGTAAGGAGAGAGGCAGGGAGTTGTTGTCACCTTGCGTGGGAGAGTTGGAGAGGCAGAGGATGGAGGACGAGTGGGAACAGAGGAAAGTTCAACCAGTGCACAGGAATCCAGGCTGAAGAAGTGGCCACCCTTCATCTGAAGCTATGGCCCCCAGCCCCTAATCCCCTTGCCAGTGCCTCTCAAATTCCGCATTTTGTTAAAATGCAGATCTGATTCCATGGACCTGAAGTGGGGCCTCAGATTCTGCATTTCTAACTCTCTCCCAACTTGATACTGCAGGGCTAGGAACCAAACGTTGAGTTACAAGTTTAACCAACCACTGTTCCTCAGAATAGAGAGCCCAGAAATAAACACACACACCTACGGTCAATTAATCTTCAATAAAGGAGGCAATAATACACAATGGGAAAAAGATAGTCTCTTCAGCAAGTGGTATTGGGAAAGTTGGACAGCCACATGTAAATCAATGAAGTTAGAATACACCCTCACACCATACACAAAAATAAACTCAAAATGGCTTTAAGACTTAAATATAAGACAGGACACCATAAAACTCCTAGAAGAGAACATAGGCAAAACATTCTCTGACATAAATTGTACCAGTGTTTTCTTAGGTCAGTCTCCTAAAGCAATAGAAATAAGAGCAAAAATAAACAAACGGGACCTAATCAAACTTACAAGCTTTTGTATAGCAAAGGAGACCACACGCAAAGTGAAAAGACAGCTGATGGACTGGCAGAAAATATTTGCAAATGATGCAACCGACAAGGGCATAATTTCCAAAATATACAAACAGCTCATACAACTCAACAACAAAAAAACAAACAACCCAATCAAAAAATGGGCAGAAGACCTAAACAGACATTTCTCCAAAGAAGACATACAAATGGCCAAAAGGCACATGAAAAGATGCTCAACATCACTAATTATTAGAGAAATGCAAATCAAAACTACAATGAGGTACCACCTCACACCGGTCAGAATGGCCATCATTTTAAAATCTACAAATAACATACGTTGGAGAGGGTGTGGAGAAAAGGGAACCCTCCTACATTGTTGGTGGGAATGTAAACTGGTGCAGCCACAATGGAAAACAGTATAGAGGTTCCTCAAAAAACTAAAAATAGAGTTGCCATATGATCCAGCAATCCCACTCCTAGATATATATCTGGACAAAACTATAATTCAAAAAGATACCTGCACCTGTATGTTCATTGCAGTACTATTCACAATAGCCAAGACATGGAAACAACTTAAATGTCTATCGATATGAATGGATAAAGAAGATGTGGTACATATATACAATGGAATACTACTCTGCCATAAAAAGGAATGAAACAATGCTATCTGCAGCAACATGGATGGACCTAGAGATTATCATACTAAATGAAGTAAGTCAGAAAGAGAAAGACAAACACCATATGATATCATTTATATGTGGAATCTAAAATATAACACAAATCAACTTATCTATGAAGCAGAAACAGACCCACAGACATAGAGAACAGACTTGTGGTTGCCAATGGGATGGGGAGTGGGGAAGGGATGGATTGAGAATTTGGAATTAGTAGATGCAAACTATTATATATAGAATGGATAAATAATAAGGTCCTACTGTATAGCACAGAGAACTATATTCAATATCCTGTGATAAGCCATAATGGAAAAGAATTATGAGAAAGAATGTATATATATGTATGTGTATATATATATATATATATATATGTATGTATAACTGAATCACTTTGCTATACAGCAGAAAATTAACACAACATTGTAAATCAACTATACTTCAATAAAATAAATTAAACCCCCCACCTCCCCTAAAAAACAACCACTGGGCTTAATCTCTTAAATGTCCCTCCAGAGGCAATTGCTGAATATACAATCATAACATGTACAAGTTTTTTAAAAGATATAATAACTTACTGTATCAGCCAGCATTCTCCAGAGAAACAGAACCAATCTCTTTATATACAGGGGTGTAGGGGAGGGAAAGATTTTTAAGAAATTGGCTCACCCAATTGTGGGGATTCGTAAAACTGAAATTTATAGGGCAGGCTGGAAATTAAGGTGAGAGTACATGTAACTGTCATAAGGCAGAACTTCTTTTCCAGAAACCTCAGTTTTACTCTTAAGGCTTTCAACTGATTGGATGAGGCCCACCCATGTTATCAAGGGTGATGTGTTTTATTTAAAGTTAACTAATTATAAATATTAATCACATCTACAAATACCTTCAGAGTAACAACTAGATTAGTGTTTGAACAAACAACTGCAGGCCATGGTCTGGACAACCTGACATATAACATTAACTATCACAAATATCAATACTGTATAATTTTCAGTAAATTTGCTTTTTTCCCCCACAAAATGCCTTGGAAATCATTCTTCATTAATAGCTACATTGTATTCTATTACATGAATGTATCAAAATCGTATAAGAAGTCTTTTATCGTTGGATATTTTACTCTTCACTATTACAAAAATGCTGTTGTGAACATTTTAGAAAAAATGTCTTTAACTACAAGGATGAATACATCTGTAGCGTAAATATTTAGATCTGAAAATATTAGTCAAGGGGTGTGTAAAGTTCTACTTTTCATAGCAATTAACCAACTGATTTTGCAAAAGAGACTTTGCTGATTTATACCCTTACTAAAAATGGGTAAGAATTTGTTTTTACATATTCTCAATGACACGTTATATTACAAAATATTTTCAACTTTGCCATTCTGATACATGAAAAATGTTCATTCAAGTTTTATTCTGTGGATGATCACTTTTTTTTTTACATTTTGAAGTTATTTGCATTTCCATTTCTTCTGTTGCCCACTTTTCTGGAGTCATTAGTATTTTTATTATTGATTTATTAGAGTTCAATATATCTTATGAATATTAGCCATTTTGTATATATACACACAATGCAAATATATTTTATTCTGGTGTGTTGTTTGCCTTTTAACTTCATTTCTGGTATTTTTCACCATGCAAATATTAATTTTTTCATTTTAATGCACAGTTTTTTGTCATTAATTTTATGGCTTCTGGATTTTGTGTCCAGACTTTCCCTCCAAGAAAGTATGAATTTTTTTTCTATATTTTCTTCTATACTTGTGTGGTATCTCATTTTGTGTTAAAATCTTTGACCATCTTTATTTTGGTGTAAAGAGTGTAATAGAGATAAACTCCCCATTCTCATTCTTTGGACTAGTCAGTTGTTCAAAATCCATTTGTTTGATAATCCACTTTTTATCACATATTAAATTCCACCATGTACTGGCTCTACTTATAAAATATATATCCTGGAAAATCTATCACATAATATCAATATTTATGACTTTTTCTACAATATGTCTAATACTCCTAATAGAAGAGCTAGTCCCCCTCAGAATTCTTGTACTTTGAAACTTTTCAAGCCAGTCTTGTAAGTTTGAATCAGTGTATCCAGCATCAAAAATTATTGTTGGTATTTTGATTGGTATTGAATTAAAGTTAGGAATAAATTAAGGGAGAAGGTCTATTTCATGCATTCTCAGCAAGGATATATTACACCTAAAGGGACAAAGACTGGTTCTTGGAGGTCAAAAAATTTACTTTTTTAAAAACTTACTCTTTTTCTGTGTAAAGCACAGGTATATGTATAGTATATAAACAGATATTTAGTGTATCTGTGGTATTAAAATTTAACAGGAGAGAGAGATTAAGAAAAAATATGTCTAAAAAGGGTCCTGTGGAGGCTATAATATACAGTTGAGAAACGCTGTTCTAGTTATACAAAGTTGACTGTTCTTAGCTAATAACATGTCAGTTCTTGATATGTATTTAAGCCTTTTGGTTTCAACAGTAGACTTTAAAACTTTTCTTCAAACAGATCTGGGCATTTATTTCTAGGTAGTTTATCTTTTCTTAAAATTTACTTTGAGGACAATTAATCTTGTACAGTCAACCTAACTGAATTTCTAATTGCAATGGTGTTATGGTTGTTTTTACTCATTCTCTAGCATTAATATAATCATCAAATAATGAAAATTTAGCACCACCCTTTCTAATCTTTATGCTTCTTATTATTCTATTTACGTTACTTTAATATGTTCAATCTGTAAATGCTTCATTGATGCAGAAAACCAGCTCAGGAATAAAAAATGTATAAAATACTTCAAAAAATAATATGTGGTATATTATAATATATGCATTATATATTTAGTGAACATATATATAAATATTCACTAAATATATGCCACAGGTGCCCTGAGGTGTTTGTGCTTTATTTTATTTGAAGCACTGAACTGAGTTCAGAGGCCATTCTCCTTTTCAGAGAGAAAGATAAAGAAAAGCTCCCAGCATTCACAAGGGTTATATCCCAAGATAGCTGGAAAAGTCCCAAATTTGCAAACACTTCTATTGAAGTTAATATTCTCTAAGAAAAGCACATGATCAAAACTGTGGCACCAAGGTGGGGATAGATGGGATTCAACTACATATCTCAATAAAAATGACAAGTGATTGCGTGCCTTGACCAAGTGGTCATTAGCAAATAGTAGAAACTGTGGTTGTTAAATCCAAGGAAGACAAGGATCTCCTGCATATTAGAATCTCACTGTCATGTGACAAAACAAGGCATGGGATTATTTCTAAAGTGAGCCAATTGGTTTAGGTTCAAGAGGGAATTTATTCTTGTGAATGAGCATCAGAAGGTAACTTACGACATCCACATTCCCTTGTAACATAGTTCCCAGCAAGCAGCCAAGGGGTGGCATTTGAGTGAGACTCTAGTGTTTTATTATAAAGTGGAGAGGAAGTAACACACTAAATAGACTCACTTTCTTAAACCTCTCAGAGTAAAGCTTTTGACACAATGCCAAACATCCAGCTGAAAACTGAAGAAAACCAAATACAACTCTCCAGATGTCTTCCCGCAGTAAATGTATTGGGATCACTGTTCTTATTCTTTTTTGGGAATGACTCCAGCAGCATAAGAGAACAAGGGCCAGATGACATATTAGGGTCAACAGAGGTCATATTAACCTCTTAACAGGAAAATAGCACATGTGGCATTGGATGACCAGGACAGCATAAGGTGATCACCAAAACCTCACCTTGGTGGATCTAGTAGGTTAACATTTTAGCCCAGATTTCCCACTCTTCTCTGCATCTGTGCTTTCAGCCATTTAACTCTTAAAACCTGTATTTCCTCCTACTGTGAACAGAGTGCACTTCCCAGCCTCTTGACTTTGGGCCAGAGGGACATGAGCAGACATGATTCATGCAGAGGCTCGAAATGCCTTGTGCAGTTAGGCTTGCCCATTGCAGTCATGCCTGGCCATGAGAGAAGCTACCCCAGGTAGCCCACTGGTTCAGGGAAGATGAGAGGCTTGTGGAGTAAATCTGGCCCCAACCTGCAGCTTAGAGCCAATCCCAGCCTAGATCAGCCGATTCCCAGCCAGCTCGCAGATGTGAGAGAGAATAAATAATTGTGTTTTAAGCCACTAAGTATTGGGCTGGTTCGTTACACAGAATTATTGTGGAAATAGTTAATCCTTAGCCAAAACAGATTGAGGATGGGTGGATGTCTCTAACGCAGTGTTTCACGTAGTGATGTCAATAGTGATGCTATTGGCTAGGACTACCTGAGGCACGTAGCTAGGCCTGTACTACTTGTGTTGGGGTCCCCACAGATCTTTCCCCAACCAGAGCCAGTGCTGGGGCTGGACGGGTTCCTGTAGTTTTTATTACAGTTGCAACATGCACCTCTGCAACAAAGGAACTTTGAAGAAACAAGGTTTATAAACCATTGAGGGTTTAGAGCATGCCTGAGGGCCATACAGCAAGGTCACGGATAGAGACAGAGTGGGGATCTTGGGCTCTGCCTTTATTGGGGCTGATGGCAGCATGCCTAGGGCTTTGTGGGTTCACTCTTTATTGGAGAATTTAAAACAGAAGAGCAGAAATTAAGGTGCAGGAAGGGAAAATGCGGTCACTCAAGCATTCAGTTATCTAGGATACCCAGGGCTTTTAAAAGTGAAACTTCCTGGGTAGATCAGCCTGGGTCCTTATCTAGCTGCTTAGGTAGGAGCTGTGTCATACAGGTGGCAATACGTTTATTTGAGGTGGATGTCTTTGAAATGGATGTCTTGGTAATCAAAGGCTCAATGTCAGGCACTTGCATTATAATCAAAAAAGCTCCTTGTCAGGTACTTACACTGCTCAGACTCAACATAAGGAATCAAGTCTTAACAAAAATGCAGACCTGAGCCTCGTATCTCTCCAGTCTCCCTGCGAATATGCTCCATTTCACTTTTTGAGTCTGTCAGAACACTCTTCCTCCACTTTCTCAGATATGCCAAGTATGTCATACCTCAAGGTCTTGTACATGCTGCTTTCTCTCCCTGTACAGCTTATCCTGTCCACCCTCCTGCCCACCTCCTGAATATCTCAACATAGCCATGACCTTTTCGGGTAATGGGACACCTTTGTTCTCAAAGTGTGCTGCCCATGTCCTTGAAGAGGAAATTTAAAATATATTGACCTGCAAATCAATCAAGATGACTCCATTGATCAAAACATAATTTGTACAATTTCTCTTAAGTTTGAACATGATTTAAATGAACACATACGCAACAGCATAGTCTCATGGTGAAAATACTCAGAACTACAATAAAGCATTACTTTAATCTAACTGGCCAGGACTTTGACCAAATTTATTTTGGCTTTCTACTGTGAGAGATATATTGCTAAAAAATAAATTAATAACTAGGATTTAATAAAACACTCACCTTTGAATAAGGCCTGAATTTTCATATTTGAACCTCCTAGTACTATGGACATGTGGAAGACAGAAACTATGACTCACTGACAGTCCTAAAACAACACTTAAACATCCAAGGAAGAAACTGTCAGTTAAACTTTACATCCTTAAGCAGAGAAGTGGGCAAGTGTAGTTTAGAATAATTTAATACAGTTTTTTTAAAGTAAATTTGAGATTGATCCTCAGTTAACTAGAAAATTCCTGTAACTTTACTAACTTATGGTTTGATTGTAGGGTTGTAATACAGGGTGTGTGTGCGTGTGTGTGTGTGTGTGCGTGTGTGTGTGTGTGTGTGCGCGCACGCACATACACACAGTTGGGGCAAATAAGAATTAGTATTTATTGAGAGCTTATTCTTGCCAAGAACTGTGCTGAGCAATTTACAGACATTATCTCCTTTGATCCTTATAACCTTGGAACATATATAAAATCTGCTCATCAATGGGTATAGTAAAAATGCTAACTTGGGCCTGAGCAGTTTTTAAATGATATTCTAGGGCAGTGGGTCTCCACCATGACTGCACAATAGAATCATCTGGGTGCTTTTAAAAATCCTCATACCCAGGCCCCATCCCAGGAATGTGTGAAGGGGGGATGCAGACATAAGTATTTTTAAACTCCCCAGGTGATTGCAATAGGCAGCTAAGTAAATTTGTCAATCACTGGCTTTACAAGCCCAATGATGAGTTGATTTTATTTTTTTATTCTCTTATTTGTTTGGCATGGCATGCAGGATCTTAGTTCCCCGACCAGGGATTGAACCCTCAGCCCCTGTAGTGGAAGCACGGAGTCTTAGCCACTGGACAGTCTTAACCACTGGACTGCCAGGAAGTCCCCCACTGATGAGTTGAGAGCCTGGACGCTCAGTAATATATGTTTGGTCTTAAACACGACTGCATTCCTGCTGCTGTGAAAGAGATGTTAGCAACACAGCAGTCCTTGGCACCCGTGTCATAGTGGCAGGAGCACCAGCTGTGCCTGCTTCAAGTAATTCAGACTCAAATTCAGACCGTTTCCCTCAGGTGATCACTAGGCTAAAGATGCTTGAACACATGTTTCCATTAACTCCTAAGAGCAGGACTAATCCTGTACCACTTTAAATCCTTTTCCTGGTTGGTTAGCATTTGTCCTAGCCAAGCAGAGGTGGTGGTCTGCGTTTCATATTAGCTATGTCAGACAAGGACACAATGTCAAGGCCAGATTAAAGATGAGGTGCAGTTTCAGAGTCAGAGCACATGCATTTAAACATGCGGCCACTCCTGCTAGGGTGCTTCCATCTGCTGAGTCATCTGTAGCCACCCCTTCTTTGACCATTCTGGGTATCTAATCTTTCTGTGAACAACTCCGGCTTCTGTGCTGCTGCGCCCAGAAGCTTGGCATCACAGGCATGAGTGAAGTCTGCAGGGTCCCTGACCTTCCTTCAATCTGCGCCAGTCACCAGCGGAGGAAAGAAGGGAAACCAAGGAACCCGGTTCTTTAGCATTCTCAGTACCATCACCAATCAAACATATATTTGTGAACAACTACAGAGACAAGAGGACCTGAAAGCTGGATTGGGAGAGACTACTTTCTAAATCCTCTTGATTTTATGGCAATAGGAATTTGTTACCCGGCAAAGGGCTTGCTGCCCAATGCACACAGAAGCCAATACTGTGGCATTGGCTTCTGAGGAAAATAAAAGCTTTATTGCGAGGTCAGCCGGCAAGGAGACAGGAAGCAGAGCTCAGATCTGTCTCCCAGATTGAGGGTTCAGTCAAACTTTTCTGAGTTGGGGGAAGAAGGCTGGTATGTGGAAGCACTGGCGAGCGGGTTTCCATTGGAGGGCTTTGGAACTTGGCCCTTTAGGGTAAAGTATGGTGAAGGGGCTTCAGCACTGGATCTAGAAAACAGCTCAGTACCTTAGAAACAGGATAGGGCCGATTTGGGGCTGGTTCTGCAGTTACATAAATAGGCTTTTGATTCATTTTGTGGGAGAGGCTGTTTAGTGCAATGTATAAAAGCACTGACCATAGATCCAGGCCTTTGTATCCATTTCCTCATCTGTCCAATGAAGGTACTTAATTACACTTATTTTTTGATGTATGATTTATATGAGTAAATAGATGAGAAGTATTTAGAACAGTATCTGCACATAGTAAGAATTAGTAACTATTAGCTCTTATTATTTATGTATTCTTTTATTCATGCAATCAGTTATTAATTTTTTTGGGTAGAGTGTGTGACACAAGCACTAATATATGTCAGACACTATGTTGGGCTCTGGTATTGCAATGGGAACAAGATAATATGGTCCCTATATTCTCAGGGAAAGAGATAAAGACAGACATGTAAAGATTATCTAGTATCATGTCAGGAGTTTAGTAGTCACTCTGATTATATCCCTTGGGGGCCAGAACAGGAGCACCTGGGAACTGTTAAACCTCTTTGCTGTGTGTACCAATGACACACAATGAATGCCTTAGCATTCACTTACATATCTGATAATGGACAATAGTTTATCCTCCAAAATGACTGTCCTCCTAAAACTTGGTCTAGAACAATGAAATAGAACAGATTTGTCCTCTTTAAATGGTAGATGGTTCCAGCCATACCCTTTATCTGTTTGACCTTGGGCAAATCGCTAGCCTCTTTGTCAATATTTTCCACTGTAAGATGGAAATAATGCCACCTGCTTTGCAAAGTTGTTGTAGGCTGATAGATATATGTAAAGCACCTAGAGCTCCTTTTATATTTGTAGCTTCCATGGGTTCAAAGTAACCAGCCTGAATCATTCAAGCTAAAGTCCTAAGGAGTGTCCCTCCTCAGGCAGTTGCAGAGCAAATGTTCTCTCCTGAAAAGTTCTCAGATCCAGTCCTGTATTGTAGAAGGGCCTCCCTCCCTCCTCTTTTCTAACTTTTTTGTTGTCCCTGGTATTTTCTCACCCTATTCACACCGGGATCTCTAGGCTGAGAAAGGCACAGGTTTATCTGTGCATATCATGGGGCTTGATTCAACTCATCTCCTAGGGTTTATAGGATGACTAGAGCAATCTATTCTCCCTTCATTTGTACCAGTTCATTGTCATGGACTAATAAAAAGTAAATTTCTTAAAGATGGTCTGAAATTCTTTCTTAAAGTGGGCTAATGCATATACAGATCATCATGACTGTTGGGATCTTTTAGCCATACTGAAATACAAACATTTCTATCCTTCCTTGTGTTTCTAAAGCTTGTTTTCCTTTGCCAGGCTGTTATCTATAAAATCCAAGGAAAAGGAAAGCCTGACAGTGGCCTAGCTCAGCATCTATCATGGTGTTTTAAAAGATATTCCCATTGGTGTGAAATTGTATTGGAAAATTTGGGATTAAATACAAATGAATAGTTTTTAAAAATCACTGTAGGACCACATTATCAAGAAACTGAAAGGACAACCCACAGAAAGAGAAAAAGTCTTATATCTGATAAAGGCCCAGTATCTATAAAATATAAAAAACTCTTACAACTCAAAAATAAAAAGACAAATAACCCAATTTAAAAATGAGGAAATAATTTGAATAAGCATTTATCAGAAGAAGATATATAATTAGCCAATAAGCACATGGAAAAATGCTCAATATCATTAGCCTTCAGGGAAATGCAAATCAAAGCCACAGTGAGATTCAACTTTACATCAAGTAGGATGACTTGACAATAACAAGTGCTGGTGAGAATGTAGAGAAATTGGAACCCTCATACACTGCTGACAGGAATGTAAAATGGTACAGCTGCTACAGAAAACTGGCAGTTCTTCAAAAAGATAAACATAGTTACTATATCACCCCAAAATTTCATTCTTACACATATACCCAAGAGAATTAGAACGTATATACACACATAAAAAATGTACACACAAATGTAAATATCAACATTATTCATAATAGACAAAAAATGGAAGCAACTCAAATTATGAATGGGTAAATAAAATGTGATATATCCATAAGTGAAATACTATTCACCCATTAAGAAGGAATGAAGTACTGATATATGTCACAACATAGATGCATTTTGAAAACATAATGCTAAGTGAAAGAAGTCACACACACAAAAAATCATATATGATTATTTAACATGAAATTTCCAGAATAGACAAATCTGTAGAGATGGAAAGCAGCTTTGTGATTGCCAGAGGCTAGGAGGAAAGGGTGAAGGGACTGATAAAGCATACAGTTTCTTTCTGGGATGATGAAAATATTCTGGAATTAGATAGTGGTGATGATTATAAAACCTTGTTATATTCTAAAAACCACTGAATTGTACACTTTAAAATGGTCATTTTATGGTATGTGAATTATATCTCAAATTTTAAAAAACTATAGGATGTTTCTAAGGGTTTCATTGGCTAATTTTAATTCTAAAATTTGTGTAGAACTGCAAAAGACCCCAAATAGCTAAAGTAATCTTAAAAAGAAGCTGGAGGCATCACATTCCTTGATTGAAAACTATATTGCAAAACTAAAGTAATCAAAACAGTATGATATTGGCAGTAAAAACAGATGTACAACCCTATGCCAACCAACTAGCAAGACAGGGACACAATCCCACCCATTAGGAGAGAGGCTGCATAAAATCATAATAAGGTGGCAGACACCCCAAAACACACCTCCAGATGCGGTCGTGCCCATCAGAAAGACGAGATCCAGCCTCATCCACCAGAAAAAAGGCACCGGTCCCCTCCACTAGGAAGCCTACACAACCCATTGAACCAACTTTAGGCACTGGGGGCAGACACCAAAAACAACAGTAACTACGAACCTGCAGCCTGCAAAAAGGAGAACTCAAACACAGGAAGTTAAGCAAAATGAAAAGCAGAGAAACACAAAGCAGATGAAGGAGCAAGGTAAAAACCCACAAGACCAAATGAAGAGGAAATAGGCAGTCTACCTGAAAAGAATTCAGAGTAATGATAGTAAAGATGATCCAAAATCGTGGAAATAGAATGGAGAAAATACAAGAAACGTTTAAAAAGGACCTAGACGAACTAAAGAGCAAACAAACAATGATGAACACCACAATAAATGAAATTTAAAATTATCTAGAAGGAATCAAGCAGAATAACTGAGGCAGAAGAATGGATCAGTGACCTGGAAGATAAAAGAGTGGAAATAACTACTGCAGAGCAGAATAAAGAAAAAAGAATGAAAAGAACTGAGGACAGTCTCAGAAACCTTTGGGACAACATTAAATTGCACAAACATTAGAATTATACGGGTCCCAGAAGAAAAAGACAAAAAGAAAGGGATTGAGAAAATATTTGAAGAGATTATAGTTGAAAACTTACCTAATATTGGAAAGGAAATAGTCAATCAAGTCCAGGAAGTGCAGAGAGTCCTATACAGGATAAATCCAAGAAGAAACACGCCAAGACACATAGTAATCAAACTATCAAAAATTAAATACAAAGAAAAAGTACTGAAAGCAGAAAGAGAAAAGCAACAAATAACATACAAGGGAATCCCCATAAAGGTAACAGCTGATCTCTCAGCAGAAACTCTGCAAGCCAGAAGGGAGTGTCAGGACATATTTAAAGTGATGAAAGGGAAAAACCTACAACCAATATTACTCTACCCAGCAAGGATCTCATTCAGATTCGATGGAGAAATTTACAGAGAAGCAAAAGCAAAGACGATTCAGCACCAGCAAACCAGCTTTACAACAAACGCTAAAGGAACTTCTCTAGGCAGGAAACACAGAGAAGGAAAAGATCTACAACAACAAACCCAAAACCATTAAGAAAATGGGAATAAGAACATACATATACATAACTACCTTAAATGTAAATGGATGAAATGCTCCAACCAAAAGACATAGACTGGCTGAATGGATACAAAAACAAGACCCATATATATGCTGTCTACAAGAGACCTACTTCAGACCTAGGGACACATATAGACTGAAAGTGAGGGGATGGAAAAAGATATTCCAGGCCAATGGAAATCAAAAGAAAGCTGGTGTAGCAATACTCATATCAGACAAAATAGACTTTAAAATAAAGACTATTACAAGAGACAAAGAAGGACACTACATAATGATAATGGGATCAATCCAAGAAGAACATATAACAATTGTAAATATTTATGCACCCAACATAGGAGCACCTCAATACATAAGGCAAATGCTAACGGCCATAAAAGCGGGAATCGACAGCAATACAATCATCGTAGGGGACTTTAACATCCCACTTTCACCAATGGACAGATCATCCAAATGAAAATAAAAAAGGAAACACAAGCTTTAAATGACACATTAAACAAGATGGACTTAGTTGATATTTATAGGACATTCCATCCAAAAACAACAGAATACACATTCTTCTCAAGTGATCATGGAACATTCTCCAGGATAGATCATATCTTGGGTCACAAATCAAGCCTTGGTAAATTTAAGAAAATTGCAATCGTATCAAGTATCTTTTCCGACCACAATGCTATGAGACTAGATATCAGTTACAGGAAAAGATCTGTAAAAAATACAAACACATGGAGGCTAAACAATACACTACTTAATAACGAAGTGATCACTGAAGAAATCAAAGAGGATATCAAAAAATACCTAGAAACAAATCACAATGAAAACACAACAACCCAAAACCTATGGGATGAAGCAAAAGCAGTTCTAAGAGGGAAGTTTATAGCAATACAATCCTACCTTAAGAAACAGGAAACATCTCGAATAAACAACCTAACCTTGCACCTAAAGCAATTAGAGAAAGAAGAACAAAAAAACCCCAAAGTTAGCAGAAGGAAAGAAATCATAAAGATCAGATCAGAAATACATGAAAAAGAAATGAAGGAAACAATAGCAAAGATCAATAAAACTAAAAGCTGGTTCTTTGAGAAGATAAACAAAATTGATAAACCATTATTAGCCAGACTCATCAAGAAAAAAAGGGAGAAGACTCAAATCAATAGAATTAGAAATGAAAAAGGAGAAGTAACAACTGACACTGCAGAAATATAAAAGATCATGAGAGATTACTACAAGCAACTCTGTGCCAATAAAATGGACAACCTGGAAGAAATGGACAAATTCTTAGAAATGCACAACCTGCCAAGACTGAATCAGGAAGAAAGAGAAAATATGAACAGACCAATCACAAGCACTGAAATTGAGACTGTGATTAAAAATCTTCCAACAAAAACAAAAGCCCAAGACCAGATGGTTTCACAGGAAAATTCTATCAAACATTTAGAGAAGAGCTAACACCTATCCTTCTCAAACTTGTCCAAAATATAGCAGAGGGAGGAACACTCCCAGCTCATTCTACAAGGCCACCATCACCCTGATACCAGGAAAACTAAAAAAAATAAAACTACAGACCAATATCACTGATGAACATAGAAGCAAAAATCCTCAACAAAATACTAGCAAACAGAATCCAACTGCACACTAAAAGAATCATACACCATGATCAAGTGGGGTTTATCCCAGGAATGCAAGGACTCTTCAATATATGCAAATCAATCAATGTGATACACCATATTAACAAACTGAAGGAGAAAAACCATGTGATCATCTCAGTAGATGCAGAAAAATCTTTCGACAAAACTCAACACCTATTTATGATAAAAACCCTCCAGAAAGTAGACATAGAGGGTACTGACCTCAACATAATAAAGGCCATATATGACAAACCCACAGCCAACATCGTTCTCAATGGTGAAAAACTGAAACCATTTCCTCTAAGATCAGGAACAAGACAAGGTTGCCCACTCTCAACACTATTATTCAACATAGTTTTAGAAGTTTTAGCCACAGCAATCAGAGAAGAAAAAAAAATAAAAAGAATCCAAATCGGAAAAGAAGAAGTAAAGCTGTCACTGTTTGCAGATGACATGATACTATACATAGGAAATCCTAAACATGCTACCAGAAAACTACTAGAGCTAATCAATGAATTTGGTAAAGTAGCAGGATACAAAATTAATGCACAGAAATCTCTGGCATTCCTATAAACTAATGATGAAAAATCTGAAAGAGAAATTAAGGAAACATTCCCATTTACCATTGCAACAAAAAGAGTAAATTACCTAGGAATAAACCTACCTAAGGAGACAAAAGACCTGTATGCAGAAAACTATAAGACACTGATGAAAGAAATTAAAGATGATACAAACAGATGGAGAGATGTCCCATGTTCTTGGATTGGAAGAATCAGCATTGTGATAATGACTATACTACCCAAAGCAATCTACAGATTCAATGCAATCCCTATCAAACTATTAATGGCACTTTTCACAGAACTAGAACAAAAAGTTTCACAATTTGTATGGAAACACAAAAGATCCCGAATAGGCAAAGCAATCTTGAGAAAGAGAAACGGAGCCGGAGGAATCAGGTTCTTGGACTTCAGACTATACTACAAAGCTACAGGAATCAAGACAGTATGGTACTGGCACAAAAACAGAAAGATAGATCAATGGAACAGGATAGAAAGCCCAGAGATAAACACACGCACATATGGTCAACTTATTTTTGATAAAGGAGGCAAAAATATACAATGGAGAAAGGACAGCCTCTTCAATAAGTGGTGCTGGGAAAACTGGACAGCTACATGTAAAAGAATGAAATTAGAACCCTCCCTAACACCATACACAAAAATAAACTCAAAATGACCCAAATATAAGGCCAGACACTATCTAACTCTTAGAGGAAAACATAGGCAGAACACTCTATGACATAAATCAGAGCAAGATCCTTTTTGACCCATCTCCTAGAGAAATGGAAATAAAAACAAAAATAAACAAATCGGACCTAATGAAACTTAAAAGCTTTTGCACAGCAAAGGAAACCATAAAAAGGATGAAAAGACAACCCTCAGAATGGGAGAAAATATTTGCAAATGAAGCAACTGACAAAGGATTAATCACCAAAATTTACAAGCAGCTCATGCAGCTCAATATCAAAAAAACAAACAACCCAATCCAAAAATGGGCAGAAGACCTAAATAGACATTTCTCCAAAGAAGATATACAGAGTGGCAACAAACACATGAAAGAATGCTCAACATCAGTAATCGTTAGAGAAATGCAAATCAAAACTACAATGAGGTATCACCTCACACTGGTCAGAATGGCCATCATCAAAATATCTACAAACAACAAATGCTGGAGAGGGTGTGGAGAAAAGGGAACCCTCTTGCACGGTTGGTGGGAATGTAAATTGATACAGCCACTATGGAGAACAATATGGATGTCCCTTAAAAAACTCAAAATAGAACTACCATATGACCCAGCAATCCCACTACTGGCCATATACCCTGAGAAAGCCATAATTTAAAAGGAATCATGTACCACAATGTTCATTTCAGCTCTATTTACAGTAGCCAGGACATGGAAGCAACCTAAGTGTCCATCGACAGATGAATGCATAAAGAAGATGTGGCACATATATACAATGAAATATTACTCAGCCATAAAAAGAAAAGAAATTGAGTTATTTGTAGTGAGGTGGATGAACCTACAGTCTGTCATACTGAGTGAAGTAAGTCAGAAAGAGAAAAGGAAATACTGTATGCTAACACCTATATATGGAATCTAAAAATTTAAAAAGTGGTTATGAAGAACCTAGTGGCAGGACAGGAATAAATATGCAGACGTAGAGAATGGACTTGAGGACACGGGGACAGGGAAGGGTAAGCTGGGACGATTTGAGAGAGTGGCATGGACTTATTTATACTACCAAATGTGAAATAGATAGCTAGTGGGAAGAAGCTGCACAGCACAGGGAATCAGCTCAATGCTTTGTGACCACCTAGAGGGGTGGGATAGGGAGTGTGGGAGGGAGATGCAAGAGGGAGGAGATATAGGGATATATGTATATGTATAGCTGATTCACTTTGTTATAAAGCAGAAACTAACACACCACTGGAAGGCAATTATACTCCAATAAAGATATTAAAAAAAAAAAAACAAAAACAGATGTACAGACTAATGGAACAGAATAGAGAGCCCAGAAAGAAACCCATGCACATATGGTCAATTAATTTTTGACAAAGGAGTCAAGAATATACAACATGGAAAGGATAGTCTCTTCAGTAAATGGTGTTGGAAAATTGAACAACCACAAACAAAAGAATAAACCTGGACATCATACACAAAAATTAACTCAAAATGATTAAAGACTTAAATGTAAGACCTGAAACCACAAAACTCCTAGAAGAAAACTTCCAGAGTAAAATCCTTGATGTTGGTCTTGGCTATGATATTTTGGATTTGATACGAAAAGCAAAGGCATCAAAAGCAAAAGTCTACAAGTGGAACTACAACAAATTGAAAAGCTTTTGCACGGCAAAAGGAAACCATCAACAAAATGAAAAGGTAACCTATGGAATGGGAGAAAGTATTTGTAAATCACATATCTGATAAGGGGTTAATATCCAAAATATACAAGGAACTCATACAACTCAATAGCTAAAGAAAGTACAAAAATCAAAACAAAACAGAAATCCAATTTTAAAATGGGCAAATGACCTAAATAGATATGTATCCAAAGAAGATAAGAAAATACTAACAGGTACATGAAAAGGTGCTCGACATCACTTATCATAAGAAAAATGCAAATTAAAACCACAGTGAGATATTATCTCACACCTGTTAGAATGGTATCATCAAAAAGATGAGATAAGTGTTGGCAAGGATGTGGAGAAAAAAGAATGCCTTTGCACTGTTGGTGGGAAAGCATATTGGTGAAACAACATGGAAAACATTATGGAGCTTCCTTAAAAAAATTTAAAAATAGAACTACCATATGATCTAACAAGCCCCACTTCTGGATATATATTCAAAGAAAATGAAAAGAGGATATCAAAGAGATATCTGCACCTCTGTGTTTACTGCAGCATTATTCACAATAGCCAAGACATGGAAACAACTTGTGTCCATCAACAGAAGAATGGATAAAGAAGATAATGGCATATCTATACAGTGGAATATTATTCAGCCATGAGAAAGGACATCCTGCCATTTGCGAGAACATGGATGGACCTTGGGGACAATATGCTGACTGAAATAAGTCAGACACAGAAAGACAAGTGTGAATGATCTCACTTATGTGTGGAATCTAAAAAAGCCAAACATAGACACAGTGACCCGAATGGTGTAACCAGGTGCTGGGGATGGGAGAAAAGGGGAAATGTTGGTCAAAGAGTACAAACTTCCAGCAATAAGATGAATAATTTCTGGGGTTCTAATGTACAGCATAGTGATTATAGTTAATAATACTGTATTGTATACTTGAAAGTTGTAAGAGAGTAGATCTTAAATGTTCTCAGCACAAAAAAGAGATGGTAATTATGTGATGTGATATGCAAGTGTTAGCTAATGGTATGGTGGTAATTATTTTGCAATACATAAGTGCATCAAATCAACGCATTTTACACCTTAAACTTATACAATGTTATATGTCAATTATATCTCAATAGAGCTGTAGGGAGAAAAGGAAAATAACAAGTGTTGGTGAGAACATAGAGAAATTGAAACCCTCATACACTGCTAATGGGAATGCAAAATGGTTCCGCTGATGTGGAAAAGTTTGGCAGTTCCTCAGAAGGTTAAACATAGAACTACCACGTGACCCAGCAATTCCACTCCTAGGTATATTCCTGAGAGAAGTGAAAACATGTTCATACAAAAACTTCTGCACAAATGTTCACAGCAGCATGATTCATAATAGCCCCAAAGTAGATACAACCCAATGTCTGTGAAGTGATACTAGATAAACGAAATGTGGTATATCCATACAATGGAATATTATTCGGCCATTAAGAGGAATGCAGTACTGTAAGATGCTACAACATGGGTTAACCTGGAAAACATGCTAAGTGAAGGATTGTGATTCCATTCACATAAAATGACCCAAACAGGCAAATCCATGGAGACACAAAGTAGGTTAGCAGTTGCCAGGGGATAGAGGGAAGGAGGGAATCTGGACTAACTGTTAATAGCTATGGGACTTCTTTTCAGGGGATGAATGAAATGTTCTGAAATTAGATAGTGGTGATGTTTACACAACATAGTGAATATATGGAAAACCACTGGAGTATGCATTTTTAAATGGTAAAATTTATGTTATATGAATTATACCTCAATAAAATATTAAAACAAAACAAAAAATAAATAAATTACAAACTTTAAGAAAAATTATTTAGCATTGAGGTAACATTTATATGTAGTCTTCTTAAACTCACTGTTTATTTTTTCTCTCTAAAATAGCTGAATGCACTTATCTCTATATTTTAAACTTGAATTTTTTATGTGTGTATGAGGGTTTGAGAATATGTCTCCTGGGAGATAAGAAAAAGTTCAAATGAAAGAAAAGAAACAGTATATTGTTATGACTATTTGCTCCAACTTTTGGTTGGTAAGATTATTTGTTCCTTTGGGCCCTAGAATATGTTTATAAAAATAAAATTAAACAATAAAATAAACAATAAAACAATATAGTATGTGAATTATATCTCAATTTTTTTAAAACTGCAAGAGCTATCCCAGCAGTTTTTTGGCTAATATGTACTATAAGTTTCTAAGACAGAGATACAGAATTTCATGTTTTCCATCTTATTTAACAGTGGAAATCTTTTTTCATGGAATTGCTCTATGGGAAAAATTGCTCTAATGAATTCACTTAAAGTAAATATGAAGGTAAGAGCATCCAGTACTTGGAGTAGATGGTTTGTCTTAAATGTTTAATCACTGCTGATTCTAGTCTTTGCATTTTTCCTTTGTTTTTTGGCTCTGTTGACAGTATCCCGTCTCATTATGTACATTAAGCTTGTTGCCCTGCATTTAATTGCTCCTGGTATGAGAAATGGGACTTCAAAAGACTCTTTTAAAAAGTAAGGTAATATCCTGGAAATTGAGCACAAGGTAACTAAGATGACTGTAATTTAATAAGACATGTGAAGCTTAAAATATGCACAGGGTTTTTAATCCAGCTAAGGCTATAATGCACAAAGCATGAAATTTTAAGTCTATTAAGTCATTCCAACAAGATTAGTCTTCAGGTTAGGTATATTACTCTGGAGACTATTGTCACAATGTCATGGGGACACTCATGCCAATATATTTTATTGGTAATGATACACACGGGTGCCTAAGCCACACTAGCCAGAACGGCCTTAAGAAAAACTTCATGTGTTTTAAATAATACATATAAAAAAGTAAGGGAGGGAGGGAGGGGAGGGAGGGGAGGGAGGGGAGGGAGGGAGGGGAGGGAGGGGAGGGAGAGGAGGGAGGGAGGGAGGAAGGGGAGGGAGGGGAGGGAGGGAGGGAGGGAGGGGAGGGAGGGGAGGGAGGGAGGGAGGGAAAGGGGAAGCAGCAGCCACAGCAGAAACAACAAAGTATTTTCTTCAGTGACTCTATCAGGAGCAATAGTGTGACTTAATTAGTCAGAAGAACTACGAAGAGCTCAGATATTTGTCGATAAATGCCATTTCTAATTGTGCATGACTATTTTGTTTTCTACTTGTGAATCACTGTAACTGATTTTGTTTGTTGCATGTTTAGATTCTAAATGTATTTTATACCAGAAAAAAAGATTTTTTTTTTTTTTTGATGGTGTAGAAAGCAAAGCCTGATATCATGTGAACCAGATGTACTATTTTGGATGGAGTACAAGAAAACCTGTGAAGATTAACAGTAAATCTTTTTCTGTGCTCATAAACTGCTGAAAAAATTGGCATAAAATGTGCTACGACTAAATAAGTTATGATGTATATCTTACTGGCTACAAATGAGTGAATGATCAAGGTAGTGTATGCTCTTTAGAAGGCAAAGCTTAAGCAGAGCCAAGGGTACATTTCACATCCCAAAGCATGCCTTCCATTTCCCTTATTATGTAAATTATTCTCTGATAGAAACCTAGCTGTTTCAGGTGGAACTTTCACCTTTACGGGACATTCTCTAGCCAAGCCTTACATGACCTCTGTCACAATTACTCTCTAACTGCACATTCATAAAATAATCTTATATAGTACATGTTTAAATATTTTGAACTATGTTATCTTTGTTATTAATGTTCAACCTTTTATATCTCTATTTCCTGCTTCTACAACTAGTTTCCTTGAGATGAGCGTTCGTATTTTATATGCCTGTCTACATGTCCACAGAATCAAAGAATAATATAAGTGTTCACTAATCTACAAAATGTCCTTCAATTTAGAAGAGACATTTTCTGCCAGAGAATGTATAGTAAATTATTGTGAAGTGTTGGATGACTTCATTATTTATTTATCAGGTATTCATATAATGCCTACCAGGTGCCAGCCACCAGTATGTTAATGTATTTGAAAAATATATTAACTCACAGAATCTTTGTAGCAACCTAATTTCAGTAAGTCCTCTTACTATCTTTCCCATTTTACAGATGAGGAAACCGAGGCACACAGCAGCATTACTGCTAACAGATAATAAATTGCAGATGCAGAAATCAGACCCAGGCAGTCTCGCTCTAGAATCTGTGCTTGTTTCAGCCACTATGCTCTACTGCCTTGGATGGCCATGCTGTGTTGACTCTACTTTCTCTTCACCTCATAGTAGTTTGGTTACTATCAATTACATATCATACATACTCTTACCTCAGTAATGATCGTGAGGTGTCTTGGACTAGGTTGTTTCTTTCACATTCAATATAGAACACATTTGCAAAAGCATTCCAAATACTCCCTTGCCACCTCTCTTACCAACTTCCTTTTTTTTAAGATTTAAGCTTTTCAAGTTGAAGTATAGTTGATGTACATTATTATAAGTTACAGGTGGACAATACAGTGCTTCACAATTTTTAAAGGTTATACCCCATTTAGTTATTATAGAATTTTGGCTATATTTCCTGTGTTGTATAATTTATAGTTTATTTTATACATAATAGTTTGTACCTCTTAGTCTCCTACCCCTTCCCTCTCCCCACTGGTGACCCCTAGTTTAATCTCTGTATCTGTGAGTCTGCTTCTTTTTTGTTGTATTCACTAGTTTCTTGTATTTTTTAGATTCTGCATATAAGTGAGATCATACAGTATTTGTCCTCCTCTGTCTGACTTATTTCACTTAGCATAATGCCCTCCAAATTCATCCACGTTGTTGCAAACGGCTAATAATTGCCATTGTGGCTTTGATGTGCTCCACTATAACTTACAACAATGCTACCCTGTTCTTTTTAAATTATTGTTTAGCCATTGAGAATAAACATTCCTATTTTGGTTTCTTTTCCTCTAATCTATTCTGGCTACGTGTACAGTGTTGGTGCCTTTTGATGGAAAATAGAACACCAAGAACTTCTATCTTGGCATCAGTTTCAGGTCCCATAAAAACAAATCTGCATTAGACTCTTCTAGTGCTTCCTTATAGCTGAGACGGGAAATCATCATCATATCCTCAATCTGCTCCCAGAAGCTACTCAGCAGATCCAGCCAAGCTGTCCTGAAACAGGAGTTCACCCTGAGAACCTGCATGTATTAAAAGCAGTCTTTTAAAGTTTCCTTTATGCTAATAAAGAAAGGTCCATTGTAAAGATGTCTGCACTTGAAGTAAAGGGTCGGTATTCTATGTGAATGTTGCCATCACATTCTCATCGGCCCATCCACCAGCTACAGGATGCCTTTCTCTGCCTCTAAGTGCCAGAGCATCTGTATAATGCGAGTAGATTTGATGGGAGCTGGGGAAGAAAGGGGCCAGGGGATGAGAGAGCTTTTGTGGAGGAAACCTTTTAGCGTGTGCCCCCTGTGGAGGGGGGAAGAGAGAAATGATCAAAGGGCTCACAAGAAGCGAAGTTTCCTCTAAGAGGACAGATAAAGGACAAAGGTTGTTATATTAAAATATCTAAGGAACTCTCAATGCAGCGTGGAGAAACAGAACACTAGCACAATGCTCTTCGTATATGCCGCCAGCCTACTTTGTTCAGCAGTGTGACATATGCATTTAGGGCCAGCCAGTCATTCAGGCCATCATCCCCAAAGTCTATGTAGAAGAATCTCGAAATGCACGGGACCCTCGTGCCCATGCAAGGGGCAAAAAAGCCCTGTTTTGGGTAGCCTTTTAACCAGACTTACCTTAAATAAAGGCTGGCGTGAAAACTTTTCAGAAAGCTCACGTTGCTTAAAATTGCTAATGGCAACTTACCTCCTTAACTTCAAACCTCTGTCCTCTATGTTATGTGCTCATGGCATAAAGTTGAGAAGAGACATGGCAATACATACAATTCACTCTACAAAAACTGAGCAAATACTATGGCTGGTAAAGGGATACATCATAGACTGTGCTCTCAAGAAACTTCTTTCACCATCTAGTAAAGATAAGAAGCATAAGCAGGTAATCCTAATACAATGTCAAAGACATTGTGTGTTATAGAAGGATCTGTTCCCAGGGTGTTATGGACAAATCGAGAAGGATCGTGCAGCTCCATCAGGGTGGGCTTCATGGAGGAGTCAAAGTCTATGAATTTATGGTTAGTGGGTACATCCTTGTCATAGATTCCCTGCCTGGTGAAATTATGTTATGAATAAATTTGACATATTTAACATCTAGCCCTTAATATCTCACCTGCTTTTCTGATCCTGCCATTAGCAAGCATATCTTCCCTTTTCCCAAACCTGGTTGAAACTATTACTATCAAAACCTCAGTTACAGAGTGGATATATGTGTATGTATGACTGATTCACTTTGCGGTACAGCAGAGACTAACACAACATTGTAAAGCAACTCTACTCCAATACAAATTAATTAATCAAAAAAACCCTTCAGTTACAAAAGAGCTAAACATGGGACAGCCCCACTGGAGACCAATTATCCTACTTGGAATACCCAGGCCAGCTCTAGCTATGTTCCCCCTGTAGTCAGTATTTTCTCTGTCTGATTATCCTGCCATACTTTTGTCTTTATGTTTATTTCTCTTTATAACAACTTCTCTTCCTCCTACCTCACCTTCTCCTCCATCCCACCCAACTCTGCCACAAACACAGACACACCACACACCCACATCACACCTGAGCGATTATACCTAGAACAAGTTCTACTCATCTCTTAAATGGTTTTTAAACACAAAAGGGTAACCTAGTAAAAGGGGAGAATCGATAGTGTTATTTTAATTTCTGGGAAAAATAGTTCTGGAGACAAAATGATAGTTGCATTTAATTCCAATTCCCAAATATATTTGGCTGTTGTACTTCTAAAAGCTCCAAATTATGGTTTCCATTGTTGTCCCTGGTGAAATGAAGAGTCCAGGTCAAGACAGAAACCAGGGAAAATTGGGTCTGTACAGGAAGTACATGACAGGTGTAGTTCATGATCCAAAAAGCCAATGTCCAGGCACTGTGCTAAAGTCCCTTATGTATATTAAGATATTTAATCCTCACAATTGCCTGATGAGATAAATACTATAATTATCGCCCTCACTTTACAGATGATAAAATGGAAGCATGGAAGGATAAGAAAACATGCTCGAGGTCAGAGAGGTAGGAACTGGCAGAGCAAGACAGTTTGGCTCTGGAGTCTGAGCACAGGAGTGCCCACCACACACTCAGCACAGCAAGTTGGGCAGGGTCATTAATAGGGCTTCACACGCAGCTTATCTTAATGGGACTGGAGCCCTGGTTCAGTAAGGGAGTCTGGATCAAAAGGCAGGGCTAGGCCTTGTGTTCCATTATAAGGCATCTCCGAGACTCCTACCAAAGGCTTTCTCCTTGCCTGGGGCTGTCTTGTACTTTACTTTACTTTATTTTGCTTATACCATTTAAAAGGCTACTGCTAGGCTTCGACACACATGACACTGTAAAATCAACTGCATAGTCAGGAAAAAAAGAAAGGACACACACCAAGAAATACTTAAGCTCTAAGGGGGAAGGGATTTGCTGTAATTGAGGACTTAACACTAGGAACCTTTAGTTACTTACATTTTACTTAAACAACCTGACCTGCTTTCTTAAAAATCTGCTTTGAAACTCAGCAGGCCAAAGTAAAACTTCTGTATACCACCCTACCTTATAGTTTTCATAACATTTAAAGAGATTTTAAAAAAATTTTTATTTCTGGGAAATTTTAATTTTAAATTAAAAATGATGTGGGTGTGTGGTGTGTCTGTGTTTGTGGCAGAGTTGGGTGGGATGGAGGAGAAGGTGAGGTAGGAGGAAGAGAAATTGTTACAAAGAGAAATAAACATAAAGACAAAAGTATGGCAGGATAATCAGACAGTTAGATGGACTTATTTCTCAAGAGAATTTATTCTACTTTTAGACATATCAAATAATTTAAAAGTTTGTCTCAATATTGAAGAAACCTTAATATAGCATGTAGAACAGCAACTGGTTCATCATAAAAGCTCAACGAATATTAGTTTTATTATTATTTTTTACGGGCAGTTTTGATTCAATGCATCATATAGGCATACCTATACATGTATTTAGAAAAGTTTTTTAAAATAGTGTGATTCTTAATCTCTTGATTGTTGACACACCCTTATACTAGGCAGCTTTTCTACCATAAGGAAAATGATCTGAACAACACATAGAAGAAATTGATTGCTGCTGGGTGGCAGATGCTGCAATAAAGCACTTTCTAATTAATTTGATATTAATTAAATTAATATCAAAATCCAGTAATTCATAAACTGTTGCTATCAGCAGCGGGACAAATACGTTTCTTGAGTATAATGTTGACGATATGCCAGTTAGTAATGTTCACATAACATGGCCTTAGTTAGACCAAAGCAACCCCTCCTCAATCCAGAGCTGACGGAGTAGAAATCACACCCATTGAGGCCACTGGGAAGCTGAACCAGGAACCAGAGCTGCACAGAGCATAAGATCTCCCAGGTTTGCTGAGAAGTAAAGAGAAGACATTTTGCAAAGGAATTTGGCATCCTTCACAAAGAGAAGCTACATGGAGACAGAGAAGGACGATTGTCGACTGAAATACAAATGCACTATTATTGTTTGATGATCCAATGGAAATAACCCAGGAGTCTGAATTATTTATCATCAGCCCCTTTCTGTCCCTATATGCAGTGATAATTATTATTAAGTTGTTTGCTAGAGAATCAGGCAAACAAGCAGCTATTCTCAAAACTAGTCTGGAAAATATTAATTTTGGTTTGGGGAAAGACTTTTTAAATGGCTGTCAGGAATGTATTTGAAGTGGAATGAAAGGATCAATTGAATAGAGCTTCAATTTTCACAGTTTCCTATCAGGATAAGGAAAACAAAAGAAAACACTGTTTTCTAGAAAGCGTTATTTCATTGTGATTATAATGAGTGATTCTGGCCATTTATTTTTTCCTGCCTGGGGCCACCTTTTGCTACAGTATATTTTGCATATTAAGCAGGAAAAAAGCTAATCTTAAATTAATAACTGCACAAAAGCATACATTTTTGATAGGAAAAGGGCATTCATGTTTAGAGTTTATCAGGTGTTAAAAACAGATATTTAACCTCTACATCTAGCCCTTTTATTTCTCATGAAAAGTTTTCAAGTGCCTTACAAAGCTATCTGCAAAATTATCTATGTCATATAGACACGAAGAAGCATAGATCCATTAAAACTAGTGGCCTTTGGGAAGGCTTACACCTCTATAATAAAACTGAAATGTTGCTGTACCAGAAATGCCACAATTCAGTTTTCACCACTTGGAGTCTCTCATGATTTGTTTTAGCACTTGATGTTACTGATGATAATAATAAATGCCATTTATTGGGCACTTACTCTGGGTCAGACACCAAGCTAGGCTCTTGTCATTCCTTTAATATTTATGATAGTCTGCCAAGTCTGCAAGACCATTATTCACCCCCACTTAACGGATGAGGAAAATAAAGCTCAGAGAGGTTAAGGAACCAGCATAAAGCGTACAGCAAATGAACTCTGGGGCTGGGATTCCCATGTTCATCATGGTGTCTCCACATCCTGCACCCACTGTGCTTCATCCCACCCCCTCTTCTGTCCTCTACCAGCCTGTCCCGTGATGTTCCATCTGTGATGAAGGAAATGTTCTAAACCTGCACCTTCCAATGGTACTCAGTTGACTGTGGCTATTGGGCACTTGAAATGCAGATATTGTGTGACTGAGGAAATAAAGTTTGAGTTTTATTTAATTTAAATACCCACATATGACTAGTCGCTACAGTATAAGACAGTGTAACAAACAAGGCAGAACTGTAACGCAGAAGACACCTACCCTAGTATACTTAGTAAGGATGATAGTTGGACTGAGCAATTTTTGATGGGCATCCTCCTACTTTCATTCTTTTCCAGTGAAATTCATTCATCACTGGCTGTGGGCATCATGAGGAGTACCATTATGCCTTGAGCGAGTGATATTGCATGAGGCTGCCCCCCGCTCCCCACTTCCCCCAGGTCTGCGAGGAGATCTGGTCCCCCTCCATTAATATTCATGCCCACTGTCTACATCTGCTTCTCCTTCTTTTCTCCTGTCCACTAATGTACCATACACACATAAAATTAAATATCCTGCTTACCCACACCATTAGTCTTCGGAATGGTAAGGGAAAGACACTTTAGAACTTCCTCTCTAAAAAAATTGCACTTTCTTCTTTGAAGTATTATTAAATTTTATCTGCTATAACCAGCTTAACATCCTTAGAACTTCATAATGAGAGTGACAACTATTTCTCAATGCTGACTCTGAGTCAAGCAACCATCTCATTTAATCATTACCACAGCCCCATGAGGTGATGCTAACATATCCCCCATTTTACAAATGAGGAGCTCGTCTGGTTCACCTCAAAGTCCTCAACTCTTTCCACTGCTCTATCCTGTCATTAGCTTTCAAATTTGTCATCGTCTCCTACCTCTGCTACATATTAATCTTGGTTATGGGACAAATACATCTCACATAAAGAGAAGCATTTAAACAAATGTTGGTACAAGAGAGTCTTGGAAAAGTCCCTTGTAGAATCCTAATCTTCTCAAGATCAATGTTGGCAGAACAAGAAAATGTGTAGAAGTTAAAGCCCAACTGAACTTATTTGGTTTAAAAATGAAATCTAATTACTGCTATAGATAAACTGCTGAGACCACATCTATGACAATAAAATTAGATTAATGGAGAGATGAGATTTGATTAACTACTTAGGATCATTCATCAAGATTTCAGTGTGTTAAATTCGATTCTATTAGGTGAGGGAAAAAAATACCTACCCGTGTAAAGTTATGCTCTTAATATGCATCCTTGTAGTACGACATTTGATGAGCACCCTGGGCTGAACCTGAAGGTCAAAAAAATGCCTTCTCAAAAGACCTGAAATAGCAATAAAAAAAACAAAAACAGCATTTCACCAACCCACAGCATAGTTCTTAAATTTACCTATCTGAAGCTGCTAAAGGAAGAGCAAACCTGCATTTGCATATGAATCGGCTTCTAGGATTTCCAAGCTCTTTTACAGAGAAAGATGTTATCAAGAAAAAGTATCTCAATCTTCAGTACTTCTATTTCTTCATGAAAAGCAAAGGATGGAAGCAATTAGTCTCTGGATTTTGTTAAGTGCTTGTAGATCTAAGGATGCTTTTCTCCATCTAATGGTTTATCTACAGAATATTATTTAATGTGAAGTGTGTGTGTGTGTGTGTGTGAATATAAACTTTTTATTCTGACTTAGTTTAACTCTAATTCTCACCATCAAGCCCCCTAAAAATGGATATATTTTCAATCATAGACAGGATCTACATTTTAAAAAATTAAAAACAGATAATAGATATTCTACTTTGATTATACTCGCTCCATTTTTCCAAACAACATTCTTAGCATGGGTATGAAATTATATTAACTGTTTCTAAATCTATTATATTAAAATTCCAAAGTATAATTCTACTTCCTTGATCCTGATTTCCTGAACAGGGCTAGAAAGGCGTTTCTAAGCATCACTGCCATATTTTTTTCTTGGCGCCTGTGACTTTGATTTCCCTATGTACCAACTAATCTTATTTTCCCCACAAATCTCTATTAAACTACATAGCTGCAGCTAGTCATTGCTCTGTACCCTTCTTCAAATGTAAAATCTCCGTCTCTGGGAGCACTCAGAGTCTGTCCAGGGACCCATTGCAAATGAAGATAAAATGACACTGTGCCTGGGGAGCTCTGGTCAGAAATGCAATTTTCAAGAAGATGGTGACTAGCCTCCAAAAGTATTCATGTCAATGAAACATGACCGGTGTCACCAGGAACAGAGATCCCAGGCAAAGGGAAATTAGAGCCTCTCATGTCCCTACTCATCTGTGGTTTCCTAATTGCAGTTGTTGGCATTAATTGATGCTGGTGCCATTTTTGATCATGTGGGGCTGTCTTGAGTACCTTGCATTTCCAAAGGGCTTGACATCCTGAGAGCCACAGCATGTTTGGATCAAATTTGCTTTCAACATGCCATGTTCAAGAATCTTCTTCCCGAAGGCCATTAGTGAAAATGACCTGGCAAATTCTTCGCCCCCTGAAACTGCACTTGCTGCTGAGGAAGCAATTCATGGCTTATCTTTCCTACAGCTGTAAGAGTTGCAGGGAGTGTAATAATTCATCAGTGTGGCTGTGGAGTTGTATAATCAGACATGTATTTCAGATAACTGTCTTCTCTCCCAGATGGTGCCGTATGTTCTCCTTAGGTGTGCTCCAGAGGGCAATTGCATTTAATAAATGTTTTTATTGGTTTGAATGAGACAAAAGTAATTCTGAGTTGCAAACAAGATTTCTTCTTTAAGGGCAGAGTAACTTCTTGATTTTAGATACAGCATAAAAGTTTGTCATAAAGAAAAGAAAGGAAGCCCATATAGCTTTTCTTACTGATCTTAGATGGACTAGAGCAAGGGAATTTAATCCTCAAGTGCCATCTTGTTTTTCAGGAAACATGTAAACGCAGATCTGATGAAATATACTGCTCCATTAGCCATGGGTGACCTCCTGTTGGGTCTATTGAAGACTTACACAATTCACAGGACTAGGGGCAGTGAATTGCTTCCTTTGTTCCAAGAGCTTGAGGATTAACATTGTTTCAGCATTGAAAGCTTCATGACCTAAATGAAAAGCTGAGTCCAGGTTTATAATGATATGCTTATTGGCTCTGCATTTCCAACCTGTTATGTTTTCCATTTAAGATAATAAAGAATAATAGATACATCCATCAGCAGCAATGAAATCAATTATCAATGTCTTTTCTTACCATCATCATCATTATTATATTATTACCAGCATCATTGTATAAAATATTACATATCCATTGTACATTTCATTTAGTTTAATAAGAAGTACCTATTTGCTTTTGTCATACATTTAATACAAATGCAACATATCTCTGGCACTTTGATTCAAACTTTTTTGTGATTTAGTTGTGTAAACAGCCATGTTAAGACAACTTTTTAAAATACTTCATGTCAGAATGACTAGGCATCTTAAGAAATCCGCTCTTTTAGGACAAAGGTTATTTCATGAATCCCTTTTATAAATAATGTCTATAAATGTCTTTTGAATGTCTATGAAATGATTTAAGGAAAACTGTCCCATCTTCAGCCACCCAGATGCATTTGTGTCTAGGGCCAGTGATTGTTTCTGCGAGATTGCAGCTTTTTTTTTCTGACCTCTCCTTCTCCCCACAGGTGGTTATCTTTGGGGCTTGACTCTACCTTCCCTTCCTCAGGAAACTGAGCTGGAACTCACAAACTCCCTCCATGAAGAGGTTTCCAGAAGACAAGGGAAGAGCTGGATGGCACATGTAAAACAAATAGTTACAAAGTATTTTATAGTTACTCCTTTTGAAAAAAATTTTTATTGGAGTATAGTTGATTTACAATGCTGTGTTAGTTCTGCTATACACTACTATATACAAAATAATTAATAAGGACCTACTGTAGAGCACAGGGAACTCTACTCAATATTCTGTAACAACCTATATGGGAAAAGCATCTAAAAAAGAGTGGGTATATGTAGATGTATAGTTACTCTTGGTTGTGGAAAATAAGGCCTCAAAAGCCTTCTTAAAGTTTAAAATAGAGGTAATGAAAAATCTTAGGATTTTATGTCTCTACAAATTGTTTCCATTGTCCCCTCTGCCTTCAGCTAAGTGTTATTGCTACCAGGTAAAAATAGAGAATAACAAAATATTGAAGGAATATATTTGCTTCAAAATTGAACAGGAAGAGAAAAATCCTTTAGGGAGCAAATGGCATCCAAGGAACAAGCTCATTACTCAACCCTGTGGAGACAGATGAGCTTTCTGATAAGGCAGCAAATGCACATCTGGGTCCACCAGCTGTATACTCCAAACCCTTTCTGAATATAGGGCGCCCACACTCCCCCAATATTCTTATTTATTGCTTATCCTCATTTATATAACATGTACCTTTGTAACATTTGACTTTTTAAAACACACACATACAAAAATGAATTATAAAAAAGTGAGGTAAAATATAAGTATACATAGAAACCCTAATATTTTACTCTACAACGAAATCCATCACCTTGTGTATACTTTGGGCTACCTGTACCCATATTTTGGAACATTGCTTCCTAAATCTTTTCATGCATGGAGCCAAGTTTAACCTTGAATATTTCATCTTGCACTTTTACTTTTTTAGTCTGCAGGCAATGCTTGATGTACAATGATTGCTGGCAATGGATATAATGATTTTTTATTTCTTCCAGTGGTTTGGTTACACAAACCTAGCCACAAATCTTTCATTTTCTCTTTGTGATATTAAGATTGCATAGTGGGACTTCCCTGGTGGCGCAGTGGTTAGAAATCTGCCTGCCAATGCAGGGGACACGGGTTTGTGCCCCGATCCGGGAGGATCCCACATGCCGCGGAGCGGCTGGGCCCGTGAGCCATGGCCGCGGAGCCTGAGCGTCCGGAGCCTGTGCTCTGCAACGGGAGAGGCCACAACAGTGAAAGGCCCGTGTACAGAAAAAAAAAAAAAAAAAAAAAAAAATGCATAAAGAAAATTGGCTTTCCTCCTGTCAACCTTACCTATAGCTCCAATCCTATGTTTCACAGAAAGCTTTCTCAGAAGTTCTATGAACGGATTCAATCGCTCACTCTCTACTGCTCTCATTTCTGCCTCCCCCATAATCGTAATCTGCAGTATCCTCTCTTGTGCAATACAAACATGTGCCAGAGAACCCTGACCTCATTTTCCCCAAAACACTTTTAATTTTATTTATTTCTAATTAAAAAAATTTTTTTTTGGCCGCGCTGCGCGGCACGCGGGATTCTAGTTCCCCGACCAGAGATCAAACCCGCGCCCCTGCATTGGAACCAGAGTCTTAACCGCTGGATGGCCAGGGAAGTCCCCCCAAAATACTTTTGAAAACCTGTTGTTTATAATAAACACTCAACTCCTGGTCTTGCAGGCATGCCTAAGTCAGAGTATTTCTCCCTGGCAGGTTTTTCTCCTAAGTCTTTGATTCTCCAGCGTGAGATTCCTCCTCCATCTCCCCAAACTGACCTCAGACTGTTGACCCCAAATTAAACAGTTCAGAAGTGTTCATCTCCCTTATAGAAAAGTGCCACTTTCTCTTTCTTCACCTCTTTTCCCCAACTCATCCCAGCTCTCCCCAGAGAGCCTTCTTTAAGTAAATGAATTCACCTTTTAATGTGTCCTTAAGCTGATCATTTATTTACTGGAGGGAAATTCTGTGGACAGCTCTAAATGTTACACTTTTGATCAAATGAAAAATATAAGAGCACCATTACTTCTGTCATTGTTCGACAGGCCTGCTTTAGTTCGGGTACTCATGGTGCATCCACGCCAGCTCCCAGCTGTTCTCAGGACTCCTTTCTTCCCTCTGGCTCTTCCAGCAAGGTCTGCTCTCTCGGCTAACCCCTCCTCCCCCCTCCTCCTCCTTCCCTTTCCCACTCTCCACCCTCTCCCTGTCAAGGGAGGGCCTGACATTTTGTTCATTAGCCTAGCTGTTTCATCGCTGGGTAAGGAACTGGCCCTGAAAATAGGATTTGCATATCTCCCAGACAAAGGTTAAAAGTGCTCTCCTACCTGGAGGTCTCTGTCTGTCTCCAGGCTTTACCATGACTGCTAGTGTCTGCATGGGGAAAGCGGGAGAGAGAAACGTACCCCTTTCAAATTCCAAACGCTGATAGAATGGGTACTGCTGTTTGATGGTAGAGATGCATCAAAATAATGGATAATCTAAATTCTAGAAACCTAGATATGAAAATGGACTTTGCCGAATAGTAAAGTATATTTAATTCAGGCATTCAGATCCAGATTATTCGAAAGAGCATTTCAGTTAATAACAGTCTTGAGCATCACCAGTGCATCTGGAGACAGCGTGGTTTGGGGAAAGCACGTTAATGGAATGGCTATGGAAATCCTGTAGGGCCAGCTGGTCCCAGGAGACTTCCAAGCCTTTCAATTATTTCCTCTGGAGTTAAGGCTATATCACCACCATGAATTTGCCTTTGAGCAGTGAGTCTTTGCATCACACTGGTAACTCATTGCCTTTTTGGTCCTTACTGGGGATTCAGAAGCTGTCTTCCATCAGCCTTGTCATCAGTCTCAGTTACAGTTTTGCTGTTTCGTAATTATATGCTATTATCTGTACATCATCTCATCCCATCTTCTGAACTGACTTCCAAGGCCATACTGAAAGGCACGTGCTATTTTCTGTGCTACTGTGCTATTTTCTGGTTTACACCCTCCTAGGTCCTTTAAAATCAAGGTCTAAAGCAGGGAGGGATGGCGTCCTCCGTTGCTCAGAAAACTACCAACTACGTCATTGATAACCAATTACAGCGTTAAAAGCTAAATCTTGTAAGCTTCCTCTCCTGCCCCACAGGGATACAGAAAAAGAGTCTGGTGTGTGGAAACAAAGCAATCACTTAAAATGTAACAAGGCACATTTCTCAAACTAAAACCATGACTCACCCTACACATGCAATATTGATATTTCAGATTATATTTAATTGAACTGAGGTTGCAGTTTATTTTCCAAATACAAACATGTGTTTAATTAGAGCAAAATGTGCATCTCTATAACACTGAATTTTAAGTACCAGGTTCTAAAGTTTATTGATTGATGATTATTGTGGGGAAACATGAGCTCTTATGCATAAATCTTTTGACAGGAGCTGTCTGTCAAAAATAATGATCCTTTTAAAACTCATGAATAAATAATGATGCAGGTCCACTTTACATAAAAATACATACTCATTTACACTCTGTCCACTGAAATGAAATATGGTTATTTAAAATAATGACTCTGTGATGGGTGAGTAATGAAACATTATTAATTTAATACACATGGTATTTTATACTCACTCTCAAATTACATGCATCTATTTTCAATATTAACACATTAGGCTATTTTTTTTAAAGACCTCTAACAAAACGTCTGGTACTGAAAATCCTTTCACGGATGAGATTGTGAATTTTAATTCTGCCACGCTGGGGTCTCATTTTGGTCACAAGACGGAAAGTAATAACTGGGCTGTCACTGTGGTGATGTTTTATTGTCTGCCCTGACTTGGAACATCCAGAAGGAGCCACCTCCTCTTCCTCCCATAGGAAAAAGCGTGATGAGTTGAGAAGGAAAGCCAGAATGCCATTTGCCTTTCTTCATCCTTTCCCATCTGGAATTCGATTCTGTGAATATGTTTTTTCTCTGGCCTTTTATTCCTTTATCCCACCCTGATTTTCTATGTCTTTGCTGAGTAAAAGTTGGAGGATGATCCTAAAATTGGGCACTTCTCTGAGGATTTTCATTTGGAATTCAGGGACAGAGGCAGGAAATTAGAGAAAATTATGTTCACTTTTCCTTTTAGATGATATAGAGTCACTCTTCTGTATCACCCTTGGATTTTTCAGTTACTTATTCCTGCCACTTTCTTTCTTCTCCAGTCATGACCCAACATCAGAAATGGTGATATTGGGAAAGGGGGTCTGGTCAGGTTTGGGAATGGGTGTGATGTGGAAAGATGGGAAAAAAGGAACCGTTGCTCAGTTTCCTTTTCCTACATTTTTTTTCAAGCCATGCTGTCTGCCTTGGAATTCCCAGCTGGTTTTCAAAAGCTTAGGTTTTTAAATATGAGAAATGCCAATGACAGTTTTTGTCACCATTTTATAGATGGGGAAAATGAATCACAACAAAATGACGTGTGTTGTGCACAAATACACAGAGGCATTCCTACTCCCAAGCTAACTCTTTGGTAGGAAACAAGTGTACAATGTACTGCAAATAGTATCATCTTCAGGACTGATACTGATACTAAGCATTGTTTCTTGGTATTGGTACCATTGTCCTGTTTTGCCAACACACGTTCTGCTCTCTTGACCACATGCCATTTTCCGAACAGGAAAATGTCTATGAGTCAAGAAGAAAAAAACTCTGTTCCATGTTTTAAATCTGCTATTTAAGTCACTCAGCCAGTGCTGTTCAGCATATAAAATGTTCCCACACTTGAAAGATAATGTTTTGACATTTTTTTCAAATTAAAATCAATCTGGATTTAAGAATTTTGTGAAACCCTAGAGATAATTCTAGAATCCCCTGTCATGTTGCGGTAGAAAGTTTGTGAGGCCTGAGGTTAGAATGGGATCTTGAAAGACAAATAGCCAAGTGAAATTAATTTTAAATCTTTGGCTTAAGTTTAACTGTTTCTTAAAATAGATTTGAAAAGTGTCACCTTAATTGCTTTTCAAATGAGTGTTTCATACAAAAGAGTGATTCAAACTGATTCATAAAAGTATACACCTACAAGGGCTTCCCTGGTGGCGCAGTGGTTGAGAATCTGCCTGCCAATGCAGGGAACACGGGTTCGAGCCCTGGTCTGGGAAGATCCCATATGCCGTGGAGCAACTAGGCCCGTGAGCCACAAAGACTGAGCCTGCACGTCTGGAGCTTGTGCTCCGCAACAAGAGAGGCCACGACAGTGAGAGGCCCGCGCACCGTGATGAAGAGTGGCCCCCGCTCGCCGCAACTAGAGAAAGCCCACACACAGAAACGAAGACCCAACACAGCCAAAAATAAATAAATAAATAAATAAAATTAAAAAAAAAAAAAAAAAAGGAAAGCAAGGATGTTTTAAAAATATATATATATATATACACCTACAAGTTTCATGTTTAGACATGCCTCTTATATAAAGTATAAATTTAGATACAGTATCAGGAAAGCATTAACTCCAACTAGCAAATACATATTTTTTAATTGTCCTCATATGAGACCTCTGAGTTAAAAATTGAGATGGTATGGTTTCACTGTGTGTACTTTTCACTCGCTTGTTTATACAACTAGATTGGCTCTTTCCTTGATATTATCCAACTGCCAATTGTGTACTAGTTACTCTTTTCTACACTATAGATTTCTTACAGGCCTTACCCAAAGGTATTATTCTAAACTTGTGTTATTAGATTTAAAGAGAACACACTTTTTAATTGCATTTTATTTTGCAGTATAATGCTTGTCAAATTAACAGGTCAACATGTAACAAGTGTTATAGTTTGTGCTAAGTGCAACACTGAATTGGGCCAGAAAAAAAGAAATAGCATTAAAAAGATAATCACAAACCTAAAAAAGATCATTGCAGGATATCACGTCCACCAATACTCCCCAAACAGGTCCTAAAAACACCAGGCAAAATAGAACATTATTAATCCAGACATTTATCTTTAAGAATTTCTAAATAAGCATGCCATTTAGGGGTCTTTTCTTTCTGTAAATAAATCTGTTCTAATTTATACCTTAGAGTGATAAATTCTGACCCTGATTTTAGTTTGTCTCCAAAATAATGCATTATTAATATCTGGATTTTTGAAGCAATGGGAGCTTTAAAGTAAAACTGAAAACTTTCAGGCCAAGACCAAGAGGGGCCATTCAACTGGCAAGTAATGACAAGGGTGTGGCTGACATCACTCTTGCTTTCAGAGAAGGCATATTTAATCTTTGAGGCAAAGACTGTGGCCTTAGCCTTTTGGAGTCAATTTACTAATTTTTTGTTTGTTTTCTTGGCCATTTGTGCCGCTAATACTAGTCCATGCAAAGATGAGAATTAATTACTAAGCCATACGTTCATAAAGGTAATTTAGCCTTCTGAAAATAGACAAATTAGGAAAAATTAATTCTGTAGAGGCATAGGAGAAAACAAAATAAAATTATCATTTTCCAAAACAGTAATTTATATCTGGACTGCACATGAGAGTAAACAGACAAAATTTGACATTCAGGCCACTTGTTTCATATGTTGTAATACATTATTTATTTAGGTGTTTAATTTTGTTGTTTTTGTATCTTTGTGTCTTTGGTTATTCATATATACATGAATACATGTTTTAAAGACTTCCTAATGGAGGAGAAGCTTTCTAAAAGAGAAACCTTTGAAAATAGCTTTGGTCCAGAAATCAAGAGCTGTGGCTTTTTATATTCCTTGTTTTGTCATTATTTGTGTGACAAGTCACTGTCACATCCTGGGAGTCATTTAAAAAACAAAGTTTAATGAAAGAATTCAGACACAAAATATAAGAGCACACAGTGTATGAGTTTATACATATGAGATACAAAGACAATGCCGTTAGAAGGATAGTAGCTATCTTTGGGAGAGTATAGTGATGGGAAGGGAATAGATGGGGCAAGTTTGGTTGCTAGAAATGATCTTTTATTTTGTTTGGGGTTTTCTTTGTTTGTTTGTTTAATCTGGATACTGGTTATGTGGTGTGTTTAGTTTTCTTTAAATGTAGTGAGCTATATACTCTTTTTAAAAATTTTTCTTGTTTTATTGAAGTATAGTTGATTTTCAATGTTGTATTAGTTTCAGGTGTACAGAAAAGTGATTCAGTTATACATACATATATATCTTCTTTTTTCAGATTCTTTTCCCTTATTAGGTTATTATAAAATATTGAGTATAGTTCCCTGTGCTATACAGTAGGTCCTTGTTGGTTATCTATTTTATATATAGTAGTGTGCATATGTTAATCCCAAACTACTAAATGCATTATTTTGGTTGCACCAGGTCTTAGTTGCGGCATGCAGGCTCCTTAGTTGTGGCTTGTGGGCTCCTTAGTTGCAGCACATGGGCTCCTTAGTTGTGCCATGCGAACTCTTAGTTGCAGCATGCGGGATCTAGTTCCCTGACCAGGGATCGAACCCAGACCCCTTGCATTGAGAGCACAAGCCTTATCCACTGCACCACCAGGGAAGTCCCTTTCCCTATATACTTTCGATATGACACTTTTCTGTATGAATATCATATTTCATTAAAAAGGAAAAATATAAAGGAGGTTGAAATAAATTTTTCTAATTTTTTTTCTAAAATTCTACTATTCTGTGAAAACTGCCTTCTTATAATAGGATACCCACCATAAGTCAGGCACTTTTAGGTGACTCGGAGACATCATTCTGAACACTGAGAAATGTGCAGTAACAGATTGCTATTGCTTTTTACATTTTTCTGCTTCCTCCCTCTGTGCTCACTCTCGTGACTGTCACTATGCGTGACTTCTAGTAGCCTTCTCATCCTGACTTCTTACTTACTCCTAATCTCGTACAGGCTGGAAAAGAAACAGATAATCACACTGCCAAATTTTTTTTTTTTTTTTTTGAGGTACGCGGGCCTCTCACTGTCGCGGCTTCTCCCGTTGCGGAGCACAGGCTCCGGACACGCAGGCTCAGCGGCCATGGCTCACGGGCCCAGCCGCTCCGCGGCATGTGGGATCCTCCCGGACCGGGGCACGAACCCGTGTCCCCTGCATTGGCATGAGGACTCCCAACCACTGCGCCACCAGGGAAGCCCCACACTGCCAAATTTTGCAGTAAAGATCTGAATGCCTGCATTCTGAAAGCTTAGGGTTGCTGGGAATCTGACCTTTAGATAAGTGTGGCAGTTCTCTACTCTGTCTCAAAAAACCTTAACCTCAGAAAGGACCTCAGATTTTTACAGTGGCCTTACACATAAGCAGGGATTATTTTAGCTGGATCCTCAGAAGATTTGTTTTTGTTTTTTAATCTCTATACTTCCAAGAGTTTTCAAAAACAACTTTGTTGCCAACCCAGATATTCTCTTGCAGAACATTTGTTAACAAGACTATTTATTCTTTCCTTTTTTTTTAAAGCTCATATGTATCTCCCTACAATTTCTGTGCAAATGAAACTCCTGAGACTTTCAATTGGACAAGCAAAATAGGTCTACACTGGTGGTTCTTAACTTCAGCTTTGTGGTGAACACCAGAGTGACCTAAGGAGCTTTGTGCAAAACAGATGTCCACGCAGCATCATGGGAGGTTCTGATTCAGTCAGTCTGAACAGGCTGAGGGTTAGGTATTTTTGTACTCTAACAGGTGATGTGGACGCACAGTTAGGTTTGAGAAATATGCCTACATCTTCTATATGATAGCCCTTCCCTTCTAATACTGGGACATGGTCATCTGTGTCCTGTTCTTTCTAAGTCACATAGCTCTGGTTTCTTCAACTGTTCTTGGGCCTTGGTTTGCACGTCTTATCACTTAGATCACTACCCCTGAACTTAACTTTCATAATGTGCTTTTTAAATATGGCAACCGAGTGTTGAACTCCAAGCTCAGATGTGGTCTCACTAGAGTGGAATTGAACTGGTCCCTCCCTTTGTTTAGATTCTGGGCTTCTCTTGTTGCAGTCTAACAATATGTTTGCTTGAGTCAAGTAGTATTGTCTGACACTGACAGTATAGCCAGTCATAAAACCCAGGACTTTTTACCTGACTTTCCTTTCCTTCCTTGTCTGCCTGCCAGCATTTCTTCTCTCCTTCACCAGTAATATTTGAGTATTACTTGGGGTTTGGCCCTGGGCATTAAGAAGGGATCAAGACAGACACAGTCCCTGCCTTGCCAGAGTCAGGATTCAGACAAACAAAGCAGCAATTATGTCTTAGGCTAGTTCTCAGCTATGCTGTGCTGGTGTTAACTGATTTATGAGCACCTCGAACTTGAGCCAGAAAGGATTGAGGGCTATTGACAGAGCTCTTGAGGGAGTCTGTCATCTTGCTCACGTGGAGGGCCAGAATCTCTCCTGAGTGAGTCAGGTAGGTTCTGGTATCTGTGTTTAACAACACCTAGAAGGGCTCTTTAAGTCAAAACTTTATGGGACTAGCCAGAGCATTTGACAAGAATGATGGGACTGTGATTGTGTGGTAAGAACTATAAACATTTTATTACATAGTCTTATATTCTCTCATCAAGGTTGCCAGGCTGGTAGAGGTAACCATCTCTGTTCTGGTTCCTCTGAATCCCCTTTTCTTTGTCCCCTGATGACTATAATGAGGGGTCTGGACCATGATTGATTCAGGATACTGTTCTCAGGGAGCCGTTATTTTGCTTAAAGAACCCTTTTGCTGTACCCAGACTTGTACTCCTCCCAGACGCTGGTAGCCTGTTTTGCCAGGTGATAGGAGGAGCTATGGGCTGCCCCTGCTGCTGCTGCTCTTTGGTTTTCAGTCCTGAAGGCTCTGTGTGCGTGCTTTGTGTGTTTTTGCTGACCCTCTCTGAGGGTTAACTGTTCTATGTGTTCCTGCGATTGAGGGAGCGTTTTAAATTCCCTCTGAATGCAAGAGCCGCTCGTTCATCAGAGTCCCAAAGCCAGATCAACCCATGGAGCCGTGTCTGACATTTTCTTGGGCACCTCCTGAAACACCTCTTGGCAGCAGGAGCCCTGAAGCCTTCTCTGCCTAACCCTGGCAGCCAATGTTTGGTGTGCTACGCCTCCATTATCCCTGAAACATTTCCTCTTGTTGGTTTAGGGCTAGAATTACAAGTCTGTCAAGACTATTTTGAATCTTGATTCTGTCATCCATCTCCGTTTTATGTTTCTGAAAATGTCATAATCATGGCTCCTTCAATGTTAGATAAATTTTGAACCAAAACACTGGCAGTTTCGGATAAAGAACTGAGAACAGAGTGAGACACCTCTAAGTGGATATCGATCCACTAACACGTTCTATTTTGTTATGGCCGTTCAGCCAGTCCCCAGGTTTTTGTTGTTGCTTTATATTGTGAACATTTTATATTGTGAAATATAAAATACACACTGAAAATTACCCCAAACAAAACATACTTAATAAGTTATCACAAAGTAAACTGTATAATCTCTTCCCACATTAAGAATAGAAACTTTTTCCAAGACACTACCCAATTCTTATCCTCTCCTCCCTACCCCAGAGTAGTTACAATTGTCCTGATTTTTCTGGCGGGCTACCACTCCTAGGGCACTGTGCAGACAGAACACTGAAACACACCCCCAGCCTTTCTGTAAAACATGCCTACTTCTTATCCTGGAGCTTCAGCCTGAGGGGCAGGCTTCAGGCTTACCATGTATCTAGTGGCTACAGAAATGCTCTCAGGGAATGTAGGCTGGGGATCACCATCTTTGTGTTCTCCTTCAGCCTCACTACTAATGGCCAAAAGAAGAGCTCTTTGGTACCTCCCAGAAAGGAGCTTATACATTCATTTGGAGCCCTGATTTTTACAACAGTTGCCCAGAGGATACTTTGAGATCCTCTCGTCTGGAGGCCAGCAGGGATTATGATCATGGTCTGATAAGACTGTATATATTTGCATACATTAAAAGCTGCTGCCTGAGGCCTGATTTTCAATCTGTTTGAAACTCGGTGCAGACTGAGATCCCTCCCTTTGGAACATTGATAGGGCTTGGCACACCCTCAACAAGTGAGACCTATCAAGAAAAATATCAGCTTTTCAAACTACTCTAAAAAGTTACAGTAATCAAAACAGTATGGTGCTGGTACAAAAACAGACACAAAAATCAACAGAACAGAATAGAGAGTCAAGAAATACACCCACACTTAATAGTCAATTAATCTACTACAAAGGAGGGAAGTAATTACAATGAAGAAAAGACAGTCTCTTTGATAAATGGTGCTAGAAAAATTGGACAGCTCCATGCAAAAGAATCAAACTGGACTACTTTCTTATGTCATATACAAAAATAAACTCAAAGTAGATTAAAGATTTAAATGTAAAACCTGAAACCATAAAACTCCTAAGAGAAAACACAGGCAGTATGCTCTTTGACATAAATCATAGTGGATCAGTCTACTATGGCAAAGGAAACAAAAGCAAAAATAAACAAACAGGACCTAATTAAACATAAAAGTTTTTGCAGAACAAAGGAAACCATCAACAAAAGGAAAAGACAACCTACTGAATAGGAGAAAATACTTGCAAGTGATATGTCTGAAAAGGGGTTAATATTCAAAATTTATAAATAGTTCACACAACTCAATATTAAAAAAAAAACAAACCTGATTAAAAAATGGGAAGATTACCTGAATAGACATTTTTCCAAAGAAGACATACAGATGGACAACATGCATATGAAAAGATGCTCAACATCACTAATCATCAGAGAAATGTAAATCAAAATGATCATGAGATATCATCTCACACCTGTCAGAACTGCTATCATCAAGAAGTCTACAAATAACAAATGCTGGAGAGGGTTTGGAGAAAAGGTAACCCTTGTGCACTGTTGGAGGGAATGTAAATTGGTACAGCCACTATGGAAAACAGTATGGAGGTTCTTAAAAAAAACTAACAATAGAACTACCATATGATCCAGCAATTCCATTTCTGGGTATTTAACCAGAGAAAATGAAAACACTAATTTGAAAAGATAGGTGCACATAGTTCATTGCAGCATTATTTACAATGGCCAGTATATGGAAACAACATAAGTATCCACTGATGGATAAATGGATAAAGAAGGGGCAGTAAATGTACAGTCAAATACTACTCAGCCATAAAAATGAATGAAACCTTGCCATTTAAGACAATATGAATGGACCTTGGGGGTATTATGCTAAGTGAAATAAGTCAGACAGAGAAAGACAAATATTGTACAATTTCACTTATATGTGGAATCTAAAAAACAAAACAAATGAGCAGATGAAACAATCAAACAAGACAAAACTTATAGAGAACAGAATGGTGGTTGCTGGAGGGGAGGGGAGTTGAAGGTTGATCAAAATGGGTGAAGGGGGTTATGTGGTGCAAACTTCCAATTATAAAATGAACTTTTATAATTTTACAGTCTCTGTAAAAGTTCATTCATGTAGCTTGTAAGACACACATACATTTTCTGTATGGCAGACAAGTTTTATCCCATAGTAGAATGGCAGCCTCTCCTACTCATGTGTAGAACACAGAGCTTCACGCAGCTTCGGGGGTGTAATGTACAATGTGGTGACTATATTTAATAATATTGTAGTGTATATTTGAAAGTAGCCAAGAGAGTATATCTTAAAAATTCTTATTGAAAGAAAAAAAAATTGTAACTTTCTATGGTGACGGATGGTAACTAGACTTACTGTGGTGATCATTTCCCGGTGTACACAAATATCAAATCATTATGTTGGACACCTGAGATTTATATAATGCTATATGCTAATTATACCTCAATCAAAAACAAATAAATAAGTAAATAAATAAATAAGTTCTTAAATGGTTAAAAAAATAGATTTTATTCCATGTTCTTCATGTTTATAGAATTTCTATTAAGTGATCAGCTGTCAATGGGATTTTCCCTCTTTAAAAGTTTTTGTTTGGTTTTGCTACTTTTAAGGCTTTATCACTGCTTTTGGTTTTTGGCAGCTTTGTTTTGATCTGTTGATGTAGATTTCTTAAAAGTTTATCTTGCTTTGAAGTTTAACAGATTTCTTAATGTATCCCATCAATTTTGGGAAGTTAATATTCATTATTTCTTGAATTGTTGCTTCTATCCTATTTTCTCTCTTCTCTCTTGTGGGACTTTAATACACATACATTACATCCTCTCACTATATCTCTATGTCTCATATTCACTACAGGTATTACTGCTTTTCAAAAGTTTGCTATTCACCACTTTGCTTTTGGGAAAGTTCACATTAGTACCTGTTTTCATTAACCAAAAGGAATCTGAAGAGGATTTTCGATTTTACAAAAAAAGTTAATTGCTTCTTCACTTTACACCATTTTTGGCACATGAAAGTTTTAGTAGGAATGTTCTACTTTCAGATACCAGGGGGATCTTGTATTCTGTTTTCCATCCTTTTACCACCATATGCTTCATTCTAGATTTTTTTCTCTTTAATTTCCAGTTCACTAAATCTACAGCTGAGTGTAATCTATTATTAACCCCGTTTATTTAGACCTTTTTCGTTATTATATTTTTCAGTGTTACAATTATAATCAGGTTTTCTTTTATAGTTTCCTATCTCTTCTGCTTCTGTTTATTGTTTCTATTGGTGTCTACTCATGTTGACTTGTCTCCTTTTATACCTGGTTACTTTGATTTGTTGCTATTCATTTTACTAGTAAAAATTGTTTGTAGAAATAATTTGAGGCCTGAATGATATATTACATCTTGCTAGGTCTCTCTGATTCCATCAATCAAATTTCAGGCTTTGAGGTGATTCAGAACTGTACTGTGGTCCTCAGTGCAATCTGTCTACTTGCAGTTTATCATTATTCCTAGAGTCTCACTATTCATGGTTCCATCTATATGCAAAAGGCTTTCATCAAGGCTCCCACATGTGAGAATTCTAATTCCTATCTCACTAGCTTAGTGAGACATTCAAAAGCACCATTAAGTCTTTTTTTCCCCAGCTTTGACAGATAGTTGACATACTGTGTATGTTTAAGACATACAATGATTACCAACATAGCATTAGCTACCACCTCCATCCAGTCACATAGTCACCATTTCTTTTTTGTTGTGAGAACATTCAAGATCTACTTTCTTAGCAATTTTCAAGTATGTAACACAGTATTTATTAATTATAATCACCATCCTGTACACTAGATCCTTAGAACTTATTCATCTTATAACTGGAAGTTTATACCCCTGGTGAACATCTCCTCTATTCCCCCATTTCCCAGTCCCTGGTAACCACCACTCTAGTCTCTGTTTCTACTGAGTTTGGGTTTTTTAGATTCAAATGTAAGTGATATCATACGGTATTTGTCATTCTCTGTCTGACTTATTTCATTTAGCTTAACATCCTCAAGGTCCATCCACGTTGTCACAAATGGACCAGTAAGTCTTTTAGGTTCTCAGCTACTCCCACTAAATCAGCAAGTGTGCTTAGGAGAAAAACAACCCCCAAATTCTGGTTTCACTTCCATGGGCATCAGTTTTCTGCCAGATCTTATCCCAGTAATTCTCTTCTATTTTGTTAATGCCTAGTGTTATTAAAGAGATTTTAAAAATATTTTGTTCAGCTTTGCAAGTAGTCTTTAGCAGGAGTGCTGGTTGAATTACCTACTCTATCATTACCAGAAATAGAAGTCTTCCAATTTACATGGCTTCCCTTATCCATCATTATAGTCATCCACAGGTATCCTTGGAGACTGGTTCCAGGACCCCTTATAGATACCAAAATCTGAATATACTCAAGTTCCTTATATATACTGAGTACTGCACAAGAAGCTTATGAAAATAAAAGAGATGCAGCAACTGAAGGCACTTTGAAGATTGTAAACCTGTGTACAACATAAGCCAATATTTTATAAGAGTGAACAAAGATATAATAGAACTCTTTTAATAGGACATTTTCACTCATATTTAAATGTTATCAGCAGCTTCTGTGGAATGGTTTAGTATTATTTCTTCGATTCTCAGAGCATATATGTTTCTAAGGCTACTCCATTCTTATTCTAAAACAAAGGAAAACAAAGAGAAATTCTTGTTGTCCACATTCATCTCTTTAGGAAATACATCAATAGATACATATCACCTTCAGTTTAGTATCCTATTTTATACCAAACCAAGAAAACAATACAAAGCAAACAAGCACACTCTCAGCTCCTCTCCATTTCCAGCTTTGTCTAATACACTTCAAGTTAAACAATACAGATTCAATCATGATTAGCCATCCAAAATGAGTCTTACATCTTTGGCATTTTTATGTGACTGAATTATAAACTTTTGTCATTTTAATTTAATATTTTGATTAGAAAATTACTTCATCTTCCCTACAGTATTTTAATGTTATATTTGTGAGTTTATTCATATGAATATCATTTTTTCTGTTAGTCTGTTCACACAAATATTATTTTTCTCTGTATACTTTTTGTTGATGAGAAAATAATATTTAATAGAAAGATTTGATAAGAAAATAGTTATATGCAGTTGAAATTATATAACCAAAGTAAAAATGGAGAGAAATCAAGTAAAACACATCAAAGTTTATATTGCTTTTATCAGCAATAGAAAGGCATTGCTGATTTTATAGAAAGTATCACTTGTGGGGTCAATCAAAGGTGTGTGGGAAATTTGAAACCAGTTCTTTTGAAGGAGACATACAGAAAACAGTCTTTTGTTTTTTGAGTTTTTTTAAAGGGGATCCTCATAGTAGTTTCAGAATATCACTGTTTATTGCAAATAAAAGTTCTATGTGTGTGTATTTATATTTATATTCATATATTTCCCCCAAATCTCCTCATTGCAACAGCCAAGGCTGTCATTTTGGTTCAAGTATTTTTTTTCAACTATTTCTTTGCCAGTTTTCCTCCTGAAAAATTTATTTGGGAAAAAAAAAACCCACAATAACAGATGGATTTTGAGTAATCAAATTTCCTACTTAATGTCTATAGTGGCTTCTTATCATGGAATAGAATTATTCCAACATCTACAGTATTTGGCAAAGCTTTTGTCCAACATGTTTAGGGAAACTTGCCCAAGACTTGCAATCATAGTACTATTTTAGCTCTCTATTGAAATTCTTGGTTAACTTATCAAAAAGAAGTGTGAACATGGCTTTGGTTTAGTAGAAAAACAAACTCTTGTCAAGATTAATTCTAAAGAGCACTCCTGCTGAAGTAGTTTGTACTTGATCCCATATAGAGGTCCTTAACGTGAGCAGTCGTTACAGAAGAGTCTGGCATTTCATGTAAAATTCAAGTGATCATTAATAATTATTGATATCAGAAAGGAGAGGGAATCTATCTTACTTTTTAAAACTTATCTTTCTGATTAGAAAGGGACTCCATCAACATTAAGAGGTGCGTATTTACTGGGAAAAGATGAAATATGCAGCCAAATCTTTGAGATCCAGATTCTGGTTTCCATTCTGTCATGTTCATATTCCATAGTTTGGGACATACAATAAGTCTTTAAGCATTTATTTCCTTATCAGTAAACCAAGAAGGTTAAATTAGTTAGACTTTAAGGTAGCTGAATTACTTCTCAGTAGAAAAAGAGACAAGATATTAGGAAAGGTACAAAGGCATATCAAAGCCTTTCCTCTCATTAGTGTTGAATAGTTGAAGTACCCTCTCTTTGTTGGCTGTGTAAACCAGCAATCTAAAAGGCTTTTGATGAGAAAAATGGCTGAAAGCCACAAGTTTGTGGAGCCAAATATGCCCTTAGAAGAAACATATGACTTTTTCAGTTAAGAGAAATGGATTAAGTTGAAAAGGAATATACTACACAAGAATTTTAAATATTAAGCATTGGCACAAGTTCAAAATCTTTAAGAATTAGAGAGAAAGGTATTTCCTTTGAAATTTTCCCTACAGCCATTTGTGTTTCAAATATAATACTGTGCAATACTGAATAATATTTAACTGATATTATAAGAAATTTTATTTTTGTAAGGATCTTGTTTGACTTCTCGCCTTCCTTTTACCAACCAAATTTCTTGAAAGTGCTGCCTATACCTATCGTTGCTGTTTCCTCATGTCCTACACCTTGTCCCCTGTCACTGAGCTTTTACTACCACTACTTCAACTGAGCCTGCAGTCATAGTGTGATTTGACTTCTCTGCATCACTGAACGCTCTCTCCTTGAAATGCTCCCATCTCTTAGCTTCCATGGTCCCACCCTCTTCACCTCCTCAGATTTTTCTTCCACTTTTCTGATCTGTCCTTTTCAGCCTCTTTTTTTTTAAAAAAAAAAAAAAGAAAAGGAAAACAGTTTATTAATGTGTGCAGTGCACATCACACTGGGGAAAACTAAACCAGAAATAACTCAGAATGGCACTCAGAATTCCAGCTTTTATAGCATCTTCAACAAAGGACTATAAAGTTGTAGAGAAATGACAGGACAAAGGAGATCAGTTCTAGGCTTCCAAAGTAGGTAAATGATGGGACAGTAAATATATAGGAAGAATCTAATGGAATAAGGTTTGTTTGCAGATTCCTCTGGTGCTACTTCTGGGTTGATAAGAATGTCTTCTTTCCTCCTGTCCAGGGAAGGTACCTTTTCACATGGGAGTTTATCTTCATTTGGGGACAACCGTTTGCTGCAGACATACGGTTTGGCTTTCCAAAGTCTCTTCAGAAAGTCTTCCCTCTTTATCACACAGTATCGGGATAACTCCATTTACTTCCAAGGGTATGTGCTGATGATTCCCAATTCTACAACTTTTCACAGATCCACCTCCTGAATTTGAGATCCTTCTATCCAACAGTCCTCTGGATATTTCCACTTGGATTTCCAACAGTACTTGAACTGCAACATTCCCACAACAGAATTCATCAACTTTCTCCCCTATCTGGGTCATCTTCCCGTGGGCCAGCCAGGAACTCGGGTTGGATACTTAGGTTTCAAACCCACCACAGTTATTCTTCACCAAAGGAATAGACAATTCTACATATTTGATATATACTTCTAAAAATCATTTACTCCTTTCTGTTATCATTGCCATCATTGCCTCCATCATCTCTCACTTCAACTGCTGTAACTGTTTCCTGACTAACTGACCTACCACTGTTCTGTTCTCTTTATTCCAGTCATTGTGAAATGCTTAAAATACAAAAAAAAAAAAAAAGTTATTTTCTTTCCTGAAACTCTTCAGTGCCTTGCCATTGCTCTTAGAATAATGTCCGAATTCACTAAAAAGTTGAATAAGTTCCTGAATGATCCACTTTGGATCCTCCTTTCTAGCCTCATCACTCACCACTTTCCCCTCCCCTGTGCTTAAGCTCACCACCCTGAATGTCTCTCACTTCCTGGATACTCCTACTCCCCTTAGGCTCAGCACATTTAACAGAATGGTTTCTCTTCCTAGAACTGCCATTTCATCCCCCAGCCTCTCCTGTTTGGCAGTTACAGAGTCTTCATGTCTCAAATCGGCAGCTCTTCCTTGGGGAAGCCTTCCTGGATGCCCCACCTGCTACACCTGGGTAAAGTGTTCTGGTATGTATCTGCACAGATGCTTATACTTTCCTTGTCTACCAATGGTGCATACTCTCCACAGGAACAGGGACATTAATCTCATTTAGCCTCGCTTTTCACACCCAGCAGGATGCCTGACACATAGTAGGTACTCAACAACTATACATGTTTTGCTTTTATCTCATTTTGTTTCATTTTAAATAAACCATGCTTTTGCATAAAAACCTGATGGAAGCTACACTGCTCACCAGGGGTCACTGACCCTAAATTGTAAGACCTGGTTTGTTGGAGACATGGAAACAATCCTTTGAAGGTTGGAACATACAAATACAGACATAACTGTTAACAGACAAGGGCCATTCAGCCTGGGCAAGGCCTAAATTGGGGTCACATAGAACACGGCAAACTGTGATTTTATGTAATGATGTCGATGATGATGATAATGGTGGCCATAGTAAAATAAATGTCATCATAGCACCAAACCCCAGACACAAGCTATTATTTCAAACCTGGCAATCAGCAACAATCAGAATCCACGATTTTCAGAATGTAATACTCATACCATGAGACTCATTACCCTAATCAAATCACAAATATTCAGAACATTTAAAAAATCAAGTTTGTGCATTCCTTTAAGCACATTCAACTGCTGATTCCCCTCTGTGCTGCTTGTTCTGGTGGCCAGCAGCTAAGAGCAGAAATTAAAGGAAATGAAATTCATAACTTCTAACCTTGCTTAAGTTTGCTGTAAAATCTTTTACTATTTTTAAAACGATTAGGTTGGGGGTGGGCAAGGATAACATAATCGATACATGAGTTTGGGTGACATTCTGTGGAATTCAATTATTCTCTTCTTGTCCCCCATAAGGATGACTAATCATAATTAAGTTATAAGTTAAATTTGCCTTTGTGTACAGGCAGCCCTGACTCACAAAACCAAATATAAATACACCATATAAGGGTTTTTCCTATGAAATCCAGCATCTTCTCTGAAAAATAAAACATACATTTTTGCTATCTGTCACATTCATTTTTACAATGGAGATTTGTAAACATCTTACAGCATGCTTACATGAGGATTTTGCCATTATGAATACCAGATGGAACACTGTCTTGCTATGTGAAAGAAAATATATAGGCAAGTCCTCTGTATTTGAAAACAAGGCAAGTCCATCCCAGAAAAGCATAAGCCGGTTCCTTAAGGATGCCTGCACAGGGAGTAGTCCAAATATTATATAATATTAGCAGATTAGCTCATTACAAATGAAACTCTTTTGATTCAACGTGTGCATCAAAATCTTGATGCGATTGATCTGAGCTGCATCAGCTTGAAATCAGGATCAAGTCCTTACTTTACATTTTTTGCCTAAATTCTAGTACACAGATGCTTCAACAAAACTCATGGAATAGGTAAACCATTGCAATATGAGCTGAAGTGCCTCCAGGTATGTTTTTTTTCCTGGGAAATTAGTGTTAAAATATTCACACACAACTTCTTAGAGAAGCCACTTGGTGTGTATGTCTCCCCTCCTCCACAGCATCCTTAACCTGACTCCGTAACAAGATGAGTCAAAAATTAAAAATAAATGCAGCCCTAAAAATGCCTTAGAGCTTGGCTCCCAATTTTTCATTTCTGCAACTTAGACTTGAATATGGATGAGGCTTTGGGTTTTGAACTTCCAAGAGAGAATTAGCTAACTACCTGTTATTTTAAAGCATCAATAAAAAGTATATATAAGAATGTATATCCTTATTAAAAAACAACTTTCAATCTTGATTCTCTTTGGGGCATGTCTAAGGTCCTTTCCATCCCTGCTCACATGCTGAGCACCGTAAGCCACAGAGGTTACAGGGGTTGTGGGCTTTTGTTTTTTATGTGATCGTTTCTAAGTACAATAGATGACCGGTCAATGCATTGTACATCTCCGGGTGTTATGGCTAGGGAAAGGGAGGTCCTACCTATGGCTGTAGTCTTTCCTGCTCCATCTTGAAACAACTTTTGTCTCTTTCTTATCCTAAAGCAACTCCATGCAGAGTTCTAAGGATCTTTGTCACCTTTCAAAAGATCCCTGATTACATTCATTATTGAGTTAACATATAAGATGGAAAATTGATTTCTTAGAGATAGCATTAAATAAGATTTCCTAGAGATTGTAGTTTAATTATCTCCCCCTGTAACACTACTATCATCTAACTTCATTACAATAACCAAAAAAAGTGCATCATACGTGTCCCAGGTAGAAAAGTCACCTCTTGTAGTCCAAATGCTGGACCATGCCTTTATATTTTTATGTTAGAATTCTTGTTCTGTCAGCTACTCTCAGAATTAATGGGATGCTAAGAAGATTCCAGGAAATCTGATATTTTGAAGCAAGGTTTTAGTTAAAATGTGGCATTAAATATTCATTTTCTTAGCAATTTGTAACCATTTATCTTACTGATTAAGACATTTCAGATCATCTGAATATTTATTTTTATAATGTTCCTCGTAACAGGGAATGGTGTGTGCTTTTCAGAGATGGGGTAGGTACCTTGGGACAGAGTTAGGAGGAAGACCTTTCTTTTTTCTTCTTAAGAATAGCCACGTTAATTGACACAGTGTAGAACTTCCAGGGAGATACAATGGATTTTATAGTAGTTGAAGAGCTCAATTACTCATTCAGCTCAATACTTTCCCTTTACACAGATAAAATGCACTTATTAGCACATTACAGATAACTCAATTGAGACCCAGTTTAGTGACTTCCCCCAGGTCATGCAGCTAATTGTGAGAGGAAAGGAATTACAACTCATGCCACCTGCCTGCATTCCCATGAAAGAGCTTCTCCTGCCATAACACACTGCCTCGTTGCGTAATGGGGAAAGACACATGCCAGTGTCATGAATTTGGAGATGCTCTTCTTGTTGACTCGTCTCAGAGAGTATTAACAACACGATCCATGCATAGTTCATCCCTCACCTGGATTTCCAACACAGTTTCTCTCTGAGACTCCAGAGTCCCCAGTTCTAGTTGCAGCCTCTCCAGATGTTTTGTCCCCAAAGCAGAATTCACACTCGGGGTCACTCCTCCTTTCTGTTCAAGATCAGTGGCAGTTGTCAAGAGGAAGACTTTCTACAGAACTTTTGTACATCTGATATTTCAACAATGTGCATATTACCGACTTAGAAATTTTAATAGTTTTTAAAAATGCAACACAGTTTCTTTGATACAAGTTACAAATGTGTTCTGATGGCTCAGTCACTTTCTGAGGGGAGGCGGTCATTGCCAGTCAAAAGTTGCTAGGGGACTTCCCTGGTGGCGCAGTGGTTGAGGGTCTGCCTGCCGATGCAGGGCACACGGGTTCATGCCCCGGTCCGGGAAGATCCCACGTGCCGCGGAGTGGCTGGACCCGTGAGCCATGGCCGCTGGGCCTGCGCGTCCGGAGCCTGTGCTCCGCAACGGGAGAGGCCACAACAGTGAGAGGCCCGCGTACCGCAAAAAAAAAAAAAAAAAAAAAAGTTGCTAGGAATTCAGATTCATTTCCCCTCTCTTATAGGCCTATAAATAAAGACCATAAAAGTGGTTCATGTGGCATCACAATTAAAGATGTTTGCTTCAGATTAAAATTTGTAATTTGATTGGGAGATGAAAATTACTCTAGGACCTTGAATTTAGAATCCCAGGAAGTTGTGGGGATTACTGTGCATAATCCATGAGAGAGAGAGAAAAGGATTGTGGTCCTTCTCCAGGACACAATCCTGTGTGCTTCCCCAGCTGCTGGCCTCTCACACGTGGTCTGCATTATCACTCCAGGGGCTGGAAGCCATAAAGAATAGTAACATATACAGGAAATGGTTGTAAAGAGATAAGAAAAAGTGGCTTAACAAAAGAAAATTGAAGACACCTGTTCATCATTATCATTTAGAGAAGGAAAGAGGAAAGAAACATGGAACATGGATTCTACAAGAGAGGCTTACCAAATGCTGACTGAAAATCCCTTTGTGTCTTTAGTGAACACTACTAAAGAAGATGTTTGTGAACTCCTGGACCCCTCATAAGGTAATTATCATATGCAAGTTTGGATGGGTAATATACATGACCTTTCCGTGTGGATTGTAGGCTTTTGGAGAGGAAGTACAATGACTTTTGTCTGACAGGTGTGGTTTAAGGGGTTAAGAGCATGTACTTGGATCAAATCCTGGCTCCATCGCTTACTAGGTGTATGACCTTGGACAAGGTAGGTAACCTCTTGGAGCATCAGCATCTTCCTCTGTAAAGTGGCATGATAATAGTATGTACCCAGAGAGTAGTTTTGAGCATTAAATAAGATAATATATGTAGAGTACTAGGAACAGTGACTGGCACATAGTAAGTGTTATGTCAGTGTTTGTTAAAGAAAAATACATGTGAGTAAAAGAGTAGTACTGCGCTTAAGTAAACTCTACTCAATTAATTAATGTCCACTTGCTTCTGAAAGCATTAGTTGAAGCCTTAGGGCTCAGAATGTTCATTATTATCATCTACTCTCTTGTCCAACTCTGCTCCTACCAGACCAATTCTTTGCTTATCAAGATTTGGTTGTGCTTATTCCCAGATCGATTTATGACAGTAATTTTTGCATTTTTAATTAAACAATTGAATTTATGAATAAACATCAAAAATGCATTTAAAAGAGAGAGTTTTTGTGTGAGAATTAGGTTGAAGGCTTTGGAGAAACTTGATAAAGAGAGGTTGTTGTAAAAAAAATGCTCTTGGATTTGGTGTTTATGAAGCAACTGAACAGATTGAGAAAAAAATCAAAGAAATCTGGAATGAGTTTATGCTGAAAATTGTTTTTCAAATGTCCTTAAGTTCTGGCTCCACTTAATAGAAACTGAAAGTGGAAACTGTAGACAATGTACTGTGGGTGTGGTTTGTGCAAGAAAGACAACATAGGATTCCCAAGAAAAGAACCCAGACTCCATAGCAAAGCTTGATTCCAGCAAAAAAAAAAATGTGTTGAATTCATGTGAGTTTATATATTTTAAGCTAAGAGAAAACATATTTAGTTATTATGGATCACTGTTTGACAATTCTCTGAATAAATAACATTTTCAATGCCAGGTGAGGATTTCTACCACAATTAAGACTATTGGGTTTTAGAATACTTGGCCTGGATTTGAATCCAGTTTCTGCCACTTACTAGTTATGGGAACTTGGGAAAATAATTTGCTTAACCTCTTTCGGAGTCAGTTTCCCCACCTCCAACATTGAAGGATCAACAGTGCCTGTGAGGTTTGGAGGAGGACTCAGTGTAATACTACATGGAAAGGAAGTCCTCAGCGTAGTGCACAGCACATGGTAAACAATGACCACTACTATTATGCTTTCCTGCACTCCATTCATCACCTAATTTAGTGCCTTACACACAGTTTTTACAGAAGAAATGTTTATTATTTTTTTTAAGTAAGGATGATGATTAAATCATTCAACAAATAATTATTGAGCATACTATTTGTGAGATACTAAGATATGATGCTGAGAACACAGGCCTGAATTAAGATTTAGTTCTCTGCCTCCTTTGAGAAGCTGTTTCATTATCCAGAAGTTGCCTTAGAAATTGCAATGAACCTAACCATTATTGATTTTGTCTTGTAGCTAAACACTAAAAAGAAAAAGAAAATTTTGATATTGATGATGATGGGTCAGGATCTAACTATTAGTGTTTTGGGAAATATTCATTCATCCTTTTATTCAATAAACATTCATTTATCAGGGAATATCCTGGAGGAGGCAAACAAGTCATTCTGGGTGATAAAAACATACAAAATAATATAAAAATGAAATACATTTTAGGAGAGCACAGAGGAGAGAAATGACAGCAAATCCCTGTAACGATGCATCATGTTTCTAAATGCTTCTACCTACTTTACCCATACATAAATCTAGAGAACCTGCCCATAAAATCAGACATGTCAAGTAGGATAAGCTCCTAAAATTGATGAAAATATGTGTTGTAGGTATGAGCATGGATTTCGAGTAAGACCAAGATTGGAATCCTAACTTTGCCACTTATTACCTGTTTGACACTGGGAACATAACTAAACCTATTTAAGTGTTAATTTTCTCACCTGTATGATAGGGTGAAGACTAACTACCCCCTAAGGGTGAATGAGAGGATTCCAGGAGAAAATATACTTAAGCTGTCTGGAGCAGTGCCTGGCACAGTATCACTTCAGAAGGCGGCTGTGATTATGACATGTAGGAATCAACACCATCCTCAGGTGCAGGGCAGAGTGCCCAAAAGTGTCTCCCATACCACAGACAGCACACATGCTTCTTGAAACCCTTGACATAGACTTCCATGGTATTTGTGGCTTGGCTCGGTGTACGCTCCTGTGTTGACCCACTGAGCCAGCCTCCTAAAGGGCATCTGTTCTACGTTTTAGTTAAGAGCATGTCTGTACAGCGCTCAAGAGCTGAACTCACTCAAAGACATCCACCCTAAAGAAAGTCTCTTGATGTTTTTATTTGTTTATTTGTTCATTGGATTTGTTCTATTTGAGGGATGCAATGGGACTCCTGATGCTTCACTGCAATTTTCTTTAGACTTTGTGTCTATTGCTCTCCAAAACATGCCCAATTTTACACAGACCTTTCCATAATATAGTCAGCTCCACTGGCTACCTCCTAAATAATTAACCACAATATTTGATAATCTTAAAAGTGTTTGGCAGTAAGATAAGCAAAATGAAAAGACAGAAAAACACACAGCAGATGAAGGAGCAAGGTAAAAACCCAGCAGACCTAACAAATGAAGAGGAAATAGGCAGTCTACCTGAAAAAGAATCAGAATAATGATAGTAAAGATGATCCAAAATCTTGGAAATAGAATAGACAAAATGCAAGAAACATTTAACAAGGACCTAGAAGAACTAAAGAGGAAAAAAGCAATGATGACCAACACAATAAATGAAATTAAAAATACTTTAGAAGGGATCAATAGCAGAATAACTGAGCCAGAAGAACGGATAAGTGACCTGGAAGATAAAATAGTGGAAATAACTACTGCAGAGCAGAATAAAGAAAAAAGAATGAAAAGAACTGAGGACAGTCTCAGAGACCTCTGGGACAACAATAAATGCACCAACATTCAAATTATAGGGGTCCCAGAAGAAGAAGAGAAAAAGAAATGGACTGAGAAAATATTTGAAGAGATTATAGTTGAAAACTTCCCTAATATGGGAAAGGAAATAGTTAATCAAGTCCAGGAAGCACAGAGAGTCCCATACAGGATAAATCCAAGGAGAAACACGCCAAGACACATATTAATCAAACTATGAAAAATTAAATACAAAGAAAACATATTAAAAGCAGCAAGGGAAAAACAACAAATAACACACAAGGGAATCCCCATAAGGTTAACAGCTGATCTTTCAGCAGAAACTCTGCAAGCCAGAAGGGACTGGCAGGACATATTTAAAGTGATGAAGGAGAAAAACCTACAACCAAGATTACTCTACCCAGCAAGGATCTCATTCAGATTTGATGGAGAAATTAAAACCTTTACAGACAAGCAAAAGCTGAGAGAGTTCAGCACCACCAAACCAGCTTTATAAAAATGCTAAAGGAACTTCTCTAGGCAAGAAACATAAGAGAAGGAAAAGACCTACAATAACAAACCCAAAACAATTAAGAAAATGGGAATAGGAACATACATATCGATAATTACCTTAAATGTAAATGGATTAAATGCTCCCGCCAAAAGACACAGACTGGCTGAATGGATACAAAAACAAGACCTGTATATATGCTGTCTACAAGAGACCCACTTCAGACCTAGGGACACATACAGACTGAAAGTGAGGGGATGGAAAAAGATATTCCATGCAAATGGAAATCAGAAGAAAGCTGGAGTAGCAATTCTCATATCAGATAAAATAGACTTTAAAATAAAGACTATTACAAGAGACAAAGAAGGATACTACATAATGATCAAGGGATTGATCCAAGAAGAAGATATAACAATTGTAAATATTTATGCACCCAACATAGGAGCACTTCAATACATAAGGCAAATTCTAACAGCCATAAAAGGGGAAATTGACAGCAACACAATCATAGTAGGGGACTTTAACACCCCACTTTCACCGATGGACAGATCATCCAAAATGAAAATAAATAAGGAAACACAAGCTTTAAATGATACATTAAACAAGATGGACTTAATTGATATTTATAGGACATTCCATCCAAAAACAACAGAATACACATTTTTCTCAAGTGCTCATGGAACATTCTCCAGGATAGATCATATATTGGGTCACAAATCTAGCCTTGGTAAATTTAACAAAATTGCAATCGTATCAGGTATCTTTTCCGACCACAACGCTATGAGACTAGATATCAATTACAGGAAAAGATCTGTAAAAAATACAAACACATGGAGGCTAAACAATATGCTACTAAATAATCAAGAGATCACTGAAGAAATCAAAGAGGAAATCAAAAAATACCTAGAAACAAATAACAATGGAGACATGATGACCCAAAACCTATGGGATGCAGCAAAAGCAGTTCTAAGAGGGAAGTTTATAGCAATACAATCCTACCTTAAGAAACAGGAAACATCTCGAATAAACAACCTAACCTTGCACCTAAAGCAATTAGAGAAAGAAGAACAAAAAACCCCCAAAGTTAGCAGAAGGAAAGAAATCATAACGATCAGATCAGAAATAAATGAAAAAGAAATGAAGGAAACGATTGCAAAGATCAATAAAACCAAAAGCTGGTTCTTTGAGAAGATAAACAAAATTGATAAACCATTAGCCAGACTCATCAAGAAAAAAAGGGAGAAGACTCAAATCAATAAAATTAGAAATGAAAAAGGAGAAGTAACAACTGACACTGCAGAAATACAAAGGATCATGAGAGATTACTACCAGCAACTCTACGCCAATAAAATGGACAACCTGGAAGAAATGGACAAATTCTTAGAAATGCACAACCTGCTGAGACTGAACCAGGAAGAAATAGAAAATATGAACAGACCAATCACAAGCACTGAAATTGAAACTGTGATTAAAAATCTTCCAACAAACAAAAGCCCAGGACCAAATGGCTTCACAGGCGAATTCTATCAAACATTTAGAGAAGAGCTAACACCTATGCTTCTGAGACTTTTCCAAAATATAGCAGAGGGAGGAACACTCCCAAACTCATTCTACGAGGCCACCATCACCCTGATACTAAAACCAGACACTGATGTCACAAAGAAAGAAAACTACAGGCCAATATCACTGATGAACATAGATGCAAAAATCCTCAACAAAATACTAGCAGACAGAATCCAATAGCACATTAAAAGGATCATACACCATGATCAAGTGGGGTTTATTCCAGGAATGCAAGGATTCTTCAATATACGCAAATCAATCAACGTGTACACCATATTAACAAATTGAAGGAGAAAAACCATATGATCATCTCAATAGATGCAGAGAAAGCTTTCAACAAAATTCAACACCCATTTATGATAAAAACCCTGCAGAAAGTAGGCATAGAGGGAACTTTCCTCAACATAATAAAGGCCATATATGACAAACCCACAGCCAACATTGTCCTCAATGGTGAAAAACTGAACTCATTTCTACTAAGATCAGGAACAAGACAAGGTTGCCCACTCTCACCACTGTTATTCAACATAGTTTTGGAAGTTTTAGCCACAGCAATCAGAGAAGAAAAAGAAATAAAAGGAATCCAAATTGGAAAAGAAGAAGTAAAGCTGTCACTGTTTGCAGATGACATGATACTATACATAGAGAATCCTAAAGATGCTACCAGAAAACTACTAGAGCTAATCAATGAATTTGGTAAAGTAGCAGGATACAAAATTAATGCACAGAAATCTCTGGCATTCTTATACACTAGTGATTAAAAATCTGAAAGTGAAATTATGAAAACACTCCCATTTACCAATGCAACAAAAAGAATAAAATATCTAGGAGTAAAGCTACCTAAGGAGACAAAAGTGTTTGGGGTTAAATTCTTTCTCTGTGGATTAGTAATATATTTCAGCCTCAACTCTAGATACCTTGCTCTACCAACAGAGTTGATGTCCAGTAAGTATTGATTGATTGACTGATTTTGCTGAGTGATTGAACTCCAAGGCCTCATACAGTGTCCTTATGCACAGCTGTGTAAACTCTGTTGAATGAAACAGAAGTTTGTCACATCCCCAGAGTAATAAGGAATGAGTTAGTCAAGTACCTCTTCTCTGACATGTCATCCATCAAACAGCCTTAATATCTTAATATCTGGCATAAAAGCAGCTTCAGGAGAATAAGAATATTATGGCAAAAAACAAAATCACTTACTCAAAGGGTTAAACAAACAATAGTATAAGTATCAAAATGTATGTGTCTATTGATAAGCGGAAAAGAGAGAGAGAGGAGGTCACTTTCAAATTGCAAGTGAAAATTAAACACAATTTCATGAAGTTCCCATTGTTTAGGTTTCATCAGTGTAAAATTCCAAATCAACATGCTAGGAGGTTGATGGACCTAAATTAGATCCCTAGATATGCTCCTGAGTTTAACAAGTGACCTTATACTGTTAGACAGATGTGCTGGGAGAAGGAGGAATTGCTCCACAGCAGCTAGTGTGGGGCAACTTTAACCACCTTTGCTCCAATCCATCACCACAGATTCATAAAGGGAGAAAAACTGAAAATTGCATCTCATCATATTAATCTCTGTTTGGCATGGTCCAAAAATAATTTTGAAGAAATGAGTTCCCATTTTAGGGTTCTCAGAAAATCCATTGGTTTTCATTTCTGATTTGGAGATGATTACATAGATAAATTAATCGATTGAGTTTCCCCACCCTTCTCCATCCTAAGCACTTTCCAATTTAGGTCTAAACTCATTCCTGTACCTACCTCTGACAGAAAGAAACAGAAATGGCATTATATGTACACTCTCTTGCCTATATCCAAATGAGATGAAGTGACAGAAGAAGGTACACACCTAAACTCATTGTGGGGCTTGCTGAAGTGCTATTTCCTGTAGGGATATTTGCAGGGGGCGGGGGGTGGGTCCCAAAAGGCTCTTATCGTCTCTGTCCAATTTTCTAACTTTCCCACTGCTTCCTTCAATTAGTGCCCAGCCAACTCCTTCAATCTGCTTTGTCCCTTATCTAGAGGAAGAAAGTAATTTGTAAAGAAAAGGAAAGGGGATAGAGACAGAAAAGAGAGAAGCTATGTCCTACAGCTTCCAAATGCCACATTTTCACAGAAGTTGTCCAGGACCATGAAAAGGTCCTACTGACATCAATGAAGAGAGGAACCCCCTTCTTTGTGGTTGCTAAGGACCTTTGGTCTTGCTTTACAGAAATCACACCCTGGTTAATTTTGTGTGGCTTGGAATGTGACGTAGAGGAGGAACACACATTTGAGTTTAGAAAGAACTCCTCCTTCTACCCCCTTAAGCTCAACTCAGCACAAAGGAAGAAGGTGACATTCTGGACTTCAGTTCGACTCTGGAGCCTGTGTTCCCCCTCATCTTACAAGCAATTAATTCACAGTGAACTCGATCCCCATGACCTTCAGGGAAGCACAGAGTTATTTCCCGGTTCATCCATTTCTATCTCCTTGTCCTGCAGTCAGTGGGGGAGCAGATCTGAGAATGAGTAATCCAAAGACTTCAGTGGGAAAATATTTCAGCTCTAAAACAAAGGTTTGAAGATTTGTAGTACTTGTCTTCAGTGGATGGTGACTGAAGTAAGTACGTACACAACAGAAGTGAAGGAGATTCTTCCTTGAAACACACACACACACACACACACACACACACACACACACACACACACACACACCCCAGTGAAGTGGAGCATCTAGCCCTTGTCCTTATTCCCCTCTGAGTTTCTCACATGCTTTCCTTCCTAACCATGTGTTACTTTCACAGACTCTTATTTGAGTTTTCTTGATGAACTAGACATTCTAAAAACATCTAGCTGACAGCTTCTGCATGCTGTAGCTAAAGAAACTATTGTCATGAGAATAAAATAAAAATATGCTAAGCCATCACTGTTTTGTATGGAAATTGCCATACATGTCTTTAATATTTTGAGGATAACTAATTAATTATTACAGGATAATTTAAGCAACAGAAAAATGAAAGTTCTGATTTCAGATGTACGATCTTATTATACCCTTAAATATTCTCCCATACTTTACAACATGTGTCTTGGTTTTGGGTTAGGAAATTGTTTGCCATGCTCAGATCTTCTATTTCTTATACAGGGGACATTAAGACATACTGTTTACAAACTTAAATCCTCATAAATTAAACGTGTGTTTTTATGGGCAACCTGAAGCAGTAAGGAATACGAAAGATGCTGATTAGTATCTGGGACTCTGCATTTGACATTGCTCCACCCAGAGTCCCCATGCCTCTCCATCTCAAGTTTCAAAGACTCTTCCTCCAGCCAATTCAAGAACTACCTAAACTAACAATAAATAAGGCACTAATTATGAAATATGCCTTTAAGGTGCAGCTCTGCTACCACAAGTTGGGTGATACTGAATCGCCACTTAACCCTGCTGGTCCTCAGTTATTGCATCTGCAAAGTGAAAGTGTTGCAATGTGTGATTTTTCAGGAACTGTACAAGCTCTACCATTCTGCTTGTCATAGGGGTGTTTCTGCTACTTATGGTTGTCTGTTCCCATTACCTTTTTGTAAGAATTTTATACTTAAGAATAAATTTTACATAGGCCTGACTAATCATAACTGGAAAAGAGTTCTGTAAAACATGGGTATAGGCTAAGCACATTATTCAAATAAGAGTTTTGCCAAGAAAATTAAGGCTTCCATTACAAGAACTTTTACACTGATCTTAGAGAAAAGTCAGTGAGGGCCAGATACCCTCATTGTATTGATCCAGACCAAATTTCAGTGTCTCTACTTCTTTTTAAAAAGATGCAGAAACACTTTACATAGCCCTTACATTGGCAAATGCATCATTACTTTACATAGCCCTGATATTGGATCCTTTTTTCTAATTGTTTTTGCTAATACTACCAAAGTAACAAAGTTTACTTTTAGAATTCCTCCCTTTTCTAACACCAGTAATCCTGTGGATCTGCAAAGGGTCACTGAAACTTCAAAACTACAGACACACTGAGACTTAATCTCTTGCTAAATTATTTTGTCAAAATGAAAACCATCATTTGGTTCTTGTGACTATTTGAATGCATGCTCTTGGCAATAGGGAACAACTCTTCTTCAGTGGTGAGTGGCTATTGCTTGCATACATATAATGCAAATACATCATCAGCACTTTATTACTGGTCTCAGAAGAAAGACTTTTCCATTTTTTCTAAGTCAAACAGTAAGAAATATGCGCCATATTAAAATTTAAATAGAGTGGTAGCTGGTGGAATATTATCCTAGGAGTATGTATTTGGAAGTGAAAGATCTTGACGCATCAAGGTCAGCCCCAAGAGTAGTGACTCCAGGGCTTAGCGTTCTTTTCAGAGTACAGCAGTAGATGTTCACTCTACATTTCTAATTACTTAAGTCAGGCTCTCCCAGTCCTATGAGGGGAAGATTGTCAAGGAGCAGAGAAACAGCAAAGACAACCAGGCATGCATTAGAAAATCATCACATCCTTGAGCTGAGCTCAATTCCTCTTAGGTCTGGGTTATGTGGCTCTGTGCAGAGGGAAACAAATGCGGGTATACGTATACAAATGTCTCAAATGTGTTATTCTTTTACACATTTGTAAGAGCTCTTTACTTAAGAACAACTTTGCTGGCACATTACAATCCAAAGGGAATGTGGCTATCTATAAAATCTGTTGCATTAAATCCTGGGAACTAGAAGATATGTTTGGTAATTTCCTGGAATGACTTTTCCAAAAAACCTTCCCAAGGAATTAAGCTTCCCAAAGGTGATCCTATTCCTCCCATGTCGGTGAGAGGATATTCGATTAGGAAATGTCATCCTAACGCAACATGAGCAAGGTCTCAGGCCGTCTTTATTATCTAAAATCTACGAGCAGGTGAATCCTTGTTTGCTAATTTCATTGGGTGCTATCGTGTGATGGATGCAAGAGGTTCCCCCTTCCCCTTTCCCTTAATATTTCTGTAATGAAAAGAGCAAAATCCTCTCAGAAGAGGTTTTCTGTTTTTCAATCCAGTATTCTGACCATAAAAATATAAACCATGCTGTTAAAAGATGTTAACAACTAAAAACTTAGATGTAATAGTTTGTGGAAAAGAATAAAAAAAGAATGTATATAACTGAGTCACTTTGTTATACAGCAGAGATTGGTACAACATTGTAAATCAACTATACTTCAATAAAAAAAATTCTACTTAAATACCTGCCCCCCCACCACCAAAAAAACCTATTAGAATAACCAGCATATCTACTACCTGAATTGTCTGCAATGGAGAGGTCTGCTGAATTCTGGACTATTTTAATCAAAGCCCAACCATCTTTTCAAAGTCCATGAATATAAAGTGATTAGACCTGCTTCTCATTTGATTAAGGACATTTAAGTATGAAGCGGACTGCCAGCTATTCATGTGCCAAGTCACCTCGCTAGGATTTGTGTCAGGTATCAACATGAGTTTCTCAGATGAAAAGAGTAGAATCTGCTTTGGACGTCAGTTTGTACTGTGCAATCTGGGTCAAATAAACATACCTTACCCTGCATTATCATCTATAAGATAAGGATAATAATATTTACTTTAGAGTTATTGTGAGTAGAAAATAGTAAGCGTTAAAGAAAAGTTAGTGACCATCCCTTACCTTTAATTTCTCCTTTGAGCTGATGCTGTTGTTTAAAGATACATCACATTGTCTCAAAGAAAGACAAGAAATATAATGTTAGTGAGTGTATCAGTCATGGTCCAGTCAGGAAAATATTAATGCTCTGAAAATTTCAAATAGAGGTGAATTTAATACCAAACAATTGGTTACAAAACTTTTGGCTAGGTGGCAGAGTCAAGGCAAGAATGGCGGCACTTTACAGAGTCCAGAAATAATGCATTTACTGCTGTGGTTGCCACCAATGCTGCTGGAGACCGTGATCGTCTGTCATCCCCACTACTGCCGCCTGCTAGTCCCAGATCCACTGACGCTGCCAGAGGTCATAGTCACACACAGTCACCTCTATTTTTTGGCCATGGCTCCTGCTGGAACCAGAAGCAGAAAGACTACCCCCTTGGTTGTCCTTGGAATCCAACTGAAATGCTTCCTACTGGGAAAACTTAATAGAAACCTGTCAGAAAGAGAGTTTGGGGAATGCATTTTCTAGGCATCCAGACCCCTCAGTACAGGGGAGAGCCCAAAAGAGAAGGGGAACGGGCTGAGCATGAGCAGACATTATCCAGAAGAATAAATATTCATGTCAGTTACCACTCTAGCACCAGGAAGCAAGCAATAATTCTGGTTCAAAAAGATGCACTGTGTTGATCTCTTCCCCAAAATCCCATGGAAATGCCATAAAAGATATAAAGGAACTGAAAATGAGAAAAGCACCTGTGATGTTTATGTGTCAACTTGACTGAGCCAAAAGGTGCCCAGGTATTTAGTTAAACATTATTCTGGGTGTGTCTGTGAGTGTGTTTTGAGGGGAGATTAACATGTGAATTGGTAGACCAAGTAAAGAAGATGGCCTTCCCTGATGTGGGTGGCCCTCATCCAATCCACTGAAGGCCTCAATAGAACAAAAGACTGAGTGAGAGAGAATTCGCTCTCTTTGCCTGTCTCCAAGCTGGGACATTCGTCTTCTCTTGCCATTGGACTTGCACTGAAACTTACACTATTGGTTCTCCTGGTTTCTAGGCCTTTGGACCCAAGCTGCAACATATATCATTGCTTCTTCTGGGTCTCCAGATTGCTGACTACAGATCTTGGGACTTCTCAGCCTCCAAAATCCTGTGAGCCAATTCCTCATAATAAATAAGTAAATAAGTAGACAAGTATGGATATAGATACAGATATAGATGTAGATATCATATTGGTTCTGTTTCTCTGGAGAACCTAGACTAATATAAGATTCATCAGTAAATAAGAAATGTTGGTAAGTTTCTAGAAGAAAGAAAGTAGACAGAATCATGTTGATGAATAAACCCCAACAGAGAATACTGTATTCTGAAGATACACAGGAGTCAGTGATGCTGGGAGGGGCAGCTACCTTCCCTGGGAGGAGCCCAGCAGATCCGGATGATGCTGAAGCCAGAAAGGAGGAAGGGTTGTAATCAGGGCAGCTGCTACTGAGAGTCTGTGGAAATAGCTTGGGCAAACTGTTCTTCCCCATCTCTTGTATGGAAAAACCAAATCTTGTGCAAGAAAAGTATGGCCCAAATATGAAGTTAAATAAAATTTGACCTGACTTTTATGCCAATTATGGAGTACAGAGAAGGAAACTCCATTTGACTTTGAAACATCGAACATTGTCATTCAAGTGAAAAGCTTAATAACATAGGATTATATTTCTTTTTCTGAGCATAACCACACTACTTGGTTCTGGCAGTGCAAACGTATTATTGTAAATACTGCTTACTGGTTTTTAATCAATTTAAAGTAGAAAACATTATTACAGTTATAGAGAAGAATACATGAAATAAATTTTGGCAATGGAAAAGCAAAGGTACAAGCTACAAAGGTTGGGAGGGAGAAATGTAGGCAGAGAAATAGGAGAAGACACTCATGCATTTATTCCTCATCTACGACAGTGTAAAGTCAATGGATTCTGTCTAAGGTGATGGGTCAAGAAACATTTATGTATATTGCTTAATAGTTGTAAAGTTAATCCCTAGAAGAAAGGGAAAAAAATTAGTAACAGATCGAGAATGAAAGAGATAGGACTAAATTCTTCATTTTTCATATTCAGGAGTATGTAGACAAGGTCTAAAACTGACGAACTAACAAATCAAGTTTCAAACATGTAATTTAGTGTTGTGACTATAACCACAGAAAACAAGATCAGAAAGAGTAAAAATTTGTTGCCTCTTGTGAGTAAGGCTATGGTTAGTGGAAGAAGGAGATGTTTTTCACTTTTTCATTTTAATATTTTTGGGCTATTTAATTTTTATTCTACACACATATTATGATTTTATAATAAATATAAGGGAAATGTTCCTGTCGGTGGAGTGGGTACAGTGAGAGGCAGGCATGCAAGCCTTAGCTCCAGGCTTAGTTATGATGATTTTATGAATGTAAAGTAGCTACAAATGTAAATTGAAGAGAGAGATAAATGCCACTGTCTGATAAAATAGAATCAACAGTATATATGTTACCAGGGCCACCATACCTAAGCAATCATGTGAGCAAAAAACCTTTCTTAGAGTCAGCTGTCAAAGCAGCAAAGGGTTTTCAGGCTGGTTTAACCTTTTTTCCTTTTCTGCCCAACTTTTAATTATAACATAATTCATAATAATTAACTCATAATAATAAAACAATAATTCATAAAGAATTATTGGCAAGACAAACATGAAACTTTCTCAACAGGAAGTACTCCTCAGTTCCTTGTTGAAAAAATTATCATAAGAAAACAGTAAGTAAATAAAACATATGATGCCTGACAAGGTTATATGGTTAAGAAGTCACTTTGGTTTTACACTGGCAGCACTTTTCTCACTTCTGGTTGAGTGTACACAATTTGCGGGAGCTCCCTTATATTTTATATGAGTCTCCATAAAAAAAGGTCTTTGGGGCTTCCCTGGTGGCGCAGTGGTTGAGAGTCCGCCTGCCAATGCAGAGGATACGGGTTTGTGCCCCGGTCCGGGAGGATCCCACATGCCGCGGAGCGACTGGGCCCGTGAGCCATGGCCGCTGAGCCTGCGCGTCCGGAGCCTGTACTCCGCAACAGGAGAGGCCACAACAGTGTGAGGCCTGCGTACCACAAAAAAAAAAAAAAAAAAAAAAAAGGTCTTTGAAATGAAGTTCCAACTTCCCCTGCATTATGAGAAGTCAAGTCTCAGTGCACACTGAATATTCTGGCATTTGGACCATGCCTCTGTCGCTCCCTAGAAACTTATACTAGTAGCTCACGTTCCTAAAGCAAAATAGCGACAGTTGGCATCCACTTCTTAAATAATCCATAGAAAAGTGTGAGCAATTTCCTTTGGTCCAGAATTACCATGAGGCCCAAAGGTCAGGGTCAGAATATTTGGGCTAAACTAACAAGTTAATATATCTTTTTGGACCATCTTCCTATTCCTATTGCCTTCACTACCTTTAGTTAAATCTTAGCGAGTTTTTGACAATTTAGTTTGTCTAGATTGCTCACAATCCTCATTTGCAAAATTATTCCCAGTTTTTTCTTTAAAATAAATGCCCATGATCTCCAAACAGTCTCATCAAGTTACATCTTACTGGATGCATAAGGACCTTAGTGTGTAGCTTTCCAGATAAGACTCAGAGCCCAGAGCTCCTATTTCGAGTGGGTCCTACTTGTCTCAAGTACTCACACAAGTTTCCAACCGCATCAAGAAAACTAACATGGTCAGAAAATCCTTGGAAATTCATATATCTTTTTGAAAAATAAAGTCTCTCTGTTTAAAAATGAAACAAGCCAAAACAGCCTATGCTAACCCATAAGCAAAATAATTTCAGTGGCTGTGCGTAGAGAATTTCCAACTTCTGAACTACTTGCTGTTCCCACATGGTCAAGATTAATGTCATTCCATTCTGACTGGCTCTTCCTGTCCCCATGGGTGGAAGTAGGTTTGGAAACATGTTGGATGGAGAAATTTCCCAGTGTATCACAGTTACCAAACCAGCTGTGCAAGGTCATTTTTACACAGATACAGCTGAAATCTTACAGATTTCTGACAGGCTTAATTATTGGACCTATCTTGTGAGCTCTGGGAGCTGGGCCAGACTATGGAAAATATGGGAAGTTTTCTGGACAGTGGATAAGGATGCTCTTGTATATCATAAAGAACTCTGGTCTGGGACTTAACAGTTCCAACTCCACATCAGTACAAATACAGACCCCAGGCCTTTGTTGTTTATCAGAACATACACAGCAATAATAATTAACCACAATGTTTAGAGAATTCGGGGTTTGGGTTTCCATTTAATTTAACTTTCTGGTTGACTTGGGATTAAACAAATAATTTTTCTACTCAAGCCTTTGGAAAGGGGAAAGAAGGAAATAACCTTTATTGACTACTGTGGCAAATATAATGCTAACTCTTAAAAAGTCTGTTATTTGTCTTCACTATACATGAAGTATGTTTTGTTTTGTTTTTTTTGCGGTACGCGGGCCTCTCACTGTTGTGGCCTCTCCCGTTGCAGAGCACAGGCTCCGGATGCGCAGGCTCAGCGGCCATGGCTCACGGGCCCAGCCGCTCCGCGGCATGTGGGATCTTCCTGGACCGGGGCACGAACCCGTGTCCCCTGCATCGGCAGGCGGACTCTCAACCACTGTGCCACCAGGGAAGCCCGAAGTATGTATGATTTAAAAAAAAAAACTCATTTGAGGAAAAAGTCTTAGAAAGGTTAAGTAAGTTGCTCAAATCACAAAGCTAGTATTCAGAAATATAAAGTTAAAACCTATGTTGGTCTGCTTCCAAAAGACCGTATCTGCCTAGTATTTTAACAAGTTGAAATTCGAATTCTTTGTATGTGTAGATTTAAAATAATTAGCATATTTTGATATTTCTTAAATCAATATTTTTTGCCATCTATTAAATGGTATTCTCTCAGCTTACTATTAAAGATAGAAAGGTGAATTCTAGGTAGTAATGCCTTCAAGAAACTTCCAGCAGAATAGGCATTACTTAGTAATAAATATTTAGAATACAGAGTGTTTATTTCTGTGAAATAGTCGTTTTCACAGTATTATGGGGACAAGATAGCAGGAGCTACCACTAATAGCTAGGGGTGGGAGAATGGCATCAAAAAACTTCAGAGGGAAGGCGATTTGAGTTTATTGGTAAGAAAGGTATGCCAGGTGGGAAACAGCACATGAAATGGTAAAGAGCCATAAAAGGGCATACTTGAGGCTCTGCAAGTGGCTTAGCACACTTAGAAGAACGGGGACACACGGGACACTGATGAAAAGTGAGCCTGAAAAGCTAAGTGTGGAGTCACAGTACACATGCAATAGTATGTGGTCTGAGTTGTACTCTGTGGGTGAAATTTTAAAGCATATAAAAGTGGAAAGACATCACATTTCCATTTTAAATGATGTCTTCAAAACGGAGGGAGAGCATTTAAAATTATTTAGGAGACTCCAAAAACTTGGTGAAGGATTACCAATTGAAGAGAGGGGGAGGGTTCCAGTTTAAAAGAGGACTCTGCACAGCTCCACAGTCATCTGCAGGAGCCCAGGTGCCTCTGGGAAGTGCTACAGGTACAGAAGACAGATGATACGGGATGGTATTTCACTGCCTCTCAGGCATAGTCGAAAAGTTAAATTTTAAAAATCTGTTATTGAATTAGGGACTTGATATTTGCTCTTCTAATAAATGTTTTATTGCACATTTCAAAAGACCATCTGCTGTTATTTCTCTTGATGCTGTCATCCAAATCCCCCACAAGAGTGGATCCTACTCTTTATCTGCGAAGTGACCCTACCAGGAGGAGGGTGGCCATACCAGGGGGTCTGGGGAGAAGTCTAAAAAAGCTTGCCCCAGTTTTATATTTCTTTGAAGTCATTTTCATTTAAGTCATGTGCACCATATATTCTTCTCTATAATATATTCATTTCGAAAAATTTAAAATACTATTGTAAATTTTGTCACTTTTCTCCAAAATTCTTGAATAAATTCGAAATGCCAGGAAAACATACTATATTTACGAGGTAAATTCCCGTTTGTTGTCTGGTATAACCCCACTGTACTTGGAGACTCTGGTACTATCTTATTTTGTTAGCCAAAGGCAGGCAGCCCATTAATTTAGGGTTTTCATTTCTTATGTCGATAGGAAGTAAGTACTGTTTCCCAAACTTTATTCACAAGAATCATACTAGTTGTTAAAAAGAAAGTCAGATTCCCAGGATTTATCCATGGAGAATATTTTAATTTAATGTGTCCATGCAACTAAGATTAAAAAACAATGAACATAAGTGATTCTGTTGGTGTTCTGCAGTCCCCACACTGAGATACTCAGTTTCAGTGAAACTCTAAACTATGGACAACACCACGTGGGCCACTGTCCCTATTATCTTCCACTGCGTGGTCTAGCACACTAAGCCTGCAGCTGCCTAGGCCCCATACCCCTGCAACATGAGGTACAACACAAATGGACCCCCAGGTAAAGGAGCCAGAATTTTCACATCCTCTGGGCTGCAGGTATTAAGGCACTCAGACTTAGAGCTACTCGACAGTGGAACTGTAGTATATTATGAAAGCAAATTGTGTTGTATGAAAGAATATTTTAAAGTATATAAAAGTATATTATAAGTATATAATAAAATAGTGCTGAACCTATGGTTGACTAATCTATGATAAAGGAGGCAAGGATATACAATGGAGAAAAGACAGTCTCTTCAATAAGTGGTGCTGGGAAAACTGGACAGATACATGGAAAAGAATGAAATTAGATCACTCCCTAACACCATACACATAAATAAACTCAAAATGCATTAGAGACCTAAATGTAAGACCGGACACTATAAAACTCTTAAAGGAAAACATAGGCAGAACACTCTTTGACATAAATCACAGCAAGATCTTTTTTGATCCACCTCCTAGAATAATGGAAATAAAAACAAAAATAAACAAATGGGACCTAATGAAACTTAAAAGCTTTTGCACAGCAAAGGAAACCATAAACAAGACGAAAAGACAACGCTCAGAATAGGAGAAAATATTTGCAAATGAATCAACGGATAAAGGATTAATCTCCAAAATATATAAACAGCTCATGCAGCTCAATATTAAAGAAACAAACAACCCATTCCAAAAATGGGCAGAAGACCTAAATAGACATTTCTCCAAAGAAGACATACAGATGGCCAAGAAGCACATGAAAAGCTGCTCAACATCACTAATTATTAGAGAAACGCAAATCAAAACTATAATGAGGTATCAACTCACACCAGTTAGAATGGGCATCATCAGAAAATCTACAAACAACAAATGCTGGAGAGGGTGTGGAGAAAAGGGAACCCTCTTGCACTGTTGGTGGGAACGTAAATTGATATAGCCACTATGGAGAACAGTATGGAGGTTCCTTAAAAACTAAAAATAGAATTACCATATGACCCAGCAATCCCACTACTGGGCATATACCCAGAGAAAACCATAATTCAAAAAGACACATGCACCCCAATGTTCATTGCAGCACTATTTACAATAGCCAGGTCATGGAAGCAACCTAAATGCCCATCGACAAATGGATAAAGAAGATGTGGTACATATATACAATGGAATATTACTCAGCCATAAAAAGGAACAAAATTGAGTAATTTGTTGAGACATGGATGGATCCATAGACTGTCATACAGAGTGAAGTAAGTCAGAAAGAGAAAAACAAATATCGTATATTAACGCATATACGTGGAACCTAGAAAAATGGTACAGATGAACCGGTTTGCAGGGCAGAAGTTGAGACGCAGATGTAGAGGACAAACGTATGGACACCAAGGGAGGAAAGCGGCGGGGGGGTGGGGATGGTGGTGTGCTGAATTGGGTGATTGGGATTGACATGTATACACTGATGTGTATAAAGTTCATGACTAGTAAGAACCTGCTGTATAAAAAGATAAATAAAATAAAATACAAAATTTCAAAAAAAACCCCCAAAACTAAAAAAAAATAAAAATAAAAAATAAAATAAAATAGTGCTGAAGTAAAAAAAAAGGCAAAGACAAAAAAAAAGAAAGCCAATCTAAAACAAATGGTTATAGGGAGCCTTCCAAAATCTGTTAAGCTGAGCCTTCCATGATCATTTCAATGACGTCAGGAGTGCAGAGGGAAATAACAGGGAAATAACACTCTCTATCAGTTAGAGCTAGTAATGAGGTATGAATACTTTCCCATTTTTTCCAAAGAGAAGACAAAGGCTTATTGAGGTAAGTTAAATAGTAAAGTTAAACGAAAGCGTACTGGAACCCGTCCAAACTTATTCTTAGGCTCTCTCTGGAAGCACTGATACCCGTTTGTAACGCGGAACTTGGCAACATTTATTTGCTTTGGGGCTGTCCATTCACATCCCTTTGCCACAGCATGGAACTCTAAAGAAAGTCGCCTCACCAACAGAGGACAAAGGTGAGATGACAGATAACCTGAGGGAAGTTGTTTGTCACTGGAGATGCCAGCAAGGCCTCAGAAAAGAGGAACATTGAAGCCACTCTCCCGGCTGGCTCACGTGGCCTGAACTAGCACGGGCACCGCCCTGCACCACCTAACCCCCACGCCCAGTGTCATCACTTTGCTCTAAGAGCCAGAGGTGCAAACACATCACTTCAGCCCACGTGTGCCAGGGAAGTGTCTCCGGTTCTAGGGGAAGATCACTGGCTGATGGGTTATCAGGACCCCAGACAGCTTTCAAAATGGAACAAAAGAATCAAGGAAGCATGTATTTCCATTCCAGATTCTTAATCCCATTACAATGAGCTGAAATGAAACTGGAAGAAAAGACCTAAATATCTCCTTGTCTACAGCAACAAACAAACTTGGACATGGAAGGTCTTCAAGAGAGCATTTAGCCCAGTGCCTTCCTGGCATTCTGGGCATTGTGCTAAGTCCCACGGAGAGAAAAATCCCAAGACCTAGCAGGCAGAGAGTGCATCTTCTAAAGAATTTGCAATTTCACTTGTTTTATTCTGAGCAAACTTCTCAGCCCCAAAGGGCTTTAGTAAAATGACAAATGGGGACCTGCCAAGGTAATGCCTAATTGGTCACACCCAAATGCCTTCGCTTCCTACCTTGGAAGTAAAATCTTGCTGTTGCATGACTGAGAAGCCTTGCAGCTCAGGGACACACCTGGGATCCAAGTCATGCAAGCCATGTGCTCTTCTAATAAAACTGACACACAGAGCTGCAGTGCTCACAGGTTTCTTTCTCAGGCCCTCTTGCTGCTGGCAGGGCAATCTTTGATGTTAAAGTCACATCCGTTTCTTTCACCCCAGAGAAGAGATGTGGTGGCTATCCTTTAAGTGGCTGGTCTCAGTCCCCTCATTTTATAGAGCCAACTGTCTGTCATTTGGGCAGTAAAAGTCTTCAGGGAAACGGGGGATTGGCTCTTTCACACTAGCATTTTATGGTACTTCAAAATCAATTACAGATTGAACCCCAAAGTACAGTTTTCTCTGTTTCTGATATGCTTTGCTGGATTCTGCTGAGCTAATTGGAAACATTTCAGTCCTGGAATGTCAGAGGAATGAAGAAAAATGAAGACTACCTGTCGTTCACTCCAACATAAGGAGGACCTTTCAGTAACTGCAATGAGGTTTCATGCACGTCTAATCCCAGGGATCTTTAGAGACTCCGCAGCAGTTTGATACATATGGAGAACAGGAGCTCCAGGTTCTAGTTCTAGCAACATGACCGTGGACAAGCCAGGGTCCACCCTTATGAAATAAAGATGAGGAATTAGCTACCTCAAATGTATTTTTTGATAAAGTTTCCAAGATTCTAGTGAAGCATTGTGTGTTGGAAAAAAAAAAAAGTGGATCAAGAACAGGGAGCAAGGGCTTCCCTGGTGGCGCAGTGGTTGAGAGTCCGCCTGCCGATGCAGGGGACGTGGGTTCGTGCCCTGGTCCGGGAAGATCCCACACACCGCGGAGCGGCTGGGCCCGTGAGCCATGGCCGCTGAGTCTGCGCGTCCGGAGCCTGTGCTCCGCAACGGGAGAGACCACAACAGTGAGAGGCCCGCATACCGCAAAAAAATAAAAATGAAGAACAGGGAGCAAATCATAATATCTTTTATGCAAGCACAATGCTACACTGAAGCCTCTCAACAGCTGTATGAAGCAGGTTTGAGTGTCCCCTTTTTATAGATGAAAAAACAGAGACTTGGAAAGATTGAGGAGGTGGCCCATGGTCACATTAAATCAGTAGCAGAGCAAAGATTCAAACCCACGTCTGTCTCCTTCCTAAGTCCACTACACTCCATGGCCTCCCACGGGGCTCACAAAAAGGTGGTGAGGCTGTGTGTGCATTACTTTCCTTCTTTGGACCTTAAACCTCTTTTACACTCTACCCTGAAGGGACCTAATAGGGTGTTCCTCAAGCATATCAAAGAGCTTGAGCACTCAAAGTGGCAAATCTAGAAGAGATTTCACATTTGAAAACTGTTTTATAAACTGCTTCATGAGCCAGGTTGCACTCTGAAACTTTTATGCTATGGTAACAAAAATTCCCAAATCTCCAAGCTTACTGCACCTAATGTTTACTCCTCACTCATATTACTAGTCATACACAGATTGACAATGGTTATGCTCCATGATGCCTTTCAGGACCCAAAAAGGAAGGAGAAGCTCCTATCCAGGACATACAGTTTGGTGCCAGAGAAAAAGGACCAATGGTAGACCCACGAGAGAACACTTCAAGCTTCTGCACAGCAGTGAATTATGTTGATCATAAATAACGATTCATTTCATTGACTTAAATCACATAGACAAGCCTGACAGCCAGACATGGAGAGAAATTACCTTCTTATGTGGAGTGGCAGCCAATAATGAGGAACAATATAATTTTTCTTACAGGACTTACGTAACATGACTTACTCTACGCTTTAGTCACAAATTTTTGTTTCTGTCCCTTCCTTGAATAAAATATATTCTCCCTCACTCCAAGAAAGAGACTATAATGTCCACTCCAATCCAATCATAGCAACAGGCTCATTGTCTGAAATTTTATGATATTATCTATATCAGGGCAAGGTGGGGATCCTTTTGATCCAGAGACTATGCAGTTAAAACAAGTACCCTGCATCCCCTGTGACACATACGCGACAGTTGAATAAGGGATGAGATAACCACAAAAAATAGCCCCATTAAGAAAGGGGAAGATGAGAGACACACAGCAGTCACTGGACTATAGCAATTCTGAAATATTGCTGGTCAGACTTTGCAAGTGTCATCTTCCTGGGCATGGGGAATGTTCCTTGATTAAGCCTTGGGTCTGCTCCCTGGGAGGAGCTGCCTAGACCATTTGCTCCATGGGGTCTTGGCTCCACTCCCTGAAAGGGTCATCCTTTCTCAGATGATTCTGGTCCACATATGAAGACAGTGTTGGAAATGTGCCTTTTGTGGGGCTGCGTAACTTTCTCAACCGGCTTCCTTCTGTAGACGGTTGGGACAGCAAATCTGGTTTTAACCTCACAGTCTATTATAATCAAGGTTGGTGGCTCTTTCCATAGTACAATTCCCCCTAAAACTTAATCGGCTGTTTATCTGCTTGCTTTCAGACAGTACCATGTACAAACAGCCACACCTATAACTCTTTTGGAGTCATACCTTTCTCATAAGACTTAAATAGAGCAAATGACTGGGGACAATGATGCAATGTTCCATAGGCAGAATAAAAAAGAAAGGTCCAGGGCTTCCCTGGTGGCGCAGTGATTGAGAGTCCGCCTGCCGATGCAGGGACACAGGTTCGTGCCCTGGTCCAGGAAGATCCCACATGCTTGCGTACCGCAAAAAAAAAAAAAAAAAAAGAAAGGTCCAGGCAGTCACATGGGAGATAAAGGCTCTGCAGTCTTTTTGCAGGTCCACAGGAAATTTAGAATAATTATGAAAGCCTGTATATATACAGAGTCAAATTTAGATTCCTCAACACTAGACTGCTTCTTCTTAGGGTGTGTGCCAGCCTGTGGCCCTTTCTCTGATACCTGACGTTGCTCCACTGTCCTGTCTTTGCCCCCTTTGCAGAGTTTACTTCAAGTGCCCTTAATGAGAGGGTGGCTGGCTAAGACTATCTCCCCTACTCAAAGTTTAGTGGGTAAGGGTTATACACCTGAATGGAGGAACTAATCAAATTTCTTTCTGAGAATTTGGTTGGGGACTCAGAGACTCTAGCTAATCTCTGCTGGAGGTTTGAGCAAGGAGGCCATCACTCGGGCTCTGTTATCCTGGGCACAGAGAAGCTGGTAGTCTGGAAAGAGACAGAGATAGAGAGACAGAGAGAGAAAAAAAAGAGGCAGTAATGAAACATACACACTATTGCAATCAGAGAAATCTGTCTGCCCTTGGGAACTATGACACATTCCTTTTCAGAAAGTTCTTCTTTGCCTGAGATATTTGAAGTGAGTTTCTATAGTTTGCAACCAAATAATCATTCAGACCACCCATTAAACTTAACTTCAATTTCCTTCAACAAATCCATCCTGAATTTCTATGAACACGTTACTAAGAAAGAATTTCCAAAGAATAGCAAGATGAATACAACATAATTACAAGACTTAGGGTGTTTAAAAGTTTTTAAGAGAGATAAGTACATCAATACCCACAATGAGGATAATAATAGGATAAAATATCGTGGCAATTTAATAGAAATCATGGTCACATTTGATTAGAAGAATCAAAATTTTTCACAGAAAAGGTGTCAATTGAGATACAGTTATAGGATAGACAAGATTTGAGAGGCAGAGATGACAGCTTCAGTTGGCGTAAACGGCATAAGTAAAGGCCTGGACTTAGTAAATTTGGTGAGGTATTATTTGCCTGGAGCATAGGAAACATATTGGGAAGAGGAGGCAAATACCTGGAAAGGTAGTTTGGGATGTTGTTACAAAGTATATACAAATATTTATCAACTTAATTAGGTAGATAATAGAATCCCACAGAAGGAAATGATGCAATCATTTGGAGATGTGGTCCAGCAGCAATGTGTATGGTAGCTTTGCATGGGAAAGAAACTGTAAAGAGAAAAATTAATAATCTATTAAAAGAAGTGCTAATGTCTTGAATCAGACAGTCTCAGTGTTAGCAGAAAGGAAGTATATATAACTGGAAAGAGTGCAGTTAGAAGCTGGAGGGCCACACATCTGATTGGATATGAACACAGAGAGAAGAGGGATTTGAAGAGGGAAAAGCTTTCAATTCCATCAAAGGAAATAAGGACAAGAATGAGATGTTGAAGGGAAAAGGCATTTGGACTTGATAAATTAAATATGCCAGGACATCCGGGTTGAGATAGATACCTGGTAGGCCATTGAATATCATGAAATCCTAGAATTTTCACCTGAGAGAATGCTGAAAAATCATTCTGTAAAATCCATTTTCTAGGCAAGAAGACTGAGGTCTAGAGTAATTCTTAACGCCTTGCCCCAAAGGACAAAGCGTATAATCTAGGAAATCTGTTGATAGAGATGTAAGGAGTGAAAATTCAAGGTTGATAGGTCAAACAAATGTCCAGACTCAGCAAGAAGAGCAAAATGACGCTATGTGACAACTCTCCATTTGCCAGTCAGTGTGGGAAGTGTGTAAATGCTGGTCATTGGCAACATGGCGCGCCTGCTGTGTGCTAAGTACCCCCCTAAAATTCTGTGCAACGCTTCAAAAGACATGAACAATACAGACACCATGTGCCTGGGGAAGCGTGGGGCTCTAATTGGGAGGGCAGGCCAACTCTGAGAGAGCAGCCCTCGCTGAGGGGTTCCAACGCAGTGTGCAAACAGAGAGACCTGAAGCTCTTGGGATTAGTCAAGGAAGAATCACAAGTGTTTCTAATCCAAAACACAGACAAAAGGAGAGAATTTATTATGTCTTAATAACAAAACCAAGATTTATAATCTTGTAAATTCTACCAAGGATCTTATTGTCAGAAGTTGGAACTGACTTGCTTTCTTCATTCAGGATGGTTAGATTCTGTTTACTGAATCTACATTCAGGAAAGTTGGTGGTATTAAATATGCTCTGGGAATACCTACAAATTTTCAAATTAAAAAGCAGGAATCAGTACAATAAATACCATACGTTATCTGGGATCTTTAGGTTTTAGGGGCTGCTAAATTATTTTAATAAGGAATTGTATTTTCAAGGCAGAAATAGAAAAAGGAGCATTAATTATAATTAAATTTTATTCATATCTATGCATATGTTATTTTAAAATAAATTTAAAATTTATTCCTTTGGGAGATTTGGGTCTGACATATGATTGGTTGAAATATATATTTATTTTTGAAGTCTTAAATTACAAATGAAAACTATTTTGAGTAATGCAGTAGTAGCAGCATCCTTGGAAGATTCGGGACAATTCCTAGAATAACATTCAACGTTTCCCTCTAGTCTCCTCTGACCCTCATCATATTCTAAAGGACTAAAGAAGATGAGAGATAGATTAAAAAAAAAAAATTCTCAGCAGTGGCCATGTAGGCAGTCTTCCTGCCTGTTGGTGATTATTTGGACCTATTTATACGCAAACGAAGAAGGGCCCTCTGTCCACTTTAATTTGGAAATCTTGCTTTGACAGCTGGGATTTCGCCTTCTTTATCAGGCAGTAAGTTCTTATTCCCAAGATTTCAGCTACGAGAAGGAACTTGTCTTCTCCCTCAAAGGTTCACATCGGAAGGCACGAGGGAAAACATCTCATACAGCATCACCGCTGTTAGGTAGCGTATGGGAAGCCAAGTTTTGTCTCAGGGACAAAGCTTTTCAAGGCGCCCACCTTTTTAAGAGACACACAGATGGTGCTACTTAAGACCTGAATAGGGCATTCTTTGCATTCCACAATGCATTTCTTTCAGAAGCAGCGTTTCCAATCCTGCAGGTTATCAGAATGTCAAAAATGTTTAGGCCAGAAACACCTACATAAACTCTTACACAAAAAGAAAAACACACACAGCACAGTTTATCGATCAAATACATTTTAAGGCAATTTCCTTTTTTTCTGATACTAATGACATTTTCTGAATGGTGAAAAAAAGCCATCTGATAAAGGTTAGTGTCAAAATGTCAAGGTAGGCCTGCCCAACAGAGGATCTCCACCGTGAAACATCGTTATTGTCTTGCAGAAAGATTTGTGGCTGCTAGAGAATAACATGCAACATCTCCAAGGTCATCTGGGGGAAAAGCTAAGAGAATGATTTTTTTTCTACCGGCAGAAAAGAAATCACATTGACATATGCCCAAAAAGCAGTCAATTCAGTTTACGGAGAGGTAACAAAGAATGTGGTGGTTGGATTTCGGCTGTAGAACACAGATGCTGTTCTCCTTCCACTTAGCATATTAATGAGTGGCTCACAAATTTGACAACATTAATAAAATAAAAACATGTTTTTAAAATACGTTGTATTATAAGTTTAAAAAAAATGGTTTTGAAGCCAGTAAACTGGAATTTAAATTCTAGCTTAGACATATACCTGATAATAGGATGTTGAGGAATTTACATCTGTGAACATCAGATCCTTTATTGAAGTATCAATATCTACAGGGCCTGTCAAATACACACCAAATTCAGGAACTGGGCCAGAAATTGATTTAATGGAAAGAAGGTAGCTCACAGAATCAGCTGAGGGTCTGGAGTCCCATGTTTGGGAACCAAAAGAAAGCAAGGGAGACTGGGTGTGTGAGTCCAAGCCAGTGGGGATTGCCTGGTTAGAGCCCTGTCCGGGCTAGACCCCTGAGCACCGGTCGCTAGATGCTGCCACTACAGTAACTGTCCACCTGTCCCTGCTTCTTTGGTGTAGAAGCTAAATTCCTGCCAGAGGCCTCTGATTGGTCACACTTTAGATCACACGCCTCAGGCCAGCTTCTGGAGTTCTGGGAGAAGAAACATCTGATCTTCCCGGCTACCTCTGGAAGAGGCCTAGCCTAGCCTTCCAACAAGAATCATACAAAGAGAATTTCTGAAACACGAACACAAAACATCCTTTTTGTAGAACTGTTTAAACAAAATAATAAGATTCATCTAAATTTCATATTATATTGCTCAGCCCAATCTGTTTTAATAGGAAGGGAAGAAAAAAGTATTGATAGAGTTCTGGCTGTGTTGTCAAGAACGATTATACTTAGAAGCCCAGTTGAAGGGAATGATATCTACATACACCGTTATACATAATTTACGTATACACATACACACAAACACAAATTGAAAGAGAGATGCTGAGGTTTAACAAAGTTAAGCAACTGCCCCATGATTAAAAGAAGTGAAAACTGGGGAATTCCCTGGTGGTCCAGTGGTTAGGACTCTGCGCTTCCACTGCAGGGGGCATGGGTTTGATCCCTGGTTGGGGAACTAAGATCCCACATGCTGTGCAGCATAGCCAAAAAAAAAAAAAAAAAAAAGTGAAAACTGAGAAGTCAAATCTATTAGGACCCTTCACCGACACTCTGCAGGTCAGTAACAACACAGTACTTGGCACACTGTTTGCTAGAAGAATTCATTATTGGATTATGATCAGATGACTTTGTTCATTTGTATCACTTTATATTTAAGTAGCAGTTAATTCTAAGAAATCAGGAAAATTGTACAAATGAAACATCTGGAGTTCTTCTCTTCCAGCTGAGTGGTGTGAACCACGGTGGCTGCCAGCAACTTATATTCACTGACCACCTACTCTGACCACCTATGATTTGACCACCTACCCAAATCATAACTGAATGCTCTGAGCAACAGAATGAGATCTTAAGGCACTTTCCAAACCCAAAACGGTAAAACACAAACCCAACTCTTTTACAACTTAGCTGTGAAAATAAACCATAACCACCAGAAAAGCCAAATGAAAGTGCAAGAGTGGAGAATAAATTATCAAATAAAATGAGAATGTAGAGAATTCCACATGAGACAGACAGCAAGTTCCACGAGGTTCCAGGAAGGTGAGACCTCTGTGGGTGGCATGCATGGGAAAGGACTTACAAAGGAAGTAAAACTGGAACTGGGGTTTGAAGGAAGGATGGAATGTGGGTGAGTCTGTAGAAGACTGGGAGAACATTTCAGCTGGAGTGACACTGTGACCGAAAGCGGGGAGCCAGAGATCCATGCAGCTGTTCAAAGGACCTTAAGTAGCACTGGGTTGGCTTGAGTGAAGGGCTGAGGACAGTCTTGAGCAGCAACTGCATAATCCAAAGCCAGGGAAAGATGACAGGCCTTGGAATGTGTGGCATTTTCATGATCGTCAGGGTTGATGGCCCAGGCAAGCCCAGGTTTCTGTGAGCATGAGAACTGAGGCAGCATGGCAGGCACACCCAGGCCTTCCACCTGAAAAACTGATCTTCAAACGTGAAAGTGCAGCCCAGCTGCTGGAAGGCTGCCATCAAGGCTGGATCACCCAGACCTGTGACAGACACACAGTCAGCCTCCTGTCACACGCAGCTCCAGGAGCCTGGCATGTCACTGAGGGCAGGATGTGCACTTGTCACAAGCATGAGTAGTAGAGGTAAAAATGGAAAGAGAGTTACGTGGAAAGATACTCCATCTGGGAGGGCAGGCCAAGGATGGTACAATAACCTGTAAGTGGATCAAGGGGTGTCACGAAGATTTGGAGGAAGAACCATATTCCAAGTAGGTGGGGGGCGGCTGAGCTGGAGGGGAAAAGCAGGGATGCACAAAACACCTCGTGGGACCAGAGGCCCACCTGGGCGAAGCCTGATTATTCACTTTAGAAAGAAATTCTCCTGAGCATTTAACAGAAGGTCCATTTCAAAGTTTAACCTTACAAAAAGACTCTGCCGTTTGCAAGTTTTTTCATTTTTAATTATTCTTTAATTTATACCAACAACATATTTGATTAAATTTTCCCATTAACATTAAACTAATATATTGTTACACACATAGCTTCTACATGTGTATACAATTATAAAAATCTCTTTAGTGGTAACATTTTTGCTTGAAATTTTGAATATGCATCTATTGCATGTGTGAACAAATAGCATTTACATACATGCAACTGTAAAAATCTAATGAATTAAGAACAATGTAATGTCATTTGCAATTAGAAGGAAAAAACACAATACCCTTTATTTGCATAAACTAGTTAAGAGTGAATGTTATTCTGAACTGCTGAAGTTGGGGAACTTTCCATTCTTGCATTGGTTGAACAAGACAATATTTCTCCATATTTTAATAGATTTCTCACATACAGACAGTGTTGCTTTTAAAACAAAGACTTTTGGGGGAGAAAAAAGGACTTAGAATGTAAATAAGGAGAGGAACATTAACCACAGGACATTTGCTATACTTAAACACACAAGAACAGACAAAACATACCTCCCTGAGACTGATCACATGAAGATATTTAAGTTTTAGTTCTGTGGGTTTTTTGGTGGTTGCTTAACAACAGTATATGAATCATGACTTGCAGAAAGCTGAAGTTTCTCTTTTATTTGGGAAAAGTGCTTTAAAATTCCTATGGGGAATTTAAATCTTCATATTGCCAAGTATAACCCAAACTTTCCCAGACTTCTACAGCCTATGGCTACAAATGGGGACCCACTGATATGAATGTTCAGTGTTGCTGGCTCATCACCCCATGTGTATAACTGGGGCTGGCCTTAGAGCCCTCCCCCTCCCAATCTCCTCATGCTCTGTCCCCAGGTTATCTCCCACAAGGTCACAGGGACAAATCCACACACCGTAGATGCTTGCTGCCTCAAGCTTACTTGAGTGGCCATTTCAAACGTGCCAACAACTCCATGAAAAACAGTTTTCCTGCCTGCATGCCATCTCCTTGGGCCACTGAGGCCTATAAAACCATCAGGATGCCAAATTGCACTGGCTTCCCTTGAACTTTCATAGTGCTGAAAGTGAAATGAAAGAAAGCCATTCTCCCCAGTTCTGGACCCCCAGTTAGGACTGTTTGAAGGTCCAAGCTTCATAAAGTCTTTGGTGAAAAGGTTCCTCTTGGCCTCTGCCTGTGGAAAGCTCAAACATTAGTCTCTGTGATCCAAATAGGAGACAAATACAAACCTCTCCATCTCGTGTTTCTACCCCAGGGACCTGCACTCAAAACTTACTCCCGAGGGCACCATTCCCCGCTGTGTACATCAGTTCATGCTGGAGGTTTACAGATCATCAGTTTTGCAGGCATAGCCAGACTTTCTTTCCCAGTTTAGGTGTAGCCAAAATGCCCTTGCTACTTGAGAATGCATGTATCTTAGTAACTAAGCCTTAACTATTTTCAAAGTATGCACACAATTTACAACAGAGTAGAAACAAATGTGCTTGCAGCCTATGATATTCCCCACCCTGGGATATGTGCATGTCATCTATGCTGAGAACAGCAGCCCATCCAGGGACCCAATGACAGAAACTTCACAAGGTCTAGGACAGCAGTTTGAGAGCTCTGTCCTCTGAACAGCCTTGAGAATGACTCGGGAAACCCAGTCCTCACACCTGGTCACTGCTTGTTTGGAATCCTGGGCAATAGGCCTGAAGAGTGGATCTTTTTAATGTTAGTAGATTAGGTATTTTTAGGTTGCTCCCAGTACTAAAATTTGATCATTTTGTTAGTCTAGAGGCTTTTCATAAAGCTCTACCCACCTTTCAACCCTTTTCTGCAGAGGATCAAAATGCTTTCACCAGAAAGGGTTAAAAACAGAGTCGCACAAAGGTAAAGCATTAATAAACAGAAACCTTGCCAAGCATAAAGCTAGTAAAGTAGCTGGTATCTAAGGGACAATCACTTCTTTAAACATGAACAACAAGGTCCTGCCAGAAATTCAGCATCCGCATTTTTGTGGTCTCCTTGCTCATAGATTATTATCTTTGGATGCTCTTTGGGTGGGTGGTCCCTTGTGCATAATGGACACTGTTGATTCTGCAGTAGGGCTTGACTTAAAATAACCACAGGTTTGGTATTTTCTAGTACTTACTGCAGATTTCCTTTCCTAAACACCTCCCTGTTTTACTTAAGCTCCAAAAGGAAGCTTAGAGTCCTACTGGTAAATCTCCTCCCTTTTTACCAGGAAATTGCTGGTTAGCCATTTGAAGAGAATTAAAGCAAAATATCAAATGGTTTTAAAGGCAGCAGGGTACTTATACCTCATTCTCTCAGTTGCAAAGAGCAGAAAAATTCTGGACTTTTTCTGGACCACGAGAAGGATTTTAGATACTGATCTGAGTAAACTAAGATCACTTTCCAGTCTCCTGAATGTTAAAGTGGACCAAGCTTGGCTGTAGAACAAAATCACCATAAACTTTTCTATCTTACATGTACTGTCAAGGTATCAGATAACTGAATTGTGAATGAGAGGTGGTTGCCACACTCTAAAACAGGGGTTTGCAAACTGCAGCCCAAACTGGCCCAGATTGAGGCTGCCACCTGCTTTCATAAATAAAGTTTTATTGGAATACAGCTATGCCCATTTGTTTAGAAATTGTCTGCAGCTAACTTCACACTCAACCAGAGTTGAACAGTTTTGACAGAGGCTATAAGTCACACAAAGTCTAAAATATTTCCTGAATGTCCCTTTACAGAAAAGGTTTGCAGATCCCTGTTTAAAACAATTCCATTTGGGGGGTTACCAAAACCTCAAAGGCTGCAGTTTTGAGAACTCTAACCTCAGAATAACATTTAGTTGTATTTACTGCATTTAGGACGGTGTCACCCAAGCTGAGTTTCCTGAAATACTTGCTAGTAGAATGTTACTAGATTTAACAAAAGAAAAAGAGAATTGTGGTCAAAAAAATTTGGCAAATGCTAGAATAAGCCAAGTGAAACAGATTTCTTTTTAGTAGCCTTTTCAGGTCATTTAATGTGCTGATATATATGGCAAGTCTACAAAAAAGGGTTAGATGATACAGAATTTCTAAAGTCACTTGGTCTTAGAAAACCTTCCTTTCCATGGGGCATCTCATAGAGTTAATGTTCAAGAACATACTGTGGGAAAAATGACTTGTTCAGAGCTGCCGAGTCGGATAATAGTGTATCAGATCACACCACTTGTGTGTCTTCAAGAATGCTTAACTTTAAGAAGAATAAGTTGGCTGACAGGAGAAAAGTAAGTACCACAGGTTACACAAATTACTCTGGATTCACATATAATTTAACTCTTTTAGTAGCAGCGCCTCTCTCAGAATGCATTAGAGACAATATTATTGATGATATCGCTATGACGACAGAGCAGAAAAGAACTCCCTGCACAAAACTTTCACTCAATGCAGCAAAATTCTCAGGTCCTTTCTTCACCTCTAAAATATTAAAAACGCAAAAAAGTCTATGGAACAAGTGTTCAAATCTTAGTCCCCAGTGAATTCTGACCAGCTTACTTCTGACCAGCCAGCAGTTAGTATGGGAAGGTTCTGTTGGCGTCAAGAGGTGGAGGAAAGCCTTATGTGTCCTTTGGGGGATGTTGCCAGAAACAATGGAAAAGTTCCTGAATATCGGGAAATGTTTTCTCAAGATCAAGAGATGTACTGGTATGTGGGAGAGATTCCAAAGCACCTCTATTGCCCGAAACATTTCAAATTTGACTGCTGGCCGCCAGTGCCGATTTTGCAGAAGGGCAATTTCAGTACAGCGGCACACAGGGTCCTAGGCTGCATAAGTAACACAGGACCAGTGAAACTGTCATTTTGTTTCCAAAGGCAGGATTTTCTTTTCCTTTTTTTTTTACGCCAGCAAACATATTTTTAAAAATTTCTACTGACATTGTCAACTATTTGCCTAACTAAGGATGTTCTTGATAATAAGCCAGGTATTTGTTCACAGTAGTCAAGCAGGACTTGAAAACCAAAACAGGGACTCTGCAGTCCAAGGATTTGGCAGCTGTGAGTGACCTCCATTTCGGAGAGCACGAGAAAGCTGTCTGCTAGCTTGCAGGAAGACAGCTTTCATCTGGTGGATAGATCTGCAGTCCTCTAGGTTAGAGAGGATAAGCCACCCTTACTCAGTGCAGGGTAAGGAGTAGAGTGGTTACATGGCAAGGCAGATCAAAACTGATCTGAAATTGTAAGCTTTCCCAGCACCACACCTTGTGAACATTCAAAAACATGCACAGGAGACAGGCCCGGCTCAGGGATCCTTGTCTAAAGACTTTATCATGGCGCTTATTATATAATAGTCTCCAGCTGGCTGCTAGAAGGAACCTTCCCAATGATTGGCACCATGAGCCTTTCCAGAATCAACAAACTCTATAACTCAACACTTCAAAAACCAACAAAAGGGATTGTTTGGGAAGAACCAAAATAATGACATCAACAAATGATTCTTAGCCAGATTCATTATTAATATTAATTGTACTAATGACCTCTAATTTTTTAATTTGAAACAGACCACTATTGATACTGCATTTGTTACCTCATCAATCCTAATAGTAACTTATAAAGTGAGGGTGATTAAACATTTCACACAAGAGGAAACAGAAGCTCAGAGACTGGTTGTTTTGCCTTAGGCCATGTATGCTTCAAATCCAAGTTTGTCTGCTCCAAGACCTAAAATCTGTTGCATGCATTTTATGTACTGAATCTTATTTAGGTCCAAGTTCCTCCCCACTAAGAACACCCTACTGCTCAGAAGCTCACAATCAAATACTTGCTGATGAGAACATTCATTTAGCAAATATTTACCAAGGGCCTGTTCTATGTCAGGCAATGTGCTCGGTGTTGGGGATACAGCATTGAACACAGGGCCAAACATCCCTGGAGCCTTCAATCATGGGGAGGGACAGATGCTTAAAAATAAGTTATTATTATATTATATTATATTATATTATATTATATTATATTATATTATATTATATATTAGAAGGTACAAAGTGCTGTGGAGGAAATAAGGCAGGGATGAGGGACAGGGGATGCCAGAAGGATACAGTGTCAAATAAGGCAGTCAAGGAAGGCCCTCAGAGAAGCTACCATTTGAGCAAAGATCTGCAGGAGGTGAGGAAACCAGCACGGGGGATATCTAGGGGAAGAGAGATCCAGGCAGTGGGAACAGCAAGGGCAAAGGCCCTGAGATAGAAGGTGGTTAACATATTTGCTCCAGAACAAGGAAGGCCAAGTGGCTGGAGATGAGAAAGAGCTGCAGGCAAAGTGATGAGCAAGGCAATCAGTTTCCTTTTCAGCTGCCCTGCACCTGTGCTCAACTCCGTTCTCTTTCGCCACCTCTCTCTTCAGTTAAGGTAAATAAACTTCCACTCTTCTAAGGTACCCTGTCTATCTGCTGGCAATACAGTTAATATTTTACTTTTTCTCATGTACCTTTTATTTTTATTTTTTCTGCCCTGGTTCCACTAGCCAGTGGACATCTTGACCAGTGTGCCTGGTGTTCTGACAGCCCACATACAAAAAATTCCAAGAATTTTATCATTGATTTTCCTCTCTCTCTTCTCTCTTTCTCTTTCTGGTAACTCTTAAGACTCAATCATCTGACTTTTTGTATTTGTGTAGGGATTCAGTATTTAAATTTTGTAGCAAGTCCTTGGCTTTGTCAAAAAGAGATTAATTTTCCCTGGTTTTCCTTGGCTAACAGCCCTCTTCCTCCTTACATATCAGTGCTTTCTTTCTTTTTTCTTTCTTTTCTTCTTCCAGAAAGCAGTGAGATGTAGGGAGAGGGGCTCTACCAAACAAGAAAACTAGTCTCTTCTTGACAAAGCCATGGGACTTCTCCAGAATTCAAGTACCCAATCCTTCTGTCTAACTTCGCCCACCTCAGAAATGCAAAGTTTCTTTTTTATTTAACCTTCTAAATTTCAGCTGATTACTATTTTCACAGTTATGATCTGACCGTCAAACATAAGCTTCTGAAATTAGCACATGAAAAAGAATAATAATCTCCTTTGGCAGCAGCAGTTTTCCTTGCCCTGCCCATATCCTCCAGAACATCCAGCTAACTTCCAACTGCCCATATCTGCATCTCTGTGCCTGAGGGCACCCTCTCCAGGAAATGCAGGAGGCACTCACTCACAGGCAGACACAGGGCAGGCAGGAGTTTTCAGGGAATTCATTCCCCCAGAAGAAGCCCCCCACCCATGACTCTCAGGAGTTGGTGTATAAATACTTCAGCTCCATTGCCCCTCAGTGGAGATTAATTGAGGTGTGGGTTTTACAGCATTTCCCTGTAGGATTAAACTCCATTCACTCACCAAGGTAGATGGGTTGGTTAATACCTTACCCGTAACTGGCCTCTTCCTTTCCAGGTATCAATTCCTCACTCCCTTATGGTATTTCCCATAACTTCCAAATTACTTGCCCTTGAAAAATTACTTGAATTTTTCTTTTTTTATTTTGCTGGTAAGTGAACATTAAAAAAGTTTTTTATTTTATATTGGAGTATAGTTGATTAACAATGTTGTGTTAGTTTCAGGTGTACAGCAAAGTGATTCAGATATACCTATACGTGTATGTATTCTTTTTCAAAATTTTTTCCCATTTAGGTTATTACAGAGTATTGAGCAGAGTTCCCTGTGCTATGCAGTAGTTCCTTGTTGGTTATCTATTTTAAATATAGCAGTGTGTATATGTCAACCCCAAATTCCCAATCTACACCCCCCCCACCCCTCCCCCCTGGAAACCATAAGTTCGTTCTCTAAATCTGAGTTGCGCTTGAATCCTCATCTCAGGTCTTACTCCGGATGAATCCAGACTAAGCCATTTTCCCATTAATATTTAGATTATACAAAGTCATATATTACTTGAATGAAGACACTTTTCATTGTTGGGGGAGGTATCTACTCCTTTTCATTATCTAAGCTATTTGTCCCCCAAATAAGTAACTGAAACCTGACCATAAAAATGAGTGAATCAGAATAAACAAATGTGCTTGAATCTAGGTATGCCACATCTACTTAGGAGATGGTCAGAATGTATGTATGTATGTAATTCAGAATGTAGTGTATGTACATTATGTATGTAATGTATGTAATGTATGTAATTCAGAATGTGTGCTCTTAAAAATGCTGGAAAGTAGAGCATTTTTTAAAAAGTTGAATGATCACAGTAGAAAGACAAAGCTATATAGAGCAAAATACTGAAGACAGAACGATTTGGAACAGATGGACCTGGGTGCCTTGCCTGGGTCCACTCCTTTCCAGATGGGTCACTCTGGGCAAATTATCTAATTTTCTGAGCAACTTGGGAAAACTACATTTTCTTATCCAATGAATAAGTCAGAAAATGTAAGTAAAGTGCCTGATACAGGCCTTAGTGTAGTAAGTGCTCAGTAAATTTAGATTTCCTGAAAAGTCAGGCAGGTATCACCCAGGCAGGCAAAGATTCCTAAGTCATTTCCCCATTCACGCCACAACCACAACCACAACTTTCCCGACGTCACACAAGTAGCTAATGATGCTTACTGGTTCTAATCTGTGGTTACTCTGGCACTGGATATGCCAGAAGTAATTCACATTCCTTATGGTAGTACAGAAGTGCCTTAGCTAAGGTAAAACATTTTATTATTCCAAAAGTAATTTACAGCTATGTGTCTCTGGTTCTGTCACTTATTCCCTACTTTGAACTCATTCAAGATCTTTGAAACTGGCCAACATTTGTAGGCATTTTGTGTTGCAGCTGGAGGACATGGCCTCCATTGGAAATGAACTGAGATAAATTGGCAAGTAGTCTTTAATGCCTACATTCTCTGGCAGTTGACTGGATCCTGCTATGTACTCCTCCATCATGGGTTAACCCGTGTATGGCTTCTACTTTACCTTTTCTACCTATAGTGTCATTTCTAAGTAATTTGTTCCCCTCTCAGTTTAATTTGATAGACAATTCTAGTATTTGGAAGAAAAAAAAATTCAAAGGGGATTGATATACTTAAAATCAACCAGGATTATGTGATGACTGAGGTCATTTTGTACAATGAAAATTTTGATCTGGTTTTAGCTTTGAGCTTGAAAATGTCAGATACCAAAACTATAAGCTGCTTAGGAAAAGGCTGGTTGAGAAATCATGCTACTTATTTCTCAGATACTTTCTGTGAGTTTCAAACCTTAGAAATTGAAATTATGTGGAGCTTTCATGTTGGAAATTAGAAAGTATCATGGTAAGGGGCCTTGGCCGAGTGATTTATACATTTGTGTTTTTTGGAACTAACCATTATTGGCTCTGGCATTCTTTGTCGACGGGGACTGGGTTTAGCCTTCTTTTTGTATGGCTATCATTAGCATGAGGGTGCATGCCCAGCACACAAGGGTCTGCACGCTGAGGTGCCTCTGCCCTCAAGCCCCATCCCACACAATGAGTTGCTTCCTTTATCCTTCAAGAGGGTCCAGGGTAACAAGTCAGGCTTGCTTTCTTATCACTTGTACTGTCTTGAAAATCCTCTTCTAAAATACATTTTATTCTTAGGCATTTACAAGTAAATACATTCTGCCCTCTGACCCTCAGCTAGAATTCTTCCTAAGGACCCTGAACATTGTGTGAATGTATTAGTTTGCCACGGTTGACATAACAAAATATCACAGACTGGGGGACTTAAACAATAGGAATTTATTTTCTCACAGTTCTGGAGGCTGGAAGTCTAAATCAAGGTGCCAAAGGGCTGGTTTCATTCTGAGCCCTGTTATATATGTAAGTGTATTTATTTATTCATTATTTTTTTAAAATTTAACATTGCTTTCACTTAGAAAGTCCCGCTTTTTATGAGCACTGCAGCATATACAGAGCAGGCTGTGTTGGAATCAGAGTGCGGGTTCTACCTGGAGTCATTTGGATTCCCCTACCTGTCTCAACTACTTCCAGAACTCAGTAAGGGCTGCTGGTTGCAACTGGCAGGACTTTGAGATGCTTATTCTATTTTAGTGTTTACTTCTGAAATGCTGAGGTTTTTAAAAAGAAACTCATTAACTCCCTCTGAGACCTAGCCTCTCATCTCTGGCTGGTTTCTCTTATAGTTGGCCTCAGTAGAAGAGTCAGCTCAGGAAACAGAGATGAAATGTGTTGAGCTCCTCTGAAAACAGATATCAGTGAATCCTTGTACATTTAAGCTTCGTTAAAAATACATGAACAAATCAATTTGCCAAATAGATGACTGATTGACATGGTCTAAAGTTTGCTTAATGGGTTACATTCTGTTGTGTGTCTGTAAAGAGATTTCCCAAATCTAGTTGCCTATAAAGTACTTTTTACTGAATTCTTTGTACAGATATTAGGTCAGGTTTATCTAAGCTCATCTGTCGATTAAGCCATTCATCCAACAATCTTAGAATGCTTTCCAAACTCTAAAAATTATGGGTCTAATCTGGGGATTGCTACACATATTGGAAGGAGGTTCTGGAAAAAGGTAGGAGAGTCTCAGATGCTAGAAAGATGTTATAAGTTTTAAGGATATTGTCCATATATTATTTTAACATGAATTTTATTAAAATCATAATTTGAATTCTGAGCACAACTGAACTTAATTTGTAAATGTAAAAGTGAATTATTTTGTCTGAAGTAATCTCGATTCATATTTTTCAGATCATAGTAAGAACTTTCTATTTTTAGAAGCTAAGCCAATATAAATTTAAGCCAATGTACATTTAAGCCAATGTAAAGCATTTAAATCTTTTTATAAAAAAGATAATATATTATTGTTGAATGGCAACACTGTAGAAAGGTATAAAATAATAAATAACTAGTCTCTATTTCTTGTTGCCTTCCTCACCACAATTCCAACTTAAATCATCTCAATTTCCTGCTCCAGAGGAAATCACTGGTAATGATTTCTATTATGCCACATCAGATATGTCCTATGCATATATATTTGTTTTACAGCTGGAATCCTACTCAGTATAGAGTGCTATGACTTGCTTTATAAGCACACTTATAAATGTATTTATATATGCTTGCAACCTTATTTATTGGCTAAATCCCTAGATGTGTCAAATGAGATTCACATTTAAAATTTTGGGAACCAGTACCAAATTGTCCTCTATACAGCACTACACACCTATTAGAAAGGCTAAAATCCAAAAAAACACTTGGCTGGTTAGGATGTAGAGCCACAGAAATTCTAAGTCATTTCTGGAGGGAATGCAAAATGGTACAGCCATTTTGGAAGACAATTTGGTAGTTTCTTACAAAACTAAACATAGTCTTACCATGTGATACAATTGTGTTCCTAGGCATTTACCAAAGTAATTTGAAAACTTACAAATGTATGTCCGGACAAAAACCCCCATGTGACTGTTTATAGCATCTTTGATTTTTAATTGGCCACAACCAGAAGCAACCAAGACATCTCTTAATAGGTAAATGGATAAAATGTGGTGCAAAAGATAAAAATAAATGAGTTAACAAGCCACAAAAAGACATGGATAACTCTTAAATGCATATTTCTAAGTGAAAGGGGCCAATCTGAAATCATACATATTGTATGATTCCAAGTACATGACATTCTGGAAAAGGCAAAACTTCTAAAGAATATAAAAATACAAAGAATACAAAAGAATTACAAATAATTTATGTAGACTTTCTATCAAGGAGGTGGGACTCCCAACATTGTGTGGGCTGCCCACAGTGACTTCTTTCCAAAGAGGACAGTATGGGGCTTCCCTGGTGGTGCAGTGGTTGAGAGTCCGCCTGCCGATGCAGGGGACACGGGTTCGTGCCCCAGTCCGGGAAGATACCACATGCCGCGGAGCGGCTGGGCCCGTGAGCCATGGCCGCTGAGCCTGCGCGTCCGGAGCCTGTTCTCCACAACGGGAGAGGCCACAACAGTGAGAGGCCCGCGTACCGCAAAAAAAAAAAAAAAAAAAAAAAAAAGAGGACAGTATGGAAATGGAATGAAAAAGAGTGATTTTACAGTGGAGTAATGTTGACAGGTCAACACTGATAGTGACAAGCTATGTTCCTAGTATACACCTTGATATGATGTGTTGAAAATGCACTTTATCTCTGTGGTCTTCCTCCCAATACCAGTCTGATCATAAGAGAAACATCAGACAAATTCCCTTTGAGGGACATTCTACAAAATACCTGACTGGTACTCTTCAAAATTCTTAAAGCCACCAAGAGCAAGGAAAGCCTGAGAAACTGTCACATCCAAGAGAAGCCTAAAGAGACATGATGACTAAATGTAATGTGGTCTCCTGGATGGGATGCTGGAACAGAAAAATGACATGAGGTAAAAACTAAGGAAATCTGAACGAAGTTTGGACCTTAAGTACTAATATTAGTTCATTAATTGTAACAAATATACCATAATATCATAAGTTGGGGAAACTAGGTGTGCGGGTATATAAGAACTCTGCACTATCATCACAACTTTACTGTAAATCTAAAACTGTTCTAAAATAAAAAGTTTATTTTAAAATGTACAGAAATTTATAATGCTGCCAACATTTAGGAAAGTTTCTATTTCCCCAGGTCTTCTGCAACATTGACTGTCATTATTTTTTGTCTTTCCCAACTTGATAGGTTAAAAAATGTTATTTCATTGACTTACTTTTTAAGCCTTTAAGTATGAATAAAATTGAGCATCATGTATTTTTCGGTCATTTTTAGTTATTTATTTTTAATTTTTTTTGATAAACTGCCTATTCATTTTCTTAGCCTATTTCACTATCTAGTTGGTATTTTCTTCTTCTTGGTTTGTGGATACACCTTGTATATCAAGGAGATTATTCTATTTGTTACATATAAAAAAACAACTATTTTCCTTAGTGTAACATTTGTCTTCTGACATACTGTTACAACTTATGAGGACTTGACTGACCGACACCACCTTTCCTTCTCTCTCCTACCCCACCAACCCTCCCACCTGACTTTTATCACTACTTTTAGTTCAAAATTGGTTAACCTTATAACTTAAAATAGTATACTAGTTCCTTTATTCTTTGTCCTATCAATATGGAGAGTAGCTTTTGACTTTATAAGATAAAAATTTTATTATCCACACTCTTCCTTTCAGTTCACCTACTGTTTCAATTCCAAAAATATATGTATTTACACACATTCTATAATCATGGCTAAATTTTAAATTTATAAATCTGTTTACATTTTTATGACTACATAAATACTGTTCTCTGAAGATCTGTGAATCACTATGATTTCATTACCTTTCTTATACCTTTCTTGAGTTTCTAATTGCCTTGACTATCCATTTTGTTTTTCCTTTTTTGTGTTCTGCTTTTTCTTTTGCATAATTTGCAATAAGTGTGTCTTTAAATTCAACCAAATTTCTGAGAGGAAGGAGTTGAGCAGCTAGCCTAAAACATTTCCTCCCTTTCCAGTGGGATGTGCCTACTTGAAGGAAAGAAAGCCAATGATATGGCCTGAGGCCTGTCCACTGGACCTATATGTAAGTAGAATAATGAGATTTCCTAAGAGGAAAATACCTAATCTATAGAATGCCCTTTGTAAGATATCTCTGGCCAAAGTATTACCTGTAGCAAATACATAGAGAATCTAAAGATTTTGAAACATGCCACATAAATGAATCAACTCTCTGGAGAATAGGATGAAAATGTTTCATAACTTAAACATTCTCTGCTATGTGAATAAGCCCACAGACCTCACTTAGAGACTCCATTTATTATTCTGGGCCAGATGTGTGTGCCCGATGTCAAAAGGAAGGACCCTGGGAACCATGATTACCCATATCCTTAAAATTGTTAGTAAAGCTTGATACTAACTGAAATCTCTGATTTGTGGGAGTTTGATTGAAAATCCAATCCTGTGTGTTAGCTCAATATACATCCACTTAAATCTTCCAAATATTCTTTGACTATAACTCCCCTCTCCCATATACTCATTTCCTTTCCAGGTGTTTCTGTCCTACTAAAAAACATAATAAATTTGCTCCTGTCCTGCCATAAAGAAGGCTATTTCACCAAAAGATGAATCTCCATAATATTGATTTAGTAAGTAACCAATTTGTCAAATTTACCAAATTTATCTAATTCACCTTATTTTCAAAAACATTTTAAAATATTATTTTTATTTACTGTATTGAATATTATGTTCACCTCTCGAATAGTCAAGAATAGTCTATATAATTTAAAATATATTTATTATGAAAAAGAATATGCCAGAATTCAAGGGAATTAAAGCACTTAATTTTCAGTAAGTTGAGCATTACTTAAAATAATGCTATAATATTCACGTATATAATCATATAGGGAAAATATTAATATTTATCAAAACAAGTCATTAACAAATTGGAATATTTGGTTAATTCAGTGAATTTTGAACACTGATCCCTTGGTGAAGTAGTTTACAAGAAATTGATACTTAGCAAAACAGTCATTAAGTATATTGATTAGCTACAATTCTGGATATTTGCTTTGCCCTTAGTTGTTTTTTTAGTTTAGTTTAGTTTAGTTTTGTATTGTTTTGTGGTACGCGGGCCTCTCACCGCTGTGGCCTCTCCCGTTGTGGAGCACAGGCTCCGGACGCGCAGGCCCAGCAGCCATGACCCATGGGCCCAGCTGCTCCACGGCACGTGGGATCCTCCTGGACCGGGGCACAAACCCGCGTCCCCCGCATCGGCAGGCAGACTCTCAACCACTGCGCTGCCAGGGAAGCCCTTGCCCTTAGTTTTATAATTAATATTGTGGAAGTCTCATGGTGAAATGCCATTTCTTATTAATGAACTTGCATTTGGCACTTGGGAATTTTAGAAATAAATGCAACTGCTAAAAGTTCATAGCATATTGCAAATAGTTATTGTTTCCAATATTATAGAAGTTAACTGTATTAATTCATAACTACAACTTAAACTTTATATATTTAAATTTTTTTTTTAATTCTAAATTTGAACTATACATGGGTCCATTACCCATTCAACAACTCATTTGAGCCTACAACTCTACCACAAAGCAATAGCTATGAATTATTCTTAGGTTAAAAATGAGAAAATTGATATTAGTAAGTTTGAACGATTTGCCCAAAGCTCTTATAGTTAGTGGCAGAAGTGGAATTTCAACCTGCATCCTCTGCATCTATGTCTAGCTCTCTGGAGAATTTCTCATGATTCATGTGCCTTTACATTATTTATTCTAAGTAACAATATTACACTAAAACATTTGCTATAATTTATTTTAATCAAGAATTTTAAATTTTACTTATTGTGGAAGCATTATGCTTATACAAATTCTATAAAACTTATGCATATAAATAATAATAAACTCATATGTCCTCATAACAGAATAAAATTATATATACTCTTCTATTGCATTCCTTTAACGTCCCCTAACCAATATCCTGACTTTGAGTTAATAATTCTTATTTTTAAATTATATTTTACCATTTGTTTAGTGTTACTATTTTCCAAGTTTATATGAATATATTCATACTGTATTCTTCTATAAGGCTTTTTATGTAAGTGTAAGCTTTTGAGATTTACCCATGTTAATAACTGTGGCTTATTCCTTTTCACTGCTATATAGTTTTCTTTGAAATACCATATTTTGTGTTTATATTTTTTTACTGTAAATATATACTCAGTTGTTTCTGGTTTGGGATTTAAAAATAATTATCTGTTTGCTTGCTTGTTTTTCTACTATGAACTGTGAAGATTCTTATCCATGTGGTGGGGTATACACGTATAAGAGTTTCTCTAAAATTTCTAGAGTGACATTTGGAGAATATGCTCAGAGTTCTTATAAAGATCATAGAAAATAACACCAGCATTTATGAATGTGACTAAATGAATCCTTATATTAGGTATATATGAACAGGAACTAGATGAGAAGAAGAAGCATTACTGTTTGAACAAATATTTCATTTGAGTTTTCTGCACTCATCAGTGATAACTGACAATAACAACTAAGAATGAATGTGACAGTAATATAGAGATAGTGTGTATACATTAATGCATGTGTGCAAGTCTTTTTTTACTAGTATTTATGCTTCTTCATCTTTTCTTCATGAAGAAGGCCCTTCTGTGATTTCTTGTAATTTTTCCAGCATCCTGAAATCACTGAAAATAAAACCTACATTCCAAATTTTACTTTTAATAACAAAAATGTGAGCAAACTTCTTTCCCACTAACAAATGTATATTTTTAGTTAATTTTTTAAAAATGGAATGAATAGGGAACTATTCTGCCAAGGCCATTAAAAATTGAAGCTTGTGGCTATTTCTGTCATGGAAGAGTAATGACCAGTATAAACGCATCCCACTTGAGAAATGAATAATTTTCAAATTTCATTTTATTTCCAATGGAATCTCTGGTCCATCAATACATACTTACATGTTTCTTGGTTCACATAATTTCTATAATTGAAAGAAAGAGATCCAAATATATATTCTGTTTGCAGAATTATCTTCTACCATGGTGGGTTTTTGTACTGTAATGTTCTAGTACCAAGAGCACTTTTCAACAGATTGGTCTGTGAAATAAATCATAAACACACATACAATGGTCCCAAACAAAATAATGCAGCAAACTCATGACAGCTGGCCGTCTGGATGCTATCAAAATCCCAAATGTATGCTATGAGATGTCCAAAGGCAGTGAAAATCCCATGAAGTAGAAAAATTATGAATTACTACAAATATATGCTATCTAGGGGCTTCCCTGATGGTCCAGTGGTTAAGAATCCACCTTCCAATGCAGGGGACGTGGGTTCAATCCCTGGTCGGGGAACTAAGATCCTACATGCCGTGGGACAACTAAGCCTGCACGCCACAACTACTGAGCCTGCATGCTCTAGAGCCCGTGTGCTACAACTTGAGAGCTCGCGTGCCACAACGAAAGATCCTGTGTGCCATAACTAAGACCCAATGCAGCCAAATAAATAAATATTAAAATATATATATGTTATCTGTAATACTTCTTTACAAAAAGATATTTCAATATTTATGCATACTGATTATTTTAGGAGTACAAACATGACAAGAATAATTGTCTTTGCTATCTTAACAGTCTATTGAAGACTCTAGTGGAACAATACTTTATCTGCCTTTCTGGCCAGAGAAAGGTAATTTATAACATAAATAATTCATGCCATCTTATGGGCATATTTTAGTAATTATTATATATAGGGAATTGTGTATGAGATCTAATTCTTAATTTCAAGGAACTTAAAACGAGGTGTGAAAATGATTCATGTACACATAAAACACATTAAAATATAACAAATAATGAACCTAATAGATCAAATATATCCCTCTGAAGTGATTTCTTTAAAAACCTGAAATACAGAAAACAAACTCGGACTTGAATTGAAATATTGAAAATTCTCATCATTGTAGATTTCACACCCTTATAATAGGTTTATGTTTCAAAAACCCCAGGTGGAAAGATAGATTTTCCAGAGTAAGCTCCCCAAACAGTATACAGATTACTTATTGCCAGAGATAATTATAATTCTTCCTTTCCTCTATCAGGACTATTCCTGGTCAGAGGGTAAGATTTGGAAAACTTAGAGAAGAATACCTTTAGGGAGGTAAAAGACCTCAGGTTTTGCACATAGAAGTAGGAAGGCCATTAAAATCTGCTGGGAGTCAATATTTGTCTTATAGTTAAACTATGCTACTGACTTTTTGGAGTAGGTAAATAATCAGCTCACTCTTCCCTGAACATCTCCAATCTAAAGGAATGGGGTAGTTTGGTGGAATAAGAATTGGATTAGGAGGCAAAAGACAATCATTTTGTTCATTTAATTAGTACTCATGACTGGCTCTTTGACGTGTATCTTAGTTGCTTTGTCAGTTAAATTGGAATTAAAATATCTATCCACGATGGTAGCTATGAATATTAAGGAAAGTTCTGTGAATACAAATGCCTTATATAATGCCTAAAACAAAATGTGTACCCAGTAACTATTAAAAAATATATACTGATCATGTATGAAGACTCTTTAATAAACAGGTATTCCTTTTGACCTAGAAAGTCTGCTTCTAGGGATATTTTCTAAGAACATAATCCTAAAAGAAGAAAAAAGTTTACTTGAAAATATGTTTATTGAAGACATACTTCTGTTAACAAAAATACTGGAAACAACCACAAGACCCCAAAAGAGAGAAATTATAAACTTCAGTTGATATATTATATAATCTTTTTTTTTTTTTTTTTTTTTTTGTGGGCCTCTCACTGTTGTGGCCTCTCCCGTTGCGGAGCACAGGCTCCGGACGCGCAGGCTCAGCGGCCACGGCTCATGGGCCCAGCTGCTCCACGGCATGTGGTATCTTCCCGGACTGGGGCACGAACCCGTGTCCCCTGCATCGGCAGGCGGACTCTCAACCACTGCGCCACCAGGGAAGCCCGATATATTATATAATCTTTAAAAATGATCTTTACCAAAAAAAAACTTTACAAAGTACTTATTCTACTATAATATTATATTATTATGCTATGACATATTAAGAAATACCAGAATCAAAAGCTGGATATATAATATGACCATAAATACATGAACCAAATAGAGAGTATGCATTGAAAACAACAACAACAACACTGGGGATTGGGGATTGGGGATGAATACCTCAAATTGTAGTAGGAATTGGTTTTGTGTGAGAAGGTTATGGATAATTTTAATTTTTCTTATACTTGGCTGTACTTTCCACATGCCCTATTCCAATTATTAATTACTTCCGTAATGAAATAAGAAGTGTTGGTATGTGTTTTATCTTCCCAACAAACTAAGTTTCTTGAGGGCAAGAATTGTGTGATTTACCCTTTGAATCATAAAGTACCATCAGGCCTAAATTAAGTGCTTACTAAAAATTTTCCAAGTGGCCAGTGACTGACAGCTTTTTCCCTCTTAATTTCAGTTCCTTCTAGGACATCAAAAGGGAAAAAAATGTGACTCAATCTGTTTTGTTTCTAAATCACATCCAAAAGATTCCATACACATACCAAATTATGAGGCTAAAAACTAGGCTGTTATAAACTGTTTTGAAAGGGAAATATTATAAAAGAGTCAGTTTGCTAAAGTTGTGTGAGTAATGCAGCATGTGCAAGATTTGGCATCAACTCATACTCTGATAGAACCAGACTCCCAAAAGCAAACCACTTCTTGTCTTTTCCTCTCTTAAGGGAAGAAATATTATCTGCTTTTACTGAGGAACTAAAAGATGAGGTGAAAAAGAGTTGGTGGAGTATTTCTACTGAAAACCCTGTCCAACACTATGGGTGATAGTAATAAATGGTCTCAGAGCCTCCTATACTGTGTCCCATCTGTTAAAATGGCACCATGCCTAACTGCCAGATGGTGTACTGGCTTCACAGGGATGGAGGCGCCAAAAAGATGGCTTTAGAAGACATTGTTAATGCCACCCCCCTAAGTCCCCTGCCTCAGTTACAACTCACCTGTGTTGGTGCTCCTGTCACACCTCACACTGCTTTCATAGTTTCTAGAAATAAGTGGTTCCAAACACTTACTATGTCACTTCCTTGAGCTGCCTACTGGTTCCTGATCTTACAAAAGTTGAAAAAGAATACTAAAGTAGGGGTAAAAAAGGCTGAGAGTATCCAAACACTTGAAGTTGCCAACATCCACAGCAAGTGCCCGAGGGCCATTATAATCATATGATGTGTCAAACTCCATTATGTAAGGGTGGAATGTGTAGGCACCGCTTATTAAATTTAACCAGTCTCAATGAGAAGAGAGCAGCTCTGCTGCACGGGAGGACCAGTTTATAAAGTACAGTCACCCGAAAGAAAAAAAGTAGTTCTAGTGACTCAAAAAACAAAACAAAAACACAATTTTTCTCAATGGAAGTCAATGGAAGAAAAGATTATTTCAAAATGTATTTATTAATGGCTTAAATATTCCTCAAAACTGTTGTGTTAAGTACACAAGAAGAACCATAGATTCTGTCAGCAGGTAATTTTCAAAAAAAATTAAAGGTAAGTCTTTTACATTACAGATGTATCACTGAGTGTTAATTCATTAATTATGTGACCAGTAGGATGACAAAGTTAGTTCAGAGAGCACTTGAGAAACTAGTTATATAGGCATTTAAAAACATGAGCATTAATTGTCTAGGTAAGACACAAAGTTTGTTCAGGTCCAACAGGGATAAGAAGACAACTTTCAGGGTGATCTTTTATATAGGAAAAAAATCTCCAAGCAACATGTAGCTTCAGAGCTATATTCTCCAGGAAAAGCAAATAATCCAAGGGTGGACTGTTGACAAAATGTCCCAGTATGTCACTGAAAAAAATATGCTGTTCTCTTTTTTGTCTTATTTCTAAGATTAGGATAATTTTTCTTAATTCCAATGGATACATCAGAATAGAATCTTTTTGGGAGGGAAGCAGTTCTGGAAAATCATGAGAATTTTATTCAGCTACAGTAGAGATGGGGTGGGTTACCATTAACCTGGGTTGCAATCAGTTTCCTTATAGGCAGTTAATCTCTCTCTCATTTTTTTTTTTTTCTGGTGGTATTCTGTCCCATGACATCCACAATCACCAAGGAGATCATGTGTATTTCATTCTGAATCCGTTTACCCCAGGATCTTTAATGACTTATTCTTATTGCAAATGTTTAGCTAGCCTCATCATACATAGTATACCAAGCTAGTATAAGCATTTTCTTATGTAAAGAAACAAAATATTTCCACATAAAATAAAATAGGTATTTGCTGATTGCATCCAGAGCATACATTCCTCTTTTTCTGTCATCTGCTCCACTAACTACTCCCCTCTAAGATCAAATGGGTTTGGAAGGGATCTTAAGTACTACATGGGATTCAGGTCTATATAAATCTGCCCTCCACATCTTGAACATGTGTGTGTGTGTTCCTGTGTGTTTGTACATATATGTGTTCACACATATATGAATGTATACATATGTACACACATATATACAAAAATACATATATACATACATAATTGTATATGTGTATATATGTAGTCATGTACTTATTTAGATAGCAATTCTAAGATTCTGGCTTTTCACGTTTATATGAGTTAAATCATTCATTCATTCCATAATTCCATCAGGTGCTATTTTCTCAGTTAAGTGATATTCTTTCCATACAGACATTGGGCTTGATGCTGGGCATATAACTTTGAAAATAAATGAAGACAGTAAGCCTCTTTCTTGGAGCTTAAAGTCTTGAAAAACTTAAATTGAAAGCCAAATTTATCATCTATCATCTGTCTATCTACCTATCAATCTATTATCTATCTATGAATAATGTGAAAATGAAATACAGGGTGCTATGAGAATGCAAATCAGGGAAAATAAACTACTCAAAACCAAAATAGTAATTTTCCCTGAAGCAATCACAAGAAAGCTAAGAAATGACAAATAAATAAAGTTTATCCAGGATCTCATGGGCCATGTTTGAAATAACATTGGAAATAATTAGATATAGTTTTTATATCAGAAAGCCAAAGGCTCTGTCTTCCATTGCGTTCAAGAGGACAGTGATCCCTGTGTATCTTGGCTTTCTGCAGTGAATGATGGAAAACCCAACTCAAAATTGTTTAAGAAAAAGAGGAATTTATTGCCTCATATAATGGAACAGTGGTTTCAGATATTGCTTATTCTAGGGTTCAAATAATTTTTCTCTCTCTCAATTTTTAGGTATTGCCTGTTTGGTATTGGCTCCATTATCTAAGCCCACATGATTACAAGATAGTAGCTTATAGCCCCTGAGGTAGTATTCTTCCAGGTTTGAATCCAGCAAAAATGACCATTCCCCATCATAAGATCTGAGATTCAAATTAGACCAGCTCAGGTCACTTCCAATCCCTGAAATAGTATCACAAAACACTAGAAAATAAAAAACAATATTTATGCCCAACCACAAATCTATAATATTAATTATTAATATGATTACTTTTTATGGGTGCATACTCTTTGATTGCTTCTCCAATATGACAATTCTGTAATATTTTCTACAGAGAATATAGAAAGCTAATTCAATGGTTTCTCTAGCACAGTTGATAACATTTTTATTATTGATAGATTAAAAATGTATCTTGGTTATATGATTTATTAGTAATATTATGTTATTTTTTACAGTTGTTGTCAAATATGTGAAAAACTCTTGAGGCTGTGCCTACCTTACTCACAACGAGCAATTAGTCCTTATTACTAGTTCCAAAATCCCATCCTGATAGCTTTCTGGGGCTACTTTTGGTACCTCTGTTTTAACCTGTGTTTCTCTAAATACAGAGGCTGAGCCAAAGTCTTGTATGTAGGTTCTTAAGGTAGGAAATGATCTTAGAGGGCAAGAGTATGAGAAAAGAATAGTGAAAGGAAAGGACAGTAAGCCAATTGTATTGGACAGCACTGCAAGGGGCCAATCACACCCTTGGGAAGCATAATTAGATAAATCTCTGAATTATCTTTTGAGAGAAGAAAGGGGAACATATTTACACTGTGGATTCCATCTTCAACTAGTCAAGGGTGACATTTGGGCATTAACATCTCATTGCACATGCTTGAGTGCCAGGTGAATCCCCAAAGGTATCCCACACATCACTATGTTAGAGAAGCTCTGGGGTGGAAAGTGATAGGTAAGTACACTGTGTAGGTCCAAGAGAGGTTTTGTCAGGTTATGCCTGTGCAAAACTGGTCAAAACAAATGCAGAACAGGTTGGAGCAACAATGGCTGAAGTCAAAGTAAGGCTGAGAGGATTTGAAGAGAAACACACACACCCTATTTTCCTTTGTGGGAAAAATACTTAGCCTAGAGTTCATAAAATCACTAATTTTGGAATATTAAAAGGCAGGCAATGTGCATAGGTATTTATATTTAAATATATATCATATTTCAAGAATATTTTTCATCTGTGAAAAGTAATCATAATGAAATAAAATGTTTTTTTTCCCATCTCTCTTGGACACATTTTCTGTATTATTGCTCCTTGTCACGTATGAGGAAAGTAAGGTCCTATCTTACCCCACATAATACCATCTTAAATAAATAAAATAATAAAAACACAAATAAAGCTTTTCAAGGAAAAAAATTTAATTCTGAATAGAATCTAGCCAACTATTTCCATGCCTATATTTTTATGGGTCTTCTTACAGCAGTATTCCATTGAAAATTCCAGTTCTCTAAACTGTAAATTTTCATATAATACTCGAAATACTTCTCTTTTGTGCATGCTTCTAAGTCTTCTAAATTTAAAATAAAGAAAATGCAATCATCCCCACTGGGTTAAAGATTTTTCTTAGATCTAAATGGACAATAAATTCCTAGTTGGAGAAGGTGACTTCCTGTCCTTGACTTATTTCTCAGCTGTTATAATCATTTGTAAAACAGATTAAGAAACACCTTTGACATTCTCCTGGGGTTTTGAAATTGCTATGTAGCTATTCATCCTCCACACAGAAATCAAATGAATGAATTACTAGCATTTAACAAAAAATGAAATCTTCATGTGAAAAAAGCTGGGAAATAGTTGGAGAGAGCAGCAGACTGTAATCTAGTTAGTAAATAATAATGCAAACCACACTGCAATGGAAGTGAGAAGGAGAACAAATAGGTTGGCCTGATGAGATTTCACAAAACTTTTGGCACTGAACAACTGGGAAAATTTCCTTGCCTATTCATATCATTCATATCAGCTAAAACATTTGCTATTAAGAAAAGCATGGATAAAATGGAAACTTTCTGTAGAGAGTTCAAATAGGTTTATTTGTTATGCAATTTTTTGCTTCACCTGGCATAAAAGCATTAATTATTTCAGGACACCAGGGAACCAGGTAAATTTACCAAATTTACCTTTGTAAGTTTTTATGTACAAAATAAGTAGGAAACTTAGCACTTCTTAAAAGCCACAGATATTTTTCTCAATCTATCCAGGAATATAAATTAATACATTTGTTCTTTCAAAACTATTTTAATTGCACAATTAATTTATGATAATTTGGAAAATTGGGAAAAAGATATGAGAAAAAAAATACTATTTGCCTATAACCTTAACACTCAGGGAGAATCACTCAACATTTGATAGTCTTCCAAACAGCCTTAATGCCTATACATGAGCGCACACACACACACACACACATACACAACACACACACACACATATACATGAAAATAGATCACATTACAGCTGCTGTTCTATACTTTGCCTATATGCTCCAAAAATCCTTTTATATCAGTAAACAACAGCCTTCTGTATCAGTACACATTTACTATGTGTATATACTATGTATACAACATATACACATATACACACAAACATACACCTACATATGTGTGTATACTATTTTCAAATTTATAAGTTAAAAACTAGAAATCTACACTAACATTTCGGAATAAAAAACAGTGATCTTGTTTTTGAAATAAAAATGATTCATTCTCATTAAAAAAATTCTTTCTAAGCAAAATTGAAAAGGACCAAAGAAAAAAAAGATTAATCCCATGACCTGAAAATAACCATTATTAACTTTGGAAAATCAAACCAAATATTTTTTAGGAATATATTCAAATAGAAGAATAGTTGAATAAATGTATATACAGAAGCAACTTTACAAAATGAGGTAATAAAATAAATATTATTTTAAATAAATGTATTTTCCTTAATTTTCCTAGAATTTAAAAGCAAAAAAAAGAGCAGGTAACACTGAAGGAAATGTTGACACTTTTGAAAAATACTTTTCCACTGCAGTAGGTACTAGTTCCTAAAATATCTCTAAAATTTATAACAGCAGACTAGGTGATACAGAATGCATAAGTGATCTGGAAGATAGAATAATGGAAATCACCCAATCAGAAGAGCAAAAAGAAAAACAAATTTTAAAATAGGAGAACATCTTAAGGGATCTCTGGGACAACATCAAGCATACCAACATTCGCATTACAGAAGTCCCAGAAGAAGAGACAGAGAAGAGGGTCAAAGATGTATTTGATAACATTTTGGCTGAAAACTTCCCAAACCTGAAGAAGGAAACAGATATCCAGGTTCAGGAAGAACAGAAGGTCCCAAACAAGAAACCAAACAGACCCACACTAAGACATATTAAAATTAAAATGGCAAAAGTTAAAGATATGGAGAGAATTCTAAAGGCAGCAAGAGAAAAACAAAGAGTTACATACAAGGGAACCCCCATAAGGCTATCAGCTAATTTCTCTGCAGAAACTTTGCAGGCCAGAAGGGAGTGTCACGATACATTCAAATTGCTGAAAGGGGTAAATGTGCAACCTAGGATACTCTACTCAGCAAGATTGTCATTTAGAATAGAAAGAGAGATAAAAGAACTTCACAAACAAGCAAAGCTAAAAGAGTTCAGCAATACTAAACCTACCCTAAAAGGAATGTTAAAGCGTCTTGTCTAAGTGGAAAAGAAAAGGCTGTAACAAGAAGAATCTATAGGAAAGAAAAAATCCAGCAGTAAAGGCAAATATTTAGTAAAGGCTGAGGATCAACCACTTAAATAAGCCAGTATGAAGATTAAAGGACAAAAAAAATTATAAAATCAGCTATAACTACAATAATCAGTAAAGGCATAAACATGAAGATGTAAAATATGACATCAAAACACAAAAAGTGGGGAAGAGGAGTAAAAAATGTAGATTCTTTTACAATGTGTTTGCACTCAAATGACTACTGTTTAAAACAAGTAAATATAGTTATAGGTCAACATATATAAATCCCATGGTAACCACAAATCAAAAACCTATATTAAATGCACAAAAACTGGAAGGAATGGGACACAAGCATACCACTAAAGAAGATCATCAAACCACAAGGGAAGAAACTGAAAGAAGAAAATAACAAAGAACTATGAAAACAATTGGAAAACAAGTAACAAAATGACAATATGTAAATACCTATCGATAATCACTTTAAATGTCAATGGACCAAAAACTCCAATCAAAGGACATACGGTGCCTGATGGGATAAAAACACAAGACCCATCTATTAGCTGCTTACAAGAGACTCACTTCAGAGCTAAAGACACACACAGACTGAAAGTGAGGGGATGAAAAAAGATATTTCATGCAAATGGAAATGACAAAAAAGTGGGGGTAGTAACACTCATATCAGACAAAATAAACTTTAAAACAAAGTCTATAACAAAAGAAAAGAAAAGAAGATGTATTACAGAATGATAAAGGGATCAATACAAGACGAGGATATTATACTCGTTAACAAATATGCACCCAATACAGGAACACCTAATATATAAAGCAAATATTAACAGACAATAATACTATAATAATAGGGGATTTTAACACCCATTACATCAAAGAACAGTTCATCCAGAGAGAAAATAAATAAGGGAACAGTGGTCTTAAATGACACAATAGACCAGTTGGACTTGATAGATATCTACAGTACATTCCATCCAAAAACAGCAAAACACACATTCTTTTCAAGTGCACATGGAACTTTCTCCAGGAGAGATCACATGCTAGGCCACAAAACAAGTCTCAGCAAATTTAAGAAGACAGAAATTATATCAAGCACTTTCTCTGACCACAACGGTATGAATCTAGAAATCAATTACAAGAAGTAAAATGGAAAAGCACAAACATATGGAGACTAAAAAAACAATGGGTCATTGAAGAAATAAAAGAGGAAATCAGAAAATACCTCAAGACAAATATGAAAATGTAAACACAACTTTCCCAAATCTATGGGATGTAGCAAAAGCATCTCTAAGAAGGAAGTTTATAGCAATACAGGCCTACTTCAAGAAACAAGAAAAATCTCAAATAAACCTAACCAGGCTTCCCTGGTGGTGCAGTGGATAAGAATCTGCCTGCCAAAGCAGGGGACACAGGTTTGATCCCTGGTCCAGGAAGATCCCACATGCCGCAGAGCAAGTAAGCCCATGTGCCACAACTACTGAGCCTGCACTCTAGAGCCCGTGAGCCACAGCTACTGAAGCCCACGTGCCTAGAGCCCATGCTCCGCAATAAGAGAAGCCACCGCAATGAGAAGCCCACACACCATAACGAAGAGTAGCCCCTGCTTGCCACAACTAGAGAAAGCCCACACGCAGCAAGGAAGACCCAATGCAGCCAAAATAAAAAAATAAATAAATAAATAATTTTTTTTTATAGAAACCCTAACTTACTATCTAAAGGAATTAGAAAAAGAACAAAGCCCAAAGTCAGCAGTAGGAAGGACATAATAAAGATCAGAGAGAGAATAAATAAAATAGAGACCCCAAAATCAATAGAAAAGATCAATAAAACCAAGAGATGGCTTTTTGACAAGATAAACAAAATTGATAAACGTTTAGCCAGGCTCATCAAGAAAAAAATGAAAGGACCCAAATAAACAAAATAAGAGATGATAGAGGAGAAATAACAACAGATATCACAGAGATACAAAATATCTTAAGAGAAGACTACAAACAGTTATATGTTGACAAATTAGACAACCTAGAAGAAATGGATAAATTTCTAGACACATACAACCTCCAAAGACAAAAATCAGGAAAAAATAGACAATCTGATCAGACTGATCACAAGTAGTGAGGTTGAATTTGTAATACAAAAACTCCCAGTAAACAAAAGACCAGAACCAGATGACTTCTCAAAGGAATTCTACCAAACATATAATGAAGAGCTAATACCTGTCCTTCTCAAACTATTCCAAAAAAATAAAGAGATGGAACACTCTGAAATTCATTCTGAGGCCACTATTACCCTGATACCAAAATCAGTAACAGGCCATTATCTCTGATGAATACACATGCAAAAATTCTTAACAAAGTAACAGCAAACCAAATTCATCAATATGTAAAAAGGATCATACAGCATGATCAAGTGGGATTTATTCCAGGGATGCAAGGATGGTTCAATATTTGCAAATCAATCAATGTGATATACTACATTAACAAAAGGAAGGCTAAAAATCATATGATAATCTCAACAGATGCCAAAAAAGTATTTGACAAGATTCAACATTCATTTGTAATAAAAATTCTCATCAAAGTTGGTACAGAGGGAACATATCACAACATAATAAAGGCCATTTATGACAAACCAACAGTTAACATCATACTCAACAGTGAAAAGCTGAAAATCTTTCCTCTAAAATAAGGAATAAGACAAAATGCCCATTCTCACCACTTCTATTTAACATAGTATTGGTAAGTCCTAGCCATCACAATCAGACAAGATAAAGAAAGAAGGGACATCCAAATTTGCAGGTGAGAAATAAAACTATCACTATTTGTAGATGATATGCTTCTACGTATAAAAAACCCTAAAATCATCACCAAAAACCCAGTACAACTAATAAATGAATAGAGTAAAGTTGCAGGATACAAGATTAATACACAGAAATCGGTTGCTTTTCTATACACTAAAAATGACCTAACAGAAAGAGAAAGCAAAAAAAAAAAAAACAAAAAAAAAAATTCCGTTTAAAATTGCATCAAAAACAATAAAATACCTAGGAATTAAACTTAACTAAGGAGGTGAAAGACCTATACTCTGAAAACTATAAAAAAATTGATGAAGAAATTTGAAAATGATACAAAAAAATGGAAAGATACACATGTTCTTGGATTGGAAGAATTAATATTGTTAAGATGTCCATACAACTCAAAGCAATCTACAGGGTTAATGCAATTTCTATCAAAATGCCCATGACATTTTTCACAGAACTGGAACAAATAATTCTAAAATTTATATGGGCCCATAAAAGACCCTGAATTGCCAAACCAATCTTGAGAAAAAGAGAACAAAGCTGGAAGTATCATGGTCCCTGACTTCAGACTATACTACAAAGCTACAGTAATCAAAACAGCATGGTGCTGGCACAAAAACAGACACATTGATCAATGGAACAGAATAGAGAGCCCAGAAATAAACCACAAACTTAAGGTAAATTAATCTATGACAAAGTAGGCAGAATATACAACAGAGAAAAGACAGATTTTTCAATAAGTGGTGTTGTGAAAACTGGACAGCCACGTGGAAAAGAATGAAATCAGAACTTTTTCTCACATCATATACAAAAATTAATTCAAAATGGATTGAAGACCAATAAACCATAAAACCCTTAGAAGAGAATATAGGCAGAACACTCTTTAAAATAAATTGTAGCAATATTTTTTTGGATCTATCTCCTAAGGCAAAAGAAATACAACAAAAGATGAACAACTGAGACCTAATTAAACTTAAAAGCTTTTGCATAGCAAAGAAGACCATCAACAAAATGAAAAGACAACCTACTAAATGGAAGAAAATATTTGCAAATGATATGTCCTATAAGGGGTTAATATTCAAAATTTATAAACAGCTCATACAACTCAATATATATAAAAAAAGAACAACCCAATTTTAAAAATTGGCAGAAGACCTGAATAGACATTTTTCCAAAGAAGATATACAGATGACCAACAAACACATAAAAAAATTCTCAACATCGGTAATCATCAGAGAAATGCAAATTAAAACCACAATGAGGTATCATCTCACACCTATCAGAATGGCCATCATCAATAAGTCTACAAACAGCAAATGTTGGCAAGGTTGTGGAGAAAAGGCAACCCTAGTATGCTGTTGGTGGGAATGTCAACTGGTACAGCCACTATGGAATACAGTATGAAGGTTCCTCAAAAAACTAAAAACTACCAATGATCCAGGAATTCCACTTCTGGATATATATCTGAAGAAAACAAAAACTCTAATTCAAAAAGATACACACACCTCAATGTTCATAGCAGCATAATTTATAATAGCCAATATATGGAAGCAAACTAAGTGTCCATCACAAATGAATGAATATATATTCTTTATGACATTCTGTGTTGCTTGTGTAAGCACCTGGCATTCAGAGTTTTTTATTACAGCATAACCCAGCTTATCTTGATTAATATAACACTAACCTTTAATCCACATCTTCTCCTATTCTTAATTTTAATGTATCACTTGATAGGCTGGAGTTTATCATCTTTTTTTTTCAAGAAATCTTGACAGTTATCTTATTGCAACATCAGCCATGCTTGAGAACATCAGCCAACAACAGCCATGCTTCTGTTGCCTTTATAAACTTGGTTGAGTATGTAGTTACTGGGTCAAGCTTTCTCCCATCATTTTTAGAGATTGATACCTGTCTTCTGGTTGAGTGTGAGAACATGTAAGAAGTCTGAAGACAACCTTCATTTCTTCCTCGTGCATTATTTTCTTTTTCTGCTTGGATTCCTATACAACACTTTTTTAACCATTTTGTTCAGTAATTTACAATGTTTTGAATTGTTTTTGGATGGCAGACTTGGCTTTTAAGATGTGAAAATTCCTCTCAATCTTTATTTCATGAAAGTTTTCTTATACTATAACTTGGACTATTTTTTTCTTTCCCACTAGTTTTGTTTTCATCTTCAGGATCCCATTATAATATTCCTTTTGTCCTTATTACATCTCTATCATGTTAGTAATAATCACTTTTATTTTATTCTCTTTTATTTATTTGTTACCTGTTACCAGGCCCACAGTGTCTTCAGTCGTTATTCTATTTTTGTTATTTTAAGTGTGACTTTCATATCTGGACTATTTTTATCTTACATGTTTCCACTGAATTTTTATTTTCTTCTGGGTTCTACCAGTTCATTTTACGTATTTTCTATTGTCGTATAATCTCCTCCCAGAACCTTTTCACCTGGTCTTTAAGCTCTTTTTTAAAAAGCAATCTCACACACACACACACACACACACACACACACACACACACACACACTAGAATACTATTAAGCAGTAAAAAAGAAGGAAATCCTGCCATTCGCAACAATATAGACAGACCATGAGGGCATTATGGTAAGTGAAATAAGTCAGACAGAGAAAGACATATCCTGTATGATCTCATTTACAGGTGGAATCTAAAAACAGAAACAACAAAACAATCTCGTAAAAAGAGAGATCAGATTTATGGTTACCAGATGTGGGGGTGGGGCAATTGAGTTAAAGTGGTGAAAAGATACCAACTTCCAGTTATAAGATAAATAAGTGCTGGGGATGTCACGTACAACACAATAACATTAACATGATAGCTAACACTGCTGTATGGTGTATATGAAAATTGCTAAGAGAGTAAATCCTAAGACTTCTCTTTACAAGGGAAAAAACATTTTTTAATCTATATGAGATGATGGATGTTAACTAAACTTGTGTGGTAATCATTTCACAATATACAGAAGTCAAGTCATTACGCTGTATACCTTAAACTTATACAGTCAATCATATCTCAATAAAACTGAATGAAAGAAAGGAACTAGTTCGGATAAAGTCATGAATTGAGAATATTAACAAAAGCATCAACTTTACTCACGTTTTAAATGTGAAGACTTATATGGAAATGGATAATCCTGTTCGGGTTGGTGTTTAATAAACACATATTTTAAGGCAAATGTTCCACAGAGATTGTTACTTTGTTCTCCAAAATATAATCTTTAATTCCTAAAAACAAACCAAAAAAGCAATCACATTGTCTATAATTTGTTTGAGAATATTGAGAACTATTTCTTTGAACCCTTCTTTTTCTTTGGGAAACTCCTCTATTGTTTTTGTAATGTGTATTTGCATTACCTTTCATTTATGTTTTTCCTTTTTTTAAAAAAATATTTGCTTCATTTCCTGTGGTTTCTTTAAGCTAGGAAGAATTCGCAAAAAAAAAAAAAAAGACTTATGAAGAAAGTTTCTCCTGCAGCTACCCCTCCCTTTCTCTCATGCAGCATGAACTAGGTTTCTCTGAGATGTCTCTTTGTTCTTCAACGCTTATTCTTGACTGAAAATTTTCTCATTCTATGCTATCCTCTTGGTTATTATGACTCTTTCTTTCAGGAAAACATGTAGTCCAACCCAAGACCTTAAAAGTATGTATCAGTTCTTAGCATCCTTATTAGTTTTGGTTTCTGTAGTGTCACTGACCACACAGGGTAAAAAAAATTATGATTTGGAGTTTGGCCATTTTCTTGTTTCTGTGAAGACTGAATTATGGTTTTTATTTTTTTGTTCCTTTTCTAGTTGTTCTTACGTGAGGGAGAGGACTGTGGAGGGACTGCTGGTTATTCACCCATCAATTTCTTCTTCTTCCTGGGAGGAGAGCTAGATGACATTTCTCACATTCCCTTGCATTTAAGTGTGGTCATGTAACTGAGTTCTAGACAGTAAGATGTAAGAGAAAGTGGGGTCACCACTTCCAGGACTGGACTAGGAAACCTCCCACACATAATTCTCCATCCTCTTTGCTATTATGCAGCAATGTGGAAGCTGCATTTTGAAGACAGGGGAGCTGAAAGATGGAAGGAAACTGAGTCCCTGCATTAATCCTTGTAGGGAAGCTTCCCCATGGATCAGGACTATTGCCTAGCCACTATGTGACTCTGAAGTACATTTCATTTTGTTAAACCACTGAGGCATGAGGATTTATGGAGCAGCTAGAATTACCTTAACAACACAGGACTAGAGTGAAAGTGAGGAAGAAAAAACCCTCCACGTTATTCTTAAGAACAGAAGAGGTAGTTTTAAATAATCTGTTTCATCTGTGAGAAACAAGAAGACGCAAGCCAAGTATTGCAAACTCAAAAGCACACAGAGCCTTGGTAGATAACATAACAGAGTAAAAAAAGGCAAAAGATGTGAAAATATCAATTACTACACACTAATAAAGAGTTGTATATTTTAATTAAACTATCCTATATAACAATGCAAGACAATTCAACCATGGACTTTATTAGATTATATTTCAAATTAATTTTTTAAAAATAGAAATTGAAAATGATTTCTATTTATTAAATGTTTCTTTCTTCATTGTCATTACATTGATTTTTTTTTTATTATTATTACATTGATTTTTAACTGGAAACCTTACTCATTTTCTTCTGCACCAAGATCATTTAGATCTAATATTCGAGTTATGATAGGCAGTAAATAATTCATTCTTGAAAATGTTAATTGAGAATGATATTTATTTTTATTCTGCTTCATAATGTAAAGCAGCTGTACACAAAGATACATACTTTGAACATGGAAAGAATCCATGAATGGTCCTTTATACTTTTTGGATAATTACTCCCGAGATATTTCAGAAACTTGGTATTCCAACAGTTTCAGATTTACTTTTTAGTACCGTTTTGCCTTTCAGTGCAGCAATTTCCAGTTGTTTTCTTCATTCATACTATCAGTGTTGATTAAGAAAGGAAATTAATCGATTTTACTTCATTTTCATGAGTTCTGCAACTATATAGCCTTTTTTTATATTCAATTTTCATCTTCACAATGTCAGAATTGTAATTCAGCAAATTCTTTTCATTTCCTGAAACTGATTTCAGCATAGGAAAATGGGCAAGATTTTTTCTTGCCAAATGAATTTCCCAAAGACAAGTGTACTGGGCTAAATGATGGCTCCAAAGATACTGTGTCCTAATCCCTGGAAACTGTAAATATTACCCTTTTTGGAAAAAGTGTTAAGGATCTTGAAATGGGAAGATTATTTTGAAATAACTGGGTAGACCCTAAACGCCATTACAAGTGTCCTTATAAGAGAAAGACAGAGGGAGATTAAACATACAGAAGTAGAGGGGGTAATGTGACCATGGAAGCAGAGACTAGAGTGATGCAGCCACAAACTGAAGACTGCGGGGAGACACAGAAGCTAGAAGAGGTATCTTCCCTAGAGCCTCCTGAGGGAACACGGCCCTCCTAACAGCAGCAAAACTGATTTAAGCCAGCAAAACTGATTTTGGAATTCTGATCTCCAGAACTATGACAGAATAAATCTCTTTAAGAATCCAAGTTTGTGGTAATTTGTTACAGCAGCCACGGGAAACTCATACAACATGCTTTCACTAGAAATGAATAAGAAAATCAAGTCATAAACATTCATAATTAATAGGAATTCCCTTGTATAGAAATATTCAAATACATTTTGTTGGGTTATTATTTAAACCTAAAAATAAAATTTTGTTTTATTCTTCTGTTGAGAAGAAATGGCAAAAATTTTCTTTGGAAGACACGAACAAATTAATTTTTTTCAGTGGCTTAAAAAATGCCTTCACCACCTCATTGACCTAGCTTTGATGTAGTATAGCAATATACCTTATTGTGAATCCACTTCAAGGATGGATCAAGACATGGAATGAATTCAGTTTATGTTAACAACTATGTCCATTATGTATCCTATTTTCAACTTTTTAGCACAAACCTATGCCAATAAATAATGCAATTTTGAAATTGAAGTTTCTTGTTTCTACCAAGTGTGCAACTTTGAACATAAGTTTTCTAAGAAGCCTGAGGTCAACTTCAGCCATCTCACAAATATTCTTTGCAGATAAGCTTACTGATTTTGCTAAGACAACATTAAACTTTTTCAAAGTACGAAAAAGTTGTACTTTGTGAAATTCTACTTATCATAGCCTGATGAAATTGTGAAGTTCTACTTATCATAGCCTAACGTCCAAATTTCTTGGTCCTATCAAAATTTTCATCAAAACTGTTGATGTAGTTAACTCAGTGATATTTTTTTTTTAAAGAAGATGTTGAGGGTAGGAGTTTATTAATTAATTTATTTATTTTTGCTGTGTTGCGTCTTCCTTTCTGTACGAGGGCTTTCTCTAGTTGTAGCAAGTGGGAGCCACTCTTCATCACGGTGCGTGGGCCTCTCACTATGGCGGCCTCTCTTGTTGCGGAGCACAGGCTCCAGACATGCAGGCTCAGTAGTTGTGGCTCACGGGCCTAGTTGCTCTGCGCCATGTCGGATCCTCCCAGACCAGGGCTCGAACCCATGTCTCCTGCATTAGCAGGCTGATTCTCAACCACTGCGCCACCAGGGAAGCCCTCAGTGGTATTTTTTAATCTCTGTTTTCATCAGCTACAGTAGACAAAGCCCAAAATAATTATTTTCTTTGTTAATTTCTCCTATAATTTCTAAACCATAGCTTAAACATTCTAAGCAATAATGTTTGAGTTATAATTACAAATGTGAATGCTTATTCCTGTTGGAAAACATAATTCTTACTGTATCCAATAGACTTAAAAAAAAAAACCATGCCATTGTGGAAAGCTTTTAATTTGGGGGCAATTTTATGATCCAAAATATTTCAGAAATAAACCTCTGACATTTTGACATGTTAATACCGTTTTTAAGTTAAAATATTTCTTTACTTTTTAAAGTTTTAATTTGCCTTGTTCTTGGTTTTCTACCTAGTTCTCTTTATGGTTTGTTTTATAAAGATGATTTAAATTATACTCTTTCAGCACAGATAGGTTTTGTTTGCATATGATGCATGAAGGAACATTCTTCACATCCACAGAAAAAAATATACCCTATAATATTTTTCTTAAATGAGCCGTTCTCTCACTCTTTCATCCCCCTCACTTTTTGATGGAAATATGTACCTAGAATAGGCATCAAGAATATTTTATTTCCTATTTAACACTAGATTAAGAAAAAAAACATGAGTATAATGATAAAATACAACTGAAACTTAGTGTCAGTGAGGGGTGGAGTTTGTAGCAAACTAGACTAATATGTTCCATCTAAAGGGGGTAGTCACAGCCTATTGTTGCAGCAGGATCTGAGATGTATTGTTGCCAGATCTCTCACTTTAAAAGAAGCTGGAATTCAGGGTTTCTAATAAACCTCCAAATTTTTACATGTTGGCAACTGAATTAAAACTTAAGACCTATGACTTAAGGGGAGAAAAAAGAAAACTGATGAGAAAAGTGGGATGAAATATATAAAATATGATGAGGTAAAAATAAATTAGTCAAGAAAGAATTGCAAAGACATAAAAAATGCAATTCAAAAATTTGAATAACTATTTGCATGCAGTAAAGAACAGTAATGTCATCCAGAAAACCTAAGCAGTGACCAAAATGATTTTGAAAATTTCTCCTGGCATGCAGAATAAAAAGAAAAGTGAAGAACATGACTAGTAAAAGAGATGATCGATATGCAGAATAAAGATTAAAGATTTAAACTAACAGTTATGATCTCTGAATTTGGAACAACAACAAAAAAGATAACTGAAAAGAAATTATAATCAAAGACAAAACTGAAGACAATTTCCAATTTGACAAATCACTTAGGTATCATGTTAGATTATTTTCTAAAAATGTCACCAAATATCCATCCACCTCAAATCTACACACGTTACCACTCCTCTCATCAATAGGTGGATTCCATTTCTCCATCCCTAAATCTGAGATGTCCCTGTAACTTACTTTGACCAACAGAACGTGGTATAACTGACAATATGCCAGGCATCAGGAGGCCTTGTGTGCTTCTATTCTATTTCCTGATACACAATCATCACCATGTGAAAAAGCTCAAGCTAGCCTACTGAAGAATGTATATCAGAGGAAAATCATCCTACCTCAGGCCAACTCTCAGTGAACCTGCTAGGTGATCTCCATCACTTGAGTAATTCTAAAGAAGAACAGCCAAGCCTAACTCTTATCATCAGAACTACCGAGCTGACCCATAGATGTCCAAGGAATAATTAAATGCTTATTGTTTTAAGTCTCTAAACAACAGAGTGGTTTGTTAATGCAGCAATAGCCCACTGATACAGGTTGTACCACATAGACCAAGCGCAATGAATAGAAATATATTTACACCTAGATGAAAGCATAAACTACGTAAAGAAAAATATTCTATAAGCAACCAGATGGTAGAAGAGGATGAGCATGAAGAAAGAAGAGGAGAAGGAATGAGAAGAGTGGAGAGGAGAAAATATGCTATAACAGTCATAAAATTAGATGGCCTTCTATTTCTCTTCTGAAAAACTAAATGTAGAAACAAATTCAAGATAAAATGTGCAAAGTTAGAAGAAAACATATGTTACAAAACTATTATACCCAACCAAGTCTGCATATTCAGATGACAGAAAAATAGTTTACATATGCAAGGATATAGGAATTATACTTTCCATCTGAGAGTGGGGAAATTTACTGAAGATGTACTTTAGAGGTGATAAATTACAAATAATGCCATTAATAGTTTTAAAATGCTACTATGTCTTAAAGACTATAGTTTTACCAATTTAAAATGCCCCTTCATGTTCCCTCAAAATAAGTAAATAAATAACATTATTTTTATTAAACAATTACTTCTGTGCCAAGTACTATGCTTGTACTTTACATACAGAATCTAAGGCTTAAAACATTCCTGAAAATTAAAATTAAATCCTAATTTAATAAGAACATTAATAATGGAAAAGTCATGGCATAAAATAATTGTTAATCAGCATTGACAATGACTTAAAAGTGACTTATCAAATAATAATTGTAATTTTGGGGCCCAAATGTAACATCAATGCTAAAAACCGCTACTCAAGGAGAAGATGTCATAATGTTCTGAATCCAAAAGTCTATAGTGTATATTAAAAATACCGGGAAAATAAAGTGTAGAAGAAATAATGATATGCTAGTTTCCTCACCTTGTGGATTTCTCCTTAATTTGATAGAGAAATATTTATTTTAAAATTCATGATCAATTAAAAACATTATATTTTCTAAAGTTACTGGATAACTAGCAAAGAAAAAAGCCCATATAGCAAAAATCAGAAAACAAAATGACAATCAAATATAAACAAAACACAAGAAAACAGATGGCAGAAGTAAAACTAAGCATATCACATGTTAGTAAACATGGATGGTTACACTCCTCCATAAAAATGAAAGATTTTCTAATTGCTTTAAAAATATTTAATCCATAGCTGGGATATATCTGAAAAATTAGAGAGAAATTTTGAACATAAAAGCAAATGAGAGAAGATTTATTAGACAAATATTACTATAAATACAGTCACAATGTTAAGTTCAAGATGAATACTTGTTTTTTTTCTTTTTGAGGTGAATACCTTTATATGTATAATATAAAAAGATAACATAAAAAATAACCCATAAAGTCATAAACATTTACACAAAACATGTCAAAAGATCTAAATATACGAAGGAAAAACTAGAACTATAAGAAAAATTGACAGCAGCATAAGTTTATAAGAAATAATGCCTCTTATGCCTGGGAAAACTATCACGGGGATTTACATTCTGTTAAAAGTAAAGCAGTTTTGGAGAAGGTAGGTATTTCAAAAACAATCCAGAGAAAAAACAAGAGTTGTTTTCTGAGGCTTGAAAACTAATTATTGGAGGAGTTTATGGGCAAAGTACTCTTATATGTTTATAGAAGACCTTGTTAAAAGACAAGGATAGATTCTAAATTACTAGAAGTGGTTTAATAAAGAAGGAAATATAAACTGGGATGGCTGTTGTTTCAACTCATCTAACTAGGAGATTCTAGAGCGGAAAGAGGAAGAAGGCTGGTAGGTCTCAAAACCCTACTCAGCAAATAACCAACTCCCAGATTATTATCCATCTATTTGATTCTGGATAGGAAAGCAACAGCAGCAGCCAAGAGTGATAAGTAACATAGGGAAAGTGGCATAACTGAGCCTAAGTGGGGAGCCATAAGTAAGGAATCCTGATTGCCTGGCTGGCCTCTGGACAACCCCACCCCTTGGCTATTAGAAGCAGCTGCCCTAGTAAGAGTAGGACTGAAGTATAAAAGACTTCTGGTGACAAGCTTGGGTGTTGGGAGAGACCTGGAGAGTGGAGGTGGATGGAGGAGCAAGGAATGATCTTTTTTTTTTTTTTTTTAATTGGAGTATAATTGCTTTACAATGGTGTGTTAGTTTCTGCTTTATAACAAAGTGAATCAGTTATACATATGTTCCCATATTTCTTCCCTCTTGCGTCTCCCTCCCTCCCACCCTCCCTAACCAACCCCTCCAGGCAGTCACAAAGCACCGAGCTGCTGTGACAAAGCGAGAGAGAGGCATGGACATATATACACTACCAAACGTAAGGTAGATAGCTAGTGGGAAGCAGCCGCATAGCAAGGAATGATCTTGAGGTGCTCACCCCCATACACAACCAGAATGTTTTTTAAGAACACAAAAATAAATAAATAAAATAAAATTATTTAAAAAAATAAAAAAACAGCTTTATAAAAAGAACACAAAGCAAAGCTTGGACTTTTGCTGTTTTTTCCCTCCTTCCCCAAAGCAATATTACCACCCAACATACTAGTGAAGCCAGAGAATAAGGCAGGGGGGCGGGAAGCCACATTATAAATGGAATGACTTACACAGGGAAATTAACTAATGGAATGAACAGAACAGATATTCAAAATGGGATATTGGAAACACGGCATAAGAACAAGCAGTTCTGGACAGGATCTTACTGGAGATATTAGGATGAAATAAATGTATCATTACTGAAATAGAGACCTCAATGAATGGGTTGAATAAAAGAATATAAAACACTGGAAAATCAGTTATAAGCTGGGCAGATAAGTTGAAGACCTCTCCCAGAATGTATCAACAAGGAATAAAATAATGATATATATGTATATATAAATTATGAATTCAAAAACTTGAAAAAATAATGAGCCAGAATTTCCCAGAATTAAAGCAAGATATATCAGACCTCTGGCTGAATAAATGCGAAAAAGTGTGCCAAAAGGGTAAATAAGAAAAACATAATTTAAAGTAAAAAAATTTAAAACAACTAAGTATATTATAGAGAGATTTGAAACATAAAACTAAGAGAACATGCTGTAAGTTTCTGGAGAGAAAAAGAGAATCACCTAAAAATGAACACGAATCTGACTAATGTTAGACTTTTTAACAGCAATGCTGGACACATGAAGACTATGGAGTAATCTTTCTAATTATGGAGTAATCTATGGACTTATCTTTCTGATAAGCCCAAATGAAATTATTTAAATTACTTTTTCATTTTATTTTATTTTTTCAGTACTCCAGCCATCTCCACCACTCCTTCCACTTGGGAACTATTGCAATAGCCTACCTACTGCATGTATTATGTCACAACCCATTAATGTATGCCTTACATGGCAGTTTAAATGGTATTCTCAATCCTTAATTAGAGCTTGTTACCTTCTAATTAAAATGCAACACCTTGGGGAAAACATCTAAAATCCCAACATGGCTTAAGGCACTCTCTGGTCTAGTCAAGCACCTCTGAATGCTGCCTGATATGAGAATCCCCAGGGAGGTTTGTACCACTGCATGGGACTTGCTTATGTAGTTCTCCTTGAAGGGCCTGGGGCTGCCCCCAGCTCCCCAAGTGACTCTGAAGGCAGACAGTTCAGAAACCCAGATCTTGCCCTTGTGGCCTCTCCAGCCCCACCCCTTCCTTGTGTCCCTTCAGTGCTCCTGCTGCACAGCTCTCCTTCTGTGCCTTGAACATGTCATGCTCCTCCTTGCTCCAGGCTTTGCACAGGCTGTGCCTTCATCCTGGGACACTCTCATACCCTTTCACCAGGGTCACTCCTGCTCTGCCTTCAGATCTAGCTCACGCCTCACTTGCTCAGGGTACCCCTTTTCCATCTTCCTAAGTCTCTCTCATATGTCTTAGAGACTTAGAGCAAGTGATATATCTCCTTAACAGCACTTAAGACATTGGTTACAGCTTAATTATTTGTAGGAGTCTTTCATAAAACTCTCTTCTTGTCATTGTGAGCTCTGTGGGATTAAGGAATATGTCACTTTTCTTATTTAGTATTGCATAGTTTTCAACAAATGCAGTGCTGCCTAACAGTTGTTGAATGAACGAGTGAATTAATCAATGACAACTATAAACCTAAAAACAGTAAACATCTTAAATTCCCATAGGCCTTGGTTGCAAGTCATATACAAATTTATTATATTTTGTGCATATATATGATTGTAAAGGTGTGGTAAATCTAATGGGTAGATGAGCTAATGAATGATATGAGGCTATATTTTGAGTAGCACAAATATCATTTTGATGTTACTGAAAAATTATACAATTATTTTTCCCATGTTTGTTAAAAAAAACATATATACTTTTTCCTTTTCCAGAGAAAAATCATGATTGCAAACCTAATGATCTGTGAACTCAAAGCTAGAAACATATCTATAACAGAAAATATTTCCATGTTTTTGGGACCCTTTCTTAATTTTTTTCTACCATGATTTTTCTAAAACCACTTTGATACAAAATGTCATTTCAAGATCATTTAAAAAAGAAGAGTAGAGAATGTTAATTCATTTGTAAAATAAGAATTAAGTGAACAATCTATTCATGAAGTGTCTTCAAGGGTGATAAGTAAGAAACAAAGAATACAGGTTGTCAAAATGAATCATTAACTTCTCCAAATCCGGGGAATTCAAGTTTAACAAAAAATCCACAATTTCCACCATCGCACTTTGAAAAATAAAGGCAACACACAGCCTATTTGAATGGCATCTGTCTTAGATTGCAAACATCATCAGGAAAATCATGAGGGTAATCAGTAAGGGACCGACTTGAGCAACGAAGAGAAGTATAATATTTAATGGATCACAATTTATCAAAGAAAATTGAGAATAGTTGATCCACAATACGTGACACTCAAACCCTGAAATACCACTGACTCTTCCAGGTATGAAGAAAGTACTTCTCAGAAAATCCTCATCATACATGGGACTAACATTTTTCTTGTAAAAGCAGAAAACCTGTGCTGTAAAGAGCTAAACATCATGGAGGCAAAGGGCTCACAGTAATCTATATGTGTATTTACCCATATATAAAATTGTGCTATGCTTGTTTTTTTATTTGATTTTTAATGAAAATGAATAATTTTATATATTCATTACTATGCAGTTTCTTTTCACTTAACTTTTTTCTAATTATTAATGCATATTCATCTAATTTTAACACAAATAGGACAGTATAAAGTATTTTATTTTTTGGTCTAGGCAGTCTTCTTTTTTTTACCCATGTCCCTTTTTCTCTCCTCCTCTTCTTCTCCACCCTGGGCTGCCATACACGGTGGTACAAATTGCTAACTGCAAACAACAGATCACACTGAGATCTATACATTAGTTACCTATTGCTACATAACAATATTACCACAAACTTGGCAACTTAGAACAACCCAAGTTTATTATCTCACAGTTCCTGTGGGTCAGGAGTCATGGTGTGACTTAGTTGGACCCTCTGCTTAGGGTCTCACAAGCCTGCAATCTAGGTGTCATCCAGGGCTGCAGCATCATCTGGAGGCTCGACTGGGGAATTATCTGCTTCCCTGATTGCATAGGTGTTGGCAGCATTCAATTCCTTAGGGCTGTAGGTCTGAGAGCTTCAGTTTTTTTTGTGGCTGTTGGCCAGAGACCATCTTCAGCAACTCACCTGTGGTATTTGTCATGTGGGGTTCTGCAACACGGCTACTTGCTTCCTCACAGTCAATGAGGGTAAAAGAGATTCCAGAAAGATGGGAACTACAACCTTAAGTAACATAATCACATACATTTAATCACCTTTGCTGTATTACATTATATTGTAGAAGCAAATCACAGATTCCTCCTACACATAAGAAGAGGAAATTGAAGGACATGAACACTAGAAAGCAAGAAACACGGAGGGCACTTAAAACTCTGTCCACCACAGTTTATATAAATGATACCCCTCGAATTACACAGTGCATAATCTGTGTGGCCATATGTAGCTGTCCTTTTCATCAGTATCAGTATCCCTTCACTGCCACCAAGGAACTCGTGGTAAGAACCTGATGTGTATCTTTCCCTACTTTTCCCTTGCTTACATAATAAAGTGTACATATGTAAGAGAAATTTTTGTTAAGGCTTGTTTTATGAATAGAGGTTATATTATGCAGTCTCTTCTCTATTGCTTTTTTCACTTAGTAATATTTCATAGGAAACATTCCAAGTCAACTGATACAGCTCTACTATATTTTTCTAATGGCTATACAATATTCCAAAATGTGGATACATAATAATTCATCTAATCTTTCCATTGTTGAAAAATTACCTCAGTTGTTTTATTTTTTCCTCCTCTCAAGTGAACATACAAATATATTTATTGCATGTACATATATATAACATATATTCATATATATCTACCTATAAGAATATTTGTTCTTATAGATGGTTTCTCTCTTCCTGGGAGATGCAGTATCAGAACTGGGTTGCTAAATTAAAGGGTATGTGTATTATATTTTAATAGATGGGGCCAGATTCCTTCCAAATTGGCTTTAACAATCCACACTGTCATAAGCAAGGCATGAAAATACCTTCTCTTAACATTCTCCATAACAATAGGCATCTTAACTCTTTTAAAAATTATTACCTGTCTAATAGATGCAAAGCATAGTTCATGTTACTTTGATTTGCATTGTCCAGGATACTCTGAGTTGGAAAATCTTGTAAATGTTCTTTCATTTATTGAAGACATATGTACTGAATGCCTACTATATTCCTACACACTGCTCTACAACAGGGAATACAGCACATCATATACATGAGATATATATATATCTATATATATATAAAATCAGCATGAAATTTTGCTCAAATGAGGGTAACATATATTCATAATTATAATAAGTTGTTAATGGAGGTTATAGTACTATAGAAAACATTCAGCAACTTTTAGAAGTTCATATAGGGAAGATAATCATTATTCATATTTTGTGATGAAAACAAACTTTCTTACCTCCAACATTTTAAAAAGTTTTAGGTGGAGTTAGAGGTTGTCAGCCTATTTGAACCTAGTAATGTTTAAAAGTCTAGGAGACATAAATTACATTTCAGTGGTGGGAATGGGGATGGGGCAATATTCCTTTATGTAGAGAGTTCATATTCCAAGTCATGGAATTAAGTTAGTGGGAATAGGTGCCAGAATTGTAAACAAACAAACAGAAAAGGTATGAAGGAATGTGTGTGTGATGGGAGTTGGGGGGAACACAGGAGTACCTCTTAAGGATCTTGAATACAAACTTTGTGGAATGTTTAAAACAATGGGTGTAAGAAGAAGAGCATGCAGAATAAGCTGAATGACAGAGACAAAGGGACTTGGGCAACCAACTCAAGATCAGAAGTGAATGAGGTGGATTTGGGCTAAGATGGTGAAGAGCTCCTACTCCAAATACAGGAGAACAGGAAGCAGGGCCTCACCAGACCCTGAATCTGCCAGCACCTTGATCTTGGACTTCCAGCTTCCAGAACTGTGAGAAATAAATATTTTTCCTTAAAGCCACCGAGTCTATGATAATTTGTTATAGCAGCCCGAACAGACTATGACACTAGGTTAGCCAATATATAAGAATAACGATAATCACTTCTCCAGCATCTTCTATGGGCAGCGGTGTAGGACCCTCTCACTGAGAGAGGGGTCCTAGAGGAAAGTGCCCTTGAGCCTTGACACTTCTTAAATCCTGCCTTTTGCAACATCACTATGCTTTTTCTTTGTCAAAAGTGTATTCAAATTAGGTTAATTAGTTAATATTACAACTAGTTAATTAATTCACTTTCTTAGAAACAAAAGTAACTTTTCAAAAAAAGTCTGGATAACTTCCTGCTTTGTCTCATAGAAGAGAGTAATGTAAACAAGCCATTTTAGAGATGGCTATGAAAAGTTGGAGATGCCATGACTGCCTTTGCACATTATAGTGAAACTTAAAGCACTTTCCTTTCTATGCTCACATATGGAATTGTCAAGTTAAATACTATATGCTGATAAAATATTCCAAGCAATTAAAAACAAGTAAGACGGGTGTCTCACATGAAACTTGGAAAGTGAATACTATGTTCTTGGAAGAAACATCCAAACTACACTGAGGACATAAAGATCGAAAGTACATTTAGAAAGAAAGTAAACATTCATGAATAAAAACTAATTAATCATTTCTTGTCCTCAAAAAGGTCAAAGATCTACATTAAACGAGAGGGTATAAAACAAGCATGTGCTATGTATTGGACTTCATTCCTCCTAGCAAAGACTGGTGCAGTCTCAAACTTGATTTAAAATTAAGGAGTTGGGAATTCCCTGGTGCTCCAATGGTTAGGACTCAGCACTTTCACTGCCAGGACCCAGGTTCAATCCCTGGTTGAGGAACTAAGCTCCCACAAGCTGCACAGTGCAGCCAGAAAATAAATTAAAATAAAATTTAGGGGCTTTGTTTTCAATCCTCAAAAGGTACTGGATGGAGGAAATAGAGGCAATAAAATTTCTGTACCATGGCATTTTCCTTTCTGAGTGCAATAAGTAGAAATCACTTTGTTTCTAAATGAGTAAAGAGAAAAAAATTTACAAAACAATAATGTAAACATATTTATAGTGCTTTCTATCCTTTGTGAATTTGACAGACGTGACTAACCTGCTTTCGTAAGGCAGGAAACCCCACATTTTTCTGAATTCTTAAACATCTGTGAAAACATCTTTTACACCTATTCACCTATGACATTTAAAAAAGGTATCACGGTGTTCTGATAGAGCCTGAAAAAAAATGAACTTTTATAGAACCTATCTTAATTCATGAGTTAATTTGATTCTGGGGACCAGCCATGTATTAATTCATTGAACACGTATCAGGTGCCTACTTTGTGCCACATATGTTCAAGGCATTCAGGGCTATAATGAGGTAAACGCATTCACCAAATGGTAAAAATGGAAGTCCGAAAACACCATGTGCTGTGAGAATGTGGAATAAAGGAATTTACATACACTGCTAGAAGAGATGTACACTGGCAAAAAGTGTAGAGCAGTCCATCCTCCTTATTCACAGACTCTGTGAATTTGCCTATTCACTAAAATTTATTTGTAGCCCCCAAGTCAATACTCATGGTGCTTTTGCAGTCATGTGTGGGCATGCACAGAACAGTGAAAACTGTGAGTTGTCCAGTGCACACGTTCCCACCTGACGTCAAACAAGATAACACTCTGTCTTCTTGTTTCAGCTCCACTCACTGTAAACAAGTGTCCTTTTGCAGTCTATTTAATGTCATGTTTTTCACATTTTTGTGCCTCTTTTTGGTGATTTTGTTGTTTAACATGGCCCTTAAAGATAATGCTGAGGTGCTGTCTACTGTTCCTAAGTATTAACAGGCTGTGATAGGTCTTATGGGGAAAATGTGTGTGTTAGACAAGCTTGCTGTTGGCCATGAGTTAACTATTAATGAACCAACATTATATATTAAATAAGGTGTCTTTAAATAGAAACACATAAATTAGGGTTATGTATTGATTGGCTGATGAAAATGTGACCAGAGGCTCACAGGAACCTAACCCTGTATTTCCCCTAGGAGCAATGGCTCAGTATTCGCTGATTCAGTGTTTGCAGTGACTTTACAGAACATAACCAACACAAATAAGAATCTGCTGTATTGCCTTATTGCTATGTACATTATCACTTCATTGGCAATGTCTTTTTCTACAAGAGAAGCAAAGCTGATCATTTCCCTTAATTATAACAAAATATCACTCTCCAAAGAGACTGTGTGCTTCTTGCCATTACTTTCCTCAAAACCAGTCCCTCAGAGTCTGAACATTCACAGACATTATGACACTTGTCCTTCATTCTTGAAGAAGAGGGAAGCACCTTTAACTTGAGATTAGACAAGAAAGAAGAATGAAAGGAACAGAGGGCTTCACAGACTAACAGGACTAACAGGTCCTGTGGCCTACTTCTGACCAGTGGAGAGATGCTCCTATTTCTATTCCTTGGCTTCCTTTTCTTCTGCACCTTATTGGAGCTCAAACTCCAGGTCCCCATAGCACTATTCTCTGTGATACCATTCCATGACTCTGACTTTCCACGTTCAAAATTAAGGAGAGTGACTTGGAGGGAGAGGAGGTGAGATATTTTAATCACCAGATGGAACCTGAGCATAAAACAAAACACCCATTGCCAAGTTGAAAATAATAACAGCAGCTAATACATATTGATTTTTCCTACATGCCCAGTACTATGTTAAACATCTTATATGGACTACTTTATTTAATCCTCATACTAACTCCAAGAGGCAGACGCTAACAGTATCCATATTTTAGAGGTGAGGAAAATGAGGTTAAGTGAATGTTCAAGGTCACATAACTAGGAAGTGGTAGGACTTGGATTTGAATCTGATCAGTCTAGTTTCAGAGCGTTCTCTTACACCACTCCCGTTTGCTTCCTCTCACAGGATTATAAATTTCCTAGTCAAACCTAAGACTTGAAACTCCCTTAACAGAAATACTCATCTGAGGCCTAGTGCAGCAGAGCTGAGCAAAGTAAAAAAGAACAGAACTTAGCTACTTGACTGCTTCTCCTCATCACATGGGTGTGGACTGTTTTTTCTTTTGTGGGGGGTTTCCAAGTTAATTTTTAAATTATATAAAGAGACTGGAATTATTTTTCTCATTTTCAGAAACCCATCAATTGAGTGACATTGAACTACGTGTCTCCCACGGGGGAGAGTAACTTAGAGACAATTTGACACACAGGCGATGCGAGCTAGAGGTGGGGAAAGCTAGTGTCTTTCTAAAACTGCATTTGTTAATCATAAGCATGAGACCAGGGAAAGAAGTAAGCCTCCCACTGATCACTTGTGGAGAAGGGGGCTCGCACTTCTATTTTCCTCGGCCTTGACTCCTTGCAGCAGCTCAGTGTTCACACCGGTCACATTTCAGTGTGAACACCGGATTTACCCTTCCTCTTCTCTGGGAGCTTTCGGGACAGTCTCATACATATGCCTAGCAGGAACCTCTACTGATCTGAACAGCTTGATCATACAGGTGGCCACATACTGGTCGTCTTGGATGCCTGGCTCCGAGAGAGCAGGAACCCTGTCAAGGTGGGGTGCTAAGCATACCTGAGAGTAAGTGGGTGCATTGTTGGTCTTATACAAAAGGATGGCCTAGGAAGATTTAAGTAATTTGAAATACACTATCAAGTTACATGTAATAAAATTACTGTGTTTTTCATTGTTCAGGACATTGTTCTATAACATATAATTCTGTATACAAGCTCATGTTCTCTGATAATGTGCAGTGCTACACATATGCACACATACGCATACCTTTTAGGTCCATAGAAATACATTTACTAAAACCTCTGTGTTTGTAGGAACAAATAATTTATTACTGACTTCCTTTTTCAACTAGATGTTGTAAACAGATGGGATTCATTGGCCACCAGATATTTGCCTCTTCTAGGTGAGATATTATCGAGATATTTATAAACCACTTTTTTAAAGGGACTCTGGTAGATAAGACCAGTTGTAGCATGTTTGATGTTTTGAGAGTAAGATAAGCAGAAAAGAGTTAATGAAACACAAATGGAAACTGTAGTTTATCCAGATGGAAATAGGCTGTAAAACTGTTTTTCATCTGAGTTGGGTTTTTGGTGGTGCTAGAATCTTGTCTCCACTGATCAGGGAGATTGCACACTGGCCAAACTGGAAGGGCTCTACAACAGCACCTCTAGGGAATCCTTAATATCGGGATCTTCAGGAAAATGGTCACGTGTTTGCTGACTGTGACTCCTGCCAAGCTTTGAACTAAGAGCTGTTTGCATTTTAATTGGCTAGACAGGAACACATGGGCACCTCAGACAGACTAACACTTTGCTTCAACTTCAAGCAGATATTTTTAAAGTGTTCGTTCAATATTTTATTCAGAGTCAAAGCATGAGGGAAGAGCAAAGAAGGAAAACCACTGGTGGCCACTTCTCTGTTATCCCGGCAATTGATCTTTGGCTCTAAATTTACATATCTCATTCCTCAAAACTAGCAAAGAACATTTTTAGAGTATTTATTATTACTGGGGTATGTTCACTGGGGTGTCTCACCTACACACAAAAGCTCCAAGGGGCTTATTCAAAAATTCCTGTTACTAATTACAGAAGTTTCTCTAGCGTTGAGTGACATTTCTAGAAATCTTGCTCACATACAAGTACCTGATCTCCTTTCCTTGTGAGATCTCTGACCAGCATTCCATCTTATCATGCAATAACTTAATCACAATCACTATGACTGAAAATACCATTCAATGCATTGGTGCTGAACTCCAGTCACTCTTCGGTGGGTGAGGGGACTAGACTGTGTGACAATATTCACACCCCATGTTACCTTGTTTCCTTTGTTGCTGATTCTCTTCTGTGAGACCTATAGGTCTGCAGTTTTTCATTTTGTGATGGGTTGTTGTTTTCACATTTCAGGTCCCTGTAGATGATATTTACATAATCCTCAATCTCTGCATCTGCAAGTGCTCAAAACTCACTGTAAGTACTGTCTTTTGGAAGGCTTCATTTCTTTCCATCGTGCTTTTACAAAACATGGACTTCCTGGATTTTTTGGTTGATCTTTGGGAAAGTTTTGGTCATTTTACTTGGTCCAGCAGACATTTATCTTCCTTAAATTTTCCTTCTCTCTACCAGCTGCATTCTCTATCCTCTGTGCAGCTGATGAAAGAGGTATTTGGAAACCCTTTCTTTTCTTTCTTGAGGTCAAGCTTGTTCTGTGCCACTATGTATCATTAAGAAGCATCATTATACCCTACTAGCTAATTAATAGCACACTCATGCTACTATGTAATTATATCCAATATTGTTTTGCTACACATAACCACATACCTATAAAAGGTTTTCCCTTAGCCAACTTTCTGTGAACACAATGACAAAAAAACTTCAGCTGAAAAGAAGGTCATGACTTTTTTTTTTTTTTTTCCAGATTTTGAGTCTGTAATTTTAACAGATATTCCTGAAACAGAGAAATCATGGATTTGGAAAATTCTTCATATTAAGTATTCTTTTCTATGTTCCAAACTTTCATAAATTCCATTGGCTATTAGAGAACTACACTGGAATCTATTATTTATGAAAAGCACATAAAGGCAGCTGACCGATTCCCTAAGCAGTAAAAGTATAACTCTGAATCTGAGGTCTCGGCAGACTATCCTTCACAAAGTTAGAGAAACTGGAATTGACCACGCTTTAGTTCACAGCCCCCACTCTGGGGAGTTCTGTTGGGTTGCAGATCCCAGATGATTCCTGGGAAGGGGCTTTTGGTCACTTCAGCTCATTCCTGAGACTTTTTTTTTTTTTACAGAAAAGCTCAGCAAACAGTAGGTCATGTAAACCAAATGTGTTCTGTAGACTTCACCGCCATTAGGCTGGGAGCTACGATGGGACAAGAAACAAAAAAGGGAAGCACAGGGACTCACATTTACTGAGTTCCTACTCTCTGTGTTAGACTTGAAGTCTTTAATAATTATAGAAAACTTCTCAATTAGTTTGAATTTCATTAAGAGGAACTAGTTTAAGCCAAACGGATTCATGTACTTTAACCAATGAAGAAACTTTCCCCAACAAAACTATTACCCCAAACTTTGTGAACAACCATGGGTTTGCTCTACCAAATTAATAGTTTTCTATGTAATTTATGTGCTAATTTCAATTTCAATTTCACTGTCAATCCCATCTGTTATTGCTTCAATCCTGAATTAATGAGGCAAGTTAGAGCTGGAAAATGTCACATCATCTGAGGGCATTGTTCTTTTCTAAGGTCGTATAAAATGAAAGAGTACTTTTGTCATAATTCAACAATCCATCCCATTTTATAGAGTCATAACATGTTAGAGCTGGAAGGTTTACAATATATCATCAAATCCAGATTTACAGGTAAGGAAACTGAGGTCCAAGGAGGTAAAGTGATTCATTCAAGTTTTTGTAGCCATTGTTCCTTATCCATTGCTTTTAGTTTTACAAGGCCTAGATGTAACCTTTAATTCATCTGAAGCCTACATTCTGCTACTCTTCATAGGTAGATTTAGGGCGCCTCACCTTCCCAATGTTCCTGCTGAAGTAAAGAAGGACTTGAGTTGCTTCACTCCTCTTCTTAACACTTAACGGATTCTATTTAGTCAGGGCTTGCTATGTGCCAGTCATTGTGTTAATACTTTTATATGCATTACCACACTTATCTCCATACAGATAGGAAAACTGAGGCATTGAGGGTTGGTTACCTGCCCAAAGTAGCACAGCTATTAAGGTGGAAGAGCAGAGTTCAGAGACTTGGAGATTATGCTCTTAGCTACTGTGCTATGCTGCCTCCTTCTGCTATGCTGACCTGGACTAGAAGCTTCAGCACTCACCTCTGAGTTCACAGCTCCACCCTCCTCCAGTATCCTTGTTTTATTAAAGAGATTCCTGCCAACAAGCTTCTGAGCTAGAATCTCCTCTAGAGGTTCAAGAAGTAGGATTCATTATCTCTTTTTTGAAGCCCCCATTGCCTCTTTTGATTGCCCTTCTGAATTCTTTCCTAGCAAGTCTGTCTCACTTCCCAGCAAGAAGTCTGACTTGGCTTTTTTTTTTTGTTTCTTTTTCCGTCTGTCTGCCTTCCCAAAATCCTCAGCCTGAAGGCTGGCACACTGCTGCTCTGACCAGGGCCCAGGAAGAGCTGCTGGCTGGGAACATTCACTTACTGATAATTCAGAAAGCAAAGGAAGCACTGAAGGAAATGGGAATCAAGATGGACAGGAGCCAGGTCATCAGCATTGTGCATGTCATGCTGAGGAGCCTGGATCAGATCTTCCGGGTGATAGGAAACAGCTGAAGATCTGTCAGCAGGAAAGTGATAGGTCTGACTCTCAGAGGGAGAAAGAGTTCTCTAGAAATGTGGAGAACATTTGGAGAGAGATGGGGCAGATTGAACTTCTCTCTCCTGCTTTGCCTCTCTGTCCAATTGATGGACATCTGGGTTCTTCCCTGCCTCGAAAATTTGCATACAATCTTTGTGTGTGGAAATATGTTTTCATTTCTTTTGGATAAATACCTAGGATTGGGATTCCTGGACTGTATGGTAAGCATATATTTAACTTTATTAGAAATTGCCCAACTGTTTTCCAAGTGGTTATACCATTTTATAATCTCACCAGCAATGTATGAAAGTTCCAGTTATTCTACATCCCGTCAGCACTTGGCAATGTCAATCTGCTAAATTTAGCCAATCTAGTGAATTAATGTGAAGTAGTAACTCAATTTAGTTTTAACTTGTATATCCTTAATGGTTAATAACATTAAGAAATTTTCATGTGGCAATTGATATTCTTCTGTGAAGCTAAATCTTTTCCACATTTTTAATTGCATCAGCTTCTTATTATTGAGTTCTGAATTTAAAAAATTTTCCCTGTACAACATGCACATATTATTGAGTATGTATCTGCAAATATTTTATGTCAGTCTGGTGACTTGCATTCTCAGCTTCCCCTACAATGACTTTCAAAGAGCAGAATTTTAATTTTGACAAAGTCCAACTTATCTTTTATCTTTGCAGTTCATACTTTTGATCCTAAGAAACGTTTGCCTAACCCGAGGTCACAATGATTTTCTCCTGTGTTTTCTTCAGAAAGCTTTATAATTTTAGTTCTTATATTGAGGTCAATGATACCTTTTGAGTTTATTTTCATGTATGGTACTAGATAAGAGGGATTTATTATTTTGCATATGAATGTGCTACTATTCCAGTACCATTTATTAGAAAGACTATTCTTTTCCCAGCTGAATTACCCTGGAACCTCTGTCCCCAATCAGTTGACCACAGATGTCTTCTGTATTAATTATTCTGTTACATTGATCTATATTTTTATCCTTATGCTACTATTTCCTCTCATGTTTACCTTTTATTTAATACTTGAACTATTTTCTGTTTTTTGCTTTTTACTACATTTCTGTGCAGAAGAGGTAATATAGAAGGCCTGACACTGCCCTCCTTAGAAAAACCTGCTTGCAAGCTTGGCTCTTGGGTGGCATCTGGGAGCTTGGATTTCAGGAGTGTTCCCACCATTCCTAACTCATAAGAGTGATTCACTACACCTAAAATGTACAAACAGTACAGTTATGCTGAACACCCGATTTCCTTTTGGAAGTCTGGAATTCTGGTATGTGCTAGGTAGTCAGTGCCTACCTGACCAATCCCCAGTGAAAATCTTGGCACTCTCTAATGAGTTTCCCTGGTAGACACTGCACACATGTTGCCACAATTCATTACTGGAGGAATTAAGCATGTCCTGGGTGACATCTCAGGAAAGGACTCTTGGAGGCTTATGCCTGGTTTCCTCTTCATTTTGCCCCATGTGCCTTTTCCCTTTGCTAATTTTACCATCTCTCTTTGCTGTAATAATAATCCATTCCTGTATATATATATATATACACACACTGGTCCTGTGAGTCCTCTAGCAAATCACCGAACCTGGGAGAGATTTAGGAAACCCTGAGACAGTGTCTGTCTTATCTCCCTGTCTAGATTATGAATTCTTTCTAGGACAGAGATCATAGCTTAACTGTCATAGCTTAAATCGGCCCATGGTGTCTTATACATGGCAGATATCTAATAGATGTTTATTGTTTTAGATAAAGGACCTAGAGAGATACACACTAGAGAATTTTATCAGGCCCTTAGTTAGAAAGAAAACTGCAATCTAGAGAAGCTGCGAACCATAGAGGAAACTATTAAATCATCACTGCCTTGTAATTATTCAAAAAAAGAACAACAACAAACTTTACCTTGGCTGTGTATGCAGAGTACATTTTCCCAGGAGTAGAAGAGAAAAAGCAGCAGTAAACTAAGCTTCTGCCTCACCCCATGATGGCCCCACAAAAGAAGTTACCAGTCAGGGGGACACCAACCCATAAAAATCCCTGTCCAATAATTTCTGCCTGGTGCTTTGGAAGTGCACCCATCTTCCAGGGAGCTAATACATTTTGAAAATAAATGGCCCTGCTCTCCCTCTGGGCTCACTCCAAGTTTTTCCCACTTTGTCCAACCAATTGGATTCACTCAGAGTAATCTCACTTTAAGAGATGAGGTTTCTAAAAGTTAGTGCAAAGAACAGGATAGACATTTGCCTAGTTTGCAAAACCATAACCCTGATGTATACAATTTTAAAATGCAGGTGTCCTGTTGAGACAAGCCAGTTCACTCAGAGAAGACACTCCACTGTTAACCTCATCTTAAAGCTATTTTAACAAAAATTCTGACAGTAATGCACAAACGAGGAAAAGTCAAAAGAAAAACATCCTGTTGGTTGCATAGCTAATGGAAACATGTACAATCAAGGAATAAACAAGTCGCTCTATGTTTGGAACTTATCAGACACTATTAATCATTTGTTAAGAATCATATGTGTCAGGAAAATTCAAAATATTCTCTCTTGGCTATTCTTTCCTTCCTTTTTCTCTTTCTATTGGTCTTTACGAAAAATTCTGTTTATCTATATCCATTAAGATAGCCCCATGACATGATCTAGAAACCTAAATGTGTTTCTCGTAAATCATTATGAACTTTTGTCTTCCAAACAAGGAAGCTGCATTTGCAACAAATAAACAAACAAATCCCAGAAGATTAGAGGTCAGTGCAGAATTCAGAAAAGTTACACAAGGTTACTGTTCACTTTAAGCACAGGAGGAAATTTCCTTTAAACTTCTACATTTCGCAGAACTAGTAAAATTTTTAAATTTTTCTTTTAAATTAAAGCTTTGTAACCACAGTTAATCCATGATGTAGAACAAAAGGTGAAGTTTAAAAAAACTTACAGAATTAAGAAATTTTCTTCCAATGACATTTCAATTCAAGAAATATGCGGAAAAAAAACCCTTAAGAGTAAATATTGATTTTAAGATGGGACTAATATATATTGGCTCAAACACATTTTTAAGTTAAATGCAAAAATACTTTGCATTCCAAATCTGCTGCACCAACTGGCATAGAGTTTACTTAAAAAATAGTTTTGTGTCTGAGTAGCAGTTCTACTCTGGGTTTTCCTGGAAGCACTGTTCAGCATCTCCCTTACGTTCCAAATAACTACAGATGTTGTTATTCACATTTAAACTGGCAAATGTTTTCTATCCTAGAGGATTTCATGAAAAGCCTTTGATTTTTTTTACAGAAATTTGTGGATTAGGAAAGCCTGGCTAGATTAAGAATAATTGGAATAAAGCTAAGTCTTTAACTACTTGTACTTAAAAATTAATGCAAATTCTCATAGATATAAAGAATTGACCCTAAGCTACAGAACGTTGTTACATAAATGCTGGCAAAGATGAGTTGCATACAAAATTCATTTTTTTCATGAAGCAGGAGGAAAATCCTTTTTGTACATAGCTAATAATCAATATCCTAGAAACATGAATAAAACTGAAACTACATATTTTAAAGCCATGTTATTTTAAGGCCTCTCTTTATTAAATTCTTTCATGGCACAGTTAAGGCATCACCTTGAAAAATTAAATCATCAATAATACTGTCTGCACTAAATAAGTTACCTGAAAACTACTGAATTTATTCCTTCAGTGTCAGCTTTTCCTTCTCCACAAACTATTCAGCTATAAATCTAGTGTACTGAGGACTTCTGGGTTGTAAAATGCTGAGTCTTTCTTACTTTTCCAAATAAATAAAATGATAATCACCTTGCCTAAGCATTTAAAACTTTTCATTACACAGTTTCTGAATCTATGTATAGAGCATTCTGCTTGCCCATTTGTAGATTCTATAAATAAGACACATAGACCTGTGCAGGATAATTGAGGGTCCCTGAGCTCAGGACTCTCGCCCAATTAGGTCAAATGCCACTAGACTCTAGCAAGTCTGTACTAATGGGTCTTCAGAGAGCATTGAAATTCCACAGGAAGAAGGTTGTATTCATTTTAGTTTTAAAGTTTTAAAGATCTTTTAAAGATCTTCCCTCCCCTACCCTGTTTTATTGGAATGAACTGAGTTACCCAGGAGCCCGTCACAGACATGAAATTATATTTTGGTGGATTGTTCGCAACATTAGGAAGAGCAGAGTAAAAAATACAACTGAAGAGAAGGATGATAATGCTGTTAATGAGCTCAATTGTGCCTCACTGAGTAGCAGTTTCTTCAAGGGGATGTGCAGAGTTGACCTCAAAGGAAAGGTGGTGCTTCCTTCTAGACTGGAGCGTCCTGACCAAGGTGAGATATACAAAAGAGAGACTTAACTGCTGGCTATTGTGGATGGTGCTGTGGATTTTAAGCAAGGTAGTAATGTGAAGCTATATCAACTAGTGTTGGGTTGTTAGTTCCCTTTTTTGGCTTTATTTATCAAAATAAAAATAGTTTCATTTTTCTGATTATTAAAGTAATCCGTGCTTCCTGAAAAAATTACATAAAAAATTACCTATAATCTCAATACCAAAAAATAGACATTAATAACAGAAGTACTATTTCTTTTTTGTGTGTGTGCATGGGCACACATATTTAGAAAAAAAAATAGGACAGGACTGTGCATGCGGCTTTGTAATCCAATAATTTTTCATTAACCTAGTAACACAGTATGGCCTTTCTATAATATGTATAGCATATATTATAGATAATTATTAATATATCAACATAATCATTTACATATTAATAACTTAATGTTATTAATTAAGATTACACATTACTAATATTAATACGTTGAATTATATGTAATATATAATAAATATATATAATGGTTTCAAAATTTGTATGAACATACCATAATTTATTCAATCTCCCAGTGATATGTATTTATTATTTCTAATTTTTAATTAAACAATGCTGCAATGAACATTCTGGCGTGATTTGCTTTGCATATTAGTCCTGTTATTTTTCTAAAAGAAATTCCTAGGAGTGGAATTCTTGTGTCAAATGGTATGCACACTTTCAAGACTTTTGATAAATGTTGCCAAATTGTCTTTCAGGAAAGTTGCAATCATTTTTATTCCCACCAGCAGTTTAGAAGAGTGCTTATTTTCTGTTTCCTCTTGTTAGCCAGGAATGTAGTTAGTTTTCCTCATTTTTAAAAATCAGTACCAATTTAATAAAGAAAATTCAAAGTTCATTTTTTCCTTAACTTGTATTTCTTTGGTTATTATTGAGATTGGATATCATTTCTATCTATTTCTTCTTTTACTGATTATTCATGTCCTGTGCCTATTCCCTTTGGGTAGTTCATTCTCTCATTACTTTGTCAGAGTGTTAATTGTCAATGATATGAGCTTTTTGTGTGTCATGTAGGTCACAAATGTTTTTTCCCCTGCTTGTCCTTTGTCTTTGACCTTGACTTCTCTTAAATACTATTTTGTAACCTGCTTCTAAATCATTTCTGAATCAGGTGATAGATAGATGAGTGGAAATACACAAGGATTCAGAATTAGTAAACAGCAGAACAGGTCTATCTTGAATCCAGGTCTATCTTTTTGCAATGTCTATACCTTTAGGCTCTATATTCCTCAAGTTCTGATTGTCTTGAATTTGGCCTATTAGTACATATTACCTACAAATACAGAAAACAGTATTTGAAAATGGGCTGTCTTACTATCTAAGGACAGTGTATTATTCTCTTCCATACTTCTCTGGAGTTCTGGATCGTGATAAATAATGTAATTTCACTGTACACTCCACAAGATCAAAACCACACTGGCTGAAGCTAGCTACTTTCATCACCATGCAGAAGCAGGCACTGTCCTTTCTGTGCACAGCAGTGCTGAGTCCTATAATAACATCCGTGGGAAGAAACGGTTCCCAACTTCAGGGATCTCTCAATCAAATTAACACATTTGTGGATCTACCTATATGCATGGCCTTAGATTTCAGAGACAGAAAACAACTCTTGGAATTCAGCAACTGCTCCTGTTCTTATCCACTCAAAAAATATTTCCATAAAACTTTTATTTTGTGATGATAGTAAGTTAATATTTACTGGATGTCAGACAATCTTCTGAGCTTTATGTTTGTTACTCATTGAATCCTCACAACGACTCTATGCTGTAGGTGCTATTATGATCTTCTTTTGAATGGGGACATTTGGAAAGGTTAAGTAACTTGCCCAAAACTGTACAGTTTATTTGTTGTTGTTTTGTTTGTTTTTATTGTTCTATTTTTTTTAACATCTTTATTAGAGTATAATTACTTTCCAATGGTGTGTTAGCTTCTGTTTTATAATAAAGTGAATCAGCTATACATATGCATATATCCCCATATCTCCTCCCTCTTGCATCTCCCTCCCTCCTTCCCTCCCTATCCCACCCCTCTAGGTGGTCACAAAGCACCGAGCTGATCTCCCTGTGCTATGAGGCTGCTTCCCACTAGCTATCGGTTTTACATTTGGTAGTGTATATATGTCCATGCCACTCTCTCACTTCGTCCCAGCTTATCCTTCACCCTCCATGTGTCCTCAAGTCCATTCTCTACATCTGCATCTTTATTCCTGTCCTGCCCCTAGGTTCTTCAGAACCTTTTTTTTTTTTTTAGATTCCATATATATGTGTTAGCATACGGTATTTGTTTTTCTCTTTCTGACTTACTTCACTCTGTATGACAGACTCTAGGTCCATCCACCTCACTACAAATAACTCAATTTCGTTTCTTTTTATGGCTGAGTAATATTCCATTGTATACAAGTGCCACATCTTCTTTATCCATTCATCTGTCGATGGACACTTAGGTTGGCTCCATGTCCTGGCTATTGTAAATAGTGCTGTAGTGAACATTGTGGTACATGACTCTTTTTGAATTATGGTTTTCTCAGGGTATATGTCCAGGAGGGGGATTGATGGGTCGTATGGTAGTTCTATTTTTAGTTTTTAAAGGAACGTCCATACTGTTCTTCATAGTAGCTGTATCAATTTACATTCCCACCAACCGTGCAAGAGGGTTCCCTTTTCTCCACACCCTCTCCAGCGTTTATTGTTTGTAGACTTTTTGATGATGGCCATTCTGACCGGTGTGAGGTGATACCTCATTGTAGTTTTGATTTGCATTTCCCTAATGATTAGTGATGTTGAGCATCCTTTCATGTATTTGTTGGCAATCTCTATATCTTCTTTGGAGAAATGTCTATTTAGGTCTTCCGCCCATTTTTGGATTGGGTTTTTTGTTTTTTTTGATATTGAGCTGCATGAGCTGCTTGTAAATTTTGGAGATTAATCATCAGTTTATAAGTGGAGAGATGAAAGGGACTCAGGTTGTCTGGTTCCAGAGACTGTGCTGTTTGCCACTAGCCTGGGTTGGCTCTCAGCACACTGTACCTGCACAGAATAAAGTACTGGATATAGAATTCAGTACACAGACATACAGGGCTTCACCGTATTGGGGTGGAGGGGGCAGAGCACAAATGGCAAGCAGGCCTCCATGCTGACTGCAGGGAAATAATCCATTCAGCCTGGATTTTGGAAGCCAGAGAGTACATGTCTTCTAGAGAAGAGGTGCTGAAATAAGTGAATGGAGAAATGTAGGGTTGATAATCAAAATGTAACATTTTAATGCTGAAAACTCAGTATATGAAAATAAAATGTATAAGTGTAACTTGTTTTTCTAAGACTTCCAGCCTCCTGGGGTTAAATTTCCTTTAATGCCCCCAAAGAAAATGATTCAAGCCCTTACCCCACATGCTGTGGGAAGACCAGGCCCTCTACGTTGTTTAAGGATTTCTGAGGAACTTGTGTTCTGATTACCGCTTGTTCCAAATTTCCCCTCCTGACTCATCTCCCCCAACTGCTGTCCTTGCTTCACTCTGTTTCCCCTGTCCTTCTGCTGACCTTTCCTAAAGAACCTCTACACAAGCCTACTGTACATAGTCACCTTTTACCAAGGGAGGAGTAGTAGGGAGGGGAAAGGTAGGAAACTTTAAATTTTCGACATCATGGTCCCAATATTCCACAGCCACCACAATCTGAAGTTTCTCATAAGCCGTTTGTCTCCCTGAGTTCTAACTTCTTCCAAAGTGCAAGGCCTCTATTCTCTACAGAGACCCTTCTCCTGTCTCTTATCACTTTCCTGGGACCCCACATCCAAGTGGCCTGCATTCAATACCCAAGTTCTTGTTACCTCATACTAAGAAGAAAGCTGGCTCTCTCTTTGTTCCCTGTTCCACATGATGTGCAAATCTCACTAGGCATGGTGGTGGAGGAGAGTGCTTATCTCAAAACCACTGGAAATTTTTTCCATCAGAAGAATTTATTCCCCTCCTAAGAATTCCATCTTTTGGAAGTAACTGCCTTAAAATACAGCCATCTCTAAAAATAATCAGTTTTGTCTCTCACACAGCTACTTTGAGGAGGTAGTATTCAAATTATAGGAATAATGTTTTTCATCACAGGGCTTATTTAATAAGTAATATTTCTACTGTCTTTAGCTGCTTATAGACCATCTGAGGCTTGAAGAAAAGAGATACCCTGCACTGGGATGTCAATCTGGGAGGAGGATAGAAGCTTCCTACTTGTAATTCAATGCAAAGAACAAGATTCAGCACGTCATTCCTCTGTTGATGCCCCTGACAAAAGTCTGTAAATTGGTGGTTTGGAGCTCAGGCTACATTTTTATCAAATAAATAGTAGTTAGAGCTCAGATTATCCCACAAAGGCCTATTTAACCCCCACTGCGGCTGAAAAATGGTAGCAGTTACACTGGTCTGAATTTGGGGTGCTGGGAGTAGGAGACTCCGTGGTATAGGAAAGAGAGGAAAGAGAAAAATTAGTTCACTTACACTCACGACCCTAGACAGTTACAGTCGTCGCTAGTTGCTAATATTTTATCTGTACTCTTCTTCCACCCCTTCCAGCTCTCTCCTTATAGGCAGCTCCCACCCATGTCCTTCTCCACGGCACCCACCCAGCCTTTGCCTCACCAGAACTGTGCTCATGAGTGATTCCTTTCTTCACTCAAAACCCCATTCTCTCAGTGCAGACAGCCTCAGCTCAGTGGCAAGAACAACTATCTGAATCAGTTAGTTGGCAGTAAGGAACAACTTCTAATATTGTCATCTTTTCAATGAGTATTTTCCTTTTAAAAACAACATTTAAATGCTTTTGAACAGGTTTTGATGTGGTGGAATTCCAAGTTAGTGCACAAATGTAAAAAATTTCAAGAGTGTAGAAGGAAATATTTTCCAGAAACGGGAGGAAGAGGAGAGTAGAATAGAGAAAATGAATGAGTCATGAATGCCTGGCATTTTGTCCCTGGGGCGAAGTTGATATGCATTAAAAGCATCCAGTGTTCTGCTTGTTTGTTTTATTTTGGTCCCTGAAGGGGAGGCAGCAACCCTTTGGACAATAGAGCCCGTTGTTTCAGAGTATGATTCTTGTTTAGATATTTTAGAAACATGTCCATTGCCTAAGTTAAAGTATATCTTTTGCCTAGCGATGGCAAACGCTAAAATATTTTTACAAAATTATTTCAATGTAACACTGAATAATGATTGTTATTTCCCACCTACGTCCCTGTATTTATGGTATACAACATAGCCTGCATATAATGTAAGCATAATGAAGTAAAAGTAGCAGAGTCCTGGACTGTAAATCAAGAACCCTACCTTTGCCCTAGATGTGCCCATGGTTAAGGAGCTACAAAGAAAAGAAGATAACATTAGATGTTTCTAAGGTTTCTTTGGGCCCAGAAGTCCCTTACTACTTGATCAGTCTATTAACAGCCCAAACCATGGTCAAGGAGCACTGGATCTCCCCCCTTTAAACTGACTTACTCATTCCCCCAGCTGCAGGGAATGTTGCCAACTAAACCCCACACAAGAATGGTCCTCTGCCGAAGAAAAGTGCCTCTCCCTGGGGCATCCTAATTCTAATGACTGGCCCATGCTGAGGTATAAAGTCTGAGCTCACATCAATTAAGGACAACCCTAAAGGGCTGCCCAGCTCCAAAGCTTGTAGTGGGATGAGCTGAGGCCTTCCTTGCAATTATACTTCTGCCAAATCCTGCTGTCTTCACTTCCTCATAGGTGTTGCTGCTACACTACAAGGAACCTCACGAGTGCACGTCTCCCTCACAGAGTCTGTTTCCCCGGGAACCCAACCTAAGAAGGTTGGTGCCAGGAGTGGTTCAAGGAAGCAAAACCTAAAATTGGATTCTGGAGGCAGACCCCATCACTCTACACACGGAGTATTAAAGTTATTCCACGGCATGCTATAGCAGTACAATTGTTACAGCTCTCCCTGGTGGCCAGCTGGGAGGCGGCAGCACCTTTGGAAGGGGAGTGCTACCTGGGTGCAATACAGCAGATGTTAAAAAGTTTAAGGAAAGTAGTCATTATAAGGACATGAAATATTTAACACCCTGCTGAATGCCACCTATGCACTGGAAAGAGACAAAGAAAGTCTGAGCATGATTAATCACCAATTTAAGGCCAAGTGTGAAAATCAAAGAGCCTGCTGGCAACATATAAAGATTCTGATCTCTAGGAGGGCAGAATAAGCTGTCTTTTGTCCAGGACTTAATTATAAGGGGAGTGGAGCACTAGGGAAAGTTGAATTCTCATTCCTAGTCAGTGCTAAACCAAGGTCAGGGCAATGGTTAGGGAAGGATGGGGCTCTGAGACCACAGTAGGAATATCTGAATCCACGCCCTTAAGAAACTTGAAACCCTAAAGTCTCCTGAACCCTCCAGACCTACAGAAGGAGCTTGTGTCTCCCTTTACAAGGCTAGTCTTCCCCTTTGACTGAAGACAATACAAAGGCCTCTGCCTAGCAAGACAACACATGATGCCCCTCCCCCAAATTAGGATTTACCCTCCCTCCTCTCCCTGTCACCAGACCAATAACTTGGGTCATGTCACTATATTAACAAACCTGGAGACATGTTGGGCCTGCAAAGGGAGAAAGGGGATGATAGGTGGAAGGAGCCACAGGACCTAGTTAATACGTGCTAGTAGGAGCTGGGAGAGTCTGTATGGGACTGGATCTTGAAGGTGTTAGGTCAGCGTGGGGGAGGGTTGTGGAACATAAAGTTGGACAAAGGAGGGTTTATTGTTAAGGGAACGCTCTCCTGTACTATGGGTTTTAACATCCTAGCAAGAACCCCAGAAAATCAGAATAGCATGCTGCTACAGTAGCTCTTAGAAACCTGGAGAAAGTGATGGCTCACAGGAAGTAAAGGAGGAATTTTCAGAACTACTGCTGTGGGTGGTAGAACAAATGGAGCAAACGGGCTCAGAGAAATGGGCATAGCGAGTGTAAGGCCTGAATACCAATCAGCTGCTTATATTCCATCAGTAGTTCTGGAAGACACATCATTTACCGAAGGGATAAGAAATGTGCTTGTAAGAACAGTGCTAGCATACAGATTATGAAGCCTCTTCCCTATCATCACATTTTTCTATAAGGCTTTTTTGTGTCCTCAGCCTAAAGTTACCCCAGGAGTTAACCTTAGACTCAGGCTTCTCTACAGGTGTGAGTGTGCTTCCTTCCTTCCTTCTTTTAAGAAACAGCCATGAAGACTTTTTATTAAAATCACACCTAGGACAATAAGCCCACCAGTTGTGCTTGGTAACAAATCACCACTTGGTTTACTGGAGTTGGAAGTTAGCTGGACTCAGTACATAAGGGATTGTTATATGGAAAGATTCAAAGACAGAGTTAAACCATATAGGCTAAAATACCTCCAGTGTGTATTTCAGTGGATTTCTCTACCGAATCTCATTAAACCTTTATCACTAATATCCCATTATAGGCGTTCCTATAGAGTCTAAACTTGTAGTATTTGCCCAAGAGTAATTCTGAAAGGCTGAGTGTGGAGTAAATATTTCCTTTTGAGGTAGTGAGAGGCACGGTTCAAAGGGGAAGGAGACTGAAAGGAGGATTACTAGAGTTTGAGGATAGTAAGGTGAGGGGATAAAAGGGAATGGCTTAAAAGACTCTCCCAGTGAGCATGGTTTCATGCAACCAAGAGAAAAAGGAGGTTAAATGGGTTAAGGTGGAGTTCGCAGGTTTGATCGTACCCCACTCTGAAGCCAGGTATTTCTCACACATAATTACTCTTGAGTTCTCTTCTCAAGAGCCACTGCTTGAGAAGGCATGCAAGTGGAAAAGCCATCGATGGGCGGCAACCAGATCACCAGGAACTTAAGTAACTACTGACTTTTTAAAGTAACTGCTACTTCAGCCCTGTGAATCCAACTGTTTCCAGGAGACAGCGGTGCTCTCTGGCCCTAGAAAATGCCCTCTTCTCCCCCAGGCTGAAGTGCAAAGGTCAACCAGCACTCTGAATGTCACCATCCACTCCACTATTTCACCTCTCTTTCTCCTCTGTCCTCACTCTAAGTACATGAGAAGGAAGCCTCCTGGATCCCTACCACCTTGGAAACCTCCATGCTACTCCTTGGTGATGAATGGGAAATGGGGCAACATTTGGCTGGTGATGGTAAGCCATTTGCCAAGCCTTGGCCAGAGGGAGATTTCAGAAACCAAGTGTTTCTTAGATTAGGGCAGCCTCAGCAAACACAGAATATGACTGATAAACTGTAACAGTTTCTCATGGAGAGCTCACAGCTCTCTGTAGGATTCATTGCATTAATTCCTTGCTGAACAGCCACTGAGACAGATGCAAGGTATATAAAGAACAAGGAAGCACAGAACCTGTATTTTCAGTCTGGAAAAGAACTGGAGAGACAGCAGTATGTGAGGTTTAGGGATTGGGGCTCTGGATTAGGTTGACCTGGGTTCAATTTGCTGCTTCACCATGTATGTGCTTTAGATCCTTTGTCAAGTTCCTTAACTGTTTGGATCCTAATCTGTTAAATGGGGATAATGTTCCCAAATTTTTTAAAAGAACTAAACAGGACAAAATAAAGAGCTAGCACTGTCTTTGGTATATCAAAAACACCCAACAAATGCCAGCTGCTATTATAATAATAATTCGGGATGAGGGTAGAAGACAAAGTATTGACTGAGACAATGGCAAAGACATTGTGCTAATCAAATGTGCTAAAATAACCCAACAACAAAGTCATCTGGGTTAAAGTCACAGGATGTTGTCATTATTCAGACTCAAGTTCCCATATTCTGATGTTCCCTATTTATATATTTTCACTTCTGTCACTGGTCAAGATTCTAACAAGTGCAAAGAAGCAGAGAATAAATAAAGTATCCACAAATCCTGCACCCACCCTGGATAACCGCATCTCCTGTGTGACAGCAGGTGGGAGGTATGAGTTTAGGAAATCATGGTGGAGTGACTGACAAGAAGGACATCCAACTCAAGAGCAGAACACAAGTCCTCACCTTGGACTAATTTCAGTCTTATTCTAATCTGTAAACTAGATTTATATTAAAAGGAAAACAAATAAATATGTTACCCCCTAAGAGATAAAAATATTTTTCTTTTAATGGTTACCTTCTTTGTGTACCCTTTGTTTTAACTTAAAGTAAAAACAACTTGTCAACATTTGGGTTTATAGTGGTAAAGAACCTCTTCCAACACTGAAATCACACTACATTTTAAGTAGGCCATTGCTTCTTTTACCTACACGCTACCCATGTTTACAAGCCCAAAAATTCCGAATTATCATATATGAAAAAATTGTTAAGTATATTTATTTCTTGAAAAATTTGAAGACTACCAGAGATAATGAAATAATGCAGGAAAAACAGTTCTAATATGTCAGCTGTTAATCAGTCCATGAATATTTCATTAGTTGTTCACAGGGTACATGATACTTATATTAGATATAATTTGACAAAGATGTATTATAACAGAAAAAACTTAATTCAATCCAGATAACATACTCCACTAGGAACAAATTACTATAAAGGATAATTTAACCCTGGAAAATTCAGATGTGTAGAAGTGTTTTTGTTTTAATTCAGGTCTAGATTTATAATTAAAATTTTAACTGTCTTAACAGTGATAGGAATGCTTTTTTTTAAGGCTTCAAAGCATTTGCTGGAAAATGATTATTTGATTCAGCAATTGCTTCAGACAGTCAACTAAGATGTATGCCTTGAAAAGGAGCCCCATGTCCAGACCACAACCTTTAAGAGATGAGAGGAATAATCTGAACCTGTAACAGCACTGACTGCTGTGCTCAAAAGTATAAATATTCCTGTCTTTGACTAGCATTTAGCATTATAAAAGATGAATGATGTCCTCTATTACAGCAAGGTAAGAATCATCAATTCAGTTTACACGAAGATTTTCTAGGTCCTTGCGTCAATCATTTCATAAAATTATTGATTAAAAGAAATAGAAAAGGAGTGAAATGGCATAAATAATAGAAACACTGAAAACTTGCACACACTCTGTTTTGAGCTTATGATGCAGATCTCAACTCAAATTTAACCTTCAAACACAAATGTCAGGGAATGTGCCATCACTTTACTGAATATCCAAGGTCAATCAATTACTTCTGTCTACTTAGTACACAATTAGGCATGCATTATAGAAAACACGAAAACCTAGGATTCAGGTACTGGTTTCCCTTTTAATTTGAACATTAAATTAATCTGAATTTTAAAAAGAGGACATATTATTAGTGAGCAGATGGAAGAATTCTCAGAGCGAAAATACAAAATGGATACATGAGAAATAGAATATTATTGCCCCTCCCCAGAAGCCTCCTATAAGCCCCTTTTAGTCAGTAATTCCTCCTCCTTCTTCAAAGGTGATAGTGGCTTGTTTCTAACACCACAGATTAATTTTGCCACTCTGTAAACTTTACGTAAACTGAATTATACTATACGTGTGATTGTGAGCCTGGCTGCTATGGTTCAACAGTACAGAGTATGAAAAGCATCCATTTTATTTATGTTGGTCGTTTGTTTTCATTGCTGAAAAGTAATCAACTTTATAAATGTACAAGGATATTAATCACTCTACTATTAAAGCGTATTTGGATTGCTTGGGGATGTTACACAAATAATTTTGCAATGGATATTCTTACACATGTTTTTGATGCACATGTGCAAGCATTTCTGTAGAAGACATTCCAAAGGAAAAGTGCTGGATCATGGGGTATGAGCATATTTAACATTTAGTAAGTGATGACAAATAGTCTTCTCAAGTAGGTGTAACAAATTACATTCCCATCAGCAATAAATGAGAGTTCCCATTGCTCCACCTCTTCACCAACACCTGGTAAGGTCAGTCTGTTTAACTTTTAGACATTCTGATGGCTATGCAGTTATAAAGCCATGGAGGTTTAAATATGTGTGTCCCCAATGACTAATGAAGTTGGGGGATTTTATATATACTTATTGACCATGCTGTATGTTACTTCCCCAGAACTTATTTTATAACCGTAAATTTGTACCCTTTGACCAACCTATGTCCCCATTTCCCCAACTCCCCCAGTCCCTGGCAACCATCATTCTACTCTCAGTTCTATGAGTTCAGCTTTTTTAAGATTTCACACATAAGTGAGAGCATACAGTATTTGTCTTTCTCTGAATTATTTGTCTGAATTATTTCACTTAGCATAATGCTCTCCATGTTGTGACAACAAGGTCCATCCATGTTGTCACAAATGGCAGAATTACCTCCTTTCTATGTCTGAATAATATTCATTCCCACCAACAGAGTAAAAGGATTCCAATTTCTCCACATCTTACCAACACTTGTTATTTCTTGTCTTTTTGATAATAGCCATCCCAACAGTGTGAGGTGGTGATATCTTGTTGTGGTTTTGATTGCATTTGCCTGATGATTAGTGACATTGAGCATCTTTTCATGTACCTGTTGGCCATTTGTGTCTTCCTTTGGAGAAATGTCTATTCAAGTCTTCAGCCCATTTTTAAATTGGGTTGTAGGTTTTGTTTTGGTTTTTTGTTTGGGGGGGTGCTATTGAGTTGTATGAGCACCTTACATATTTTGGACACTAACCCCTTATCTGATATATGGCTTCCAAATATTTTCTCCCATTCTGTAGGTTGCCTCTTCATTTTGTTGATTATTTCCTTTGCTGTGCAGAAGCTTTTTAGTTTGATGCAGTCTTTTTTATTTTGCTTTTGTTGTTTGTACTTTTGGTGTCAAATCCAAAAAATCATTGCCAAGACCAAATCATTGCCATTTCCCTGTTTTCTTCTAGGAGTTTTATGGCATCAGGTCTTACATTTAAACCTTTAATTCTTTTTGTGTTAATTTTTGTGAGTGGTGTAAGACAGGGGTTCAATTTCATTCTTTTGAATGTGAATAGCCAATTTTCCCAACACCATTTATTGAAAAGAATATCCTTTCCCCATATGAGTATTCTTGAGTCCCTTGTCTAACATTAATTGAGCATATATGCATGGGTTTATTTCTGGGCTTTTGATCCCATTCCATTGGTCTATGTGTCTGCTTTTATGTAAGTACTATATTGTTTTGATTAGTACAGCTTTGTAGTATAGCCTGAAATCAGAACATGTGATGCCTCCCTCTTTGTTCTTTTTGAAGATTGTGTTCACTTCTGGGAGTCTTTTGTAGTTATATGTAAATTTCAGGATTGATCTTTCTATTTCTGTAAAAATTGCTATTAAAAGTTTGATAGAGATTGCACTGAATCTATAGATGGCTTTGGGTGGTATGGACATTTTAACAATATTGATTGTTCTGATCTATGAACACAGGATATTTTTCCATTTATTTGTATCTTCATTTTTTTTATCAATGTCTTATGGTTTTCAGTGTACAGATCTTTCATTTCCTTGTTAAATTATTCCTAAGTATTTTATTGTTTTTGATGTTATCATGAATAGGAATGTTTTATTTCTCTTTCATATACTTTATTGTTAGTGTGTAGAAATGCAACTGAGTTTTGTATGTTGATTTTGTATCCTGCAACTTTACTGAATTTGCTGATTAGTTCTAAAAGTTTTTTGGTGGAGTCTTTAGGGTTTTCTATATATAAGATAATATCATCTGCAAACAGAGACAGTTTTATTTCCTTTCCTATTTGGATGCCTTTAAATTTTTTTTTTTTTTTTTTTTTTTTGCCTAATATTTCTGGCTAGGACTTCCAGAACTATGTTAAATACGGGTGGTGAGAGTGAGCACCCTTGTCATGTTCTTGAATTCAGAAGAAAAGCTTTTCAGTTTCTCACCACTGAGTAGGTTAGTTGTGGGCTTGTCCTATATGACTTTATTAAGTTGAGGTACATTCCCTCTATAACCCAATTAGTTGAGAGCTTTTATCATGAGAGGATTTTGAATTCTGTCAAATGCTTTTTCTGAATCTGTTGAAAGGATCATATGGTTTTTATGCTTCATTCTTTTAATGTGGTATATCATGTTTGTTGATTTGCATACGTTGAACCATCTTTGCATCCTAGGGATAAATCCCGTTTGATCATGGTGTATGATTCTTTTAATATGCTGTTGAATTCAATTTGCTAGTATTTTGTTGAGAATTTTTACATCTATATTCACTAGGAATATTGGTCTGTAGTTTTCTCTTCTTGTAGTGTCTTTATCTGGTTTTGGTATCTGAGTAATTCTGGCCTCATAAAATGACTTTGGGAGTATTCGTCTCTGTTCAATTTTTGGGAAGAGTTTGAGAAGGATTAGCATTAATTCTTCTTTAAATATCTGGTATACTCCACCAGTGAAACCATTTGGTCCTGGGCATTTCTTTGTTGGGAGATTTTTGATTACTGCTTCAATCTCCTTAATTGTTATTGGTCTGTCCAGATTTTCTATTTCTTTATGATTTAGTCTTGGTAAGTGGTATGTTTCTAGTAATGTATTCCTTTCTTCTAGGTTATCCAATTTGTTGGACTTTGAATATATCATCCCATTCCCTCCTGGTCTGCAAGATTTCTGCAGAGAAATCCACTGATAGCCTTACAGTCTTCCCTTATTTGTGATGAGGGAATTCTTCTGCAGCTTTCAATATTCTTTGTTTTTGACTTTTAACATTTTGATTATATTGTGTCTTGGAGTAATGTTCTTTGAGTTGATATTGCTTTGGGTCCTCTGAACTTCCTGTGCATGGATGTCTGTATCTCTCCCACGATTTGGGAAAGTTTAAGTTATTATTTCTTTAAATAAGCTTTCATTGACTTGATGGCATCCCAAAGTTCATATAGGCTTTTGGCTTTCTTCACTCTTTTTCATTCTCTTTTCTTTTTGTTCCTCTAACTGGCTAATTTTAAATGATCCTTGAGTTTGATGATTCTTTCTACTGCATGATGAAGTCTGTTGTTAAAGCTCTCTATTGACTTTTTCAGTTTTTTCATTGTATTCTTCAGCTCCAGGATTTCTGTTTGGTTCTTTTTTTATGGTTTCTATTTCTTCATTAAACTTCTCATTTTGTTCATGTGTGTTTTCCTGACTTCATTCTGTTGTCTATCCACGTTCTCTTGCATTTCATTTAATTTCTTTAGAATAATTATTTTGAAATCTTTGCCTTGCAAATCATAGATCTCCATTTCTTTGGGGTCAGTTACTGGAATTTTATTAGTTTCCTTTGGTGGTGTCATAGTCTTATATTTGCCTGATTCTTTGTGATCCATGTAGCCTTGCATTGGTGTCTGTGCATTTGAAGGAGCAAACACATCTTTCCATCTTTGTAGACTGCTTTCATCACGTGAAGACCTTCTTCTGTCAGTTCTCTAGGCTGATGGGATTATCTCTGGAATTGCAGTCATATTGGGTTGGAGCCGGTTGTGAGGCTGTCTCTGGGTCTGCAGTGAGGTCTGCTGTTGGTGGGCTTGTTACCAGGAATTCAGCCGGGCATGGATTCTGTCTCATCCCTGGGCAGATGAAGCTGCCTCCAGTACTTTGTTTGGTAGGGTGATGCTGGAAGAAGGGTCTGCTTCAGTGTCCAAATTTGGGTCCTCAGACAGTGGGCCTATTACCAGGTACATAGATGGGTCCCAGGGAAGGTTCCTGGCTGATCACTGGATGGGGTGGGCAGGACTGGCCCTGGTCTATGGCTGAGAGGGGCTGGAACTAAGCCTCAGGACTGTTTCAGGTTCCACAGCCAAAACTGAGGTCTGTAAACTTGGCTCTGGAGGCACAGATAGGTATGTCTCCCTGCAGGTCCCTGGGCTGGCTATACTGCTCCTTGATTGCAACTCAAGAGGTTGAAGCTGAGTGTAGGATACTTTAAGGATCTCCTGGGTCTTAGTTGGGAGTGTCTCCTGGAGCTCTCTGCCAGCAAGATTGATGGCTGACTGTAACTAGCATGGACTGGAGCCAAGTTAAGGGCCCTTTCGTAATCTACAGTCTGACCAGGTCTGGTGGGCTTACTTCCAGGGACACCTGTACTGCAACTGAAAGGGGCTGGAGCAGGTTCACAGACCACTTTAGGGTCCACAACTAGGACTTAGGTCTGTATGCCTGTTACATGATACATTGGTGGTCTTGACTCTTCCCAGGTCCCCAGGCATATAGTGGTGGTGACAGGAACAAGGCCAAATGGAGCTGTAGGCGAATCCTCGGGGTACAGAGCTGTCTCCAGGTCTGTAGTGGGACCACTGTTGGTGAGTCAGTCACCTGGGTGTGAGACTGCCTTCTTGAAATGGCTCCCCTTCTTGAAATTTAGTCCCCTTGGACTAAATCTGGGTTTAATAATCTCCTACCTGGATCCCATAGCTCTCACAAAGGCACTTCTGTTTATGGATGGAAATCCTGGAAACTATGTTGGCTGAAATCTCTGCACTTTCATAAAAGCCTATGGAGAACTTAAAGAGCTACTAAAAGGCAACATGAACCCCATATTTAAGGATTGGGGGAGCTTAAGTCACATTATTTGTTTCTTGGATAAGGGAATTAAGCCATGCACAAGACAGATTATAACCAACATAAACCTATATTTGACTCAAATTTCTATACATTTTACATGGTAGTTAACTTTTTTTCAACTCAATTTATCAGGGAAATTTCCAGATTTGCCAAATTTTGAAATTCATTGCCTTTGGCAACACTGCTTCAAGGACTCTTTAACTGGTATTTCATAAGATGAGGTACATGTATCTTGTTGATTAAAATCACTGAATTTCTTCTTTACATTTCTAGACCACTGCCAAAAACAACAATTACTAAATAATAATTAATTTAATTAGCAACATATCAGACTTGCAGTAATTGGTAGAACAAGTTGAGACCCTATACAATGTGAGTTGGAGAGAACAGATTATAGTGGATTGTACTCTCTTCTCTATTTAAGAAATCAAAATTATAAACAGAAGATCAATAGGACAATAGCATGTGTAAAGGAGTAAAGGCTCCTAGGTGGGAGCCAGTATGGAAAGTTAGTTCAAGGAACTGAACAGTGCAAGAGCAACTGAAACACAGTAGCATGGGAGGGAGTGGAGTTGGATGAGGTGCAGAGGTGAGCTGGGGTCAGAGCATGAATAGTCTTGAGAGAAAGTCATGATAATTGTGGCTTCCTCCTAATGGCAGTGTGACACCAAAAAAGAAATTTAAGTCGAGGAATGGCATGATGAGAACTGCATTTTTAAAAGGTCACTCTGGCTGCTGTGTAGAGAATGGATTAGAGTGAAGTGAGAAGACTCAGAGAAAGGATTCTAGAGGTCTAAGAGAAAGATGGTAACTCTCACTAGAGGAGTGGTATGAAAATGGAGAGAAGACAATGGGCTCCTGAGAAATAAAAAGGGACATTACCCTTCTTCCAGACCACATCCCAGACACACACACACCATGGTCCATCTAAATACAGCCACTGGCTGGTGTGTGATACCCATGAAAGTCTGGGATCATTGCTAATGATTATTAGCTCTAAGCAGGATTTGCCGGTGCAGGTTCACACCCTGTGTTTCATGCAGTACTCAGCTGATTTTGAAAGAGGCAGAACAGCTTGTGATAAGCCACAATGTGTGCACTTTGCCTCCTAAAGCTGGCATGTGGTAGGCAGTGGGAGGAATGTTGACTGCCAGCAGGACACAGCTGCAAGGGGAAAGGCTCACCCACTCCCTGTGGGCCATTGGTTTAAAAGCTTAAACACCTGCCAAATCTGTGGAATTAACCAGCCTAGCTGAGCAGCCCTTTCTCCCACCTCATGGAAGGACTGTTACAATCAATAAATAAACAGATTCAATCAATCAAAACTTGCTTATAAACAATCCCATGAAATGCATTAATGCCCTTAGAAGGAATGCATTAACATTTTTTTAAAATATCTTTATTGGAGTATAATTGCTTTACAATGGTGTGTCAGTTTCTGCTTTATAACGAAGTGAATCAGCTATACATACACATATAACCCCATATCCCCTCCCTCTTGTGTCTCCCTCCCACCCTCCCTATCCCACCCCTCTAGGTGGTCACAAAGCACCGAGCTGATCTCCCTGTGCTATTCGGCTGCTTCCCACTAGCTCTCTATTTTACATTTGGTAGTGTATATATGTCCATGCCACTCTCTCACTTCTTCTCAGCTTATGCTTCCCACGCCCTGTGTCCTCAAGTCCATTCTCTACATCTGCGTCTTTGTTCATGTCCTGCCCCTAGGTTCTTCAGAACCTGTTTTTTTGTTTTATTTTTTAGATTCCATATATATGTGTTAGCATACGGCATTTGTTTTACTCCTTCTGACTTACTTCACTCTGTATGACAGACTCTAGGTCCATCCACCTCACTACAAATAACTCAATTTCGTTTCTCTTTAATGGCTAATATTCCATTGTATATATGTGCCATTCATCTGTTGGTGGACACTTAGGTTGTTTCCATGTCCTGGCTATTGTAAATAGTACTGCAATGAACATTGTGGTACATGATTCTTTTTGAATTATGGTTTTCTCAGGGTATTTGCCCAGGAGTGGGATTGCTGGGTCATATGATAGTTCTATTTTTAGTTTTTTAAAGAACTTCCATACTGTTCTGCATAGTGGCTGTATCAATTTACATACCCACCAACAGTGCAAGAGGGTTCCCTTTTCTCCACACCCTCTCCAGCATTTATTGATTGTAGATATTTTGATGATGGCCATTCTGACTGGTGTGAGGTGATACCTCATGTAGTTTTGATTTGCATTTCTCTAACGATAGTGATGTTGATCATCCTTTCATGTGTTTGTTGGCAATCTGTATATCTTCTTTGAAGAAATGTCTATTTAGGTCTTCTATCCATTTTTGGATTGGGTTGTTTGTCTTTTTGATATTGAGCTGCATGAGCTGCTTGTAAATTTTGGAGATTAATCCTTTGTCAGTTGCTTCATTTGCAAATATTTTCTCCCATTCTGAGGGTTGTCTTTTCATCTTGTTTATGTTTTCCTTTCCTCTAAGACCAGGAACAAGACAAGGTTGTCCACTCTCACCACTATTATTCAACATAGTTTTGGAAGTTTTAGACACAGCAATCAGAGAAGAAAAAGAAATAAAAGGAATACAAATTGGAAAAGTAGAAGTAAAGCTTTCACTGTTTGCAGATGACATGATACTATACATAGAGAATCCTAAAGATGCTACCAGAAAACTACTAGAGCTAATCAATGAATCTGGTAAAGTTGCAGGATACAAAATTAATGCACAGAAATCTCTTGCATTCCTATACACTAATGATGAAAAATCTGAAAGAGAAATTAAGGAAACACTTCCATTTACCATTGCAACAAAAAGAATAAAATACCTAGTAATAAACCTATCTAAGGAGACAAAAGACCTGTATGCAGAAAACTATAAGACACTGATGAAAGAAATTAAAAATGATACAAAGAGATGGAGAGATATACCATGTCCTTGGATTTCATTAACCTTTTTAAATGCAGTACCAATAGCTCAACATAAAGCCCAGTGCAATTATCCTCTGAAAAAATGATAATAAGGAGGAATGGCAAGGATTATCTCACATTAGAGGGACATCAGAGTCTTTATTGTAGCAAATGTTCTGTGCATTATGCTTAATATTTAATATCATTTACTTAATGGCCGAAATTGGGTTGGGAAGCTACAACCTGCAAGCTAAGTCCAGTCCATCACCTGTTTTTTGAGTAAAGTTTGATTGGAATACAGCCACAACCATTTATTTATGTGTTTTTTTTTCTGGCTGTTTTCAAGCTACAACATCAGAGATAAGCAGATGCAACAGACTGTATGGCCAACAAAGCCTAAAAACAGTTACTATCTGGCCCTTTAGAGAGAAGTATGCTGACCCTGGTCTATCTCTAAACAGGACTTGTTTAAGAGAGCAGTAGCCTTCTTTTAGTCAACTTTTATACCAAGTTCTTGATGTTCACACATATGGTTACCACTCATATGGAAAACTTTTCATCCAAATTCCATTTGGCACTAGTAAGAGAAGGAAATGGAATCGCTGATTCTTCTTGAAGTCCAAAAATGTTGTTCTTACAGTAAGTATTTTTGTGTGTTTGAATAGCACAGGCTTTCATTTTAAAAGATAGCTTATGAAATTAAGCCCGTTTTGAAATAGTAAGTTGAGGAGAAAATTGCTTTTTAAAAGCTCAAAAAAGGCTTCTTTAAACCAACACTTGATAAAACAAAGCTCTCAAATTTTCAGGCTTCATTCAACTGTCCCTGGTTCCCCTAAATTCACAGCCCTCTAATAGAAAATATGTTAAATAGTAAGAAACCCATAGTGAACTGCGCTGTTTTAAATGACTTTGTAACATCTGTTTAACATGAAAAATTCAGTTGCAACTATTCTATTTATTGCCGTAGGCAAACTGTAATTCCATTCCTACTCAACTGTCCTGTGTAAAAACAACCATATAGATTCCTTACTCAGAAACTGACACCCAACGGCTTGATTTATATTCTAGGTCATTAACCCAGTGAACATCCTGAGCCAAGTTAAATTAAATGTCTTCAGTTCTGGTGCACAGTAAGTTGGTGTGATGTTGATTTGTTTTCTGACATTATCTACCTTAGTAGTTTGAGGTGAGACTTTGGAACCAGTAGAATTGAAGGCTGGAAGGACCCTTTGTGACAATAGCCACACAGCTGGTATTTAGCAGTCTTCATGAGAGAATCCAGGAGTCCTATTTTTGATTAAAACACTGGCAAACATCTAAAAGCTTGACAAGACCAAGATGGGGCACAACAGGCACAACTCTCATTGATGGTGGGAGTGTGAACTGGCACATCACTTTGAACAACAATTTGGCATTATTGTGAACTAAATATGTGCATATCCTAACATCCAGCAAGCTTACCTCTGGGTATATTATCTAAAGAAACTCTTGTACTTGAACACTGAGTCATAATCCAAAATGTTCAATGCAATATTATTTGTAACCAAAAAAAAAAACAAAACAGGAACTATCTCAGATGTTCATCAATAGGAACAAATGGATAAACAAATTGTGATACATTCATGCAATGGCATACTATGTAGCAGAAGAACTGAATGAATTAAAACTGCAGTCTGGAAGAATCTCAAAATCAAAATGTTGAATGAAAAAAGCAAATCTCAGAGGAATATACATAGTGTGAGGGTTAATTTAACTTAGCTAGGTCACAGTACCCAGTGTTTGGTCAAACACCAGTCTAGACATTGGCATGAATTAATGCTTAGATGGGATTAATATTTAAGTTGGTAGACTTTGAGTAAAGCCCATAATGTGGGTGGGCCTCATTCAGTCAGTTGGAGGCCTTATAAGAAAAGCCTGAGGTTCCCCAGTGAAGAAGGAATTCTGCCTCCAAACTGACTTTGGACTTGAGCTGCAACACCAACTCTTCCCTGGGTGTCCAGCCTGACACCCTGTCCTGCAGATTTCAGACTTGGCAGGTTCAACAATCACAGGAGCCAATTCCTTAAAATAACTTGAATGTATATTAGTAGTAGAACGTAGTAGTAGTTGATGGTGCATATACATATTATGTAATATTCTGAAGGTATTTAAGAATGAGTAAAATTATACTATATCTACTTGTTGGACTAGATGGCCATGATATATTTTTAGTGATAAGATCAAATTTCAGAGTAATCTGTTGAGGTAGATCCCATGTTTGTTTTTAAGCACACACACACACACACACACAGAAAATACACCTCTTTGCATATGACTGAATAAACACAGAAATATCTAGAAATAAAGATGCAAGCAGTTAACATTAGTTAGCCCAATGTGGAACAAGCAGAGTTGAGAATATTAACTTTTCATTTATATATTTTTATTGTTTAACCTTAAAAATAATCAAGTATTATTTTCATAAAATAAAACAAATTCAGTTAACAAAATGAACTCAAAGACCCCATTGGGCATCTAAGATCCTTTAACTGCATAGTCGATCACTAATTATATACACAATCTTTGATTATAATCTTTCTTTTTAATAATTAATCCTAAATCTAAAGATCTACTTTCAAGTGGGTCTACCAATCTTTGCTTCCCATCTGAGCCTGAAGGTAAATCTTTTGCTTGAAATTTCTCCAAAGCCTCTTTTTCTCCTATATCTCTATTTCTCAACTTGCACAAGAAAGAGCCAACAGGAAAAAGAAAAATGTGTTTATATTTTTGCCTGTCATTCTCTGACTACCTATTTTTATCTTTGTTTCTCTTGATAGTCCCCCAGGAAAATGTGTAGATGATTTTTAAAAATAAAACAAAATATAATAAGGTTTCAATGCCAGAATGTTATTTAAAATGTTTTGTTTGCTTTTATATTTTTTTAATGGCATATAATAAACTTTCATCTCTTTTACTGATGCCTAATAGTTTGAGCTGGGTGTCACTTTACTTTGATAAAGTAACTATAATTGCCCTCAAAGGCATTATATCCCTTCCAATATACAAGATTAGTATAAATCTTATTAAAAACAAGATTACATGATTACACACACAAGAATAATACTGCTGGCTAATCCTCTCTATGACAACTGCTTTGAATTACTTTCAAAGAGTAGACATAAATAGTAAACCCATTCTTGTTGATTCATTAACACTTTCTCGCTAATTTTCCCTCTGAATTTGAAATTAGCATTAGGCAAAATAAGATCCACATCTAGCCATTTCTGATAAGCACATACTTTGATGTTTCTTTGGTTTTGAATTCTATGACTTAGACAAATAACTCAGGTATGAGGATGTTCCCTCTAATTTTATACACAGGTTGTATTCGAAGAATACCCCATTGTCAAGATATCTGTGACTGTTGACAAATGTTCCTCTTTTTTAGTCACCTTGCCTACACCAGATGCAGATCTCATTCGTGACTCCATCTCTGTGTGCTACTCCCAGAACTAGTTGTGGGTACTTACTTAGAGCTACAGCGATTTCATGTATAATCCATGTGCCCCCTTGAGATCTGGAAATTAGCCGCAGTAAACATGTTAAAGAGGCCAAACTACACATTGCTATAGTCTAAGTCCAGAACAGAGGCTCTTCTTATAGGACTCCCACAGTATATTCAACTCACCAAGCCATTTTGGGCCCATAACACTAACAAGTGAATTCAAGGTCAATCTCACATTCTCCTTTGCAATTACTTTTTCAAACTTCGTTACACTTCTCAAACTGCAAATCTGCTCATCTTTCTACTTCCTCCCCCAAAGTCACATCATTTCCAATTTACTGAGAAGAGAAGCCACGAGACCGGAACTCCCTGTGCTCTCCATCCACAAACCTACATGTGCACATTTCTCCTTCTCCCTCTGATTAATAAAAGGCCAATTTTCTTTTAGCTAAGCTCTAAATCCTCTCTCCTCAGAAATTTTGCACTATTAATTGTCCCTTCAAAACACTTTCCTTCCATTTTTCTCTATGAATCAGTCTCACGAAAAAGTAATATTTCTCAAGTATCTCCCATCTCAAAAAAAACAAAAAACAAAACCACACATTTAATCATGTCCCCATTTCCCACCTTTCCAACAGCAAGACATTTGTCATAATCAACATAAAAGTACTGAAAACATAAATACATAATTCAGGAACTCATCACAAAATGAACACCCATGAACTCACTACCCGGCTGAAGAACTGAACACTGCCAGCTCCCACGAGACCCTCTCCCAATTCATGCCCTTTCCCAACCATTACTCCCTTCCCTCTGCCCAAAGGTGACTACTATCATGGCTTAGAATACTGTAGTTTAGAGTTTTTATAAGGTGATCATATGAATACCCTTATTATTATTATTTCTCAACACTGTATTTTAAAAATGCATCCATATTGGAACAGTGATTCATTAATTTTTATTGCTTATAATTTTTCGTGGTATGAATAAGTTCAGTGATTTTTAACAAAATAAATAGTCATGTATCCACCACCACCCACAAGATATAGAACATTTCCAACACCCCAAAAAGCTTTCTCCTGTCCCTTTACAGCCAATTCCCTTCCCCACCCACAGACCTGGGCAACCATTAATCTGTTGTCATTATAATTTTGCCTTTTCTAGAATTTTACATAAATAAAATCATAGAGTATGTAGTCTTTTGTGTCTGTCTTATTTCACCTAGCATAATGCTCTTGAAATTCATCCATGCTGTAATGTGTGTTGGTGGTTTGCTCCTTTTTATCGCCAACTTGCATTTCATTGTAGGAATATATTTGTAATCTGTTTATCCACTGAGCAGTTCTTGGACATTATTCGCTGTAATTTTAATTTGCATTTTCCTTATTACTGACAGGGTTGTTTCCTAGCCATTTATCTATTTTCTAAGTGCTTGTCCAACAATCCTGCCCATTATTCTATAGGTAGACTTTCTTATTCATTTGAAGGGATATAAGATCTTTGTTATTATTTTGATTGCCTTGCTTTTTCATTTCTTAATGTTATCTTTTGAAGAATGGAAATGATCATTTTTATTGTAGTCAAAAATATTAATTATTTCCCTTTTGGTTGATATATTTTGTATCCTGTTTAAAAAAATCTTTCCGTATCCCAAGAACATTAAAATGTGTTCATTTACTATCCTATACAAGCTGCATTCATTTGTGTTTCATATTTAGATCTACAGTGAACCTGAAATTAATTTTTGTGTACAGTGTGAGATAGGGGTTAACTTTCTTTTTCCTTTCTATTTGTGTATTTGTTTGTAAAAAATATGTAGTTAAACTAATACCACTTTTTGAAAAGTCTATCCTTTTCCATCAACCTATGTGTCCTTGGTATGGTAAGGATTATTAATTTTTAATCATAAATAGATGCTAAATTTTATCAAATGCTATTTTTGGGTATCTATTGAAATGAATATATTATTTTTCTCCTCTATTGTGTTAATTTGCTGGATAACACTGATTGACTCTTGAATATTAAATCACCCTTGCATTACTGGAATAAATCTAAATTGGTTGTGATATATTATGCGTTTTGTATGTTGCAGGATTTGGTTCATGAGTCTGACTGCCTTATTATTGTTCTTTTCTTTAACGTCCTTGTTAGGTTTTGGAATCAGGGTTATGTTACTTCACAGTGTAAGTTGGGAAGTCATTCCTTATCTATGGAAAATTTTGTGTAAGATTGATGTTATTTGTTTCTTAAATATTTGGTAGAACTCACGAGTGACACCATCTAAGCCTAGAATTTCCTTTGGGGGAATAATTTTAATTATAAAATCAATAGATTTAATGGTTAACAACACAATTCAACTGGTTGTTTCTTCCCGATTGAATTTTGGTTAAGTTTTTCTTTCCTAGAAATTTCTACATTTTATCTGATGTTTGCTCATAATATTCTCTCATGGTGGCTTTAATGTTTGTAGGATTTGTAGTGATGTCCCCCCTTTTTTACATCTGCTATTGTTCATTTTTGCCTTCTCTCAATTTGTCTTCATCAATCTCATGAGGGATTTACAATTTTATAACCTTTTAAAAGAATAAATTTGTCAGTTCTCTCAACTGTAGGCTTGTTTTCTATTTTGTTCATTTCTTCTTTTATCTATTTTCCTCTTCATTTTGCTTTCTTTGGATTAAATTTGCTGTTCTATTTCTATAGTCTTGTTCCAAACATTTGAGAGTGCTACATATTTAAAACTTGCAAGTCACAAATAGATGTTGATTGAAATATACTACCTAGAAAAAGTACATTTTTAAAATAATAATATTTTAGAATATTTGTAAATCCATGGTTTTTATATGACTGAAATTTAGTAAAATTTTAAAAATGCCTAAATTTAATTATCATTGCACATGTCTGGGCATTCTGTTTTGGAATGAGAGTGTTTGAATAGATAAAAAATAAAATCACGCCTAAATCATAATTATATTTTCCAGGACAATTATTTTTTACTTCTTTTCAGCACAATCATTAATTATATTGATATAATTAAGAATTTTATGTAATTTTCTAATAACAAATTTAACCTTTTTATTGAAATATTATAGTTCTTAGATGGTTTTAAATTAATTTCAATTTGGAGGAATTTTACTCTACTGAGTCTAAGGCAACTGGATTGTCAATTGTCAAATTTAACCAAGAATTTTATATATATAAAATACACACACATATATATATAATCTTCAAGTACTGCAATGGAGTTAGATTTGATAGATTATTATTACTGCAAAAAATATTACAAAATATTGAATGTCCTAATGTAAATTATTATCACACAATTTACAGAGAGCAAATTCAAGCTTCCTCAGTTTTTTGTCCTATCCAGGCCTTCACCAGATTGGATGATGCTCACCCACATTGGGGAAGGCCACCTGTTTTACTCAATCCACCAATTCGAACGCTAATCTCTTTCAGAAACACCCCCATAGACACACCCAGAAATAATGTTTAACTAGATATCTGGGCATCCCACAGCCCAGTCAAGTTGACACACAAAATTAACTATCATACCCTTATTGCACACATTCTTGTGGAACTGTCGCTCAAACACCCTGCCTTCACCATTCAAGAAATGGAAGCATTCTCTAAGCCAATTAGGCTTCCTACTTCGAATCTTTCAATCTTGGTCAGTAGGATGCAAATTGTATACAGGCAGCAGTGGAGAGTGGGGCTGATTCACCCAAGTAACGATATTTGGAAAGGACTTTACAGTGATCAGTTCATCTTATTTACATGAATATTTACAGTGATTTACTCCATGTTTTCCTAATAATGGTTTGTGTTGCTTGAAATAAAAAACAAACCACCAAATAGTAACAACAGTATTTAGTTACAAATTAAGGATACTATTCAATTTATAATTTTCCTTTAAACTGTCAGACTACATCAAAGAAGAAGAATCAGTTTAATGATGATGTAAGTTTAAAACTCCTCTACCACATCTTAATCTCCTTTTCTAGCAAGAATGAAAAGGCGAGGCCTCAAGCTTAGGATTTAGGGCAAACAATAATATATGCTGCTAGAATTTAACGAAATTGTTATTATATTTTCTTCTATACTTCTGTCTATATTAGGTGTTAATGGTTTTCCATTTATGATATGTCACATAAAATTGCTTTAAAGAAACATAATTCAAATAAAAATATCAAATAAAAGATTGAGCAGTTTGAAAGGTGATATGGAAACAATCAAGAACATGTTTTGAGAATGACTGAAGTTTGGGAAACAGCCCAGTTGAAGGAATCTGGGCAGTGGCCAGTTCAGTGGTCAGTCTAACCCACTCTTGATCATACTCCCATGACCAACTCTCCCTTCTTCCCAAATTTCCCTTCAAAAAAATCTCAACTTCTTTTATTAATGCTTGTTGCCTTACTTTCGTAAGTTTCTTTCCTGATTATCTTCTTTGGAGTTCTCAGATTGACTTTGTCTAAGTTCTACATACATCAAAGGCTGACTCTGTACACAATAGAGCAGATTCTGCTATGGAATGGTTAAAACAGCAGGCCCTCCAAAAGTCATCCAAAAAAGCAAACGCTTCTAAGGCAGTTTATTTTTAATGTATAAATTAGTCAGAGAAAAAACGATTTTAAGTGTCTTTTGTGTGCACAAGGCCACCCTGCCATGCCAGATGAATCCCATCATCCAGAAATAGCTTAGTTGCATCCCAGTCACTGTGAAACCCTCAAGCTCACTTTAAGACAGGCACTAGGCTTTGAATGCATAGAAACTTTTGAAATGCAAGTGACTGCAAGATCTATCTTTCCTAGTTAGAAAAAGCTCTTCTGAAAATGGCTGTTCTTTATACCCCCTGCATACAATTTCTCCACATTCCTTCCACTCCCTCCCCACTATTTTGCTATGTTTTTGTTGGATCTTAACCTCCTTATAGTTCTTCTGTTTTTCATTTGTGGTAATGAAATCAATAATTAGACTAGGATGCGAATCCAACTAAAGTTGTCTTCTTTTTAAACTTGAGAATAAAACCAACACTTTGTTTTCATTTCTATTCTTCAGCAGTCTTTAATTGCATTTCTCAGGGAAATTTTATCAGAGTGTTCAATACTGATAATGTTGCCAATCTTATTCTCAAAGTTGGGGTTTTTCATATGGTCTGTGCTTGGCACTGCACTCTGCCTGATTTGGATTTTATTTGATCACTTTGGCTTCAACTGACATTGGGAGGCAAAGAAAACCAGCAATCAGCCTGCCATGAATTTGCCATGGGACCACATACTGCTGCAGAAACAAACATATAAATGTGCTGAGGAAACACAAATTCACAGCAGGCAGATTACAGCATGGTCCCCATGCACTATAGGCTTCAGGAAAAGTGAAGTCTGAAGCACGAGCATAGAATGAGGAAGGTGTCAGAGAGGCCTATGTACATTCTTCCTGAGATAATCCTTTTAAAAGAGAAGAAGCCACTGCACTTCTGTCACTAAAGGAAGGAAGGCAGTGTGACAAGGTAAACACAGTACTGGGCTAGAAGTTATGAAGACTAGGTGTGAGACCAAGCCCTGCCATTGAATACTTTTGTGGTTTGGAATAAGGCAGGCAACATCCCTGAGCTTTAGTTTCCTTTTCTGCAAATGGGAATAAGAACGATGGCCATAAATAACCCTTAGCATATTGTGAAGACCAAATATAAAAATGCTTATGAAAACTGCCTTATGAAATATAAAACTTTACAAGACTATATAAAATGGTCTAATTAATCATTATCTTAAAGTTATTAATAATAATAATAAAAAGTAAACACCTCGCTCCTGAGTTGGGCAAGCAGCAATTAGTATTCAAGCAGTATACGTATAAAGATAAATTTAAATGGCATCTAAATCTCACAGGAAATTTTTATGCTTTCATTTTCAAATAGGGTCTCTTCATGATGGATCATTCATTATTAGAGAGTTTCTCAGTGGAAAGAAAAAGATTATCCGTGGGAGAGATTGCAATGGAATAAGCTGATTTTAACATGCAAAATGGCTGTGTTTATGTATGTTTATAAAAATTCTTTAGTTCCTTCTCTAGATGTTCACTGAATATTCCTCTTCCCAGAAATCCATTTACTTTCTGCATTTTAATAATGCTGCTGTTTTCTGAACAGTTGTATAATACTGAGAGTATTAAGTACAAAATCAATAGAAGTATTTATGAAATCCAGACATGGCTACTAATAAAATGGGAGAATAAACAAGCAAGCTTAAAACAATAGGCTATATACTATTTGCCAAAGGGTCCTTGAACATTTAGTTCGTAGAGCAGGTAGAAACAGAACCAGACAATAAAAGAAAAACAAAACAAAACAAAATCATGTGTATAGAATAAACTTGGTTAGAGTGTTAGGAAACAGTCATGAGATAAACTACAACAACACACTACCAATTTTTTAAGTTACTTAAAAATTAAGTTAATGTTTAACTACTACAACATGGTGTGTGTGTGTGAAATGGTTCTATTCCATCATTAGTGAGGCATGAATTTTTGTTTTGTTTTTTATGTCAGTCGTATTAATATTATGGTCTGGCTAATTATAAAACACTAGGCAAATAAAAGAACAGATCTCCAAAACCACATGATTGTTCACAAGCAGTATTTGCTTCAACTGACTTTGTTTGATAATTTATACCACGTTTCTTTAGTTACCAATTCCATCTTGTTACAATCAAACCTTCTGTATCTCAGTGTTTTTAAAATACCCCTTGTAAATAGAATTTGGCTTAAAAAAACAAAAATCTAGTCAGGTAATTTTTGTCTTATAATTGGAGCATTTAATCCATTTACATTTAATATAGTTACTGATGAATTTGTGCAGTTGTTTTTTTAAGTTTACACTTTGAAATAATTATAGATTCACAGGAAGTTGCAAAGATAGTACAGAAAGGATTCTTGTACACTTCATTCACTTTACATCTTATATGATTATAGTATAATATCCAAACCAGGAATTTGACATTGGTACAATGTGTGTACATAGAATGCAGTTTTATCACCTGTGTAAGTTTGTGTAACCACAGTCACAAACAAAACAGAACTATTCCATCACCACAAAGGTTTCCCTTTTGCTACTCCTTTATAGTCACAGCCACCCCCTAAGCTCACCAGCCCTAAACCATGTTAAACACTAATCTACTTTCCATCTTTACAAATTTTTCATTTTGAGAATGTTATATAAGTGGAATCATACAGTGTGTAACACTTCTGAGATCTTTTTCAACAAGCATAATGCCCTTGATTCATGCGAATTACTACATGTATCAAATAGTTTCTTCTTTTTTAAAATTAATTTATTAAAAAAAATTTTTTTTTAATTTTTGGCTGCATTGAGTCTTCGTTGTTGTGTGCAGGCTTTCTCTAGTTGCAGCGAGCAGGGGCTACACTTCATTGCGGTGCTCAGGCTTCTCATTGTGGTGGCTTCTCTTGTTGCGGAGCACAGGCTCTAGGCATGTGGGCTTCAGTAATTCTGGCACGTGGGCTCAGTAGTTGTGGCTCGCAGGCTCTAGAGCGCAGGCTCAATAGTTGTGGTCCACGGGCTTAGATGCTCCGCGGCATGTGGGATCTTCCCAGACCAGGGATCAAACCGGTGTCCCCTACATTGGCAGGCAGATTCTTAACCACTGTGCTACCAGGGAAGTCCCTCTTCTTTTTTATTGCTTAGTAGGACTCCATGGTATGGATGTACCAAGTCTGTTTAACCATTCACCTATTGAGGGATATTTTGGTTTTATCCAGTTTTTGACTATTACAAACGAAACTGCTATGAACAATCATGTGTAGATTTTTGTGTGAAAATACATTTTCATGTCTCTGGGAGAAATGCCCAGCAATGCAATTGACAACATGTATGGTAAATGTGTTTAATTGTTTAAAAAACTGCCAAACAGATTTTCAAAGTGGCTGTACCATATTACTTTCCAATGTATGAGATCCATTTCTCTACATACTTGCCAGCATTTGATACTGTCACTATTTTTTTTATTTTTGCAATTCTAATACGTATGTAGTGATGTCTCATCTTGGTCTTTATTTTCATTTCCCTAATGTCCGGTCATGTTGAACATCTTTTCATGTGCTTATTTCCCATTCATGTATCCTCTTTGGTGAAAGGCCTCTTCATATCTTTTGCCCATTTTCTAATTGGATTGTTTTACTGTTGAGTTTTGAGAGTTCTTCTATATTCTAGATATGAGTTCTTTGTAAGACATATGGTTTGCAAATATTTCGTCCCAGTCAGTAGCTTGTCTTTTCATCCTCTTCATATGATATTTTGTACAGCAAAAGTTTTTAATTGTGATGCAGCTTATCAGTATTTTTTTTTATGGGTCTTGCTTTTGGTGTCATGTCTAAGAACTCTTTCCCCAAACTTTGGGTTCTGAATATTATATCCTATGATTTCTTCTATCAGCTTTATGATTTTATGTTTACATTTAAATCTGTAATCCATTTTTAGTTAATTTTTGCATGAGGTTTAGGTTCCTTTTTATTGGGGAGGCAGTGGATGTATATCCAATTGATTTAGCACCATTTGTTAAAAAAATTAGCCTTTGCCTATTGAATTGCTTTTGTACCTTTGTTGAACATCAATTGGCTATGTTTGTGTGGGTTCTGGGTTCTCTATTCTGTTTCATTGATCTAAATGTCTACCCTCTGCCAATACCACACAGTCTTGATTATTCTAGCTATATAGTAAAAGTCTTGAAATCAGGTAGACTGATTTCTCTCACTTTATTCTTTTTCAAAATCGTTTTAGCTATTCAGCTTTACCTTTCCATGTAAAGTTTAAATCTACTGTATTACTTGCTTCTTTCTATTTATCCCACCTGTTCTGTGTCTTTGTTTTGTTTTATGAAGTTATTTATTTGCTTCTTTCTTTTCTTCTTATTGGATTATTTTCTATTACTTTACCACCTCTCTCCATTAGCTTGGAATTTATATGCATTTTTATTATTTTTTCAGCGCTTACCCTAGAGACATAAAATAAATTAATTGGTACTTTACTCTCTTCCTAGACAATGGAAGAATCTTAAAACACTTTATTTCATTCTTCCAATTTAGATGACATTGTTATAATTTATTTTAATCCTCTCTCTATATATTAAATGACATAAAATTTTATTATTATTTTAAACAGATAACACTAATTTATTGAATGATATACTTACCATTTTTGTTTCTCTTGGGAGCATCTCTGAGCTTCCACATGGAGTCATTTTTCTTCCACCTAAAGAAGAATATTCACTTTTATTGCTTTCATTGTGGGTCTGATGGTGAAAAAGTATCTTACTTTTGTTTAACTGAAAATGTTTCTACTTCACTTTCATTTTCTAAGCATATTTTCCACAAGGGATTGATTTATTGGTTGATAGTTATTTTTTTCAATCAGGTACCAAGATTTTGATGATTCTGTTGTCAGCTCTCAGCATTATTGTTGATCCTTTACATTTACCTTGCCTTCTCGCTACTGACAACAAGAATCCTGCCTTCACTTGATTTCAATTTTGTTTGCCTTTTTTATTCAACAGTTTTACTACCATGTATCTAGATATTCCTTCTTTTTATTTATGCTGCCCAGGATTTTCAGGGCTTTGTGATGTGTCTTTCATCAGTTTTCAAAAGTTCTCAGCTATTCTCTTTTAAAATACTGCTCTTGCCCTGTTTTCTCTCTCCTCTTCTTTTGAGATTTCAATTACATATTTTTCACTTTCTTATTGTGTCTTCTCTTATGCTCTTTTCTGCATATTCCATTCCTTTAGTCACTCCATGACTCATTCTGTATAATTTATTCTGACCTATATTCCATCTCACCAATTCTTCCTTTAGTTGCATCTAATCTGCAACTAAACCCAACCATTGAGCTCTTATTTTGGGTTACTGTACTTTGAAACTTAGAACTTCAATATGATTACTTTTTAAAGTTTCTATTTTTTCCTGTCAGAATTCTCAGTCTTGTCTCTTTTTTCCTTGAACAATAAAATGTTAGTTATTTTAATGGTCTATGATAACACCAATATCTGGAACACTGAAGATCTATTTCTATTGTCTTGTATTTCCATTCATTCCTATTCATGTTTGTTATCTTGTCTCTGCATGTGCATGGATATTTTTTAACTATGTGCCAGATAGTTTATTTGTAATATTGTTTGTATAAGTAAATTAAGGACTAGGATGGTGTTATCTTCTATCAGAAAATATTTGTATTCATTTCTGTCAGTTGCCTGTTTGCACCATAATTCTGGTATCACCTCAGTTCAATTATAGGGGTTAAAAGGGATCCTAAAATGAGCTGCAGTTCCTTTGAGAACCTGTTCACTTTTGTTTGTTTACTTTTAATTTACCCTTTCTCCTAGGGTGCAACCCTTTGGGGCTCCAAACACAAGTAGAGTAAGATCCATCAGGCTTTGCCCCTCGACAGAACTTGGATTCTTTGTACTTTTAGCCCTTTAAACCTGTCACATGTGCTGTTCAGCCTCTTACCTGTCCATCTGAACCATCAAAAGTGGCCATAAACACTGGTCTCTATTCTCCATACATTCCTGTTCTCACCTATTTTTAACCACTTTACCCAGTAGGCTCATTGTCTACCTCACTTCTAGAACTTCTAAGGTGCTGACCCCTCCCTCTGCACCAATTATCATTCACACTGTCCTCTCTATGCTGCTGATGGATGCTAAGGGGCGGGGGGTGTCTCGACTTCTCTTGCCTCATATTTCTATGAGGAACTTCCTACTCCTTTTCCCTTGGCCTCTCTCTCCTCATTCCTTTCCCACACTTCCCTCTGGGAGGATGAGTGAGTCAGTGTGATGTGAGTTTGGGAGAAGCCTCTTGTGGGCTGTGCTCCCTTACCAAGCTGGTTGCCTGTACAGAGAGGGCATTGTATTTTGCTCTCAACCATGTGGGCTGTTCCCATCCCTGCAAAAGGAATTCCAGCAGATTTGAGTGCTAGATTAAATCCATTACGGAGAATAAAGAAAATATTAAATGTCCATTTGGCCACATAGTAAATTGTATTCTCTGATGCAACTTTTATACATAAAAAACCACTATTCTGGTCTTTTTTTTTTGGCTTCTGTCTTCTTTTTCAATAAGTTCCAAGCTCAGGAGGAAAAAAAAAGGAGTGTTATTGATTGATTCCCTTAAAAGCCTCCAAATGGCTATTCACCAAAAATCTCTCTTATAACTCATTGTACGGTGGAAGATCTTCATCCTAATTTTCATCAGTGTGTGTCATCACCCCAGGGTCATGCCTGCAGTTTGAAGCAATAGTACTGATACATCCAGCCATATGCTTTTTTTCCCCCATTGCCATATTCTGTTCACAGTATGAGATTAATGACATGTTTAGAGTCACAGCAAACTGAAAATAACAAATGTGAAGGTATTTCCCCAAAGACATGAGACATAGCATCATAAAATGGAACAAAAGCAACTGGCAACCCGTGTGTTCTACCCACAGCTATAATATCAAAGTTTACCTTCTCTGAACAAAGTAACCAAATTATTAACTACAGTTTACTTTTTTACAGTATGTGGGTTTTTTAAAATAAAATATTACATAGCCACCAATGAGACCTGATGTCATCTAAGCCAAGGGAACTGTTTCCCCAACCCAGCTAGAACAAAAGAGCCTGAACAATATGAACAGTAGTGCAGACTTGGTCCTTAAACCCACAAACTGTGTTTATATAGACAAAACCATAGATAAAACTTTTATATTAAAACTTTTCCATGAGCTTTAATTTTCCTTTTTTTTTTTTTTTCTTTTTAGAGAACTTCTGCTTATTTGCAACTATTTCTGGGCCACAGCCGTATTCCAACAGAGCGCTTTGGCAACAGCCTCTGTTGTGGTCAACAACTCCATCTGCAGCTGGGGTTTCTTAAAAGAAGTGAGTAGCATTTGCCTTATAATGCTCCAGCAACAAAACAAGGAAAACTTCCATGGGAATCAGATGGTCACGGAGCTTCCCCCATCTCTCTCCTTCCCTTACTTCATGCAATCAGGGGGGTCAAAGCCACTGGTGCACATTTCAGCAAGTATGTCACTCACAGCACAGCTAATACATAGATACAATCCTAACCACTAGGCTCTGAAACAGATCGTGGGAAACTTCATTGACTAAAGTGATTGCAGGATTAATAAACTGAGTGTTTCAAGTTGGAAGTCTTGTTACAGGTTAAGACTGTATCCCCCTGAAGTAGAGACATGACTCAGGATGGGCATCTACTTGTATGTGTATTTGGTGGGGAGTGGTTCAGCTACAGAATTTGCCCAAAGACCACAAAGCCATGGAATAAATAAACAAATATCTATCTTTGCCTTAACTATAGCCACCAAAACAAAGCAAAACCAAACAACAACCAAAAAAGAAAACATAGTTTTTTGGCAAAGCAGTAATTTCTGAATTAGGAGTCAGAAGTAAGTAAGAAGACAGAAGTCATGAGACTTACAAGGTAAAAGTCACAACTAGCATCTTAAAATGTGGGAGTCTTGTCTGGCTAATCCAAGTTGAACAAAGTCACAATAAGAAATCAACCTAAATATCAAAAAAAAAAATGCTGAGTTACAAAAAACAAGATTGTGAAAATGTAGATGACAGACTAAAATTTAACCTAATATCTCAAGATTTTGCCATCTTCTAATAAACTTCAAACACCAAAACAACCAAGGAAACTTCATTGAGTCACGATAAGTTTAAATAATTATCATGTTGGAATCAGAGAGATGGAAAAGCCTGTGAGAAATGTCTTGAAGCTGAAAAAACAGGCCATAGGCTTTTTGTTTCTTCTTTAAAAAACTAATCTTTTATTAATGATATTTTAATGTGAACCTAAAAAATTTTCTTGCAGGGTCAACCTCTTATTGCAAACATCTGCCTTCACTTTGAGGAACTTGGTGACATTACCACCACTAGTGTACTCCAATGAAGGTCAAACACTTCTACTTTTGATGAGCAACATTTTTCAAAACTCACATTAGGCAAAAGGGCATTTCTCACAAGAAAAACATGCTGTTAGCTTTGACAAAGGGCTGTTTGTGAGGTTGCCTCCTGTTTGAATTGCCCCATAGTAAGACAGATGCTGGAAAGGGAAGTTCAAGAATCGTTCGAATCCAGATCCACTTTTGGTTACTTCCTCTGCTTGCTTCCAACACAGCTGCAGAGAATAAAACAAAAAGAGGAAATGGGGACACCCAGACTGAATATTATTGCCTTCAGCAAAAGCCTTTAGAAAACCCTCTCAGGAACCTGTGACATCACAGAGATGTGTCATCTTCCATATAGAACTTTGCCCCAAAAGCAGCATTTATGCAATTTCTTAATGCAGACAATTGCTGAAATACAGTTAGCATACAAGGCAATAACTTAAGAAAAAGGCAACACTTAGGCAAAGTCTTTCCAGGAATTAAAATGTTGTTGTTGTTGTTTTTTCATTGATTTATTTTTGGCTGCATTGGGTCTTCGTTGCTGCTAACAGGCTTTCTCTAGTTGTGGAGAGCGGCAGCCTACTCTTCTTTGTGGTGCGCGGGCTTCCTATTGCGGTGCTGGACCAGGGATCGAACCCGTGTCCCCTGAACTGGCAGGCGGATTCTTAACCACTGTGCCACCAGGGAAGTCCCTAAAATGTTGTTATTAACTCAAACAATTTTTCTTTTAACCAACCAAATAAACAATGGCAAGATATGGTAAACTTTGCCCCAGAGAAAGAGACTCACAGTAAAACTCCGGACTGAATGTCAGAGGCTTGGTGCTTTAACTCTTCAGTAAGACTATGGGTAATCTTCCTAAACTTACTTCATTCCTCTGAATCTTGGTATCCTGATTTTAAAAAAGGGGGGGGGGTTGGACTTGATGATACTTATTGTTTCTAGGCATCTGTGACTGATGTCTCATGAACACATAGAAATAATATACTTAGATGTAACTCATTATCGCTACCAATGCCCAACTAATACTCCCTCTTTCTCCAGTAATTCTTCAATTTAGAATGGACCAGTTACCCTGTTTCCATAGCTAGAAACCTGTCAGCCATCCTCTCCTATTCTATTTTTCATAATACAGTCTTCCCTTAAGTTTTTCAGTATCGTTTCGCTACATATTTTTATTTTGTGAAAACTTAGTCCTGTAAGTTTAATATCTAAATCTCTTGTTGAACTATCCATTTTTATCAACCTTCTCAGTCAAATCCTTAGCTCAGATCTGTCCGCTCTTATTCAAGCTCTGGCAAGAGTCTTCTAGCTGGTCTTCAGCCATTATGTCGCACTATATTGCATCCCCTTACTACCTAGCTTTTTCAAAACCACCTGAGTTTCTTCTTTAAAGGTGCATACTATATATTCTCTCCTACTTAAAGCCCTTCAGTTATTCCTCACTGGACACAGAATAAAGTCAAAGCACATTATGCAAAGTCTTTCAGCACCATTTCCCACAAACACTCCACCCACACTGCAAAAACTCCTGATTTTCAATAATCTCCTGAATACTTTGAAACGTCTGTATATAGTGTCCTAAAGGCCTTGTAGATATAAATCTGTCCCTCAAGATTCAGCTGAAACATCAGCTCTTGGGCTTTTACTGCTAGTTTGCCCCTCTTTCCTGCAGAATTCACTCCTGGTATTTGCTTCTAAAGGGAGGAAGTTAAGCAGCGCAAAGAGACATAAGGGTTAGACATGTCTTCCTCTCTCTCTACACTAACAAAATTGAACTCCTCTCAAGAAGAAGAAGTAGAAAAAGAAGCCACCATCCAGAAACAATGGTGAGTTGACAACTACAATCCCTTAACTTGTTCAAATACTCCATGGATATATGGAAAGATACATTTAGTTTCTCTCTTATTATCAAGAAAGAAATATTATAACTTCATAGTTGAATATCACTCTGAATATGTCAGTACCTAGACAACCATGCTTTGAGGCCTAGAAAAATTAGTATAATTTATAAGTGCAGAGTGCTAAGGAAACAATCACACTCTTGAAACTGTGTCCCCGGGGGTGTTACTGCTATGGTTTTAATTAGTCTCAGGGAGGTGATAAGATATTGAGTATCTAGAAACTATAGAAAGGATACTCCTAAGAGACAAGAAAAATGGTGCAGAGGTTGCTATGAGACCATGAGAAAGTTAAACTTTCCTGGGTCTCAACTTTCTGTCCTGAAAATGTGGGGAACCCAATTAGAAGATGAATAATGACATGGTGACCTCTCCTCCAATCTGCAGAAAAGTTTGCAGCAGTGGTTCCAGAACTAAGTGTGCACTTCTATAGGACAAAGGTTTAGTTAGGGTGGCCATACTTCAGTTGCCTAGTTTGCTTAGGACAGTACTAGGTTATGCAAGCTGTCTTAATATAATTATTTTAAAAATGCCTCCTTATACTTTTTAGAATGTCCCATTTTAGGTGAGAAATTATATAATAACTGTAGTATGGGTTTTAATTTTTTCCCTGAAAATCATTAGGAATTACATACATGTCTGGCTTTTGCTAAATTCACTGATTAGGGAAAAGATTGGGAGTTGGGAGTTGGACTGGAAAACTTTTAAAATCTCCTAAAAAACATGTTTCCTTTTTGTGATTTTCAATCTTTTAGCATAAATCAAAGATTCATATAGTCTTTTAAAAATATTTTCCAGGTTTTATTTACTTTGGTTTAAGTTTACAGAATTCCAGTGGGACTCTATTTATTTTTTCAAAGAATATTCTTTTTGTACTCCTCCATTGAAAGCTTCCTTGTTTAGGGAACTCAGCAAAATATATATATCATTTTACCATGTGTAGGGTTGATAGCATTTAATTAGGAAAACCAGGAGTACCAAAGGACATTTTCAAAGCAGCACCTCAGGTAAGAGACCCCCTCCCCACCTCTGCTGCAACTAATGGTTCTGCAACTCATTTTATGCTCATTGCATTACAGAATTTCCCCTAGAGAATACAAAATTCAAATCAGATGAACAGATGCTCACAAATGAAGGTACTCCATGTACAAACCTACAGCAATCATGAAGTGGCAGGTAGAGAGGAAACAAAGGAAGAAACACACAAGAAACTCAAACCATTAATTTCTTGTCTCTCTTTCCCCTTATCTCTTCTCATCTCCATGGTCCTCTCCCCTCCCTTCTGCCATTATTACTGCCCACCATTACACGATTTTTCCTATAACCTCTCAGTTGCCATAGACAGAGAGCTCTGCTTTCTGGCAGACAGTCACAACTGAGTTAGTGAGGGAAATATGTTTTCAGATGCCAGAAGTCAATCTCTTTCTCTCTTCCTCTCTTCACAATCATGGAACTTGCTCTCAGTGGTCTGATTGAGAAATAGAGCTCATAAATACTGAACATTGCTTTTTTAGGCTATGGTTCAGCAAACAGAGAAACTGGCTTTATCCTGGACAGAAATGTTTCTGTGACAACACTGGTCCCCAGTTCCTTCCCCTTCAGACGTTTTTCTCTCCAGATCACAGGCTTTGACCCAGGCTTGTTAGCCAAGGGTCATTCAGGCTCATCTTCACTCAAATCCGAGGTCCCAACCACTGCTTCCCAATCTTGACCCCAATCAAAACGTGCCCATCTGCTTCTGCATCCCAACCAAGCATCTAATTTCCGCCCAGGGAATAGAAAATAAGCTATCCACGCTGATGTGCCTGATAAGGACATACATTCATATCCTGTTATCTACATTTATATATCTATTTTAAAAAAACCTTCCTTTCACGGGAGTTAGTCCTTCTTACGTGAAAAATATTGCAGAGATCTCAAGCAACAGTGCCTCTGAAAATCTTCTGCCTCTCTGTATATTAGAGTAGATGTCACTGTCTCATGAAAAACAGCCACAGTTCACCAATAAACACTTTAATGAACGCTTTTTTGGGGCACATTATTTCCTTCCATCCTCCTGTCCCAGTTGAATTTTAAAAGATATGTTTGTTTTTACAAAACAATAATGATTTCTCATCTTTATTGTGGAACTTATAGAGAAATTATAAAAACCCATGTTCGTCTGTCCTCCATCTTTCTTTGCATCACATTATTTTACTTGTTAAACAATGCTTTAAAATGCCCTAGATTTATTTTTTCTACTCCAGTTAGAGCAGCTCAGCGTTTGTCTCAAGAGAGCCATTCCTCAGCTGCCTTATCTGTGTCTGAGAACCTCACCAGTAGACTCGTGGCCGCATGAGGTAAGGTCATTCAAGCTCATCTTGTCGAATTTGTCATAACCCTGAGATTTCACACAACCGAATTTCCCCTTGTGCATTCTTAGCAATGCCACACAACAGGGGATTTTAGAATGTGATATGCACTATCGTAGTCTCTAAATCGAGTGGGTGTTTCAACAAAATTTCCAGCATTGTAAAATTGTGAAGCATAAAAATAAACAGATGAAAAAAATTGTGGCTCACCTCACTTATTCTATCTCAAGGTGGAAAATTCACAGCAAAAGGAAAGAAAATCTTTTTTACCCATGGTAGGGGGTTGGTGGCAGGAGGGTGTGAGATGGCATAAAAGCCACATTTCCTCTAGCTATCCAGAAAACATCTTTGTTTACCACTGTAGTGTTGCTAAGGCAACAGCAGCTACTCATGACATCACGTGGAGAAGGCTATCACAGGCACGACAGCACTGTTGTTTAAATGTTATACTGAGTCTTGTCCTTCTCTGTCTTTCCCATTCCCTAAGGGAAACATAAAAGGATGGCTGGTAGCCAAAGACTGTAATAAAAGAGGAAAACCAGACTGTAGCCTATATTCAGCTACATGTGGATCATTCTTATTTTATTTTTAGACCAATAGTGATGAGTCAATTGTGCTTTAAGGTTAATAGTTGAAGTTTGCGTACATCTACACCCTAACCTCCTCACCTGCCATGTCTTTCCCAAAAATCTCAAAACAAAACAGTAGATTCTGTTGTCAATGCTGAAGAAGAACGGGAAACATCCTGAACCTTTTCTGGATCACCTCAAACCAGCAGGACATACCTTTGTACACTGCCGTGTTACCACGGCTTATCTTTTTTATATTTCTCTCTGGCCTTGACTCCCTGTGGTCCCAGAAACCCAAGTATAATAGAACATCATTCTCCCTATATAACTGTCCCCTGCCAGCTTCCATACAATGCTCCTGAGGAAAACTTTCTGGCCATTACCCTGAAAATGTAGGAAGGACTTAAGCCAACTGTCAGGAAGAAGTGCACAGATGTAGTGATGTCCAGTGGTGTGTACATGGGGAAGCCGGTGGGAGGAGCAGCAGCAAGGAAATGCCAGTGAGTTGAGGTACAAGGTTCTGCAATCTCGATCAATATGCTTTCTGCATATAGCCCTTAACACTTTTAGATTTCTTTGAAATATCTGGAAGATTCTTGAGAAGGAAAGTGCCTATGTCCCTACTTGGCTCTCTGAGAAAATATGAGTCTGTGTACTGGAGGGAATGTAGATTGTAGACTTGGGAACAAGCTGACACATTGATTAACTGCAGTTCACTCTAGGTGCCCAGAAAGGAATGCAGAGGATACTGTTGGCTCCCTACACACAGGACAAACCTTGCATGGTGCCAGGGAGATCATGCAAAGCTCAGCTTCACACAGATCCTCAGCACAGGTCTAGGGGAGAGGACTCTGCAAAAAGTGAAGCAAAATGGTTTATAAAGTGAGAGGAAGCTTTGAGAGAGAAATGAAGTTGTCATGACAGTTATTCCAACGATAAGTATTACTTCTGTGAGGCATGTGGTGTTTTAGTAAAGAATCAGGCAAAGTGGGCAATACATTTACAACGGTGAGGTGCCAATGCATCATCAGTGGTAGCATCTAACCACGTGATTCCTTAAAGCACCAAGGGTGCTGGATGTGGGGCTTCTCTCTGTTCTATAAACCCTTCACTGGGGTTGGTCCTGTACAAAGTGTATGTCCAACACTCTCTCTTCATTGGGTTCCATTTTGCCAGTCTGGAGGCACTTACTGCCCTTCTGTTGTCCACACACCTCACACCATTGTCAGAACCACCCATCATGCCATTCCTGGATAGACGCCCAAGTTTCTAATCTTTACTGCCTCTATTCCATGTTTAACTCTCCAAGATCTCAACCTCATGACATACAACTTTCTTCTTTGCAAGGTGATGGTGAGAGGTGTGTAACCATAGGCCTATATTTGGAGTAACTGTGGTCATTTTTACCATTCAGTTCACAAAACAGTTCACTATTTAACAAATCTGCTCAAATTGCTAACCCTGCATTGAGTACACAGCATTCAGGGTCTTAGGACAATATATGGGAGAACTCTACTTGGAAATTACTGACTTAAGGAAAAATCTAGAACCATAGCTCCTTCCTCCATCTAGGTAGGAGGAAGTTGTCCACACTGTATGTGGGCCTAAAAGTGATAGCTGTAACACATTTTTTTTGTTTGTTTAATATATATATTGCAACATTTTAAGACACATTTCTCTTAAATGGAAAGTGAGAATGGATATAGTCTTGCTATTTCAAACCCATGTATTTTGAAAAGGCAGAGAAAATAAACTCTAAATGATAAAAAAGGAAGTTATGATTTTGAAAAAGATGAACATAAGTTCTTATTTTTGTAAATTATTGCTTTCTGCAGAAAGAGAAAAAAATGTTTATGACATCTTGGAAGAACAGTGCTTCATTAAGGGTTATTTATTTATTTATTTTGCAATCCCTATCAAAATACCCAGGACATTTTTCACAGAGCTAGAACAAGTAATTTTTAAATTTGTATATTAAGACAAAAGATCCCGAATAGCCAAAACAATCTTGTGAAAGAAGAACAGAACTGGAAGAACCACACTCCCTGATTTCAGACTATACTACAAAGCTACAGTAATCAAAAGAGTATGTGTCCATCAGTAATCAAAAGAGTATGTGTCCATCAATCAAAAGAGTATGTGTCCATCAATCAAAAGAGTATATGCAGGGCTTCCCTGGTGGTGCAGTGTTTGAGAGTCTGCCTGCTAGTGCGGGGGACACAGATTCGAGCCCTGGTCCAGGAGGATCCCACGTGCCGCGGAGCAACTGGGCCCATGAGCCACAAGTACTGAGCCTGCGCGTCTGGAGCCTGTGCTCCACAACAAGAGAGGCTGTGATAGTGAGAGGCCCGCACACCGCGATGAACGGTGGCCCCCACTTGCCACAACTAGAGAAGGCCCTCGCACAGAAATGAAGACCCAACACAGCAAAAATAAATAAATTAATAAACTCCTACCCCCAACATCTTCTTAAAAAAAAAAAGAGTATATGTCCATAAAGATGTGGTATATATATATACAATGGAATACTACTCAGCCATAAAAAAGAATGAAATCTTGCCATTTGCAACAACATGGACGGACTTGGAGGTTATTATGCTAAGTGAAATAAGTCAGACAGAGAAAGACAATGATGTCATTTACATCAATATGTGGAATCTAAAAAAATAAAACTAGTGAATATAACAAAAAAGAAAGAAACAGACCTATAGAGAACAAACTAGTGGTTACCAGTGGAGAGGGGTAAGTGGGGAGAGGCAAGATAAGGATAGGGGATTAAAAGGTACAAACTACTATGTATAAAAATAATACGCTACAAGAATATATAGTACAACACAGGGAATATAGCCAATATTTTATAATAGCTATAAATGTAATATAACCTTTAAAAATTTTGAATCATTTTGTTGTACACCGAAACTTATATAATTCTGCACATCAACTATAGCTCAATAAAAATATAATACTTATGCCATAAGACTAAAGTCTATAAAAAAGAGCTGCTGTAATTAAATGAGTGAGTAATGAACTGACCATATTGTATAGCAAAAAAAAAAAAAAATTAAATAAGAAATAGCATAGCATCAAATACCTCCTCTGCTGCCCATCTACAGTCTAGATCACACACATCATAACATGATTTTCTATTTATTAAAGAAAAGATGAAGAAAAAACTTGCTCTGGTTTTTAATATACATTTCCAAAATAAAACAAATGAACAAAAAATTATGTTTTTAATGAGGAATAGATTATTAGTGAATAATCATATAAAGTTAAGGCTAAAAATAGTTGCCATAATGAAAAATTGGTTACATACTGACATCTTTAAAAGAAAAGCCAAAAATTATATATTTTTAAGCTTTGTTAATTATATTTTAGGCTTATATTATTCTTATTTATCAGCTCTGATTTTCATGTAAGCAATTATTATATCACATCTCTTTAATTTTGTTCCAAACAATTGATTCTATAAATTCAAGTGTGGGATTTGTATTTTCCCTATTAAATTACATTTTATGAAAATGCCACATTATTCATGTTAACCTGATGTTATAAATGCTAAGAAATTTTTTGTCCTATTCACCTAATAACTCTCAGATTTTTATTTCTTCTCTGAAAGTCAGAAGACTAATCAACAGTTCAAGAAAGAAGAATAAGTACAATGGAGAAAACTTGCTAATACCCTGGATGAGTAGTAATAGGTTGATTGCTGAAGAATAATAAGGGTCTACCTTATAACTCCAAGGATTCTTCTTTTTGTTTTTTTGCGGTACGCGGCCTCTCACTGTTGTGGCCTCTCCCGTTGCGGAGCACAGGCTCCGGACGCGCAGGCTCAGCGGCCATGGTTCACGGGCCCAGCCGCTCCGCGGCATGTGAGATCTTCCCGGACCGGGACACAAACCCGTGTCCCCTGCATCGGCAGGCGGACTCTCAACCACTGCGCCACCAGGGAAGCCCCTCCAAGGATTCTTTTGCATAAAATTTTTTGTATCTTTTATTGTGATGTACAAGGAACTCCCATTATACCCATTACCCAGATTCCACAATTGTTTACATTTTGCTCCATGTGACTGATTTCTGTCTGTCTCTCTATTTGTGCATGTATGTACACGTTTTTTCTGAACCATTTGACAATAAGTTGGAGACAATGTATTTCTTTACCCCTAAAACTTTTAGGTTGTATTTCCAAGGAGCAAGGACATTTCCTTACATAATCCCTGTATAATTACCACAATCAGGAAACTTAACATTGATATCTGAATGTTATGGACTGAATGTTTGTGTCCTCCACCAAATTCATATATTGAAGCCTTAACCCCCAATATGATGATATTTAGAGTTGGGGTCTTTGGGAGGTCAGTGAGATCATGCGGATGGGGGCCAGGCCCAACTGGGTAAATGCCCTTTAAGAAGAAACACCAGACAGCCTCCTCTCTCCACCTGCCCCCCCCCACCTCTCTCTCTCTCTTTCTCACTCCCTTCTCCTTTCCCTCTTCCTCTCCCTTCATGCCATTTGCAACCCAAGGGCAGATTTCTCACCAGAAACTGACTATAGTGGCATGCTGATCTTGGACTTCTAAGCCTCCAGGACTGTGAGAAAATAAATGTCTGTTATTTAAGCCACCCAGTTTATGGTATTTTGTTATGTAAGCTCAAGCAGACTAAGACACTAATCCACAGTCTATATTCAAATTTTATCAACTGTTCCAATAATGTCTTTTATAGCTGCTTTCTCTTCCTTCCTTAGTTCAGGGTCCAACTTAGGCTCATATGTTATAAGTAGTTGTCATGTTGCTTTAATCTCCTTTGATCTGGAAACTTTCCCCTAACTTTGTCTTTCATGACCTTGAAATTTCCTCTTTCTTTGTCTTTCATGACCTTGACATTTTTGAAGTGTACAGGTCAGTCACTTCATAGAATGCCCCTTGGTTTGAGTTTGTCTGTTGTTTCCTCGTGATTATGTTCAGGTTATTTGCTTTAGCAGGACTCTCATGGAAGTGATTGGTTGTCCTTCCTTGCATCATATCTGAAGGTATTTGATGTAGGTGGTCCCAGTATTCATGATGTTTACTTTGGTATGTGCCAGGTTTCTAGACTGGAAGATGCTTTTTGTCACACTACAATTAATAAATGATTTGTTTAGAGATAAGTGAAGCCTATGTAAATGTCCTGGTTCATCAAAATTTTACACACAAGTTTTACCCACCAGCATCCAATGATGGTTTTCTAACTCTGTCATTTCTTCTACATTTATTGGTTGCCATTCTACAGTAAAGAAGAACAGCTCTTCCTTCTGTTATTTTAATTTAAATAAGAAAGGACTTATGAATTTTTATTTTATAAAATGGACTGTAAGTATAACTATTGTTATTGTTGTTATTATATTTTGATGCTTAGATTGTTCCCATATCTGCCCAGTGGAAGCCCCTTCAAGCTGGCTCCCATGTCCTTTTGACATGCCTCTGTCATTCTTTGGGCACTTTCTTATTTTCTGCCACAACAAGATGTTCCAGTCTCATCTTGTTCTTTCCTGCTCCAGTTCTAGAATCAGAAATTTCTCCAAGAAGCCATGATCCTCCTTCCTTTTAGTGGAGAAAGGTAATTAGATGTCAAGATCATCTGGGCATTAGGTGTGCTCTTGGCTATAAGTGTGGCTTTGTTTCAAGGCTTCTCAGCAGACAGAGGTGTACACACACACACACACAGTTAGTTTCTTTACCTCATTCAAAAATTGAGAGTTAATTCTCCTTCATTTTGTTTCCTTTCTCCTTTCCTTTTTCCCTTTTCTTGTCTGGCTTCCATTCTCTATCTTTCTCCCTTTATTTTACTTCTTTCTTTCTTTTCCCATGTTTATTCACAGTCTCCTTGCTTATAGTCAAGAGAAATGAATCTTAGAGTTTTCCAGGCACAGAAATCATGTATATCTCTCATTTATTCAAGAAAGAATGGGGATAGATAGGAGAGATGCTGCAGACTGGAAATGTCCCAGAAAGAGAGCATGCTGGTGGCCCTCCGAGCCCCTTGTTCTCTACCAAAAGAATGAGGAATGTTGTTCCTGGCAATTGTCCTTTGCAGCATTCCTTGGCCTGGACGTAATCACTACAGAGAAGTGAGAGGGACTCAGGCTTAATTTTAAAAACATCTTGGACCTATGTCTCCCAACAATTAAACATGACCTTAAAAAAACAAAAACTTTGCTGTTTGAAGAAATTACACCACTTTAACTTGTTTTAAGATCCTTGAATAAAAGATTCATAGACTAGAGTAGTACTGACAAAGAAGCAAAATATTTGGGATTCATAATTTGACAGAAAATGGCTTTCTACTTTAACTACCTAAAGGTCTAATTAAAGGGGGTGATTTTTTTCCCTCATACAATGGTAGGTTCTGATAACTGGGTGTGAAAATAAAATATACATACCTGGTGCAAATGTAGGGCTCAAAAGTCAACCTTTCTGTACAAATTCAGGGCTCATAAAACCAAGGTTCCAAATCTGATACACTTTTCAAAAATATTCTAAAGGGTTCATCTAGGTTGATTTGTCCGCCTTATTCTTGACCTTATGGCTTTTACCAAGTCACAGATTCACAGAATTTTAGTCAAAATTATGCAGTCCTACCTTCTCAGTCTATGCTTACTTTTATTTATTTACTTATTTATTTTTGGCTGTGTTGGGTCTTCGTTGCTGTGCGCGGGCTTTCTCTCCATTGCGGCAAGCGGGGGCTACTCTTTGTTGCGGTGCGCGGGCTTCTCATTGCAGTGGCTTCTCTTGCTGCGGAGCACTGGCTCTAGGCACGCAGGCTCAGTAGTTGTGGTGCACGGGCTTAGTTGCCCCGTGGCATGTGGGATATTCCCGGACCAGGGCTCGAACCTGTGTCCCTGCATTGGCAGGCGGATTCTTAATCACTGTGCTACCAGGGAAGTCCCTACGCTTACTTTTAAAGGAATCCTTTACTATGACAATTTTAACACGCAGAGACTATTGAGAATTTTACATCACTTTGAATAAAATCCTTTCAGTGCCTACAGTAAGGTGATAAGTCAATTAGCTTTCAAATATTTCAATCAAGCATTCCTTTAGCTTATTTATTGACACCTGACCATGTGCAAGGACCAATGTACGTGCTGTGGATGTAGAAGCCTGGCTGGTGCATGGAGATTAGATGGCAGGGGATCATGGATAGAAGCAGGGACACCAGTTTGGAGGCTATTGCAACAACAGCTTATGCAAACGGTAACCGACATGGACTAGGAAGATAGGTAAGGTAGTGGGTTAGCTGGGATTTAGATATATTTTGTCAGAACTCACAGAATATGCTAATAGACAGGATGTTGAATGTGAGAAAAAGAAAGAAGTCAAGGGAATTTCCTGGTGGTACAGTGGTTAGGATTCCCTGCTTCCACTGCTGGGGCATGGGTTTGATCTCTGGTTGGGGAACTAAGATCCCACGAGCCATGCTGCGTGGCAAAAAAAAAAAGTCAAACATGACTTCAGGATTGTATTTGTTTTTTAGCCTGAAAAACTAGAAGAGTGAAAATTGTCCTGCATATTGGAGAGAAAGACTAAGGGAGAACACACTTGGAATGGGAAAGAAGACAAGCGTGTTTTGTGGGAATGATCATTTTGAGATGAGTATTCTGTTTCAAAGCGGAGGTGTGTTAAGTATTCCAAGTGGATACTTAAGTGGGGTTCCATGGAGGGAGTATGACTGGAGAAGTCATCAGCTTATAAATAGGATTTTATAGCATCAGACTGGGACCCAAAGGTCTATTTTTAACTGGCATTTCTTGAATCCTTACTGTGTGCCAGCAACTGTTCTGAGTGCCTTGCATGCATTGACTCATTTAACTCTAACAGAAGTTCAATCCAATCAGGTAAATACTTTTATTATCATTATTTACAAATTAATAAACTGAGAGCAAAGAGACTATGTAATGTGTCTCAAGTTGCATTGCTAGTAGATGTCAAAGCAGAATTTGTATCCCAATAGTATGAATCCACAATCTTGCTGTTAATCATTATGCTGCTCTTATTTATGTGATATGATCCTGCCCAAAAGAAACTTATGATTTAGTTGAAGAAATAAAAGTTGCACAAATGAAAAATACTAAAGATTAGTTAGGTATTAACATATTTTGGCATTGACTATGAGGCAAAAGAGTTTAGAATATGTGTGAACTTCCAAGATAATGGGACACAGCAGTGATTAGTGGCTTCATTATGATTAAATTACATGCTGGAGATCTGAAAGAATTTTGCAGGTTCCATAGATATCCAGTTATAGATTAGCTTAGTCATGGGCATTATCAAGCTCATAATGACTAATTATTTAGATATTGTGCACACCTTGCCCTACTGCCTAGCACTTTTGTAAAATCTGTCATTTAAGTCTTTTGTAGTCACCCGTCATAAATAGCAATGAAGAGCGCTACTTAAAGATTCATTGCATTAACCCCTTGTCTTCTAAATAGACAATTATAGTGTTCACTTCATTCTACATAATAAGCAAGAACTTAGGAACCTTGTGGGAATTTCAGTTAACTCAACAGATATTTATGGAGCACCAAACTGAGATTGGTAATGTACTTAGCCCTGTGAGATATCTTTGCCCCAAGATTTTGCAAGCTCTATGCCAAATTGTGCTAGTTAATTTCCCTCCTTTGAATATAAAGCAGGGGTCTCTAACTTTCTGATGAGGAAATACTTTTACTTTTCCTATACAATGATGACCACTTAACTTGAACCCTGCTGTTTGATATTGCCTTTGCTGACAGTGTTGAAAGTTTGTGTTATAAGAACAGACTTCCTAGAAACATTTTCCAACTCAAAGAATTACTTGAACAGAGTATTGTCTACAGTAGCAATGAATGTTTCTCTTGTGTTCTAGGGATTGGCCCATGGACCAATCCAGCCCATCAGTTTTTGCTTGGCCCATGAGCTAAAAATGTTTTTCCATTTGAGTAGTTGAAAAAAAAAGAAGAATATTTCACGATGTGGGAAAATTATATGGAATAAATTATATGAAATAAACTTTTAAAATAAAGTTGTATTGGAACATGCTCATCCATTTACATGTTATCTATGGCTATTTTTGCACTATACAACAGCAGAGTTGAGTCTCTCATGACAGAGACCATATGTCCTGCAAATGCTGATCCTTTACAGCAGAAGTTGCTAGCCCCTGCTCTATATACTTGAAAAAAGAGTCAGTCAGAACATATTTTGGAATATAAAACAGTTATTCATTATTATACTTCTGTCCTTGAAGATCATAGCCCTATGTGGTAAAGCCTAGTCAAAAGTAAGAGGACCATTTTTATCAATGAGTTAGAAAATAGAACAACGCTGAAGCAAACCAACAAGTCATCACTTTAAAAAATTTAATTTGATAACAGTCCTAGAGACAGCCAAATCAGAGTTACCACTGGCTTCTTTCTAATGACTCTCTACTCTTCCTTTAAGAGGACTCATTCCTAAATGTTTTCAGATGGAAAATTCCAGGGCTCTACATATGCACTCATACTGGACATTTTTTCTGTAGAAGAATGTGGAGAAGAAGGCTTTATCGTCTAAGGACAGAGCCCTTGGACTTAAAACAAAAGCAAGATGATTAATTTATAATTGCATAAGGCTCTGACTAGTCAGAATATTTAAAAATTTAACTATCTTTTGTCATACCCACAACTTAAGTTGGCAAATAACGTATATTTATGTTTGGTTTGAAATGAGGAAACTGAGGCCCAGAGCATCACTGCTGTATAATTTTTTAAAAAGCACTGTGGTTAGAGTCAAAATCCCTGATCTTCCCGCTCAACTCTCCAAACAACAGTATCCCTTATCTAGAAACAGAAATAGGAACCCTTGACCAGCTAACCTCACTGGGATGTTTGTTGTAAGGTCAAATGAAATATATATGAACATGCTCTGAAAATGCCGTAATACATGTTATAAAAAGAAGAAGAAAAGAAAGAGAAGAAAGGAAAGTAATTTGCTTAGATCAAGTAACTCTTGGATAACTGGGGGTATTCACCTGCCTTCCAGCCCTGTGTTCATCCCATTAGCCAAGGTTAATGGAGGTGAAAATAAAAATAATTTGCTATAGGAACCCATGCTTTTGGCCATCAAATGTTTTAAGCTTACTCGGGACAAATTTCATACCAGAGGGACCTGTGACCCACAACTGCACTGCTCTCACCTCTTTCCTCTAGCAAGAGAAACAAAAGCTTTACACCCATTGTAACAAATGCCATCAATTCAAGATTTCTTTTTATAGCACGGATGCTAATATCATGAGTGTCAACACAACAGTGTTCCAGATGCCACTCAATCTACGTATTATTTAATAAATTGCAAATGTACTTTACTGAATAATATAATTGATAAAATCACCTTATCTTTGGACTTCAATGAATTGTGTGATGGTATTGTTCTTCATTACATGCCTGAATGCACTCATTAAGCTCAGAGTGAACAAATAAGCCTAAAAAGCACAAAGACAGTGCACCTGAACCAGCAGGAAGTCCACATTTCAACCACCCCAGGATCTGACAGGTCTATTCCCCAAGAAAGAGCATGTTCCAAGCATTGCACCTACATTTCATATTCAAGAGGTGATTTAGCTTTTTGCTTTTCAAAACGTGAGGAATGAGAGCTGAATATCCTTGATTATAAACATAAACTTGAGATGGGAAGATTCTTAAATTCACCTATTTTTCAAATTATTAATACCTTTTACCTGTGTTATTGAAATGCCTAAGCTCATTTTCAAATTCATTTTCCCTCAAGCTGTGTATATACCCTTGCCTTAAAATAGCACCACATTCCTGGGAACTTCTGAGGCTTTTTCATTCTCTCCTTGCTATCTGATAGCAAAGGATGTACCCAGCTAGTCTGACAAAGGCTCTGCACAAGGGTTATACAGCTTCATCCCTGTTGGAAAGAATTTCTGAGCCAGATTTGGCTGATGTAAAGGGTTCATTGTTCTGGGTTCCCAAGTTTGAAACAAAATCCATTCACTAATGCTTTCACCAAATATGTATTGACCACTGGAATATTCTAGATTCTGGGGATAAAAATAGACAAATAGAATAGACTAGACGAAGTCCCTGTTCCCATGATTCTCACATTTGTGGGGATAGAAGAAGAAAGACAAACAGTAAACAGAGCATCTAGCACAATAGGTTTCATTATAATGAAATATAATATGTACAGTATAATGTACAGTATAATATGGTATTATAAAGTGCTAGGGTAAAAATATGATGTGATAAGAGAGCAGAGTATTAGGTGGAGCTGGAAATACTATCTTACATATAGTGCTCTGGTCAACGTTAATAATGCTCTGCAGTACTGCTGGTTGTCCTTTTTTTCCAGGAACACTGCAGGGTTACATTTGCTCACATTTCAAAAAACTTGGCATGACTATGAAATATAGTCAGCCTATGAAATATGAATAGAAATGACATGTTACTGAAAGGCTGAAAAATTTGGGAGCCAGTGTGCAACTCTCTGAGGTGTCTCCCCCTGCTGTGGCACAGCCTTAAGCCTCATGTTGAAATAGTGGCAGTACAACTTCCAGTTTCTAGTCTGGCATGTAAGAATCCTGGAAGTCACCACTGCCTTCCACACAGGAAGAAAAAAGTTGAAAAAACTGAAAATCAACAACTCTTCTTAGATCCAACAGAGAATTGAGGCTACAGGGCAAAAAATTGCGCCCCCCCCAAGTTGGAGAGACAGACAGGTGGATACAGACAATTACAACTTATTGGAATAAAAACCTGAAAGTAGAAACGTCCATGGGAACCAATATCAGGATAAGAAAATCTAAATGGTAATCGATGGAATTGTTGGTGGCTCAATATGGACAAATTTGAGAGTTAAAAATTCCAGGGGGCTCAGTCTTAGGAGGATGGCCTACAATTTAGTGAGGTTTACCTCTAGGAGCCCTACCAGGTTCTCACCTGAAGATCATAGAAAAATTCCCTGGTGCTTCCAGAAGGGAAGGAGGGAAAAGGAACCATTTTGAAATACACCCAGAGCACTCTGTTTTTATTAGCAAGGCATGCCCTCAAGAGAAACTATTTTACTAGAGCTTAATCAACTTGAGTTTTACCAGAACCTAACTGATCTAGAATAAAGGAAATACCCAACTCCAGCTCCCTCTAGCCTTCCTGCCTAAACTAAGGGTGATGGGGACTGAAAAGCACTAGTGAAGGTCACAGCCCAAGGGCACAGGCAAAGGCTCACTAAAACCTGAAAGTCAAAGCATAGAACTATAGAGTGCTTCCTCTCCCGCTACACCTTACCACAATATCAACAGGGCTCCTGTATAATAAGTAGATACTATGGAAAGAACTGCATGCCTCAGAACCTACTTAAGAAAAAGTCTCCAGAGAAACCCAAAGACAGCAGAAGAGACAAAAACAAGGGCATCAGAGGAAATTTTAGCTTCTGACACCTACAGCTAGAGCAAACAATAAAGACAGCCTAGCTCTTAATCAGATAAACACAAAACCTCACACTAAAAGTCTATTTACCTCAGTACATTTTACCTAGTACATCATGTCTGGTTTACAACAGAAAACTGTAAACAGATGGGTAATGTAAGCAGAGAGATGGAAATTCTAAGAACCAAAAGGAAATGCTAGAAATTAAAACACGATAATAGAAATGAAAAATGTTTTTGAAGAGCTCATCAATGGACTGGATATAGCCATGGAAAGAGTCAGTGAACATGAAGAAATTCAGTAAAAACTTCCAAAACTGAAACGCAAAGAGAAAAAAGAAACTTAAAAGATAGAACAGAATACCCCAAAACTGTGGGACAATTATAAAAGGTATAACATATGCATAATGAGAATACCATAAAGAGAAGGAAAAAAAAGAAAGGAATAGAAGAGATAATTCAAGCAATAATGACTGAGAATTTTCCAAAATTAATCATAAGCACCAAACCAAAGATCAAGAAAGCTTAGAGGACACCAAGTAGGATAAATGTATAGGTATAAAAATATAGCTAGGAATATTATATTCAAAATGCAAAAAAATCAAAGACAAAGAAAAAATCTTGAAAGAAGCCAGAAGAAAAAACACCTCACCTACAGAGTAGCAAGGGGAAGAATTACATCAGATTTCTTTAGAAACTGTGCAAACAGTAAGAGAGTGGGGTGAAATATTTAAAATGTTTTTTAAAAAATCCACCAACTTAGAATTCTGTATCCAGCAAAATTTACATTTCAAAAGTGAAGAATAACACTTTCTTAGACAAACAAAAATTGAAAAAATCTGCCACAAGTAAACGTGCTTTCCAAGAAACGTAAAATAGAAATTCTTCAAAAAGAAGGAAAATGATATGCCAAAAACTCAGATCTACATAAAGAAAGGAAGAGCATTAGAAGAGGAATAAACAAGGGTAAAATAAAATCTATTATTTATCTTATTTAAAATTTTAAAATTCTTTATTGAAGTATAGTTGATATACAATATTATATTAGTTTCAGGAATACAGCCTAGTGATTCAGTATTTTTACAGTTTATACCCCATTAAAAGTTATTACAAGATGATGGCTATAATTCTCTGTGCTATACAGTATATCCTTGTTGCTTATCTATTTTATACATCTCTTAATCCCATACCCCCAACATGCCCCTCCCTCCTTCCCTCTCCCCACTGGTAACTACTAGGTTGTTTTCTAAATCTGTGAGTCTATTTCTGTTTTGCTATATAAACATTCATTTGTTTTGTTTTTTTAGATTCCACATAGAAGTGATAGCATTCAATATTTGTCTTTCTCTGTCTGACTTATTTCACTAAGCATAATATTCTCTAGGTCCATCCACACTGCTGCAAATGGCAAAATTTCATTCTTTTTATGACTGAGTAATATTCCATTGTATATATACCACGTCTTCTTTATTCATTCACCTGTTGATGGATACTCAGGCTGCTTCCATGTCTTGGCTGTTGTAAATAGTGCTGCTATGAACACTGGAGAGCAAGCACCTTTTAGAATTAGTGTTTTCATTTATTTTCAGATATATACCCAAGAGTGGAATTAATGGGTCATATGGTAGTTCGATTTTTAGTTTTTTGAGGAACCTCCATACTTTTTTCCATAGCGGCTGCACCCATTCACAATCCCACCAACAGTGTACTAGGGCTCCCATTTCTCCACATCCTCACCAACATTTGTTATTTGTAGACTTTTTGATGATAGCCATTCTGATAGGTGTGAGGTGATATCTCATTGTGGTTTTGATTTGCATTTCTCTGATGATTATTTTTCTTATTTTTAATTGATCTAACAGATAACAGTTTGTTCAAAATGAGAATATCAACAATGTATTTGGTAATATAGCTTATGGATAACTAAAATTAATGACAAATATCATAAGATATGGGAGGGAGAAACAGAGAATACTATAATGTATTTGTACTACTCACGAAGTGGTATATACTGTTATTTGAAAGTGGACTTATATTAGTTGTAATTGTATATTGCAAACTAAAGGAAAATCACTAAAAGAGTTAAAAATAATATAATTGACATGCTAAGAGAATGTCATATATTAAAATCAGAGAAGGCAGAAAGAGATGGAAGACCCCAAAATGAAACAAACAAGGAAGAAAAGCAATGAATAAAAAATAGTAACAAATATGACAGATATTGATCCAATTACATTAATAATCACTTCAAACATCAGTGACCTAAATATACCAGTTAAGAGACAAAGACTGACAGAGTGGATAAAACACAAAATACACACACACAAGACCTGACTATATGTTATCTACAAGAAATAAGAAACCCACTTTAAATATAAAGACACATAGATACAAGTAAAGGGATTGGAGAAAAAACGGCAAAGCGATGGAGAAGTTCATACCATGCTAACACTAATCAAAAGAAATTTGAAATAGTGGCATTACAAGATAGTGGTGCCTTTATCAGCCTGGGTCTCTCAAGCCCATGATGAGCAGAGCCCTCTTGCTAATCCAAATTAAACATATAGGGAAAATAAAAAGCGAACTTTTGTTATTTTAAATTATTGAGCTTTGGGGATTGTTTGTTGGCACAACAAAACATAGCCTAGCCTGACTGGTCTGGGTGGTCAAGGAGGAGCTCTCTGACAGGAACTTAAATGACGGGTGATAGGAGGTCCTGTGCATACCTAGGGCAGGGGGCTCCAGGAAGGGAAGCAATAAGAATTGAGGTGCTGAGTCAGGAGCACGCTGGAGTGTTCTGGAACAGTGAGAACAGTGTGGCTGCAGCAGAGTGAAGAAGGGACAGAATAGAAGATGGTAACAGAGAGTCAGGGCTGGATACCAGAATAAAATCCAAAATCCTTACTAAAGTTATTTTTACATTTTCATCTTCAAGAGAAGAGAAGCGTATTAGTTTCCCCTGTAACAAATTACCACAAACTGAAGAGCTTAAAACTACACAAATTTATTATCTTACAGTTCCTGTGGGCCAGGAGTCTGAGCATGGCACAGCTGGGTTCTCTGCTCAGAGTCTCGCCAGACTGAAATCAAGATGTCAGCATGGGCTATGATCTCATCTAAGGCTTGGGATCCTCTTCCTATCTCATTCAGGTTGTTGGCAGAATTAATTTCCTTGCGATTGTAGGACTGAGATCCCTATTCTCTTGCTGGACATCAGCCAGAGATTGCTCATAGCTCCTAGAGGCTGCCCACAAATCTCTGCCAATGTCCATCCCCCTCACAACATGGCTCCTTTCTTCCAGCACAGCAGAAGGGGATCTCACTGACATCAAATTTCTCTAATTTCTGGGAAGACCTGGACCCTTTTAAAGGGCTCACCCAATTAGGTCAAGCCCACTCTGGATAATCTCCCTTTTATTTAACTCAAGTCAACTGATTTGGGAGCTTAATTACACCTGCAAAATTCATTTTGTCTTATAACGTAATAATCCTGAGAGCGAAATCTCATCATATTTACAAGTCCTGATCACGTTCAAGGGCTTCTTCTTCCAAATAATCACACGGAGTGTGCACATCAGGAGGCAGGAATCTTGGGGGCCAGCTCTGAATTCTCCCTACCCCTGGGAACCATTTGATGATTTGAAGCAGCAGAAGGATACGATCTGGCTTATGTTTTAAATGCATCACTCTGGCTGCTGAATAAGGAATAGTCTGTAGTCAGACATGGGTGGAAGAAGGGAGAGTAGCAGCCGGTGAGTACAACTGTCCAGGAAAGAGATGATAGGAGCTTGAGTTAGGGGGTAGCAAATGAGATAACATGAGTTAAAGTCAAATATTATATGGATTATACTTTTTAGTATGCACCTATGAAATAATTAGATAGTTCAATAATATACACTAGAATTTTAACACAATGACACATAAGCACTATACTTTTTTTTTTTTTTTTGCGGTACGCGGGCCTCTCACTGTTGTGGCCTCTCCCGTTGCGGAGCACAGGCTCCGGACGCGCAGGCTCAGCGGCCATGGCTCACGGGCCCAGCTGCTCCGCGGCATGTGGGATCTTCCCGGACCGGGGCACGAACCTGCGTCCCCTGCATCGGCAGGCGGACTCTCAACCACTGTGCCACCAGGGAAGCCCAAGCACTATACTTTTATGTACAATTTTTTTTATATTAAAATTTTACCACACAGTTCTTAGCCCATTGGGCTATAACTATTTCAATCTAAAAAATAAAGGATGAGGGGCAAAAATTAGAGATTGTGCATCCCCATGTGCCCGATTTATTTTGACAAGTAACTAAGGCTCAGCATATGCTGGGAATCATATGTACCCAAGCCTCCTTTCTCCTTTACAGTGGGAACCACAGAGACTTTAAAACATTTTACTAGGGGACACAGAGGGAGGATATTGTCATGTGTTGGTTTCAAAGAAAACAAAACAAAAGTGTGATATTACCAGTTACTCACATGAAAACCTATCACCCCCATGCCTCCTCTTCCCATGAAAATACCACAGAGGTAGAAAGATCTGGAAGTCTGGTGCCAAACAGATTATACCTATCAGTAGAGTAAATAACCTGATAGATTCTAAGTAAAGAAGTTTGTTCATTTAGCACATAATTCTTCAAATATTTGACCATTGATTTTTTTACTTTACATCTATTAAAATTCCATATATTATGGGAAATTCTTCCAAATTATTTGGTTCCATTATGCTTTTGCTGGGCAATTTTTATTACATGTGCCATGTCCTTAGGTCCTTGTTTAGGTAATGTAGACAGTCTGGCTAGAGCTAAAAACAGCTGGAAACATTTCTGGAATTGAGGAATTCCTTTAATTTTGAACAGTTACAAGAGAAATTAGCTGTCCAGGAAAGAGAAAATGGAGCCTAATAAAGCTAGAAATAGACACAAATATTTCTACCCAAAATGAAAGGAAGATTTCCACTGGAAAAATACTCTCATAACTGGAAATTAGCCTTCTCTTTTTGACAGCTAACTAGAGTACTTTAAAACATTCTCTTTAGGATGACTGGAATAATTATGGCTACTGCATCCTTCTGTGGGGAAATGGCTCATGGAGAGATAAGACCAAGAGTAAACAGGCCGAATAGTTCTATCTAATTAAAACCTGTCATCTAATTAAACACATTCCCAGCAATAGGAGGGTCTCAGGCTAGTCTTCTGATAGGGGAAATGGTGTTTGTTAAAAGCATGAGTCACACAATCAAATGTTCTCACTAAGCATCACCAATTAGCCTATATTTAGGCACAATTTCTCTTGTTATGGAAACAAGGACCCCAATTTTTCTATATGCAAATTAAATACAACACTATTCTTCTTACACAGGGTGTCTCCTGAAAAATATGTTATTCCCTTTTCTTGTTGAATATATTGGTGACCTTTGCAATAAATGAACATCAAATTATAAATCTAGGCAATAATGATCTATTTTTCCATGCTTTCTCCTTTTTGCCATTACAGGAATGACTTCATCCTAAGACAATACCATGCAGCTTGAATTTTTGAACTTCTAAGTCCTGAAAACAACTGTGCTTCAATTTTGGCTTCTCTCACTATAGCAGTCAAATCAAGTTAAAAATGCATGTACATATGAGCAGCTTTGACATCAAGATTTCATTTGGCTATTAAACATTCACGGTATTGTGTTTTTCTAAGCATTGCCTATGTATCCACATACAAGACACCAAGATTCAAACTCTGTTGAAAACAAACATTTTGAAATAATTAATTTTCTGCCACTGGCTTTATTCCCATTATAACCTCCACTTCCCCCAAGGTTAATATGGGCTGGTCCCATGTGCAAGGACAGCTGTTGTTCCTCTCATCCTCCTATAGAACCATCCAGCCAACTTCTCTTAATTACACGTCGTTCTAGGACCAGCTTAGCCTCTCCAAGTGCTTGCTAAATTTTCTTTGCTGCAAGTTGTGCTAGCTACAAAGCTATACCAAAAAGTACATACGGCAACTAAAATGAAATCTTTTTTCCAAATTCCAAAGCAATTATTCCTTCTTTGTGACTAAACAAGAAACTACAGTGTTAGTTACACAGAATTTTCCATTTGAGAAAGTGACATTGAGCTTTTAACCTCCACTCACCTGAGGGCCTAGCTTTGTAACCAGCCTGCTCCTATTGGTCCTGTGTTGCCTAGAGACGAATTAGTCATATATGTTTGCATGTGTGCAAGAGGGAGATGGTCCTTAATGCTGTGGAAAGCTAGCACTCCTGACTTTCCAGGAAAATGATCGTGTTCTCAGGTTCATCAAAATCACACTCGTGTAAAAATCTCAAATGTCTTCCCTTATCAGAGAATGAGCTTATTATGCCTCTCTTAGCGTTTCTCTTCTCTAGCAATTAGAAAGTCTCAAAAGAAACTTTTTGGTTGTATCGAAATTCCAATTTGCATCATTTATTTTTTACCATCATTGCAAGGTGATGAAACTGAACTCTACTAGGTATACTGCATAAGCCCACATCTTTGTGTCTCTGTGCTGCCTTTTCTTTTCTTTATCCTACAAGTAAATGTCCTTCCTCTTAGAAAGGAAATCCAAGCAAAGCTTAGCATAACACCTTTAATAAAAGATAAACTTACTCATACAGGGTGATTCTACATTGCCTTCTCCTATACAAACAAATATATATAGATATATAGACATAGATATAGATATATCTGAATCTGATTGACCCAGAGTTTACCTTAGACCCTTTATCTATTATTTGGTTATACAGGCAAGAACACTTGCTACTGATATATAAGCAGATTGTCTGCTTTTATTGATAAGAATATCGATTAGTTAAGTGATTTGCCTAAAATCCCATGACAGAGTAAGAACAAAGCAGGACTGGAAAGCAATTTTCCTTCTTATAGTTTATGTAATATTTGTTTTGCTGATCAATCTCTCTCACCAGGAGTTAATCAAGTACCTACCTTGAGAACAAATAAAGAATTGGATATGGAAAATGAGCACATTAATTCAGAAAAATGGTCACAGTAATTTAGCTATTATTTTGATGATGAACACATACATAGATAGATAGATAGGTAGGTAGGGAGATAGATGAAAGCATAAATTATATGATTGTTACACCATGTTATAATTCCCTGGCTCTTTAGGAGATAAGATCCCTTAGACAAAGAGATGGTCTTGCTGGAAGCCGAGGAACTTAGCACAAACTCTCTTTCAGACCCAAGATGATTCTCTGGCAACATTAAATTGAACTTCCACGATAGACTGCACGGGTTGCTTTGCAACAGTTCACTAAGCAACACCACAGGTAATAAAGATGGAACCAGTGGTCAAATCACAAGTGACGAAAAGTTGCTGTATCATTTCAAAGCAAATTTGTGATGTTTTTAACATTTTCCAGTCACAGTTCTTGGTTTAATTTCCTGAATTCAAACACATCATGTTGACAGTTCCACGAACCTTGTTCAAGTAGTAGATAATCTTATTGAATAACAGACATTTTGTTTTCTGCATTTGATGTTCTAGTTTAATGAAGTGTGACGTATTATCTGGGTGATGTCAAGTCTGTGAAATATAAGCTGATATTTTTCTATTTAATGGCAAATGAAGTGGCATTAGTGTGATTGTTTATTTGCAACTTTTTTTCCTCCAAACAAGCTTACTGGTTTGCTTACTCAAGGGGTGGTAAGGCTGTTTTAAAGACATCCTGATCGGGATTATATACAAGAATTGACCTTCAGTAAAGCATTAGAATGGGCTCTGCACAGAAGAGACATGAACGAGAGCTCCACTGTGGTAGTTTGGGAAAATGACACCACTTCTTCCCATCTTGCGGTGTCCACGGTTTTGCCATGAAACTGTGCTGTACTCTCCTTCTCCTTTGGCCAATCCATTGCACGTAGAGGCTTGGAATGGACTTCTTGCATCTGGCCTTGTCCTTTTGTCCTCCACTATTTTCAGAAGAAAACTCACTTTGACTAGCCTGATGGTCCCAGAAGGAACATCAAAGTCTTATGAAACAGAGCCAGTTCACCAATACATGACTGAGCTGCTGAAGTGCAGACAATTAAGTGGGCCCAGCCCAACCCCCAAACATGTAAGCACAGGTAAGATCAGTAGAGATGCCTAGCCTATCCCTGCTGACTCTAAAAACAAACAACAAATGCTTATTGTTGTATGTCACTTTGTGGTTATTTATTACACAGCATTAATTGTGACAATAGTTGAATGATCCACTGTGGATCTCTTTGTCCCTCCACATCCTTTGACAATGCATAGCCTGGGCCCCACTCTCAGAGATCTTGTAGTCAAACAAGAAAAAGGAATGTTTTTCAGCAGTGGCCATGTTCCCAGCATTATGGGGAGATACACAAGAAGAACAAACCGAGATACACAAGAAGAACAAACCATGGTCCATGTCTTCAAGAAGTTTACAATCTCGTTGAGAAAGATAATTCACATACCCACAACAAGAGATAATTATTATCAGGGTATATTGACTAGGCTTGTGTCAGTTTTGTTGGACACCTTTATCAAAATGTGCATGTTTTGGTGCCAGGCAAGACTCCCCGAATCTAAAAACTCTTGTGGTGTGGGCCCAGGGATATATATTTTGGAAAAGCTCTCCAGGGAATCCGAATGCCCTCCCCTGGTTAAGAATCAATGTTAAGGGTTAACACTGAGTTACCCTCAATGAGGTCAGTAGAGATTGGAGTTGTCGCAAAAGGCTTAAAAAGGTGGGGTCTGAACAAGTTCTTAAAGAATCACAGGATTTGGATGAATAGAAAGAGGGGTGGGAATCCAAGCAGAGAGAATGTTATATACTCTAGAATGGAGATGGGAATTAATATAGCATGGAAAGAACAGAGACTGACTGACTGATTGATTTACCAAGAACTTCTTTAGTATTTACTCTGTGCCAAGTGTTAGTCTGAGTTCTTTACAAATATTAACTGTCATAGCAACATTATGAGATAGACACTAATATCATTCTCATTTCATAGTACAAGCTGACCAGAATGGAAGAATTCCAATACTCTCTAGTGAATGATCTTGCATGGTATTAGTATTCAATAGAAAAAGTCTAAATGTCAAGAATAACTTTTCTTTGCAGAGGAACCTACGGTTACCAAAGTTGCTGTCCACTACCTTTAAATTAGACATTAACTTTTTTCTTGGGTGTATATGGGTTGCAAAAAGAAAGATGGAAAAAAGGTAAGAAGGAAAGAGAATAAAACTATTTTATTCTATCAACTGTGGTTGGAATTTTACTTTAATATAATATTAGTAAACTAGCTTGATTCTAATTAAAAAAATCCATCTTCCTGGAGAATGTATTAACGCTTTATTCCATTTTTAAAGGCATAAGGGCACAGTCTTTTCTTAGTAAGTGAAAAGGATCTGGGGATTCTATCTGGATAGAACCAAATTCCTAAGCAAGTTAATTATCTAAAGAAAACTGTTGCATGGGTCTCCAAAGCTTTGCACTGAATTTCATGACGTTTACCCAAGGTTCATTTTTTTTTTTTTTTTTTTTTTTTGCGGTACGTGGGCCTCTCACTGCTGTGGCCTCTCCTGCTGTGGAGCACAGCCTCCGGACACGCAGGCTCAGCGGCCATGGCTCACGGGCCCAGCCGCTCCACGGCACGTGGGATCCTCCCAGACCGGGGCACGAACCCACGTCCCCTGCATTGGCAGGTGGACTCTCAACCACTGCGCCACCAGGGAAGCCCAAGGTTCATTTTCAATCATTCAAATTTTACCAAAACTCTACATATCACAAATATTTTGTAGGATGTATTTTTTTCTTGTTAATGTAGCAAGAAGTATTTTTTTCCCCTATAAATAAGCTCTTAACATCATTCTAACACCCCTGCTTTCCATTCTGGAAATCTCTAGACATGAACAGCTACTTAATGCCCTGTTACGTACACCATATTAAGAAGTTTGCAAATCCAGACATGTTTTATACATACTTCTCTTTCTTTTCCAGATTACGTTCTAACTCCAACTAATTGATTTCTATCTGAAAATAAATATCTAATAATCTTAGAGTTGTGAACTTAGTAGATATAAATTTATAGTGCTGTAATGATTATCTGTTAAAAAAAAAACCCAGATTCTAAGTAGAATTTAGATTAACTTAACCAAATACCCATGTAACTTTTCTCTAAACATTTGCAGGAAAAAAAGGAAAGTTAACACAAGTTCTCCCAGTAACCCATTTTCTGGGTTTTACATTCAGCTAACAAAATGCTATGTTAAAGAATAGATAAATAAAGCTGACATTTACCTCTTGATAATTTGAGACCTGAAGATTATTGAAAGCTAATCAAGAAATACTGCACTAATGCTTTTATTAGCAGTTGTCAGTTTATTTTCTCTGAAGGAAAATCTGAATACGAATAAAAGTTTATTTGTATTGATTGACTGACCCATATCTTCTTCTCTGGTCTGTCTGCTTACAGATCCATTCTTCACCCTTCTTCTGTTCTGTGTCACAGGGAGACTGACCTCTGCAAACTGTGTTACCCGGTTCTGTGTGTGTTGGTTTCTGGCAGGGTTTGGTCAAAAAAAGGTACTGGGGCTTCCCTGGTGGCGCAGTGGTTGAGAGTCCGCCTGCCGATGCAGGGGACACGGGTTCGTGTCATGGTCCGGGAGGATCCCACATGCCGTGGAGCGGCTGGGCCCATGAGCCATGGCCACTGAGCCTGCGCGTCGGGAGCCTGAGCTCCGCAATGGGAGAGGCCGCGGCGGTGAGAGGCCCGCGTACCGCAAAAAAAAAAAAAAAGAAGGTATTGGCAACAGATTAGGGGTGAGGGCATGAGAAATAGGGAATTTCCCCCTCTTTCTTCCCAAGCAGTAATTCTGGTGGCATGCTTTGCTGCAGCTTCTACCAGACAGGTATACCAGATGGCCTTGGCACCTAAGGTCCAGTAAACCACCTCCTCTATGCATCCAGTCCTTTTAAACCCAGGCATGGTAGCTCTTTACTGCTGCTGCTAATTTGGGGGTCTCCACTTTTCCCTGTTTGGCCTTTTTAGCTCTTCTTTCACCTATGTTAATAATTATCTGTAGTAAACGCCGTCTATTTGAAACACTTACAGTGTTTTCTGATTTCCCAACTAGTCTTTAACTGTTACAAACAATAAGTAACTTGTTCCCAAAAAGGATTTGAGACAGCTTACAATAAAGGCACAAGACCATTGGACCAAAAGACATTGAAATTTATGTAAATCAAGAGGTAAATATGGTGGTTAAAGAATAAAGACAGAGAGGGTTTGAAATTTGTAAATTAAATGTTTTCTGTATGCAATGAAAAATTTTCTCCCAGCCATTTGCTCTCTGAGTCTGTATAGTGACTATTTCCTGCAAACTATTTAAATGAAAATTTCAGAACAATGTAAAATAAGAGTATATTTGTGGAGCTAGGGGCTTTGGGCAGTCAGAGGAGCAGATCTTTTACTACTGGTTTTCTAGTCTACCTGGGCCAAAGTCTATCACTCGTGCTTCCATCACATACACTGGACAAATACAAGTCACATATTCAACCCCCTCCATGAATCACACTCAGGTTTATGAGCAATTCCATTTCTTTCTCTTCCTCTCAAGAAAGTTTATAATAATATATAATGCATAATCATTAACAGGATTATTATAAAGATAAACATGAATCCTTTCTAATTTATTTTAAAAATTAAATCATTCACAACCTTTGATATTTTATTTTAGTAAAATAATTAGTTGCAGCAGAGCTAACAACTAATCAAAGGCTTACTATTATAACATATGGAGTATTTCTGGCTTAAAATAATTGCAGGAACCATATAATTGTCAGAGTTGTTACACTTTGTATACACAGGCATAATATATATGCTTTTTAAACATTATCATAAAAATAAACAAAAATGGACAATATATTATATACCAATGATCATGGGCACATGTACTCTAAATAGTAATAACATCTGGAAATGGAATAAAAATAAGGTTGCCATGCTCTCAAGCTATCAAAACTTCATCTCTCATTTGAGACCTGAAACAAATTAATTATATTAACTATATGACTAATAAGTTCCATATTTATTAGTAAGAGTATCTACAATGAATGGATGCAAAGTCACTGATTGTATCTTCTTAAAGAGCATAAATTTTAAAAAAGCAAGCTGAGGGTTTCCCTGGTGGCGCAGTGGTTGTGAGTCCGCCTGCCGATGCAGGGGACACGGGTTCGTGCCCCGGTCCGGGAAGATCCCACATGCCGTGGAGCGGCTGGGCCCGTGAGCCATGGCCACTGAGCCTGCACGTCCGGAGCCTGTGCTCCGCAATGGGAGAGGCCACAGCAGTGAGAGGCCCGCGTACCACAAAAAAAAAAAAAAAAAAAATAGCAAGCTGATATACCTTTGCATGACTCATGATTATGAGTCTCTAGTAAATTCTAAATTCTACAAGCCCAGGAAAGGAATTCAGTTAATACTGCAACTGATCAGCTTAGGTATTCAAACAAATAAAGTCACTGGCACAAGTTAAATCCTTTGTAAGTAAATTAATATTACTGTAGGGCCCAACATTAAACAAAATCTGTCACCTGTCTAAAAAATGCTTAATGTTATCACAAGTAAATCAGAAACAGACTTGGTGCATGGATCAACACAAGCACATCTCCCTAAATCCCCAAAATATCTTACTGCACGACCTGCTGAGAGTTACCCCAAAGTTTTCCTTTTGTAACATAAAGTACAGCATTTCAAAACATGTTGCCATTATTTGTATTACTTCATTAAAGTGAAAGTTCCATGAAAGTAGAAATATGTTTATTTTGCTCACTTCTTCTCACAAATACCTGTATCTGGCCCTTACAAGGTGCTCAATAATTATCTGTTGAATGAATGAATGAATGAATACCATTCTTATTCTAATTTGAATGTCTCAGGTGTTTAATGATTATGTAAATTACTGATTTTGATCATTTTACATTAGAATACATGAATTAAAATCAAGTCCAGTCTCATCAGAGATCATGAAGAAGGCTGAAAACAAAAAACCTCTCTGACTTCTGGAATGATTTTTTTTTTTTTTTTTTTACTTTTTATAGTTGATATGTTTACTTCTAGTCTTTTCTTTGCACATATACCTAAATAAATTTTTATTTGGGATCTTGCAATTCAAATTGTTTAACAACTTGATTTCTCATTTAACAGTACTGTGTGTCTCCACTCCCTAAGTTTTTAAAAAAATTTTTTTATTGAAATATAGTTGATTTACAATGTTGTGTGGAATGATTTTTCCCACCATCCAGTACACATAATGGGGACAGTTCGACCTTCCAATTGTGGAAGAGAGTGTTTTCCATTTGCTGGATCTCAGGATATATATCTTTTCAGTCTCCTTCTCAAGATTTTATTCCTTGTACTATGAAGATCTTACAGATGCCAATATTATAAAAACAAGTGTAACAATTTCCATGGGAGGGACATCCCTTTTGGCAGTTTACAATAGAGACCAAGAATCCATGTACTTGGCTAACCAAACTTTCCTGGAAACGGTCATCAGATATAATAGAAAACTGACCTTGTTCCTGCCAGTTCCATTCCTTTCCAGGAATAAACTCAAAAGTAACTCTTAAGCAAAAGTTCCCTAGTGGCATCCCCTAACAATTAATCTAATTCTCTTCCATAAAAAAGTAGAGAAATATCAGTCCCATAACCTTTAAGAGACTGAATGAATACATTACCAAAATCGTTAAAATGTAACAGTTCTTAAAACAAGGCCAAATCTTAAACTTTTGCACTTTTTCCTTCCATCCTAATAGTCACCTGCCTTCTATACAAATATTTGGCAGGGAACTACAGCCAAAAAAATCACTTTAGTTTTTCTTACTAATTATTCTAATTAAGCACCACTGTAACGGCAGCAAAATAGGTCTACATACAACACTGTTACATGGACAGGGTTTCAAAGCACTAGAATGTGTTTAATCCAAGCATTTGCATGCTGTCCACCTTCCATCTGCTGCAAGAAATGAATTCTCTGGTTGCAAGTGACTGTGATAGAATAAATATCATTTGAGGCTCTGCCAGTAGTGCAAACAATTACCAATTCTATCATGTGCTCTTCTTCCTCCTTTCTCTCCAACCATGAAAGAAACTAAGAAAGCAGGAAACATCCAGCTGGGCTCCCCGTGAGGACACCTCTATTTCTACAATCAAACTAACAGAAACAGGCTCTGGCTACTGGGACATCAAACATGAACAGACTGCTGTCTCTTCAGAAAATAAATAAGCAGACATCAAAGATTTATAGAAAATTTGATTAAGAAATTTTCTCAGTCTTGCCACACAGCAGACACTGCACTACTGAAATGTGTTGTAGCTAGAATTGAGCATATAGACTTTTATTTTGCCTTTGGATCCTGTGTTACATTGATACACACCCATCAATTTGGACACTGTAATGAAAAATTAACAAAATAATGACCCTTGCATGAACCTAGTCTTTGAATCAGAAACTTCATTCATATAAGAATGTCAAAATATTTTTGTATTCAAGATACACATTTTATATTCAAGAGTGAGATTTAAATTCCTTGAAGAATTGAGAAGTAACTAATGCCTAATCAAAAATAATTTTGCTCTGATGAAATATCAAGGCAAATTGCTTCCTTGCCCAAGGACATTACATACTGCATATTACCACAATGATAAGTGTGTAAGGGGGAAAAACAATTAACTGTGCCTTATTCTTTCAACCATTAATTTAAGTCTGAAGATTTGATCAATGGGTAGCCAAACTTTAAAAATGCAGAAGAATGCAAATACTCAACAACGTTAGACTTGTATAGGTAAACTTCCAATCAAAGCCACTTGGATAAAAATATATTAAACGTTAAAACTGTAAAATCATTCCATAGAAAAGAAAAATCCATGCAGAAAATGAAGAACTTGAATAATTTATGTAATTTGGCCAAACATTACATTATTCTTCCAATTTCCACTTTGCTTTTGCTGGGGCTAATTTCTCCTGCCAGATTCTCTTGTCTCTCTCTCCATGGCTGTCATATTCACTCTCAAGGCTCTTGATCTCATCCAACATAACAAGCATATCTTTGAAAATAAATTATACCATGTTCCTGGAAGCTATAAGACCTTGAAGAATGACATATTTCAGAGAAGAGACTGTTGAAAAGGGAGGCTCCATCCTAAAAACCCTAGCCTTCATTACCTAATTGTTCCTAAAAAGTATGCTTATGATTTTTCCCCCTAAATTCTTCACTTACCTGTTACAAGTCGCCAGCCACCTGGTATACAGGTCAAATATCAACAAGAAGATACAGGCAATTAAGATAATGGATCATAGCTCCCAGTCCTAATTAACCTACCATGTCACATGAAAGTCCAAATGTCAGATTTCCCCTTGGAAAACTCTTTAGAAATTTCAAAAGATTGGGTGGCTCAAGAGTCCTCCCTCTAGCCAATGTCTGTTTTTTTTCTGATCAGCCAACCTTTTACTGACACAAGGGTGGTCACCAATAAATCTCAGATTGTAATTACTCACCAGCACTTCATAGGCCCTGGCTACTCCTTTCATATCATTAGACTCTTTGAAGTTTTGTGAGGGTCCATTTTAATTTAGATGAAAGATTTTACTCTGTAGGTTTCTGAAATACATTCAGGAGAAGGATGGGTTCACTTACTCCTAGAGCCATTCCTCACTCACTTCTTTGTTTTGCACGCGGTACTTAAACCACAGTATTTTTAGCTCTAAAGTCAAGGGCAAGAAAGAAATCCCTCTTGTCTCTGTGGGTATAATTCAGAATCTGACTCATCTGAGTACCTACAAATACACAGTAGTGGATCCTAGGATCAGTCAGAGCCAACAACAACAAAATCACTCAATCACACTAAAAGTGCTCCAAGTATGAACCCAAAACAAATCAACTAGGCTGTGAGCAAAGAGGACTTCCCATAAAGCAGAAAAAGCAAACTTCAGCCAACATCAATAGCACATCAATAAATAAGGGAGGTGCTAAGGGACATTTTTAACATTGCTTGAGTGCTCAAGTAGAATTTTTTGTTTCAATATGGCAGTATTCTAATCCAAGACACTTTTCTGGACTTCGACCCTGAATCTGCAGTAGTTTCCTAGTGGTTAACTCAGCCTTTGGGTCTCAGCTTAAACAAAACTTCTTTAATGAAATCTTCCCTCTCCCTCTAAACTAGATTAGATCTTGTGGTATATGTTGCCATGATATTCTTTACTTCTTCATAATGTTCATTACAATTAAAATTATTTATGCAATTATCTGCTTAATTACTAGCCCTTCTGCTGGATTTAACATTCCAGGAGGTAGGACAATGTCTATTTTGTCCCCTGACATACATGAGATGACCAATATTTATTTACTGAATAATCAGTTTTGGTGACAATATCAAGACTGACATATAGAAGAACCTAGAATATTAGACCTGATCAGTCTTTAAATTGCAGCTGGTCCAACCGCTATTGCAAGGTGGGAATCCTCTCTCAAAGTGCATAATTGATGATCATCTGGTGGCTCCTTAAACAATTCCAGTGAAGGTCAATAAGTGATTTGTGACACGTGGTATTCTACCATTCACCACTTATTAGAAGTCACTCCTCAAGTACTTCCTAAATCTTCTGTGTGTCAGTTCCAGTCTCAGAAGTAATCCAGAATAAAAAGCATTCCTTCTTCTACACAGGCGTACTTAAAATGTGGCAAAATAGCAATAATGTGCTCCAATCAGTCTTCCTTCCTCCAGGCTTAAATCATTGGTTCTTCTAAATATCCCTCATACTATCTGGTTTTGATTCTCCTCACAGTCATTTTTCTCTTACTCAGCCTGTGCCCCAATTTGACCAGAACCCACAACACTCCAAGTGTGGTATGACCCAGGCAAAGTACAATGAAACCATTGTCTTCCTTGATCTGGACTCAATAATTTTATTAGTGTAGTTTAATTGTGCATTGCTAGTGGTATCCTATTAACTATGTAAAAAAAAGTGAATTCTACTGAGCTCAGCACTGGCTTAATAAAACTGCGATATCTCTTAGTAAATCTAAGAGTTACTTTTCTTTGCCACATGTGTGTCCGTATTGTATTAAACTTCCATTGCCTTGGGTAAGATCATACGACACAGAGTATGTGGAAGTATCTTAAGGCCTATCCCATAACAAGCACAAAAAATATATAGTTTCTTGTTCCTTTTCTTCTGGTTATTTTCATTTGCCTCAAGACTCTACCAAACAAAACCAGGTCTTTCTGTGATGCTTGATGATCACTCCAAATGGTCAGGTCCTAAAGAATTGCCATGGTCTGCAAAAGGCAGCAACTGTTTTCATATCAGTGGTGACACATTTTCTAGGCTTTTTAAAACCAAGTTGAAAAAGGATGCAGTGCATCAAGTCTCTGAGTCATCAGTGTCTATGGCTCCTATAACTAGAGGAAAGCTGGTGGTATCTCTGCCTTTCCACTACCAACAAGAATCCTTCACACAAACCTACTGCTGCTCCCCACAAAGGCCTTAGGGCTGTGAGCACAAAGGAGGAAACTGCCACATTCATTTTTCACTTCCTATTTCTTATTAGCTTACAAATTACACTATGTGAATCGCTCCGGAAAAATATATCACCTTTCCTCTAAGTTATTAAATGTCCATGTCTGCATGCCTGTAGCTACTCTGATACTTTCCTTTACTGGGTTCATATGGCTTTATTTATTTATTTTCTTCCTTTCCATAAGGAAATGAACATGTAACACATCTGCTTATTTGTTTATTATATTGTCATTTGTTCACTTACTTATATCAAAGTAATACATATACATAATTTTAAACATCAAATACCTTTCTAGGTAGCAAAAGAAAAAGGCTGTCTTCTGCTCCATTTATCTCTATTCCAAAGTCCTGATCAGCACAAATAATCATTTTCATCTCTTTTTTAATTATTTCTTCTGGTATTTACCCCTTACTTATAAATAAAATATTATATGCCTAGATCTTGATTTTTCAGTTTTATTATATATTATCTAATGCCTTCCAATAATGAAAGAGGTGGATTTGACTCTATGCAAACCCCCACTTGTCTCTCTCTCCCTCTCTTACCTTCTCACCACCTTCTCACTCTAATTATACCACTTTTAGCTAATTAATATTTAATGTATACATTATGACTATAAATAATTATTAGAGTTCACCCAGATAGTATACTATAATTATGTTCCCTTCATTGTAAACGTTTTGTTTTTCTTGGAGTTAATAACTGCATCTTTTTTTTATGCTTGCTTTGCTCTATAAGTAATTAACACTAGCTCATTCACAAATTTTAAAACAGAACTTTAAAAGTACACTTAAGCATGTTCAAACACATCAGTTAAGCTTTCAATATCCACTAGAACATTACCTCTCCAATTTGGACTTGCTGAGAAACAATTTTTCTAAGATAGTCCTTCAGCATTATTTTGAAATTCTTTTCATCTCCCTTCTGTTTGGCCTCTGTGTCTCAGATCTCATGTTTTACCCTTCCTTAGTTTCCTCCACCTTGTTACTAGCACATTTTCAGTGGCTTCCTGAAAAACAGTTGCATGCAAAGTAAATTTTTGAGATACTGCATATCTGAAAACATTTTTATTTCTGCCTTCCCACTTGATAGCTTAGCTGAGTACAGTATTCTAGGTTGTAAATTACTTTCCCTCAGGATTTTTACACAGTGCTCTACTGTTCTCTAGGTTTCAATGTTTCTGTTGAAAAGCTGCTAATACTTGAACTATGTGGTATGATTCTCTCCTCTCCCCTCTCCTTCTATGCCTCTTCTCCTGCTCCCCCTCCCTTTCTCCCTCACTTTCTCAGATCTTTATGGATTTATTTTCTTCATCTATGGTGTTGTGAAATTTCATGATTTATTTCTCCAGTATTGGTATTATTCTAATGGATTCTTTTTTCTGGGCTCCCTATGAATTTTTTCAGTCTGAAAACTTATGTCCATCACTTTTAGGAAATGTATTACTTTATTCATATTTTTCCCCACTTTTTGTTCTGTTCTCTTCTTTGGAACTCATATTATACAGTTGTAGTATCTTTTCAAAAAATATTATTTTCCTAACTTTTCCTCCAATTTTTCACCTTTTTGTCTTTTGATGTTACTTCTGGGAAGACTGCCTAAAATATGCATTCCAAACATCATACTGACTTTAAAGTTTCTAGTATTCTCTTTTTAGTTTAAAAGCATTCTTTCTTGTTCAAGGGATGCTCCCTTGTGAATGTACCCTGTTCTTGTTTCAAATGCAATGCCTTATCTTACTGAGACCTTTACCCGTAGCTTTTTTGTTTTTTAAGTTTTATTCTCTTTCGTTTATCAGATTTGCTTTCTCTGACTCTCCCCTGTCTACTTGTTCATTTTGGTCTTTGCCTACTATATTAGGGATTTTCAATGTGTGGTTTTCCCTGGCCAGCAATTTATATTTAAGAGTGAGATCCTAAAACTCTGTCTGGGAAAAAAAAAGGAAAAGCTGTGGATTGATGGCTCTTACCATGAGTGATAAAATGGAGACCATGCTATTTCAGTTGAGAAGCCCTAATGAGAGTTTTGTAAACCTTTTGTTTTGAGCCAGTCTTTTGGGCCCAGAAAAGGAACTCCCTAGGTTACTTCTAAATTGTGCTGCCATCAGCATTCTGAGAGCCAAAATGGAAAAGAGGGCTGGAAGTCTCCCAGTACATAATATAGACTTTCACTTAGTCTTCTTGTTTCCAATTCAGGGCCACACCTGTGCTTAGATTTTCCTTGCTCTCCCTGAGTTAAGAGTCTCCCTAGATCAACTTTGCGAGAAATGAAAACTTCATTTCCTCTACTGGGTGGGACTTGGGATTTTAGCCTGGTTATGAAGATTTGGGAAGGTGATCAGGGAGTCTAGATGCTCCTTAGATAGAGCTTTCCACCAGTCTTCCCCATTTTGGCCTAATCTCCTAAGCCCAATGTAGAAGTATCTGGTACACCAAACTCCTAACACTTTGGTATTATGTAGGTAAATTGATTGTCTTGTTTTTGTATCTCCTCAATAAATTCCTCCTTCTCAAGTCTAGTTAACAAAATACTTACCTAGATTTCCATTTTCCAAGTGAATATATATCCTTTTTCTCGTATAAATATGTTTCATACAGAGTTGGACATATTTATACTAAAATTAGTTGTTTATCTAAAATTGAAATTTAACTGGGTATCCTATATTTTATCCAGTACCCAAGCATGGTGAAAAGCAGAGTATGGAAGTGTTAGGAGTGCTGAACTTCTCACTGTACAAGATGGAGAATAAACAGATGGTATCTGAGGAGGAGGCAAGATGGAGGTGTGAGAAGACATGGAGTTAGCATCTCCCCACAACTAGGGCCGCTTCCGGCTGCTGGTGGGGGACTCTGATGCCCAAGGAGATGGGAGGAACCCCAGAGTGAACCGCTTGCGGGATCTTGGTTCATGAGCCCGGGGTCAGGCGGGAGCTCCTGCAGTGGGAGCTCCGAGTCCAAACCACTGGATTAACAGAGAACCTCAGACCTCAGGGAATATTCTTCAGAGTGAGGTCTCACAGAGGTCCTCATCTCAGCACCAAGACCCAGCTCTATCCAATAGCCTACAAATTCCAGTGTTGGAAGCCTCAGGCCAAACAACCAGTAAAACAGGAACAAAATCCCACTCATTAAAAAAAAAAAAAATGAGATGGCAAAAAAAATATGTCACAGATGAAGGAGCAAGGTAAAAACCTACAAGACCAAATAAATGAAGAGGAAATAGGCAATCTACCTGAAAAAGAATTCAGAGTAATGGTAGTAAAGATAATCCAGAATCTCGGAAATAGAACGGAAGCATGGATTGAGAAAATACAAGAAATGTTTAACAGAGATCTAGAAGAACTAAAGACCAAACAAACAGAGATGAACAATGCAATAACTGAAATGGAAAATACACTAGGAGGAATGAATAACAGAATAACTGACGCAGAAGAACGAAAAAGTGAGCTGGAAGACAAAATGGTAGAAATAACTGCTGAGGAGAAGAATAAAGAAAAAAGAATGAAAAAAATTGAAGACAATCTAAGAGACCTCTGAGACGACACTGAATGCACCAACATTCGAATTACATGGGTCCCAGAAGAAGAAGAGAAAAGGAAAGGGTCTGAGAAAATATTTGAAGAGATTATAGTGGAAAACTTCCCTAACATGGGAAATGAAAGAGTCACTCAAGTCCAGGAAGCATAGAGAGTCCCACACAGGATAAACCCTAGGAAAAACACACCAAGACACATATTAATCAAACTAACAAAAATTAAATTCAAAGAAAAAATAATAAAAGCAGCAAGGGAAAAACCAAAAATAACATACAAAGGAATCCCCATAAGGTTATCAGCTGATTTTCCAGTGGAAACTCTGCAGGCCAGAAGGGAGTGGCAGGATATACTTAAAGTGATGAAAGAGAAAAACCTACCACCAAGATTACTCAGCAAGGATCTCATTCAGATTCGATGGAGAAGTCAAAAGCTTTTCAGACAAGCAAAAGCTAAGAGAATTCAGCACCACCAAACTAGCTTTACAACAAATGCTAAAGAAACTTCTCTAAGGGGGAAACACAAGAGAAGAAAAAGACCCACAAAAACAAACCCAAAGCAATTAAGAAAATGGTAATAGGAACGTACATATTGATAATAACCTTGAATGTAAATGGATTAAATGCCCCAACCAAAAGACAGAGACTGGCTGAATGGACACAAAACAAGACCCATATATACGCTGTCTACAAGAGACCCACTTCAGACCCAGGGACACATACAGACTGAAAGTGAAGGGATGGAAAAAGATATTCCATGCAAATGGAAATCACAAGAAAGCTGGAGTAGCAATACTCATATCTGATAAAATAGACTTTAAAATAAAGACTGTTACAAGAGGTAAGGAGGGACACTACATAACGATCAAAGGATCAATCCAAGAAGAAGATATAACAATTGTAAATGTTTATGTACCCAACATAGGAGCACCTCAATACATAAGGCAAATGCTAACAACCATGAAGGGAGAAATCGACAGTAACACAATAATAGTATGGGACATTAATACCCCACTTACACCAATGGACAGATCATCAAAACAGAAAATAAATAAGGAAACACAAGCTTTAAATGACACAATAGACCAGAGAGATCTAATTGATATTTACACAAAATTCCACCCAAAAGTGACAGAATACACTTTCATCTCAAGTGCACATGGAACATTCTCCAGGATAGATCACATCTTGGATCACAAATCAAGCCTTGGAAAATTTAAGAAAATTGAAATCGTATCAAGCATCTTTTCTGACCACAATGCTATGAGACTGGAAATCAATTACAGGCAAAAAAGTGTAAAAAACACAAATACATGGAGGCAAACAGTGAACTACTAAGTAACCAAGAGATCACTGAAGATATCAAAGAAGAAATTGAAAAATACATAGAAACAAATGACAACGAAAACATGAAGACCCAAAACATATGGGACACAGCAAAATCAGATCTAAGAGGGAAGTTTACAGCAATTCAATCTCACCTCAAGAAACAAGAAAAATCTCAAATAAAAAATCTAACCTTACACTTAAAACAACTAGAGAAAGAAGAACAAAGAAAACCCAAAGTCAGTAGAAGGAAAGAAATCATAAAGATCAGAGCAGAAATAAATGAAATAGAAACGAAGAAAACAATAGCAAAGATCAATAAAGCTAAAAGCTTGTTCTTTGAGAAGATAAACAAAATTGATAAGTCCTTAGCCAGACTCATCAAGAAAAAAAGGGAGAGGACACAAATCAATAAAATTAGAAATATAAAAGGAGAAATCACAACTGACACTGCAGAAATTCAAAGGATTACAAGAGAGTACTACAAACAACTATATGCCAATAAAATGGACAACCACAAAGAAATGGACAAATTCTTAGAAAGGTACAATATTCCAGGACAGAACCAGGAAGAATTAGAAAATATAAACAGAGCTAACACAACTAATGAAATTGAAACCATAATTAAAAATCTTCAAACAAACAAAAGTCCAGAACCAGAGAGCTTCACAGGTGAACTCTATCAAACATTTAGAGAAGAGTTAACATTGATCCTTCTCAAACTCTTCCAAAAAATTGCAGAGGGAGAAACACTACCAAATTCATTCTGTGAAGTGACCATCACCCTGATACCACAACCAGAAAAAGATGTCACAAAAAAAGAAAATTATAACCCAATAACACTGATGAACATAGATGCAAAAATTCTGAACAAAATACTAGTAAACAGAATCCAACAGCACATTAAAAGGATCATACACCATGACCAAGTGGGATTTATCCCAGGGATGCAAGGATTCTTCAATATATGCAAATCAATCTATGTGATATACCACATTAACAAATTAAGTAATAAAAACCATATGATCATCTCAAGAGATGCAGAAAAAGCTTTTGACAAAATTCAACACCGATTTATGATAAAAACTCTCCAGAAAATGGGCATAGAGGGAACCTACCTCAAAATAATAAAGGCCATATATGACAAACCCACAACAAGCATCATACTCAATGGTGAAAAACTGAAAGCATTTCCACTAAGATCAGGAATAAGACAAGGATGTCCACTCTTGCCACTCTTATACAACATAGTTTTAGAAGTTCTAGCCACAGCAATCAGAGAAGAAAGAGAAATAAAAGGAATACAAATTGGAAAAGAAGAAGTAAAACTGCCACTGTTTGCCAATGACATGATACCATACATAGAAAATCCTAAAGATGCCACCAGAAAACTACTAGAACTAATCAGTGAATTTGGTAAGGTCGCAGTATACAAAATTAATACACAGAAAACCAGAAAACTCTGGCATTCCTATACACCAACAATGAAAAGTCAGAAAGAGAATTAAGGAAGCACTCCCATTTACCATTTCAACAAAAAGAATAAAATACTTAGGAATGAATCTGCCTAAGGAGGCAAAAGACTTGTACCCAGAAAACTATAAAACACTGATGAAAGAAATCAAAGATGACATAAATAGATGGAGAAACATACCTGTTCTTGGACTGGAAGAATCAATATTGTGAAAATACTATACTACCCAAAGCAATCTACAGATTCAATGCAATCCCTATCAAACTACCAATGGCATTCTTCACAGAATTAGAACAAAAAAATCTTACAATTCATATGGAAACACAAAAGACCCCCAAATAGCCAAAGCAATCTTGAGAAAGAAAAAAACAGAGTTGGATGAATCAGGCTCCCTGACTTCAAACTATACCACAAAGCTACAGCAATCAAGACAGTATGGTACTGGCACAAAAACAGAAATATAGATCAATAGTACAGGATAGAATGCCCAGAGATAAACCCACGCACATATGGCAACTAATTTATAACAAAGGAGGCAAGAACATACAATGGAGAAAAGACAGCCTCTTCAATAAGTGGTGCTGGGAAAACCGGACATGTAAAAGAATGAAATTAGAACACTCCCTAGCAACATACACAAAAATAAACTCAAAATGGATTAAAGCCCTAAATGTAAGATGAGACGCTATAAAACTTTTAGAGGAAAACATAGGAAAAACACTCTTTGATGTAAACCACAGCAAGATCTTTTTTGACCCACCTCCTAGAGTAACAGAAATGAAAACAAAACAAAAATAAACAAATGGGACTTACTTAAACTTAAAAGCTTTTGCACAGCAAAGGAAACCATAAACAAGACAAAAAGACAATCCTCAGAATGGGAGAAAGTATTTGCAAATGAAACAACAAAGGATTAATCTCTAAAATATACAAACAGCTCATTGAGCTAAATATTAAAAAAAAAAAAAATCCAGTTAAAAAATGGGCAGAAAACCTAAACAGACATTTTACCAAGGAAGATACACAGATGGCCTAGAGGCACATGAAAAGATGCTCAACACCACTAATTATTAGAGAAATGCAAATCAAAACTACAATGAGCTATCACCTCATACTGGTCAGAATGGCCATTATCAAAAAAGCTAGAAACAATAAATGCTGGAAAGGGTGTGGTGAAAAGGGAACCCTCCTGCACTGTTGGTGCGAATGTAAATTGATACAACCACTATGGAAAACAGTATGGAGGTTCCTTAAAAAACTAAAAATAGAACTACCATATGACACAGCAATCTCACTACTGGGCATATACCCTGAAAAAAAAAATAATTCAAAAAGAGACATGTACCACAATGTTCATTGCAGCACTATTTACAATAGCGAGGACATGGAACCAACCTAAATGTCCGACAGATGAATGGATAAAGAAGATGTGGCACATATATACAATGGCATATTACTGAGCCATAAAAAGAAACGAAATTGAGTTATTTGTAGAGAGGTGCATGGACCTAGAGTCTGTCATACAGAGTGAAGCAAGTCAGAAAGAGAAAAGCAAATATCGTATGCTAAGGCATATATATGGAATCTAAAAAAAAAAAAAAAAAAATGGTACTGATGCACCTAGTTGCAGGGCAGGAACAAAGAGGTAGACATAGAGAATGAACTTGATGACATGGGGTGGGAGGGTGAAGCTGGGGCGAAGTGAGAGTAGCATCGACATATATACACTACTGAATGTAAAATAATTGGCTGGTGGGAAGCAGCAGCATAGCACAAGGAGATAGACTCGCTGCTTTGCGATGACCTAGAGGGGTGGGATAGGGAGGATGGGAGGGAGGCTCAAGAGGGAGGGGATATGGGGACCTGTGCATGCATATGGCTGATTCGCTTTGTTGTACGACAGAAACTAACATGGTATTGTGAAGCAATTATACTTCAATAAAGATCTATTTTTTTAAAAAAAGAGAGAGATGGTATCTGAATTTGATAGAACAGGAAATTGATTTTTTTTTTTTTTTTTTTGCAGTACGCAGGCCTCTCACTGCTGTGGCCTCTCCTGTTGCGGAGCGCAGGCTCAGCGGCCATGGCTCACGGGCCCAGCCGCTCCGCGGCATGTGGGATCTTCCTGGACCGCGGCACGAACCCGCGTCCCCTGCATTGGCAGGCGGACTCTCAACCACTGCACCACCAGGGAAGCCCAGGAAATTGATATTTTTAATATAATATTTAGATTTTCAAAAGTAGCTAATAAAGTTATTAATCCACACTTTTTTAGTTGGAGAGGGAATAGGTTGTGAGAAGTAGTGTGAATAAAATCTTCAGCTATTATAGCAGAAAACTGCTAATGTCTAAAGTTGGGAAATAAGAAAAGCAGTCCAACATTAAGGCAATCACCAAAAGACCTAAAAGCAGGAATGACTGAATATGGTTGTTCCGAGGCTCGGGGAAGCCCGTTGCAATGACATGTGGAGAAGATTATGGATTTTCAATATTAGCCTTGTAGTACCTTTCGCTTTCTAATACATGTTTTACTTAAATTAAATATTCTTAATTCATTTTAAGAAATACCTTAAGTGAATATGTATACTTCGAATATGGTGTTTATTATTATAAAGTAGTAAAAGTATTATGCTTATAATAAACATATACAGCCTTGACCTATGAACACTTTCACACACATTTTAAATTTTGAAAAGTCAGAGTCAGAATAGCTTAAGTTTCAAAGAAAGAAGTCTATTGGAGAAATTAGATTTTCTCTTTTCCTAGTAAGAAGAGACTTTTTCTTTCCCTTGGGAAAATGCTGAATATGAAAGCAAAACTCCCAGCAGGTGATAATAATCTTGCTTTCATGAAAGAGCAGTCAAGAAAAACACATTCATATGTCTACTTCCAAAGTTTACTGCAGTTACTGTCAGATACCTGAGCAATGTTCCCATTTTTAATAATGATTAAATAAGTAATTGTTTCATTAGTCTTCATCTTGGGGTTTACTATAATCTAGGTTTCATGAATAAGCATGCTAATGTGTCTGATTAATTTCCATCTAGCAGTAATTTTAGTTAATAAGAGTGATAAAGGCAATACACAGAAAATGTAACATTCCTGTAATTACTAACTAAAGTATGAATATAAAAATATGCAGTTTCCAAAACAGAGAAGGATGAAAAATAATAGAGGAGAATAGATCTAATACATTTGCATAGTAATATTTAACAAACCTGATGTATAATGTCTGGTCAGTGAATCCACTTCAAGTCAAACTGCTTGACCTCACACATACAAAATACTGTTGTAGCATTCATGTTCAATACCTTAGGGTCTCTGATTGAGTTTCTCTGGTAATAAAATAGAATTACTCCACACCCACTACACACCATGATCTTACAAGTAATTGACACTTCCTAGAGATAAAAGCATATTTTTTATGGACATCTAAATATATGGTGAAAGTCATATCTACAAAATATTTAAGCCAATTTCCACAAAGTACACATAAAATCTACCCTAATTCCATGCTGAATACTTAATCTTCCCAGTCGTACTTAACAAACGCACACCTCACTGAAAAAAAAGAAATGATAGCAGTGCTGCAGCTACAACAGAAGTCAGGATTTGAATGAATTATTTATGCTTAAGGTTTTTTTTCTACTTAAGATTCATAATATACTTTACCTTATTTTACAACAGAAAGAGAAATTATGGCTCAATTTACTAAAATAATTATAATCATAATCACATCTGTTCTTGAAGACTGTCAAATATCTCCAGAGTGCACTGCATATATTTCCTTTACTAGATTCCCTCTTTTATGAGTTAATTAAATAATTTCACAGCATTATTGTACAAGGATTCTTCATGGCATACTGTTTGTACAGAACATTCCTTTTAATAGCTCTATTCTTCAAACAGATGTTCATTTAAATTTTTTTTTACAGATTTTATTGGAAGAACAATTAGTGCATTTACCCTACTATGTTGTCACCTTTCTTTGGATTTGGACTTTGAAGCAGCTCTATGTCTCTTGTGGAAAGCCTAATGTGATCAAAAATTTTAAAGGGAGGGAAAAAAAAAACCCAAAAAACACTCTTTAGCAAATGTCTCGGGTCAGTGAACAAGGATATCAGAGCAAATTATCCCCAAATGATGGCTACTCAAAGCTACCTTGGTATTAGAGAACAAAGTCATTAAGAACTTTTCTCAAAGGCACAGAAAAATAAAAGTACATGATGGCATACTTCTCCACTCTAGTCATTTTGTTTTTATGAAGTTTACTTAGGCCTCCAAGCAGACTGGATTCGTTATAAACCACGGTAAAAAATGACAGATTAAAGAGAAAGAAATGGATGCAAGACCCCTGTAAGTTTATTTATCAAAATACAACAAAATCAGTCATTCCCCAAGACTTATTTTCCTAAGAAAGTGACACTGCCCAGTGTTATGAATTGGCTTACCTGACCTAAACATTTTAAAGGAAAGATATGCCATCTACCTTGTATCCTGAGGAGGAAATTTGCTTCCCTGCTTGACTCAAATCAAGTTTTACAGGGTTTGAGTCTCTGGCCAGGTTTGCTTTATGCAACTCTCTCAATGGATTTATCTCTTCTCTCTCTGTCTTAGCTATTGCAAAGAGTCAGTTGGGTTCAACAATGTAGATGCTGCATCTCATGTGAAGAAGGGCTATTTTGTTTTCCTTCGTCAATAATCTCACTGCAGTGAAATCAGAATCACACTCTTTTCCTGTAATTTAAATAAACAGTGGCACAGAAACTTGTTTTACCCTTGTTTTTGAACTATAGATTAATAAATTATGAACATCTATTTACGACCTTGAAAGTATAATGTGCATTCACTTGGGTGGAAATACAGTGTCAAGAAAAATGAGGAATCACAATGTTTTCAGAGCTTTTCTTCTATTTCTAGTTATTTCTTTCTTTTTCTTTTAACCAGAATTTGGTCCTACGAGAATAAAACCTGGAAAGTTGAGGCATCACTAGGAATTTAAAACATGCTAACAAAATGAGCACCTCATTTTTAGGTTAAAAAACGTGCAAAATATTAATTACTGGAAAGTTTTAGAACAATTGCTCCATAATGTCCCAGTCTCCTCTGCGAATACAGCAGAGTTTAAGAAACGAATCTTGAATTGTTTCTTTACCTAGACCTAAGATCTCTGAACAGGAGTGGTCTCTAGGAGCATCATTTTAAAACTAGCTTATGAGATGCCATTTTGGGAAAGAAGAGTGGAATGATTAAGATCCTTAGATGCATTGGGAGGGCATTTCTCACTGCCATGTTAATTGTGTGGACTTGGCAGTGAGTGATGGTAGAATGGAAAGTATATGACAGTTGCCAGAAGCTGAGCACTCCAGTCATTGCAAAGGGACTCCATGTAGGCACTGTTTAGAATGGCAGTAATTTGAAAGCCACCTAAAATGTTCAGGTGAAGGTGTTTTTTAAAATGAATTTTAATATAGCTATGTAATAAAATGCTCTTTGGACATCAAAAATGATATATATTTTTACTTAGTAGCACTGAAGAATGATTACAATGTAAATCCTTAAGAGAAAAAAATAAGTTAAAAAAAACCCATATGCAAATCACAAACTCATCTATGTATACATTTATATGAGCACCTGCTGTCCATACTAAACAACTTAGTTCTTATTGTATTTACTTATCTAATCTTTCCCCTTACTTTCTACTAAACAATATTTGTTTGACACTACAGTGGTCACGGTGGGAGTCTGCAGCCACATACATAAACATAAAACGCTGAGCTTGTAGGTCAAGTGTTGGGTTATATTATTACACTGTTACTTTTGTGTTTCATCTGAACTCCTTTTTGAAGTACAAATATTCATCCAGAAAGGTGCACGAATCATACCTGAATATGGTGACAAATTTTTACTGCTGAACATATCTCAGTAACTATCACCCACATCAAGAAAAAACTTCCAACCTCATTCCTGCCTCCACTACTACTTCCATCCAAGCTTAACCACTATCTGACTTAGAATACTTTGTCTTGCTTCTTTGGCTCAATACTACTTTTTGTGATATTCATCTATGTTTTTGCACTTAGCTATAGTTCATTTATTCTCATAGCTGTATAATGTTTCATTTTATAAACATACCACAGTCTACATACCCACTCTCCTATTAATGGATGTGGGGGTTGTTTCTAGTATATAACTTTTAAAAAGAGTGCTGCTATGAACATAATTGTCACACTGACTGATATCTCAATGTTAACCCACTCTTAAATCACTACAATAAGCCCCATTAAAAATGGGATAGATAGATAGATGATAGATAGATAGGTAGTGTGTGCCATGGATTTATGGATAATACAAAAAGTAATCTGTATTATTTTTCCTAATTTTTAGGGACATTCACATGTATGTTTGGTCACTAATTTTTCTTTTTTGTAGTGTCCTGATCAGATTTTGATATCAAGGTTGTGGTGGCTTCATAAAATATGTTAAGAAATGTTCCTCTTCCTCTATACTCTGGAACAGTTTTTGCAAGTTCACTCTTATTATAAATATTAAGAAGCATTTATGAGGAAGCCATTTGGTCTTGGAGTTTTCTTGTGGGAAGTTTTAGTAACAATATACTCAATGTCCTCAAAACATATATGATCATTTAGACTGTATCACTTTTAGTAAGTTGTTTTTCATAAGATTTTCCCATTTCTTCTACAAGGTAGATGCCTAAAGTCCTCAATATTGCCTTTCTAAATGTTTTTATTATCTATATTATCAACCACCTTTCTTTTTTTTCTTTTTTCTTTTGCTGTACACGGGCGTCTCACTGTTGTGGCCTCTCCCGTTGCAGAGCACAGGCTCCGGACGCGCAGGCTCAGCGGCCATGGCTCATGGGCCCAGCCGCTCCACAGCATGTGGGATCTTCCCGGACCGGGGCACGAACCCGTGTCCCCTGCATCGGCAGGTGGACTCTCAACCACTGTGCCACCAGGGAAGCCCTCAACCACCTTTCTAATCTCTGACACTGGTCGTATTTTTTTTCTCTCTGGGTCAGTTTCGTATTTTTTTTCTCTCTGGGTCAGTTTCGTTAAAGGTTTATCACTTTTATTAGTATTTTCAATAAATCAAATTTGGTTTGTTGATTTTCTCTATTTTATGTTTGTTTCCTTTTTCATTGATTTCTAATCTTATTTTTAGAAGTTCCTTCTTTTCCTTTCTTTGGTTTTGATTTGTTCTTTTCCTGTGTTCTTGAGATGAAAGCTTACATAATTCATTTTCAGCCTTACTTCAAATACAAATATAAATACTGCTTTTTATATAATTTGTGTTTATCTTGGATTTTAGCTAGTAAATTTTAACTACAAAAATAAGAATAATATTAACATTAGGTGACACAATAGCTGATATTTCACTGAGCTGTACAACAAATGTTTATTGAATGTCTGCCACATGCCAGGAGCTGGGGACACAGTGGTGAATGACACACATACCACATCCTCACGGAGCTTATATTAATGGGGGACAGCAGATAATAGTCACAAAAACAAAAACATACTTATTATATGCCAACTATTGTTAAATGGTTGTGACTTCTGTTTTAAAAGTAAAAAGGATCAGGATAAACACTAGGATGACAGAAGAAAAAAAAACGTTTAATACTATAAATATGCTAGAAGATAGGCATTATTATCTGCATTTTACAAAGAAGACAACTAAGTCACAAAGACCAAGTGAACAAGTTTATAACCAACAGATGGACGGAGTCTCCAAATATCGTATTTTTTCCACTTTACCAAGACTTCTTTCAGAGAGTCAGGCACTCTGTTAGGGGGTTCATCCCTCCATCCTATTTTAGGCACATATAGTCTATGACTCAAAGATAGCTATAAACAGCAGAGAACGGCAGGTATTTCCAATGAAGGTTTTAACAATTCAACTGGTCTTTGGTAATGAGACTAACATTCAAGGTTTGATCTGCAGAATCAAATGGTTATTACTGGAGGACATTCAGAGATTATTTTATTTGCTCCTATTATTTATGAATTGATCACAAGCAGGATGGGAGACAACTGTGTAAATGATTAGCATAAAGCTACAAGAGAAACAAAGGGAACACAAAGCACATGCCTTAGAGAGCAACTGTATCTTTGCAGAAAAATTCACATTACATAAATGAGCATTTCTTCCAGCCTCAAAATTGAAAATATTGTTGTCAGACATCCCTTTTCCTTCTTTCCTAAATGGTTACTTATTTCAAGTTCCTTTTTATGCGTTCCCTAGTAAAGCCTCACAAATAAACAAAAGACACTGTATGAGCTCCATCTATAAACAAGCTCCTAGCAGGAATCTCAGCTGTTCTGTTGTTTGTTTCCCTTTGCTTCACTGCTCCTGGCTGACCTGCAGACAGCCAGCCCGGCTTTGCCTTCAGCAAAAGAGACTAAACAAAGAAATCCCAGGATCCAAACTGTTCAAAAGATTTTCTGCAAATACTTCAGGGCCAGTGAATTTTCAAAACCTGTGCCTTTGGCTTTAAAATTAAGAAGGGCCAGGATGAACACCAAACTGGATGCTGTAGGGCTGGGAGAGAATGACAGTGACTGAAGAGAGACAGCCTCCTCCGGAGAGGTTCTGAAATGAGGAGAGGGAGATCTCTACTGTGAGGAACATTTGCCAAAGGAAAGGTCAGATTTGGTGCTTCTTGGGCATACACATGTTCACCTCTGTCAGATTCCCATTCCAGAGGTAACTAACCTAATCTGACAAATCACACCAATGGCCAACACCCAGCTTCTGCTCTGACCCTTTTAGTTTCCGTGCGGTGAATGTTGTTTAAAAACCATCAGCCTGACAGAGGAAATGTGCCTGATTCACACTCCCCTAATACCCCAGCAAATAACACACCCGCTGTGGGAGAGAAAACGCATTCACACTTCCTTATCAGATCAAGGCCCCCAAATGCTCCTAATTAGCTAAAATCAATTGATGTGACAGCAAAATGAATGTATTTATACTGTCAGCTAAAGGTACAGTCAGAGAAGTGTCTAATATATAAAGAAGCTACTGGAGTTGCTTAAAGCTGTTAATAAAGGTTTGGGGCTGAGTGGATTTTATCAGTGACACGGAGAATCTGATGGAGATTTATCTCAGAAGTAGATATCCTGGGGCGTTAGAGTACTTCTAATTGTGATTATTCATTAAAATTTGGGGGGGGGGACATGCAGTTCATCAATAATGGCCATGTAGACCTTGGTGGTTAGTTGCAACCAAACATATAAATGCAAACATACTTCCAAATAGAAGAGGTGCTTCAGACTGTCATTAGTAGGCTCTTTATGAGTTAGTTATATTTACTGTGAAGCTTTCATGGGTAGTGATTCTTTAACAAACTTTTCCTTTTTCCTCTTTTAGGACTATGCTCAGTTGAAAACTTGAGACAGAAGAGTGGTACTTGCCAAATAACTCAGGTTGGGGGTCTGAGAATTACCTTGTTTCCATTCCTCTCCAACTATAGTGTTTTGATTCCAAGAATACTGGGTGAATTAGGTGGCTTGAGAGAATTGCCTTACTGACAACATAATAGATTATTAACAGAGAAATGCCCACATTGTGACAATTAGTTAAAGCAATCTGAAAGAATAATAATTACACATACCATGACCTCCTTCTATTCTAGACAGAATAGTTTTCTTTTGTAACTGGACCTTTGGGCAAGTTATACAACAAAGGTCAGCAGCTCCTCTAATTACAGCTGATTCTCACTGAAATCATCTTCCTCGAAGATTCCATTTGATTTCTCTCCATATCAGTGGACACAATGGGTATCATGGGCTCCCCTGTGTGTGGATGGTATGTTTGTTTACTTAGTGAAGTGTCTGGAGGCCTCTACTGGTATTTAGGAAAATATCAACTGAGATAGAACAATGATCTTAAAAGGATTCTAAGCAGAGGAACCTCCTTTACATGTCACGTGTTTAAAACTTCATTTCTACATTTTTTAGCACTCTTTCAGTACTGTAAACACTGGTAAGCTGATTATTATCATTTCCCAATGTCACCTTTTCCAAGTGCACTTTGTGACCACATACACTGTGTTCTCCTCTGTCTGGCAAATGCCATCCTGTCCTGCCCATCCTAGCTGCACTAAGTTATCTTCCTGAAGATTATTTTTTCACCCTCTGTCAATTTATATCATGTCTGAACTCACTGTTCTCTGGAGATTAGGGCAGATTTTCCATCAAACCAGCTGTTTGTCTTTTTTGTTTTTTTAAGGAAAAGCAAAACAGTTTCTTCATAAATTAATGGTGTCCACATCAGATGGGGGTAAAAATCAGCTTCTGTTTCATATCTATTGTATTTCCAGTCTGGTAAAATGACAAACACATAAAACAGTGAGAAGGTGTCAGCAGGAGAAATGGGAGAGAGACAATAAAATCCGGAACAGAGAAGTGATTATAAAATTATTTCTAAAACATACAGGAAGAAAGAAGGTGATTACCATTAACTGTGACTTGGCTATATGACATGCTCTTTTAGGAATTTCCTCAAAAATACCAATAATATGAACATTTTCTTTACAAATTCAACAGCTTATGAAATTCTTTGTCGTATTTATAATACATAACCCCAGTATTCTTCCACCAGTGAAAGAAGAGCAAAGAAAAAGGGGAAAATAGAATCAAATAACACAAGTAGCAATCTTAATGGCTATACAGGCATCTATTTCAAAACTGAACCCAGGCAACTCTTGAAACATAGGCAAGGGAGATAATCCTGTGGGTTAAATTGCCACATGTCTTAGGTCTAGTTCCCTAAACAACTGATTCTGACCAGGATTTTTCTGTGAGTTATTTTTTAAGGGAGTGCTCTCAGGAGAGACAAGTAGAAGAGACAGAAGCAAGATGAGAAAGCAGAGAAGCTAAGCAAGGAATTGATTTCTGGTGTACCTAGCCTTACTCTGACTTGGTAAGATCATACCAGGCTGCTATCTCCCACCTGGAGGCAAGGCAGTGGGTATTTGGTACCCCTACCATTCAAGAAATGCCCATGGAACTCAGGTCCCCTTTGGATGAGGTGACTCCAGGTTCCCAAAGGATTTCAGGGCAAGTCATTATCATCAGCAACCACAGCAGCCTTCAAAGGGCTCCCCCAGGTGCTGAGAGAGACATCCACAGAGTCTGCTACACTATGTGATGCTTTTACAGCATTTATTGAGAACCAGTGTTCATTCTCATATTAAACAGTTTTGTGACTGCCTGGTAAATGTAAAGGCTAATGAGACCCTTTAGGGAATGAAGACCGTGAAAGGAGTCAGAACAAGTCTCCCCAAAATGTGTCACTTTGCATGTGGACTATTTTGAGCTGAAGGCAATCAAGAACCAGCAGATTCAAGAAAAACTTTTGTCTCTCCCTTAACTGCCTAAAAGAATTTAGATAGACGGCCTGGTCCAGGAAGAGAACTATCACCAGAGATAACTACAAAGACTATGGGGTAGGTGTGGTAAGCTGGGGGGAGCTCAGCTGGGCCTGGAGGTCAAATTCCTCTCTGTGTCCACTGTCTCTGCACAACATGGCTACCGTCTGCTCACCAAACATTTGCTCTTCCCATCTTCCTGTGAATTGCCTTTCTCCTCTTTGAAGTCCCAGACTCCTGCCCTTTTTCCTGAGCTCAGAACGACATATAAGCCTCAACTGCTTGACTTATATGTAACTAAATTTGTTTTTCTCCTGTTAACCTGTCCTATGTTAATCTGATTATTACAACAGCCAGAGAACAAAAAAGCGTAGAGAAAAATTTTTCCCTCCCCTATAATACGCATATAGAAGATAAATTGTAATTATCTTGACGATTCCACCAATCATCTCTACAATCCCATTTTTCTATAAGATGATGAATAACAAAAATCAATCTTTCTAATAATTAAATAAAAACTGTAGGGTTTTCTTTTAATAAAGAATATAAAATACAATCTTCTTTAAGGATAAGAAATACAAAATTCTATCCCTTAATGTTAGGCATACAGCTATACTTTCAGCCAAAAAATGGATTTTTAGGTGGTAGATGATATTTGGGGTAGCTTTTACTCTTTTCCAAAGATTTCAGAATATTCTAATTCCATTCTAATTTTACTGTCTTTTCATGTAGAAAAATGAGAATATTGGTTTTTATGGAATTTTAAGGTTAACAGAATTTATGGTATTTTAATTTGGTGCAAAAAGAAAGCTGAGATTTCACTTATATCACTGAAGCTCTGACAAGCAGATGTGGTAACTCACAGAAGCAGAAAAATGACACTCATTCATTTCATAGTCACTTATTTATCTTCCAATGGTTGAACATTTATCACTTTAGATAATGCTGCAAAGGGTTTCTAAATACACCCTCACAGTGTCTTAAATGTTGTATGAATCTGCACTGTTCAGAGCATGATGTCCACCTCTGCTGAACATTCTTCTAAATGGACACTAGGCCATCCTGACTGTAGTTCAAGACAAGATCATGGGTTGTGAGTCCAAGTACACCTAGAATTTAGTACACACTCTCTATCGATTAGCTGTGTGATCTTCAATATAACACTTAATCCCTCCAAGCTGGAACTTCATCCTCTATTAAAAAAAAAAAAAAAGTTATCTATGGATAACATGCAGAGTTATTACAAAGATTAAACTGTATATTTGATAAAGATAGCACATATAACACCTTATCCTCTGCTCAAATACCACAAAGAGACAGCAAATACACTTACTAAAGATCCAAAAATAATTTGAAAACAAAGAATTTAATTGGTAAACACAAAATTTTGAACAACTCTTGAAAAACAGAAAGCTCTCAAGCCTCAGTTATCTTGAAAATCCAGTCTGAGAGAACACCAAGAGTTAGCAGATGGAAGGAACAGGGAAGGTCCTGTTCCTTTCCCTGAAGGAAAAGTTCCTCCTCTCAGCCTTACTATTAAAATACTTGAGAAAGTCCATAGAGTGCGAAGTTTCAATTGTAGCTTATTTTGTGATAATGCTCTCATTCAGGTTATATTTTACTGTCACTTAACCTTGCATTTGAGATCCTACTAAATATCTGACACATTTCAAGGCATAGAATGGAGATGGAAAACACAGTTCTTGAAAGATGGAAACATTTCAAATAAAGTTGTATCAGAAAAGAGTAGCCCTGAAAACATTAATACTATTAAAATTACCTAAAAATTTTAAAATTCGCGTTAATCTTTTTATGAGACAAGGAAAACAAGTTAAAAATTTGAAACATATGGAAGATTCATGTTCTATTTATCAGATAATCTTATACCTAGTTTTTTTTTTTAATAAAAATTAGTTTCTAGCGATTGCCTGATTTAAATACCAAATTTAAGGCGTTACTGCATTTAAGGAATTGCATTATGTGAAAATAGTCCAAGAGAAAGAGATAGCAGAATCTCCTTGTGATGCCAGAGCCAGGGTCAAAGACTCATTATTTGCATTCTTTTGTTCCTCAAACCCCATATTTCTTCTAATAATAAGGACTTATTTTCTCTTTTTCCATCCTCCTTAGAGAAACTAAACATTTAACAACCATCCTTTATAAAAAGCTTTCACTTGTCTAAAGATGCAAATTAATTACCACTACTTTGCATAACTGGTTTACAATCATTTAGGAAAGTTCAACCAGCTGGGGAAAAAATAGGAACAAGTTTAAGTATGTACCATGTTTGCATTCTTCATGATCACTAAAGTGTTCCACTAGGGGAAAAAAACTTTTAAAAAATTGGTGTAGAAATAATAGGTAGAAGATTTCCTATAAATTTTTTATTTTTTATACTCAATATTTTGTAGTAACCTATAAAGGAAAAGAATCTGAAAAAGAATATATATATATATATATATACACACACACACATATATAACTGAATCACTTTGCTGTATTCCTGAAACTAACACAACATTGTATATCAACTATACTTCAGTAAAAAAATTTTTAGTTTTTTTATTTCAAGTTTTTTATTTAAGTGAACTACTTGAATATTTATCCTTAAAGATATGATCACAGTTTAATGCTGTAACATTTAATTACCTTCATTTTGGGGCCACCATAAATCAAAAGATTGTAATTCAAAGGTATACTAATTTATTCTTGACCTTGAAGTTAATTACTAACCATCAGAGGCTATAATTATTGTTGGCAAGGTGGGAATGTACCAAAAGAAGACCTGCTGAAACAAGAAATAGAAATGAGGTTTGTGGGCACTGAGAAAGTCTAGAAAAGTTGGCAAATATATAACCAAGTAATACTAAATAATATTAAGTAACTAAGTAATACTAAAACACTAATATCAAAACTTGACAAAGAAATAATAAGAAAAAATAAACTGTAGAACCAATATCCCTAATGAAAATGCATGCAAAAATTCTAAATAAAATTTTAGAAATTTAATCTAACAAATCTAAAAAGTATAATACATCATGACTAAGTGGGGTTTCGGCTAGGAATACAAAGTTAGTTTAAAATGCAAAACTTAATCAAAGTACTTCAGCAGATTAACAAACTAAGGGAAAAAAAAATCATCATCTCAACAGATGTAGAAAAACACTTGACAAAATTCAACACACATGACTAATAAAAAACTCCCAACAAACGAGGAATAGAAATGAACTTCCTAAACGTGACATAGAGCATTTACGAAAAATCAACAGCTAACATTTTATTTAGTTTAAGATCATGACCCATGAAAGAAAAAGGAAATGGTAACTTGGATCTCATAAATTTTTAAAAGGTAGGCTCTTCAAAAGATACAGTTGGTGACTTCCAGTTTGGCCCAAGATAAATTAGCTTCTTCAGTCCTTGATCCAATCTCTTACCATCCACATAACACAAAAGACAACTGTACATGGGCTCTGAAGGTGAGAAGAAAAAAGCAGAATGTGTGGGGATCCTGGGACTTGAGGTGGGTTCCCTGAAGCCTCTAACCCAGAACTGCTAACAAGTATAGACCCCCACCACACACAGAAAATTCCCAGGAAAAGCCTATTCCTCCTAGTCAAAATACCAGGAAAAGGATGGCCTAACAGAACAGAAAACATTTTTGGCAATATCTACCCTACTCAAACCAAACACCAAAAGAAAATCCACCCCTCCACACACACTTCCAAAATTTCAGTTGGACCAAGAAGGGAGCTGATCTTTAACCCCCATGTCCTCCACCACTTCACCTCTCTCACCCCCCGCACAGGGACATCAGACAATGGTACTTCAATCTCCCCACCCAGTGGTGCCAGCAGGGCCAATCAGGGAGGGATTCTTCCACCTCCCACCTGTCTAAAGCAGGCAAAATTCTGATTCCCCTGCCAGGTTAGTGTCTGCATAGCTCTATGGGGAGTTGATCTTCATCTCCTGCCCAACAAAAGCAGAGGATGCTTTGATTGCCCTGCCCAGGTAGCATCAGTGGGGTCTAGATTTAATAAGAAGTGAGTCTCATCATCACTCTTCTTCATATCCCCACTCCATTGTCAGTGGGACCCAACAGAGAGCTGACATCAAGAGGTGGAAAGAGGTGATGGGAAGAAGATGGCACTAGTTGGTGATGGGAAGAAGGTGGCACTAGTCCCCTGGTGTCAGCTGGGCCCTCTCAGGGGAAAAACTCAGTCTGAGCTAATGCCCCACATGCTCAGGTAAGGTGTCGGGGGACCCAAGGGAGGAACTGAACTTCCACCCCACCCATTTGGCACAAAGCAGTGTCAATCAGTGCCCCACATTTGCACAGTGCTAAGCTGAATATACATACCCACCCAGCCCTTGTGCTTCACCTCAACAGGAGAATTCATGCTAAAAAAGATGAAACAGAATCCAGACTTTTATAATATAATATCCAAAATATCCAGGATACTCGAATATCACTATTACCCCAAAAACCAGAAAAATCACAACCAGAATAAGAAAAGACAACCAACAGATGACAAGATGAAATGAATCCGACTTTGGGATTATCTGATAAGGCTTTTAAAGCCACCAACATAAAAATACCTCAAAAAGCAGTTACAAAAAAGAACCAAATGAAAATTATAGAACTATAAAATATAGTCACTGATTTTTTTTTAACTTGCTGGATGCACTCAATAGTAGAGTACAGATGACAGATGATAGAATCAGTGAACTTGAGGACAGATCAATAAAATTTACCCAACCTGAACAACAGTGAGAAAATAAACTGAAAGTAAAATAACAATGTATCGGGGACTTACGGGATAATAACAAAAACCCTAACATTCATATCATCAGAGTCCCAGAAAGAGAAAAGAGAGAGAATGGAATTGAAAAAAAGTATTCAAATAAAATAATGACAGAAAACTCCCCAAATCTGGAAAAGACATAAACTTATAGATTTTAAAAGGCTGAGAAAACCTCAGGTAGGAGAAACCCAAAGGGATTCATTCTGAGACATATCATCATTAAACTTCTGAAAACTAAAGACAAAGAAATTTTTAAGTGACACATGACTTGTAAAAGAACAGCAATTTGAATAAATGATTTCTCATTGGAAACCATTAAGCCAGAAGAAAGTGGCACATATTTTTTCAAGAATTGTCAATCATGAATTTTATATCTGGTAAAAATACCCTTCAGGGATTAAAGAGAACTGAAGACATTCTTATGTGAAGAAAAACTAAGAGAATTTATCACTAGTAAATCTACCCTTGAAGAATTGTTAATGGAAGTTCTCTAAACACAAACTAAATGATTAAAGAAGGCTTGGCACTTCAGGAAAGAAAGAATAACTTTGGAACAGGTAAAAATAGAGGTATAAATATAATAAATATAATAGAGTATCCTCATGAATTTAGTAAATTATATTTGATGATTGAAGTAAAAATTATAACACCATTCGATGGGGTGCTTGACATATAGAGAAAAACTTTTTAAAAATTAGAGAAACAAAGGGAATTAAATGGAAGTAACATTTCTACACTTCACTTGAAGTGATACAACACTGATACCCGTTGACTGCTTTAAGTTACGTATGTATACTATAATACCTAGATAAACTACTAAGAAAGCTATACAACGTGATATACTTAAAAACACTATAAACAAAGCCCCCAAAATGTTTATGGAGCTTCTAGGAAGGCAATAAAAGAGAAACAGAGGAATAAGAGACAGAAGAAACAAACAGAAAACAAAGACATGTTGAGAGAAAGAAGGCAAACATAAAACTATGTATACAATATAATTCAATCATGAATGAATCACAAAGTATACATATTTAAGGTATTTTCTTATTCTCAAGAATAAGAAAAACTAAGCTATTGTGATAGCAATCAGAGTATTGGTTACCTTTGTGGAGAGAGCACTGTATGGACTAGAAAGGGCTAAGAGAAAGCCTTCCCGGGTAAACAGATGTTCTATATTTTGATCTGGGTACAGTTGTGTGTGTGTGTGTAAATTCATTGAGGTATAGACTTAAGACTCATCCACTTTACTTCATGTAGGGTGTAATAGAGTAAAAAAGATTAAGAATTTTAAAGATGTAAAAATTTTAAAAATAATATACTTGCCACAGCTTATATCTAATCAAGAGATAGAAGCCACACAGTGATTTAAACAGGAAAGTTTAATAGGAAGGATGGTTACACTATATAAAAGAGTCACTATAAAATATAATAAAACTTTATATGGTACCCTAGATCTGAGGGACATTATGCAAGGAAAGACAATCTTGGAAGAGGACCCTCTCCCGAAGGCTGAGGTTCTCCCCAAGGCTGGGTTTTGATGACATCATTAGAGAAGGTATAGCTGAACCCACTGGATGGCAAAGAAGTGGACTGGTTTGCGAGGCCAGAGCTGGTCTGCACTCCTGAGCAAGCAGGAAGCAGCCCTCTGGAGCCCAAGCAGGTACGTGAGCCACAGCTGGTGGCCAGCATGTGGGCACAAGTTAAGAGTGGAGCACCTGTGGGGGAGGCGGCCTGAGCATGAGGTGTCCCTGTTGGGAAAGTGGCAAGAGACAAACTTGAGGGTGGTGCGTGAGCCAAGAGAATCGGGGCACTGGGATGGGCAAGAGGACTGCAGAGCAGGATGTCCGTATTGAAAAGACCATGTGAAGGTGACCACTGGCCACATCAGGGCTGCACTGCGAGACCACCAAGGAACAGTGCATTCTGAACACATGGCTAGACAGACCACCATCAGATGTCCTCACACCCACACCAGTGACCCACTGTGCTACGGCTGGAAACACAGGGGTGCCCCTTTCTCCTGCACTGTCCCTCTGTCACCCTCTGCTAAGAACCCTTAACCTCATGCTCGCTCTAAAGCAGAAATGCTTAAAGGAGCTCCACCCATCATTACAGAGCAGGTATTGAAGAGTGAATTTGGAGCTGGTAGGCAATAAACTGATAACTGGCAAAATATTTATCATAAAAATAATAAAAATAAATGAAATCTATCATGAAAACAGTAAATGAGATAATGAATGTAAAGCACCTGGCACAAGGCCAAGCATCATAGTGTAAATACTGCATAAACTCATTATTGTTAATGCTGTTCTGATGATTATGACAATTTAATTTCAAATGTATGTCCCTTTGGGAAATAGGATAGAAGTAGACCAACAAGAAAAAGCTTTCCTTTCATCCTTTGTATTGTGTTTCATTAATTGTTAAAGTAACAAATATCCATTGTAAAAATTTTAAGTTAGGTAGAACTGTATTGAGTGAAAAATAGAAAATCTTTTACATCCCACCATCAATCCTCCTCCCCTTCCCAGAGGTAACCATAGCTAGCAGTCCTTTGTCTATATATTTAAGTTATACTAATTATTAACAATACTTAACACTTTATAATACTAATATGTATTAGGTACTACTCTAAGTTCTTTGCAAGTGTACTTCTATGTAATCCTCCCAACAACCCTACATTGTTGGTTTTATTGTTATTCTTCCTTAATAGATGAAGAAATTGAGTCAGACATTTATACAAAGACTAAGGACAAAGAGAGATAGGAGAAGTGTAAGAACATTTCCAGCAGTAAGTAGAGCAGGTTAAAAGGCCATAAGAAGATGGCAATTGAGCAAAGACTTGAAGAGGTGATGGATTTAGCTGGGTGGGTAATAGGAAAAAGGGCTCCAGCAGAGGGAACCTCCAGAGCTCAGGCCCCGAGCACTCAGGTGATGTCTGGGAACGTGAAGGAGAGCAGAGTGGCTGGAGCTGAGAGGGAAGAGTCGTCCTTTAGCAGATGCCAGTCCGTGAACTGGTCTGCAAAATCCTTAGTGCAGACATGGGGGGTAAGTATTTAGAAACTTTTGTAGCAGTTTGACAGAGGAATTTTAGGTGTACTGAGTCAAATAATGCAAAATTAGGGCTTACGTTTTTATATCTATTTTTCATGTTTTTAAATTTTACTTTTTGGTAATTTTTTTTTCACATTTTACAAAAGTTTTGGTCCATGATGGATACAAATATTTTTTTGTTTTGTTTTTGTTGGTTGCTTGCTTGCTTTTTTTAATCATCTTCCACCACAGATAGTCGTGATACCTGAGGATTCTGTTAAGATGCAAATTCTTATTCAGAAGGTCTGGAGCAGGGTCTGAAAATTCTGTATTCCTAATAAGCTCTCAGGTTCTGCTGATGCGTCTAGTCCAAGGAGTAGGAGATTTAAGGGTCACTCTGGGGCTGGGCTGAGAATAGGCAGTAGGAGAGTTAAGGGAGAAGCAGGAAAACTAGTTAGAAACTCAGGCAAAAGATGATGGAGCTTCTGATTAGAGTGGCAACCATGGTGGTGGTAAGAAGTGGTCAAACCGTAGGTTTACATCTGAAAAGTAGAGACAAAAGGATTTCCAGACGTATAGGGTGTGGAGTGTGAGAAGAGAGAAGACAGGGATGACTGTAAGGTTTGCAGCATAAACAAAGGAAGAAATTGGGTCATGAAGCTAGAGAGTGGATGGGCTGACAACAGCGCCTGAGCTGGTAACTTTCATCACAGCCACTTTCTAGAAATGGTCCACACTGGTGGAAAATAGCCAGAAGACAGATTTACCTTTTGGATCCTTCTCTCTACAAAAACAAACACAATAAGCCACGATATGTACAACTACATATTTAATTCCCCCGATCAACAACGGGCAGCAGCAACAAGGGGCTTGAAAATCGCTAAAACCAAAAATGTAGGGACAGAACAAGTGACGCAATTGAATAAGATACAGTGACCTGTTAACACATCTGATGAATCAGAAAAGCAAGTGGACCAAATAATCCTGGCCTGAATTTTCTGAGTCTCTCAGGAGTCTTTATCATCAAGACTCACCAGTGTTCTCTGCGAGGGAGATGGTTAATTAGATTTTACAGTAAAAGATATGAATGAATCAACACTGTTGATGCCTTGCTAATGAATCATGAGGTCTGACTGAATGACATATACTGTGCCAGGTGTGTGTGTGTTGGGTGGGGGGGTGTTGTTTGTGAGTTGCTAGGAAAAATGGTGCCTGGAATGTCATGCACTGTTAACAAAGGTGAACTCTGGGGAAGGGAGTGAGGCTGACAGAAGAGGAAGGGATAGGAAGGTGGGGTGACATCCTCTTCGTAAGATATACCTTTGATTTATTTGAAGTATTTTATAACATATTACTTCTATAAGTTTCTGGACAAGATAAAGAAGGGAAAAATACTTGTTGGTCTCTCTACCTTCCTAACTCAACTTAAGAAAAATATAAATGGCCTCCTCAGTAAATCTAACATTTTCCTAAAACATTTTGCTTACAGGTATCGAGACAGAAATTTCCTTGAGTGATACACTACTGTACAGATTAAATCACTAAAACCCTTCCAAATATATACAACGTTTCCCTCTTCTCTTTATCTTTTCTTTATCTCTATCAAACATCAACTCCCAAAACAGTGACTATAAAAAGGCAAGTGGCACTTGAGAACGTTAAAATGGCACCAATATTTCTTCAGGCAGCAAAAACAAGGAAGCTGAAAGCATTCATGAACAACCATGAAGTCATCCTGTTGTAGTATTTTTACCTAAGTCAAACTACACTTTTACTGTAATAAAGCTTTGTGCTGCATCCCCAAATACTCTCTCCAACTATTTAGTTTTTAAAGCTTATTAGTATCACCTCTGTCTCCTTATTTCCCTCCAATGCCTCACAATCTGCTCCATGGATTCAGGAAAGACCTTTCCTTGGCTAAGATCAAAGCACTATGAACTAAGTAGTTTGACCCCTGTAGGTATCTGATTGCAAATTGCATGTATGATCCTGTGCTTTATAAATATAATGATCTTATAATAAACCTGCTGAGAATAGGTGGGCAGCTTAATGCACATGGCCTATGAATCTTCATAGTAATTACTTTTGCTCCCAAACTGTGTGTAGTGGAAAGAATCAGATGGAGGTTAGAGCCTTAGCTCTGCAGCTTACCGGGAGGACTTCAACAGTCACTTAACCTCTTTGACTGTCAGTTTTCTTATATGTAAAGTGAGGATTAAAATACTTACTTCACGAAGTTGCCTTCGAGGCCTAGTGAGATATAAAGAAACTTGTGAAGCTTCTTACTCAATGCCAAGCACATAATAAGTCCACAATTAATGCTAATTAATTTAAAAATATGATACAGAAAGGAAATGCCTGTGAGATATTAGATCACACTTTAGAGGCTGCAAATAAGACGAACACTGGCCTTCCATGTAGGAAGAGTACAGTTGGCAGCTACTCTGGTAAAGTGGGAAGTGGGAAAGATTTTATCCTGCCTCTTGGCCTCCTTAAGTAATGTTCTCTTTATTTTGACTCAGTCAATGCGGCCTCTGGTAAAGGTGATTTATTAACTAGGTAACAAACAAACAGAGGCTAGGTTTTTCTCCATAATGAATCCACCTCCACTTGCTATAACCCAGCTGAACTAAGAGCTATGGTAGGCAAAAAGCAGGAAAAAACACTGCACACAGAAGGACGGGGTGGAAAGCAAGTGAAGCCAGGGGAAGAGAAACAAAAAAGGAAATATGGGCTCATTTATCAGCCTCATTCAAGGACAACCTGTGTCTATGTTGTAATGCCTGTAAGTCTGCATGCAGGGAATTCCACACACAAGGAGGCCTGTTTTGGGTTTGAAGGTGTCACAGCTTTGGCCCTCAGCCCTGCAAAGTTTGAGAAAGTGCACTTGACAAAGTATGAGTTCAGGTGAAGGTATGGGCAGGTGTGCTGTGCTTAAATGCTGTCCTGGAAATTTGGACTGAGTTTGCCAAACTTCATCAGTTTGCAAGTTGGAACTCCTTAACCTTGCATTGCCTTGATTCAAAATGATGATTAATAGGCCTGTTTCTGCAGTGAAAAGGAAAAAAAAAAGGTTGAGAGAATAAACTCTGTCTTGAAGGATTAACTCTTTCCTGGAACTAACTTTCCTGCCAAGCAGCATCAGGGACTCATGTAAATAGAATCCAAATAGCATAGCATGAATGCACACTAAAATTTAACCTTATGGGGCTTCCCTGGTGGCGCAGTGGTTCAGAGTTTGCCTGCCGATGCACGGGACACGGGTTCGTGCCCCGGTCCGGGAAGATCCCCCATGCCACGGAGCGGCTGGGCCCGTGAGCCATGGCCGCTGAGCCTGCACGTCCGGAGCCTGTGCTCCACAACGGGAGAGGCCACAACAGTGAGAGGCCCGCGTACCGCAAAAAAAAACAAAAAACAACAAACAAACAAACAAAATTTAACCTTATGATTTTTATCTCAGATTCTCCTTGAGGTAATTTTGATATCACTAAATATCAAAAATCAAGGTATGGGAAGGCTTACTCATAATCCGTTTATTTAGCACTAACTAGACACCAAGAATTGAACTAATAACTGCTGCATTGGGAGTATTTATTATCTATTTGGGGATTTGGCATGAATATCAGTGATAATAAAATAAGGATAATGCTGCCTAATAGGTTTGTCGTGAAATTTCAATAGATAATATATGTAAGAGCTCCTGGTGCAGTCCCTAACAGATAATAGCTGTTGAATAAACATTAGCTTTCTTTATAAAACATTTTGTAAATTTTGCTTATTTTATGGCTAGAGTCTGGACTTGTGTAATAATAGTTTAGAGGGATCATAGGGTTCACTAAGAATCAAATGAGGCTCAAGTTTTGTGTATTTGCCCAACAGCAATATGTGAATATTATGGAGAGGCTGAGGAGGAGGAAATAAAATAGGAATATCTGCTTTTAATATAGAAAATGTGTGTTACGGATCAATTGCCTGAAGACTTCCATACCTACAAAGTACTACAACTTCACTTAGAATACTTGCCATTAGTTAATAGGTGGAGAGATTTTTCCCAATTAGTGTAACAAGACACATATTTATTTCACTTGTAGAACACAGAAAAAGGTAAAATCAAAATAAACACATTTGATATCTGCTTTTAGTCAAAATGGAATAACAGGGACCGGCTTTATGTGCCAGCCTGAAACAAATTTAAAAAAGCAAACAACAAAAGAAACAACGAACTATATAAACAACGGTTTTCAGACACCGGACCTCAGGCTGCACAAAACAATTATCCCTGAGAAAGGGTAGACATAAGAAGTGAGCCCTACAACTACTCTAACTTACTGCCTGGAAAGATTTTCTAGGCTGCAGTGGAGGGAGAGGAGACCCAAACAGTCTCCCTTAGTTGAGAAGACAGAGTTGGGAGTCCAGAGAGACTAAGACACTATGACTTACAGTACAGAGAAGAGTACTGGAAAAGAAAACGCTACACAGAGAGATAGCTCCAGATATCTGGAGAGGGTCCCTCTTAAATCTTGAATTAAGTATTGATCAGTGCATGTATGTGAGGAAAGTATCCATGGCCAAGGAAAGAACCACCCAGAGTCAGAAGGGGGTAAATCACGGAAGTACATGCAGGGATGAGATTTGTTTGCAGTCTAGCTTGTATTCCCACCAGAGCAGGAAAACCTCATAATCCATGGTAGAAGACTCAGAAGAGTTTTGCTTTAGTTGTTGCACAAATTACACTTCAATTAAAGGCTACTTTGGTCCTGCCTAACAAAGCTTAAAAGCAAGGATCAAATGTCTTGAAAGGATCAAATGTTTCCCAATAACTTATCTGTGTTGCAGAACAAAGTTCAAGGTTATTTGTAGGAATACAAAAATATCTAGTTCCCAAAAGAAAACACAATGTGTGACTTCCAGTAAAAGAAACTAGCAGGCATGAAAAGAAGCAGGAAAACAAGCACCCACAATGAGGAGAAAGACCAATCAACTGAAACTGACAAAGCAACGACACAAAACACAGAATTAGTAGTTAGGGGTAAAACATTTATTATAACTGCATTCCACATGTTCAAGAAGGCAGAGGAAAGCTTGAGATTATGGAGACACGGAAAATATTTTTTTTAAACAGATCCAGATCCAAATTGAACTTCTAGAGATAAAAAATACACATACTTTATTTTTAAAATATTGTACATTTAGGCAACAGGGCATAAATAGTGAACTGGAGGAACAGATTACTGTTGCTTTCTGGCTCACTTAGGTGTATATTTGCATTTTCATTTTTCCATAACCTTCTCAAGATCCCACCTTGTATTGTAGAATGCTCTGAGGAAATCACTTAACTTTTCTGAGCCTCACTGTCTTCACTTATGAAATGGTGATAACACTAATCTGAAGGAAAACTGTGAGAATTAGAAATAATCTATATAAATCATTGATCAGTAGCCTTAACAAAGATGTCTGTTGTTGCTTCCTTTGCTTTTACATTAAAATTACAAGCAAAAAGAAAGTAAAATATGGAGACAAGGAAACAAAAATGATCATTTGTGTATTTTGAAAGACACCTAAAACTATTTTCAGTGTGGCATTTAAACTTTTTATTGTGAATTATAATACATATATAGAAAGGAACGCAAAGATAAATGTACAGCTCAATAAATTTCATGAAATAAACACTAATGCACGTACTATTCTGGCCAAAGAAACAGGAATCTGTAGGCACCACAGAAAGTTCCCCTAATGGCCCATACCTCTTGTCTTTATACTTTCCTCCTCCTCAAAAGTAATCACTATCCTGAATTCTCACATTATAATTTAGTTTTACCTGTATCTGAGTGTTACATAAATGGAACCATACAATATATATTCCTTTATAACTGGTATTTTTCTATGAACACTGTGTTTAGAAAACGTATGCTTTACTTTGAGAAGTACAGCCCCAGGGTGGTATGAATATGGAAAAGGGGAAATGAGGCAAGAAAATATACAAGGAATGCAATGAAATATGTTACCATATTTCATCAAGCTACCAAGAGACATGATAGGCTGCTCAGTAGCTGAGTTAACTTTCTGGCATTATAACTTCTGTATAGGGGTTGCCAGAACGAACCACACCTAGTCAAGGGAAGAAAGAACAGAGGGGGAATTTACCTTCCTAGATACTTTCCACTTCTTACTGTTCTAAGTTCTACTCATGAGCAGCTAATTCTCCAGCACTAGTTATCTGACACCTTGATGGCCATTCAGGAAACCAGATACTGCCTAGGGATATAATATGTAGAACTTCAAACTAAGGCTTGATGTCTTTAATTTGTTTTAGAAAATTCTCAGGCATTACTTCAAATATTGCTTCTGCATTATTCCCTCTCTTTTTCTAGGATTCCAGTTACATGCATGTGAGACCTTCTTACTGTCTACTCTATGTTTTTTCCCCTCTCTTCTATTTCCCACATTCTTTTGCTTCTCTGGGTTTCATTCTAGATATTTTATTCTGGTCTGTCCTCCAGTTACTATTTTTTTTCTTCAGCTGTATCTAATCTGCTTTTACTCTCACATGTTGAGCTCTCAATTTCAAATATTTTATCTTTCAATTTTATAACCTATGGGAGTTTTAAGAGTTACTAGACTCTTCCAAAATCCTCAATCTGGTCTTCTACCTCCTTGAATACATTAAGGATGCTTTTTTTAAAAAAATATTTATTTATTTGTTTGTTTATTTATTTTTGGCTGCATCGGGCCTTAGTTGCGGCACACGGGATCTTTTTGTTGTGGTGTGCGGGCTTCTCTCTAGTTGTGGAGCACAGGCTCAGTAGCTGCAGAGCGCAGGCTTAGCTGTCCCGTGGCATGTGGGATCTTAGTTCCCTGATCAGAGATAGAACCCACCTCCCCTGCACTGGAACGCGGACTCTTAATCACTGGACCACCAGGGAAGTCCCAAGCATAGTTGTTTTAATTGCTATGTCTGATTGCTCCAATATTTGAGGCCTTGTGGGTCTTTTCCTATTGTCTAATTTTTTTTCTATATTTATTTCTTATTGTCTTATCACTTCAAAAGACTTGTTTTAATTAAGGGTTGTGCACTGCATATAAAAATTGTAAAAATAATCGACCTATAATAATATCAGCTTTTTACAAAAAGAATTTGCCTCTGGCAATTACCTAGAGGCACATTCAATCTAGAAAGCAGCAATTTTCAAGGAGGAGAAAGCTAGAAAATAGCCTTTTAAAAAATAGAGTGGCAGAAGTAAACTTTTTTGAGCACTTACTATGTACCTGGCTCTTTGCATACATTATTTCTTTTAATGACACAACATTCCTCTAAGTAAAGAGAAAGCAGAGAATCAAAATGCTAACACTTTAATCAAAAATACACCTCTACACCTCCAGATGCAGCAGAGAAGAAATTCAAATTCTGTTCTGTGATGCCAAATACTCTGCATGTTCTGCCTCACGTTAAGTAAGGCTTCCTCTAATCCTCTCTCAACCTCATTGGGAGGAATCTAGTTGCAGTGACAAAAGTCATCAGGATTGCCTAATTGTTAGGTAGAAACCCTTCTAATATGCCAATATATAGCAGACAGCAACCTATAAGTTGCTTAAAAATAAAACCTGGAGAGCATATTAGAAAAAAAGAACTCACCAGACCAATACCATGTTGTGAGGAAAACAAAACCACAGGCTGACGGAATAAACATTTACTCTGGGACTGATTTGTTTAATGCATCAGAGTCCCTCCATTCAACTGTTCCCTGGTAAGATCTCTTAAAAGCCCACCTCCTTGTATGCTTTGGGCAGCTCTGTGCCAGCTTGTGCTCTTTAACTAGACATTCTCCTCCAAACCCAGGTCCCCATAACTAAAATTACAGGGGAATTTACAGCACTATATTCCTCCTCTCATGTGGTGGGAGAGAAAGAGAAAGAGTTTCATCATCCTCTTTTAATAGGTGATTTAAACTCTTTCAAGACTTCATGCTTTTTATTGGACAATTTATGGAAATTTTTGAAGAGGTTCAATGAATTCCATTAAATGAAACTTAAATCCAAAAGAATTCCTTCCCCCAAACGGAGTTCCATAATATTTATTTGATTCTCACATCAATTAGCCTATGAGTCACTATTTTTAAGAGGCAGTTTGCTTAGACAGATATCTTATTTGGCCTTATTTTAATATCTTAACAATAGGCTGTTGAGCTCAGTAATTACTACCTCACTGGGATACACTTCTCCTCTGAACACTGAATCTTTCACAACAAGCAGGGTTGAAGGTCTGGATGCTGCTGAATCTACTGGTCTTAGATTCTCAGGCTTTATATTATTGGAGCTTTGAGCAGTTTCTAAGAACACTGCTGTATCTGAGGTCTGGATTACTTAGTAGGAAGGCATTTCAGGGTGATATTCATGATAGTCAGAACCTAAAATAAAGAATTCAAGTGATTGTAAAAGCACAAAGGAATTAAATGAATGGAAACCACGGGTGTGAGAAAGATTGGAATTTTACCATAATCTGGAGAGCAAGTAAATCATTCATCCTGATTCTTGGAATTAAGTCATTTCTTATGTGGACTATAGGCTGACCTCACGTATTCCACAGGTGCAGGTAAAATCAAGGAAGGCTTGAAATGTGTGACTCTACTGTGATAAAGCTGGTTCTTCTTGGCAGGGGGGTGGGGGGGTGGGTCAGGGAATAAGAGCTTGTAAAAAAAACTAAAGCTGAATACAGAACAGAAGAGGAGGAGAAAATCTCCTGGTGAAAAATATTAAAATCTTCAAGGAAGTACTGAATACCCTCCACACACCCATCTCCTCTCAGGCATGACATTACCAACCATGTCACAGAGGAGAGAGAAGTGTAAAAAAGAAGCAGAAACAACCCCAAAATACTTAGCCATTCCCATGTGTCCTGGGTCACTGATAACACAGTAACTACCCAACAAACTGCATACTGCCACATTACTGATACCTAAAGGATAACATTACACCATCTTCAGAAACAGAGAAAAATGTTTTAAATAATGAAAGCAAGGAAGTTGTAACTATATCATGTATATCTCCTCTTGCATTTCTTTGAAGTGTTTCATCCACATAATAAAATTTATGTAAATGTCAGTGGGGAAAAATGCAAGAGCAAAAGGATTTATAAACAAATGTTCATAGTGGCTTTATTCAAAATATCTCCAATCTGAAAACAACCCATACTTCAACAGGTAAATGGATAAACACATTATAGTACATTCACATAATGGAACACTATGTAGCAAAAAAAAAAAAAAAAACACAGAGAGGGAGGGGGAGCATAAACTACTGATTTGTACCATTAAATTGGTATACTGAGTGAAATAAGCCAGACACAAAAGAGTACAAATGAGCTATCATTTACATAAAATTTTAGCAAAGAAAAAGCCCAGATCTGTATTGAAAGAGATCAATGCCTGCCTGGGACTAGGTGTTGGGAGGACAGGGTGGCTATTAATTGCAAAACAGGAAATTTGGGGGGGTTGATAGAGACGTTTTAGATATTTAGATAGATAGATAGATTGTGGTGGTAGTTATAAAAGTGTATACATTTGTTAAAGCCCATTGAACTTCGCATATCAAAAGGTATATTTATTTGTATGAAAAGTACACCTCAGTAAAGTTGGTTTTTTAATGCAATTATATTCAACTTGGGAAAAAACAAGTCTAAAACTTGAGTGTTCTCTTTAGAGTTTATTCACATACCAATAAGAATAGGTAAAAATACAGATGTAGCGAAAATATTTGTTGTGTAAAGCTACCAGGATGTTGTTTTATGTGGATTTTTTAATCCAAAAGTAAGGGAGAAATATCTTCTCCTTGCCAGACTCCACATGGATGAACAGTTCTTTCAAAAGGCAAGGAATAAAAGACCCAGAACGCAAAGATGCAGTTACAGTTAGAAATGGTCATTCATTTTTCACTAAAGATATTAAGTAATAATCAGATGTTCACACATTAGTTTCTCAGTCTTCTTCTAGGAAGGCCTCTTTCCTCACACTATTAAAAATACTAGGCAGCACTTAACACCAGCCCCACCTCCCAGCTTAAAGGGGTGAACGAAACAGGTGCATCCACAGTCAACTCTATGTACATTCAGCCCACTCTCCCCATGAGGTTATAGCTTCTTTGGTTAAGAAAACCAAAATAATTGACAGGGATGACATCCAAGTATAAAACTTTTCTTTACCATTGGGACATTGGAAGGCATGTTCCTCCTGTTCTCTATCAAAGATACTACCAAGTAGCAAGTATGAAAAAACTATCTTTACATAGCACAAAATATAAAGACTGTAGTAAATCTCATTCTTTCATCTCTCCCCTAGTTAAAACTTAAATAAATTACCTGGCAGGAATAGAACAGAGTAAGCCTTGCTGTACTGTGCTATTCCTTGTGGTCAAAGAGTAACTAATATTAATTGAATGCTTACTAAATACCATTCAATGTTCTACATACTTTATATCCACTAATATTTTTATATCACAACTGTAAGAGATTCTATTACAGTCACTATTTTGTATAACTTGAAAGTGGGATACAAAGAGGTGAAGTAAAAATCTGAAGTTTTACAGCTGGCTATTGGTGGGGGGATTCAAACTCAGGTAGTCTGTCTCCCGCTTCCACATTTTTAACCACCACACTATGCACTGCATTAAAATTTGTCAGATGGATAAGGCTCCTATCTGCCATTCAAGGGTGTCTACATTCTTGCCATCTGTCCTTTTTTTTATCTTTTCAGAATCATGTGCTACACCAACTCAAAGTGCATGGTGCTCAGAGGCATAGTGCTAACATATGAGTCTCCCAGGGCAGAAGGCTCACTGTCAGTAAAAATCCCCAGACACCATTCTGAAGGGTCATTTTCTTTAACTTGACATTTATGAGGTTTCAAAGAAAGATATGCTCTAAATGAGATAGTTGTTTCTCTTTCTTTCCTTATAATCATAAATAAAAAGTTAAAGTGCGCAGATCACATAGTATGCTAAGTGTAACACTTTCATACTCTAATTATTACAACATGTATTGCCTATTTTAGATGAAGAAATAAGTTTTGAAAGGCTAAAGAAGTTGTTCAAGTCAAGTATCTACTAAGTGGCAGAGCTTAGTTTTAAAACAAGTTCTGTCCAATTCCAAAGCCCACACATCTAATCATGAATCTGTAAAAACTTAACAACATTTTTTACAGACAACTGTGACCCTATATGGGGATAACACTAGGAGAATGTTAAGAGGAGAAGGGCACTTAATGGCTGAATCTGGCATCTACTGCCTTTTTTCCTACTTCAAAGAGTAACAATCTCTGAGGTAATTATGAGCTGTCTCTTGTTTGAACAAATCCTGGATTACCTGGTTATTTGGAAAATGCTGAGATTATGTACCTATTCCAGAACTTTCCCTACCTGAAAAGCAACTACAAACAAATACCTGAAAAACATGCAATCCATACTTGAGAATATTTAGCCCAAAGGATCTTTATGCAGAAAGATATGCCATATCTTTCTGCCCTCATATGTTCTCCATTGTCACTTATAGGATACTAGAATACTTTCATAAACATTAAATGAAAAAAGAATAGAATTTTATTTGCCTCTAAATACTAAGAAGGTTTTTGTTGCCAGATTGCTTTATTCCCCTCATGATTTCTGATATATATCAAGAAAACTGCTATTTTGCTTTATATAGTATTACGTGTTTAAATGATAGAAAGTGTTAAGTGAACAAATATTTAACATGAACACATCTTAATGACCTGTGGCTTTCAAAGAGAAAGATTTTATCCACTATGAATGTAAAATAGAAGCATTTGATCCTAGTAAAACTTTGGCTTTGAGATAACTAAGATAGTTCTAACTTTGAAAATCTTTGTCCTAGCTTTCCATAATGAAATGGTATAAAGCTTTTTATCTTCCATTTCTGGCAATCTGTGTTACAAACATTCAAGATTTGAATCAGTAACTATTTCAGGGGGAAAAATACAAATGAACAATCTAAAGAGGCAACCTAGAACACCAATGGGCACAGGAAACAAAGTCTCAAGAAAATCCTATTCTTTCTGGCAAAATGACCAGGAAATGACTAGCAATACAGAATTTTTTTAAATTTAATTTTATTTATTTTTTATACAGCAGGTTCTTCTTAGTTATCTATTTTATACATATTACTGTATATATGTCAATCCCAATCTCCCAATTGATCCAACCCCCCCCATGCTTTCCCCCCTTGGTGTCCATACATTTGTTCTCTACATCTGTGTCTCTATTTCTGCCCTGCAAACCAGTTCATCTGTACCATTTTTCTAGATTTCACATATATGCGTTAATATACAATATTTGTTTTTCTCTTTCTGACTTACTTCACTCTGTATGACAGTCTGTAGATCTATCCACGTCTCTGCAAATGACCCAATTTCATTACTTTTCATGTATGAGTAATATTCCATTGTATATATGTACCACATCTTCTTTATCCAATTATATGATTTCAATTATCTTAAATTTACCCAGGCTTGATTTGTGACCCAAGATATGATCTATCCTGGGGAATGTTCCATGAGCACTTGAGAAGAAAGTGTATTCTGTTGTTTTTGGATGGAATATCCTATAAATATCAATTAAATCCATCTTGTTTAATGTTCCATTTAAAGCTTGTGTTTCCTTATTTATTTTCATTTTGGTTGATCTGTCCATTGGTGAAAGTAGGATGTTAATATCCCGTACTATTATTGTGTTATTGTCGATTTCTCTTTTTTGGCTGTTAGCATTTGCCTTACGTATTGAGGTGCTCCTATGTTGGGTACATAAATATTTACAATTGTTATATCTTCTTCTTGGATTGATCCCTTGATCATCAAGTAGTGTCCTTCTTTGTCTCTTGTAATCATCTTTATTTTAAAGTCTATTTTGTCTGATATGAGAATTGCTACTCCAGCTTTCTTTTGATTTCCATTGGCATGGAATATCTTTTTCCATCCCCTCACTTTCAGTCTGTATGTGTCCCTAGAGGTCTGAAGTGGGGCTCTTGTAGACAGCATATATATGGGTCTTATTTTTGTAGCCATTCAGCCAGTCTATATCTTTTGGTTGGAGCATTTAATCCATTTACATTTAAGGTAGTTATTGAAATGTGTGTTACTATTACCATTTTCCTAATTGTTTTTGTAGGTCTTTTCCTTCTCTTGTGTTTTCTGCCTAGGGAAGTTCCTTTAGCATTTGTTGTATGGCTGGTTTCATGGTGTTGAATTCTCCTAGCTTTTGCTTGTCTGTAAAGGTTTAATTCCTCTGTTGAATCTGAATGAGATCCTTGCTCTGAAGAGTAATCTTGGTTGTAGGTTTTTCCCTTCCATAACTTTAAATATGTCCTGCCATTCCCTTCTGGCTTGCAGAGTTTCTGCTGAAAGATCAGTTGTTAACCTTATGGGGATTCCCTTGTATGTTATTTGTTGTTTTTCCCCTTGTTGCTTTCAATATTTTTTCTTTGTATTTAATTTTTGATAGTTTGATTACTATGTATCTTGGCATGTTTCTCCTTGGATTTATCCTGTATTGGACTCTCTGCGCTTCCTGGACTTGACTATTTCCTTTCCCATATTAGGGAAGTTTTCAACTATAATCTCTTCAAATATTTTCTCAGTCCCTTTCTTTTTCTCTTCTTCTTCTGGGACCCTTATAATTCGAATGTTGGTGCATTTAATGTTGTCCCAGAGGTTTCTGAGAGTGTCCTCAATTCTTTTCATTCTTTTTTCTTTATTCTGCTCTGCAGTAGTCATTTCCACTCTTTTATCTTCCAAGTCACTTACCCGTTCTTCTGCCTCGGTTATTCTGCTATTGAGTACGTCTAGAGCATTTTTAATTTCATTTATTGTGTTGCTCATCATTGTTTGTTTGCTCTTTAGTTCTTCTAGGTCCTTGTTAAACGTTTCTTGTATTTTCTCCATTCTATTTCCAAGATTTTGCATCACCTTTACTATCATTACTCTGAACTCTTTTTCAGGTAGACTATTTCCTCTTCATTTGTTTGGTCTGGTGGGTTTTTACCTTGATCCTTCATCTGCTGCGTATTTCTCTGTCTTCTCATTTTGCTTAACTTACTGTGTTTGGGGTCTCCTTTTTGCAGGCTGCAGGTTTGTAGTTCCCATTGTGTTTGGTGTTTGCCCCCAATGGCTAAGGTTAGTTCAGTGGGTTGTGTAGGCTTCCTGGTGGAGGGGTCTGGTGCAGTGGATGAGGTTGGATCTTGCCTTTCTGTTGGGCTGGACCACATCCAGTGGTGTGTTCTGGGCTGTCTGTGAACTTATTACGATTTTAGACAGCCTCTCTGCTAATGGATGGGGTTGTGTTCCTGTCTTGCTGGTTGTTTGGCATGGGGTGTCCAGCACTGGAGCTTGCTGGTCATTGAGTGGAGCTGGGTCTTAGCATTGAGACAGAGCTCTCTGGGAGCGCTCTCGCCAATTGATATTACATGGGGCCGGGAGGTCTCTGGTGGTTCAGTGTCCTGAACTCGGCTCTCCCACCTCAGAGGCTCAGGCCTGATACCCGGTCGGAGCACCAAGACACTGTCAGCCACACGGCTCACAAGAAAAGGGAAGAAAAAAAACGAAAGAAAGAAAAATAAAATAAAGCTATTAAAATTTTAAAAAAATTTTAATTATTAAAATAAAAATATTTAAAAAGTAATAAAAATAAAGAAAAAGAAGACAGCAACCAAACCAATAAACAAATCCACCAATGATAACAAGTGCTAAAAACTAAACTAAGATAAACATAAAAATCAGAAACTTGTCAGTCGCCGACAGCAAACCCCAAGTCTACAGTTGTTCCCAAAGTCCACCACCTCAATTTTGGGATGATTTGTTGTCTGTTCAGGTATTGCACAGATGCCGGGTATATCATGTTGACTGTGGAGATTTAATCTGCTGTTCCTGAGGTTGCTGGGAGGAATTTCCCTTTCTCTTCTTTGTTCATATAGCTCCTGGGGTTCAGCTTTGGATTTGGCCCTGCCTCTGCATGCAGGTCACCCTCTGGTGTCTGTTGTTCGCCCAGACAGGAGGGGGTTAAAGGAGCAGCTGCTTCGGGGGCTCTGGCTCACTCAGGCTGGGGAGAGGGAGGAGTACAGAATGCAGGACAAGCCTGTGGCAGCTGAGGCCAGTGTGATGTTAAAACAGCCTGAGGCACGCTGTGTGTTCTCCCAGGGAAGTTGTCTCTGGATCATGGGATCGTGGCCATGGCAGGCTGCACAGGCTCCCGGGAGGGGAGGTGTGGATAGTGACCTGTGCTTGCACACAGGATTCTTGGTGGCTGCAGCAGCAGCCTTCGTGTTTCATGCCTGTCTCTGGCTTCTGCGCTGATAACTGCAGCTCATGCCTATCTCTGGAGCTCATTTGGGGGGCTCTGAATCTCCTCTCCTCGTGCACCCCGAAACAATGGTCTCTTGACTCTTAGGCAGTTCCAGACTTTTTCCCCGACTCCCTTCCGGCTAGCTGTGGTGCACTAGCCCCCTTCAGGCTGTGTTCACGCAGCCAACCCCAGTCATCTCCCTGGGATCTGACCTCCAAAGCCCGAGACTCAGCTCCTAGCCCCCACCTGCCCCAGTGCGTGAGCAGACAAGCCTCTCAGGGTGGTGAGTGCTGGTCGGCACCGATCCTCTGTATGGGAATCTCTCCACTTTGCTCTCTGCACCCCTGTTGCTGTGCTCTCCTCCGTGGCTCCAAAGTTTCCCCCCCGCCCTCTCCCCGTCTCTGCCAGTGAAGGGGCTTTCTAGTGTGTGGAAACTTCCTTCTTCACAGCTTGCTCCCCGAGATGCAGGTCCCATCTCTATTCTTTTGTCTGTTTTTTCTTCTTTATTTTACCCTACTCAGGTACGTGGGAAGTTTCTTACCTTTTGGGAAGTCTGAGGTCTTCTGCCAGCGTTCAGTAGGTGTTCTGTAGGAGTTGTTCCACATGTAGATGTATTTTTGATGTATTTGTGGGGAGGACAGTGGTCTCCATGTCTTACTCCTCTGCCATCTTGAAGGTCCTCTCCCTAGGTGTTTGTTCTTTAATTCTTCTAGGTCTTTGTTAAACATTTCTTGCATCTTCTCGATATTTGCCTCCATTCTTTCTCCAAGGTCCTGGATCAACTTCACTATCATTATTTGAATTCTTTTTCTGGAAGGTTGCCTATCTCCACTTCATTTAGTTGTTTTTCTGGGGTTTTATCTTGTTCCTTCATCTGGTACATAGTTTTCTGCCTTTTCATTTTGTCTATCTTTCTGTGAATGTGGAATTGTGGAATTGTCATTCCACAGGCTGCAGAACTGTAGTTCTTCCTTCGCTGTCTGCCCTCTGGTGGATCCAGAAAACTTTTATACAATAATCACCCTACTCAAACCAAAGACCACAAGAAAACCTGAATGCCAAACCCATCCCACCAACACAGGCTAACTGGGGAGCCTAGACTTTCACCTCATATGGCTGTAACTAGGAGTGACTCCAACTGCCATCACTCTGATCTCTGAGAAGGTCAAGTCGTAAGCAGGGCTTTTCATTCCCACCAACTGGTAACAAGCTCCCTTCCAATTGTGGTATCAACAGAAACCATGGGTGGGGTGTAGGATCTGCACTTTGCCCACACCAATCACTAATGAGGTACCCTTCCCAATGGGCTGGTGTCAAAGGAAGCCTAGTAGAGAATCAGGAATTCTACTACCGCCCACTTGTAATGAGGCCAACTCTCCCTCTGGTATCCCCCACCCCTCCACAGTGTCAGTGTCAGTGTCAGTGGAAGCCAATGGTAAGCAGTAATAAAGTATCTCTGCCCTTCCCAGCCCTCCTGGTATCATGAAAGCCCAGTGAAGAGTCAGAACTTCCAACCCTGCCCTGCAATAACAAAGAACCTTTCCCCTGACAGAGGGTCAAAAGAGGTTGAATGGGGAACTGAACTTCCACTCCCACCTGATAGAAACAAGGCGGCATTCTCCTCTCCCCACCAGCCCAGTGTTAAAGGAGGCCAGCTAAAATACAGAAGATTTAACTAAGATCCAGAGTCTCACAACACAATACCCAAAAGGTACAGGTATACTTAAAAATCATTTGGCATAACAAGAACCTGAAAAATCTCAATTTGAATGAGAAACTGCAATCAACAGACACCAACACCAAGAGGACACAGATGCTGGAATTATCTGACCAGGATTTTTTTTTAATTAATTTTTATTGGAGTATAGTTGCTTTACAATGTTGTGTTAGTTTCTGCTGTATAGCAAAGTGAATCAGTTATACATATACATATATCCCGTTTTTCAGATTTCCTTCCCATTTAGGTCATCACAGAGCATTGAGCAGAGTTCCCTGTGCTATACAGTGGGTTCTCATTAGTTATGTTTTATACATAGTAATGTATATATGTCAATCCCAATTTCCTAATTCATCCCACCCCTTCTTCCCAAAGCAGCCACCATAAAAATGCTTCAGTAGTAATTACAAACATCCTTGAAACAAATGAAAAAATATAACACCTTGGCAAAGAAATAGAAAGCCTCTGCAAAGAAATAGAAGATGTTAAGAAGAATCAAAATCAAACTGAAAAATGTACTAGATGAGCTCAATAGCAGAATGGAAATGACAGAGAAACAATCAGTGAACTTGAAAATAAGATGATAGAAGTTCCCCAATCTGAACAACAAAGAGAAATAGACTGGAGAAAACAACAACAACGGCAAATTATCAAAACTTAAAAAACTATAGAGGTGAGGAACATATTAGTAGTTGCCAAGGATTAGGAAGGGATGGGGGAAGGGGGTGTGATGTGACTATAAAGGGGTAACATGAGGAAGATCTTTGTAGTGATGGAATAGTTCTGTATCTTTATTGCACTGGTGGTTCCATGAGTCTACATATGTGATAAAATGTCACAGAACTACACGCACAGAAATATCAATTTCCTAGATTTAATTCTGTACAATAGATATCGTACTTGTTTATTGTTTCAGTAACAAATTCCCTAAATGTAGTAGCCTTAAGCAATGAAAATTTATTATCTCACAGTTCTGGGTCACAAGTCTGGGCACAGTGTGGCTCAGCTGATTCTTTGTTCCTGGTTTCATGGAGCCAAAATCAAGGTGCTGGCAGGGTTGCACTCCTTCGAGAGGTTCTGGGTTAAATCCACTTCCAAGCTCAATCAGGTTATTGGAAGAATTCAGTTCCTTGTGGATGTAAGACAAAAACCTCTGCTTCCCTGCTGGCTGGGGTCATTCTTAATTTCCAGAGGTTGCCTTCATTTCTTGGCTCATGGATTCCTTTCTTCATCTTCAAAGCCAGCAGTGGCAGGTCACGTGCTTCTCACTCTCTGAATCTCTCTGACTTCTCCCTCTGCTTCATTTATCCTCTATTTTCCTCTTCCACCACATCTCTCTGATTCCAATTGGAGAAATTCCTCTGCTTTCAAGGGCTCAAGTGATTAGATTATGCCCACCTTGACAATCTAGGATTAATGTCCCTATTTTAAGATCCATAAACTTTAAGACATCTGCATATTTCCTTCACAGCAGTACCTGGAGTAGTGTTTGAATAATCAGGAGATGGGAATCTTGAGGAGACATCACTAAAATTCTGTCTATCACAATTATGCAAAATGTAACCACTGGAGGAAACTGGATAAAGATTACACGGCACCTCTCTATGCTATTTTGGTTACTTCTCATGAATTTATAATTATTTCAAAATAAAAATCTTTTAAAATGCACAGAAAAAAGTAAAGGCAAAATAAATATATTTTCTATCAAAAAATATTTTCTACCACCAGAAGACCTACAGTAAAAGAAATACTAAGGAAGGTCCTTTAAGTAAGAAAAAAGATATCTCAGTTGGAGACATGGAATAGAAGGAAACAAAGACACTGAAAAGGGTAAATACTTGAGGAAAATCTAAGTAAATATTAATTTTATAATACAGTAAAAATGACATGTTATACCTAAACTATATATGTACAATTGAAATGTAAATTAGAATAGCATAAAAAGAAGGAAGGACTTAAATGGAGTTCAAGTGTTTTAATATTTTTTACACTGTCAGGAAGTTTAAAATGACTAAATTACAGATGATGCTAACAAAAGTTAAGGATGCATATTATAATCCCTAATGTCACCACTAAATGAATGATGAAAGAATGTGTTAACAAGGCAACAGAGATAAAGAAATGGGAAAATACTACATTGACCCAAAAGATAACTAGAAAGGAGAAACCAGGAATGAATATTAGGTGTGACAAAGAGAAAACTCAAATATATCAACAAATACATTAAATGTAAATGAAGCACATATTCTAATTAAAAGGCAAAGACTATAAGAACAGATAACAAAAAACTATATGTTGCTTAGAAGAAATACATTTAATATAAGGAGACAAGTTGAAAGTAAAAGGATGGAAATAAAAAACCACATAAAATTACTTTCCCACCAAAAAAGAAACCCTAATGTAGCTATGTTAAAATCACAAGAAAAGAGAGGCTAAAGAAAGGTGATAGAGAGAATATATGATGTTGAAAGTGCCAACCTTCCCAGAAGATATAATTCTTAACGTGTATGCACCAATAGTGTAACAAAATACGTTAAGTAAAAACTGGCAGAATTAATAAAATTTGGCAAATTCACAAGTATGGTTGGAGATTTTAGTAAGCATTTCTCAGTAACTGTTAAAATAGACTAAAATAAATTAGGAAGGATATAAAATATCTGAATAACACAACTAATAAACTGTATCTAATTGACATATGTATAATAATACACACTTTTAAGAACATTCATTTTAACGCCCACAGAACATTTACAAAAATGTATAGACCATGCAGGTAGTCTTAAACTGCAAAGGACTGAAATCATACAGAGAATGTTCTCTTATCACAGTAGAATTAAAACTGAAATCAATAATAACATAGAAAGGTAACTAGAAAATGGCCAAATGTTTGGAAACTAAGCAATACATTTGTAAAGAATCCATGGGTCAAAGGAAGAAGTTCCAATGGAAATTAGAAAATGTTTGGAAGTGAAAAATAACTGAAATATGGCATATCAAAATTCACAGGGTATAACAAAAACCTGTGCTTGAAGGAAAATTTATAGTTTTATTTGTATATATTAGGAAAAAATGTAGGGCTAAAAATGCAATAACACTTCTCAAGAAGTTAGAAATAGAAGAGTAAATGTTATCCTGCCCTTTTTTATTTGCAAATGTTTCAAATCCTTGAGTTTTCAAACTAGAGCTTTCTAAATCCATGTATTCTTTGAAGAGACATCATTATTGTTGGATTTAGAATGCTGGGTGCCTCTAGGAGGAATTCACCGTTAGTCAATTTAGAGGGTTTAATCAAAACCCCAATTTGTACTTGAAATTGTTGCTGCCGTACTGTGAACCTGTTAACAGCATCTATATCTTAAAGGAGCTTTAATGTGGCTAAATTTTTGTAGTTTGGAATGCTATTGTAAGTATTAATACATGTTTTTAAAGCTCTTACAAATCTGTAGATGAAAAGAGCAATATAAATGCAAAAGCTTGGTTTTTCAAACCATTTACAATGTTCAGAATAAAACAGAGAAGAGAAAAACTGAAATGTGAACTGAACCACAAAATTGGAGTGTTTACTTTTCTCTCTTCGCTTTTAAAACAAGCAAGACTCAGGAATAAAAGATAAGGGTAGCTGTACAAGTGGTTTTTCAACTCATGAATATTAGTTCTAAAAATAAGCTAACTGGCTGAAGAAAGACATAGGAAGCTCTTAAATAAAACAAGCAACTAACATTTCTCAAGCTTTATAATAATGAGAAAGTAGATATCAAATGGTCAAAAATTTTAATAGATTTCTTATTATTCATTCACTAACCCATTCATTCAACCATGCATTCATCCAAGAGATCTTTGTTAACTCTGGCAGGCACTGTGCTAAGTTCAGAAGATATAATGGTGAGCAGAGACGTGTTTTTTCCCTCTGGGTGCTCACAGTCCGGTAGGAGAGGATGGAATTAAAATAGTCAAATAAATAAACAGGTAACCACAGACTGAGATTCTGACTTATGAGAGAAAGGCACAGGGTTTTTTGTGAGCATATAACAGGAGATTTCGTGTAGGAAGTAAGCAAAAGCTTCCCCTAGAAGGTCTTATGTGAGCTGCAGTATGGAAGATAGAGATTGGTTAATTAGGTCAGAGAAGTGAAGGGGAAGAGCCTTCTGGGCAGAGGAAATAACAAAAGCCAAGGCTTCTGGTTGATGCGAGGAACTGAATCAAGGCCAGTGTGGCTGAACAAAGAGCATGAGGGAAGAGTGTGAAAGGGGGAGAGCTGAATAGAGTGTGAAGGGGTGAGATGGAGCTGTGGAGGTCAGCAGAAACCTGATCTCAGGAGCCTCATAGGCCATCTTAAAGGTTTTGTCTTTCTCCTAATAGCAAAGCAAAGCTAGGAAGGGGTTTTAGCAGGGAAGTGACATGCTTAGTTCAGTAATTTTTTTATAATATCACTTCCCCTGTTGTAAGTAGTACAAATGGATTCCAGGAGACTGGTTGGGATTCCGCTGCATCGTATAAGTGAGAAGATGGTAGGTAGCTTGGAACAATGTTTGGAGGACATTGCCTCCCCCTGTCAGAATGCCCTACCAGATCTGAGTCCATTTCCCTTTTCCAAATCTACTTTCAATGATTCCTGCTCCTGCCGACCCAATATGCGCACTGTCACCTACACAAATCTTTCTTATTCTTTCTTCCACCTTTGGTCATGTTGCTCTTTGCTTCACAAATGTCATCTGCAGCTTTCACCTAAACTGCAACCATCTTACACACCAAGCTCAAAGTTGCATCTCCCTTTTTTTTAGGACATTCCCACCCCCAGCCAGGTCCTTCTGGCCTGCCCTGCACACTCACCAACCATGCCCCATGGCCAAAGAAAGCTCTCAGGAGACTTTCAGAACTGGCAGTGAGAAGCCACAGTGTGTGCTGGAAAAGTATGTTCCGGTAGGATGTGATAGGAGCACCTTCAAGCATCTGCCACACCTATTCTCATGCCTTTGGTGTTGCACGTATTTCTACTTGTAATTCCTTTCTTCCAATTTTTATCTTCTAAAAAGCTTACTCACTCAGATATTTTCCCTCTCCACAAGAACTTTCCTAATTACTCCAGCATAATGTGGTCTTTTCAGGTTGGACGTTCTGTGGGTTTTTTTTGCATCCTATGTTACAGTCTGCCTTGGACTATGTTTATTTTCATGTTGATTTCAATGATTGACTCTTGAGATTTGTGGTCCACACTTCTCTTTTTTTTTCTTTTCTGCAGGGCCTAACACAGTGTTTTGCCCATAGTAAGTGCTCAATAAATACTGATTGGATTAAATTGTGTTCCATATTGAAAATGATTAAGCACAAAATGTATTTTTCTTCTCCACTGTGCAAGTGTTATAGTCAGCCTCTTGGGCAATGTTTGCTGGAACATCTCTTCTTTTTCTTTAATGAATTTTGATCTTACATCACATTTAAATGCCTTGGAGTTCCAAAAGACAAATATATCCTCATGTAATTTAAATGACAATCAGCAGGCTATTTTTTCCTTATTAACATACAGAATGCTGGCGGTCACAGCAGGTAACTGATGAGGCTAATCTGTCAATGTCCTGATAATTCTCTGCCTGATTGCTCCCAGTGCGGGAGGCTGCATAATCACAGAAACACCAAGCAATTTGATCAGGACCAGAATAGATCATCGATTGTCCTCAAGTGAGCTGGGTGTTGGCATTGGATGAGGTAAGTACGATATCTCAAGGGAACCCCTCAGGAAGAAATCAATATTGAGACTTCAAAATATTGTAGACAGGAGCTACAGGAAGCTTCTATGAGATGCAATCCTAGGAGTACTTGGTGTGGCGGAAAGAGAATTGATGCGATTAGTCATCATACTCTGTTAATTGGGACTCCAGCCAAAGGCATTCAAAAAGGTTTGAGGATCCTAACAGATGACACAGCCATTTGATTGCTTTGGCTTCCACGCTTCTCAACAGTTTTCTAAACAGTCTGAACTATTTATTAACCAACTGTTAACAAAAATATTCTCCAAACAAAAGGGAAATCATTGTCTCCATTATAGTATAGGGAGATAAACAGGTGGCAAGGCCTTAGAAGTGATTAAAGGACACAATATTTTTGACAATGACTTTTTTTTTAAATACATCTTCATTGGAGTATAATTGCTTCACAATGCTTGTTAGTTTCTGTTGTACAACAAAGTGAATCAGCCATATGTATACATATATCCCCATATCCCCTCCTTCTTCAGCTTCCCTCCCACCCTCCCTATCCCACCCCTCTAGGTGGACACAAAGCACCGAGCTGATCTCCTTGGGCTATGCTGCTGCTTCCCACTAGCTATCTATTTTACATTCGGTAGTGTATATATGTCCACGCCACTCTCACTTCACCCCAGCTTGCCCCTCCCCGACCCCATGTCCTCAAGTCCATTCTCTATGTGTACAGCTTTACTCCTGCCCTGCCACTAGGTTCAACAGTACCTTTTATTTTTTTTTAAGACTCCATATACATGTGTTAGCATACGGTATTTGTTTTTCTCTTTCTGACTTGCTTCACTCCGTATGACAGACTCAAGCTCCATCCACCTCACTGCTAATAAACTTTTAAAAACAAATTACAAACTTTTATTAAATAAAAATGCTGCACACATGTTGAAATTTATCCTTTAGTTTGATAGCACTTTTATATAAGTAACATTTACACAGTTAGGTAATCTACCTTGCGGGTTGAATATTCCCGAAGTTTGGAATACATGCCTTCCTTGCTCCAAGCCATTGCCTTCCCTGTTCGGTTCTTTGGAGTCAATTTTAATTTAAAACCTTTCAGTAGCCAGGTTTCTCCTCTTCCTTATACATTATGCTCACTGATTTATGACATCTAGAGAAAAAGAGGAGTAGAAGGAACGCAAAGGGGCACAGCGAAGTGCATACCTAATTGGTATTGTTGTATTGATCTGGCATCTGAGCTTTCTGAACTTGGTAAGTGTTGAAAACTAATTTGTTCTCTATGAAGTTCCTTTATGAGCTCTTTGTAAACCCCAATCTCTGAGGATCTCCAACCTGCTATTCCTTTGCTAAAGACTAACACATTTCTACCCTTCTGTTTCAAACTTTAAGAATCCAGCAATACCATCAGCTTCTCTCGACCGAAGTCCATTTGCTCTTCCTGATGGTCCTCGGAGTTAAGACTTCTTTTGCAATAAGCCGAGGGAAAACTCACACATTTCTCCCAACTAAGTCTGTAAGTGCGGTTATTTTCCAAAGTGTAGGACAATGAAGCCAGTCTCTCACTTTACCTATTTCTCACAGAAAGCAGAGCCCAGTCCACAGTCTCTCTGCCAAAATGCATTAAGCTCTTCTAATGATTCCTTTTGACAAAGGGCTTGCAATTGCCCATCACTTACCCACTAAACTATGGCTTGACCAGACTTTGGTCAGGTTTCTCTCTTCCCTATATGCCCCTAAACTCTGGCTTGCCCTCAAGTCTGAGCAAGCACTAAAGCAAAACACTCCCCTAACAGCATCATTCTGAGAATCAGCTAATCACATAGAGAAACATTTCCTGTTAAACTTCCCTGATCATGCTATTTGCTTACCCTCACCACTTGCCCTGCTCCCCATAGAGTTCCTGCTAGTCCTGTTTACTAACCCCTATAAAAGAAGATCCTTTTTCTATTGAATTTTGAGACCCTCACACATCCTGAGGTCAGAACATTCTCCCTATTGCAAAAATTTCCAAATAAGGTCTCTCCCTACTTAAGTCTGAATTCGCTTTTATTTGACACCTTTAAATCTCTCTTGAATGGAGAGAAAGAAGGAAGTACTCATGTACTCCCACTCCTTACCTCTTTTTAGAGGAAGGGGAAAGGATCCGAAGTTCATCAACAGCTCTAACTACTTCTCTGAAAACTCCTCCAGTTATGCCGTGGATGTGAATGAAAGGTTAAGTTTTTCTGACACCCCTTTGTTAGCTCTGACTATAGTCCAGCACTTCCTTTGTAGTGTGATACCACATGTCTCTTGGTTTCATTTAAAAATGAATGTTTGGATGTTACAATTATAAATGCATTTGCTGGGAAAGAAAAACTTTTCCTTTACCTTCTTAGGTAGTGATTGGGGCCCCTCAAATTAACAGGAGAAAAGGTACACAACTTTCATTAATATTTACATGCATGGAGCTCACAGAAAATCAAAGACGCAGTTAGACTCACAGCTTAGACCCTTATTTGGGCTTCAGGGGTCAATACATTGTGAGGAAGTAACTAGGAAATATATGGGGGAATTAATGGAAGAGAAGCTCTATACTAGTAAGGTCTGTTTCTGCAAACTTCTCTTGGTGTTAATTCCCAATCTTCCGGGATGAGTCTGCTCTTCTCTCCCTGGTACTTGGGTGGGGGAGGGAGGGAAGGGGAGTTCCTTCCTCAAAGGGAAATTTATGCCTTCATTTTAGGTAAATAAAAGGAAAGCAGAGAACTCTTTCTGATCTGTTGATTCTCAATTGCCTTTGGCTCAAAAGAATTCCTATGCCAAAGTGGCAAATTTGGGGGTGGCATATTCTGATTCCCTTCACATTTCTTCAGAGGCTACTCTGAAAGATATTTAATATGCAGGGTGCATCACTGCTTTTCAAGGAAGGACTTGAAATGTATTTTTGGCTTAGTACATTGAAACCAAGTTATGATTTTACAACTATGAGCTTTCTAGTTATGGGGCAGTACACGGGGCACACATTGGAATTAAATAACTATCTGAGAAAAAAAACTGTGTGATTTTTTTTCAGTTAAATCTTTGAAAACTACTAAGCATATGAATGCAAATTTCCCCATCATGTTGCATAGTGCATAATATTAAATTAAGGAAAACATTTTAGCCAAGTAATGTATACCCATTTTGTAACACCCTTTTCAAGACTAAAATGTCCCACCTAGCTAGGCAAAGGGTGGGTCATATAGGGCCCTGAACCCCAAGGTGAGGAGTCAGCATTTTATTCCAAGTGGGATGGAAGGTTTTGGATGATTTCCAACAGGGAAGCCTCATAATTTGATTTACACTTTTAAAAGCTCCCTCTTGGCTGTTAGGTGGAGAAAGAATGCTAGAAGGACAAGAGCAGCACTTAGGTATCCAGTCTAGATAAAAGATGAGGCTATTTGGACACAGTGCAGCTACCAAGCAATCTCTCAGGGACCAAGGCTGAAGACACTGTCAAGCCATACAAAGTGCATTTTCCACCTCAAATCAGCTAGAGTGTGCGTCCTTAAATAGGATGCATGTTTCCTGGTTTTCTGTCACCTTCTTTGCCTTCACAAGGCACATCTTCACCCATCTTCTCCACATATTACCCCCCATTCCTGCCCTAGTTGGGGTCACCTTGGTCTTTCCTCTCTCTTCAACAATATTAATCTTGGCAACTCAGAAGACGTAAATTTTGGGTACCAAGTATACAAAAACTTTGGGTATAAAATGCCAATCATCCTTTTAACCTCAGAGAAATTAGGCTAATAATACTATCACTTAGTGGTCCCTGCACTATTTGATACCAACTCTTCCTAGGTTAAAATTCTAGGTCCACTACTTATTAACTATGATCTTGGACACGTTGCTGAAATTCTCTGTGCCTCAATTTCTTTATATGTAAAACAGGAATGCTAACAGTACTTATCTCACATGATTATTACAAAGATCTCATGAGTTGACATTTACAAAGTGCTTAGAACTCTACGTAACACATAATACATGCCACTTGGATGTTTGCTATTATCATCATTACCTACCTTTTAGAGCTGCATGAGAAATAGATAAATAATGCCTGAAAAGCACTCAGCACAGGGGCTCACACATATATGATGAGTATCCAATTAATGCTCAGCTATTATTACTTTGCTCAAATATGACACAAATCTCAGCAATGATCCATTGTTTATTTTTTTGGCTCCCTTGCTGTTTCTAATTTCTTTTTCAGCCCCTATGAGGTCATCTATGTCTGTGCCTGTGTCTGCAATGAGTATATTTAACCTCGGGGCCAAGACAGATGATATCGGAGGAGAGGCAGAAGCCATTGGCTCATTTCCCAGTTTTTCTGCTTTATTAAAAAGAAAAAGTACTTCTGCTAAGACCGAGGTACCATATTTTTGAGACTCCAGCTGAGGTAGATTAGTTGAATAGTTCATTAATTTTGGCACTTTTACATGAAATGAAGGCAGTTTTGGAAAGTGTGCCTTTGTCTGGGTTAATTAGTAAGTGAGAACATTGGGACCTTAGTACATTTTTTGCTTCAGTAGTTCTTGTAATTATTTTTTTAGCTTCATGTTCTATATGAACTTTATTATAAAGATACTTTTCAATACCCATTCTGTGATATGGGGATATTAGTAGTGTTCAAGATATATCTGGGGGTAGGGGGAGTATAGGGGCTGTGTTTCTGGAAGAAGATAAAGAAACCAAAGAGACAGGGGTTGGGGGAAAGAGATGAGACTGTCTAAATAAGAAAGGACACGGGAAAGAGAGAAGAGCAGCAAAAGGAAGCACAATTAACAGCCGGTTCCATTTTGACATCTGACTATATGTATCCCAACCTCATTTTTATCATCTTAATGTTTATATTGTTACTGACATCCTTGACTTCTGTAACTTCTGCATGCCTCCTAAGGAATCTCTCCAATTATTTGAGTTTTTCACAGATATTTAAAGGTATCTGGCAGCAAGCTTAGGTTACAGGACAGCACACAAATGCTTAATCATGCAATGAGGAGTACAGAGGCTGGTGCTGCCCAAATCAGTTCAGAGTGCAATTTTTTTTCCCTTCCTCTTTGTTTCCACCAATTTGTTAGAACAAAATTGGCACCTGATGCCCAGATTAACATGTATACTGCCTCCTTTCTTCGGCTCTATAAAAATTACAGAACCCCTTCTCCCGCTCACGTCCCCATATTGTTTGATGCTCCAGGTTAAATTGTAGTGTGATGTGTAATCTACCTGGATAAGGGTAAGAGTCATTCTTCTGAGTTGTCTAGTGGTGGCTGTGCAAAATCATGGGAAGGTCAAGAGGAAGGCTGGAAAGTACCTGAAGAAGATAAAGTTTTATAAAACTATATAAGGTCAAAAGTAGTTTCTTTACTCCAGGACTATCTGGCTAGTTGGGGAATTAAGGTTTATAGAGTCACAAAATCTGTACTAGATAATTTACATAATTATTTTATCCATTCTTTCCTACAGCATTTTAAAGTAAGTATCAATAGCCCTGTTTTACAGATAGGAAAACTGAGGTTCAGAGAAGTGAAGTAACCAGCCTAAGGGGATGCTACATGTTGGTGTATTTATAAAATTAAATATTCACGACAGGTTTGAGTCTAAGCTGTCTAAGATTATCCCTTGTACCCATCTTTCCACATGAGTGTGATCAGCAAAGTGATTCCTAGTCCCAAGCACTGGCTGCAGAGAGCTAGAACATATGTTATTTAGGTAGCATTACTCAGGCCGGTGGAATGCATCACAGAGAAAATGACATCACAGATGTTCCTGTGTGTCACACACTCTGGCTATTTAAGTGTTTGTAACAGAATCCTACTCCAACAGGATTTTAGATGCATATGACAAAACAAATCTAATCTTGGCTGGACCCCAGAACTCCCTGACAGCTGAGGATGGAGGAGTTCTCCCCTAGGACCCTGGTGATGGACACTCTGCCCTGTCTTAGGATCCCTGAGGATCCTGAAGCAGAGGTTGCTCTTGATCCCAAGAGTCTCCACATCCTAAGTCTGACCACCCCAGATGGGAAAAATCGCTCTCTCACCAATCAATCAATCAATCAATCTCTCTCATACACATACACACAAATGCACAAACACACACACATATCTTTCCTTCAAATCTCTCTTAAGATTTCTTTCCTTCCTAAGAAAAGAGACTCCAAGAGACTCTCAAGAGACTCCAAGGAAGTTGGGACTGCTCCAGATCCACAGAACTACGTAGAGACATTTTCAGTTATCACAATGACTAATAGACACTTCTGGCCTTTACTCTCATTTACTTCCAGCATTCAAGATAAGAGATGTTCATGTCCCGCAGTGTGCAGGGCAGTCTGCACAACACAAAGTGTTCCTCCCAGAGCAACTGTCCCCTGGAAGAGCACTGCGCCAGTGTCTCCCTACCTTCCCGTCTTCCCACTTTTTTCTCAGCCGCCTCCCCTGCCGCCCCCACCCAACAGCTTATTCCAGCAAGTTTCCTGTGGAAGAAGAAGGGAAATGGATTAACCTATCACCCCGAGAAGACAACCCACTGTTCTGGGTTCTGACCTCTTTTGACCCAGGTTCTCTAGTTTCTTGGCTCACGGGGAACTTTGCTTTTTGCTCAGCTTGCTGAACACTCTTTATTGGCAGCTACTCCGAAGGCCCCCACTTGAAAATTTCAGCCCATGGGGTTGATTTTTGCTGCCAAAAACAGCAGTTGTTGAAGTCTGCTACATATTGCTGGGTCATCCATAAGGGTTCTGCCTTTCTTCCAATATGGAATACATTTGTTATGCCAAAGTCATGCCTACCCCCAGCATGGGAGTTGACAGGATTCCATTTCCTTCTAGCAGGGGGAGAACTGACCCCTATAAATTACATTCTTCAATAATGGCCTGGCCCAGAGAAATCTGGCATTACCCCACATCTTTCTCTTTCTATATGAGGGGAAAGGGAGGGGGAAGGAGAGAAATCAGAAACAACTTCTCGGACTCTGACCTGAGTCCCTGGGTGGATGTGATGCTCCTTATTAAGATGTGGAAAACTGCCTGGGAAAAAAATCTGGAGAGAGGAACATCAGGGTTTCAGCTTTGGCCTTGTTAAGTTTGAGAGCCTGTTAGACATCTAAATGGAGATGCTAAGATGGCAGTTTGGTCCATGAGTTAAGATTCCAGGGAGTGGCCAGGGTTGGAGAGATACATAGTTCTAAGTCCAGGGACTGGTGAAGATAACCTAAAGAAAGTACAAATACAGAAAGAAAAAAAAAATCGACATCTCAGGACTAGACAGCTGCAAGGTTTAGGACCACTGAGTATGAAATCGTTACCAGGTTCTGAGTCTGGCAAATATTACTAACAGGCAGACTGTCTAGTTATGATGCTGAAATTAACGACTTGAGTGTCAGTTTTAGATACACCATTGCTTTTCCACAGCTGTGAAATGAAGAGTGAGATGTATATGATGGTGAGATTATGGATGATTTTTAGTTTCTTCCTTGTGCTTTTCTATATTGTTCAAATTCTCTACAATGACCATTCAACAATTTTACAATGAGAAAAACACAATAAATATTTTAAATATTAACAGCCTATGAATGGTGCACAGTGCACTGCAGCTAGTGACCATAAACTCATGCACACTCCACCACATTATGATACGAACACCAGTGTGAGGGTGGGCATTTTTCCTGTAATGTTCACTGAATTATGTCTATAAACATTTACGTTTTTTAAAGATCTAGAATAATGATGCCTTGGTAAAAGTGGTATGACCAAGATGTCAGCATGATACTTTGGACATAATAAAAGCATTGAATAGACAAAAGGTCACAGCTAAAAGTCACCCTACAAGAGCCTATTAGTTAGCTTGAGGTAGTTCACAAGCATGTTATTTATGTCTCTGTATATTTTTCAACTCTCCAAATGCAGAGAGATAGCAAAAATGTAATCAGGGAAATAATTCTTAGCCACAACTCACATTCCAAAGGAAAAAATAACAACGAAATACCCAAGCAAAACCATCAAACCACATCCTGGTGAAAACCTTTCATGTGTTGCTGGGGTATCGTCTGGTCCCTATCACTACCAGCTGTGACTTGCACACCCGGGAAAGGCCAGGCTGTAGCAAGAAGAGCAAAAATAAAAGGCCCATGACAAGCCTTTGAAGTTGAGCATGCTTAGCAGCATTTGTAACTAAGGTGGCGACTAGAGAATTAAAGAAGGGACAGACAGGGTCAGCATAACGCGCAGTCACCAGATCATATTAATAAAGATAGGAGGAGTCTTTTCAAATCCAGATAGGAATGGCAATTTTCAGATCTGTCACAAGAACTTTCTATTCTTCATTCAGTCCATGTGAATTAAAAGCCCACTTGCAGCAGTGTACATGTGGGTGCTTGGGGAGATGGGACAACACAACTGAAGCACTTTATATCAAGTTGGGGAGAAATGTCTAAATACTCTGAAAATGATATCAGCAAACTTAATCCTAATACCAATTTATTACCAGATGTATCCTAGAGCCCATTCTACAGAACAACAGCTCCTAGGGATATAAATGTGTGATCAAATAAGTTAATCAAGATAAGCTTCTTACAGCAGAACTTTTAAAACGTGCTGCAAGTCTCCCAGAAAGTGATAACAGAAGCAACATTTCCCTCAGTTCTTTATTTATGAAACCTTTTACCCAGAGCATCACAGAAGCATTGTGTTCCAAAAAACACACTTGCTAAATCCTTCCTAGCAGACATTAGGGTCACAGAGGATTAATCAGGAAGAACTTTGCGGAAGTTGGAGCAGAGTTTCTAAACAAAGAGGTAAATGATTTGATGGGTAAATGAGAGGAAGGCATGTTAGAGTGAGGGACCATAAATGGCTCAAAAATTAAATTTGTTTCCAAGGGTGAGAACAAGCTATGTTCATGAAAGAGACATGGATTCCAAACTAGGTGTGGCTGAATGAGCTTTCTCTAAGAACTGCAGAAGTCCTAACAAATCAGGTAACTAGAAAAGTCAACCAGCACTTTGAATTATAATTATTGTGAGGTCAATGAGAAAATGGTGGGTGAATCCTGAAGAATCCACTAATCTTATAGCATATCACAGAAGAGAATTCCTAAGTTGGCTTTTTAAAATTATTGTTTTGAATAATTCAAGAGTTGCCACAAATTTATAATGACCTAAATATTTCAAAGCTAGTATATATTTAATTAGTTTTGATTAATTTGTCTCTTTTATAAGTTTTATTTGTCCCTTGGAAGGCTGTATGCTTTATAAGACAAGTTCACAGTACTAGGTAATGCATTTGCTCTTTCTAGAATTCAGAATTATCAACTTTAAGGCAGAAATCCTGCCAATTATAATCCTATCCTCACAAGACATCATCGAAATGCTGATTCATACTTGACTAAATAAGCTGCATATTAATTACTCATTTCAATGTCAGAGTGTTCATTTTATATTGCTTTTTCCAAGGGAGGGAAAGATAAGGAGATGCTGATGCTTCCAGGGCATTTCATTAACATGTACAATGCAGCAAAAATAAGTTACTTTTGCCCTTTAAATGAATTATGTAGAATAAATTTGTGAAAATAATAGTGAAACTGAAGGCTTCATCATTCGGCGCCAAAACTACATTTTTCTTTTTTTTTTTGCGGTACGCGGGCCTCTCACTGTTGTGGGCTCTCCCGTTGCGGAGCACAGGCTCCGGACGTGCAGGCTCAGCGGCCATGGCTCACGATTGCAGCCGCTCCGCGACATGTGGGATCTTCCCGGACTGGGGCACGAACCCGTGTCCCCTGCATCGGCAGGCGGACTCTCAACCACTGCGCCACCAGGGAAGCCCCAAAACTACATTTTTAGTCTCCTCTCTTAAATGCTTTTGGTGGCTCAAATGTATACAAGTTATGTTACAGCTTCTCCAGTCTACACCCCTATGGTCTATGCCTCTCGTTCCTCACTTCATACCTCCTCTCACTAGTATGGTAGGTTTTAGTAAAGTCTGAGGCTACCTGACATGGTAGAAACTCATCCTGGACTTGGGCTCTGTTCACCTGCTGCGTTTCAGGTCTGCCCAAGCAAGTCTTATGCTAGAAAGTAAATCATGCTCCACCTAGTTAAATAGTGCTGTGTACAGCATCCGGCTGGTCAGAAGCACTTAAACAGTAGCTGTTAGGTTGATGATGGTTATAATTTTGACAAGGATGAAGCTCAGAATGAGAATGAAGTTGATGCTGTTGCTTTCTGGTGACATGGAGGGACAGTATTCACCGATGTTTCTCACCATGACATCAAGAAACCCCTTGGAACCAGAACTCAAGCCGCACTCCTTTCTAGGGCTCAGGCACATCTGGGTATAGCAAGATAATCTGACGGCCCAAAGGTTTTCTGGATGGAGGCTGAAAAGTCTACTTGTAGGAAGCTTACGCTAAGGGAAAAGGTGAAGGTGAGCTGATTCTATTACAAAGGCTTAGGTATCAGAATGTAGTAGGGATACTGGGTACATTGTAGTAAACACATTTCCAACTTGTCCCTGCCCTAGCCTCCTGGACATAAATATATAAGCCCAAGAAAGCGAGATGGATCTATAATTGCTAATTAAAATAATTATTTCTACTAAATTGTATAATATATCTGTTGTGGGGCTTCCCTGGTGGCACAGTGGATGAGAGTCCACCTGCCGATGCAGGGGACACGGGTTCGTGCCCCGGTCCGGGAAGCGGAGCGGCTGGGCCTGTGAGCCATGGCCGCCGAGCCTGTGCGTCCGGAGCCTGTGTGTCTGGAGCCTGTGCTCCGCAACAGGAGAGGCCACAACAGTATCTCAAAAAAAAAAAACAAGAAAAAGGACAACCTGGAAGAAATGGACAAATTCTTAGAAAAGCACAACCTTCTGAGACTGAACCAGGAAGAAATAGAAAATATAAACACACCAATCACAAGCACTGAAATTGAGACTGTGATTAAATATCTTCCAACAAACAAAAGTCCAGGACCAGATGGCTTCACAGGCAAATTCTATCAATAATTTAGAAAAGAGCTAACACCTATCCTTCTCAAACTCTTCCAAAATATAGCAGAGGGAGGAACACTCCCTAACTCATTCTACAAGGCGACCATTACTCTGATACCAAAACCAGATGAAGATGTCACAAAGAAAGAAAACTACGGGCCAATATCACTGATTAACATAGATGCAAAACTCCTCAACAAAATACTACCAAACAGAATCCAACAGCACATTAAAAGGATCATACACCATGATCAAGTGGGGTTTATCCCAGGAATGCAAGAATTCTTCAATATATGCAAATCAATAATGTGATACACCACATTAACAAATTAAGGAATAAAAACCATATGATCATCTCAATAGATGCAGAGAAAGCTTTTGACAAAATTCAACACCCATTTATGATAAAAACCCTCCAGAAAATAGGCACAGAGGGAACCTATCTCAAGATAATAAAGGCCATATATGACAAACCCACAGCCAACATCATACTCACCATTTTTTCTAAGATCAGGAACAAGACAAGGTTGTCCACTCTCACCACTATTATTCAACATAGTTTTGGAAGTCCTAGCCACAGCAATCCAAGAAGAAAAAGAAATAAAAGGAATCCAAATCAGAAAAGAAGTAAAGCTGTCACTTGCTTTGACATGCAGATGACATAATACTATACATAGAGAATCCTAAAGATGCTACCAGAAAACTACAAGAGCCAATCAATGAATCTGGTAAAGTAGCAGGATACAAAATTAATGCACAGAAATCTCTGGCATTCCTATATACTAATGATGAAAAATCTGAAAGAGAAATTAAGGAAACATGCTCATGTACCATTCTGCAACAAAAAGAATAAAATACCTAGGAATAAACCTACCTAAGGAGACAAAAGACCTGTATGCAGAAAACTATAAGACACTGATGAAAGAAATTAAAGAGGATACAAACAGATGGAGAGATATACCATGTTCTTCGATTGGAAGAATCAACATTGTGAAAATGACTACACTACGCAAAGCAGTCCCCAGGTTCAATGCAATCCCTATCAAACTATCAATGGCATTTTTCACAGAACTAGACCAAAAATTTCACAATTTGTATGGAAACACAAAAGACCCCAAACAGCCAAAGCAATCTTGAGAAAGAAAAATGGAGCTGGAGAAATCAGGCTCCCGGACTCCAGACTACACTACAAAGCTACAGTAATCAAGACAGTTTGGTACTGGCACAGAAACAGAAATATAGATCAATGGAACAGGATAGAATGCCCAGAGATAAGCCCATGCACATATGGTCACCTTATTTTTGATAAAGGAGGTAAGAATACACAATGGAGAAAAGACAGCCTCTTCAATAAGTGGTGCTGGGAAAACTGAAGAGCTACATGTAAAAGAATGAAATTAGAATACCTCCTAACACCGTACACAAAAATAAACTCAAAATGGATTAAAGACCTAAATGTAAGGCCAGACACTATAAAACTCTTAGAGGAAAATATAGGCAGAACACTCTATGACATAAATCACAGCAGGACCCTTTTTGACCCACTTCCTAGAGAAATGGAAATAAAAAGAAAAATAAACAAATGGGACCTAATGAAACTTAAAAGCTTTTGCACACCAAAGGAAACCATAAACAAGATGAAAAGAAAACCGTCAGAATGGGAGAAAATATTTGCAAATGAAGCAACTAACAAAGGGTTAATCTCCAAAATTTACAAGCAGCTCATGCAGCTCAATATCAAAAAAACAAGCAACCCAATCCAAAAATGGGCAGAAGGGCTTCCCTGGTGGCGCAATGGTTGAGAGTCCTCCTGCCGATGCAGGGGACACGGGTTCGTGCCCTGGTCTGGGAGGATCCCGCATGCCGCAGGGCAGCTGGGCCCGTGAGCCATGGCCACTGAGCCTGCGCGTCCGGAGCCTGTGCTCCACAACGGGAGAGGCCACAACAGTGAGAGGCCTGAGTACTGCAAAAAAACAAAAATGGGCAGAAGACCTAAATAGACATTCCTCCAAAGAAAATATACAGATTGCCAGCAAACACATGAAAGAATGCTCAACATCACTAATCGTTAGAGAAATGCAAATGAAAAACATAATGAGGTATCACCCTACACTGGTCAGAATGCCCATCATCCAAAAATCTACAAACAATAAATGCTGGGGAGGGTGTGGAGAAAAGGGAACCCTCTTGCATGGTTGGTGGGAATGTAAATTGATACAGCCACTATGCAGAACAGTATGGAGCTTCCTTAAGAAACTAAAAATAGAACTACCATATGACCCAGCAATCCCACTACTGGGCATATACCCTGAGAAAACCATAATTCAAAAAGAGTCATGTAACACAATTTTCATTGCAGCTCTATTTACAATAGCCAGGACATGGATGCAACCTAAGTGTCCATCAACAGATGAAGAGATAAAGAAGATGTGGCACACATATGCAATGGAATATTACTCAGCCATAAAAAGAAAAGAAATTGAGTTATTTGTAGTGAGGTGTCTGTCATACAGAGTGAAGTAAGTCAGAAAGAGAAAACAAATACTGTATACTAACACATATATATGGAATCTAAAAAAAATGGTTCTGAAGAATGTAGGGGCAGGACAGGAATAAATACACAGACGTAGAGAGTGGACTTGAGGACACGGGGAGGGGGAAGGGTAAGCTGGGACGAAGTGAGAGAGTGGCATGGACATAAAAACATTACCAAATGTAATATAGATAGCTAGTGGGAAGCAGCCACAAAGCACAGGGAGATCAGCTCAGTGCTTTGTGACCACCTAGAGGAGTGGGATAGGGAGGGTGAGAGGGAGACTCAAGAGGGAGGAGATGTGGGAATATATGTATAGCTGATTCACTTTGTTCTGAAGCAGAAACTAACACAGCATTGTAAAGCACTTATACTTAATAAAGACGTTAAAATATATATATAAACACACACACACACACACATATATATACTAAATTTCTTGTTTTCTTTCATTTTTCAAACATAAGAGCAAAGCATGGGAGGTGGAGTGATCATTTGGGGCCAGAAAGCAAGATGGGAGAAGAAAAGCAGAGAGGGAGAGAGGCAGCCTAGGGGTCAATGAGCACCTTGCCTTGTATTAGGTTCTTGGCTGGATTTCTTTCATGGCCACTGTTTTAGTTGATTCTCAGACAAACAAACAAACCTGAGTCAAGTATTACTATCACCATTTTACAGCAAATAGTTGCAGAGGGATAAAAGTAACTTGTCCAAGATCACATAACTTCTAAGTGTTAGTGCAAAAATTTGAATCAAGGTCAATATGACATCAAAGTCCATGCCTGCACCCCCAAGTATGAGCAAGTCACCCTGCTAGGAAAGACATTAAAATTCCTATTCCTATTTCTTTTGCACTTATGCTTGTCAGTAGGACCATTTTAGTCCAGATCAAGTAGCGACATACCATACACGGTTCACCAAGTATCCGAGGGAAGAGGGGCTGTGGAAGATGACAGTGGGATGACCGTGGCCTCCTCACTCATTCATTAGCTTTTACTGTATTATAATGTGCTATCCTTTATAGGGTCTGGATAAGTCACTTACATTGTGATGACACAATAGGTTCTGACTCAAAGTCAGGCCAAAAAAAAAATTATCAAGCCTATTTGAGGTATGGATTGATATCTAACATTATAAATACTGCCTTAGAGTATGTTACATTTTTGCATATACTGTGCTTTTGAGGATGTTTTTTCTAGTTATGCATATTATTAAAACCAGGTATGTCTACTTAGAAGCCAATTTGTGAATCACTGTTTCAAATTTTAAATAAATAATTTCAAAAATAACAGAATGTTTGTAATAGGTTGTAATACTTGTAATATTTAGTATAAAATATTTGTATTAATAAGGTTTAGTACTAATAAGTTTAGTACTTCATGTGGAACAAAATGATTTTGTCATTAATGAATATACAGTTTTTAAATATTGTGTGTTACATCATTACCTCAACCGTAAACTCTTCTCTTTTGGAGTAAATGGACATGATATATTAATTCAGTGGCATGTATATGTAATTTATGAACAAATAAATTTATTTTTATTGAAGATCCATGTTTAAAAAGTCTAATAGGGTATGTGATCAAAAAATTTTTTTGCTGGGTGCTATGAATATTGTGTGGTATATAAAAAGTTTTTGAAAAATATATATATATTTTTTGCAGTACGCAGGCCTCTCACTGTCGTGGCCTCTCCCATTGCAGAGCACAGGCTCCGGACGCGCAGGCTCAGCAGCCATGGCTCACGGGCCCAGCCGCTCCGCGGCATGTGGGATCTTCCCGCACCGGGGCACGAACCCATGTCCCCTGCATCGGCAGGCGGCCTCTCAACCACTGCGCCACCAGGGAAGCCCAAAAAATATTTTTAACGAATAAATAGAAGAATAAACACCAAACAGGTAGGAGGTAAACGTCATAGAGTAAGGGATGTTTGGGGAACAAAAAGAAAGGGAGATGCATTAATTTTAATAACAAGATTGAAGCCCTCAGAGGATGGCCATACATCTCCTTTAGCCTTGGCGTGTGCTTGTTACCGTGACATCTCTTCCAGAGGGCACCCCTGTCACTCTCAAAGTGATGGTTTAGATGATAAATTTTGTGGTCACCTTAATTATACAGAAAACTTTAAATTTTCAACTTCTTCATCTCACCCTATTTCTCTCACTTGCTTGCCTTTCTACCCATGATTCAAAAAAATATTTGTCTTTTATATTCATGGCCAGCCCTGTCATCTGTATCCAATAGCCTCTAGGCTATGACAAGTTCATGTCATGATCTTCCTTCCTAGCTAAATACATCATAGGTGGGAATTCCCTGGTTGTCCAGTGGTTAGGACTTGGTGCTTTCACTGCCTTGGGCCTGGATTCAATCTCTTGTTGGGGAGCTAGGATCCCAGAAGCCATGTGGCACAGCAAAAAAAAAAAAAATCTTAGGTGCCTTCTTCCCCTGCCTATAAACATAGTTAAGTCTTGTAAAAATCTAAAATACAAAATATATAGAGAGAGACCAACCTCTCTTTGAACATTTTTTCCTGTTTTATTTTATTTTGAAAATTCCTCAAAAGGACGTTCTTACTTGCTACATCTATCTCCTTCTACACCCAACACATTACTGACATTATTTTCTTAAAGCTTCCCAATGACAATGCCAGTTCACATACCCTGTTCTCTACTTTTGCCTGCAGAAAGTTAACGAGAGCTTCATTAGAGGTTTAAGCAGGTATCCCAGCTCTTTGACCAAAGAATGGTCCTCCTATAGCTACTCAGCCAAGTGCAATGAATTGGTGACTTCATACGGCCACAATCACATCCGCCTCCCACTCAAAGGTGTTTTTAGCCCCCTCCCTCTGTATATTTACCTGAATGTTTGGAATTATTGACCAGATTTGACAATCTTAAAGGCTTCTATTATTTTAGTATATTTCAGGACACTGCAGGGTATAGTATAAATGCTATGGAATTTCAAATCTGAAAGATCTGATTGTGCATTCTGGTTCTGTCCCAAAATATGGCTCGGTGACCTCACCCAAGTCATTAGCTTTTCTGGATCTGATTTCATTGTCTATCAGATGGAATTGATGACACCTCACTCACGGGCTGATCATCACTAAGAGCTACTAAAGACTATGTTCATATGGACACTGGTTCATGTTTGTTTGCTTGTTTTTTGTAGTTAAAGATTTCAACTGCCTTAAATGGCACAATTCATTGAGATGCCTGTGCTTTAATCCACATTAACTTAATAGAATCAAAAGCGCTGCAAGAGTCACTGGTGATGCAATATGTACTTTCCACATACTTGAGTCTAGAGTCTTTAGGGCAATGACACCATCTGTTTCTATGAGAACTCAAGAGAAATAAACGTACTAAGAAACTTTCTGGACAGTGCCCAAGATCTGACTTATTTTCCTATAGTTTATGCTGAATATTTTTTTTCTAATTCCATTTTTATAATATGTAAATAAAAGGAAGAAAGGTATGAAAGAACATAAGGGAAGAATGTAACATAAGAATTCTGGCGCTACCACTAAGTGCCTGATGAAGGAGCTAGAGTCCAGCCTGAGAAGAGATCCATCAAGCCTCCCTCAGAGCCGCAGGCAAGAGATGCTTAGTGGCTGGTGGGGGAGGGGTTGTGAAGAGCCTTCAGGGAACCCCTAAGAATCAGGGTCCACTTTCAACACCTGCCAAGCCCATGGAACACGGACACCCTGCACAGAAGTGCACACTGGTAAACAGTGCTCCCTCTTCCTTCTCACCTCCTGCACCTCCCAAACTACACAGGAATACAGACGGGGAAGAAGAGGAGAGTTTAGAAAACCAGCTGAACACTCCACGCTTCCTCAATCATAGACTTTCCACCTACAACCTGCACAATCCCAAAACTGGAGAAAAAAGAGTCACCTCAACTTAAAATCTAGTTGGAAGTTTTGATAATTATATGAGATTGGATATTATACTTACTTATCTGAGTATGTGTTTTATGCCTGGTCACCAAGAGTGACCAGAAAAATCAAGGGACTGCCTAAGTTTTCACCCAGGGGCAGGGCTGCCTCAAAATAAATGAAGAGTCAACAAGAGGCAAAAATAAAATTCGTGTAACTAGTTCAGCAACCTCAGTTATTCCTCTCACTGAGACACCGGTACTAGGCTGTCCCCCAAGCTGCAGGCGCACACCTTAAGTGCAAAGCTGACACGACAAAGCCTTAGGCTTGAGAAGCCCACTGTAATGGTCAGCACTGTAAGCCAAGGCATGACAGAGGAATCGTGGTCTGCTACGTTGACTGGAACTTAGAGTGTAACAGGAGGAAGAACTGAAAGTGAGTTTAGGACAGGGATTCCAGGAGAAGGGGCAAAGACAAAGGATGTTCCAATTGGCTTTAAAGACTTCAACTACCAAGAGGCCCCACATTTACACTGCCTTGCAATAGCCCTCGGTGCATAATCCAAACCTCCGTCCTTCCACCGCCAAGTACACATTTGTTGATAAGCAGCACCGACACTGACAGTAGCTAGAGAGAGCAAAGAACTCTTTCTTTAGTTATGGTCTGAGGAGTTACAATTTTTACCTCAACTTGGTTCTTTGAAGAGCAGGAGGACATGTTACTGAGGTTTCCATCCTCTGATAAAAGATCAGGCAACTATAGACATGAAGTTAGCCTCCAGCTCAGAGGGACTGTATGCAGTGATTTATAGGCAGAATTCCTAGGGTGGGGGGAAGGCAAGAGCCTCAGTGCTGTAGACCAAGGAAACAATGCTTTATAATCTACTGAACAAATGATAAGTCAAATGACAGAAAACATAGAACTGCAGAGATAAAAGTACATTCCCTGGGGCCAGGAAACTGTAGAGCATTTATCCAGGAAGCTTAAAATGAGAGAATTTCCCTGAGCCCATTCCCTATATTTATCTTTCTTGTTCTCATTTTTCTGTCTTCATTTCTCATTTCCTGTTATCTTACTGACATTTTTTTAACAATCTATATGGAGGTAAGTCAGCATTTTAAATAAATTAAATCCATATATATTAGTTCAAATATTACAAAATTATAGTTGTCTCTAAATAGTGCTAAAGATTCAACACTTTCTACCTGAAAACAAAACAAACAAAAAAACCCTTAATCCATAAAGCCTTAAAAAAACGAAATACAGAAAGCATGGTATGAAAACCAATTTTAACATAGTAGCTAAGAATAAATCATTCTGATTTTAACTTTTGTTTCTGAGAAACTTCCACTTTCCACATTTCTTTATAAAATGGAAAGTACTGTTTTCCTCCTCATTAAGTTTACTGTACTTAATGAAATCAATAATGGTGACTTTCAGTTTTAAAATTCAATGAATATCAATCAACACCTGTTTCCTTAAACCCCCTCCTTACATTCATTTTGCAAGTTTTCATATTTGCAACACAGGCAATGAGTCATAGTTATGCAATGATTTCTAGTTTTCAAAAGATATGAATCTACTTGGGATATAAGATCCCTTAGCCTACCCTAAACAGCCATTCTTAAACACCATTGTTTTGATCATTTTTCCTAAGTGTTGACTAAAAACAATTCTTTGACTTTTGAAATTCAATCTAATTTGATTATTCTCGCAGTTGATTATATTTAAAAATTCACCTCAAATTGTTGCTGAGCATTTCTATTTGGGAGAGCCTGTACTAATGGCTTTACATGCAGTAGCTCATGCTACTCTCCCAACCATCCTATGAGAGTGGTATATTTGCATATAAAATGATCCTCGGACAGGGACAGAAGACCCTCAGCATCCACCATCCTGGAAAAGAATGAAATGTGAAGTGGTGGGCGATCCTGGGGCAGAGTCCAGCAGGGCCCAGCTGCCCTCACAGAGAAGCCCAGCCGCTCCCCACAGCCTGATTCTGGAAGGCGGTCTGTGTGGTCAGAGCAGCTGTGGAGCTTGCAAATGGTCCCTTGGTGCTGGCATCAAGGCCCCGAAGAAAGGCTAACTCACTTGTTAGCAATATCCTTCCTGTCCTCCCTGCTGTTAAGGCAAACACTTGTGTTTCTTTGCTGAGGACATTTCTTTCCCTCACATCCTAGTATTCCAGAGTTCAAGCTGACCTCTTTTATAGTTGGTCATTCTGCAACACTTAGAAAAATTCCTGAGCTTAAATAAAATGTACTTAATGCAGTTAGCATGACCCCTTCAAAACATGTGAAGACGTAAGCTTTGTTTTATGAACTGTTATGGGTTGAATTATGTCCCCCCAAAAGATATGTTGAAGTCCTAACCACAGAATGTACTAACCATAGAAAGTACCACGGAATGTGACTTTATTTAGAAAGAGGGTCTTTACAGAGGTAACCAATTTAATACGAGGGCATGAGGGTGGGTCCTGATCCAATATGATTAGTATTCATATAAAAAGGGGAAATTTGGACACAGAGAGCATAACTGAGCAGGACCCTATGGGGCCTTCCTGGGACAGACCCCTCCCCCGCCCCATGTCCTCTGCTTACCTCTTCTTTGTAGAAAAGCTGTAGTCTCCCAGGCCTCCCCAGAGTCACAAAAGCCTGGCTCAAGAATTAATGACTGAAAAGATGTGAACATATAGTGACAAATCTAGCAGTTGAGCCCAGAGAACTGGAAGAATTTAAACAACAAATCAGTCATATGGCAGTCACAGAATCTTAGTTCTGCGTTAGTACTTCGTCGCCACCGCCCCCCCCCCCAATAAGTACCTAGATAACAGAATCAATTCCTGAGTTGTTTTACAGAAGCTGAAACTCCCACCAAATGGAAGAAGTTAACTACTTGATGACCATGAGCAAGTAGCCCCCAGACCTACTGGAGCCTGAGGATTGATAATGTTAACACCTGTGACAAAGCTTCCTTGAAACCGTCAGGGAATTCACGTCTTTTGAGCATGAGCCACCTCGTTTCTCCTTGTTCTCAGACACCTTGATTTCAGGCTCCGAGCTTTCAGAACTGTGAAATGATAAGTCTCTGTTGCTTTAAGCCACCTGCTTTGTGTTACTTTGTTAAGGCAGCCCTAGCAAACTAATAGATTAACCAAACTTCTTTCTGGTTTCCTTTACCCCCTACTATTATGGTGAGTTTGACTATCTGCAGCTAAATAGCTGTTCTGATAGTCTCTTTTATTCAATTATCTTTTCTTGGCCTCAGAGATGGAATTTAATCTTAGTTCCATTGCTGCTGCAAATGAAGCTGTAAAAAAAGAGAGTTCCACTATCAAAGAAGGTCCTCACTTTATGTTGCAAGAGCTAAGGAAGTTTAGTGATAAGATCCACAGATTCTGGCTCATATACTGCCTTAGCATTGCAGCTTTAGCACAAAAGGCAATTCTCCCTCCCCCACCCTCCAAATGAATGAGGGTTTAAATGACAAAAGACTTATCATTATTTGCTTGACAGCTCAGCCTCTGCCAGTACCATCTTGTATCCACAGATCTGCTTGTCACTACATCCAGAGGAGAACTGGGGATATCTCTAGGCTTCAGGGATGCTTCCAGCAGCCATAAGATCCAGCTCCACATTGTAACCCATATGCCCGTAGGCATGCCCGTGTTCCCAGCTACATAAAAACCTAAGTGAATTCATGATGTGGAGCCCTTTTCCCATCCTTTCTAATAACACTGGTGAAAATGTGATCTTCTGTGGGATAGAGGATGAAACCAATCTTGTATCCTTTCATTACAGTGAGGTTTTTATAATTTTCTGATTATTTCAATACCTTCTTCTGGGTCAAAGTACTTACTGTAAGACCTCTCTCTCATGGAATGCTATCAAACCATTCATGTATTCATGTTTATTAAATAAGCAGACATTACTATATAAAATAAACAGCAACCATTTATCAAGCGCTTACTACATGCCAGGCGCTGTGCTAAGTGCTTTATTTTATCATTTTTACACCTAATAATCACATAAGGTACATACTATTATTACCCCATTTAACGGACAGTGACATTCACCTGCTCAAAGGTCCATATCCAAGTTCATAGAGTCAATACTTAAAAACCAAATCTCTGACTTCAGAGTCCACACTCCTAACTACTCAGCTATTCTGCTTCTATAAAGTGCTCATGTGGTGTCAGCCACTGTGCTAAAAACAGGGAAGAACAAGATTTTACTATTAATGGCTATGTTCCTTGTGGCCAAGGAGCTCACAAGGGAGCAAAAATGGTAAATAAGCATCTCATAATCATTGAGTCTGATAATGCCCAAAATGTAGTTGTTTATGCTGCTATAGCTCACATCAAAATCTCTTAATACACAGTGTCAAGGAATCTCTCTATATAGTATTTGTTTAAAACAAGGATCTTCAGAAGGACTACTCTAAATGAAGGACAGGAAATAAGATAATTAAAATATGTACATATGCTGACTTAAAACTGAAATTGAAATATCTAGAAGGCCAGCAGATGAACCCTGTCTTGGCAAACCTAGGAAACAGTCATAAAATCATAAAGAGAGTGTGATGTGAAAGGCCTCCCCTTTCTCACCCAGTCAAAGCTTCGTGAAAAGGACATGCTGTCTTTCCTCTCTTGCCTTCCTCTCTCTCAGGCAGAGACTGGAAGTTCCAAATCCCTATCAGGAGTCCCCTTGTCTGCTGGAACCCAGAACAGCGTGCACTCCCAATATTCAAGTTTTATTCAGATCTTGGCTTGTCTTTGGCCTGATTTCTTCAAGCTCCCCAAGGCTGAGGGTTACTGCTAAGTGCTAAGTGATAATTATGTAATTATCAGTCATATGCAACCTCATGGCATTTTGTAGCTGAAACAGACCTTAGAGATCATTCCCTTGAACCTGCTCCTTACTCTGTCACCCCTCGGCATTTATGCAATTAGTTTGCTCTGTTTAATTTGTATTGATACAGTTGATGCTTTGGTAGTATACTTAAGAATTTTTCCTCTATGCATTTTTCTCTCTCAACTAGATTACGTGATCCTCAAGGACAAGGAGTGTATGAGCACAAAGGATCTTTTTTTTATTGCTCCCTCCAATGGTTTTCAAGCAGTGGGTGCTCAGTAAAAGTTTTAAAGTGGAGAATCCAAAATATTAAAAGTAGGATAAATACAGAAAGTACGTTTAGAAGTCCTTTTTCTTCATTTAATGAAGCAGCCCACCTACTCCTCAAAGCTTTTCTAAACTATAATGCTTAGAGCAAAATTCAAAACTGAGTTCGGACTCGGGTTATTGTATCAAACAGTCTTATGATATCAATTCACATTAAACATCTATCCTTATGATACTTTGGACTTTCTGGTTACTGATAACAGAAACCCACTCAAAATTGAATAAGAGAAAACAAGATGGAAGTCACTGTGAGGCTACAAGAACAGGAAGTAAGCTGTGCTTCGGGACAGGGCCTCATCAGAAAGGCCTTCCACCCCTCATCTCTGCCCCCGTTAACATACACCTTTTATTCATCTCCAGCTCTCTCTCTCTCTCTCTCTCCTTCAGATAACCACAAGGGAAAACAAGGTGGCCAGCAGGCACCTAGTTTACATGTTGCAGGTGCAGCCACCCAAAAAAGACTGAATTTTTAAATCCCAATTCCAAATTTCCTAAGGAAGGGACTCTGATAGACCCAACTTGAGTCTTCTATCAATCTCTGGACCATGATCAGAGAAACAGAATCCTGTCAAAACTTCATTCCTTCCATTCTAATGAGGAGAGAATTTGATGAGAGATTTCTGGGGGGGATGGTGGGAGGAGAAGGGAGGTGGGAATCAAACCTAGAAAGAAAAAAATAATTCAATGGGAATTTACTATAATTTCTATGTCCATATACTCAGTTACTCAGGTTCTCTAAATTCTGACTCAGAGAATTAATTCACAAAACTTACCTCTAGCATATGTTCAAATGTTAGCTATTATAATTATTTAGGAGAAGTGAATACTCAGTAAACATGTGCAGGTGATGACAGCCATAACGAATGATCAGAAGTTTTTTATCATTGGCTTAGGTCTCAATATTTTATTCATTTATTTTGTCTCAACATTTTATGTTATTTATTTAAATGTCTCTAAATCCTACTCCTAATTCAACTTGCCTTTTTTTTTTTTTCCTTTTGAAACTAGTTGATTGCTTAATGGATAATTTAATTCTTTTTTTTTGGCTAAAAAACAGAAATTTATTTCTCACAGTTCTGGAGGTTGGGAAGTCCAAGATCCAGGTGCTGATAAGGTAGGTTTCACTCTGAGGCCTCTTTAATTCTTATAGAAGCATAAGTCTAATCCTGGGAGAATTACTAAATTCTCCAGAGAATTAAAGAATTCCAGTGGTGAAAATACAGTCAGAGAGAAAGATTCATAGATTTCTCTCATACTGTAACATATAGAAACAACTATTGTGATATTTTCATGGCCCCATGGGCCAAGAGTTGTATAGAGCTCCATGGAAATATCGCAACCACCTAATGACCAATTCCAGGCAAATTCTAGGATTTTTTTTTTAACCTCATCCAACATATTTAAGATAGTAAATTCCACAAAGTGGCACAGAGAGAAAATGACAAGTACACGAGAGCCAGTGTTCTTTGAGTGTGGAAAATTCTAGAATGAGAAATAAACTATTCTTTGTGAGACCAAGACAACATATACATGCAGGAAACAGCTAAATGTAACTGAGTGAGTGTTCTGCAGCAAGATACTCTCAGTGAACAGCATGACCAAAACCTCAGGGTTCGGAATCTTCCCTACAGAGACTTGTATCTGCCCATTCATCATTTGGAGCAGGGATGACTGACTGTGGGACCCTCAAATCATGCATAATACAAAGAGACTGACTTCCCTCAGGCTTCCAGATTGTCAGGCAAGGCCATCCAGGACAGATGGCATTAAAATCCAAACAGTCACTGAACAATAAAATACATTACAATTGGATCCAGTCCAGGCGAGTCAAGGTCTCATTATACAGGCCCTCAGGGCTGAGAAGAGGCAGGAGAACAATGATGGAAATGCTCGTTGCCATGGTGTCCCTGCTGCATCCCCTCCATTCACAGGGGTGGAACTGAGTCTCTTTGAATCAATTTGGTGGCAAACATCTTCTGCTTACCTTTCACAGAACTCAGATCAACAGTGAATGCTCCTGCATCCCACACTGATCATTAGAAACTCTTACTCTTAGGGTTTCCTAAGTGATCGTTTCCCAATCCTGGAATGGAGTTGGCTTATTGTAGCTGAGAGAGAAAAGCGATTTTACCATGATGTACTGATATATGTAATTTTGACATGTGAGATTATTAAGAGATATATGGGAGCATAATCAGGAGCACAGAGCCATCACACATGGGGAGAAGGAAGATCAGGGTTCTCATCCTAACTCTGTTATCAAATTACAGGGCAACATTCAGAAAACTCCTAAATTAGCTGAGGTCTCAGTTTCTTCATTTTATCTTAGATACTGATTAAAAGATGCACGACTATTCTATTTATGACCAAGAAAAGAAAACCACAGCCATTTATAACTATAATATACCATGGGTTATAAAATGCATCCTGATTTCAGAGATGTTAAAATATGAAAAAAAGTACATTTTAGAATCATTAATAAATAGTATAATTGATGGGTGGGGGTGTAGTAAAACATTTATTTCTGAAAGAGGTCCTCCCTGGTTGCTTGCTTTTTTCAAGAAATGACTATTTGAATTGTTGACTTCCCTTCTTTTTGCAGTTGCACTTAAGCAATTGAAAATGGCTGCAGAAAAGAGAGGAGCAGGGCTTTTAAGGAAAATGCATTTCTGTCTGTAGTTGCAGAGTGACTGAATCAATTAGGCATCTGAAAGTTAAATTCCTGGACCATTCAAAATAAAACCCAAAGTCGGGAATCTGCAAAAGGTCAGTTCTCACTCCCTGTTTACCAACCAGCTTTCAAAGTAACTGTCCTCATCTACCAGAATCTCCTCACTTCCAGCTTCTTGATTAGTTATCTCTTCTTTGTCTCCCTATTTCTCTCCCTTCATTTTTTCTTTCTTCTTTCCTTCCTTCTTCTCATCCATCCATATTCATTAAGCACCTACTCTGTGCTTAATAAATAACCAGGTCCTATGCTAAGTGCTCAAATACAACAGTGTATAAAACAGGCACAGTCTGAGCCCTCTTCAAGAAACACACGGATCTAGAGTGGGAGACAGTCGTGGGAAAAGCAGTTGAAATGCAGCATAATAGGAGCACACACAGGACTCAGAAGACCATCAAAGCTGAAGCACAATCAGGAACATGCCAATTCATACGATAAATTCCCTCACACCGGGCTTCCCTGGTGGCACAGCGGTTGGGAGTCTGCCTGCCGATGCACGGGACATGGGTTCATGCCCCAGTCCGGGAAGATCCCACATGCCGCGGAGTGGCTGGGCCCGTGAGCCATGGCCGCTGAGCCTGTGCGTCCGGAGCTTGCGCGTCCGGAGCCTATGCTCTGCAACGGGAGAAGCCACAACAGTGAGAGGCCCGCGTACCGCAAAAAAAAAAAAAATTCCCTCATACCAAGAGAACTGCGTGCTCCGGTTAACTGAATTCTGGTCAACTAGAAAAACTCAAGAACGTATAACCTACATTCTCCATTTTCTCCCATAATCTAACCTTATTTTGTACTCCTCTCCAGGTTACCTTTTACACTAGCCAATCAGTAGCCTCACTTCCCTGTGCCCCACACCTTTGCTCCACTCTTTCAGTTGCCTAACAGGCTCTCTTCCATGGTCTTCCACCCAGTTACATCTATGACTTACACAGCACCTGTTAGGCAACTCTGCGGCAATTTTCTCAGGAGAAAACTGAGATGCAGACAGGTTTAGCAACTAGTCTGAGGTCACACAGCCAGTAAGTAGCCAAGCAGAATTCAAACCAGGCCAAATTCTTCCCCAAATCTCTCCTCTTTCCACTACACCCCACCGGCCCAGTATAGCTACAGCAATTCTTTATTTCAAGGCCAAGCTCAAGTCTACCACCCCCATGGGGTTTCCCTCTGATAGCTGCAGCCCATGCAGATCTTACTTTCCCTAGTCTTTCTCTGTGCTTAATCCCTGAAATTTGTTATAGACTGTGACACTGTTTTTAAATGAGCACAATATTTTTCAACAAAATTTGTAAACAATTTATGGGAAGAAATTGTACTTTACATCTCTTTGGGATTATCAATACTATCATTTATAGCTGTCATTCTCTAACGACAGGCAATGGGCTTTTTTATATACATAGGTTGGAAGATCAGGATATTAGCTATTTGAGGGGACTCCTTAGCTGGGTTCCAGTTAAGGGACACTTTTGGTGATTTGGGGCTACAGAAGCTCTCAGAGGTGCCAGCCAGACTGGTTTTACTTTTGATTCAGCTCTCCTTCCAGGCAGTGTCATGAAGTTGGTGAGCATTCACTATAAATGAGAAATGAAGAAAACTTAAGCTCTGAGCTCTGAACTCCTTCCCTAAGCAGCCAGACCAAAAAGTATCCCTCTCTGAATGCAAATCAAACACTATTGTGGATGAGAAATTAGATTTTTCCACTGAAATTTCTCAGGACATGAATTCTCAAGTGGATAAGAGCTGACATGTATTATTGGTTTTTACTCTTCCCCATACCTAAGTCACTCCCAGGGTGTTCATGAGGCACTCAGAGAAGTGCATTCACCCCACCAGGCTGCCAGTTGATCATTTAGTGCATTATAACATAACTTATTACCAGAAAGAGGCAAAAGCACAGAGCGGAATTTGATTCCTTATCTTTATTTGCCTGACATATATAGCACTTTTCTCCAGGCTCTGTGCAGAGAATATTTAACAAGCCACATTAACTTCCAGGCATCTAGAATTGTACAGTTGAAAACAAAGGAAGCAGAAGAAAGAACAGGAACAGTAAAGAGTGGGATAAGGGAAGATCTGACACTGGGCAAAAAAAAGCAGATAAAAGCAAAATCAAGTCCCAAAGTGGATAAAAGAGTGTGTTCTAGCTACCTGGGAGTAGTGGGACCATACAGACCACAAAACAAAACTACCTAAAGAGTTCCACTTGCCTTTTAGGCCAGAGGTCAATTTGCTGAACTGAATAAGGGATTATTCAGCCTAGGAAATAAGGGCAAAAAGTATTTCCACTTTGCCATAAATGTGCTGAGTTGAAAACAGAGTAAGCATAAGGAAATTTTTATATGGACCCCAAGCAGAGTCTATTATCTAGTTATGTGGATAACTAGGTAAAAAGCACCCAGAGTGATGTTCACATCCTCAGTTACCCAGGAATTTTACTTTAAAGATATCAATCTTTGTCAGTTTTTACTAGGATAGACTTTTCTCTAGAATGTTTCCTTATTTTCAGCATTTTAATTACCATTTCACATATAGATAACCACACATGCACACACATACCATATGACTTTGCATTGGATGTGCAGACCTAGTTTAGAGGTTGTACATTGTTCATTAATCACATTTTCCTATATATTCTGGATGTGTCTCAAAGACTATGTCAACTTCCAGTATCCCCCAAACCCCTAATTATGGCCATGTAACGTCTGCATCAGTTCATAAAGGTCTCTTTAATCACATGCGATTCTCACTACCAGGATGTACTCTTTCCAAGAAAATGCCAAGAGAAAAGAGACAACCTGAAGAGATTTGGCAAAACTTCCCTGGTCATTTCCAAGAGATAAACATTTCCTCTACCTCATTAATTCACACCTTTTGGCATAGAGAATGTGTATTACCCTTGCAGTTATCACCAGCCTCAAAAAAACCCTGGAAAGTTTGTGGAAAAGCTTAATGGCTTATGCTATAAATGGCAAAATTCCCCCAGCTGGCATCTGCAACTTGCTAGAGCCATTCATGGAGCATTGCTTTCCAGATGAAAATTAAGCTGGGAGATAAAATGGGAAAAGCATCACAAAGTGCCTTGTAATCTCCAGATAAATTTGGGAGCAGCTTAATTTCCATTTGTCTAGGATTTCAGATGTTTACCATAAAGCTTTCATTTGGGAATGGGAAACCAGGCCTGCATGATAAATAATAGTTATTTTATCCTAAAGGATGGTATCGATCTTTTAACCATCCATATATCCCTTCAACAAATACATGTGGAATATTTATTATGTGTTCTTCATATTTTAGACGATGTAAAGAAGAATAAGTCATGTGATGTCCACAAGGAACTTACAGTCTTCTTTGGGAGAGAAGACATATATTTTTTTTAAATGGTAGTGATCAAAGACAAAGAACTTATAATAACAGATATATACCTCCCCACTCAACTTTTTTCTTAGCTATATTCAGAGACAGTTTAGGGATAGATGTCGTCTCTGGGTTCATGAATTCAACTCATTAGGGTGAATTCACTAGTATTCATTTTTAAAGTAATCTATTATTTACCATTTTTGCATGTCAGTTTATTGAAATGGAGACAAGAATGCATAAAGCATATTCATGAAACCATGAGTTAGTTTTATCTGCAGCATGGGAAATTTGTAGAGTGTTTTAGAAGAATAAGTCTGAAAAGGTGTGGTGTATCCACACTGTAGAGTGACTTAAAGGCAAGGTTCTGGCTAGGTTTAATTCAGTAGGCAATAGCTGCTACTGCAAGTTTTTAAACGGGGCCAAAGTTTGAAAAATAATCTGTCATTACTAAATTTATCCACACATGTATAAATTATGAAACGGAGAACTGAAACTTAGAGCAACCAGTTAGGAAGGTATTGTATTCTTCATAATTGGTGAAGCAAGAATGAACTAAAGTAGTAGTAAGGGGCTTCCTGGTGGCACAGTGGTTAAGAATCCACCTGCCAACGCAGGGGACATGGGTTCGATCCCTAGTCCGGGAAGATCCCACATGCCACAGAGCAACTAAGCCTGTGTGCCACAACTACTGAGCCTGTGCTCTAGAGCCCGAGAGCCACAACTACTGAGCCCACGCACCACAACTACTGAAGCCCGCACACCTAGAGCCCATGCTCTGCAGCAAGAGAAGCCACCACAATGAGAAGCCTGCTCACCGCAACCAAGAGTCACCCCCGCTCACTGAAACTAGAGAAAGCCCATGTGCAGCAACAGACTCAATGCAGCCAAAAATACATAAATAAAATAAATATATAAATTTATTTAAAAATAAAAAATAATAAAGTAGTAATAAAGAGGAAAAATAGTCAGTTCAGTTTTGATCACCTTGAGTTTGAGTTTGAATCAAGGGTCACCTTTCAGGTGAAAATATGCAGCAAACAACTGAAAATGCAAGTCTAAGACAGGTCACTGCTGTGATTTAGGGTCTGGAGGTATTTTCTAAGAAGTGCTATTTTAATTCATGTGAGCAGATGCAATCACTTAGAGAAAGACTATAGTTAGGGAGAGAAATGAGAAATAAGAAAAAGGAGCATCTTCATTTAGAAAGAAGGAAGAGGACCAAAGGGCAAGTCTTAAAAGCAGTAATAAAGAATCAGAGGAGCATAGAAGCACTCAGCATCACAAAGTTCAACTGAAGTTTTGAGGTGTGTGTCCTAGTCTGTTTGCGTTGCTATAACAAAATGCTATAGACTAGGTGGCTTAAACAACAAACAGTCTTTCTCCCATTTCTAGAGGCTGGAAGTCTAAGATCAGGGTGCTGGTATGGTTGGGTTCTTGGGGAGGGCTCTCTTCCTAGTTTGCAGATGGCTGCCTTCTTGCTGTATTCTCACATGGTGGAAGGACAGATCATCTTTCTCATGTCTTTTCTTGAGGGCACTAATCCCATTCATGAGGGCTCCACCTTCATGACCTAATTATCTCCCAAAGGCTCTGTGTCCAAATACTATAAAACTGGGGATTAGGGCTTCAACATTTGGGTTTTGGAAGGACACAAACAGTCAGCCCGTCTCCATGTGAATGGCCAAGAAGCCTCATACTGCAGAGAGAGTCAAGATGTTAAGAACTAAAATGAAGTCTTTTGAGTTACAGACTATGAGATGTTGGTGACCAAGAAGAGAACAGTTTGAGCCTAGTATTGAGGTTGGAAGCCAGATTCCAAGAAGTGTGTGAGTTCCAAGGAGGTGAAGGTGGCAGATGCAAATTAAGATGTTTGTCAGCAAAGAAAAGTGAAGAGGTGGTATCACGGTCAAGGGGTCCTGGGTGGGGGTGGGGGGTTGTTATTTTGACTACTTGTTTTTTCAGTTTGTGTGTTTGTTTTTCCTTGATGGCAACTTAAGCATTTTTGTCAAATGGAGGGAGATGTCTGGAGATATCTCTGAAGAACATACTGAAGTAAAATATAAAGGGAATAACCAGCAAGACAAGATCCCAGGGGAAGCAGGAGGCCATGAGATCAAGGAGACCAGTGACAAAGCAGAAGGATGCCTCTTTCCCTGAGATTAGAAGACAACAGTGGAAAGTGGGTGAAGATGCAGAGAAATACTGAAGAGATGCTTGCCTCACTCACAACAGTAAAGTAGGCTTGAGATACCTCTAGAGTCAGAGGATGAAGGTCAGGCTCAGAGAACATGCAGAAAGTTGAGACAGCTTAGAATCAGGACTCAGCAGCATATGAGAGGGAACTAAAGAGAGAGGGCAAAGGCACTGTCAAGCAGTGTGGAAGGCTCCATGGCAGAAGAGCTACATATATTTCATTTAAAGCTCTGAGGTCAGTTTTGTGACTTACTCTGTGGCTTACCAGCAGCCTGTGAACAAGAAGGGCAAAAACCCAAAGTGAGAAGGCAGGACTATTAGATGTGTGTGCTGCTGTTTCCCACTGTTCTTTGTAGGTGGTGGGAATGGCAGAGGGTCTGTGGGTCACGGAGATCAAGGCTGACAGCAAGAGTGTTGCTGGAATTCTTAGCATTGAGGTCCACTCTGGATAGGGAGGCCACTGAGGCCCAAAGCACAAAAGCTGGTGACCAGACACTGTTTCTGAACACATGATACTAGGGGAGGTAAGTGCACACAGGGTCAAGTCTGTACTTCAACCTCCTTAGAAATATGGGTAATGGGCATGGGAAAATTCCTCATTCCTTTGGATACCAAGAGCTGGTCCTTGAGGTATACCAGCTCTTGGTATCCAAACTAATCCAAGGGAACATTGCCCCGCCCCTCCTCTAATACAGCTCAGAAGGATATACCCAGTTGGCTGCTGAATTGTCCCAGCAGAAGCTTCCACACTAAACACTGACCTTTGCTTCACCAAGACAGCTCAGGCACGAACACTAACTGCGTAGTTCCTTCAGAGGCAAAGCTCCAGAGGACACTGGGAAACAACTGAAAACATAGTGAGTAACTCTTTTAAAGTGTCTAGATATACACTGTGACCAGGATTTTTGACCGTACAGGAAACTTTCCATGTTCTCTGTACATGTGATCTGGAGCATTTTCTATAATATCCCTTTAAGTATGAGGGCCGTGGTACATACTCCAATTAGATAAAGCTTCCATCAATAAGGAAATATCATGTTTCATTAATTTTGCATTTATTCAGCTGCCAATAACATTTTGATTTTCAGCTGAATAAACAGTAAATTCAAGAGGCTATTTAGATATATGGTGCACTTGAAAGAAGCTTTTTAGGACACAGAAGCCAAAGATGTTTACTCTAACTTTAAAATGATAATATAGCTTAGTTGAATCGGCCCCTTTGGGGATGCATTTCTTCCCAAGGGAAACTACAAAGTTATTCTTCACAAACAGACATCGCTGCCCCCACACAATTAGACGCTGGGGAATCAGAAAAAGTGTTACTGTATTTATCACTCTGAACTACCAATTCCTTCAAATAAATCCATTACCCACTTACATAACTAAAAAAATGTGCTCTTTAGGGCAAATAAGCTATGTCATAGAAAAAGTTATTGCATATAAAGAATGCTGTATGAAAGAATGAAATTAGAGTAAATTTCCCTCTCCCCCACTCCCTCCCTCAGGGCTCTCTGAGGTGGGGGTCAGGCACCCCTCCCCGCCAGGATGGCTGCTTTCCAAAGGCACCTCTCAGGGCACAGCATGGATCAGAGGCTATAGCAGAAGTTGTGCAAACAACACAAGAGTCAGTTGGGTCCATTCTGCTTTGCAGGCAAGAATTTTGACTGATCCAGAGACCAGAGGAGGTAGTTATGGCCCAGACCTGCTGATGGTATGTTTCTGATTATAAGAATTTTGGAGAAGGAAAACTGCTTGAAAATACTTCAGAAGGTAAACCAATAGCATCTCACTGTGTCTGAAGGGGGACTGACTACAGAATAGACTTTCACAGTCTGACTGATCAATGACAGGTCTCCAGGAAGCACTATTCAGTTCAACTTCCCACCTTGGTCCATGCTGTTCTGTCCATCAAAAGGAGCTCCTTCCCTGACTTGGGCTTCCTTCCCACTCATTTTCAATACTCACTTCAGAACTTGGCACTTCCAAAGTGTCCCCTTGGCAACTCCAGCTCTCCACTCTCTCTTCCCCTCTGAAACCTCCTGTCATTTATTGTCTGCCACTCATGTGTCTTCTATTTATTCCACAAGGCACTCTAATGTTAGTTTTCATATGTATATCTTGTTTGCTTAATTGCATTGTGGCTGTTCAGTATCACAGACTTTGGCTCCACCCACAGGGATGCAGAATGCTACCTCTGGAGTCACTGAGTAGAGAATTTAAACTCCCCTGGGTTAAGAGGCAGACTGGTATAAAGGCCCACAGTCCAATAAGTGCCCTCCTTGGTACATGGGTGAATCAATCCAACATCAGACACAGTGTGGTGTGAAAAGGGACAGCAGGAAAGCAGGAAAGAAGCTCCATGAGCCACTGCCCTTCTGTAAACGTTTGAATTTGGTTACCCTAGAGGAATGAATCAAACTCAGCTCTAAACACAGCAGAACTTGGAAGGGCAGGTATTTGCTGGAGGCATCCATGAGGTCAGACATGGAGGCCTGAGGATACCTGAGGTCATCTTTGAACATGATCCACACTTGCCAAAGGTTTGCTTCATCTCGGCCTCACTGTCATGGTGCTGCCATATCAAAGAAGCAGCATGGAGAACTGGCCTGACCACAAAGGTGTGGTGACTAGGTCCATTGCTGGATTGATGACTCTGTGAAATAGAGTACAGAAGTGTGGCCCAGCAAGAGTTTCCTTACTAGAAACAGGGCAGATTCTTGAGAGCTAATGTAGTATATGCTGCAGCTAACTCTTGGTTCTGGGCTTTGCTCACATGGCAGATTCCTCTGAACTGACCATTTCTTAAGAGCATCTTCAGGAGCAACTAAGGGGACTATCCACTCACTTATGTCCTCAATCACACACACACCCTTTACATTGCTTGTGGGCTGGTTCCAAGTAAACTAACCTCAATCAAGCTCTGGTCATCACCCACAACAAATCATCCAAAACAAACTTTGACGCTCTATTCATGGTTTTCATCCAGCTCAAGTGGACATGCCTACTCTTGAAACCAGATAAGTTTATTTCCTCTGACCCTCCATGGACTTTAGCCTTGATTCTGGAGATCTGGTCATCTTGTTTTCAATTGCTAGGTGATGCCCAACGACTAGGGAACTCAAACCCAGAGAAGGCAAGACATCAGTCTGGATAGCACCAAATTTTATTCCAAGACTCAAAGTCCTTCACATGTGACCCTCCTGTAAGCTATCTGACCATGTGTTTGGGGAGTACCTAAAAATTCCTAACATAACAAAGCCAGCAGAACTCTTGCAAAACAGAAATCCTTTAAAAACTGGGGGAAACATGTCTTTTATCTCAGTTTGCTATAAGACATCAAACACAAGTCAGCACCATTCTCTTAGGTATTCCTTCTTGGATTTTATTTTTAATAAAATATTTGGTATCAAAACATACTTTAAAAGTCTAATACCCTGTTATCAGCAATTACTATTTTAAAAGGCAAAGCTTTTTCTCTCAAAAATCTAAAAACTTCAGACCTCACATGGCATTAACCGGCTTTTCAAAGTTTGCTAAAATGAATGCTAAGAGCTTTTTATGTATTATTTTGAATTCTCTGTTGACTTGGAAACAGCAGGGAATTTTTGCCCCTCATATCTCCTGAGGACTGCTGTTCAAGAGCAAGGAGCTCTCCTTCAGCAAGAACGAAAAGGGGGAAACCAGGACTCCATACCCCATAAGCTTTACAAATCAACCTATTTCTTGTCCAGTGAGATTTCTTAGCTTTTGTCTTCCTCATTCAACCCCTAAAATGAAGCCCTGTCCAGCTGTCTACATTTGTTCTACGTTCAAGGAGACCACATTCTGGCCCTTATCCAGTCACACCCCTCCTCACAAAGCAAGAAAGGCCACCTCTTCGCAACCCCGTACTTCTAGAAGATGTTCCAGACACTCAGGACTCCAGAAGAGTCCCCACCTAAACAGCCAAGCCTGTTTCTATGGCCACATGATACAGCCCTGCCTTAAGAATCACCCAATGGGACAGGCACAATTAGAAGAAGTGGTCTTGAAACATGCTAGGAATTTTTCAGAGAGAAGATTTATTTAAAAACCACCTCTTCTTATTGTCATAAATTCAATGAAATTATAGAGGTTGGGAGGACCTTGGAGACCGGTGACTTCATCCCCTCATTTTATGGCCTAGCCCTGTGGCAAAGAGCAGAAACCCGGCCTTGGCTGGAACATCAGCTACAACTATTATAGGTCCACAACCCCTCTTCTGAAACCTTTGTGGCGAACTGTGTTTTGAAGTTCCGAATTCAGGGCATGTTAGAAGGTGATAGAGCACATATAACATAAAACATCACACCCCCAGTGGGGTCAGCACCCCATAATCAAACATAGTAATATCTCTTCAAGAGACACATTAATATTCATACTATTACGGGCTGAATGTTTCTGTCCCATCAAAATTCATATCTTTAAGTTCTAACCCCCAGTACTTCAGAATATGACTATTTGGAGATGAGTCTTTAGAGAGATAATTAAGCTAAAATGTGGTCATTAGGGTGGGTCCTAATCCCATATGACTAGTGTCCTTATAAGAAGAGGAAATTAGGACACAAAAAGGCACAGAGGGAAGACCATGTGAAGACAGAGAAAAGACAGCCATCCATTAGCCAAGAAGAGAGGCCTCAGAAGAAACCAACCCTTCCAACACCTTGACCTTGGATTTCCAACCTCTAGAATTGTGAGGAAAAATTTTTCTGTTGTTAAAGCCTATGATGGGCTTCCCTGGTGGTGCAGTGGTTGAGAGTCCGCCTGCCAATGCAGGGGACACGGGTTCGTGCCCCGGTCCGGGAAGATCCCACATGCCGTGGAGCGGCTGGGCCCGTGAGCTATGGCCGCTGAGCCTGCGCGTCCAGAGCCTGTGCTCCGCAACGGGAGAGGCCACAACAGTGAGAGGCCCGCGTACCGCAAAAAAATAAATAAAATAAAATAAATAAATAAATAAATAAATAAATAAATAAATAAATAAATCCTATGGTACCTTGTTACGGCAGCCCTTGCAAACTAATGCACTCACTAAGTAAAGACGGTCAATGACCCCATGTCAGTTAAGGTCAGGTTCTACTCCCAAATGAATTATGAAAAAACTTCCTGTTTTCAGAGCTTTTTTTGGCTTTCAGAAGAGAGCAGAGTATGGGCCTGGCTGTCTGTGGGTCTGTGGGCAAGTTATCTAACCCAGCCAAGAGTCTGGAGTCACAAAACTTTCCAAGAGCACGCAGAGCAATGCGAATCCCTTCCATGCCCTGGAAGCTTCCTTACAGCCTGGCTGCCCATGTTCCCAAGCTGCCCTCTGAACAGGCTTCAGATGAACATGAATCTTGCCAATGAAATAACTCCTGTTACACAAGGTCCCCGCGCAAGGAAATCCTGAATTAGCCTCTCACCAGGTCCTCCTAGGTCTGCTAAATGCTTCAGATTCTTTGAATTCTGTGGCCTTATTACTCCTTCCATTTTAGCACCATTGGGGAACAGATATCCTTTCCCTCTCCATTATACTAGCATTTTGGTTTGATTTCTACACTGAATCAAAAGAAGGGGGATCACCTCAGAGCTTCTGTCAGGTAATAAGCACATATGTGTGTATGTAAGAGAAAAATAAACCATTTGTTAATAGTTTTATTTAACAACCAGCTGTCTTTCCCCCATTTTTCCAAATCCTTGATCAAGGCAAGCAGCCAGTTGCTAAATTTGACAGTTTATTATTTAGCAGTAAAAACAAGCTCAGTTACTAAGCTCTTTAAAGAAACATGAAGTACCATTTTTTATTCCCAGAATTCCTTTTTTAGCCCTCACTGGCTTTGTTTCTTCAGTTTCTTAATTTTTCCTAAAGTGAATCATCCTCCCTTAAAAGGTTACCTTGCAAGGTCCGCACCAAGTCATAGAAAACCTTACTTTCAAAGACCAGCTTATTTCCTATTACATAGTTATATAACAAGAACAATAATAATAGTAATCATGATAAAATAATAATAGAAGTTAGCACTTATGTTTCCCCAAACCAGACACTATTCTAACCACTTTTGTGTATACCTCATTTAAGAATCAGAAGTCTGTTGCTATTATTATTATTATTCCCATTTTATGGATGAGAAAACCGAGAGATGGAGAGGTAAAATAAATGGTCCAAGGTCCCATTCTAGTAAGTGAGAAAACTGAGACTTGAACCCAAGCATTCTGGCTACTCTTAGCCAATAACCTTGCACCCATCCAGTTGTTCACTGTTTCCATAGGCAAACATGGAGAGCCACATACACAATCCCGATAAGAAATATTACTTTCTGTATATATACAATGTCCCTTTTTAAAAAAGACTTTATTTTTTTAGAGAAGTTTTAGATTTACAACAAAATTGGGAGGAAGGTGCAGAGATTTCACATACACCCCCTGCATCCACACATGCACAGCCTCCCCCACTTACCAACCTCAGTCACCAGAGTGGTACAGTTTTTACCAAGGCTGAACCTACATTGACATAACATAATCACCCACAGTCCCTAGTTTACATTATGGTTTCCTCTTGGTGTTGTACATTCTGTAGGTTTGGGCAAATGTATAATGACATGTATCCACCATTATAATATTATGTAGAGTATTTTCACTGTCCTAAAAATCCTCTATGATCTACCTCTTCATCTCCCTCCTCCCCCAACCCCTGTCAACCACTGATCTTTTTTATTGTCTCCACTGTTTTGCTTTTCCAGAATATCATATAGTTTGAATCATACAGTATGTAGCCTTTTCAGATTGGCCTCTTTTATGTAATAATATGCATTTAAGGTTCTTTCACATCTTTTCATGACTTGATAGTTCAATTCTTTTTAATGCTGAATAATATTCCATTATCTGGATGTACCACAGTCTATTTATACATTCACCTACTGAAGGACATCTGGGTTGCTTCAGGGTTTGGTCAATTATGAGTAAAGCTACTCTAAATATCTGTGTGCAGGTTTCTGGGTGGACACAAGTTTTCAACTCCTTTTGGTAAATACCAAGGAACATAATTGCTGGATCGTATGGCAAAAATATGTTTAATTTTGTAAGAAACCACCAAACTGTCTTCCAAAGTGGTTGTATCATTTTGCATTCCCACCAGCAATGTGTGAGAGTTTCTATTGCTCCACATCCTCATCAGCATTTGATGCTGTCAGTATTCCAGATTTTGGCCATTCTGATTGGTATGCAGTGACAGCTCACTCTTGTTTAAATTGGCATTTCTCTGATGACATATGATGTGGAAGATCTCTTCATATGCTCATTTGCTATCTGTATATTTTCTTTGGTGAGGTGTTTGTTAAGGTCTCTGGCCCGTTTTTTGAATGGGTTTATTGTTTTCTTATTGTTGAGTCCCATTTTGTTTTTTAGAGTAAATTGTGTTAACAGTATGGTTATTAGAGGGCCTTCCCTGATGGCTCAGTGGTTAAGAATCTGCCTGCCAATGCAGGGGACACAGGTTTGAGCCCTGGTCCGGGAAGATTCCACATGATTTGGAGCAACTAAGCCCACGCACCACAACTACTGAGCCTGCGCTCTAGAGCCCATGAGCCACGACTACTGAGCCCACGTGCCACAACTACTGAAGTCCACGCACCTAGAGCCCGTGCTTCGCAACAAGAGAAGCCACCACAATGAGAAGCTCACACACCACAACGAAGAATAGCCCCTGCCCACCGCAACTAGAGAAAGCCCACACGCAGCAATGAAGACCCAACACAGCCAAAAATAAAATAAATTTTTTTAAAAGATTTAAAAAAATAGTATGGTTATTAGAAAGAACACTGGACTAAAAATTAAAACAAGGATCTCATTCCATTGACTTGCGACCCTGGAAAATCATTTATACATACCAAGAAAGCTGAACAAACATAAAGTCAGAAAAATTAAGGGCACAGTTGTGAAGTGGAGAGGGATTGCTAAAGAGAAGAACCCAAAATTTGCTGAGTGCGATTATGAGTCAGAGATCTGTTAAGCATATAATCTCAATGCTAATTCTCTAACGTCTGTATGACGGGCTGAAAAATGGACCCCCAATATATATGTCCACGTCCTAATCCCTGGAAGCTGTGAATGTAATCTTATTTGGAAAAAAGGTCTTTGCAGATATAACTAAGTTAAGGATCTCCAGATGAGGAGACCATCCTGGATTATTTGGATGGGCCAAATCCAATGGCAATTGTTCTTATAAGAGACACATAGAGGATGCAGATAGAAGAGGAGGAAGCAGTGCGACCACAGAGGCAGAGATTGGAGTGATGCAGCCATAAATCAAGGAATGCCGAAAACCGCCAGACACTGGAAGAGGCAAGGAACAGAATCTCCCTTAGAGCTTCTGGAAGAAGCACACCTACCAACACCATGATTTCAGACTTCTGGCTTCCAGAACTATGAGAGAATACATTTCTGTTATTTTGAGTCACCTGGTCTATGGTAATTTGTTACAGTAGTTACAGGAAACTAATGCAACCAGTACTATAAGAACTGACCATCAAAGGGCTGGCAGGTGCCACTTGCAGTTTACCTTAATGTGCACATAAGTATGCATATTTCCATTTTACTAGAAAGAAAATGAAGTCTCAGAGAATTCACTCCTCCTGTTTACCTTGAAAGGATAGTATGAATATTAAATGAGATATTTATACAGGCCAGGTCTTTGAGAACTGTAAAACACCACATCATAAAAGCTATGATAATGATGATGATGATAATAATGAGGATACTGACCATACAGGATGGGGAAAAGCACATTTTTACAAATCACATAGTGAAAGTAATACACATTCGAAAATTCCCTAAACAAGTATTTCTAGTCTTCAAAAATTACAATATAATACACATAACAAAATATAACTAAAGCTTTTTTAATGATTCAGAAGAATCAGGCAGCTCCTCAGTCTTCATTATGAATATTAATTATTATTGCATTGTCAAAGCAATAAAAAAAAACTTCTTTTGGGAGCTGAAGAAACTAACAGTTATGGAATGCTTGCCATGTGTTAGATATAGTACCAGTGCTTTCATAAGCATTATCTGATACCAGTCAACTTCTAATTCTTTTTCGTTCAGCTCTCTCTATATGTGGTCCACAGCATAACAACCCAATGAGCAAGGCCCTTTCTGGTAACATCGGCATTCTTCTATAATCTAACTGAAGAGCCTGTTATTCAAGCACCAATAGACATACAATTGTAACAGTTCGGGGAAAGACATTATTTAGGCACTTCATCTAATACATGTGGGGATGTGCAAGTAATGAGTCAAGCCTCCTCTTCTGAAATGGATACATTTCCATTTGTTCACTGATAGTAACGTTTTTATGGCCATTTAGACCTTCTCAAATATTCTCACTCTAATCAGTACTGACACAATGAAATTAGCCAAGAGTTTTCTCTTTACATGTGTCCTTTGAAACATTCATCTAAGTTGTATTTCTTTCCTTAAGATGTTGACATTTAAACAAAGAAAAACCAAGCACATAAACAAGCAAAATATTTTAATGGACCTGTTCAAGAAGCTTTACAGTGAAATCTGAAAAGAACACGGAGAAAACAAGTTCAGATAAAATAGTAAAAACAAGTACTATGGAAGAAAGGAAAGGTCACTAAAAGAAAAACTAATCATGGACAAGGAAGCTAGTGATTCTCTGGAGGAAACAATTGGGAAGAGGAAAAAAAAAATAGAGGTAGATCATGACGTCAAGACTCAAATAGATATTACTTCCCCATAAATTAGGAGGAATGAGGTTTTTACCTTAGTGGCAATAGAAGGGTACACCTGGTTCAAGGAAACACGTCAGTTGAGAAGGAGAAAGACCATTGTGCATGTTAAGTAAGCATTCGCTATAAGAATTACACACAAAGTGTATAATCAAATTAATGTTAATGTTAATATACTGTCATTAAGTAAAAGAACGTCTTATTGTTGAGAGATGTATTCTGAACTACTTAGGTGTGAAGTGTCAGAATGTCTGCAACGCATTTCAAATGGTTCATTAAAAACTGATACCCAAGAAAGGTCTTGGAGGAAGAGAGAAAAAGATTTAAATGTGGACAGTTGTTGAATATAGATATATCAATAGGTACTTGTATAATGCATGTTCATTATACAAGTCTTTCAACTGTTTTTGTAGGTTTGAAATTTTTCATAATAAAAATTGGGAGGAAAAAGAAAATATTCATCTGAACTTACCAACTTGAAACCCTAAAGACAATTCCCAGCTCATAAACTTGTTTTGTTTGACCCATATAGTGCTTTTGGTTTGTTTTAATGAATGAAATTCATTTTAAGAACTAGGAGCTTTCACCTAAAATCTGGACTTCTGGGTTATTTTAAAATATTGGATAATTTGTCTGTCTTTCCTCATGATAACAGCTAGCTGAAAGGAGTTCAACTGCTTGTCCTTGTACACCTTGCATAAACATGCCCCTCTGTCCCCACCACACCTGCTTCCCTCATTTACAGTACATTACTGGCCCCCATACATAGTTGAGTTTGTGACCCCTCAGTACATAGCATGAACCTGATGAGAAAAAGAAAGGTGAAGACCACTGGTAAAACTAAAAGGAGAGTCAAAATCTAAAAGGGTTGCTTGGAAAAGTACAGCCAAACAGAAAATGAAGGACCTTTCCTTAATTCCCACTGTCAGACTAGAAGACAAGCACAATAAAGTAGGGGTGGGAATTTTGGTGCCCATTTGTAATGATCAGGTCTTGTTATTGTTTACATTTCTGGGCATGCATTCCATCACTGCACTTGTCACATTGCTTGTATCACATCAGTGGGTTAGTCTTCTCCGCTAGACCGGGATTTCCTTGAAGTTAGTCTTATTTGTGTTTCCTCTTCTCTGAGGAGCCATGACTTCTGATAGGAGCTCTGAAAAGGTTTATAGGGTGAGTGAAGGAATAAATGCATGAAAGAAGTTGGTGCTATGTAAGCAATGAAGAAGAAGAGCCAACAATAATTCAGCTTAAAAAGAGACAGGTAGAGGAGTCAATACCTGATGCAAATCTCAAAGATTAACCATAATAGTAACTAATACATACTATTGAGAACTTACTGTTCTGGAGCATGACTCTAAGCATTTTACATTTAATCTTCATAGCAATCTATGAGGTAGGCACTACGATTATCTCCTTTTGACAGAAGAGGAAACTCAGACAAGGATGTTGTGGCTTCTATAACATTCTAAACGCAGGTAGTTTGGGCTTCAGGATCTTCCCCTTTAACCACTGAGCAATACTCCCTCAGAGCCAACAACCGCTGAGCATGGATGATGTGCCAGCTCTCTCCCATGTGCTCTATATGAATTATCTCATTTAATTCTCACGGCAACTGAGATGACATACCAGTCAAAGGACAACATTAAGGAAAGACATGGAGGTGGGGGACAAAAAAAGGTAGCAGGTACCGGGAGTGACACGCTGTTCAGTGTTCTGAATGTGACAAGCCCAATACAGGTGGGATCAGCCACGAGGCTGGATGACATCCTGGAAGGAAATGCAAAAGGAACTTGCACTGTGTCCTGTCCACAGTGGGGAACAACTGAGGGGTTTCCAGCAGAAAAGTGAAACAGTCAGACTTCATTTTAGATGAGCCACTCTATCACGAAGTAGAGGACTGGTTAGGAAATCACTGTGGTGCCCCACGTGAGAAATGAAAAAAGCTACTGCTACAAGAGTCATAACCGGGGACAGATGGAAGGCTTCATGGCCAGTTTTGCAACTATTGGATGGAAGAGATCACCAGAAGGGATGGACTGAGGCTGAATCTTTCAGCCTGGGGACTAGGTGATAGATGGCAGAGTCACCAGCTACAAGGAGAGCCCCAGAGAAAACCGAGAGAGCCAGCATCGGCTCCATAAGCACACACCAACCACTCATTTTATTTCTTCTTTGATAAAGTTGCTAAGTGAAAAATGAAGAAGATCCTAGATATGGTTTGTCTGGATTTTTACAAACTTTCAAGCCTCTTTGTGAGTCCCTGAATACACCAACACACTACCTTCCCACGGCCCTTATGCAGAAAATGCTTCCTGGAGAGATTCAGATGGCTGGTTCCTCATCTCCTTCACATCTTTACTTAAAAGAAGTTTTCCCTGACTGCCATATAAAAGAGCAGGTTTCCACCTCTCCCTCCTTTCTTATTCTAATTATCTTGCTTAATTTTTCTTATTTAATAAACACATTATTATCTCCCTGCTCCTAGAATATAACCCCATGAAAGCAGTGACTTGTTTTTGCTCCTTGCTGTAGCCATAGGTCCTAGAATAGCACCTGGCACTTAGTAGGTGTTTAATAAATGGTTATTGAATGAATTAATAAAAGAATGAATGGAATCCTTATAAATGAAATTGTAAATGTGAATGAGGAGATAGTACAGAAAGGTGGATGCAGAGAGTGTTCATAAATAGAGTCACACTAACATAAGGAAAGACCCCCATAGAAATAACTAGCCTCTATCTTTTCCTGACCCTGTACTAATCAATATTTCTATAGCAACAGCTTATATCAAGTCAAGAAGGCATGTCTTCTCAACTTGCTTAGATCATAACTGGAGGAATAATGACAGAATTCTTTTTTAAAATCTTGAATGATAAAATAAGAGGAGAGTAAATATAAAAATCTACATTTAGAGTCCATAAATTTATGGGAGCCAACTTGACAATAGTATGTGGAAAAGGTATTAGAAACTGCAAATTTGAGTATTTTCATTGCTTATCTCACTTACCAACTAGGTCCTTTAAATATTTATTAAAGTCTTCCTGGGTGCCAAATACCATGCTAGATACAGATGCATAAAATATGGTCCCTGCTTTCAAGAAACTGAAAGTATATCTACAAACATAAAAGTAGATAAATTTCATATAATGTACAAATTTCTGAACTTTTAGTACAAAAAGGCTAATACTGAGGATGGAGACAGAACGGTTACTTCAGTCCAAGTGTTCAGGGGAGAATTCTCAGTAGAGATGATGCCTGAGCATGGTCTTAAAGAACATGCCCACATTGGGCAGGTAAAGAGAGGTGAGGAGTGCGTTCCAGGAAGAGGAAAGAGAAGGAGTAAAGACAGCGACATAACACAACTTAGCAACACAGTATTTCCAGAGCAGTCTGAGTGGTAAAAAAAAAACAGTGCCATTGCTCCCTAGCACTGCCCCACGCCAATTCTCCTCCCTTTTTACACTCTGGTGCCCTCATCTCCTCCACCTCTGGTTCACCAGTTGTAGGATTTGGATTTAGGGCTTGAGAGACAATGAAGTTCCCATTAGGCCTTTGGACCAAATGATTAGGGCTTTCAATAGCATTTTGGCAAAAAGCCAAGCTAATAATAAAGTAGTTCTCTCTCCCTGTATGTTTATCTCCTCAGAGACTCCATGCACAGGAGGAGCGCCGACTGAATCTGGGTATTTCTGAATCCCCAAGCCAAAGTCTACCTAATGATACCTCAATCCTGTCATTGCTTTCAACACAAATATCTGAATGCTAATTGTATACAAGAGGGAGAAAACATAGTATAGTTCTTTTACAGGCAGAAAGACAATACTTGAGTTCTCATAGGCAGGTAAAATTTACTAACAATGAAGCAAAACTTTCCAAAAGTCACAACTTTTATTCCAAAAATGATCATTCTAAAAATGGCTTCTGGATACCAGAAATGCTCAAATGGATATTAGAGAACAAGGACCAAAAGAGCACCAGGTTAATAGCTGGAAGGCATAAATATTAGCTGTCACTTTGCCAAGAATTAGCTTTGTGAATCATACCATGTCTAGTGTTTGGTGGCCCTTATGCTCTATGACCACTGAGAACCCTTTGGCTCCGTATTGCATTGTTGTGCATCTAAGATGTGCCTAAAAATCAGTCAGATTTTTAACTAACTGACATAATAGCTGAGGCCTCAGTCCCCAGGAGTAGGGTTTTTCGTTTTGTTTTTGCTTGTTTTGTGAAAAACTAGACTCCTAAATACTTCTACCCTCAAACCACTGTCCCCTTGCTCACTTTTCTTTTGTTTGTTTGTTGCTGGGAGCTAAAGGTCTAGAGCTGCCCTTGGCCCTCCCATATCTGTATTCTTAAAAAAGTGTAAAAATAAACAGTTTTTAAAGAGTATTTCCTATAGTTTCCTCTAACGCTGTGTGGTAAAACTAGTTTCAATGGTTTTAATTTCGTCCTTAACATTCAAATACGTTTTAATCCAGGAGTAATCATCAACTGGTAAACATTTTCTTTTCCCTATGTGGCTAGAGTCCAAGATATATGTTTTTTATATGTTGCTAATGTTGTGCCTAGTATATATTTACAGTATTCATTTCATCAAACGCTGGACTCTCACTTCCAGAATTTTTTTAATTCCATGTATTTCTTCAGAAGACAGGAATAAACAATCTTGTAATACATGATGGTTCAATACAGTTAAAAGAGCTCCAGGTTATTTATAGCAATTAGACCATAAAGAGGGAAACAAACCATATGTACATTTATTATGTCCATAAAATATAACATATAGAAATAAATTTTGACAGTGATGGTGGAACTATTTGCATGCCACGTGTCAGCGTGGACCACTGGAATTAATGAATAAGATTTGTCACAATGCTTTCTTTTTGGATCTGGCAGGATCAAATTGCCATAATAAATGTTAGCTGTGGCTAACACTGGATGACACCGTAGGGACAGAGAAGAATGTGTCCTTATCTCACCTTCCTTAGTCCTTAGTCCCTTCATGATAATTCCCAGGGGATGCAGAGGGTCACATCACACTCAAGCCTTGTTCCACTCTCCGAGATGCCAGAAAAAGCTGCTGCTTCCAACGGTCTCTTGTGTCAACAGAAGCAAACCCTACTCCTGGGGACTGAGGCCTCAGCTATTATGTGAGTGGCAGAAACACCACTTAGTTGCAGCTTCTGCTTCACTTGGCAGGGTGGTGCCTGAGCCCAGGGCCCTGCCCGGTGAGGGAAGAACCTTTGCTTCTCCTGCTCAGCCTACGGTGCAGACAGCACCATACCAGGTGCAAGAACGAAGGAAGAGAGGGCAGTCAAAGAATTAGAAGATGTGGCCCACCCCTGAGGGAGTTAGAATGCAACTGAGAGATGGAACAGTCACCTAAAGTAATTATAGTATGACCAAAAATTTTGTCATTTATAATGTCTCATTGAACTTGGAGGAGGGTGTATGTTGATAAACACTGAGAGCAGTAAAATCCTGTCCTTATAATAATGGCCTTTGTTTAGCATTAAGTAGTGGGTGGGAGCATTCAAAGGAGATCAACAGTGCTTCATGAGAAGGGGAGATAGGGGAAAGCAGCAGGGAAAACCACCCAGCAGATGCAAGGGTGGGAGGCTAGAGCTGGCAAAGCTCTCACATCAGAGGGGAGCACTTTCGGAGAAGGGACCTCCCATCTCCAGGCTGAGGAGAGAGACAGGGGAAACAGATAAATGGAGTAGGGGAGTGGAGGGGTTAAAAGATGCTCTTTGGGGGCTTCCCTGGTGGCGCGGTGGTTGGGGGTCCGCCTGCTGATGCGGGGGGCGCGGGTTCGTGCCCCAGACTGGGAGGATCCCGCGTGCCGCGGGGCGGCTGGGCCCGTGGGCTGTGGCCGCTGGGTCTGCATGTCTGGGGCCTGTGCTCCGCAACGGGAGAGGCCACAGCAGTGAGAGGCCCGTGTACCGCAAAGGAAAAAAAAAAAAAGATGCTCTTTGAATGTGTGATGTAAAACCCACCTTCTTCTTCCCTATGTGACTGCAGGTATAATCTTCATTTCTCAGACATGCTCTGTGGAGTATATTTTCTTTGAGAGCACTGCAAAGCCTTGCTGATTCCTCACTGAAGTCTTCAGTGAGGAAAAAGCCGATGCTATTCATGTAGATATGCTATGTAGTCTACAATGGAAATATCACAAAGCAATAAGTTAACAGGTGTTCAAATTCTATCTGCCCATTAAGGCCCCATTCAAACGGCAACCTAATCCAAGAAGCCTCAGCTTAAAATAGATTCTCTTTCCTCTGAGCTCCTGTATTATTCTGTCTGTCCCTTTTTTGTGGTACTTATTACTACTACCTGTGGTACTCACTAATACTACCAGATATGTGTATGCTTTCCTTCTAAATACTATACATTTCTTGAAGACATGATGTGTCTGAGGCATCTTTGCAACTTCGCATTGCATAACACTGGGCTTGAATATAGTAAATATTTGCTGAATGAATAAGTAAACTTCTGAATGTTGAAATAATATAGTACACATCACACATAAATAGTGAAGGAACTTTGTGTAAACAGGTAAACAGGCTGGAGTTGAACTGGTCAGGTAAGGCATTTAGGCAGAGGTAACTTTTGAGCTGGTTCATAGATAAAATGGTAGACTTGGATCAATGTGGATCATGAAGAGCATTCTAGGAGAGAAGGACAGTATTATTAGAAAAAGCATTGGCCACCATGATCCGAGGATGTAGCTATGGATTTAAAGTCATCCCCACTTTTTTCCCAGTAAGAGGGAAAATGAGGCTCTAGTCCTCTTGGGTTAAAGCAGAGTACTGTGGGACGAGGATGAGGAATAATAAAAGTTACTAATCTGCCCTGGAAAAAAAATACACATACACATACATTCATAACCTTTTTAATGATAGGAGTGAAACATATACTGAAAACATAAGGCACAAACATTATTAAGCAAATTCCAAGAAAATTATATGATGTCCTTTCAAAAGTACAACAATCCATTTCTCATGTTAATTTAACTCCATTAACAGCTGGCAGAAACCTAGGTCATTTATAGCAGCAAAACAAGAAGCTGCTCAGGTGTGAACAAATGATCTACTGGACTAGACCAGTTTGTTAGAAACCCACTCATTTATATATTCAATGTTAATTTATTCAAATATTCATTGAATCCCAAGTGCACATAAAGCACTTGCTAAGCAATTTGGGACACGTATATAAGTTTAAGATCCTTGCCCTCACAGAAATTACAGTCTAGTTTGAAAGATCAGAATTGTGTGATAAATCAAAAATAAATCATACATCAAAAATAAATTTCATAAATCAAAAATAAAGATTGATTTAATGTCTGTTACATGTAAATATAAGTAAACCACTTAGAAAGGACTTTCAGAGAAGGGGTCAACCACTGAGCTAAAGTACTTCATGGAAAAGGTGGCCTTTGGTCTAGGACTTGAAGGAGGGGATGGCTGCATGGAGTTTTAGAAAGGGCATTGCAGATCAACAGCAAAGCAGTAGTACAAACACACAGGGCTATATTGTTTATTCCCAGAGCACTAAATATCCTAAATTCCAGACTCATTGGAATTGAAGGTAAATATGCAGAACAGAAAACAAAACAAAACAAGAACAATGGGTTGGGTACAGGTTGTATAAGGGGTTTTTCTGTTAGTCCCATGGCCTGTTGAATGCACAAGACTTTTCCAACAGCTCAGGCAGTCACAGAGATTTTCCCATGACTGGAATTTACCTGCATTATTGAAAACAGCTGTTTGGTTTCTCTTGGGTAAATTTACAATTTAATACCTTGAAGTACAGATTGTTTTCATTTTCAAAAAAAAAAAAATTCAAAACCATACAACATTAGATGTCATGATATATTCCTTGAAGATTTCGATATTATCTTTTAGATATTCAAAAGGGAAATTCCATTTAGCCATACTAAGTTAATTTATTCTGTAAACAGTTAGCATGATCCTATAGTATTTTAGCAGCAAAACCAGAACCTCTAAAGTCGATAAATGAGGGCTAGAGTATCAGCCATAATTTACATTTCCAGATTATAGCCACAGTAATGAAACACTTTAGGATTATTAAAACGCATTTTGTATACTGTATTTATTACTTGGCATTTCTTATTTATGACTCATAAAAAGGCAGAGCTAAGTGAAATAAAACACAAACTATACTTTCACTGGAATAATGAGATCCTATTCATTCTCTTAGCCAAATACACTTTTATTAGGTTTTAAACGGCTGTGTTGGTTTGATTCTTGGGAGCAATGCTTTTCACTTTACCTATCTTGGAGGCCTTTCTTAAGCAAACTAATTTAGCATAAAGAAAACACTATATGTAGGTCTTGGAGCTAAACTATATTATTTAAAACACCTGTGGGTAAAGGTTTATTTGACGTGAAATCACAAGGAGCAAATGATTCCAAGTTTTTCTGATAGAATTATTAAGGACCATGCTAGGGCTAGCCCACTTGGTCTGGCATTATCTTAATAATTAAAAACAACCCTCGCTTAAGTCAGAATGAAGACCCAGAGAAAAGAAACATAACTATCCAGCCACATCACTCAATTATTACCATTTCCCACTTACAAAAGATATCAGAACCTCCATTATGACTCTTCTATTCTCAGAAAACTGCTTTCACTCAAACTAGAGCAAATTACAAAACCAATTACAAAACACTTCTTTAAAGTGCTTCATTTACTAATGGCATGGCCTTCTCAAGGAAGACAACAGTGACCTTTCTCGCAGAGCCTCTGACTCAATGCAGAGCCTCTGACTCAATTGTTCTTGGAGAGTTTCCTCAAGCCACACCTTCTTGGGACAGAAGAGGACCAACAGGATCACTTTATTCAGCGCTATTTAGTTACTTCTCTTACTGATAAGACCTCAGAGTATACAAATCTTCCCAACCTCCAGGGAATTTTCTCTCAGAAAATTCCCTGGGGCCCCTGCTAGGAAAAGCAGCATCCCTCGTGGCATGGCTGCTCCAATGCCTCCTGCCAGTCCGTGTGGCTTCACTGTGACAAAGTCATATCCACAGAAGTGGGGTAGGCCCTGGAGTCTGTGTGTTGAGATTTATACCATCACTTCATCATTACCAGCATTGTGATGGTCATAGGCACATTTTTTAAGTTTTTTGTACCTCAGATTTCTCATCTGAAAAATGGATATTAACATAATACCTACTTCAAATGATTGTCATGATAGATAATTCATATGGAGCTGTGATAAATAAAAACTATTAATATCATTGTTTTTTATGGCCTCCAGTCAGGCATCAGCCATGAAGCAGCTGAGTCAGGGAGCAATCTGGTTACTTGACTCAGTAACTTTACTCAAAATTGTCTTTCCCTGACAGTTACCACCTCTGGACTGAACTTATGTTCCATGAATTTCCCAGCATTCCTTCTTGCAATAGGAGGATAAATTCGTTCTGTTTGCTAATAGAACTCGGGCGCACCCTCCCAGCCAGCTTTGCAGGTATGCTTACTTGGCTCAGGCACTGGAACCCTCAATACACTGACTGAGGCCATAAATACTTAGGAAGGACTTCTGAAAAATAGTGTCAGGTCATATGCACACAGTGATTGAGAGCACTGCATAGTGGTTACGAGCCTGCACTCTTGGGTCAGATGGCAGGCTCACTACTGTCACCAGGCATCTTGAGCAAGTCACTTAACCTCTCAGTTTCTCCACCTTCAAATGTGGATAATGGTAATAACTATACCAATCCCATAGGATTGGCATGACTATAAGAGAGGTTAATCTGTATAGTGCTTAGAATAGTTCCTAGCAAGTATTTTTTCTTTAAGATTTTTTTTTTTGATGTGGACCATTTTTAAAGTCTTTATTGAACTTGTTACAATATTGCTTCTGTTTTATGTTTTGTTTTTTGGCCATGCGGCATGTGGGATCTTATCTCCCCAACCAGCGATCGAACCTGCACCCCCCGCATTAGAAGGCAAAGTCTTTAACCACTGGACCGACAGGGAAGTCCCTCTAGCAAGTACTTTTAGAGCTCAATATAGAATGTTAACTCTGGTTACCTGTTATCTTTGTTATAAAACATGATCATTCAGAAGCTTGGAAGGTTAAGTCTGGGTCTGAATCCCAGCTGCCCCACTTTCAAACTCTATAATCTTGGAAGATGGGGAGGATGATAACTAATATTTATTAAACTACATACCAGACAGTTTATGTACGTTATCTCATTTGTATTTCACTAACATGCTATAAGGTAAGTGTTGTTATTATACCCATTTACCAGATGAGCAACTAAGATCTAGAGAAGTTTGTAATTACCAAAAGGTACAGAGCTGGCTAGTAACAGAATAAGGACTATTACCCTTTTCCCTTAACCATTAGACCATATTCCCTTTCCATATTACATATTATCCACCTTACAGGGTTAAGAGGATCAAAAATAACCGAAGTGGTCAAGAAAGGTAGCATTTATAATCAAAGTGCAAACCTTAAAGCACTTAATGAGAAGCATAAGATCTTTCTGTGAATAGTGAGTGTTTGAGGCTTGGGGGGTTAAAGTGTTGAAAGCACATCACACAGTTTTCAAGAAGAGAAGATTCAAAGCTGGGTCATTTCCTTACAGACCTACACTAGGGCAGGCCTGAAGCACCATGGCCTCCATGTGCTAATCGTAAGATTTTAACAACACTTAAGCTCATACCTCTAAAACGAGAAGTGCATCCAAGGGCCCTGTAAACATGGTCCAAAATGTCTTTTTCACACTCGGTATTGTTTGCTGACACCACTCTGAAGGAAATGGAATGCAGACTCAATGTGCTCTAGGGAACACTTCCTTTCCCTGGGACACTTCCCTGCAGTATTTGCCTTATTCTGTTTCAACATTGTTTAAAAGACATTAGCTACCCTAAGATGGATAGAGGCAACATGAGTGCATCGTGGAGGGCCAAGCAGCCATGAAGCAGGATTCTGGGGAAAACATGCCCTGAGTGAGGAATGCACCATCCTTCTTGCTGGAGACTTCTTGCTGGAGGGTTTATAAAGGGAATGGATCCAGCCCTCCTTGTGTATAACTCAGAGACCTCAGTAGTGCCAGCAGCATAGATGAGCAAAAATTTTGTTTTGCTGCAAGGGTGTGGACTATAAGCAAATGAGATTCTAGAGGCTTTATAAAAGTGGGGAAATGGAAAGAAAAGAAACAGTACATGGAAAACCGGAAGGTGGGGGAGGAGAGATGAGACTGGGGAGAGAGAACAAAGAATCTAAAGGGAGGTTTTCTTAAGCTTTGCCTGTAATTTGACAGTCTCCTCATCTCCCCATGAAAACCTGTAGTAATATTTGCACTATCTGCCACTATTTGGGGTATGAGCTTTTTATCTTGAGAAAGGTATGGGCACGGGGAAAGTTTGTGACCAACCTCAGTTCAGCCCAGAGGCTGCTCAAGGGGACCCAGCAGTTAGGAGGAATCACTGAAAGTCCCTTGGCTGAATATTTTTGTAAAAAGAGGGGGAAAAAGTGACTTCCGAGGCTTCCTAGTGATGTGAACTGGCCCGCACATCTAGCAAATTCCCTTTGGTGGGTATCTGGAAGACAGCAGGGCTTCTCCCGCATAGTCTTGTTCCAGGGTACTGTATGGTACAAAGAAAGCAAATCTCAGGCCGAATTCAGAAATGTAAACCTATCCTTGGAAGCTTGGTCCTGTCCCAGCTCCATGCAACTTACACCCACCAAAGAAACAGCCACATGGGGCAAGTGGTGACACAATCACACAGAAGCAGAATTCAGCTGAGTTTCTGTTTGGATCAGGTACACCAGGTTTGAACAGAAGACACAGAAGATATTTGGAGCCACAGTGCCTCTAATTGTGCAGCAAGGGTGGAGATGCCAAAGGTCTATACAAGTTTCCCAACTAACCCACATATCTGGCACACTACATGTTTCACCAATGAAATAAAATTTCCAGCAGTTCTTACGTTCATTGAAAACCCTCTAGTGTAGATTGAGATAGCAGTAGTTGAAGGTTTATACCCATGGCCTTCAGAAAGTGAAGTCCTGATTAGAGTCTTTCAAATGCTAACTAAGCAGCCTTCTGATGTGTACTCTGGATTAAGTCACTTCAAATATTAACTAGGCATGAATTAAAACTAATTTACACTCACTCACTCGCACATATTATCATCCACACTAGAGTATTTTAAAGCCAAATTACAGCTACTGTAATAGCCCATTGTCTTTGGTCCTGCAGCTAGTAAACAGCCCAGCTGGAACAGAAGCTTCTGTGGCCCAATACAACCATTTCTATCACTAAAAGGAGTTTACGGTCCAGTAAGAGAAACTGACATGTACACAGATAAAACAAAGGAATGAGAGAAACCAGCCTTAAGTTTGCAAAGAGTAAAATTAGTGTTTGTGTTGCTTTAAAATCCCAGCCTATTTTTGCAGTGAATAAGACAACTGGCTATTCATTTAGAAAAAAAAAAAATTCTGATTCTTCTTCATATGATTCTCTAAAGTGAATTCTAAATGACTGGCAATATGCATGAAAATATAAAATGTACAAATTCTTTAATCCAGCATTTTCCCTTTTCAACATTTGTTTTAATGAGATAATCACATATATGAAATATATCTATGTACAGGGGCGCCCACCACTTCAGTATGTTAGCAAAAAATCAGAAACAGCTAAAAGTCATAATAGGGAACTGATTGAGCCAATTAGTGTGACTACAATGAATTTTGCCTTCCTTTATGTACTTTTGTAAATTGTTTGAATGTTTATGATGAGTATATTTTTATAAGTCATCAAGAGTTATTAAAGGCATGGCTCATGATATGGCTTATTACTTTGGGTCTACACTCTTTAAAACATAAATCAACTCATGCCACTCACCTGCTCCAAACACTTTAATGGCATCCAACCAAATTCGCAATAAAGCACAAATCTTTATAAGGTGTAGCCCATGCCTGCCTTTCCAGTCTTATCCTCCATCATTCACCCCACCCCCATCCCCAGTTCTCTACCCTCCAGTCACACTGGCCATCATTCAACTCCTTCAGCACACTTGCCTTGTTTCCCACCCCAGAGTAACAGCCCTACTCCAGCCCTACAGCTACTCCCTGCTGAGAAGACATATTGACCCCCTCTTCACCTACACAGCTTTTCCTTAAAATCCAACATCAAGTGGCTGTCAATTCTTCAAGCAGTCCCTGCCTGACCTATAATCCAAATTCAATCTCCATTATACTTTCTTCTAGAAATGAGTACTCTTCCACCTCAGCTTTTATCACCAGGCATGATTACACAGTTGTTAATGTATTTCTTTAAAGTCAGATTTCCCATTGAGCTATTAGCTCCAGGTAGGACCTCCAGGTGTGATCACCCCACCCTAGTACCTGCCCAGGATCTGACACTTAGTAGAGATTCAATATCTCTGTTCACTGGATAAAAAGGAACTGAAGAACAGGGCAAGTGGAACATGTGATTTTAAATTCTGAAACAAAAAGTAACACCTAGCATCTCTTGAGAACTTTATAAGAAAGTAGTTTGCCCCTTTTTTTATTTACTCCTAATAAAACTGTGTACAGTAGATTATCATTATCCATGATTTATAAAAAGATTAGAAGGGCTTCCCTGGTGGCACAGTGGTTGAGAGTCCGCCTGCTGATGCAGGGGACACGGGTTCGTGCCCCGGTCCAGGAGGACCCCACATGCCGCGGAGCGGCTGGGCCTGTGAGCCATGGCTGCTGAGCCTGCGCGTTCGGAGCCTGTGCTCCGCAACGGGAGAGGCCACAACGGTGAGAGGCCCGCGTACCACAAAAGAAAAAAAAAAAAAAGGTTAAAAAAAAAAAAAGATTAGAAGCTATTAAACGACAAAAAGTAAATATGCTTTTTAAAATATACAAATAATAAAAATGTTGATGCAATTCTCAAAACCAAGTTTTCAGCTCTAAATCCAGACCCTACTCCACTGCCTCCTTCAAGAAGCTTGTTGAAAATGGATAACCCTACCTGAATCTGGGGGCAAGAGAGTGCCAGACGGAGGGACAAGTCTCATATTCAGGCCCACCCGCAGAGATTATGATAGATGACCTTCCTGACTAGATTTTCAGGTGACTAATCAGCTAAGCAAAAAGCCTACATATTGGAGCATTTGATAAAAAGCTCTACAGTCTTTGACAAATGTTTTTAACTTACAGACAAGAGTTCATAATTTAGAAGATTTGGTTATCCCCCTGGCAGACATTAAACATGAGTAAATAAAAATTATATGTTCCACTTCTGGGTTTAGCCCATGGAAACTGCACACACATGCAATACACACATACACACACACACTTCACATACATACATCATACACCATAGAACATATCAGAATTATTTTTCTATGAAGTATCTTCTAAAGAACCATGTACAGTACTCATCTACTAAGAAGAATGGTTACAGCAAACAAATTCCTAAAAACTATCTTAAGTAATAAAATTTCTAACTAAGATTAGAATCATGTAATGTGTGCCTCCAAAAAAGAGAAATCACTCAAGAAGTCAAAGAGTAGTCAACTCTGCTAAAGAAAAAGTTAACACAAAAAATAACAAACCATCTGTTTGCCCCCCTCTATTTTTTTCTCCTTTATGCCCCAATTGCTGCTGATGATGGTGATAATCTATAGCCTGAGAAAAACTCACAACTTTAGGGGCCCAGAAATATTGGACAAATATTTGTTTTAATATGCTATGTTTGAACAAGAACAGCAACTATATTTATGCCAAATAATATTTAGTCTCTTCACCCTCAGAAGGGCTTTATTCTGAATTTTACTTTAGATTTGAAAAAGGGCTGCTGTTCACAAATAGAAAATGGGGAATCCTTTTCAGCAAGACAAAAATTCCAATTGAAAAGTTTTATCATTTAATTTCTGACAGAAGTAGTTGCAAGTTGGCAAGCTGTATGAAACAATTTGTCATGTGATTGATTTTCCCCAAATTACCTAAGAAATATCTAAGAAATTTAACTTTTTCACCGGAAGCACCTTTCAAACACCCAAATACTGAATTTTCCATTTCCATAACTTAAATAAATTGTAGTGTGTGTGTGTGTGTGTGTGTGTGTGTACCCATATACCCATAGCATAATAAAAGTGACTGCAACTCTAGAAGCTACAGAAAGAAATTATTTCTCTGGAGCTGAGATGTATCTCAAAAATATGTCAATTAATACCAGACATAGTCTTATCCCTTTAATATTCCACAGACAGTCTGTTTCATTCCTTATGGACTGGCATCTACTCATAAATGATATTTCCCATATGTCAGAGAGGAAAGCTCATAATGAAATGTTAATAGTTAGACTAGAGTTTCAATCATTTCTGGCTTCTTTTCTGGAAAAAGGGGGGTCAGCTCCATGCTGAGGTCATTTGTGCCTTCTTTTTTCTAAGGTTTGGTTATTTTGCTTGAACTCAGTGTCAGCTGTGAACATCAGCAAAGTCTGGGGTCACTGAATTCTTAATAGTCAAGATTTTTTTTTTAATTTCATAGGGGTTACAATTGTACACAGGGAAAGATCAAAGGCCCTTGGGATTATTTTTCTTCTGAAAGAATTACTGTAAATTTAGATTCTTTTTTGGTCCTGGAGACAACATTCTCTAGCAATCTCCATAGATTTCAATTTCGCCCCCAGGCTGCTGGGGCCTCCAGGGAGATCAAGTAGCCTCAAATGAGACCAGTGGCTCTTCAATTAATCTTGAACTCAAGATTACAGCTGCCCCCACTGCCATCCCCAGCCCTCTCAGCCCTGGGGAGCCAGGACACATTCAGGAAGAGTCTGTGAGAAACTGCAATCTTTCTCGCATGGCATAGTTACATAAGGATGCCTTTTCGTATCTGTGTGCCTCCAAAAATAAAAGGCACCAGATACTTGAACCACTAGGACATTCCCGAACTTGTGTTTCTAACTGGCCTAATATAGCCTTCCCTGTTCTGTTAGTGTAATCAGTGAAATGTAGTATAATCAAAGGCTGTGGAAAAATGCACTGAATCCCTTCTCATGTTGGGGCATTCCTTGAGAAGATCTTACCTAAGGGGGTTGTGGCTGGTTGTGTCCGGGGCAGAGTCAGCAACCTGAGGTTTCTGAGAGCCTGTCCTGGGGTGAGAGGCTAGTCAGCCCATTCCCAGACAGACTCTGTTCTCACCACCTCTCCGCCAGAACTTCTACTAGGCTGTTCCAGCAATTCAAGTTACTCACCTCTCGAGGCAGTTCTGCTGGAGGAGAGGCCCAAGTTGCAAAATAGGAATTTTTAAAAAATATCTTCATGGTAAAAGTACAAAAGGAATGGAATAAAAGGATTTTCATTTAAAAACACTTATCAAGGGTTATAAAATGACAGAATTGGTTCAAACCCAAATCTGAATAAAGACAGCCCTCCATGTCCACTAACCATCTCTAGGGAATAGATACTAGGATTCACTAGATACTCTGAAAATTATTATACCTGACAGATAAACGCATATTAATTAAATAACTAAGAAATTATTATGAGACATGACGAAGACAGACTTGAAGGGAAACAATAAACATTCTTTATGTGGCATTGTACTACCCAGAAGTACTGCCAAATTGCCTCTGGATATTTTGAAATGAAACATTAATTAGCATATATGTCTCTACCACTAAACTGATAACTTGATAAATTCAGGGACTATGGCTATCTGGCTCACCACCATACTACGAAGTGTCTAGCAAAGTGGCACATAGTAGGCACTCAATAAACATTTGTTGCATAAATAAATGAATGAATCTATGGTACAAAGAAACTTGGTATGCATGATAATAAGCACTATACGAATGTAAATATTAATATGTTTTATACTGCTTTTAGCATCGAACCTATCTTATTTCCTTATATTTATTTGAAAATTATTGCATATTATGGCAGAGAGTTCTCTTCTTCTTCTTCTGGCTCCACCACCAGACTGTATTTCCCAGGCCCCCTGTAGTTAGACAGCATCACTGGACTGATTCCAGACAATGAAATGTAGGTAGAAGTGACATGCATCACCACTGGGGCAATGCAGTTGAGAGTGGATATGCTTTCTCCACATTCTCTTCCTTTCCCCACATGTGTAGCTGAATGCAGAGGACAACAAGGTCCTAGAATATAGTGGAGCCACACAAGGGAATGAGTCTGGTTTCCTGAGTGACCACATGGAGCAGAGCCCCATGTTGAACCATACCAGACTATGAAACAAAAGAAAAATAAACTTCTATTATAATTTTATATATATTGTATAGCCATTAGCTTATATTAACTAATATTCATGGATTAGGAAGAGAAAGCTATTATTTACTGGGATGTTACATTCTCCCAAATATTATTTTTTATAATTAATTATTTTAGTATAAAGCAGAAAGCAGAGAATATTATAAGTAATCTTGGAAAAGATGAAATCCAAGTATCTCCCTTCCTTGGCACTTGCCCCTATTTCATCCTCATTCTACTTTTAAGGAATAAGTAAAGGGAATAAAATATTCTGGGAAATGGAAAGATGAATAATGTGACAGTCTCAAATTTTCTGACTACAGATTTATACCACTGGGTTCTCTCATTATCTTCTAAGGCAAAATAGAATTCCTTTCCTTAAAAGTTTCTTTCACACCATTGCACTCATATACGTGCCTTCATATCTATAGTTATCTATGGAAAGAATTTTCTTTTCTTTCAGGGTTTGGCAAATTTTTAATCAACCCAAAGTTGCATTTGTGGCTCATGTGCCACTCTCGAATTCTAAGCACCATGCAAAATAGTTGAACTGGTTCCTTGTAATTGTCCTTATGCCAAAATTTCTCTTAAATTTCCTTAGCACTGTTCGTGAAATAACATCTCCATAGGCTAAGTGAGCTAAGAAGTAAAAATTATACAGTTATATAATTTTGGAGACAAATAAGGACTACCACTGCACAAATTATTATGCATCTTTTGTTTTCCCATAATTATAGGTTGATGATATACAAAAGAAAATCAACATAAACCCAGATTTTGAAAATCTTCAGGCTGAAAAAGATTTAGTTTGGCTCAGGCATAGATGCACCTGTGCTCTCTTAGCCCCTTGGCACTATTCTCCTTAAAAGGTAATCACCCTTCTCCCTTTCCCTATAGGAAACCAGAACTATGGTTCAGAAGCCACAAGCATCAGTCTGAAGGCCCCATATAATAAATTATCTCCCACATACAAGACCCCAAGGAAATTAAAATAGAGAAATAAAGTTATCACGTTTTGTTTGTTTGGTGTGGGCCTATAGCTTGATTTAATTAAATATAATCATCTAATTTCATTTTATTCTGCTCATGTGGCCAAGTATGTATTATCACAGGAGCTGTTATGCTACTATTTAAAAGATATCCCTTAATATCTTAAACAAAACATTGACCAGTAATGAGCCCATTCTGTTAATGAAGTGATTATTATGGCCTAAAGCAACACTTGGGATTTAGAAAAGTCTGAAAGATAAAATAAATTTAAAGCTGAAATGTAAACAGAAATGTCAAAATAATTAAACATCAACTTAAGAAATATAACTCAAGGTGAGAATATTCTTAGATATTCTCATATTTTGCTGACAACTCAGTAGGACAAAATTCGTACCATTTTTGGGCAAAACAAAATATTACCTGATAGATTAGCAAAATAAGCATAATGTCTTCTCCCTAAATAAACCCTCCTATTTCAATCTCCATACACAGTGTGCTTTGCTATGAACCAGTGACCTTAAAAGGAAGCAATATCTGCCTAGCTTTCCATTGCTGCTTCATTTCATGGATAAATCACTCCAAGAATGGCATGAATATGTAGAGAATTCCTGGCATGTTACTTGCCATACACACTTTTAAAATTTCTGGAAGGCTGGCCCTAGAAGGCATATAAAATGCCCTGGGAGCAGTGTTCTATTTGCTGTGGCCTAGAATTCACTCAAAATTTGATCATTATTTAGACACCATGGAAATTATGGTTAGTAGAAACTGGCTATAGACATTACCGTTTCCCCTGGGAATACAAACCATCCTCGCTCCACTCCCTGCACACCCGCACTCATCTTAAAAACATACATAAGGATAAATTCCTCAGCCACTTACTTACATGAGGTTTTAATTCCCCCAGGTTAAGAATCCCTCAGCTAAAGAGACTACTGCATCTTCACCAGTGGAGTCCTGCATTCTCAGCATGGTGGGTTGGTTTTACTTGAAGTAGCAAAAAGTCAGAGGAATTCCTAGAGTATCAAAGCTACTTAAGTCTTCACATGTGTTTCGTTATTTGTTTGATATTGTTTTCCCTAAAAATTTAACAGGGACCTATCTGTTCAGCCAGGGCTTATGTTGTGGTATCACATATGCATAACGAGTATGAGGGAATTTTTTTTTTCCTTTTTGAGTCCAGTTCTGTGCTGGTGCATGAGGGGACTGCAGGAGTTAGATTGTAAGGGGCTACTCTGAGTCCCCACCTGCTATGCCAGCACCCAGGTTGGTCCACTTCCCACAAAGGAAACTATTTCATGACTTATACTGCTTACCAGATCCAATCCTGATTGAGAAAAGGAGCCTTGAGCAACTCCAGGCCCATTCAACATTCCTGTCCAGAGGGTATGAAAATACCCTTGTTTTAAAATATGCCACCTAAAGAGATGTTCATGATGTGTTGTTAAGTGAACAAAGCACATCTAGAAATTACTTGTAAAATATGAGCCCACATTCATAAAGCAGATGTATTAGTTTGCTAGGGCTGCTGTAACCAAGTATCACAAACAGAGTAGCTTAAACAACAGAAATGTATTGTCTCATTGCTCTGGAGACTGGAAGTCCAAGACCAAGGTATTGGCAGGGTTGGTTCCTTCTGTGAACTGTGTGAGAGAAAATCTGTTCTAGACCTCTTCCCTAGCTTCTGGTTCTTTCCTGGCAATCTTTGGTGCTCCTTGGCTTGTAGAAGCATCACCCTACTCTCTGCCTTGACCTTCACGTGGCATTCTCCCTGTATGCATGTTTCTGTGTTCAAATTTCCCCTTTTTATAAGGACACCAGTCATATTGGATTAGGGCCCTCTCTAATGACCTCATCTTAACTAATTACATCTGCAATGACTCTATTTCCAAATAAGATCACATTCTGAGGTACTACGGGTTAGGACTTCAACATATGGATTTTGAAGGGATACAATTCAACCCATTATAGCAAATGAAAATGAAAAGTTTCTATTTATTTGTATATGTAATATAAGCATGGAGAAAGGGATGGAAAGATACATGGGATACACAAGCTGTTAACTTTCATTAACCAGGCATGGGATTACTAGGGTTAAGGCCTAGTTATTACCTATTTCATTATACATTTAATATTGTATCAACTGTTAGAATGAACAGGTGTTTTTTTAAATTTTTTAATTTATTTTTGGCTGTGTTGGGTCTATGTTGCTGCACGCGGGCTTCCTCTAGTTTCAGAGAGCGGGGGCTACTCTTTGTTGTGGTGCGCAGGCTTCTCATTGCTGTGGCTTCTCTTGTTGAGGAGCACAGGCTCTGGGAGTGTGTGGGCTTCAGTAGTTGTGGCACACGGGCTTAGTTGCTCTGCGGCACGTGGGATCTTCCCGGACCAGGGCTCAAACCCATGTCCCCTGCATTGGCAGGCGGATTCTTAACCACTGCGCCACCAGGGAAGTCCCAGATATTAATTTTAAAATTAAAAATCTAATAAAAATGAAAATTTCAGTAATAAAATATATTGCTGGAAAACAGAAATGTTCCCAAATTATTGCATTTCTCTTCTTCCTTTCAACCCACTTCTCTAAAGCCTTAAAGTAATCATTGTCTCTAAGAACCCAGGATGCAGAAGCCATACACTGATGAAAAGAGAGAAAATTTGGATGGTAACAAAGTCAATTGATAGAAAAGTAGGGACAAAAGCTAAACATAACAGATATGAAAATGATGGTTGTAATAACAGATTGGGTAAGTATGAAAATCATTGGTTTGAAGGGAGAGGAGAGAAAAAATTACAATAAAGAAAGTATTCATGCATGAAAAAAGGAGTGGCTCTCAAGATTGCTTCATGGAAACAGAGATCTGTTGAAATGTTGGATGAGTTGGGGAAAGAAAATGAATCAGAGAATAAGAACTCTAAGATAAAAAATTAAAAGGCCTGATTATAATGTATTTTCCTGAATGTGAAAGATAAGTGTGGGAGCCAGAATAATGCCCCCCCACAAAGGTATCCACTCCCTAATCACTCAAAACCTGTGAATGTTACCTTTGTGACCAAGGGACCTTGTAAGTATCATTAAGAGTACACACCTTGAGATAGAGAGAATATCCTGGATTACCTGGGTGGTTCCAATCTAATCTCATCAGTACTCATAAACAGAGAACTTTTCTAGGCTGAGTTGAAGATGAGACAGAAGGAAGAGAGATTCCCAGCAGGGGAAGGACTCAACCCACCACTGCTGGCTTTGAAGACACAGGAAGGGAGCCAAGAGTCAAGCAATACGGGTGGCATCTGGAAGCTGTGAACAGCCCTCAACTGACAGCCAACAGGACAAAGGGATTTCACTCCCACAACCACAAGGGACTGAATCCTGCCAATAACTTGAATGAGCAGAAAACAGATCCACCTCTAGAATCTCCAGAAAGGAACACAGCAGCCTGTCAACACAGTGATTTCAGCCTGGTGAGACCCATGTTGGACTTCTGATCTTCAGAAATGCAGGATGTTAAATTCGAGTTGTTTAAGGCCACTAAGTTTATGGTAATTTGTTATAGCAGCAACAGCAAACTAATAAGTAAGACTTACAGGATCTATGATTATAAATATTTAAATGATGCCTTTTGAGTGTCCCCTCTATTCAAAGCACTGTGCTGAGTACGTTATGAACCGTATCCAATTCAGCCCTCACCACTGGATCTCCTCTGTAGATTGTGAAGTCCAACTGTCTCTTTTTAAATAGCAGTGAATTAAGGTCAGGAAAACAAAAATATCTGTTTAATGTCATACAGCTCTTTGAAATCACAGGATTTCGTTCTGGCACTATCGGTAGAGCAATCTCTGAGACAAATAAGTGATATTTTTCTAGCAGTGGGAATGGACTGCCCTGTCTTATTCCTGTCTCTGCTCCTGCTTTCAGGGAGTAACTGCTTGGAGTCAGTCATACTATCAGAGAATAAAGGAAAGTTATCCGGCCCTCACTGAGATGGAGTCTGCCCCTGGAAAAGCTAGAGTGCACCCTAACTGAAGGTTAATTAAAACAGAGGGAAATTTCAGGCCAAATTTTAAGGCAGCACTGAGTTAACGCAGGTCAAATGGCACCCCCTCCTTGAAGTGGCTCCCTTTCCTCTTCCCAGAGACTCCTTCCTCTGAGTTCATGCAGCATTTTCCCTCTAGCTCTTATGGCCTTACTGCTTTCTAGCTTGTGTTAGAGTTGCTTATGCATATGCCTAATCTCTGAGTGTGGTTATGATTTACTGAACAATACCCTGTGTCAGACACTCAACCAGATGATTTACCTGCATTATCTCATTTAATCCCCATAAATGCCTATGTGATGGGTACTATAATTATTGACAATTTTGTATACAAAGGGTCTGAAGTCAAACAGATCTCGCAACTTACTGAAGGCCTCACAATTAATAAGTGGCACAGCCAGTGTTCAAGACCTGCTGCTTGTCTCCCAAGCCTGTACTCTAAACTTACAACAAAGCTCTTCAAGGATGAAATGAAATCAATGTTTATTCATTGATTTATTCACTGCATCCCCAGGGCAAAGTAAAGAATAAATATTTGCAGAATGAAAGAAAAGAGACCATGAGTGGGAAAATCTCAGAAAGAAAAGTCTGACTAGTGAAGGATACCACCTCCTTAAAATCTGGCTCACCATCTCTCCCAAATACTAAATAGGAATAATGAGAGGTAAATATTCCTGTACTTACATACTATTTACTGGGAACTACATTTATATGCTTATATTAATATATTCTAATTTTCATTTTTTACTACCAATGAACCAATCTAAAGGGCAAAGATGGAACATGATGTGACTTACTAAAATGTCTAGGAAAAAGTGTACAGCACAGAGTGCCTGCTGGCCAGTCTCCCCTTATAATCCTGCAGCTCTATCTGTGAAGCCCTGTAACCACTGCAGTCTGATCACAGGGAGACCAGGTTGTCATGGCCTCCAGATGTGACTAAGCATACATACATCCTGCAAAGGTAGATGCTGATCTTCAGGTAAAGGCATCATTGAATCTACAATTTTGTTCTAACTATACGCATTCAGCATCTCTACTTCCTGCTCTATTATAAATTCCATGAAAGTAGGAACAATATTGATTTGGTCCGTGGCTTCATCCCCAGTGCTTGGTCCAGGGCAAAGGCTCAATAACCGTTTACTAAATGAATCCATAAATGAGTGAATATCTCTAGACCAGTATCCAGAGGATTAATTAGCAAGACAACAGACCAGTGATTACATGTGTAGGTTTCTGATTTGATTCTAACAATGGAACATAAAACTTATCTACAATGATACTGTATCAAAAGATAAAGAAAATCCCAGTAAAAGTCAAAAAATTTTTTATCTGCTGTCACAATAGGCTGGGAGGCAGAGCGGTTAAGGAGCTGGTTATTTGGCTCTTCAGTGAAATCCACAAGGTAACGGCTTCTTTCTGTTTGTGCCCTATGCCATCTTCAACATGCTGCCTGGTCCTTTGGCTAGCTCCTCTCAAAATTATAGGATAGATTCAGAAGATCCAGTGTCACCTCCTCACCCAGCTTCAACCAGAGACAATAAGCAACTGAACTTTCTTTTGCATCTATTCTAAGGATCAAAAAAATCTTTCTCTCAAGCTCTATCAACTGAAGTATCCTCAGTGGCCAGAATTACATTGCACGTCTCATTCTGAAGCTAATCACCGTCAAGGTGGCTGGACTTACCATGACAAAATTTAGACTTATCAAGATTCACTCCCTGAGAACTGGAAAGGGCTCAGACTCTCCTACTGGCCACAGCCACTTGGTTACTAAACCAAATAAACTTACTGTGGCAAGGAAGAAGTAAAGGAAATGGCTGTTGAATAAATTGCTACAAGAGTTCCAGATTCAGGCAAGAAAAAGTCTAGATGGCCCTCTTTTGGCATAGGCATCTAAATGTCAAGTAGATTCCCCAAACTTTCCTTCACCATTCTAAAGGTCAGAAGCCATGTTTGTGGCAGATAACTTATTTTTTCTGGCATTAATTTTGTCCTCAACAGAACTAGGAATCTGTGACTCCCACTACTCTAGGCTACTCTCCTTTTAAAAAAATCAGATTCTAACATTCCTGGGGCTCCATATTTCTGTTTAAGACCCAGTCCTGGATTCTGACTCATCATATATTTTGATGGGTAAAAATAAGCCTTAACTTACCAAAACAAATCTGGGTGATCCAGGAAACCTGTTGCAATGGGCTGAACGTTTACGTCACCCCATAATTTATATGCTGAAATCCTAACCCACAAAGTGATGGTATTAGGTATTAGGCAGAGCCTTAATGGATGAAATTAGTATCCTTATAAAAGAAACCCCAGAGAGATCCTTCCCCTCTCTCCCATGTGAGGTTACATTAAAAAGACAGCTGTCTGGGGCTTCCCTGGTGGCACAGTGGTTGGGAATCCGCCTGCCAATGCAGGGGACACGGGTTGAGCCCTGGTCCGGGAAGATCTCACATGCCACGGGGCAACTGGGCCCGTGAGCCACAACTACTGAGCCTGCGCATCTGGAGCCTGTGCTCCACAACAAGAGAGGCCGCGACAGTGAGAAGCCCGCACACCGCGATGAAGAGTGGCCCCTGCTCACCACAACTAGGGAAGGCCCTCGCGCAGAAACGAAGACCCAACACAGCCAAAAATAAATAAATAAATTTAAAAAAAAAAAGGCAGCTGTCTAAAGAAGCAGGCTCTCACCAGACACCGAATCTGCCAAAGCCTTGATCTTGGACTTCCCAGCCACCAGCAAAGTGAGAAATAAATTTCTGTTGCTTATAAGTTACCCAGCCTGTGGTATTTTGTTACAGCAGCCAGAATGGACTAATACATCTGTCTTTCTGGAAATTTACTGAATTCTAAACTACCTCCACAGAGAAGGGTTTGGGGGGAGTATATGGAGAGTCAATCCTGTGTGACCTACTTGCTACTACTGGTATAAATAGCACTGTTCTTTATCCAGACCACTCCCTCTGAAAGATCATTCTTGCCCTTTATTTTTGAGATCTGATATCTTCACTTTGAGTAGATTATAAGTCCCCAGTTAACTCCAAAGTTTGAAGAACCTGAACCAAAGTTTCAAGTCTGCCCTTCTCATTTAGCAGCAGGTACACCAATAACAGCAGCTGAAAACATGGATTGTGAATGATCCCCAAAGATACACAGTAGGACTTTCACTTCTTCAGATCTAACTGAATTTGGATTTCTAGGTGTGTTTCCTGCCCTGATGGTTCATGATGAGTTATAACACAAGAGGGAAAAAAAATTTCTATACCACTCTTCAGATTACATTAGATAATCTAGAGAAAGAGTGGATTAAGAAACCTATACCAAAAATACAAAATAAGAATAATGAAAGTAGCAGGGAGAGAGCAAAAAGTGTGCATGTGCTCAGACTCTCATAGGCTGTATTAAATGTGGCTGCAGCTTGCAGAGATGCCTGTGGGATAAGTAAATGTGCTGTCAGTCCCAATTACCTCGCTGGGCCTTGTTTTTTGTTACTTCAGGCCCTCTGCTATCTGGCACTGGAGCCCTGCATCAGCCAAGCTCCTAGCCAGCCAAAGAAGACTGAGAGGCAGGCCTTGCAGTTGAGCCTGGGAACTGTCACTCTGTGTCTCTTTAGACTTTTGACAGGATATGCCTTTCCAACAGGCTGTCAGTTTGATTCCTGACTTGCCAAAGTAGCTGTGTGCACAGAGGTGTTTAAAAAACCACAGAGGAGCACCTGATCTAGTCCAACAAGTGATGACAAAAAACAGCCATTGCTTTAGAAAAAAAAAAAAAGAGAAAGAGAAGTATAGCAACAATTAATTGGCAAAATTAATTAACTCACTTTGTGACCAACACCTGTTATGCAAAAAAAGGAGAAAAAAAAATCAGTCACCGTGCAAACTCACAAATTAACACTGTAAATGATCCATGCAGAAATGAACTTGAAATTAATTCTACTGGCTGAGTTAATGTGTTGAAAAAGCACACTGAGTTGGTAGGTTCCTTTGGCTTCCATTACATTAAACAATATTGAGAAAAAAAAAAAAAGCTATGATTGGTGCAACTCATCCTGTGAGCTGCAAAGCCAAGAATGTTTTGCTGCCCATGACACTTTTCCCAGGGTTAATATCCTTCTTACTTCAATTAGAGAGACATCTAAAAGATCAACTCATGGATTAGCACCTGAGCATATTACTTTTTACTGTTTTAATGTCAGGGACAGGGATCAAAGAATTTACTTCACTCTAACGATGAAGTTTTTTTTAAAACTCTAGGAGGAAAGAGAAAAATTCCCCACAGGGCGGTGATGGATGTGTGGCTACAAATTCAACATAGTTTGATATCACCATTGCTTTATTTTGCTGCCCCCCACACCAAAGGAGTTATTTCTCCAGTCTCCTCTTCCAAAATGGACATCAGGACTCCCGCTCTTCAGCCCTAACGAATTCTCCATCCTACAACGTGGAGCAGTCTGAAAATGCAGAGACACATGTCCTCTCCCATAAAAAATGAACAGTAATCTGTGTGTTACATCTCGGATGTTGGCTTCAAATTATCAGGAAAGGAAGAGTAAGGCTGGAGACTATGCAGACTCAAGAGTCTCCAGACGAAACTGTCTGACTGCCAGAATTATTGCACCCAGAAACCAACAACCTGATTTGAGATTTGTAGTCTGTTTTGGCTTCTTGTAGTGGCTACCATTACAACTATTTGTATCCTTTCTATGTGACTTTGGGCTAATTATATTTAACCTTTCTCTGACTGTTTCCTCATCTATAAAATGAGGACAAGTAATAATACCTACATCAAAGGACTGTTGTAAAGATTAAATGAGTTAATTTTCACAAGGCAGTTATAACAGAGCCTGGTAAGCACTATGTGAATATTAGCTCTTATTCTTAATCTAACAACATATAACTAGCTTAATCTTCTATTTCTTTAATTATTACTTACTTCCTGTTGTAAATGATGAAGAAAATCCTATCATTCTATTTCCTTGCAGCCGCCCTCTTTTCCCTTTGATCTTAGTTATTACATTCTTTACACCTTTAAATAAGACACTTTTATAGCACTAGGTAATATATTTACATCTATTAGTTGATTTATCAGCTTTAAACAATACATATTGACTCTGATACAAAAGAAACTCAGAAAATATGTATGGGATAATTTCAGACTCACTGGGCCCACTGTGAGGTGGACACTCCATTTATCACCCAATGTCCATATGGTCCAACTTTGAGAAGGGTACCACAGTGGCATTCTGGGTCCTTTGGAGAACAGTATTACCTCGGAGCTGATATACAATAATCTCTTAACGATTTGTGTATCTCTATTTATCATATGCATATTTATCCTGTTAAAGATGGGAGATTTTTTGATGGAAGGCTGAGAGAGAAGATTCTCACAATTGATACTTATTCCAGGTATCTATGGCTGTGTAACAAACAACCCCTAAATTAAGAAGTTTAAAAGAACACATAATTATTATTGCTCACATTTCTATAATTGAATGGGCTCCAATGGGTAGTTCTTGCTTAGAGTCTACCATGCTTTGTAGTCAGATAGAGCTAGGGCTGGAGTCATCTAAAAGCTTGACTGGGTTGGACATCCACGATGGCTCTTCATTCACAGGCCTGGCACCTTGGTACTCCTTGGTCTTCCTCTCTCTTTCTGTTTTTTAGTTTTCATAGTATGGTGGTCTTAGGATAGTCACATTTCTCACCCCTTCACTAGCTTCCAAGAAGCCAGAAAGAAGCTGCTAGGCTAGTTAAAAGGTATAGCTAGAACTGGCACAAGGACACTTCTAGCATATTCTATTGGTTAAAGCATTCACAGAGCCCACCCAGGTTCAAGGGAACCAAGAAATAAACTCCATTTCTTGATGGGGGAGCGTCCCCTAGATGGGGGAGGTCACACTGCAGAGGGTATGTGGATTGGGAGATCTGCCACCCTGAGATGTTTGTAGTATGAAGCCCCGCCTTCACTCTAAGGGCTCTGGGTTTGTGAACTTCCTCAGTAATGTGAATGGACAGCAGCTATGACTCTTTTGGAGGCTTAAGTCAAGCCTCTGTTCACCATATCTAAAGAGGTTTTTTAATCCTACAAAGAGGTTCTTAGAGGATTGCCATATCTAAGAATAAAAAATACAGACAATCCTTTGGCAAAATTAATTAAGAATAAAAGAAAAAAGACATATCAACGTTAGGAATAAAAAGGGAAGAAAAGGATGGAAAAGCTTTTTCAAATCAAAAAGGGGATGCTATGAAAAATTTCCTGCCAATAAATTGGAAAACTGAGACAAAATAGCAAATTAACTAGAAAACTATATAACTTACCATGGTAAACTCAATAATAAATAGAAAAACTTAATAACTTTATAACCATTTAACAAATAGAATCAGTAATTAAAAATTTCTACTATTAACTCCCCCAAAACCTTACCCTAACAGTTTTATAGGCAAGTTCTACCACAACTTAAAGGGACATATAATTTTAACATTACGCACACTGTTCCGAAGAAATTTTTAAAAAATAACAAAGTTCCAACTCATTTTATAAAGCTAAAAACCTTGATATCAACAATGTATAAGATAATTCATAGAAGGAAAATCATAGACAAATCTTATTTTTAATACAGATGTAAAAACCCTAAATGGAATGTTAGAAAACAATATCAACAATGTCATGACAAGTAATATATCATGACTAAATATTGTTCTAGGAATACATAGATTATTAAAATTTAGAAATTGTACTAATATAATTTCCACATTAAGAGATTAAAAGAGAAAAACTATATAATCCTCTCAAACGGCACAGAGAAGCATTCAATAAAATCTAACCAATCTCTTAACAAGCTAAAAACAGAGGAAGCTTCCTCAATCTAAGGAGTACTTACTGCAAGCCAGCAACAAACACACACTTAATAAGGCATTCTCTTTAAAATTAGGAAACAGACAACTATTATCTCTGTCACCACCCCTCCTCCACATTGAACTAGGTGCCTTGGTCTAGTAAGAGAAGAAAGAAAAGAGAGACAGAGACAGAGAGGAAGGAAGGAAGGAAGGAAGGAAGGAAGGAAGGAAGGAAGGAAGGCAGGAAGGAAGGAAGGAAGGAAGGAAGGGAGGGAGGGGAGGGGAGGGGAGGGGAGGGAAGGGGAGGGGAGGGAGGAAGAAGGAAAGAGAAGAAAATATGTAAAATTGAAACAGAAGGAAAAAACTGTCACTATTCACAGAAAATATAACTGTCAGCATAGAAAAAACACAGATAACTAGAATTAATAACAAAGTTTAGCAAAGCAATGAGATGGCTATAAGATCAATATATAAATTTTTCTATAATTATATGGAATCTAAAAAGTACATTATTTATAACCTAGTAATTCAACTTCTATGTAACTCCCCTAAAGAAACTCTCACAGATATGCATAAGGGATACATAAAGGATTTTCAAAGTTCTATCAGTAGGGGAATCAACTGTGACATTCATAGAATAGAATACTATACAGCAGTTACAATAAATGAACTAGGGTCATATGTATCAACACGGATAAATCTAAAAACACAGTGTTGCATAAAAAAGCAAGTTAGAAAAGAGTAGGGGTATGACCTTGAGCAAGTTAATTAACCTCTCTGTAACTCAGTGTCCTTGTTTATAAAATGAGGATTATAATAATAGCACCCACCTTCTACAGTTAGTTCGTGTACTATGCCTCAGGACAGTGCCTGAAAGACAGTAAGTACTTCATAAGTGTTCACCATGATGCTTCTGCTGCTGCTAAGACATACACTTTTTAAATGTAAAAATAATTTTATATATTGTTTATGGATGATAATAGCAAAATTACAAAATGGAGATGTCACAATAATAGTTAAGTCTGGAAAAAGGAGGGAGAAGAACGAAGTGGAGTATCTCTATCCATATCTATAATATATGTATTTATCAGTAAGAGATATCTGAAGTAAATATAGCAAAAAGGTAACATATTTAAATCTAGGTGGTAGATGTGTGTGTGGCTTTGTTATATCATTTTCTATATTTGTGTATGTTTGAAATATTTCATAAAAAATTTCAAAGAAAAGGATTGGAACGAGATGTTTCAAGACGTTAATAGCAACACATTTGGGTTTATGAATGTGAATGTTCTTTGTTTTCTTGAATAGAGTTTTCTGAATTTTCCAAATTTTCTACAATGAGAATGTATTTCTTTTATAATTAGACAAAAATAATATTTTAAAGCACAGATAAAATCCTTTTAATATTGAAGTCACCAGAGGTTTGCTTCATCTAAATTAATCTTCATTTAGATTCCTCTAATCCAAACCAAATCTCTCTATATTAAAAATTGCATAACTTTGATTGTAGAGCATTTGATTTATTATACCAAAATTTATATTTACAAAATATAAATAAGCATCCTTTTCTAATTCACAAATAATTTATGAATTTTTTCACCATCTTTATTGTAATAAAATGTCATTCCCTATAAATTTCACATTCCTGATACAGTGGGGGAAAGGGTACCACGGATCTCTGGATATATTCCTTAGAAAACCCACAAAATGACACCATCACAGACCTTCTCTAATCTCCCCTATTTGATGTTTCATATCTAAAAGTACATCTAATCTGAAAACAGAACTGATCTTCAGAGACCTTGTAATTTATCTTTTACCATGATTACAATTTCTAATCTAACCAGCAGCAGTTCAAACTGAACTCTGATCCAAATGATCAATAGCTGTGCACGACCCATTAGATGTGCGAATATTAAATCGTTTTTGGATAAGGGCTGTCCAAATGAAAAGCATATAATTACCATCTATTAACATATATTGAAGCAAATAACACAAAAATGCAAAATGTGTCACATACAGACTATCAGAATTCCAGTGACTATGATGCTAAGGTTAGATCTTATATTTTACATATGGATTTGTATCAAATTATGATTTATGTCTTTAACTGTTTATTATTAAAAATGCTGGCCTTAAGCCACAAAATGGGTAAATCTGTGAATAAAACACATTTAATTTCTGATTCCATTTTTGTGTGTGTGTGTCTCTGCTTTCTTAACATAAAATTTCCCTACTTGTAGGAAGTAGCCATGGATAATTAAATCAGTTTGATAAGAAAATAATTCCAAATATCTAGCTTACTTTTCATGTTTTCCCTTGCAAACAAAAAGCCTATATAGTTATAGAAGCATAAAATTGTATAAAGAATAGAACTTATAGAAAAATGAGTCTGATCTCCTACCTTGAGTATCTTAGAGAACAGCAATAAAGTTCTCTAAACATCCCATGGTAGCTCCTTCCAATATTTAACAATGCAGTCTTTGGAAACTTTTCTTTATGAAAACCTAAATCCTTGGTGTTCTAAGGTAAACCTAGACAAGTAACATTTTATGGCATATTTCCCAGTCTCCCTTGCAGTTAGCTGAAGGTTTTGTGACTGTATCCAGGACAGTAGGATATAAGAAAGATGATGTAATCTACTTCCAGATTTGTCCTTCAAAACATTTCATGTGAAGATGGATGTTAGCTGAACCTATTGTGGTCATCATTTCACAATATATGTAAATCAAATCATCATGCTGCATGCCTTAAACTTATATAGTGATGTAGGTCAATTATTTTTCAATAACACTGGAAAAAAAATCTCAGGCATCTCCTCATTGCTGTGGTAAGGCTACATGTTCCAAATGCCATAGCTGTAAGAGGCAGGAGTATCACCCAGGGCCAAAAATAAATTTATAGTGAGCCTCTGAGGCTTCTGGGTTTGCTTAAGACTACATCATAGGCCAGCCTATTCAGGTTCAGACACTTACTGAAGGTCTTTTCAGATTCGAGCATAATGAGACAAAACTTCCAGCATTCATTCCCATTTCCAACCCCTCCCACTACCATCCCCTGGCCCTTCTTTTCATTCAACGGTGCTGTAATTCAGGATTGGCATCCTGTCCTCGTGGTCCCTATATTTTTCTTTCTCCCCCCAGCCACTAGTCCTTCCTCCTTTGTTTCTTTGTTTTCTCCGAATCCTAAATTTTACCTCTGAAACCTCATTCTCTCTCTTGGGCCAGAAGTGTGTTGGACAAGCTGTTCTTAGCTGTCTGTGCATCTCAAGGTATGGAGGGGATAATTCCCTCTTCCTCTTCCTCTTCCCACCAGACCCTGGAGATACGATACGGAAGCCTTCTTGTGAGAAACACTATGCAACAGTCTTTAACCTGGGCAGGACCTGAAGGTCAGACCAGTTAGGTCTTCTGCTTCAGCAGATTTCAGCCTTGTTGCAAAAAGGAGTATGAAGCCCCCTTTTCTGGTCTTCTTGGGGCAGGGCTAAGACTTTACATCACTGCCTTTACTTCTCCTACAACTGCTTCACTGGTGAAGGTACTTCCAAGAAAGCCTATTCAAAATACACAGAAATCTAAATAACATCCACCTTCCAGTTCCTGTTTTAGTGCTTTAACTTCCTGAGTGATTGTTTGATGAGATTTCCCCATTGTCTTTGCATTAGGTTTCCTTTTTTTTTTTAATCTTTTTACATAGGAACCATTTCAACAGACCTGCCATGTAGAACTAGTCTTTCAAGCAAGATAGAGATCAGCCTGACCTTTCTTACATCAATTAATCAATACTGTTTCACCACAGATTTACCTTTTAACCTTGGTGTTTCCACAGTGCAATATCAAAGCATGATTTGTGAGCTTGCTCTATTTTATATATGGTTAAGAACAACCCTCTGTCTGTGTGCTTTGATAAAGTGTCAGAGCATAACGCAGCACAAGAGGAAAAGGGGGCTTTTATTGTCTTCATCAAGAATGGCTTTGTAAATCTAAAATGGGAGCAGCAATACCAGCAAAGCCGGCTGACTGAAATTAACTACTGGCCTCTATTGGCAGATTCATGCTGCTGGAAAGGCCATTGTCAGGGAATGCTCTCAAGGGTGGAATCTTTTGATCTGCATTTCAGATAAGAATATGTGTCTGTTGCCAGTATCAATACCCCATCACTGAAGCTTATCCCCAAGAGAAACAAGAAGCGTTTGCTCCACTGTGTTCTGAACCTACAATTGCCACTATCCTTACTGCTTTAACCTGTTTCATAGGTGAAGAATTTAGAGAGGGCAAAGACCGTGAAGTATCTCAGAATACGATCACGTCCTTTCACTGAATTCACTTCATGGCAGGGAACACTACTGTTGTGTCCTCTGTGAGGTCTCTGTGGACAGAGAGATTTCGCCACCAGACCACAATGTGCTTAAGCGCCTATCTCATAAAAGAACTGTAGAATCTTTTTGCACATCACCATCCCTTTTGCTTTACACAGAAGAAACTGAGCCCCAGAAAATGACATGTTTTAACCCAGATTCCCCAGATATTTAGTGGTAGACTCAGACCTTAGAAACCAGCACAGTTTCTTCCCCAAATGTCAAGCTGTCACATTAGTTCTTAAAGCATTTAAATGTGTGATGATATTTGCAAACTTACCACTTCCCCAGAAGCCAATAATAAAACTTCGTGTGGAGGCTGCACTTTTCCTCGGGGCTTCTCAGCAGTGCTCGGTTTTCACCTGGCCATCTAGACGTATCACCTTAAATCAGAAGAAAATTCATATTACAGTCCTGCCATTTACCAGCTCTGTGATATCTGGCAAGACATTTAACCTCTCTGTGTCTTACTGATCTCTTGGACAAATAAAATATCTCACAGGGCTATCTGGAGGGTTGAAAGAATTAATACCTACTAAGCACTAAAAACAGTATCTAGCACATAACAAGCACAATATAAGTGTTAGCTCATATTATTCCTTCCATTCCTTTCTCAGATTATTCAGTGAATCTGGGGTATCACTCCACAGTTTTGTGATATTTTGTTCCTTCATAAATTCTAAGTGTTTTATAATTCTTGATTCCTTCACAGTGAATATACTGTACAGTTCCGCTAGCTCATTTTGAACACAAACATGGGGCATTTGGAAAAGGTGCCTTTTTATATACATTGGAAAAAAAAAAAAAAACACCAACATCTATCATTGCACTCACATTTTGATTGTTTTTGAGTAATTCACAGACTTAAGCTATCTCATTCCCAGGAAATGGAACCAAAGGTTGCTGACTGAAATTTCACTGTGCTTTCAACCTTTGAAGTATGAGAAGCATCATGGAATGCCAAGATCAAGTACTCTGTGGTCAGTGCACAAAGTAAACGTTATTATGGATTTTATAATGTTCCCAATGGAGATGCAATCATTAAGTTTCCTTTTAATAACAGAGCAGTACTTTTCTCTTGAACCTGGTTTGACCAATCATTAAATGTGTCTGGTCAAGGAATGCGCTTGGATAATATGAGATCCCAGGCTATAATCAAACAAAGAGTTGACTATCTTTGTTTCCTTAGATTTAGCTAAATGAAACTTCCTATTCTAAGGAAGCCTCTTTAAATGATATGTGCTTCTTAATAAATAAAGTGCTGCTGATTCAACTATAAATTAATTTTTGGTATGAAATTTGAAATTACATGATGGTTTAAATAATATGGAGGAAGGGTAAAATTAAGTGGAAAAATCATGTTTAGCAAAACATAGCTTAGACTTGCTCAGTTTCCAAATTGAGGTTAATTGTTTAAGGACCCTAAAGACATTATCTTCTTAGTGGTAGCTGGCCATTATTTTTCAGCACCTAGTAAGATGTGTGTGAGTGTGTGTGTACGTGTGTGTGTGTAAATGGTGTAACCCAACTGCACAGCATAAATAATCATTTGGCAAACTGATGTAGAGTATATGGAAAGACAATACTACTCCAGTGTCTTCTTTGTGGGGCAATATAAGAATTTTGTTTAAAACAAAGCAGTAGCTATGTATTGTTTAGTAAGTTTTCTCTTTCTTTTTTTTGAATGGGGACACACATTCATGAAGGGTCAGTCTATCAATTCTGTTCAGTATTCCCCAAAACAAAACTATCAAGCATATTTTGCATAGTTTTTCATTTTTCCCACTGAGGCCTGAGGAGACATCGGCATTATACCCCTGGCCACTCTGGCACTGACCACAGAGGGACAAAGACTGAAGGAGACTGAAGTCCCACCTGGTCACAAAAGTCAGGTGATGTCAAGGCTTACCTTCCATAACCTTCTTTCCTCTCATTTGAGATTCTTCCTAGTGGAGGGTTTGTCATTTTCAGGAGGAGATTACTTTAGCAAATGAGCTCTAAGAACAATGAGCTTGAGGTTTAAAATAAAATTCAAGGATGTTCTTAATAAGGTTGTATACTGTTAATCCATGGTTTTCTGCCAAGTAGTGTCTCAAATGCCTCTTTAGGGATTTATTCTACTTTAGAAAGATGTCAGATATAAATATTTAAGTATATAGAGATTTTGTCTTTGACCTAATGAATTTACATTTTGTTTAGATAGTAGTCTTAGAAATGTGATTATTATAGAATGGATAGACACTGGAATGCAAAGAAAAGCAATAAAGTCACATTATTTTTTTGCCTAATGGAGTTCTCAAAGATTAAAAGGCCTGATAACCATTAGTGTGGGCGTGTAAAATGGTCATTCTCATACATTGCTAGGAGGAGTATAATTTGATCCTTTCTTTAAGGGAAGGAATTTGGCAATATACATTAAGAGCCAGAGAAGGGTATAAACACCAACCCATAAGTCCCACTTCTAGGGAATTATCCTAAGGATATAATTGGCCAATAGCACAAAAATGTATATGCAAGAGTCTACAGCTTATAAAAGTAGAAAACCGGAAAAAAAAAAGTATCCAATAACAAGGATTATTTAAACAGGTACCTTTATACGATGGAATGCTATGTAGCTGATAGACATGATTACATAGACGTACATTTACCAATTTGGAAAGATAGTTCTGAATGATCATTAAGTAAAAACAGTCCATTATAAATCAAACTCTAATATGATACTGTTATAAGAGGGAAAAATAGTATATGGATAGGTATGAATTGAAGACACGCACTAAAATGTTATCTATGATTGTCTTTGGATATTGAGTATTTATTTTTTATTTATATTTCCTAACGTCTCTACAATTAGTATGCATTACTTGAGTATAAAAAAATAAAGAATGGGATATATTTTTGAAGGGAATTAATGGTGTTTGGAGATACAATGATGTCATCATATTTATTTCAACTTACTGGAATGAAAATATTGTTTCATTCCATATAATTTGCGTGTTATCATGAGGAACATTGTTTTTTTAAAGACTCTACTTGGAGAAATCAGAACTACAGAGAGAAGGAAAGGGAATGGAGAGGAGAGGAGAGAGAGAGGGGGAGGGAATGATTGAATTTAATGCAATGGTGCTTTTGCAGGCTTGAAACTGTCAGATCTAAGTTGAACTCCTGGCTATTACCCTTAGGTTTGTTTAAACTTGTAAAAACCACTTTAGTCCCTTAAGTTTCAAAATTTTAATCTGTAAATTGAGAGTCAATAATATTCACAGGACTATTATGAGGATTAAGTAAGAGGTATAAATCAAAGTGTCTTGCTCAAAAAGGGTATGTGATAAATACCTAGAGTGAGTGGGTAATATATACTGGACACAGAGTTACGTACTTTATGTACATTATTACATTTGTAATAATATGTCACAACAACCCTAACACACGGGCATTTTATCTCCATTTTGCAGATGAGGAAATAGAGTTGTAGGGAATTTAAGAAACTTGCCCAAAGCCAGAGAGCTGGAAAGAGAGATGGGGATTGGCATGAAACTGCCCAAAATGGAAGCTCCTATTAGATAGTAACAAACCAGGTCCTCAGTCCCTCCATCCATCCTCCTCTCCCTCCCCTACTCCTGCACGCCCTCTCTCCAAAAAAGAGAAAAGCAGATCACTTAAACTCAAATTTGTATCCTTAAAAAGGCTGAGTTGTTCAAATTCTTCATAAAACTCATTTTATTCTACAAGCTAGTCTTGAAAACATTCAAGTCCAGAGGAAAGATAGCTGAAAGACAATACATGCTGTTTCTTATATATTCTGTATAAACTTCCCTTTCTGAAGTTAATTTTTTATGTTTTATTTTTCATTGCAAATTTAATCTGATCCTGATACCCAAATACCTACTGTATTTCCCTACAAATATTCTCTAATACAGTCCCAAAGGATAACTTTCTGGGTTTTTTTGTGTCGTTTTCTTTTTCAACTCAGCCTGTGCTTTTTCACACTGGAATACTTTTTTTTATCTCCAATCTGTTCAAAAATAAAGCTACTTCTAGAATATAGAAATCTTAACTCCAAAATAACATGAATTAAAATAAAAGATTTGATTCAGACCCAAATATTCTGTATGTAGTCTATCATTTTTTTATTTTCATTATAAACTGTATGTAAATAAGTATATGCATAATCATGATTCAGAGCTTCAGAAGGGTTGTTATGTATCAGACAAATGGCCAAGCACAATCACAGCTAGCATGTACCATGAAATACGGCTGTGACATTACTGTGGTAGTACATTAAGATCAAAGCCATTGCATAAGACCTATAAGAATTCATCAGTCAACATGATGCTATCAAACAGTTCCCAGACCACAAGCCCCGCCATCACATGAACCATGGCAATATGCATGATCATAAAAAGGAGCAATTAAAATCCTTTTAGAACACTCTGTATTAGGTTGCTTCTGATAGCCAGGCTTCTGGAGAAATATGTTCTATTCTTCTGCTACTTTACTCACATTCTTTATGTTATCTATAAACCCCATCCTAAAGTCCCTTACAATTTCCACGTATTGAAATTATACTCATCATCTTTGCACATGGCATTTCTTTCATGGAACCTGTCCTGTTGCCTTGTGAAAGAGATTTCTTCCTCCTCTGCACCCATGTAGCAACTTATCTCTTAGGTCACTTGCACTGTACTTGCCCTATAGGACTACAATCCCTTAGAGGGAAATCTGGGGACTTCTGAAAAGTAATACCATAGCATGGACCATATATGACACAGCACATCCAGCAAGCAGTGAGGTGCTCAGTGGGTCACAAATGACCTTGTTAATAATGCAATCATCTTCATTGTACCCTTAGAAGAAGAAAGAAATCTGTACACAAATAAAGGGAAAAGCCTTCTTTACCCCCAAAGCCAGAATCTCCTGCGTGAGGAGAAAAGGCTTCTTCAATATGCTCAGAGGCCTGGTATTCAGAGTCAATCATTTCTTCCACACTAATCACTTGCGAAGGGATTACATGAGTTGAGCACGAGGGGGCCGTGAATACCCTCAGATCATACAACCTCATACAACAAAATAAGCATGAGGCAAAGAGCTCTGTAAGTACCTAGATTAAGTCTCCCAACAATTGGCAAATTACTAATAACAGGCCTTTTGTTCCTTTTGCAAGCGGTCAAAATAATGAATAATAGAGTGTTATGCCAAGTCGACTAATAGCCAGTTCACGTGAGATCATTTAAAACAGGAGAAAATGATTCTTGAAAAGGTCCCTGATGAGATTTTGCTTTTTCCTAAGAGACTCTAGATAGCATTCTGCGGCAGCATTTTAAAAACCACTTTCAAAATTGGGCACCCTCATTATCATGCATTATATTTGTACTCTCCACTTAGGTTGCTTTGAAATAGAATGACACCCAGTTGTGTTTTTTACATTAAATGCACCTTCTCTCACATTTGATCTCTCCCTTTGTGATAGTCATTTTATTTCACAGCAACCACATTTCTTTGTCTGTATTTCACTGACTGTAGTTTTCAAATTATGCAGAGACGGCCATTTTGGCTGTTACAGACAGAGAGAAACTGAAAGTTTGCCTGCCAGGTCCAGCATCACTCAGCTAGCACCAAAGTAAGTAAATCAGCACAGGGGCTTTGAGTTGGGTCATTTCCATCCAGGGCAAAAGAGACACACTGGAGAGTAAAGCCTGCTGTTGTTTTTATTTATATTCTGGCCATTGTTGTTTGTTTTTAATTGAGTGAGATTATATTGCAGACAAAAGGTTAATTTTGCCAGACCTAAAAGGAGTGAGGTCATTCTGTGAGCCCTTGGGTATAATGTTACCTCTAGACAGAAAATGGTGGCGCCTAAGGGTCAACTTCAGAGGCCTAGAACTAGACAGGAAATGGTATATAAACACTGCACTCTGAGGAAACATATTTATGACTAACGCATCCAATTCATAGTAATATTGTGGGGCTATCTTGAGGTTTCAAACTCCTCAGTAACCAGCTTCATCCCAGGCCACAAAATATCCTAGGCCTATTTCATTGGCTTATGCGGAGCAAGAATTCACAGGAATGAGGGAAAAATATATATTAAAGTCCTGTGTATATTTTAATCCATTCAAATATGTTATATTAATACATTAAATATAAATATCAAATGTATTACTATAATGCTACAGTACTTTATATTAATAAATATGATAATGTCCATATATTTAGTAAACAAATATGGATGCAAATGGTTGGGATTGTGTTGATATGCAAATAATCAGAACTTACTTTATCATTTTTACCATAACTCATTCAAGAATGTGAACTACGTTGGCATTCCTCACCAACTTATGTCACCTAGTAACAAAAATCCAACAACATTTAAAAAAAACTCAAAGTAAGCAAACTAAGGTTATTAATATATGTGGACAATTCATCTACTTGCTTTAGCAGGCTCTGAGGGAGTTGCTATGTTCTATAACATAGTACAGCAGTTCACTCATAAGTAATCAAGAAAAGTTTAAATTATCCACTTTATTTAAACACATATAAGATGTCAAAAAAGTGTATAATACAACTTATGACCAGTTCTATGAAATTATTAAAGCAAAACACAGCAAGGGACCAGTTTCACCTGGAAAACCCATTAATGTAGAAAACCTCATTCTTCAATGATGTGTCATCATACTTACGTTGTCTTACATATTTAAGATGTCAGGGGAATTCTGAAATGCTATGGGAAATAATTAGCCTAAGACATTCTTAAGGAGAAATGGGGTTTCAGGTTCTCAAATTAGGAAAGTGAAATCCTAAGAGTCCCCTTCAGGTGGATGTGAAGAGGGCATCTGAGTGTCATTCACAGGCCTCTGAACTGCTACAGTCACCCCATCTTCCCTTTGGGAGACAGGCACCTGGGAGAGCACTGAAGCATGAGCCCTCCATTCTTGGTCAGGAGTTGGGGATGGTTATCCCCCTTGTAACCAAAACAGTGCTCCCCATCAGTGCCACCCAGAGCTCCAGTCATCCATCATCACTGCAGTGGCCCTCCGGACCAGAGAAATCAGCAGGAAGAAAACCAGAGCCCTGAGAGCACGTCCTGCTTTCTCCACTAGTTATTGCCTGCGAGAAAGAGGCAATTCCAGAGTTAATTTAATTCATCCAGTTATTAGAAAATGGATCTCATGCTATTCCCAAGTGGGAAGCAGAAAAAGAGAGAAACTAACAATGATCTATTAAGTGTATACTGTACCATAATGACATTTATAATAATGGTTTTGACTATTCCCAGGGACTTTACATGGTTCTTTAAACTCATCCTCTAATTTAATCTTTAAAATAACCTTCCAAGGTAGGTATTATTGTGTCTACTTGACATAGAAGAAAACTCAAAGAGGTTAAACATTTTTGCCAAGGATCACAAAGCTAGTAAGCTGAAAAATTAGGATTCAAACCAGCTCCATCTGACTGCAAAAGTCAGTAATGGTGAGATTACTCAGTCAGTGGAGACGTGGAGATGTGGATCTCTAGTTTCCGGATCTCTGTGTTGCTCTCTTTCTTTAACACTTCAGTACCAGCACACTAGCTCCAGTTTCTACATAGCAGGCCTAGTAGTCCGAGAATACCAGAATGGGAAGAACTCCCAAAGAGAAACAAGGGTTCTTAGGCTTCGAGGGAGCCACGGTCCCCGTGGAGAATCTGATGAGTATTACGGTCTCTCGCCTCAGAAAGACATGTGCACCTCAATTCTTGTTATTCACTGGAGTTACGTTCTATACAGTCACCAGGAACACTGAATTAGCGAATACTAAACCATCACTAGGGGGAACGCAGGGTTAGGTTCCTGTGAGCGTCTGGACACAACATTTTCATCAACCAATCAATACATAACTTTGTTTTATGTGTGTTTCTGTTTAAAGACACCTTATTTAATATATACTGTTGATTCATTAACATTGAACCCACAGTCAGAGCACCATAACTCATGCCAGAATGAAGCTTATCTGGCACATATATTTTCTCCATAAGGCACAGCACAGCCTTCTTGCTCTTGGAAACACGAGACAACACTTTAGCAGTATGCTTGGGGGTCATTTCAAACAGGAAAATTACCCATAGAAAGCACAAAATTATGAAAAACATGGCACCAAACAGACTATGAAAAAGGCACGTTTACAGTCTGAGCACTGAAACAGGAAGGTAAGGGTTGCCTTGATGGACCTTAGCTGGGAGTGTATGTTGGGCAACTTCAAATTTCTGCTGCTCTGTGCATGTCTGCTAACGACTACAGAAGCACTATGAGTATTGATTTGAAGGTTACAAAAAATTTTATTAAGTAGGCAAATTTTCATATACAGAATCCATGAATAATGAGGACTGACTGTGTGCATGTAGGATTTCATATAATTCCACAGGATATATGGACTGCACCAAGTACACACATCATCTTTTTATAAATGCCTGATCTAGAACAACTCATTGTACACATCGGTCCCTGAATATGGGGAGAACACTTTAGCATGAAAACAAGGTATAGTTTTGGATAATAAAGAAAATGTCAACAAGATTCCATGAATACACATTAGTAAAATTGATTTGAAAGAATAAAATGAGCAAATAAATTAAACTTTATTCATATGAAAGTTCAGGGAATGTATGATGTTTGCTTGTTACTGTATTAACTTTAAAATCACAAGCATTATCTTCTGTTAAAATCTGCTCAATGCTTTAAAGGATACTTTTGTACTCTAAGAAAATGTCTACAAATAATCCCCAGGTGTAATACTCTTACTTAGAAAAACTGAACTACGTTGTGATTAATAGTTGATTTTGGTGAGATGAGCAAGCAGAAGCAACTAAATGTCTCTAATCTTGATCTCCCAAACAATGCATTATTATACCAGTCAGCGGCACTCTCAATCCAAACAAGCCACTGTAAGTTCCAGAAACCTGACCATGAGCATATACTGACAAAGGATCATGGAGAATACAAAGACAAAAGCACTAACCCCAGGGGTCTCCAATCTCCTCAGATATAGGAATAGAGTAAGAGAGAGTGCTAACATAGGTAAAACAATTAATTTGTCTTGGAACATACTTCTCTTTTTCTGCCCCACTCCTCTTCTCTCCAGTGAAATGTTCAAATGTACACACACACACACACACTCACACACTCATGCACACTACTCATACAGCACTGGGAAGCTCTCTGTCACCAATTTTACCTTCTGAAATCCTATGTATCCTTGAGTCCTAGCTTCTTCAGTAAACCTCTTCTATCCCTTAGCAATGCATGATTTCTCCCTACTCTGACCATTTCAGTCTCTCCCTTATTGACCTTATTTTGTAAATATTTTTGTGCTTACCTTAAACAAACCAAATACAGAACGGCAAGACCAAGGACAGCGGGCAAATGCCTCATGCATCTTGATATATCCAAGAGGCCTGATATATCTCATTGCTATATCTTAATTGCTAGCAAAATGCCAACCACGGACAAGGTAATAAATATCTTTTGGATGAATGAAGGGACGAATAAACAAGAATGAGTCAACTCATAACTACCACAGTATGGTTATTTAGAAGGCATAAACATGGCCAATTATAAAGACCAGAAGTTCCAGTCTGGTATAATTTGGCTGCATTTACAGCATCCTAGACTTATGTTTATAATCAAATTTCAATTGATGTGAACCTGAATTCATTCATTCAACATGCATTCAGTCAATGTGTGCCGAGCACCTGGTCTGGGCAAGGCTCTGTGCTAGGAGTCAGGATACAGCAATGAACAAAACAGGTATCAGGGCCCCTGCTTCATTAAAATGTGGAGATGAACATAAAAACAGGCATCAACCAGTGAGTGTCAATGAATTCAAAGCCATGTTCTCTGGACTATTCAAGAAAACTTGGTTAAAATATCCAGGAAATAACTATCATGAAATAAAGTTATTTCAGGCTGGCTTTCCCTCAAGGCTTATCTGTAAGACACTGTAATATAGTACATGTCGGAAGGGGAGTGAGAACACTCCACCTGAGAAATCTGTGCCATTCTTTCAGCCCGAACACTGTTTATCTTGAAAATGTACTGCTCCTGGCCTTGCTCCAAGGCAAGCAACCCAATGATTCATTGAGGTTTTACTCTTTGGGGATCAGTTTTAAGCTGCAACGGCAAACAGGCTGTCCCAATAAAAACATGCTTTAAGGAAAGAAAATCCCATATTTTTCTCCTAAAAGACAGAAGTCTCATAAATTTTGGAGTTAAGAAATTCCTCTACTCAAGTGGCACAGCCTAGATTTCTAATAAACATGATGTCTGAGATGGAAAATGCCGACCTGCTCTTCAAAACTAAAAAATAATCCTAAATCTAGATTTGGATTTAAGCTTAAAACATAATTTTGGAGTGAACAGAGAAAGAGGGCATTAATATTCCCATATTAAAGGAAACTGAGATAAATCAGGACAAATGATGATTCCAGCTTCACTATTCTTCCTTCAGTGAGAATTTTCACAACCTTCTCTGTCCTTATGCCCTTTCTCCATGCAAACTGAATTGATTGCTTAAGCTATAGGGTGAGACTCAAATGAATGGGCTGCCATAATGTCAGCTTCAAAAAATTAACTAATTGGATGGACTGAATCTTTTTATAGCAAGATAAAACAGATAAAACATCAGATACAGCTTCTCACAGTAAAGAGAGAAAAAAAAGAGAGAGAGAGAGAAACAGTATTACCTATCATTCTAAACCAAAGAACCAGTCCAAACAATTCCATTTTATGGCAAAATGTTATGCCCTTCTAAAAAATAATAATAAAATAAACAAAATCCTATTAGATGTGGGACACAGTGTAATAATTTTTTTAAAAAGTTTGATTCCAGGCTTCCCTGGTGGTGCAGTGGTTAAGAATCTGCCTGCTAATGCAGGGGACACGGGTTCGAGCCCTGGTTTGGGAAGATCCCACATGCCACGGAGCAACTAAGCCCGTGCACCACAACTACTGAGCCTGCGGTCTAGAGCCTGCGAGCCACAACTACTGAGCCCACGCACCACAACTACTGAAGCCCACATGCCTAGAGCCCGTGCTCCACAACAAGAGAAGCCACCGCAATGAGAAGCCTGTGCACTACAATGAAGAGTAGCCCCCACTCGCTGCAACTAGAGAAAGCTCGCACGCAGCAACAAAGACCCAATGCAGCAAAAAATAAATAAAATAAAAAATGAATTTATAAAAATAATAAAAATAAAAATTTGATTCCCTTATACAACATAAAAATATTTTTCCTCAACTATATGAATTACAATATTTTAAGATTAAATTCCTTGGCATCATTTACATTCTAAAACTGAATAAAAAATAGACAAAATTAAAATTTGCTGATTATTTGCTGTTGTAAAATATAACCTATTTACATATTAAAGATCAATATCCCTACCTTTAATCACTTGAATTATAAATCTGTAAATATATTTAGTTCAGACAGTTCTTTAGGGAAAAATATCTATTTTTAGATAATACATATTGATAATACATATTCTGCTTACATGGTTAGCATGTATAAAACTATCATAACTATATACATGTTATGTAGTTACGAGAAATATTAGGGAAGATCAAGTAATGTGACTAAGAAAAGAGTAAGATATAGGTATCACTGGCAACTTTCAAGAACTCAAAATATTACTACACATAAAGCAATGAATCCCAAGGTCAAATATAAAACATCCTAGGGGGTCTCAACTTATCTCAAATGCTGTCCTAATATTCTCCAACCAAGATTAATGTATTTAACTTAAAGAAAAATAAAAAAGCCAGATGACAAAATGCTTTTGACAAAAAGGAAGAAAAAAGGAGAATAAAACAAAATCTCCAAAATCAATGTAGATGTTAAAATGGTCAAAAGAAAGTCAAGAATCTCAAACACATTTGGACCAGCTGTCCTCTGTACAGGACAGAAGCAAAAAATGGACCTGATTGAAAGGGAAGTTATTTATGAAGGTTTTCCTCACTGTGAGGTTTGCTAAATTCACTAGAAGTTGGGTATTGAGAAGGAAGGCTTTTGCTAGAGAAAGTTCAAAATTGGGTAATATCTCACTGGTATGAACTAACTTATATGTGACTCCACTTGAAGGATGGGAAATTGATAAGACAGTCATTCAGGTTTCCTTTTAACTCTGAAAATATATAGTAACATATTCTTTAAGACAGCACAGAATGGCTCGTCATTCAGCTCCTTCAAGAGTGGATATACACTGATATACATTGATATACACTGATATATCTTTAAGATGGCAGAGGAATAAGAAGTGGAGATCACCATCCTCCCCACAAATACATCAAAAATGCATCTACATGTGGAACAACTACAGAACACCTACTGAAAGCTGGCAGAAGATGACAGACTTCCCAAAAGGCAAGAAAATCCACATGTAACTGGGCAGGGCAAAAGAAAAAAACAAAACAGAGACAAAAGAATAGGGACAGGACCTGGACCTCTGGGAGGGAGCTGTGAAGGAGGAAAAGTTTCCACACACTAGGAAGCCCTTGCACTGGTGGAAACAGGGGGTGTGGTGGGGAAAGCTTCAGAGCCAACGGAGGAGAGCACAGCAACAGGGGTGCAGAGAGCAAAGTGGAGAGATTCCTGCACAGAGGATCAGTGCTGACCGGCACTCACCAACCTGAGACACTTGTCTGCTCACCCACTGGGGCAGGTGGGGGCTGGGAGCTGAGGCTCAGGCGTAGGAGGTCGGATCCCAGGGAGAGGACTGGGGTTGGCTGCGTGAACACAGCCTGAAGGGGGCTAGTGCACCACGGCTAGCCGGGAGGGAGTCCGGGAAAAAGCCTGGACCTGCCTAAGAGTCAAGAGACCATTGTTTTGGGGTGCACGAGGAGAGGAGATTCAGAGCACCGCCTAAATGAGCTCCAGAGACAGGCGTGAGCTGCGGCTATCAGCGCAGAAGCCAGAGACGGGCATGAAACTCTAAGGCTGCTGCTGCAGCCACCAAGAATCCTGTGTGCAAGCACAGGTCACTATATACACCTCCCCTCCTGGGAGACTGTGCAGCCTGCCACTGCCAGGGTCCCGTGATCCAGGGACAACTTCCCTGGGAGAACACACGGCATGCCTCAGACTGTTGCCACCTCACACTGCCCTCTGCCACCACAGGCTTGTCCCGCATTCCGTACTCCTCCCTCTCCCCAGCCTGAGTGAGCCAGAGCCCCCTAATCAGCTGCTCCTTTAACCCCCTCCTCTCTGGGTGAACAACAGACACCAGAGGGTGGCCTACATGCAGAGGTGGGGCCAAATCCAAAGCTGAACTCTAGGAGCTGTATGAAGAAGAGAAAGGGAAACTACTCCATGCAGTCTCGGGAGCACAGGATTAAATCTCCACAATCAAGTTGATGTACGCTGCATCTGTGGAATATCTGAATAGACAACGAATCATCCCAAAATTGAGGTGGTGGACTTTGGGAGTAACTGTACACTTGGGGTTTGCAATATGCAACTGACAAGTTTCTGATTTTTATGTTTATCTTAGTATAGTTTTTAGTGCTTGTTATCATTGGTGGATTTGTTCATTGGTTTGGTTGCTCTCTTTCTTTTTTTTACATTTTAATTTTTTTCTTTTAATATTTTTTATTTTAATACCTTTTTTATTTTATTATATTTTTTCCTTCTTTCTTTTTTTCTCCCTTTTCTTCTGAGCCGTGTGGCTAAAACGGTCTTGGTGCTCCAACCGGGTGTCAGGTCTGAGTCTCTGAGGTGGGAGGGCCAAGTTCAGGACGTTGGACCACCAGAGACCTCCCGGTCCCACGTAATATCAGTCAGCAAGAGCTCTCCCAGAGATCTCCGCCTCAACGTTAAGACCCAGCTCAACAACCAGCAAGCTCAAGTACTGGACACTCCATACCAAACAACTAGCAAGACAGGAACACACCCCCACCCATTAGCAGAGAGGCTGCCTAAAATCATAATAAGTTCCCAGACACCCCAAAACACACCACCAGACATGGTCCTGCCCACCAGAAAGACAAGACCCAGCCTCATCCACCAGAACACAGGCACCATTCCCCCCACCAGGAAGCCTACACAACCCACTGAACCAACTTTACCCACTGGGGGCAGACACCAGAAACAATGGGAACTATGAACCTGCAGCCTGCAAAAAGGAGACCCTAAACACAGTAATTAAGCATAATGAGAAGACAGAGAAATACGCAGCAGATGAAGGAGCAAGGTAAAAACCTACCAGACCAAACAAATAACGAGGAAATAGGCAGTCTACCTGAAAAAGAAATCATAATAATAATAGTAAAGATGATCCAAAACCTTGGAAATAGAATGGACAAAAAAACACAAGAAACATTTAACAAGGACCTAGAAGAACTAAAGAGCAAAGAAACAATGATGAACAACACAAGAAATGAAGTTAAAAATTCTCTAGAAGGAGCAGAATAACTGAGGCAGAAGAACGGATAAGTGACCTGGAAGACAAAACAGCAGAAATAACTACTGCAAAGCAGAATAAAAAAAAAAGAATGAAAAGAATTTAGGACAGTCTCAGAGACCTCTGGGACAACATCAAACATACCAACGTTCGAATTATAGGGGTCCCAGAAGAAGAGAAAAAGAAAGGGACTAAGAAAATATTTGAAGAGATTATAGTTGAAAACTTCCTTAATATGGGAAAGGAAATAGTCAATCAAGTCCAGGAAGCACAGAGAATCCCAAACAGGATAAATCCAAGGAGAAACATGCCAAGACACATATTTATCAAACTATCAAAAATTAAATACAGGGCTTCCTTCATGGCACAGTGGTTGAGAGTCCGCCTGCCAATGCAGGGGACACGAGTTCGTGCCCCGGTCCGGGAAGATCCCACAGGCCGCGGAGAAGCTAGGCCCATGAGCCATGGCAACTGAGCCTGCACATCCGGAGCCTGTGCTCCACAATGGGAGAGACCACAACAGTGAGAGGCCCACATACCGCAAAGAAAAAAAAAAAAAAAAAAAAAATTAAATACAAAGAAAAAATATTAAAAGCAGCAAGGGAAAAGCAACAAATAACATACAAGGGAATCCCCATGAGGTTAACAACTGATCTTTCAGCAGAAACTCTGCAAGCCAGAAGGGACTGGCAGGACATATTTAAAGTGATGAAAGGGAAAAACCTACAACCAAGATTACTCTACAGAGCAAGGATCTCATTCAAATTTGACAGAGAAATTAAAACCTTTACAGACAAGCAAAAGCTAGGAAAATTCAGCACCACCAAACCAGCTTTACAACAGATGCTAAAGGAACTTCTCTAGGCAGGAAACACAAGAGAGGGAAAAGACCTACAAAACTAAACCCAAAACTCTTAGGAAAATGGTAATAGGAACATACATATCGATAATTACCTTTATATGTAAATGGATTAAATGCTCCAACCAAAAGACATAGACTGGCTGAATGGATACAAAAACAACACCCATATATATGCTGTCTACAAGAGACCCACCTCACACCTAGGGACACATACAGACTGAAAGTGAGGGGATGGAAAAAGATATTCCATGCCAATGGAAATCAAAAGAAAGCTGGAGTAGCAATACTCATATCAGACAAAATAGACTTTAAAATAAAGGCTGTTACAAGAGACAAAGGACACTACATAATGATCAAGGGACCAATCCAAGAAGAACATATAATAATTGTAAATATTTATGCACCCAACATAGGAGCACCTCAATACATAAGGCAAATGCAAACAGCCATAAAAGGGGAAATTGACAGTAACACAATAATAGTAGGGGACTTTAACACACCACTTTCACCAATGCATAGAGCATCCAAAATGAAAATAAATAAGGAAACACAAGCTTTAGATGACACATTAAACAAGATGGACTTAATTGATATTTATAGGATATTCCATCCCAAAACAACAGAATACACTTTCTTCTTAAGTGCTCATGGAACATTCTCCAGGATACATTATATCTTGGGTCACAAATCAAGGCTTAGTAAACTTAAGAGAATTGAAATTGTATCAAGTATCTTTTCTGACAACAACGCTATGAGACTAGATATCAATTACAGGAAAAAAACTATAAAAAATACAAACACATGGAGGCTAAACAATATGCTACTAAATAACCGAGATCACTGAATAAATAAAAGAGGAAATCAAAAAATACCTAGAAACAAATGACAATGAAAACACAATGACCCAAAACCTATGGGATGCAGCAAAAGCAGTTCTAAGAGGGAAGTTTATACCAATACAATCTTACCTCAAGAAACAAGAAACAACTCAAATAAACAACCTAAACTTACACCTAAAGAAATTAGAGAAAGAAAAACAAAAAACCCAAAAGTTAGCAGAAGGAACAAATCATGAAAGTCAGATCAGAAATAAATGAAAAATAAATGAAGGAAAATAATATCAAAGATCAATAAAACTAAAAGCTGGCTCTTTGAGAAGGTAAACAAAATTGATAAACCATTAGCCAGACTCATCAAGAAAAAAAGGGAGAAGACTCAAATCAATAAATTAGAAATGAAAAAGGACAAGTAACAACTGACACTGCAAAAATACAAAGGATCATGAGAGATTACTACAAGCAACTACATGCCAATAAAATGGACAACCTGGAAGAAATGGACAAGCTCTTGGAAAAGCACAACCTTCCAAGAGTGAACCAGGAAGAAATAGAAAATATAAACAGACCAATCACAAGCACTGAAATGGAAACTGTGATTAAAAATCTTCCAACAGGGCTTCCCTGGTGGCGCAGTGGTTGAGAGTCCACCTGCCGATGCAGAGGACACGGGTTCGTGCCCCGGTCCGGGAAGATCCCACATGCCATGGAGCAGCTAGGCCCGTGAGCCATGGCCACTCAGCCTGTGCGTCTGGAGCCTGTGACACAACGGGAGAGGCCACAACAGTGAGAGGCCCGCGTACCGCAAAAAAAAAAAAAAAAAAATCTTCCAACAAACGCACGCCCAGGACCAGATGGCTTCAGAGGCAAATTCTATCAAACATTTAGAGAAGAGCTAACACCTATCCTTCTCAAACTCTTCCAAAATATAGCAGAGGGAGGAACACTCCCAAACTCACTCTACGAGGCCACCATCACCCTGATACCAAAACTAGATGAAGATGTCACAAAGAAAAAAAACTATAGGCAAATATTACTGATGAACATAGATGCAAAAATCCTCAACAAAATACTAGCAAACAGAATCCAAGAGCGTATTAAAAGGATCATGCACTATGATCTAGTGGGGTTTAGCTCAGGCATGCAAGGATTCTTCAGTATATGCAAATCAATCGATGTGATAAACCATATTAATAAATTGAAGGAGAAAAACCATATGATCATCTCAGTAGATGCAGAAAAAGCTTTCGACAAAATTCAACACCCATTTATGATAAAAACCCTCCAGAAAGTAGGCATAGAGGGAACTTACCTCAACATAGTAAAGGCCATATATGAAAAATCCACAGCCAACATCGTTCTCAATGGTGAAAAACTGAAACCGTTTCCACTAAGATCAGGAACAAGACAAGGTTACCCACTCTCACAGCTATTATTCAACATAGTTTTGGAAGTCCTAACCACAGTAGTCAGAGAAGAAAAAGAAATGAAAGGAATCCAAATCGGAAAAGAGGAAGTAAAACTATCATTGTTTGCAGATGACGTGATACTATACATAGAGAATCCTAAAGATGCTACCAGAAAACTACTAGAACTAATCAATGAATTTGGTAAAGTACCAGGATACAACATTAATGCACGGAAATCTCTTGCATTCCTATACACTAATGGTGAAAAATATGAAACAGTAATTAAGGAAACATTCCCACTTACCACTGCAACAAAATGAATAAAATACCTAGGAATAAACCTGTCTAAGGAGACAAAAGACCTGTATGCAGAAAACTATAAGACACTGATGAAAGAAAGTAAAGATGATATAAACAGATGGAGAGATACACCATGTTCTTGGAATGGAAGAAATAACATTGTGAAAATGACTACACTACCCAAAGCCATCTACAGATTCAATGCAATCCCTATCAAACTACCAATGGCATTTTTCACAGAACTAGAACAAAAAATTTCACAATTTGCATGGAAACACAGAAGACCCCAAACAGCCAAAGCGATCTTGAGAAAGAAAAATGGAGCTGGAAGAATCAGGCTCCCTGATTTCAGACTATACTACAAAGCTACCATAATCAAGACAGTATGGTACTGGCACAAAAACAGAAATACAGAGGTCAATGGAACAGGATAGAGAGCCCAGAGTTAAACCCATGCACATATGGCCACCTTATCTTTGATAATGCAGGCAAGGATATACAATGGAGAAAAGCCAGCCTCTTCAATAAGTGTTGCTGGGGAAACTGAAGAGCTACATGTAAAAGAATGAAATTAGAACACTCCCTAACACCATACACAAAAATAAACTCAACATGGATTAAAGACCTAAATGTAAGGCCAGACACTATAAAACTCTTAGAGGAAAACATAGGCAGAACACTCTATGACATAAATCACAGCAAGATCCTTTTTGACCCACCACCTAGAGAAATGGAAATAAAAAGAAAAATTAACAAATGGGAACTAATGAAGCTTAAAAGCTTCTGCACAGCAAAGGAAACCATAAACAAGATGAAAAGACAACCCTCAGAATGGGAGGAACTATTTGCAAATGAAGCAACTGACAAAGGATTAATCTCCAAAATATAAAAGCAGCTTATGCAGCTCAATATCAAAAAAACAAACGACTCAATCCAGAAATGGGCAGAAGATCTAAATGGGCATTTCTCCGGAGAAGATATACAGACTGTCAAAAAACACATGAAAGGATGCTCAACATCACTAATCATTAGAAAAATGCAAATCAAAACTACAATGAAGTATCCCCTCACACCAGTCAGAATGTCCATCATCAAAAATTCTACAAACAATAAATGCTGGAAAGGGTGTGGAGAAAAGGGAACCCTCTTGCACTGTTGGGAATGTAAATTGATACAGCTACTATGGAGAACAGTATGGAGATTCCTTAAAAAACGAAAAATAGAACTACCATACGACACAGCAATCCCACTACTGGGCATATACCCTGAGAAAACCGTAATTCAAAATAGTAATGTACCACAATGTTCATTGCAGCACTATTTACAATAGCCAGGACATGGAAGCAAACTAAGTGTCCATCGACAGATGAATGGATAAAGAAGATATGGCACATATATACAATGGAATATTACTCAGCCATAAAAAGAAATGAAACTGAGTTATTTGTAGTGAGGTGGATGGACCTAGAGTCTGTCATACAGAGTGAAGTAAGTAGGAAAGAGAAAAACAAATACTGTATGCTAACATATATATGGAATTTAAAAGAAAAAAATGGTTCTGAAGAACCTAGGGGCAGGACAGGAATAAAAACGCAGACATAGAGAATGGACTTGAGGACACGGGGAGGGGGAAGGGTAAGCTGGGGCGAAATGAAAGAGTGGCCTGGACAGATATACACTATCAAATATAAAATAGATAGCTAGTGGGAAGCAGCCGCATAGCACAGAGAGATCAGCTCGGTGCTTTGTGACCACCTAGAGGGGTGGGATAGGGAGGGTGGGAGGGAGACTCAAGAGGGAGGGGATATGGGGATATATGTATACGTATAGCTGAGTCACTTTTTTATACAGCAGAAACTAACAAAACATTGTAAAGCAATTATACTCCGATAAAGATGTTAAAATATATATATATATATATATATGTATATAGGGTGGTAGAGATGTGGATGGACCTAGAGACTGTCATACGGAGTGAAGTCAGAAAGAGAAAAACAAATATTGTATATTAACGCATACATGCGGAATCTAGAAAAATGGTATAGATGATCTTATTTGCAAAGCAGAAATAAAGACACAAATGTAGAGAACAAATGTATGGACCAAGGGGGAAAGGGGTGTGGGATGAATTAGGAGACTGGGATTGACCTATATACACTATTGATAATATGTACAAAATAGATAACTAACAAGAACCTACTGTATAGCACAGGGAACTCTACTCAGTGCTCTGTGGTGACCTAAATGGGAAGGAAATCCGAAAAAGAGGGGTCATTTGTATACATATAGCTGATTCACTTTGCTGTACAGTAGAAACTAACACAACATTGTGAAGCAACTCTACTCCAATAAAAATTAATTAAAAAAAGAAAAAAACACAATGGATATACATAGGAAGTAGAAAACAAATGCATTGAATTTCACTTCTAAAATATCCTTGATACTACCATGCAAATTGTTTATTTACCTTTTCCAAATACTATGTTTTCTACCATTTCATTTATATAAAAAGGGGGAAATCTGCTATCCAGACTTGAAGATTTACTTTCACAATTTCATGGCCCAATTTTGGAATAATTAAGATAATTTACTACTTTGTGTGGCTACTATTTGCTCAAAGATTCTAACTCCTTTTAGTGACATTTCAAAAAGTCGTGTTTAATGCAGTGGGACCCTGTTGTCTCGTATTTTTGCTACCATCTCTACTATCATGTCCACTGGTCATCTAATGATACTCAAACTGGGTTTTGCTTGAACTGATCACACTTGAGGGATGGAGCATAGGAAAGATTATTGCTCACTACCTAATGCTTGTTCTTAGTGACATTCACTAATATTCATACCTCCTCTCTAAACCTTGCTCCATTTTTCAACCAATAATTTATTTTGATAAAATATAGAAAACTGTCCCAGTGATTCATGTTACTCATTACTTTAATAAATTATTCAACACAGAAATAACAAAAACTCTATGAAGTATAATCCAAATTGTGCTAAAAACCTCAAAATTAATAAATAGTTCACCCTTGATTTTTATTGTTTTAATTCAATTGCTGCTTAATTAGAGAAATGCCATTATTCATACTACAGATCCCTATCACTATAAAAATCTGTGAGACTTTACATAAAACTATTATTAACTTTAGACCCAGTGACTGCTTTCTTCAATCTAACAATAATGAAAAGTAAATCAGTATTTCAATAAAATTGAAAGTTGGGCTGCCCAAGATACAAACTTCAACAGGGCTGCCAATAAATACGCAAATGGTTTCCAAATTTTTCAGCATTTATTTAAATCCATTTAGAACCACTCTAATTTTTCTTTGGTAGTTATTTGAGGGCAGATGATAGAAATTCAATTTAGTTAGATTATACATTCCAAAGAGAAGAAAATATATTAGCTCTGAGTTCCTTTTCTGCCTGAGACCATAAAGAGAAACAAATGATGCATGATCAAATCATTCAGTCATCATTATTTTGTGCAGACCACCTTAAAATTGTTTGGACCATAGAACCCATGAGAAATTCAAGGAATTAGAGCCACAGAGAAGAAGAGGATCAAATACAGTAAGTTCACTTTCATACAGCTTGATTTATTAGCTCAGTCATATCAGCATGACTTTTGCCATTAAACTCAAAAAATTAATTTTGTTCAGTTCACCCCATAACTTTGTAATGTGAACAAAATTATAAAGTGTATCTTAATGACAAGTGATCCCAACAATAGTAGCTCACAATCCCCATATTCATATATCTATTCATATGATTATAATCTAATCCTAACCAAATAATTAAGCTCTTTCTTTCTTGAAGTTCAGCAAATATTATGTGGAAGAACAAGCACCTGGGAAACTGGTGTGGAATATACTAAGTGAAGTGTAAATCATATACGGAAAAGTCAAATGTAGTCAGATACCTGTTTGGGGGCCATCTTATGATGAATACAGCAGGACCAGTCCCTGTAACTCAGAAGTGTGTTGTTCAGCTGTCACACCTTCTGCTGCACGCCAGACAGAACCTAAACTTTTGAGCCTCATACAATTTAACAGAAGTCAACTAGAAGCAGTTGTAACCTTCTAGGGCCTCTGGGACCAAGACAGAGGCAAAAATCAAACCAAGAAGATTTATCCAACCATGATCTAGCTAAAATATTTACATGTTAACAACTCACAAACAACCTGTAATTCTATAAGTAAGAATCTACCCAAGGAATGATCGCCCCCTCCAGAAGGCTTGGGTGTCATTGACTGAAAAAAAAGCATAATTTCATTATTTCCCTTGTTTGGCTTTTGTTTGTTTTTCCTCTGTCATGGAGGCAGCAAAAACAAATTATTTGGGGGGGCCACTTTGGCTTGCATAGCAGCTGCACCAGTAGGACACATCATGGTGCATGATGAGATTGCCAAATGCTCATTGTTTAAATATGGCCAATTTACTAGAGTCTAAGTTATAATTAGGTTTCTTCTTTGAATCTTAAAAAGAAAAGAGTGAAGATACAAACTCTTAATACATATAATTAAGACCAGCAGCCTTAACCTAACAGGTTTTTAGAGACACTCTACTGTCACTCTAAATACAGGTTTCCTGCTGAGAGCATAATTACAGTTTTTGTTGCACTTCATACTGTCTACCTCCTAGAGAGCTTACACTGTTTGTTATTAAAAAAAGACCTTGTCATATTGTGTTCACCTCTGCATATAATGTCTCTTATTGTTGCTGCTTACCTTTTATCTACTCTTTTGGTGTAAAGCGGGGGGGGGGGGGGGGGAAGGCTAATGAACTAGAGACTTAGTAAATTTTAACAAGTTGGAGTTAATAGGGTGCTTTGTCCCCTCTCCTTCCACCAAAAGGAGAGCTGTCTCCTCAATTCGATACACTTGCGTTTTGAACCCACAGCTGCCTTTTCTTTATTAGACCTATAAACCAGGCTGGAATGAAAAGCAAACCCACAGAATCCTAACTACCTAAGCTAGGAGGGTGAGAAATTCCATTTCAAATTAAATAGCACAGTTTTAATCCATTAAACCTTTAGACTACATTTATATTTAACACCGAGGTGGTAGCCAAATCTTTTCTACTGATTGACAGCAAGTGCTTTGAACAGGTCTTGGGTAGCAAACTGCGTTTAGTTTCCAAAGAGATTCAATAAAACCGTAGTGCTTTTTTTTTTTAAAGAAGAACTTGACTTACAGGAGACATTTATTGGTGCTCTGATAACTACATATTTCCAGACATTTAAACAGAATGGCAGCAAATGGATTTCTTCTTCCACATATTTATCATCCTCAATATTAAAGTCACTATACAGTATTGGCAGTTTTTTAACCTGCTTTGCATGTCTCACCAGGCTGTGAGACCTCATTATGTGTTGTAAACTGCTCTGACAAGTCTGCATCAAAAAAGACTGCTTTGCAAGGTGGGATTATTTTTCGCTATCATTTTTTAATCTGTTAAAGCTATAATCTATCTAAGAACTAAACACACAGTTGTTCACAAAACTCTGAGACTTAGAAAGAAAAAAATCACAAATAAGAATATTGGACCAGACAGGATTTGTTAACATCACTTTCTCCAAGGCACATTCAGCTATAATAATTTACTTGGGAGAAATAAAGTATTTCCAATGATGATCACATATAGTAAAATTTGAGTGTTTTTTAATATCCTGAAGCAAGAACTTGACTATGCTTTTCAACCAGCTATGTTTCCCCTTTATATGCCAGAAAGGTAAATTTCAACATTTTAGTGTATAAAATAATTTAGTGGAATGGTAATATAAACTATGAAAGACATAGAATGGAAAAATCAGAGAGTAGTTGAAAAAAGGGAATCGGTATACATTAATCCATACTGATAAAAAAGAGTTCCAAGACACATTGATAAGTAAAAAAAGCAAACTGCAGAATAATATACTCAGTAAAATTTTAATAGCACTCAAACCCATGCTATTTACACATGCACAGTTACATATATATTGATACATATGTAAAAGAAGGTCTGGAAGGATACACATCATATTGATAACATTGGCTACCTCTGGTATAGAGAGTGAGATTAAGAGGCTAGATTCATTTCCTATTGCCACTGTAACAAAGTACCACAAACATAATGGCTTTAAGAAAAAAGAAAAAGAAAAATGTGAATTTATATCTTACAATTCTAGAGGTCAGAAGTCCAAAATCAGTCTCACTGGACTAAAGTCAAGGTGTTGGAAGGGCTGGTTCCTTCCGGGGGCTCTGAGGGGAGAAACTATTTCCTTGCCTTTTTCAGCTTCTAGAGGCCACCTGCATTCCTGGGCTTGTGGCCCTGTCCTTGAATCAATCCAACCTCTTGCTTCTATCATCACATCTATTACTGACTTTGATCCTCCTGCCTCCCTCCCATAAGGACTCTTGTCATTACCTTGGGCCCATCTGGATAACCCAGGATTATCTCCCCATCCCAAAATCTTCAACCAAGTTCCTTTTACCATGAAAGGTGACTATCCATGGGCCCCAGGATCAGAACATGGACATCTCTGGGGAGGCTGTTACTCAGCCTACCACAGAGACCAAAAAGGACTTAGCTTTTTTGCATAGGGTTTAAATTGTACAATTAGAATGCATTTATATATTAATTATATAATTTACATAATTTAAAATAAAAACAAGAAAGATAATTTCATTTCTCACTTTTTAAAATGTTTGAGGTAGCTAGAAAAGAAGAAAAAGGTCACACCTCCTCCAGATATTTAGTTCTTCTCTTTTTATTTTTTCTTGCCCCTCCAAATTCCTATTCTTTCCCCTTCTACACTCTTATTTCCTGGTTCTGTACCTGTATTACAAGATTCCATACCCATATTACAAGGTTCATAATCACATTTCATATCCTGCCCTGAAAATCTTACCCAATCTGAATTGTGTCACATTTAGGCTAAGTATAACTACAGATAGGATAAAGAATATGTCTTAATGCATTAAAACATGTTAATTGAGCCCCTACTGAAAGGAAATATGCAGAGAACTAGAGATACAGATATTAAAACCCTCATCTCTTGGAGAGTTCACTATCTAGTGAAAAAGATAGATATGCAAACAAATACTCACAATATCATGAAGTAACGTTACAGAAGTATGCGCAATGAGCTATGGAAACCTGACAGAGAGAGAAATTAGTTCTCCTTGAAGTGCCAGGTGATGATGCGGGAGGAGGAGGTGGTTGGGGAAGAACTAGTAGAGGAGGGCCTATCTGATCTGGACCCTTCTGAATGTCTCCACATTTTCCACCATAAACTGGGTTGTCAGCCTTCAGCTCTGCTGAAGGGTCACTCATCCCTATAACCCTGGTCAATGTGGCATGTCTGCTGATATTCAACTCACCTGCATTCCATATCCTTTCCACTCAGGGTCTCAGAAACTCAGCGTCTTAGAAATGCTTAACTCCAGCAGTCACTCTGTTCGTCCATGCTGCCCCACTGAGTGTAGTGGGTGATAGAGGAGCCTTCCAGGGAACTGAAAGCCAGATTCCTAATCAAGAAGGGGGGCAAAAGACCCCTTATATCCTTAGGCTTCCTCTTATTTACCTGGATGGTTCTAATGGTAGAGGAAAAAAATAAGAATTTGGACATCTGCCTTCCTCTACCTCTCTCTGTCTCACTCCTTCTCTCTCCTCATCTTTCCAATGTAACCGCCTTCCTTATTGGGCAGCAAGGATTTTGGCCACGATTTAATAGACTTTAATCTTCTCCAGACTTTCAGAGAAACTGTATCATATGTCTTCTTGTCTTGGTTCTTTATATGCTCAAATTTTAGAGAACCTCTAAGGCTGGCTTTCAGCCTACTGCTTTGCTAAACACATCAAGTACCAGCTCCTTCCCGACCTGTCTGTGGTGTTGTTTCCTGTATGCTTCTGAGGCAGAAGGCTGTAAGACAACATGATTTACTGGATGATGGACGACTCACGCAACCCATTCCAACTGCCTTCTAACAACATTAGGTGTTCAAAAACTAAAATCTACATTTCCCAGACTCCCTTGTAGCTAGGGTTCTGGGTGAGATCTAGGTTCTGCCCATCGAATGCACTGGCACACACTTTGTTTCACGCTGAGCTCTATGGGGAAAGAGGTCAAGGGCAAGGCTGGCAGGAACCGTGGCAAAGAAAGCATGTTCTGGAGCTGGCAGTTGTTGAAGTAGCTCTCTGATTTGGCCATTTGTTGATGCTAAATTACCAGAAGTGGTAAAGTTCTGAAGCAGGCAGCCAGGCTGGTGAGAACTTCCTAACCAAGAAGGGACGCAGTTTGCTCAGCAGCCTGGGGCTTTTGAAATTATTCTTGGCAGCTGATTCATCCTTCCCAACAATTCTTTAAGCTATCTTCACACTTAAATGATTTGTCCTTACACTAGGTAGACTAGATTCTATTTTATGCAGCTAAGAATCCTGACTAGTATGTGTGTGTGAATGGGGGGAGAGGGTTGAAATGTTTCCATTTAATATTGGAAAATATCGCCCCCCCATCATGTCTAATTTAAGAGCCTAATGGGAGCCCAACATGTATTGGGTGACTGATATTCCACTTCTGGATAAGGTTACAAATAAAAGATCTTTCTCCAAGCATAGCGTAGTTTCATTTTTTCTGGCTTTTTCTTCTACCTGCCTCTATTCAACTTTTACAGAATTTGTACTTACAGTCTCCATGTAGGGCCTCCTCCCTTATCACCCTTAGCCTGTTTTTTGGGGAGGTAAAGGGAGGAAGGGGTTGGGGTTCTTAAGACCTTTATTAGGAGAGAGAGGTAGAAAGCCCTTCAGTGCTGTCCAATCTAGCCTTTATAGGAGACTTCTGTCCATTTGGCTCCTTGTGACTCCTCTGAATGACTTAGAACTTTATGGGATGAAGGGCTAGAGTGACTGGTATCCACAAACTTGCACCTCTCGAAGCTGGAACTCACCTTAGAGATTATTCATTTCAAGCCCCTGTTTTGTTGGTAAAGATACTGATGTCCAAGGTTATAGAACCAATAAGCAGAGATCCCCAGAAGAAAACTCATGTTTGCAGGCTCTAAGCCCATTGTTATTTTTACCACACCAGCTAAAGACCTGGGTGAATGAATTTAAGAAACTAGTTCTAGCCAGTGGATTGAACTCTCTAGATCTCCATCCAGCCCACTTTACTCTTTTATAGATTCCACCTGATCCCTGTAAGCACTTCATTCTGTGAGCCTTGATTGAAAAGATTCCTACATAAAATATTTCAGTGAACAAAACTCCTTTGGTAAATCAAATCACTCATTCTCTATATTTAAATTTTGTAGTTTGATACTCCTAAAAGTAGAATCCACCTAGGAAAGGGGCTTAAAACAATGTAGAAAGGGTGTAAAAATATTTTTAACATAATCTTTTATCATTATCTATTCCAGCTTATAGTTTAAAATGTACTGAGTTTGTTCTTACGAATAGCTCATACATAACAAGAGCTCTCCAGAACTGAGAAGCTTTTCCTACTGAACCAGGAAGGTAATGCCCCACCACTGGTAAAGCCTGCCTTGTCTTCCACCTGGAATAGCATCACCAGTTTTGTCATCCCCAACGGCACTATTCTGACACATCTCATTAATTTTTACAGGGTCTTGACCCATAAGAATAAATGGTCTATGCTTCAATGTCTAAGTATGCACATAAAGAGAATAGGGTTTAACTGAAGTGCTATATATGTAATCTTGGGTCCAAGAAAAAATATATATGCTGAAAAGATATAAATTTCTTGAGGTGGTTATTTATTAAGCTTCCAAGTATAGCATAAGACACTCCAAATCTATTCAGAAGAAAAGTATAAAATACTACCAAGTATTACTGCTAGTTTCTTAAACATAATGTCATTATTCTAGCCCCTTCATGCTAGTGTATTCCTAGTTTATTTTAACTGCACCTATCTGTGGATGGGAAGCTCAAAAAGAAAGCAGTTAAATAGTTCACAATCTTCTCCCCAGTGAGAAAATCAAATCCTAAAATATTCCGAAAGTCAGAATGCAATAAAGTTGGTTCTGTGACCATAATTAAATAACTGTTCATGAGGGAAAAGTATAGCCAAACCGCAATGACTCATATTAAAAACAGATACCAAAATTGAAAAAGAAAATACATATATAGCCACAAATCAGATCCTAGCTCCAAAATATTAAGCATTTTTTCCAAATAACCTCTTTTAACGAACTCTAACAATTAAGCAAATCAATCTGCATTGCAGCACCTATACTCTTCTAGAATTTTATTTCTGGAAGTGAGTCAAGAGAAAAATGAAGTAATAAAAGTTAAAATTTACTGAGTTTTTGCTAAATGCTAAGTGCTTTATCCGAGTTATCTAATTTCATCCTCATAAGAACTATTATCATAACCATTGCTGATGATGGAAAAAAGGTTTGGGATATTTAAGTGAACTCTCCAAGTCCATTCAGATAGTAAACCATGGACCCAGTCATTCTTCTCCAGAGCCCAGGCTCAGACTCACTATCCTTGACTGCCACCATTGGGAGCAGTTTCATTCTATAGGATTCTTCCAGGACAACAGTTATTTTAAGAAACATTTTGGCTTGGGGATTATAAGATTTATCAGAAAAGATGTAACAAAGTTTGAGTATTTTTGTATAGATATACTTCCACTGGGTATGCAAAACTCTTACTGTTTGCCTTCACTGAAAAAGGCTGGAAGGGAGCCTGTAGTTAGATCAGAATCCTTTCCTGAAATTCTCCTGTTTATTCCTAATACAGAGATTCCCACCATAAAAAGTGATAAAAGTAGAACTTGGAATGGGAACATATGGTTGTGAGGTAGAATAGTTGGAGAGGATTCACGATGGATGCATATGCTGACTAGGCCCAGAAGGCTAAGGAAGATCGACGATGTGAGAACTTAATACTCCATTCTCATTTTTAAACAAACTTTAAGAGGCAATGGTGACTGCATCTTCAAAACAAAAGACTCAATAAATAAAGGAATAATGTTTGACACAGTGGAATTCTACACATGATGTTCTAAACTTTGCTGTTCAAAGTATGGTTCATAGACTAATTAACTGCATGGCATTTCAGAGTTTGCTAGATATGCAGAATCTGGGATCCCACCCCAGACCTACTAAACCAAAATCTATATTTTAACAAGATTCTGGGGTGATTTGTACGTACATTAAAGTTTAAGAAACACAGTTGTAAACCACAAGTAGATCACCAAAACAATGAGGCTTATATGTTTTATATTTAGAAAAACACCAGTATTTTAAGCTACTTTCAAGAAGATAAATATCATTGTGGAATGTCCTCATTTATAAGATGGAGATGGTAATATTTGCTCCTCAGGACTGTTATGAGGGTTAAAATAAACATATATAAAACCTATACTTTCTAATCCCACAAGGGAAAAGCTGTGCTTTTTTCATCTCTATATCCTTTGCCCTTAGCATAATTGTTCTACACATTTTCCATATTCAATAAAAATGTGTTAAATAAATGAATTAACACATGGGTCAAGAGGCTTTTAGATACTATCAAGTACACTTTGAAATGGATGACTATGTGACCATGGGTTAGGTCATATGCTGAAACAGGGGAGCACTTTTCAGATTAAAATGTGCATACTCATTTAGTTACAAGATCTTTTCACTGTTAAAGAATTAAGAATGGTAATACAATGGTGAAACTTAAGTCATGAAATGTATTTGTCATAGGAACTTAGATTTATCACTCATAATGACCTCACTAACCTTGTGTTAATTTAATTCAGTACCAAATGTACTGTGGAGATTCTGTTATTAGTTACACTAGTTTTCTATTGACAGACTCAAATTATGTAATGAGTTAATGAGTTCATCTAAAGATTGAAGTCCAAACATAGTTCAAAGCCTCATTCTTCCATACCCTCAAGAAGCATAGAGTCTAGTGAGGTTAGAGACGTACGTAATTAGCAGTTAGAATGAAGAAAATGTCTTAAGGCAGGATGTTCTAAAGAATGATGGTGGAAGCAACAAAGGAGCCGCCCCAGGCTGCTGAAAGGCTCCAGAGAGAAGAGGCTGAGCTACGACCTGAAAGATGAGCAGTGTGACAGGCGGACTAATGGGAATAGGTTACCACATGGAAGAGGAGAGAATGCAGCCTGTTCAGGGAGCCACCAACTAGCTCAGTATTTCTGGAGTATAAAGAAGGACAGTAGCAGGAATAAAACAGAAGAAAACAGCGACAATATCATGATTGCTTTTCATGCCACATATGAATTTTACTTTTGAGTCATTAAAAGAATTTGAGTAGGGAAATTAATATGATCACACTTTAATTTGGGACTGGCCAATTTGGCAGAAGTGAGTCTGATGGACTGGGGGAGAGAAGAGGAATAGGCACACAGAATGAGACTAGAGATTGGCAGACAGGTACAGAATTTAACGCATTAGCCGATATGGTGGCTTGAACTGAGTCAGTGATAGTCAGAATGGAGAAAAGAGGATGAAACAAATTTAAGAGATATAATTAATTGAATTTGGACACTGACTGAATCTGATGGTTTTCTAACCATCAAGAGAAGTGAATTCGTTTTCAGTTTTAGCATGTATACTCAATGTCCTGTTACAAACAAATTTTGTAATATAAGGATGAAACTGATAGGTTTAGACTTAGGCATAAGGTTGGATAGTGGTGCCACCCTCTAAGATAAGGAACATAGGATGAGGAGTGCCACTTATACAGTTGAGGGCATGTTGATCTTGAACTGCCAGTGGCTCATCTAATAGTGTCTGATTTCCTTTCAAACTGAGAGTCAGTTGTAATGGTGAATCAAGTCCTAATCAAAGCAAATTGGGACTCTGCTGTCCAACATGAGCTCACCAAGAATAAACTGTTGTGGAAGTCACAAGATCATGGATAATAATCACAGATAATAATGGTATAATCTCCCCCCGCCAGGTCTGTGGGAGACCAGTGGAAACAAAGGCTGGTCTAACCTGGGGTTTCAAGGGATTGTGTGGGGCTGGCCCAGATCTATAGGTGTGTTATAGTACAGAATACACTTGTGTCTGAGTCCAGACATGGAAACCAGGGAAGAGATTAAAAATCAACACCAAAAGAAGCATAGATCAAGTAAGAGAAAAGCCCAAAAAATGAAACGGAATATTCTGAGTTTTGGAGGCCAATTCTTTCATCTCTTGCCATTTATGCTTTTTCAGTCTAACATTGGGGCCCTGATGCAATGATTCTCCAAATTGGCTACCCACTGGATCAACCATGAGAGATTTTCAAAAATACTGATCCTCAGCTCGGTGATTTGTGACCACCTAGAGGGGTGGGATAGGGAGGGTGGGAGGGAGATGCAAGAGGGAGGAGATATGGAGATATATGTATAGCTGATTCACTTTGTTATAAAGCAGAAACTAACATACCATTGTAAAGCAATTATACTCCAATAAAGATGTTAAAAAAGAAAATACTGATCCTGTCTTCACATTGAAAACTAACATTTAATTGGTCGCAAGTGGGAAAACACCATCCTAGTACAATACGACCCTAGTAGATTCTCAATCCTGGCTACACGTTAGAACTTCTAGAGCTTTTGAAAAAGACCATGCCTAGGTCCCACTTCTCATAGATTCTGATTAATTTCTGAGGTGAGGCCCTGATATGAGGTGTTTTTAAAAGCCAAAGCAAAGCAAATTTCAGGCATTTTCACACTACTAATACTGTATTATTTAGTAAAACTTTTGTTATAACTCTGATGCAAACTATGTAGTCCTAACAACACTGTAGGTCAACTATACTTCAATAAAAAAGACTTCCATGGTGGTCCTGTGGTTAAGACTTCCACTGCAGGGGGTGCAGGTTCAATCCCTGGTCGGAGAACTAAGATCCCACATGACACAAGGCATGGCCAAAAAAAAAAAAAATATATATATATATATATATATGTAGTCCATGCTTGTAAATTTGGTTCAACAGTAGCTAGGCACAATTGAAAGGGTAAATAAGATAAGAATTGAATTATTGGTCATTTGTATAATATGACTTTAGAATGAATTTACTGGTAATGAAAGTAATTACATGACACATTTCAGTAGTTTCTGGGGAAAATAAAAATGACACTCTTACAAACAGCCAAATGTGTAAAAATGCCAATCATATTGGTTCAAAGTAAATAGGAGTAACTCCAAGGACTGGAGTAAGGATCTCACAGAAATGTCCACTCATCTCTCTTGAAAGAGGTAGAAATCTCTCTGCTTCACTAGACTTGAATGAACTTAAAAGAAGAAAGATACAAGACTGGGAATGTTTTAGTTACATACTCTTCCCCATCTCATGCTGGCACCCAGGGGGATTTCAAGATCTCACCCCCTTTTCCACCACCATCGTCACCATCAACCTCACTCATGTATAGACAATTTCACATCCAGCAAGTAGAGCTCAAGCATGTGTCCAAGAGTACTGAGGAGCAAGTAAAAATCTCTGGGTGGGGAATGAAGAGAGTAAAAGTAACTCTTTATCTTTTATGTCCTCCTTGGAAAGCTGAGTGGGAAAGCTAACAGAAACCCATAAGAAGAATAAAGACAGTGGCTTAGTTGGCTCTACTTTAGTCTGAGGGAAGAATTCCTTGAGGATCCTGCATGGTCCAATCCAGTTTACCAGGATAAAGAAGCAGATAGACTTGGCTAAAACAGCAAGATTTGGGCATTTGCCTGGAGCAGATCTGAACATACTACCTTGAAATCAAATGATTCCAATGGTTATTTTCAAGATTTAGATATGTGAGGCCTTGCACATCTAAGTTCTCAAGTAACACTGTGACCTCTTGAAGGCCAACATAATTCTTTGCTTATTAATCACTCAATAATCATTTGCTGAAATGAAACTTTTGGCCTTAGTTTGCTTGGTATGCCATAGTTAGTAAAACCTGATTTAAAAATTTGTGGAAGAATAAAAAAAATGGCCTTTGAAAAAATCAAATATTGCATAAATGCAAGATATTCCTACTATTAACTGGAATATGATACCATAACAGCCCTACTGTACATCCCACCAGGCAGTCTGCTTGTCAATTCACCAAGCTTCATTAAGAAACTAACAGATGGGCAACGTGAAAAACTGACATTGGAAGATCTTGGTCTTTCCCCTTTGGCATCTTGCCCTCAGGCCCACAGTGTGGCCCTTAAATCCATCTCCCCAAGAGACTACCGGAAATGCTTGTGTGGTCAAACTGATTCTGCCACTGGTCTCATTCCAACCAAAGCTCATTAGTTTTACTTTTCCCTTTAGATTTGTGGGTTAGAGTTTTATTTGTTGCATAATAGAACACACTAGCAGCTTGTATTTTTCTTTATCCCTTGGCAATGAATCAGCAATGTATCCATTACAGTTTCTTTATAAAGATTAAGGGATGGTTCACTGTATGTCCTTAGACTTGGTTGTCATTCTAAATATTTATTAATTACTCTAATTATAATAACATACTAGCTAAGATAAAATAAAAATAAACTAGTGCTTTAGCTTCAGCTCTAAAAATCTAGACCTGCACTATCCAATATGGTAGCCTCTAGACACATATGGCTATTGAGCACCTGAAATATGACTAGTCTGAACTTGAGATGTGCTGTAAGTGTAAAATACACACCAGGTTTCAGAGATTTAGTACAAAAGGAGAATTTTGAATCTCAATAATTTTTTAAATTGATTATGTGCTGAAATGGTAATATTTTTATTATATTGAGTAAAATAAAATATATTCTTAAAATTAGTGCCAACTGTTTCCTTTTATGTTTTAGTGTGGTGACTGGAAAACTTTAAATTATATATGTGGTTTACTTCTACTGGACAGCTTTGATCTAGATGCTCAAAGAGTCTTTCTAGAGATTTTCATTCTCATTGATCCTGAACTGTCTTGTTAAGTTAATTAATTTGAATTCGCTGTTTCTTACAGGCTTGTTTAAAATTGTTTATTACCTTACTCTAGAGTTGACAAGAATATAAAAGATATATAAAAATAATGACCATTAATCATGTTTAAATGGCACTGACCTTGACCTTCCAAGAGCTTGGGAAGTCCTTTAAACACCTGCATTAATAGCTTTGTGTCATGCCAAGTGATACCAAGTGCTGAACCAGAAATATTCTAATGCTGTTCTTGCCTAGAGGTGACTTCCTCAACCTGGAGCTCTACCGAGCATAATAAACAGGAATGACACATAATAGCCCATGCACTGATATATGTGTTGTGCAAATGTCACAGTGCTTTTTTTCCTAAACATCCTGAAATATAAGAAATTAGAAAAGTAGATTTCTTCCTAGTACTTTATTGTGATTTATTCTCACTCAGCTTTCAATATGTATGTAATGTAACGTGTGCATGATGTCTGACCACCTACTCAGACATCAGAGGTATTTTTAAAATGGGTTACCACTGTATCTGTGGCCTATAAAAATTTCTTTTTCTTAAGGAAACTAAGAGATATAATAAGAGATGAAAAGGTATAGCATAAAAAAAAAAGTTCACCAATCACCACTTGGTGCCACTAGTTTCACCATTGAATAGAAAAGCAAGAATCATAAGAAAACAGCTCAACATAAGAAAATAGCAATGTCCTTCTGATCTAGAATGTATAGCAAGGGCTTTATTAAATATCACTGAGTCCAAAGGAAGTACAGGCCTAAGATGAGCCATTTGTGTGGAGGAAATAGGAGGCTGCCGAATAACAGAGAGCATGCAAGAGACAGAGAGAACTGATAAAGACACAAAAAAATAAGCTGTATTAAGAAAATTGTTCTGTATAATTTGCCTACCCTTCACTAAGGAAGTGCATTCTATAGCTGTGACAGGATGTTCCAAATGGGAGAAAATTATTTCTCTCCAACACAACAGCTTCTAATAACAAGAAATTTAATAACAAGAAATCATTCAATGGATTTAATAATGCAAACACAGTGAACTTAGAATTATGCAATCTTTAAAGATACCCATGTTAAAAAAATCTCACAAAGAAGGAAATGAAGAGATAACTAAGGACTGCTCATCATTTAGGTACAGAAACATTTAGTATTATTCTTAGTTCATTTTTAAGCTTCCCATTTTCCAGATAGACAAACCAAAGCACTGAATTTAGTCTACTTGCCAAAATTAAAAATAGCCTGTGAAAGTAAATTAATTTCCAATTGATGTTTTTAAACTAATTTCTCAGGCAGTTCTTTCTCCCCACATCCTGACTGTAAAACCGCTGTTCTTAGGACAATACGAATGGCTTTTTAAGAGACCTAACATGAAGGAAACAATTGAGAGTTCACTATATAGATGGTCCTTGAAACAAGTTCAACTTTTAAAACATTGTTCCACAAAATCATGCTAAACTCTTCCCCCAAACTGTGACTATTAAATAATAATGATACATCCTTTAAAACATTCTATAAAATGTATACAACTATATAGTTTTTAAAAAATCAAAAGGGATATATCATAGACATATCCTTCTCAGTACTTTATTTTTTAATCTACATAGTTTGCTACTCTATGAATGTGCCATAGTTTCCTCAACCACCACCGTATCAGTGGCTATTTATTTAGGTTATATATAATTTTTCATTATTACAAACAACACTACAGTACTATTCCTTGGCTTATACTCTGCAACTTATATAAGGATTTCAGATGAAAAAATTCCTAGAGGTGGGATTTCTGAGCTGAACATTATTATATTTTGGGGGCTTTTTTGCAGATATCACAAAAATTACTTTCTAAACCACTTGGGCCAATTAACATTACCACCAGAAATAAATGAGAGGGCCTGTTTCCCCATACCCTCACCAACACTGAGTATTAATAATTGTTTTAATCACACCTGACAGGAGAGGAAGAACACATCTCAATTTTGATTCCATTTGGATTTTTTTAACAAATCAAAGTTGAGAGGTTTTTTTTCTCTTTTTAGGTTTATCTTGTATTCTCCACCCTCTTGTTTAATTGGTCTTTCCCGATGCCATCTGTTAAAAAAGAGAATAATAATAGCAAAGTTCTCTGTCTTGAGACTTACAGGGTATATTTGAAAACATTCATCTGATTCTAGGAAGTAACAAATATAATTCAGTGCTGAATATACTATGAATTCCTGCATTTTTCTAACATCTTTGGTTTAGCCTTTCATCAAAGCAGAAATCAGTCTTATTCTATATAATGTTCCCTAGGAATAAGAAACATTTTAATTTGGTCTGTATTCAGCAAAAATGCAAAACTTTCAATATTATCCAATTTAAAATTTCAGCTCACTATTTATGTGATTTTCTCTTCAAACAGTTGCTGTCTTTCATGAACATAGACTCAAACCCAAAGAGAGATTAGTTTCGTAAATTTATACTTCAAAGGGAAACAAACAAAAAACAAGAGAAGTGCTTCAAGATTGCCATGGAAATTGACATTCCTACCGTGCATCTTAAGGACAACATGTGAGAGCTTTAGTAAAGCCTTTGAAGTTTTAAAATGCATCAAATTAAAAACCACATCCATTAAAAAAAAAACTCTTCTGATATTAATTCTGTCAACATCTCCCGGGGGGAAGAAGATGAGTTTTTTTAAGATATAAACACAGTTGGGGATAAAGATATTTTCTTTATAGAGACTATCTAAAAATCTCATTGTTGGATATTAATGTTAAGATAAAAGTAAAAGCAGATTTGTACCAGTGGACATAACAGGAGAGTGAGCTACAAAGAGAAAATTTTCAGATTGCAAGAAACTGTAGTGCTTACAGAGTATCAAGTCTTGAGGATGTGAAGGCAACGTTAAAAGATAGCTAGTTCAACCACTTATCCATCTAATGCTTAAATCTCCACGGGAGATTGGTCAAATGTTCATTCACTCAATGTTTAAATACATGCAATGACAGAGAATGCATTACCTACTAGCCCAGCCCATCTAACCTCTGGGCAGGTTAGTAAGTCCTTCTTGGTATGTCCTAATGAAATTTGTTTTCTTATACTTAATGTTTAATGATCCCACTTACACAATGGCATTACATGGGAACTCTTGGTTGGCTAATTCTATAACCATTCCCAACCCCCTCTTCCTTTCACCTTCTACCATACAGGTGAAAAAACTAAATACTCACTTTTTATGGTCTCCATTGCAACTAAAGGTTGCCACCAGAACTCAGTTATAGCTAATGAGACATAAGAAAAGTTTACATGGGAGTTCTGGAAATGCTTTTTTCATCCATTCCCTCTTCTTTCTGCCCTGAGCATAAACTTGGTAAGCCACAATTGCTACTTGCAATCAGGAATCACAGACACTCACATTCCTGTACCACTGAACACTAGCAGCCACCTACCTTCAATCCTAATGGATTTTAACTCAGGGTTTCTGATGCCTGCACCTGAAGATAACCCTATTTAGCACACATACCATATGATCACACTGAAAGGTCAAATACTTATTCCACTTGATAACACCCTGTATATTAACAGAGAGAAAATATTTTAATTAACTGGTTCAGCCAGACAGATTGGATATACTCTCACTCAATCGTCAACAATCTAGAATGTAGTATAATATTACAATAATTTAAAACTATTAGTTAGAGTACAGCCAAAAGTAAGAGGACTTAGTAAATGGAAGTTAGGGACCTTTGAATTCTGATGGAAGACCACTGTAAGCAACTGATTCATTGTTCTCGGTCAATTCCTTCTCTTTTCCACCTTCTCTTTCTATTCCTATCTTACCTCACCTCCAAGTTCACATTAAATTAAGATTTCTAAACCCTGGAAAAGCCTGATAGAATGATCCAATTTGTTTTTTCTTTTTTTTCCCCAAGTCTATCAGGAATGTCAGTTTTCTGCAAACTACTTGCAGCCATAGCTTAATCTCAAAAAGGAGCACTGAATTTCAGCTTTCCCAGGATCATCAAATTTGAGCCTCAAGTTGAAATGTGATTTAGAGATACTGATCTGCTATAATCTTTTTAGACTAATAGCAAAATGCCCCAGAAGAAATATGTCTAAAACTTTGACCCATTTTTCTAGCTTTACTTAATGCATATTACCAATAATGCTATAAAATGATTAATGTAAGTAGTCTCTTACAGGAATTAAAAAATCTTAACTTTTCCCATAATTTACATCCAACCCAATCCTTTTTAAGAAAGACTATAATTGTATTATTATAAAATGTTGATTTTTATCAATTCCACTTCTGAATCAGTCACAGGACTGATGATATAGCTCCCATCAACTTCAAAGAAAACTTCTAAGGATGATAGTACAGCAGTTACGAGAATAAACTTCGGTAAAAGTAAGACCTTACTTTTGAATTTGGATTTTTCCCTTATGAACTGATTGATGTGGGGCAAATTACTTAACCCCACTTATACTCATCATCAGTAAAAAGAGAATAATTAAACCTACCTCATTGGTTTATTATGGAGATAAATCTAAGCTATGTGTGTGTGTTTGTGTGTGGGTATGTACACCATATGTATATATGGTTTAGCATCATCACCAGCACATTAAATGTTCAATAAATGCTTTGCTATTATCACTCCTAAAATAATTATTGGTACCCTTTGGTATCCCTTGGTATCCCTTTGGTATCCCTTAGAGTTTGATTTTCTTAAATCCTTTCTTTTGATTTGCTGGAATGATTCAAAATCATGGAATATCTAGCATGAGTATAAATTATTTTCATATTTATATAACTTAAGTTTTTAAATCTCTGAACCACTGCCCATCCTTCCGTAGAAATAGAACTTATGTGGTTTGGAGAGAGATTTTAAAATGACAGAAATGGTAAAGAGGTAGAGATAGAGCCCCCTAACATTAGAGGGATGCCTAAGTTTGTGTTTTCCCAGGAAAATACCCTGAAACAAGGATTTGAGTGCAAATAGCTTTTTTGGGAAATACTGGGAATAATGGTATGAAAGTAAGGAAAAGAAACAAAGAAGGATGCCTTATCAATCCAATTAAGTGAGCTTAATCTCACTCAGGAAACTCTGGGAGCCAGTGCAAAACATACACCTTCAAATTATGGCAACCAAGGGGCAAAGGAGCTAAGGTATTTACACCCCAATTCCTAAGACCATTAGCTGAGGACTGCTCCAGGGATTGTTCATTCCCTGGCATTTTTGGCCTACTGATCATGGATCATAGGCGTGGCAGTTTTCTGTAGTGCTGGGGAAAAAGAAATCAGACACTGAGATGCAAATACTGGGAGATAGAAGCCAGAAGGAGCCCAATGAATGATCAGGAGGACTGGAGGAAGGGGGCACTGACGGTGCGTGCTTCAGGGCACCAAGCACCAAGTCAAACCAGAAGAACGAGAGCTAACACCAAGTCACGTCTTACAACAGGGTAAATACCAGGAGTAAAAATATTACACGAAAGGAATCTGAGAAGAAGAAGCAAAAGGCTGACATTTTTGTGGGATGGAAATGCTGGCCACCCAAAATAAAGTTGGAATTTTGGCTTTGTGGGCGTGGTACACATCTCAGTCCAGACAATTTTATTTTGGTGCATTCCTAGTAAGAAACTCATGGTGCTATAAGTCCTTTTCCTGGCTCTATGGGCACACTTGGGCCTCTGGGTACATGTTTTTTTAATCTGCCTGGCTACTGTGTAGAGCATATGGTACTTCCCAAGACACTTCCAGTCATACTTTTCAGAGCCTCTGAAAGGGGAATCCATTTTGGAACTCGCCCTGAGACCTGATCTTTCCTCTCTGAGGGAAATTCAGATATCTGTAGCCTCCAGAAGTCCTTTGGTGTAACTTGGCTCACTGGCATAGCATTTCCTGCATTTTCCTGGCCTGCTGCAGAGAATCTGTTGAGTGCTGTCCTGCTCTGCAGTGGAGATACTGAGAGAAGCCTGGGGCCATGGGGGCTGAGGCCCAGAGTCTAGGTGGAAGCAGACCTAAAATCGTGGGAAAGCCTGCAACACCTTCCCTCTCCTTTCCTGACTTCCTCAGCAAACATGTATTAAGCACCTTCTTTCCTCTCACATCCCTGGCAGAGTTACAGTGACAAGCAAGCCAGGAGCTGAAACCCCTCTTATAAGTTCTGTCAATTAGCCCATCTGTGCTAAGGAGGTTCAAGTCATACATGAGATTCTCACAGTTAGATTGTCATTTATTTTCCAGTGTCTGAATGCCACAATCTATCTCTACCCCACCCCTGCTCCATTCCTGACCAGCTTATCATGGGAGTTGGGGGGTGAGGGAGGAAGCTCAGTCAAATCCATCTCTGACACAAGAGATGATGTGTACTACTGGCAGCAAACATCAGTGGGGTCCTTCTCAGACACAAGGAATGTTATTATCATCAGAGGGGCTTGTGAAACACTTGCAAAGAGCCATTCAATAGTTTTTTGTTGGGCTTCTTGGAGATATGATTACACTTAGGGAATTTTAAGAATTTTTTAGACTTTTTCATGTAAGAATTATGATTTGCTTTATACAGAAAAACTTTTCCTTAGGAGTCATGATAATTATTCTGCTGATCTTCCATTTTTAATAAACACCCATGGATTTGACGTATGGGAATAAAGATATCTCTGAAGGGGGCAATTCTCACTTTAGAAAAAATGACTTGCTGATCAATGTGGAGTTATCCTTACAGATTAGTGTAAAAAAGAAATATGTTTAAAAGCCTATGTGAAGTTAACCTGGAGACATTCTGAAAAGAAAATCAAATAAATAATACGTTTCTAGATTCTTCCCTAAAATATATAAACTTTCTGTTTGGTATAGTAGGATTCTTTTCATCAGAAAACTAGATAATATGAATGAACATGTTTTGGAAATATACCTGAATCTTTATCTCTTTGGGGTATCATTATCCTTGAAATACGATGATAAAGCTGAGAATGGTTTTTACTAACAAAAACTCAATCCTACACTATCTACACTAATGAAGGAAAATACTGATTGAATAATTTTTTAAGCATGCAAACAAAAAATAATAATTTCCAGATATTTCCAAGTGAGGACATGGAAATAAGGTAAGAAGGAAGAGGGAAATAAGTTAAGATGGTCAACTTTGGCTTCATTATGTCAAGAAAACTAGTGCTATTTAAAGAACGCAAATGATAGTCCCTTCTCAGGGCCATACTGACTCACACTGCTTTCTAGGTTTACTCTGTTGGTTCCTTATAGGAAATTCCAAGTAGGTAGAATACAGCAAGATTTTTTTTTTCATACATTTAGGCCACTTTACTTTCCACTTTACCATAGATTCCAACATCCCCTATTACTCATAACCCCATCCTGATTTAAACCTTCATGTATTCAGCCTGGTCTCTGCAGGCATGTGCATTGGAACTCCCATTCAACATTTCCCCCACCCAACCAAGCTATTCTGTTCGCTGTCCCGGGAAACTATTCACTCCGTAATTCCACTCTCAAAGAGCCTCCCTCATTTTCTCTCTATCGAAATCCCATGTCTCCATAAAATCCATTCGTATGACAACCCCTTCATGAAGAAGTTATCACATTTATTATTTATAAGCAGGAGTGCACTGGTAAATGTTTAATAACTGGCTCTCCCTGGAAAAGAGCAGGATGCTTCATTTGTATTGTTTGCCAATTTCTATGGGGTAAGTTCTCCTACCATGACCAATTTCAAAATTTGGAGTTGGAAAGGTGCCCACAATCAGCTCTTGAGAAGTGATGAGAACTGGCTGCAGCACATAATTTTTTTTTTAATCAGACTAACTGTCCAGATACTTTGTAATGGTATATCAAGGTGTTGTATTTTTTAAGAGATGTGAGAAACTGTAGTAGAAGCAGCACTGAGTAGAAGTAGCGTGAACTGGGGTCTGGCTCTACCTCTGCCATTATTTAACTAAATGACTCTAAAGCCACTTAACCACTCTGGGTTTCAGTTTTCTTACCTATAATAAGCACACACTAAATAACGTTATAACACTAACAGATCTATGATTCTATGTAATCTTTCATATGATCATGTCTTTTATCACCTCAACTGAAACATCCTTGAGAATAAGATACATCATAACATATAACTTCAACCCACCAAGCACAGTGCCTTGCCTTTAACAGGTGCTTTGTAAATAGTTTTAGAATAACTGATTTTCCTGGATAACATTGGAGGTAGCCAGAGTATATGATAGGTTAATGGAAAAGAATGGGTCATGAGATGTATTGGCACAAGGAGACAAGAATCAGGTGATTGAGGAATAATTTTCTCTAGGAATATAGATATTTTCCAGGTTGGCAGCAGATGGATGGGAAGTGCCGTATTTAGTTGCCCATCATGTCTGCTCCTTCCTTCCCCTTCAGGGGCCACCCTAAACAAGCACCAAGCTGTCCTCCTCTGACAGTGCCTCTTACTAGAAACTTCCCCTCCCCACCATCATCTTTCTACTCTCAAGATCATACTAGTCTATGTTTTAAGCATTTTTTTGCCATTTGCATTTCCCTGTCATATATGTCTGCCAGATTTACCTCAGAGAAAAGAGTATGTTTTTTACCAATTTCTTTCTTTCCATTTATCTTATAATATTACTTGTGAGCATAAAGAACTTGAACTGTGGCTGATTAGAGCACTATTATTAATACCTATATAGCAAAGTACAAGAAAACTATGTATTAAAGTAAAATTAGACATTCAACAGAATGATAAATGGGATTCTTTCCATACAAGCTTTGGCCAAGACTCCAAAGTTATTATATAATAATGAGGTAAGAAGAGCCTAGTGCAGAATTGCTAAGAACTGCAAAACTACTTCTGCCAGCATCTCCAACCAATAAAAATTTTTGAATTGGAAGAATTGGAGAAGAATCCTTTGGAGGGTTATATGTCTTTCTCCCAAGGGAGAAAGACAACTTCTTTGCTTTAAGTCAAGTGAGAGCAAATTCAAGTGGATACTTGGAGAGTTCGATAAGTATCTCTCAGAGTTAAAGGGAATTTAAGTGCTGGCGTAAGAGGCTGTGGCCAGACTGGAATGAAGGAGCAATGCAGAGAGAAAGAGAAGACCCAAGTTTTCTGTAGACCAGATGTCACACAGGAGGGGGCAAACCTATAGCCATCTTGAAAAACCTGCCTGGAAGAACAAGGTGACTCAAGAGATGGGCAGCCACCAGAAGTCCAGGAACAGAGAACACAGGGTCAAAATCACATGAGTGAAGCATCCCTTAACTCACAGGAATTAGAACTGTAGTTGAGAGTTCCAGAGGGGGATCACTCTAAAACACTCCATGAATGAGTCAGCTCTGAACATCTATGAAGTCAAATCTGAATAGCAACAGTTAAGACCTCTCCTCATTCATCCTGCTCCAGTTCTGGAGGGGCCAGTAACCACACACACACACACACACACACAAACACACACACACACACACACACACACACTCCCCTCCCCAACCCCCTTCCTCTCTCCCTCCCTCTTTCCAGACTTCCAGACCTTGGTCAGCTCCAAGGGACAGGAGAAAATTTAAAGAAGACAGGAGGCTCATATTATTATAATAAACTGTACTCTTTGAAGCTTTAGACTTACCAGAAGACTATTAATTTTCCGAGAGTAACTTAAAAGCTATGAGTTCCGGGCTCCCCTGGTGGCACAATGGTTGAGAGTCCACCTGCCGATGCAGGGGACACGGGTTCGTGCCCCGGTCCGGGAAGATCCCACATGCCGCGGAGCAGCTAGGCCCGTGAGCCATGGCAGCCAAGCCTGTGCGTCCGGAGCCTGTGCTCCGCAATGGGAGAGGCCACAGCAGTGAGAGGCACGCGTACCGTAAAAAAAAAAAAAAAAAAAGCTATGAGTTCTGCTCAAACTCTCATCTAAGAAATGGGGTAAAAGCTATTCAACAGAATTTGTTAAAGAGACAGCGAGAAAAAAATAACGTTGCTTTAGGTGTTTTTTTCTAATAAGTCCAGTTTTTTACTATAAAGGTGTCAGACTTAACAGAATAAAAAGGAAAAAAAAACTGGCCTCCAACTCTTAAACCCTTGCATGTTTCCAAAGCCACTCTAGGACACCTGGAGGCATTGGCTCTCCTGCTCCTAATCAAGCCGTAAGCACCTGCTTTCTGAGAAAAGCAGAAGCTATTTCTTCTTCAATTGTGATGTTCCTCTATTCTGCCTAATTGCTAGTATTAAAACTGTGTTTTTCCTATTGTTTTTAATTAAAAGTACGCAATGTATTCCTACTGCCCCGTAGATTTTTTTTTTTTTTTTTGGTACGCGTTGTGGCCTCTCCCGCTGCGGAGCACAGGCTCCGGACGCGCAGGCTCACGGGCCCAGCCGCTCCGCGGCATGTGGGAGCTTCCCGGACCCGAGGCACGAACCCGTGTCCCCTGCTTCGGCAGGCAGACTCTCAACCACTGCGCCACCAGGGAAGCCCTCCCCTGTAGATTTTTAAGTGGGCTAGTACTAGGATCTCAAACATTACTTATAACATTCTTTATAAAGGAAAATACGTGCATCATTCCAAAATCAATACTTAGGACCCAACCCACTTGGAGATTGTTTTCCTGCAATATGTGCATACTCCAGGGGGGACTGTCCATGTAAGGGTAAAATTTAAATCTTTATTCAAAACAATAACCTCTACATAGAACTTGTATACGGCTCTCAAATATATCAAAGGATGTAGATGTTTGCTCTGAAGGTCCGGCATGGGGATAAGAGAAACTCATTATTCTATCTGTATTAATTTGTCATGGTGTTTACAGTCACATACCCCACACAGAAATGGCACCAGTGGAGCCCACCAGGCTGACAGTCTCTTAGGGCCCCACGACACCATAAGTTGACAGAGTTAACAAAAATATACTCTAAGAATTAAGAACCTACCCATTATTTTCCTGGGAATAGCAGCCAAAACCAATAGCAAAAAAAGGACCCAATGCTGCCAGAATGGCAAGTAGGCGTTAATTCCCAACCCCTGACTTATATTTTATGCATCTGGGTTTCTTACCAAAAGAAACACTTTCTATCATAAAAATGCTACCACACCCTGCCACATGATGAGGAATCCCAGCGGGCTCTCAGCCAACAAGTTTGGCTTGAGTCTGCAAAACTTTTATAGGGTAGAAAGGTGAGGTAGGGGAAAAGAGGATAACGGTCCTCCCTTCTTTGAGAGGTCTTATTTATCACAGTATCTACCACATTCAGAGTGGGAGAATGAAATGATGGAAATAATAATCCACTATCTACTTGTTTCCATGGTACCTCACGGGCTAGCAGACCATGACCTTGGCTGCTTCCCCTCCTTCAAGCACATACTAATCATCAGTAAAACCTCCAAAACAGATCTCCTGCCTGAGACATGGGATCTTCGGACATCCCATCCAAAGACATGGGATTGGAATAGGGAAAACTCCAGACAAAAACCTTGTGACAGAGTGCAGCTTTTGTGAATGGGCTGTCTTGCCAAAGGCACATACCACAGCTGAGCAGGGACTTGAGTGTGATAGTACATGTCCACTAACTGGTTCCCTGGGGGGCCTAAAAAGTAATATCCAAAAGTGCCCAGCATCTTCCCAGGGGTAGCTTTTTCAGGGGAAGAATCTAACTCTGAGAAGACTCACAGTGTGTGAAACTGGAAACAATGTAATAAAGATATACTCCCAGCCCCCTAAAGCAGACCCCAAATGCAGAGAATCAGATCACAAATCAGTCTCAGATTACAGCCAAGTTCTAGATGGATATCAAGACCCAGGAAGATTCATTTTCCAGGGTAACAAAGTCAAGAAATAGGGTTTTAAATGAAATTACTTTTGCCTCACAACCATATGAAGTGCTTCAATAGTAGGTCATTGTCAAACGCCATTGTTTCAAATTACAAACTGTTGCTAGGCATAATGAGAGCAACATGGGGGAGGGGACAGGAGGTACATTGTATTCTTATTCAAAGTAGACCTTCAGCATCTTTCTGTACTTCATCCATTCAATTATTCATTCATTCACAAATATGTACTGAATAACTATTTCGTTCCAGGTACTATGCAAGTTGTTAGGGCTGAAATTGTGAACAAGTTAGACCAGACTCCTGTCTTCATGAAGAGGCAGAAGAGAGGGGGCAGTTGTACTTTGGGCAACTTTGAACCAAAGTCCAGGGCCTACCCTCTGACATACTTGGTCGAGTCAGCCAAACTTTGTGCAAAGCAAGACTTCTCATCTTGACTCTGCCAGTAACCTAATGTGTAATCTAAAACAAGTCATGAATACTTTCTGGCCTTCAATTCGCCATCTGCAAAATGGAGACAGTGGCACCTGTTTTAACACTTACTGTATACGGAGCTAAGACTTAAAGTTTTATAAAGCACTACGTAAATAAAGCATTTAATTACAAATACTAGAAAACACTTGTAGCAAAAAATACTTGTTAAGAGTTAGCATTCTACTTGTTAACCAAATTCAAGTCTAAGAAAAAATACCTGCTGTCGGAGATGAAAGCCAAAACAGAGAAGTGGTGATTGTAAAACATTTCCACACTGCATCATGAAGACCATATGATACTGAATTCTGCACAAGGTTACAAGCTAGAACATAATGCTTTGCACAGTTTTCTTTGAATTAATCACAAACTATGTAAGAAAAAGAATATACATATTTTCCATCTAATACGTTTTGTAATTAAAGAAAAATAAGAGAAATAGGACAAACAGGATTTTTATAGATGAATATGGTTTCCTTTCATGAACAAATAAATTTATTTCAGTGACTCCAGGGAAAGAAGTTAGAGGGATAGCCCATGATGTTTGTTTTTGGTGTCTTTTTTTCCCTCTCTCCCCAACCTCTCCACCCAAGGAAAGGAGCCAAGAAGAATTGTGAGCAGGAGGTTTCTTTTGCACTCTCCCATAATTCAATTGTATTTTTTCCAACTGAAAAGGGGGCAGGTACATCTTCAGCTCTGATCCAGAATGATCACTTTCAGCTTCAGAGAGGATGATTAAAAGCAACTAAATATACAGTGGACAAACAATGGTACTCACACAGAGAAATTTGTTTCCACATCCAAAACATAAATGAGTCTGAATATTTGGAGTAGCTTTACCTCTAGGTAGAAAATATTTTTTTAATAGAGGGTATATGCAAAAAATAACTCACAGATGGGTCAGCTGGGTTCCTTATGGCAACAAGGGCCTAGAGATTCTTATTTTTAGACAATGAGGGCAGTGGGTTTAATTCATTGTCAAAGCAAACACACAAACGTACCTCTGTGGGAGGAGTTGGCCAGAAAGACTGCCACTGGATGTTCAAGCTCAAGAGGCATGGGGAGTGCACTGCAGCTCATCGAGGCCAGCTTCTGTCTCCAAGTGCTGGCACATATATGTGGGAATGCCGCGACCCTTTTGCAAAGAGACAACTTGACTCCCCACCTTTGATGTGGTGGGACCAACCTCATCCAAATAGCACACTTCCCATTGAGCAGAATATTAACCTTGGCATGGGGGAATTTATCACCCAGTTACTGTAGGCATGGCAGGGTAGCTTCAATGAGTAAACATTCTAATGCACTCTCCTTCCAGGAAAGCATAGACAAGGTAGAGAGGGCAAGTCCATTATAAGCTTAAGTACTTAATAACTTAGTAGGGTAAATATGCAATACCAGCTCCTTGCTGGCAGAAGTAAGAGAAGGGCAGAAAGAGCCCCTGAGAAGCAATGGGAAAACCACACACCAAAAAAAAAATCAGAATTTTGCCCATTATAGAATGCAATTCTACACATGGACAGAAGAGCTGCAGAGAAACAACTTTTCAGTAAAGACTGTTAAAAATCAGCAGTATCACTATGAAGTTACCATAAAAGCACAAGAATGAGGAAGACACATGACATTTGGGGAATCACCAACTTATAGAAAATGTCTTACAGAAACATCAGCATAAAGAGAAAATATATCTTAACCAAAACCATCTGATGGCTGAACTCTAGATGCCTTGTAAACAGGATCTTTGCCTTTATTTTTCTCCCAGCAGCTGACTGCAATTTTGGTAATTTAAATGAAAGCTGGAATTTTTTTCTACAGATGAAACCTATATATTTGATGTTTGCATTTCTGAAATCTTTCTTTAGCCACATAAGGTTCTGGTAGATACAGATATAAATAATACTACACACACACGCACACACACTAAACATTGATATATACCCCCCATATCCAGATCTTGGGAGCAGGAACATACTTGCTGATAATACAACGTATAATCCTTCTTAAGGATAATTTTTTGGGGCGTTTATAAATATGGCATAGTTTGGTCAAAATGTCTTATATTTTTCAGTTGGTATTTCAGCTAGACCACAAGGGAAGTTAAGCATGATTTACCTTCACTAGATTTTAGATCTACTGAATTCACCAGTTTACCCTGAGCCCAGCAGAGTGCATGATACATAGTAGGCACTGGGTACATTTTCCTTAAGTGAATAGTTACCAGCAAACCCATTATTTAATTGAAGTTTTACCTTAATCATTTGGATAAACTAAAATAATTCCTGTTGTAATATTGCTAGTTGTGAGCTAATAAAGAAAGAGCACTTTGGCTTCATAAGTATAAGGATTTCAACACCCTTTTCTTCCCAGCAGCAGCCAAGCCTCAGTCAATAATTGCACAGTGATATTTCAAGTCCTCATGTCTTAAGCTAACAAATAAAACAAGCAGGATAAGAAGAAAATTTATTAAATATTATTTGAAGAATACTTAAAGGATTGCCTAAAAGTATTTTTCCTTCACCATTTTACCATCGGTATGATCTAAAATTGCCACTATCAATCTACTTATTGGACTCAAAGCATTCAAAGGCTCTGGTAGAAGGCAAGTAAGTATGTTACAGACATAACCTGAATTTTCTCACACCTTAACATGGCTTAAAAATGAAGTTCTATTTTTTAAGAGAACCACTTCGTTGCAGTGCACAGGCTTCTCATTGTGGTGGCTTCTCTTGTTGCGGAGCACAGGCTCTAGGCACGCGGGCTTCGGTAGTTGTGGCACGCAGGCTCAGTAGTTGTGGCTTGAGGGCTCTAGAGTGTAGGCTCAGTAGTTGTGGTGCACAGGCTTAGCTGCTCCGCAGCATGTGGGATCTAACCCGTGTCCCCTGCACTGGCAGGCAGATTCTTAACCACTGCGCCACCAGGGAAGTCCCATGAAGTTCTATTTAAAAGAATAATTTAAATGTTCCAGGTTTGTATATCCACTTGCTACAGACAGGCCCTTAGGCCTTCAGCAACCCCAACCCCACTGCTCAACCCACCACCCGAAAACTCCTTTCCAATGTTTCTGGTCTGCATAGGTCATCCCAGACCTGTTCTTTAAACAGTCCTATTGCCCCTGGCTCCTGCAGTGACCTTGGTTGGGTTCAGCCCCCATTCCTGCAAGTATCTCACTCCCTAACAGAGCCATCCAGAAACCAAATCTATGCCAGGGACTGTCACAGCAAAGAACAACTCATGTCCGTTTTGATCCCAGGGGACTTATATAATTTTTTTCTCTTTCTCTCTGTCTCTCTGTTTCCTCCCTCTCTAACTTCCTGAAAACCTTAGAGTCTCTGTGCTTTCCACAGAGCTCACATATGCTTCCAGTAGGCCTGGGGGACAGTTCTAGGTGACTAAACCCATAATGCATGCTGACCAGCCCACCCCTGACAGCCAAGGCTCTTTACTGAGAGCTCATCCAGCCTGTCTCCTTCTTCTCCCAAGATATTCCTCAGTGTTCATGTAATGTGGTTCTGGCAAACACAAGATAAAACTTGCCAGATATGCCTGAATTTCAGTCTCACTTGAGACCACATCCACATATGTAAGAATGAAGTAATAAATATTAACACAATAGGGCTTCCCTGGTGGCACAGTGGTAGAGAATCTGCCTGCTAATGCAGGGGACACGGGTTCGAGCCCTGGTCTGGGAGGATTCCACATGCCGCAGAGCAACTGGGCCCATGAGCCACAACTACTGAACCTGCATGTCTGGAGCCTGTGCTTTGCAGCAAGAGAGGCCGCGATAGTGAGAGGCCTGCACACCGCAATGAAGAGTGGCCCCCACTTGCCACAACTAGAGAAAGCCCTCGCACAGAAACGAAGACCCAACACAACAAAAATAAATAAATTAATAAACTCCTACCCCCAACATCTTCTAAAAAAAAAAAATATATATATATAAACACAATAACATCTACAAATATCTTCATGAAAAATTAGATTCCTTTTTTCCCAGCTTTACTGAGATGTAATTGACAAATAAAAATTGTATACATTTTAAGGTACACAATATGATGATTTGATACACATAAACATTATGAAATTACCACAATCAAGCTAATTAACACATCCACAACCTCACATACTTACTATTTGTGTGTGTGTGTGTGTGTGTGTGTGTGTGTGTGTGTGTGTGTGTGTAGTGAGAACACTTAAGACCTACTCTCGGCAAATTTCAATTATGCAGTACAGTATCATTAACTATAGTCACCATGCTGTACATTAGATCCGCAGAACTTATTCATCTTATAACAGAAAGTTTGTTATAAAATGGCCATCTGACCAACATCTTCCCATTTTCCCCACTCCCCAGCTTCTGTCAACCATCATTCTATTTCCTGCTTCTATGAGTTGGATTTTTTTTTATTCCATATATAAGTGAGATTATACAGGATTTATCATTCTGTGTCTGGCTTATTTTCACTATGCATAATGTCCTCCAGATTCTGAGACCAGTTGACTCTTCAACAGAGAGCAGATCTCTGAAACACAGGACAAATGAGATTTGATGAGAAGGGTAAAAGGAGAGAGGGACAAAAAGGCTAAAAAATTTGAGAAGCTGGAGGTCCTGCCAAGAGAGATACATCCCAGGAGTGGGGTGCCTTAGGGGTGAATGACCATGGGCAGCCTGAGGATATTGGGTACACAGTGGGAGACACCTGAGTGCAAGGAGCTAAAATGGGAATGGAGGGACACCAGAGATAAACAGTATCAGGTCTCACTGTTTCTGAGAGTCAGTCTTAGAAACAATTATCTTTTCCAATGAAATTCCACACAAACATTTATTTGTTATTGCTTTTCCCTGTAACTTGGCTCTGTTCCACCCCTGTATCCAGTCATAACATCAGTCTACATGACACCAACATCCAGCCAATTCAGCCATCATCAAAACTCCAGTTAACCAGCCAGCTGCTTTCCGTACCTGACGCCAAGCAATCAACTGGACTAACTTCTTGCCTGGAATGATGGACAAGACCAGATGTTTTGGCATCACGTAAATGTTAAGTGCCCACTGAGAACAGGAGTGTTAGCTGTCATTTTACATACAATCTTAAAATGATCCACCTTGCACTGTTCTCATGACTGGGACACAAACCTAACAAAGATATAAGATACTCATACCCAAACACATGTACACACACAGGCTGAAAATGCTAGATACTGAGCATGTGTGTTACAGAACATGTCAGAGGGATGGAGAGAATAAATTATTTCACACAATCTCAGTGTTCAAAACCTTATATATGTGCCCATTTCCTCCCAGTTTGTGCTCTGCCCTGCCCTGCCCTGCTCTCAATCTCAGGGAACCACTCTTCCAGCATTGGTTTTTGTTTTGTTTTGTTTTGTTTTTGCTATTGAGTTGTAGGAGTTCCTTACATATTTTGGAAATTAACCCCTTACCTGATATATGGTCTGCAAATACTTTCTCCCATCCCATAGATTATCTATTCACTCTACTGATTGTACCCTTTGCTGTGCAAAAACTTTTTAGATTTTTGTAGTTCCACTTGTCTATTTTTGCTTTTGTTGTCTGTGTTTTTGGTGTCATGTCCAAAAAAAATCATTGCCAAAGCCAATGTCGTGAAGCTTTTCCCTTATATTTTCTTCTAGTTTTACAGTTTCAGGTCCTACTTTTAAGTCTTTAATCCATTTTGAGTTTATTTTTATGTACGGTGTAAGACAAGGGTCCAATTTCATTCTTTTGCATATGAATATCCAGCTTTGCCAGTATCATTTGTTGAAGAGACTGTCCTTTCCTCAGTGTGTATACTTGGTACCGTCATCGAAAATTAGTTGAACATATATGGATTAATTTCTGGGCTCTCTACTCTGTTCCACTGATCTTTATGGGAGTACCATACTGTTTTTAATTAGTGGAACTTGGTATTATATTTTGAAATCAGGAAGTGTGATGCCTCCAGCTTTGTTCTTCTTCCTCAAGATTGATTTGGCTATGCAGGGTTCTAAGTGATTCCATATGGATTTTAAAATTGTTTTTTATATATATATACAAAAATGCCATTAGGATCTTGAAAAGGATCACATTAAATCTGTAGATTGCTTTGGGTAGCATGAAATTTTAGCAATACTAAGTCCTCCAAATCATAATCATGAGCTTTCCATTTGTTTGTGTCTTTTTAAATTTCTTTCATCAATGTTTTATAGCAGTCAGTGTACAAGTCTTTCACCTCCCTAGTTAGGTTTATCCCTAAGTATTTTATTCTTTTTTGTTGCTATTGCAAAGGGATTGTTTTCCTAATTTCCTTTTCAGATAGTTTGTTGTTAGTGTATAGAAATGCAACTATCTTTATATGTTGATTTTGTTTCCTGACTCTTTACTGAATGTGTTTATCAGTTCTAACAGTTTTTCTAATGGAGTCTTTATAGAGTTTTCTATATATGTAAGATCATGTCACTTGCAAACAGGGACAATTTAATTTGTTCCTTCCTAATTTAGATGCCGTTTATTTTTCTTACCTGATTGCTCTTGCTATGACTTCCATACTTTGTTGAATAGAAGTGGTGAGAGTGGGCACCCTTGCTTTGTTCCTAGTCTTAGAGGAAAAACTTTCAGCTTTTCGCTATTGAATATGATGTTAGCTGTGGGCTTTTCATATATGGCCTCTATTATGTTGAGGTAATTTCCTTCTATTCCTTGTTCATTGAGAGTTTTTATCATGAAGAGGTGTAAAACTTGGTCAAACACATTTTCTGCATCTATTGAGATGATCATGTGACTTTTACCCTTTATTCTGTTAGCACTGTGTATCACAGTAATTGATTTTAGTACGTTGAAATATCCTTCCATCCCAGGGATAAATTCCACTTGATCATGAGGTTCAAACTTTTAATTTGCTTTTGAATTCATTGTTATAGTATTTTGTTGAGGATTTTTACATTTACTGAATATATTCATTAGGAGTATAGGCCTCTAGTTTTCTAATGATGCCTTTATCAGACTTTGGTAGCAAAGTAATGCTGGTCTCATAAAATAAGTTTAGTGTTCCCTTCTCTTCAATTTCTGAAAGAGTTTGAGAAGGACTGGCATAAATTCTTCTTTAAATGTTTGGTAGAATTCACCAGTGAAGCCACCAGGTCCTAAGCTTTTCTCTTTTGGGAGGTTTTTGACTATTGTTTCCATCTCCATACTCATTATTGATCTGTTCAGACTTTCTATTTCTTCATGATTCAGTCTTGGTAAGATGTATGTTTCCAGGAATTTATCCATTTCTTTTAGGTTGTCCAATTTTTTGGTGTTCACAATAGTCTCCTAAGATTTTTTTATTTCTGTGGCATCAGTTGTAATGTCTGCTCTTTCATTTCTGATTTTACTTGAGTCTTCTCTCTTTTTTTCTTACTCTAAACTTTGTCAATTTTGTTTCTCTTTAAAAAAAAAACTCTTATTTTCATTAATTTTTCTATTGTTTTTCTATTCTCTCTTCTATTTATTTCTGCTTGAGTCTTTATTATTTCCTTCTTTCTGCTAACTTTGGGATTAGTTTGTTCTTTTTTTTCTAGTTCCTTGAGATGTAAAGTTAAGTTGTTTATTTGAGATCTTTCTTTCTTTAATGTAGGCATTCATCGCTAATAATTTCCCTTAGTATTGATTTTGCTGCATCCCATAGGCTTTGGTGTGCTGTATTTTCATTTGTCTCAAGATATTTTCTAATTTCCCTTTTGATTTTTTTTTCTTTGACCCTTTGGCGGTGGTTCAGGAGTATGTTGTTTAATTTCCATGTATTTGTGAATTTTCCAGTTTTCTATCTGCTGTTGATTTCTAGTTTTATTCCACTGTGGTCAGAAAAAGTACTTATTATGATTTCAATCTTATTAAATTTGTTAAGACTCGTTTTGTAAGCTAACATGAAATATCCTGGAGAATGTTCCATGTATGCTTAAGGAGAATGTATATTCTGCTGCTGTTGGATGAAATGTTCTACAAATGTCTGTTAGCTCCATTTGGTCTATAATGTTGCTCAAATCTGCTGTTTCATTGTTTTCCTGATTTTATTTGTCTATCTGTGTTCTCTTACATATCATTAAGCTTCTTTAAAATGATTATTTTTAATTCTTTGTCAGACAATTTATAGATTTCCATTTCTTTGGGATCGGTTACTGGAGTTTTACTAGTTTCCTTTGGTGGTATCATGTTTGCCTGATTCTTCATGATCCATGTAGCCTAGTGTTAGTGTCTATGCATTGGAAGGTGCAAACCCTCTTCCAGTCTTTACAAACTTGTTTTAGCAAGTAAAGACCTTCTTCTGTTGGGTCCCTGGGCTGATTGTATTGCCTCTAGAATTGCAGTTCAGTGGGGTTCGAGCCAGATCACATTACTGCTGCTAGGTCTACAGTGGGATCCATGGTTGTCGGACCTGTTACCAGGGACTCACGTGGACACAGGTCCTGTTTGGTCCCTGAGTGGACAAGACTGTTTACAGGACCATGGTCATTAGAGCTAGTACCAGGACAAGGGTCCACTTCAGGGTCTGCAGCTGGATCCACAGATGGCAGGCTTCTTACCAGGTGCACAGACAGGTGTGGCTCCCATTGAGTCCCTGAAAGGTCTCCCAGAATTGGCCCTGGACTATAGCTAAGCAAGGCTAAAATCAAGATGCAGGACTGCTTCAGGATCCAGAGTTGGAACTCAGGACTGCAGGCTTACCTCCAGGGGCATCAATGAGCATGCTTGCTGCTGGGTTCCTGTGTGGGCAAGACTATCCAGGACCATAGGAGAGCAGGGCTGGAGCAAGGTTAGAGGGCTGCTTCAATATCTGCAGTCTGACAGAGGTCAATGGGCCTGACCTCAGGGACATGAGGAGTGTGTCTTTCACCTAGTCCCTGGGTGGACAGGACTGTTCCTGGATTGCTGTTGAGAGGGGACTGAGCTGAGTCACAGGACCACTTCAGGCTCCACGATGGCCAAGGTCAGTGGATCTGACAGGCATGTCTCCTGCCAGGTCTCCGAGTGGGAAGAACTCCCTGAACATAGTTGGGTGGGGATAGAGCTGAGTCACAGGGTCACTCAGGATTCATAGACCAATGTCAGCAGGTCTCCCTACAGGGGCATGGATGGGCAAGTCTCCTTCTGTGTCCCTGAGAGGGAGGACCACTCCCAGATCATAGCTTGTAGTGGTTGAAGCCAGGCAAAAGGACTCCTCCAAGATCTGTAGTCTGAGTAAAGTTGGTGGGCCAGCCTTGGTGGAATTGACAAGCATGTCTCCAGATGGGTACTTGGATGCATAGGACAGCTCCCAGCCTACAGCTGAGTGGGGCTGGAGCCAAGTTACAGGGTTGTTTCAGGATCTGCAGTCAGACCGAGGTGGACGGTCCAGCCTTGGGTTAGGGAAAGGCATGTATTCCACCTGGTCTGTGGATAGGCTGAACTGCTCCCAGTCTGAGGCTGACAGGGCCTAAAGCCAAGTTACAGAGCTGTCTTAGGATCTGCTAACAAACTGAGATTGGTGGGCCTGCCTCCAGGGCTCCAACGGGTATGACTAGCGGGTCTCCTGCGGGAGGGCAGGACTGCTCCTGGCCTGTGCTTGGATCCCAAAGTTCCCACAAAGGTACTTCTGTCTATGGATGGCTGTCAAATTAGTGTTGCTGAGGGGGGATACAGTGGGTTCTATCCCACTATATTGCTGATGTCACGCTGAGAGATTCTACAGTGAGGATAAAGTCTCTGCAGAGAGAGACTTAAAAAAACAAAAAAAACTAACACTGATATCCTAAGAAAAATTAGAGAAAAATAAGAACAGGATACTACTATATAGGAACATTCAGAAACTAAAAAAAAGCTCTTGGAATTAAAAGTGATAGCATAATTAAAACTTCATAGATCAAGACAAGTCAATGAAGAAAAGAGTAGCCTTTTCAACAAATAGTGCTGGAACTGTATATCCTGATGCACAAGAATGAACCCTATACACACCATATACAAAAATTAACTCAAAATGGATCAGCAACCTAAATGTAAGAGCTACAACTAAACAACTCTTAGAAGAGAACATAACAGGTAATCTTCATGACCTTGGATCAGAAAATGGTTTCTCAGATTTGACATCAAAAGCACAAGTGACATAAATAAATAAATAACGGCAGATCATCAGAATTAAAACTTTTGTACATACATATAAAATAAACAACAAGGACCTATACTATATAACACAGGGAACTATATTCAATATCTTGTAATAACTTACAAGGAAAAGAACCTGAAAAAGAATATATACATATATATATGCATGTACAACTGAATCACTTTGCTGTACCCCCAAAACACTGTAAATCAACTACACTTCAATTTAAAAAAAAACTTTTATACATCAAAGGACACCATCAAGAAAGTGAAAAGACAATTCCAGAAGTGAAAAAAAAAATTGCACATCATACATCTCTTAAGAGATTTATATCCAGAACACATGAAGAACACTTACAACTCAACAATAAAAAGACAAATAAAGCAATGGGAAAAGGATTTGAATAAACATTTTTCCAAAGAAGATATGCAAATGGCCAATAAGTATATAAAAAGATGCCTGATATGATTATTCATTAGGGAAATGTATATCAAAACCACAATAAGACAGGCTTCCCCGGTGGCGCAGTGGTTGAGAGTCCGCCTGCCGATGCAGGGGACACAGGTTCGTTCCCCGGTCCGGGAAGATCCCACATGCCGCGGAGCGGCTAGGCCCGTGAGCCATGGCCACTAAGCCTGTGCGTCTGGAGCCTGTGCTCTGCAACGGGAGAGGCCACAACAGTGAGAGGCCCGTGTACCGCAAAAAAAAAAAAAAAAAAAAAAACCACAATAAGATACCTCTTCACAGCTAGTAGGATGGCTATAACAAAAAATACAGATAATAACAAGTATTGGTAAAGCTATGGATAAATTTGAACCCTCACACATTGCTGATGGGCACATAAAATGGTGCAGCTACTTTAGAAAATAGTTTGGCAGTTCCTCAAAAAGTTAAACATAGAGTAACCACACGACCCAGCAATTCCACTGATAGGTATACACCCAATAGAAACAAAAATATACAAAAACTTTCACATAAATACTTATAGCAGCACTATTCATAATAGCTAAAATGTGCAAACAACACAAATGTCTATCAACTGATTAATGGATACACAAAATATATATCCATAAAATTGAATATTATTTGACTATAAAAAGAAACAAATACTAATACATGCTACAACACAAATCCACCCTGAAAATATTAAGCTAAGTGAAAGAGCAGACACAAAGAGACTATATTATGTGATTAATTTACTTCAAGTGTCCAGAATAGGCAAACTCATAGAGAGAAAAAGTACATTAGTAGCTGCCAGGGGTTGCAGTAGAAGGAGTAATGGGGAGTGACTGCTAATGGTAGGTGGTTTGTTTTGGGGGTGATGAAAATGTTCTAAAATTAGATAGTGATGGTTGCACAACTTTGCGTATACACAATAAACACTGAATTTTACAGTTTAGGAGGGTGAACTTCATGGTATGTGGATTATAGCTCAATAAAGCTGCTCTTAAATTTAAAAATCCCCCAAGGAGTTAGTAATAAAAGAGAAGGAGGTCCAGGATTAAATTGCTGGGACACTGTATTTTCTAGAAACTTAACAGAGAAGGAAAAGACAGCAAAAGATACTGAGCAGGATCGACCAGTGAAGTAAAAGAAAGAACAACATAAGGTCATTGAGGTTGAGAGAAGAAAGTGTTTCAGGAATTAGGGAATGGTCAATTATGTCAAATGCTGCTGGGCAACAGAGTAAGAAGAAAATAAAGTGACCATTGGATTTCACAAGCAATGTCAATAAAACAATATACTTATCTTTATGATCTTCATTAATTTAGTCTATTATTTCAAACTACCAACATACATTATTGGAAAATGTCAAAAAAATTGCATTTATAGAATTTGGCAGCTTTTTAAAATTTGCAATTTTCTTAACTTATATAAATATTCATTCATAATGAAACTTAATAAAGGGTTGGAAGAAAGATCGAGGATATATTCCAAAACTCAGACAAAGAGAAAAATACGGAAAATAGGAAAGAAAAATAATAAAATTAGAAGAACAATACAAGGGGTCAAACATCTGATTAATAGGCACTCATAAAAAGATAAAAAAGAAAAATGGAGAGGAGAAAATCATCATATAAAAAGTCAAGAAAATTTTCCAGAGTTGAAGGGCATGAGTTTCTAGATTAAAAGGGCCCAGTGAGTGCTAACCATAATGAATGAAATCAGGTCACGCACCAAACACCATCACTGTGAAATTTCAGAACGTGGGAGGAAAAAAACAGACAATCTAATACGGGACCAGAAAGGGAGGAGAAAGGAATTTCATACAAAGTTTCAAGAATCACAATTAAAGAGATATTTTCAATTTCCAACACTGAAATCACAGGATGGTGGAAATCTGTCTTCAAAATTTTGAGGGGAAATTATTTGCAACCTAGAATTCTATATGTAGTAAAAAACTAACAATCATATGCGAAGTAGAATAAGAGCATTTTTAGAGGTACAAAAATATCAAAAAAGTTATTTTTTAATTGAAGTATAGTTGACTTATAATGTAGTGTTTCAGGTGTACAGCAAAGTGATTCAGATATATATATCTTCGTTTTCAGATTATTTTCCATTATAGGTTATTAGAAGATATTGAATATAGTTCTCTGTGCTATACAGTAGGTCCGTGTTGTTTATCTATTTCATATTTAGTAGTCTATAAATTTTAATCCCAAACTCCCAATTTATCCCTCCCCATCTTTCCCCTTTGGTAACCATAAGTTTGTTTTCTATGTCTGCGAGGCTATTTATGTTTGGTAAATAAGTTCATTTGTATCATTTTTTAGATTCTACATATAAGTGATATCATATGATATTTGTCTTTCTCTGTCTGACTTATTTCACTTAGTATGATAATCTCTAGGTCCATCCATGTTGCTGCAAATGGCATTATTTCATTCTTGTTTATGACTAATATTCCATTGTGTATATATATGCCATATCTTCTTTATCCATTCATCTGTCAATGGACATTCAGTTTGCTTCCATGTCTTGGTTATTGTAAATAATGCTGCTATGAACATTGGGGTGCATGTATCTTTTTGAATTAGACTTTTCTCTGGATATATACCCAAGAGTGGGATGGCTGAATCATATGGTAGTTCTATTTTTAGTTTTTTAAGGAACCTCCATACTGTTTTCCAGAGGCTGCACCAATTTACATTCCCACCAACAGTATAAGAGAGTTCCTTTTTCCTCTCCAGCATTTATTATTTGTAGACTTTTTTTTTTCCCCTTCCTCAGTCTCCAGCCTCCTGGCTTATCCTGCAGATTTTGGACTTGCCAGCCCCTACAATTGCACGAGCCAACTCCTTAAAATAAATCTCTCTGTTTTTCTCTTCCTCTCTGTCTCTATACACACATCCTATTGGTTTTGTTTCTCTGGAGAACCCTGAGTAATACACTGAGGGAGGATAGACATTAGTATATGTTTCTGTGTATGTGTGTGATGGAGGGGGGTGATAATAGGACCTGGGGTTTTACTCTTGTCCCTGGATAGTCTGGGTATACCAATTTTCAGACTATACTGATCATCCCAACATGAAAATAGAGTAAAACATGATTTTCTGAGCCTCACAACCAAAGATTCTGCTTTAATTGGTATAAGGTGGGGCCTCAGGAAACCTGCCTTTTCTACCAAACACCCTGAGATTGTTCCAGTACACAGTGTTCACACAATTTAGTTAGAAACAATAGCCATGGGAGTGTCACTTCTCAAGACAGGTGTTATGGTATGAATGTTTGTGTCCCCTCAAAATTCGTATGTTGGAATCCTAATCCCCAGTGTGATGTATTAGGAGGTGGGGCTTTGGGGAGGTGATTAGGTTATGAGTATGGACCCTCATGAATGGGGTTAGTTGTAGACTTTTTTTTTTTCTTTTGCAGTACGCAGGCCTCTCACTGTTGTGGCCTCTCCCGTTGCGCAGCACAGGCTCCGGACGCGCAGGCTCAGCGGCCATGGCTCACGGGCCTAGCCGCTCCGCGGCATGTGGGATCCTCCCGGACCGGGGCACGAACCTGTGTCCCCTGCATCGGCAGGCGGACTCTCAACCACTGTGCCACCAGGGAAGCCCTGTTGTAGACTTTTTAATGATGGCCATTCTGACCAGTGTGAGGTGATAGCTCATTGTATTTTTTTTTAATATTTATTTATTTAATTTATTTATTTGGCTGCACTGGGTCTTAGTTGCAGAATGAGGGATCTTCATTGTTGTGTGGGGATCTTCGTTGCAGCGTGTGGGATCTTTTAGTTGCAGCATACAGGATCTTTAGTTGCAGCATGCGGGATCTTTAATTGCAGCATGTGAGATCTTTTAGTTGTGGCATGCGGAACCTTTAGTTGTGGCATGCAGAATCTTTAGTTGCAGCATGTGGGATCTTTAGTTGCAGCATGTGAAATCTTGGTTGCAGCATGTGGGATCTAGTTCCCTGACCAGGGATCAAACCTGGGCCCCTTTCATTGGGAACATGGAGTCTTAGCCACTGGACCACCAAGGAAGTCCCCCTCATTGCAGTTTTGATTTGCATTTCTCTAATAGTTGGTGATATTGAGCATCTTTTCATGTGCTTTTTGGCCATCTGTATGTCTTCTTTGAAGAAATGCCTATTTAGGTCTTCTGCCCACTTTTTGATTAGGTTGTTTGTTTGTTTTTATATTAAGCTGTATGAGCTGTTTGTATATTTTGGAAAGTAATCCTTTGCTGGTTGCATCATTGCAAATATGTTCTACCATTCTGTAGGTTGTCATTTTATTTTGTTTATGATTTCCTTTGCTATGCAAAAGCTTTTAAGTTTAATTAAGTCCCATTTGTTTATCAAAAATATCAAATTTTATTTGGTATTTAAGCCTTCTCAAGAAGATACTGGAAGATGTGTTCCTCCAATAAAAGAGAGTGAACTAAAAAAGAGAAAGATAGAAAACAAGGGATATAATATAGGAAAGACAAGGCCCATGAAGGAAAATCCCAGGATCACAGCTGTGCTACAGAGCTAGAGAGCAAGGGGTCTAAGACTGGAGCAGGTGAAAGGTATCAGGAGAGATTTACTCAAGAAGATGAATCTGATAGAACCCCAACAGGCCTGAAAGTTTAGAGATGATATTCCCACAACTGGGGGAGAGTTTGGTCTAAGATAGAGATAAAATCATAGAAAACTAAAAGAATAAAAACAATAAAACCAGATTTCAGGGAGAACAAAATGTTGTTCAAGAAAAGGAAAGTGATCGTGGTACACTACTTAGCTCATCCATGAGCAATAATAAGCAACAGTCAGGCTTCCCTGGTGGCACAGTGGTTGAGAGTCCTCCTGCCGATGCAGGGGACGCGGGATCGTGCCCTGGTCTGGGAGGATCCCACATGCCGTGGAGCAGCTGGGCCCGTGGGCCGTGGCACTGGGCCTGCACGTCCGGAGCCTGTGCTCCGCAACGGGAGAGGCCACAACAGTGAGAGGCCTGCGTACCGCAAAAAAAAAATAAAAAAATAAGCAACAGTCATGTTGGGAGGTGGGGAGGACCAGAAGTGGACTAAGTATGGTCAAGGCAAGTAGCTGAAAAGCATTAAATCTTCATCCTCCAGAGTGTTAAGTCAAAACATAATGCTAAAAATATTTTCCACTTAAATATCTCTTTCCCTTGACTTTGTAAGTGCTCATACTTTCTCTGTGTTCCAACAGCTGCAGCACAATGTTGAGTATATAATAGATGCTAACGAAAACATTTTACGATAAATCATTAGCTAGTTGTTTATTTAAAGAGGAATTATATACTGACAGGCAAAATGAAAATGTTTGACCTTAACTTTATGTAAAAGTTTCCTCAGAAGTAGTTATGGATTGAAGAAAATATTTTGAAGGTACATGTTAAAATTTAGAAATACCTTTTGCAATTCTGCTTATGGTATTCTCTTCACAGAAGAATTATAATACATAAGAAAACATAAGCTTTAAATATAACTAAAAGATATCATCTGACCATGTTTTCTGGTGGATGGTCAAGTAAAATAAAGAGAAATAAGTCAGTATGAAAGCTATTGAAAATCTCACTGTTCTTTCTATTTATGAGCATTATCAAACACATTTGCATCTTCAAACTTTCCCTATGTGCAAGCCCAGAATCCAACACTTTAATCATCAGGACCATGGTAAGACTATAGGAGCACAGCCCACACACTAGAATTCTGAGTGCAATGGCTATCTGAGTTATTCCTGTTTTTCTATCATTAAATCCTTTGGAAATCCTTAGCTGTTACCTCTCACTGCCTTAGATTTCTAACTTCTTTCCCTTATAAGTGAAAAGTCTTGGAGACCTTCAAGATAGCAGAGGAGTAAGACGTGGAGATCACCTTCCTGCCCACAAATACATCAAAAGTACATCTACATGTGGAACAGCTCCTACAGAACACCTACTGAATGCTGGCAGAAAACCTCAGACTTCCAAAAAGGCAAGAAAATCCCCACATACCTGGGTAGGGCAAAAGAAAAAAGAAACAGACAAAAGAATAGGGATGGGACCTGCACCTCTAGGAGGGAGCTGTGAAGAAGGAAAAGTTTCCACACACTAGGAAGCCCCTTCACTGGCGGGGACTGGGGGCGGGGGGCGGTGAATGGGGGGGGAAGCTTCAGAGCCAGGGAGGAGAGCACAGCAACAGGGGTGCAGAGGGCAAAACGGAGAGGTTCCCGCACAAAGGATTGGTACTGACCAGCACTCACCAACCTGAGACACTTATGTGCTCACCCGCCAGGGCGGGTGGGGGCTGGGAGCTGAGGCTCGGGCTTCAGGAGTCAGACTGCAGGGAGAGGACTGGGGATGGCTGCGTGAACACAGCCTGAAGGGGGCTAGTGCACCACAGCTAGCCAGGAGGGAGTCCAAGAAAAAGTCTGGACCTGCCTAAGAGGCAAGAGAACATTGTTTCCGGGTGTGTGAGGAGAAGGGATTCCTGCTCTGTGTGCCTACAGAAGGCAGAGCACCACCTAAGCGAACTCCAGAGACAGGCATGAGCTGTGGCTGTCAGCTCAGACCACAGAGACTGTCATGAAACGCTAACACTGCCGCCACTGCCACCAAGAATCCTGTGTGCAAGCACAGGTCACACCCCCACCAGGAGCCTGTGCAGCCCACCACTACCAGGGTCCTGATATTCAGGGATAACTTCCCTGGGAGAACACACGGCACGCCTCAGGCTGTTGCAATGTCACATCGGCCTCTGCCACCTCAGGCTCGCCCTGCATTCGAATTATGACTACCGTACCCTTGCCTCTCCCTGGCCTGAGTGAGCAAGAGAGCCCTAAACAGCTGATCCTTTAACCCCCTCCTGTCTAGGCAGGGAACAGATGCCTGAGGGTGGCCTACATGCAGAGGCGGGGCCAAATCCAAAGCTGAACCCCAGGAGCTGTGCAAACAAAGAAGAGAAAGGGAAATCTCTCCCAGGAGCCTCAGGAGCAGTGGATTAAATCCCCACAATCAACTTGATGTACCCTGCATCTGTGGAATACCTGAATAGACAATAAATGTTCCCAAAACTGAGGCGGTGGACTTTGGGAGCAACTGTGGACTTGGGGTTTCTTTTCTGCATCAATTTGTTTCTGGTTTTTATGTTTATCTTAGTTTAGTTTTTAGTGCTTGTTATCAATGGTAGATTTGTTCATTAGTTTGGTTGCTCTCTTCTTTTTTTAATTTTTTTTAAATTTTTTTTTCCTTTTTTCTCGTTTTGTCAGTGTGTATGTGTATGATCCTTTGTGTGATTTTGTCTGTTTAGGTTTGTTTTTACCATTTGTCCTAGGGTTCTGACTGTTGGTTTTTTGGGGGGTTGTTTTTTTTTTCCTTTTTATGAGTGTGTGTGTGTATGTTTGGGTGATTGTGTCTGATTACTTTTACTTTTACCATTTGGTTTCAGATTCTATCTGTTCGTTTTTCTGGGGGTTTTTTTGCTTTTCCTTTTTTTTCTTCCTTTTCTTCCAAGCTGTGCAGTTGGCAGGGTCTTGATGCTCCGGCCGGGTGTCAGGTCTGAGCCTCCGAGGTGGGAGAGCCAAGTCCAGGACACTGGGCCACCAGAGACCTCCCAGGCCCACATAATATCAATTGGCAAGAGCTCTCCCAGAGATCTCCATCTCAACACTAAGACCCAGCTCCACCCAACAGCCAGCAAGCTCCAGTCCTCGACGCCCCATACCAAACGATTAACAAGACAGGAGCACAAACCCACCCATTAGCAGAGAGGCTGCCTAAAGTCATACTAAGTTCACAGACAACCCAAAACACACTACTGGATGCGGCCCTGCCCACCAGAAAGACAAGATCCAGCCCTACCTACCCGAAGACAGTCACCAGTTCCCTCCACCAGGAAGCCTACACAATCCACTGAACCAACCTCACCCACTGGGGGCAGACACCAAAAACAACAGGAAATATGAACGTGCAGCCTGCGAAGAGGAGACCCCAAACACACTAAGTTAAGCAAAATGAGAAGACAGAGAAATACACAGCAGATGAAGGAGCAAGGTAAAAACCCACCAGACCAAACAAATGAAGAGGAAATAGGCAGTCTACTGAAAAAGAATTCAGAGTAATGATAGTAAAGATGACACAAAATCTTGGAAACAGAATGGAGAAAATACAAGAAACATTTAATAAGGACTTAGAAGAACTAAAGAGCAAACAAACAGTGATGAACAACACAGTAAATGAAATTAAAAATTCTCTACAAGGAATCCATAGCAAAATAACTGAGGTAGAAGAACAGATAAATGACCTGGAAGATAAAATAGTGGAAATCACTGCCACAGAGCAGAATAAAGAAAAAAAGAATGAAAAGAATTGAGGACACTCTCAGACACCTCTGGGACAACATTAAACGCACAAACATTTTAATAATAGTGGTCCCAGAAGAAGAAGAGAAAAAGAAAGGGTCTGAGAAAATATTTGAAGAGATTATACTTGAAAACTTCCTTAACATGGGAAAGGAAATAGTCGATCAAGTCCAGGAAGCACAGAGTCCCATACAGATAAATCCAAGGAGAAACACGCCAAGACACATATTAATCAAACTATGAAAAATTAAATACAAATAAAAAATATTAAAAGAAGGAAGGGAAAAGGAACAAATAACATACAATGGAATCCCCATAAAGTTAACAGCTGATCTTTCAGCAGAAACTCTGCAAGCCAGAAGGGAGTGGCAGGGCATATTTAAAGTGATGAAAGGTAAAAACCTACAACAATGATTACTCTCCCAAGCAAGGATCTCATTCAGATCTGATGGAGAAATTAAAACCTTTATAGACAAGCAAAAGTTAAGAGAATTCAACACCACCAAACCAGCTTTACAGCAAATGTTAAAAGAACTTCTCTAGGCAAGAAACACAAGAGAAGGAAAAGACCTACAAAAACAAACCGAAAACAATTAGGAAAATGGTGATAGGAACATACATATTGATAATTACCTTAAATGTAAATGGATTAAATGTTCCAACCAAAAGACATAGACTGGCTGATTGGATACAAAAACAATATCCATATATATGCTGTCTACAAGAGACTCACTTCAGACCTAGGAAAACATAGACTGAAAGTGAAGGGATGGAAAAAGATATTCCATGTAATGCAAATCAAAAGAAAGCTGGTGTAGCAATTCTTATATCAGACAAAATAGACTTTAAAATAAAGACTATTACAACAGACAAAGAAGGACATTACATAATGATCAAGGGATGAATCCAAGAAGAACATATAACATTTGTAAATATGTATGCACCCAACATAGGAGCACCTCAATACATAAGGCAAATGTTAACAGTCATAAAAGGGGAAACTGACAGTAATACAATAATAGTAGGAGACTTTAACACCCCACTTTCACCAATGGACAAAGTATCCAAAATGAAAATAAAAAAGGAAACACAAGCTTTAAATGACACATTAGATTAGATGGACTTAATTGATATTTATATGACATTGAATCCAAAAACAACGGAATACACATTCTTCTCAAATACTCACGGATCATTCCCCAAATAGATCATATCTTGGGTCACAAATCAAGCCTTGGTAAAGTTAAGAATATTGAAATCACATCAAGTATCTTTTCTGACCACAACCCTATGAGACTACCTATCAATTACAGGAAAAAAAACTGTTAGAAATACAAACACATGGAGGCTGAACAATACACTACTAAATAACCAAGAGATCACTGAAGAAATCAAAGAGGAAATCAAAAAATACCTAGAAACAAATGACAATGAAAACACGATGACCCAAAACCTATGGGATGCAGCAAAAGCAGTTCTAAGAGGGAAGTTTACAGCAATACAATCTTAGCTCAAGAAACAAGAAACATCTCAAATAAATAACCTAACCTTACCCCTAAAGCAATTAGAGAAGAAGAACAAAAAAAAAGTTAGCAGAAGGAAAGGAATCATAAAGATCAGATCAGAAATAAATGAAAAAGAAATGACCGAAACTATCTCAAAGATCAATAAAACTAAAAGCTGGTTCTTTGAGAAGATAAACAAAACTGATAAACCATTAGCCAGACTCATCAAGAAAAAAAGAGAGAAGACTCAAATCAACAGAATTAGAAATGAAAAAGGAGAAGCAACAACTGATACTGCAGAAATACAAAGGATCATGAGATATTACTAGAAGCAGCTCTATGCCAATAAAATGGACAACCTGGAAGAAATGGACACATTCTTAGAAAAGCACAACCTTCTGAACAGAACCAGGAAGAAATAGAAAATATAAAGAGTCCAATCACAAGCACTGAAATTGAGACTGTCATTAAAAATCTTCCAACAAACAAAAGCCCAGGACCAGATGGCTTCAGAGGCGAATTCTATCAAACATTTAGAGAAGAGCTAACACCTATCCTTCTAAAACTCTTAAAAAATATAGCAGAGGGAGGAACATTCCCAAACTCATTCGACGAGGTCACCATCACCCTGATACCAAAACCACACAAAGATGTCAAAAAGAAAAAAAACTACAGGCGAATATCACTGATGAACATAGATGCAAAAATCCTGAACAAAATACTAGCAAACAGAATCCAACAGTACATTAAAAGGATCATACACCATGATTAAGTGGGGTTTATCCCACAAATGCAAAGATCTTCAATATACTCAAATCAATCAATGTGATACACCATATTAACAAACTGAAGGATAAAACCATATGATAATCTCAGTAGATGCAGAAAAAGCTTTCAAGAAAATTCAACACCCATTTATGATAAAAACCCTCCAGAAAGCAGGCATAGAGGGAACTACCTCAACATAATAAAGGCCATATATGACAAAGCCACAGCCAGCATTATTCTCAGTGGTCAAAAACTGAAACCATTTCCCCTAAGATCAGGAACAAGACAAGGTTGCCCACTCGCAGCACTATTATTCAACATAGTTTTGGAAGTTTTAGCCACGGCAACAAGAGAAGAAAAAGAAATAAAAGGAATCCAAATCAGAAAAGAAGTAAAATTGTAACTGTTTGCAGATAACATGATACTATATACAGAAAATCCTAAAGATGCTACCAGAAAACGTCTATGGCTAATCAATGAATTTGGTAAAGTAGCAGGATACAAAATTAATGCACAGAAATCTCTTGCATTCCTATACACTAATGACGAAAAATATGAAAGAGAAATAAAGGAAACACTCCCATTTACCACTGCAACAAGAAGAATAAAATACCTAAGAATAAACCTACTTAGGGAGACAAAGGACCTATATGCCAAAAACTATAAGACCCTGACAAAAAAAATTAAAGATTATACAAACAGATGGAGAGATATATCATGTTCTTGGATTAGAAAAACCAACATTGTGAAAATGACTATACTACCCAAAGCAATCTACAGATTCAATGCAAGCCCTATCAAACTACCAATGGCATTTTTCACAGAACTAGAACAAAAAATTTCACAATTTGCATGGAAACACAGAAGACCCCAAATATCCAAAGCGATCTTGAGAAAGAAAAATGGAGCTGGAGGAATCAGGCTCCCTGACTTCAGACTATACTACAAAGCTACAGTAATCAAGACAGTATGAGGCTGGCAAAAAGAAATATAGATCAATGGAACAGGATAGAAAGCCCAGAGATAAACCAGCACACATATGGTCACCTTATCTTTGATAAAGGAGGCAAGAATATACTATGGAGAAAAGACAGCCTCTTCAATAAATGGTGCTGGGAAAACTGGACAGCTACATGTAAAAGAATGAAATTAGAACACTTCCTAACACCATACACAAAAATAAACTCAAAATGGATTAAAGACCTAAATGTAAGGGCAGACACTATAAAACTCTTAGAGGAAAACATAGGCAGAATACTCTATGACATAAATCACAGCAAGATCCTTTTTGACCCACCACCTAGAGAAATGGAAATAAAAATTAACAAATGGGACCTAATGAAACTTAAAAGCTTTTGCACAGCAAAGGAAACCTAAACAAGACAAAAAGACAGCCCTCAGAATGGCAGAAAATATTTGCAAATGAAGCAACTGACAAAGGATTAATCTCCAAAATATACAAGCAGCTCATGCAGCTCAATATCAAAAACAAAAACAACAACCCAATCCAAAAATGGGCAGAAGAACTAAATAGACATTTCTCCAAAGAAGACATACAGATTGCCAACAAACACATGAAAGCATGCTCAACATCACTAATCATTAGAGAAATGCAAATCAAAACTACAATGAGGTATCCCCTCACATCGGTCCGAATGGCCATCATCAAATAATCTACAAACAATAAATGCCAGAGAGGGTGTGGAGAAAACGAAACGCTCTTGCAATGTTGGTGGGAATGTAAGTTGATATAGCCACTATGGAGAACTGTATGGAGGTTCCTTAAAAAACTAAAAATAGAACTACCATATGACCCAGCAATCCCACTACTGGGCACATACCCTGAGAAAACCATAATTCAAAAAGAGACATGTACCACAATGTTCACTGCAGCACTGTTTACAATAGCCAGGACATGGAAACAACCTACGTGTCCATCGACAGATGAATGGATAAAGAAGATGTGGCACACATATACAATGGAATATTACTCAGCCATAAAAAGAAACAAAATTGAGTTATTTGTAGTGAGGTAGATGGACCTAGAGTCTGTCATACAGAGTGAAGAAGTAAGTCAGAAAGAGAGAAACAGATACCGTATGCTAACACATATATTTGGAATCTAAAAAACAAAAGAAAATGGTTCTGAAGGACCTAGGGACAGGACAGGAATAAAGACGCAGACATAGAGAGTGAACTTGAGGACACAGGGAAGGGGAAGGGGAAGCTGGGACAAAGTGAGAGAGTAGCACTGACATATATACACTACCAAATGTAAAATAGCTGGTGGGAAGCAGCTGCATAGCACAGGGAGATCAGCTCGGTGCTTTGTGACCACCTAGAGGGGTGGGATAGGGAGCATGGGTGGGAGGCACAAGAGAGAGGGGATATGGGGATATATGTATACACATAGCTGATTCACTTTGTTATACAGCAGAAACTAACATAACATTGTAAAGCAATTATATTCCAATAAAGATGTTAAAAAGAAAAGTTTGAGAGAAAGATAAGGTATAAGCCTAATCAAAGGAAGACTGATTACTTTTTTGACATTCTGTAAAAAGAGCAATAGCATTTTAAGCAGCTAGAAAGCTAGAAAGCTTTCTTTATTTATTCATTTTTTAAATAAACCTGTAATTGGATCATTTGGTTTTAACAACTCCTTTGATTTAGAAAGTCAGATTGGTATTTAGAAATTCATGTCAAAGAGAAATTTATTAAGAATCATGGTTAACAAAATTCAAAAAGAGTCATGTACCAAAATGTTCGTTGCAGCTCTATTTACAATAGCCCGGAGATGGAAACAACCTAAGTGCCCATCATCGGATGAATGGATAAAGAAGATGTGGCACATATATACAATGGAATATTACTCAGCCATAAAAAGAAACGAAATTGAGCTATTTGTAATGAGGTGGATAGACCTAGAGTCTGCCATACAGAGTGAAGTAAGTCAGAAAGAAAAAGATAAATACCGTATGCTAACACATATATATGGAATTTAAGAAGAAAAAAAAATGTCATGAAGAACCTAGGGGTAAGACAGGAATAAAGACACAGACCTACTGGAGAACGGACTTAAGGATATGGGGAGGGGGAAGGGTTAGCTGTGACAGGGCGAGAAAGAGTCATGGACATGTACACACTACCAAACTTAAGGTAGATAGCTAGTGGGAAGCAGCCGCATGGCACAAGGATATCGGCTCGGTGCTTTGTGACCGCCTGGAGGGGTGGGATAGGGAGGGTGGGAGGGAGGGAGACGCAAGAGGGAAGAGATATGGGAACATATGTATATGTATAACTGATTCACTTTGTTATAAAGCAGAAACAAACACACCATTGTAAAGCAATTATACCCCAATAAAGATGTTAAAAAAAAAAAAAGAATCATGGTTAAAATCTGCAATTGGCCAATATGAGAAAATTCTTCTATTATTTTTCTTTTGCAGAACATTTTTAATATTATTTGACACTAAGATATTGTGACTTGGGATTTGAACCATTTTTTAAAGATAGTAAAAGCTGCCACAAAACAGAAAAATTCTCCCAATATATTATTCCATATAACATTGGGAAACCATAACAACTTCTGAAGAAGCAAAGAATTTACATATTATTCCCTAGAAAAATATCTCTAACTGAACAATAATAGAGAGCAGTTTTATTTGAAAATTCATGACATTTTAAAAGACAAATCAAAAAAATGTTAAAAGTATAATCCTTTATAGAGTTTTAAAGCTATATATACATATTCACGCATGTGTACATTTACATGATTTTGAATGGTACTACTATGCTCATAAAAATGCTGTACTCTCTTTCAGGGAGATTTAGATACAAAGTTTTACACTGAATCACTGGGGATTTATGCCAAGGCTAAAACAACATACAAAAGCAAAATTCCAGGAGGAGTTGTTTTTAAGCAAGAGGAATTGAAAGGCAATAAATTGTTTATCTATCAGGAAGTTAAACATATAATTGTCTAATGTGAAGTCAGAAAACTAAAGTTGCTTTTCATTTACCTATACCTATGCACACATTATTAAGGCAGTTGGTATATTAGATCTACTTGGTGGCCCTTCCTGCCAACTCTCTGCCAGATAGAAAGGTAATGACCTGCTTGAACTATAGGCATTCCATCTAAAATAAGGGAAGCAATACATTTTCAAAGTCTAAGACTTTGCAGAGATCATAGAAGAAAAGGACTCCACATTTCATGCCATTGTTCCACCACAGTTGATGTACAGTTTAAAGAACAATCTAATTCAGAGGATCTTTGTGATTCTTTTATTTATCATTGCTTGAGAATTACTAGACTACTCATACATGCTCTGGTCTGATCAGTAATTTGCTGGCTATTCTCTTCTATCATAAATTCTGGGGTGTTCATTTGGTCTTTAATAGCAGTGTGTCAAGAAGTAAGACTCACCTTCCAGCTCCATCAGTATATCCACAGACACTTTGTCTTCAAGCCAAAATGGAGTAAAAAAAGGATGGATTTAGCACCACAATCACCCCCTGTGTTAAAAACAACTAGAAAATCAGACAAAATATAGGAAACAATGGCTTACAGACATAAGAGAAGAGACCTGAGAGCTAGAAAACACACAGTGGAACCTCAACATTCACCAGATCACTTCCTGGGGGCAGTTTTAAGGCAACAACACAGAGTCAAGCAGTCTTCCTGCATTGAAGAAGCAGAGATCAGAATGCAGGTAAACCAAGAAAGTTAGAATTTGTGGAACATAGCACTACAGAGAAAGTAGCTGCACAAAGAAAGAACTCCAGAGATCTGCCGTGGGATCCACTTGAGACTTTGGCTACTTATCAGTGCATGCATGAGAGGAAATGGTCCAAGGCTAGAGAAAGAACCACAAGAAAGGAGGAGTCAGAAAAACCACTGTGAGTCACAGAGGACTAGAAATAGTTTGTCTCCCCTCAAGCCAAACTGGAATACACACACACACACACACACACACACACACACACACACACACACATATACACAGAGCATCAAGTAGAATCCTCAGAAGGGTATTGTATGTCAAGACACAATGTAATCAAATTGCTGAAAACTAATGATAAAAAGAAAATCTTAAATTTATCCAGTAAAAACAAGATACACTGACACATCACCTACAGGGCAATAAAAAAAAGAATAACAGCAGACTCTTCATCAGAAACTATGGAAGCCAAATGTATTAGAAGAAAAAACAAAATACTGTATACCTACAGCTCTTTCCCAAGGGAAAATACCTTTCAAAAACAATGACTAAATACACATTTCTGGATGAACAAAACTAAGAGACTTCATCACCAGTAGAGCAGCACTCCAAAAATATTAGAGGAAGTTTCCTAGGCAGCCCTAAAATAACACAAGATAAAAAGTGAAATCTTCACAAAAGATAGAAAAAAGCCAGAAATGATAAATATGTGGAGGAATGTAAAAGATAAATTTCTCACTTTTATACTATCTTCACAATATAATTGACTGTTTAAAGAACAATTGATAACATTATAGTTTGGGATTTACAGCATTTGTGGATGTAAAATATATGACAATGCTAGCACAAAGGATAAAGAGATGGAAGTATACTGTTGTAAGGTTTTTATATTACATGTGAAAAGGTACAATATCATTTGAAGGCAGACTGTGATAAGTTGAATGTACATATTGTCAACCCAAGAGAAACTAATAAAAAACAAAAGAAGGAGGTACAATCCAACAATGTAAATAAAATGTAACCATAAAAAATAGTCAATTAATCTCAATAAAAGGAAGGGCAACAGGAAAAAGGAACAAAGAACAGGTGGGAAAAATAGAAAGCAAACAGCAAGAAGGTAGATTTAAATCCAACCATATGAATAATGACATTAAATATAAATAGTTTAAACATTCCAATTAAAAAGCAGAGATTGCCATATCGAACCCCTCCAAAAATGACTGCAAGCCTCATTAAATATAAAGGCATAGGTAGCTTAAAAGTAGAAGAATGGAAAAATATATAACATGCTAACACAAATCAAAAGAAAATTTGAGTGGCAATATTAATACGAGACAAAAAAATAGTTCAGAACAAGAAATATTACCATGAATAAAGAAGGACATTCCATAACGATAGAGAGGTTAACTCATCAAGAAGACATACCAGTCCTAAATGTTTACATACCTACTAACAATTTTAAACTACAAAATGTAAATCTGAAAGGAGACAAGCAAATCTTAGTTATACTTGGAGACTGACACCTCTCTTTCAGAAATTAATAGAATAAGGATTCAGAAAGTCTGAAGGACACAGAAAATTTGAACAAGGCTATCAACTAACTTGACCTAAATAACATTTATAAAACACTATAGTCAACAACAGCAGAATGCACAAACTTTCCAAGCACACACTGCTGCATATTCACCAAATCAGATCATATTCAGGACCATAAAATGTCTCAATAAATTTAGGAGAACTGAAAACAGTTAAAGTATGTTCTATGTCTACCAAAGAGTTAAACTAGAAATCATCAGGAGATATAGTATGGGAAATCCCCAAGTATTTGAAAATTAAACAACACACTTCTAAATAACTCATGAATAAAGAAGAAATAAGGAAAAATAGAAAAAATTTTAACTGAATAAAAATAAAAACATATCAAAGTTTAAGGAATGCAGCTGAAGCAGGGTTTAGAGGGGAAATTATAGCAAATGCTTATATTAGAAAACAAGAAAGTTCTCAAATCAATTATCTAAGCTTCTACCATAAGAAACTAGAAAAAGAATGAAAAACTAAACCCAAAGTAAGCAGGGGAAAGAAAATAATAAAGAGCAGAAATCAGTGGTATTGAAAACAGAAAACCTGTACAAAAACAATGAAACCAAAAACTATTACTAGGAGAAAAGTCAACGAAATTGATAAACCTCTAGTCAGACTAACGAGGAAAAGAAAAAAGACACTAAATACCAATACTTGGAATGAAAAAGGGACATAATTATATTCTCTAAGATATTAAAATGAAGATGCCTGCCCCTGAAAGTTTATAATCTAATTGGTAGGACAAGTTCTAAGTACATAAAACAAAGAACAATCTTATATCAGTAACAATAATAAACAATACCAATCAATCACTTATTATATACCAGGAAAAGTTCTAAGTACTCTATATATATTAAATCATTTAATCATCACAACCGTAACAGGTAGACACCAGTATTAACCCTACACTACAGATATGAACCTTAGGCACTTGCCCAACATAGATATGATGAAGGGAGATAAGATAATTTAGTACTTTAGAATAAGGAGGAGAAATCAGGATTGTGCTGGCCTTGGAAATTTCTCATGGAGGAGATAAGGCTTGAACTAGCTCTTGTAAGGTCTACACTGATGATTACTAAGTTTTTCACAACAGATGTCACAAACTAATATTATCAGAGATCTAGTACTTCAGCAGAGTAGTTTAAATCAATTTTTCAGCTCTTTCAACAAACATTTATTGAACACCTACTATGTTTCAGGCTTTGGGATCACAGAGACAGATAAAAGATGGATATCTATTGGGTATGTATATTCAATACATACCATACTGCTAGATGGCACTGGGGTGCAGTCCTCACCTTCAAAAAGCTTGTAATCTAGTTAGCTGTGTGTGTGTGTGTGTGTGTGTGTGTGTGTGTATGCACATGTGCATGTGTAAACCAATCAGAAAGCAACTGAGCCTAGGTTATAATCATGAGCTAACCTTAGTAATATTATATGAGTTCAGGAAAGCAGATTAGTATGAATTACCCAGAAATAACTCCTTAAAGGAGACGCCTTGGAGCTGAATACTGAAAAGGAGGGAGAAGGGGCATACCAGCAGGTATTAACAGGATGACAAAGACTCAGGTAGGAATAAGTATAGTTTGCTTAGCTAACCATAGGTAATGCTAGAAGATAGCTGAAGACAAAACTGACCATGTAAAGGGGGCAAGAGGGATACAAATTGGTACATGAAAATTAACTTAAATCCCAAATTTTCGTTGAGAATATAGGCTTTGTAAATTTCATCCCCAAATCCTAACTAAACCCTTCTGTTTTACTTAGGCAGGAGAAAGGGCATAAATACAGGAGGAAATTCCCAAAACAATGGATAAAAAGGTTTCAATGATCATCTGATATGCATGTAATTTCCTTGGAACTCAGAAATATCAATACAAATTAAAATAGAGAAAAGCTTACCTGATCTAAGCTTTTATAGATTTTTTTAAAGACAAAAGCTTCTTTAAGCAATTAACAAACATGCATCACTGATGCCACCAACATCATCAAACCGTAAAGAAAACGGGAACCTTATGCCAAAGCGTAAGCTAATCATTGATACTCCCGTGGGCTGGTGAAGAGCCTACTCTACTCAAATGACAGGCCACTGGGCTTTCAGCATGTCCAGGAGATATTCCCATTGCAATTTGTCAGCAGATTAGCAAATGTTCTTAGTGACAGGAACACACAGCCCAGGAACCCTCATTGGTGGCTCAAATCACCTCAGTGCAATGTCGCTCTCCTCTCCTGTTAATACCTCTCCAATTAAACAGCTTTGTCATCTCTGTATCTAAATTTAGACATAGGTATCAAGTTTGGATGCCCGATGAGACTAAGTACTTTGCAGAAGTGTGAAGTAACCAGTCTTAAAATGGAAGAAAATAAAAGGAAGGAAAACACTAGAGGTGGATCCGACCCGATCCCTGCCCTATTTAAGTTTCATAAGATCACAGCTGAAGGAACATTCTACCGTAAATTGAAGGGCTCTGTATTAACAGCAGGAAACCAAAGCTCATCTCACAGCTCTTCCCCCGCTAATTCAGCATCCCACCACAAATTCGAAAATCCTCACATTGCCATATATTGCCACCTAGTGTCCATAGGCTAATGTTAACATTAGCTGAGCCAAAAGGTGCCATTTTTCTGCAGTTACCCTCCAAGGGCTTCCTGTTAGACTTGGCAGTTCAGTACATCAGGATTCCTAGGGTTATTCCTCATTCTACTTCAGGGCATACCCATGAAAGTGTAATTCTGGATTTATTTTATTTTGTTAACCCCCATTTTGTGTATTATCCTCAAGTACTTTGAAATTGCAAATTGTTCCCCAGGATAACTTTTTCTCAACACTTAGCATATACCTCACTCCCACCATTCCTTCTCCTTACTCTTGTCCGTTATTAGGATGTGGACTCTCTATGTATAGTCTATACACTTTAATAGCATAATTTGCTGCATGAAATATAATTGGGAAGAGAGGGCTGTGCCAGAAATGCATCAGAATTTTTTATACACCAACATTTGAGTGGCTTTCATTTTGGAGATTCACGCTTTCCCTCCTTCTAGTCCCACAACCACACAGTGGGAGAGAGAAAGACATGTTAATGAATAATCAAAAATCAAAAGAATAACAGACTATAACATAAATGAAAAATAATTCCAAGGATTAATTAAGTGGCCCTATTTCCCTCCAAGCAGTCTTTAGTGTATAAGCCCAAGCAAGCCATTTCCAGACAGGAAGTATAAACATTTTTGAAGATGTGAGCTTTCAGTTAGCAATAACTCTCCAAAAGCATTTTTAGACCTACATTTTTTGAGCCAGACTTTTTCCATACAAGGTAGAATAGAAGATTTGATCAATTAGATGACCTTTGGGTACAGAAATAGAAACATGGAACAGCTTCCTTAGTTTGCCTTTGAGTTAGATTTGCCAGATTGCCATGCAATATCTAACCCATACTTACACTAAAAAATTATGCATTGTTTATCTGAAACTCAAATGTAACTGAGTATCCTACATTTTATCAGTCAAACTTACATGCGGAACAAAAGATGTAGTTGGGGAAAATAACCAGGCTCTTAGCAGAACCAGAGTCATTTTTATGGAAAGGGTACTTTGGTGAGGTTTCAAAGACCAATATCAAAGCAAAGGTCCAACACTATAAGCATTCAAATAATACTTTGCATTTATTTAACACTTCAAAATTATTTCACATTTATTATCTGGGTCCTCCTCATGATACCCCTTATGTGGACATTTTTTATGCCTGTTTCAAGGCTCACAGACGTTAAGAAATTGTCGTGGTGATCCACATGGAGCTTTACAGAAAAGCCAGAACTTGAATCCAAGTCCCCCAGCATGTTGCAGTGTCTACAGATAAAGACAATGTTTACAGGGACAGCACACAAGGCTTCAATCCCTGAGCTGCAGATGAAAATTAAATATCTGGCAAACCCAGTATAAAACTAACATTGTGATATAAGGCCAGGAAAAGATATTCTAAGAGTCATTGAGTGCCTTGTATACTTTGACTGTGGAATCCAGTTTGGTTTTTTAAACCACAAAACATTCACTTTATTTCCCCAAGTACACTGAGACATTATTCCTTAGAATAGGTTTATTTACATGTACCCCAAATTTCTAAATCTCCAATCACTCTTTGTAAGCTGTTCGTATGTCCTAAAGATCTTTAATAAAATCACAGGAAAATCCAACTCTGTTTAAATTAGAGTTCATTTTCCCTAGATCTTTACATTGCAAATTTAGAGAATGTTCTTGTAATAATTCTTTTGGCTGCTAACGATGTCATTTTCAAATTGTACAGTAGTGACATCTACTGTTCATAGTGTATATTGCACTCCTCCCCAGGACAGTTTTTATCTTTTACTTGGGGTCCTCGAACTCTAGTGTTCATAAAAATTCCCTGAAAGGTTTCTTAAAATGCAGCTTCCTTAGCCCGTTACATATTCTTTTTTTTTTTTTTTTTTTGGCTGTGTTGGGTCTTCGTTTCTGTGCGAGCGCTTTCTCCAGTTGCGGCGAGCAGGGGCCACTCTTCATTGCGGTGCGCAGGCCTCTCAGTGTCGTGGCCTCTCTTGTTGCGGAGCACAGGCTCCAGACATGCAGGCTCAGTAGTTGTGGCTCACGGGCCCAGTTGCTCCGTGGCATGTGGGATCTTCCCAGACCAGGCCTCGAACCCGTGTCCCCTGCATTGGCAGGCAGATTCTCAACCACTGCACCACCAGGGAAGCACCCCTTACATATTCTGATTCTATATATATGGGGCGATTTGCATTATGCAAGGCCCAATGCTACCATCTCTCTTCCACTTCCTAGTCAATCTCATTCAAGAGAATTTAATTGTACATATGAATCACTATGGATTTTTTTAAAATACAGATTCTGGGGCAGTAGTTTTGGATTGGAGCCAGAGATTTTGCATTTTTAACATGCTCCCAGGTAGCTTTATACCCTCCTTTCAAGTCTAAGTATTTCCACTTCTTTATGGAGCCAGATCACCACAGCCTGAATCCTAAGTTTACCAAATATGACTTATAGATGCTTCTCACTCAGTGGTTAATCAGTTTTTGCTTAAATCTTCTCCTCATCCTTGTTCTCTGCTCTGTCTACATGCTTTGAGTTCTAAAATACAGGCATAATCATGGGCTTCCCTGGTGGCACACTGGTTGAGAATCTGCCTGCCAATGCAGGAGACACGGGTTACAAGCCCTGGTCTGGGAAGATCCCACATGCCGCGGAGCAATTAGGTCCATGAGCCGTGGCTGCTGAGCCTGCGCATCTGGAGCCTGTGCTCTGCAACAAGAGAGGCCACGATAGTAAGAGGCCCGTGCACTGCGATGAAGAGTGGCCCCCGCTTGCCACAACTAGAGAAAGTCCTCGCACAGAAACGAAGACCCAGCACAGCCAAAAATAAATATAAATAAATAAAAAAATTTTTTAAAAAAAGAAGGGCCCCTTGGACTAAGCAATGAAATGTCCCCTACACCCTTACCCCTTAAAAAAAAATTAAAAAATAAATAAATAAAATAAAATACATGCATAATCACCTCAAGGTAAAGAAGCTCAAAACAAAGCAGGCCAACATCCTGAGGGGAGTCCCACCTAAACCCATGCCTGTTCCTTTCTAGACCAAACAATGTCCCAGTACCAAAGAGATAGGAAGGTCGTGGCAGTATTATCACCTCTGATAAGCCTCGTGCATATATAAGGGAACCAAAGCTCCTTACCACATTACCACTTCCCTATGAGAATGGAGTTCAGAGGAGTTCAGTGATGATGACAATAATGCAGCTGATGAGGAGGAAGGCGATATCAGCTAACATTTATTGCATACTTGCCGAGTGCCACGCACTGCGTTAAATTCTTTACATGGATTACCTTCATATATCTATGAGGGAGGCAATATCATTGTCTTCATCGTAACAACAAGGAGAAAGAAAGAAGAGCAGATAGGCAACTGCTATATCTAATATCACAATTACAGTCCCGTGACACACTGTATGAATCACATTCAAACTAAAAACCAAAATATTAAATCACAGGCTCCTCCTCCTCCATTATGTCCTAGAGACAAATAACATTCACTCTGTAACATTTCTCTGTAACATCCACATATTGCTACCTAGCAATGGATGGCTAGAACATACAAGGGGTTTCCAGGAAAATCTTGAGTTTTTAGAAATGGCCAAAACATATACCTGCCTTAATGTATCAAACACTAAAGAGCTATCACAGCACTGATGCAGGCAACTTAAAAAGATGTGTTCTCAATGGCTGAGTTCTGTGACCAAGTCAAAGAATAAAAACCAAGTGTTCACACATCTTTTCTTTTCTCCATACCCTTTTTACTCATAACATTATCCCTTTTGACATGCTATTTTCTTACAACCAGGTAATAGTTCCATGCAACCTCTTTTTTAAAAAAATAACACAGAATATTGTCTCCAAACTTCTAATATGCTTTAGATATGCTTGGTTGAGCAGAAAATATTCCTTCTTGTCTCTTTTGGTTTTATAATCCTACTCTCTTTACAGAAAGAGCTAGCTGCAATACAATAGTCTTTCCAAGTTGAGCATTCAGTGATGACTATATATTCCTCGGTTTGCTTAAATATGCATCCTTTGTTATTGAGAATCGATGTTTTCCAGAATAAAAAGGAAACCATGTGTTTATCAGAGAGTATTAATGCAGGCAGCTGTGAGAGTGAGATGAGAATGAAAGCCCCAAAGATTACATATTGGCCTCTGAATAATCTCATAATCTGGTACTTTGATCAATCTTTATAGTTCTGTGAAGGCACTGCTTTGTCTATGAAGAATAAGAACAACCCAAGAGAGAGTGAAAGGAAGAAGGCGAATAGATAAGGGAAAATTTAATAACAGTTGAGAGGCACATACTCACCTCTCGCTCTTCTTCTCCTTTGTTTTATTGTCATGGAAGGAACAGAGATTTTGGAGCCAGACAAATCCAAGTCTGAATCTCACATTCATCACTGTATGTAGTTGTACAGCATCAAGCAGTTTACTCAGCCTCTCTGAGTCACAGTTTCTTCATTTATGCCATAGAGACACTACTGCTCCCCCAGCCCAGTTGTTGGGTGGATAAGTGCTATTGAAGGATGGAGCCTGGAAACAGAAGAAAAAGCAGCTGTTACTAATGGTACCTGGCTATTAATGGTCACCACTTCTTCATCTGTTCAACCTTCAATAAATACTATCGATCACCTCGCTGTGGCGGGAATACAGTGAAGTCCCAGGAATACAGTGAAAAAACAGGTGAAATCTCTTCCCTTAAGAGGCTGTGTTTCATCCTTCGAATCCACAGTTATCAAAATTTCATCCTCCCACCCCCACTCCACCGAAACTCCTCTGGCAAAGTCACCATTGCCCTAGTTATCAAATACAATGGATTGGTTTTGGTCCTCAATAACACCTTTTTGTAGCATCCAGTAAAACTGAGCAGTTATCTTCTTCATGCCTAGAATACTATCTCCTGATTTCCTTTTACCCTCTGACTGAAATTTCTCAGTCTCCATTGCTAGTTTTTTCTTCTTCTGTTACCTCTTTAATTAATATTTCCTACTCTTCTGACTTTTGCTCTTTTTTCTTTTATACTCTACACTAGTAGTTCTTGATCTTTTCAGAGTCAGGAACTCCTTTAAGAATCTGAAGAAGCTATGTGCACTCTCCCTAGGGAGGGAAGAATGGATCTGCTTACAGATACACAACAATTTGCATACATTTTCAGGAGTCTCACAGACCTTCCTCCCTAAAAGCCCACTGTTGAGTTCCAGGTTAAGGGGTTCCTATGGCTTTAACTGTTACTCATATGTCAATGACCTCAAATCTCTGTCTCCAGCATAAATCACTTTCCTGAGCAACAGGCCTGCTTTCAAATGCCCCTCAGGCATCTTAAAATTCAAACATCCCAAATCAAATTCATTATCTTTCCCCTAAAACCTGTTTTACTCCTAGGAGACAACACCTATGGGAAAGAAAACACTATTCTTAAACCTAACAGACATAGATTTAAATCCAGCCCTGGAAGCTTCATAAATATACATAAGCTATGTGCTTTAATTTCTTCATATTAACATGAGGATAATAATACATCCAGTTTCTGGATTGTTATGAGAATTAAAATAAATAATGGGAAAATCCCTATACAGGTGCCATCACATAGCGTACATTCCACAAATTAATATTACTGGATTCCAAATCTCAGAAAAAGCAACTCCATTCACCAAGTATTCTAAGTCAAAAATTTAGGAGTTATCTTCAACTCGTCCTTTTCCTCATCTGCAACCAATGGATAGCTATGCAGTATCAATTCCTCAACTCCCCCCCTGCCCTTAATTCAGGCTCACATGTTCTTTCTCATGGACACAGCAATAGTCCCCTAACCACTTGATCCAGTGGTTCCAATTCCACATCCTTCCAACCTATCCTCTATACTGAAACCCAAGAATCTTCCCAAGACACAAATCTGATAATGCCATGACTGCTTAAATCTGCCCAGTTGCTTCTCGTTGCTTCCAGGGTTACATCCACCTTAGTACTGCACTGCAGGCTGACTATGATTTGGCCCCTGTCTACTTCCAACTGAATCCCTTGACTATTTGGGGATCTCCCCAACTGCCCATAGCGTTTTGGATTCTGTATCTCTGTCCCAACTGCTTCCTTTGACTGAAACGCCCTCACCCCTGTAATGCCTTTTCTTGGCATTCAGGCAAACAACTACTCATCTTTCAAAACACTGATCAAGCATCACCTCCGCTATGAAGTTACTCCTGACAGCCTCCTGCCATTCTGCCTATCACTGACTCCTCTTATCTCCTACCTCTACCTGACAGATGATTTTCTATCCTGGCAAAGATGTATAACATATGGCTCCCAGGCTCAAAAAGCTTAGGATCATCATTCAAACAGTAATCTTGTTATATAACCTAGACAAGTAAGCCGCTTTGAAGGAGAAATTATGAGTCATGAAGAAATAACAAATTGTAAGTAACTTCAACACTCAGAAGCCTCTGTGACTCCCAAGCCATGAGTTGTGCGTGCGCACGTGTGGTGCTATATGTGTTAGCTACATATCAACTGATTTAATCTTCACAAACTATGAGTTGGCCACTATTATTATTCCCGTTTTATTATTTTTTAACATCTTTATTGGAGTATAATTGCTTTACAATGCTGTATTAGTGTCTGCTGTATAACAAAGTGAATCAGCTATATGTATACATATATCCCCATATTCCCTCCCTCTTGCGTCTCCCTCCCACTGTCCCTATCCCACCCCTCTAGGTGGTCACAAAGCACCTAGCTGATCTCCCTGTGCTATACGGCTGCTTCCCACTAGCTATCTATTTTACATTTGGTAGTGTATATATGTCAATGCTACTCTCTCACTTCGTCCCTGCTTCCCCTTCCTCCTCCCCGTGTCCTCAAGTCCATTCTCTATGTCTGTGTCTTTATTCCTGTCCTGCTCCTAGGTTCATCAGAACCATTTTTTTTTTAGATTCCATATATATGTGTTAGCATACGGTATTTGTTTTTCTCTTTCTGACTTACTTCACTCTGTATGACAGACTCTAGGTCCATCCACCTCACTACAAACAACTCTATTTCGTTTCTTTTTATGGCTGAGTAATATTCCTTTGTATACATGTGCCACATCTTCTTTATCCATTTATTCCCATTTTAGAAGGGAGGAAACGAAAATAAAGACACTAACTTGCCCAACATGACCCAACTAAATATATCAGTATGAACTTCAGTTAATTGTCTTTAAACGTAACTGACAAATGAAAATTATATACTCTTTACATTTTTTTTTTTGCATTACGCGGGCCTCCCACTGTTGTGGCCTCTCCCGTTGCGGAGCCTGTGCTCCGGACGCGCAGGCTCAGCGGCCATGGCTCACGGGCCCAGCCGCTCCGCGGCATGTGGGATCCTCCCGGACCGGGGCACGAACCCGTGTTCCCTGCATCGGCAGGCAGGCTCGCAACCACTGCGCCACCAGGGAAGCCCTATATACTCTTTATAAATAAGGGGATATGTATTTATTGCGCCTATTTTAAAGGCCTGGTACATAAAGAAAAACGTTAAGTGCCCTATTCTCAAAAACAGTGATTTCTTGAAAAATAAAAAAAAACCACACACAATGAACAGAAAACTTTACCTCTTGGAGGCAATAAGAAAGTCTTAGGGAGAGAGGAGGTTTTCAAATACCTCAGTTCAGTGAGTTAATACACGAAATTAAACGGCTGCCTAAACCCAGCTCCAGAGCTCAAGCCTCCAGGCTCCCAGGTCATCCGCGCGTCACTTTATCTCCGCCCACGTCGCGGCGGGGGACTATCCAATGGAAGGGCGGCTCTACGTGGGCCTCCTGTGCGCGTGCGCATCATCGGCTCGACGATCCTTCTCATCGATGTGCTCAGGAGCAACTCCTTCAGTCTGGGCACTGCCCGCTTCGGCGCTACCCGCTCTGCCGTCGCGCCGCCATTTTGAAGACGGGAAGAGTCCGGGTCTCCAACACTTGGAGGCGGCGGAGTAGACTGGTACGTATGGTTTCCGCCCGCGTTAGCCCCATCCAAATTCGCCCAACTTCGGGCTGCAGCTCTCGGTGTTTCCTCTATTCCCACAGGGTCCCTATCGCTGTCGCCAGTCGTCCTGGCACTCTGTCTTTAGGATCCTTTTCGCTTGCTCATCCTTCATCTCTGCTGGCACCTTTGCTTCTGTCGTCGGGCAGCCCTGACCGGTGTTAAAATACCTACTTCGAGCCTCAGGACTCCATCCCGGTGGAGCTCCTCATTGGCCACCCCGATCTAGTCGGAGTCGAGTCCCATTCGCGGACTCGAACCGGGCGGGCTGAGCGCCTCACGCCCTCCTGTGGGCAGCGAGCTGTGCCCTGTGGGGGCGGGGGGCGAATTTTGGGGTTCGGGGAGAGCTTGGACTTTGGTCCTGTCTCGGTGGAGGGACACACAATAGGCGGTGGTGGACGTTACCCCAGTGATCTGTTGTTAGAGCTTAATCCGTCACCGGCCTGTTTGTTTTGTCTTTCCCAGGAATAACTTTACAAAAGGGAAGATATTTTTCGCCTGCCCTTCCCGCCAGAAATGGCCAATGTGAGTAAATTAGTCTCTTAAGAAGCAGTATAGTAATAAAATAGTTTGGGAACTCGTTAGGAAGGACGGGTTTAATGATAATGGCATTGATGGCATAATGTTTCTCGTGATTAGTGTACCGGAAATGGCAAGGGAAGCAAGGGGTGTGAATTAGGTTGATATGCTTTGCGGGTAGTTTGAACGCAACATATTTCTCAATACACGTCTATTTATTTCTATAAATTCGTTTTTAGAAATAAATTCAGTGCCAGCACCCTTTCAGTAGTTTTAAAAGACATTATTTCAGTAAATATTTAGAATTATTTTTAAGCCGTTTTCTGTTTCTTTGGTTAGGTAAACTGAAGGTTCTGTAGCAGTTTCAGTATAGGAAGTCACCTTCCAAATACTACACAATGGGCGCAAGAGATATTATTCTCACAGGCCATAGAGATTTATTCACTGTAACAGTACAGCGATTACTCAAACGCATCCTGCCATAGGGAACACAGACATATTTTAAAACAATTACAATAAGAGTAGAAACTAATTTTAAAACCTACACAAAGGTACAGTGCAGATTCAGAGCTTTGTGGAGAGGGAAAAGTAGGGGTTTGTGTTCACTTAATCAGAGAAGCATTTGAGGTTTGAAAGATGGGTGGGATTAGATAATCTGAGGTTTGGTTGGGCAGAGCAGGAGGTATATTCAAAGACACCCCCCCTTTCAAAAATCAGGAAGTCAGTTCTGTCTTCCTGAATGTAAAATGTGTGAAAGAGATAAGTGAGAAGGTTGGATTGTGGATTTGGAATCATGTAATAGAGAGTCTTGAATGCCAAACCCAGTAATTTGGACTTTATTCTTTAAATTTTGGTGATTTAATTAGAGCTGTGTGTTAGGAAGACTAATATGGCAACAGTTAGCCAGGAGAGTATTCCTGTAGTCAAATATGATATATTAAGTAATAGCCTAATGGTAAGACTATAAGGCCAAGTCGTAAAAGTAGACCACTAGTGTATCCCGTGTGTTAAGGTGAATTTATACCTAGCCATAATCATAGGAAGGGAATGTTGTAAAAGAAGCATGTGCTACTCTCAAAGGAAAGATACCAGTTAGAGTAGTATGCTAATATTTGACCTGGCTTTATTTTGATTTGAATGAATAAATTAATCCAGTAGGTATTTTGAAGGATACTTTTATTGTTAGAAGTTTACATAAAACAATATTCAAATATATGTTTAAAAATTTGTGTTCGTTTATGTGCATTTTAAGTGCTGAATGGATGTTACTAATGAAACATGAAGATAGATATGTATGTCTTCAACAATTTAGTTTGCATACATAGCATGGGTCAGGTATGTCTATGCTTCAGAGGCTGAACAGGTCAATTAAGAAGCCTTGGTGGGGACTTGTACAAACTGAAATACTCATTTCTGATATAAAGGGAGCAGGCTTTCCTTAGCTACAGTGATGTGTTGCCAACTAATGTCATTTGGGAATGTGAATCCAGCACTGCCAGATCTTTGGAGTTTGTAAGAACAGCTGAAAGTCTGGATCTTTTGTGTGAAATATCACAATTGCTCAATGTTGATATACAATTCAAATTTCTTGTACCACTGAGAATTACCATTTTTGTCTCTGAGCAGGTTGGGTGCACACCCAAGGGAGGATGCTTAAATTTTCAGGTGGGCAGAATGCTCTGGAGACAGGTCTTGCATTTTGAAGACATATAAAGGAGGTTCTGTCTATCCAGATCTTGTAGAAAGAGTTGGAATTTGTCAGGCCTAGGAGGAGAGGGAAAAGGACGTTTTAGCAGAAGAAATCTTGTGGCAGAATAAAGAAGGCAGAGAAATATGGGAAGACTTGGGTAGATATTTTTATGTGACTAAAGAGTGGAGTAAGAGAAGGAGGGATAAAATGAGTAAGAAATTATGTCAGAGAAGTAGAACGACCAGTTAGGATGTATTCTTGTACTTAGGATGAGAAAGTCAGAAGGAACACAGGGCTGGATTTCAGAATACTATGTGAAAGGGAAAAAGAGTGATTCTACAGTATCTAGACTATTTCAACATCCTGGTAACTATTTTTCATACCACCTCTCTAATCCCACTCCATTCTCTACACTGCCCTTAGTGGTACATTCCTTAAAACATCCTTTATTTTTATCAGTTTACTCTTTTCCTCCCTGCCTACAGGTTAAAATTCTGATTTATTATCTTGATATAACAGGCCCTTTCCTGTCTGTGTCAAGTATAAAGCCTTTTAAAGTTGCCCACAAGTTAACTTTCAAGCTTGTTTTTTACTGCACTACCTTATATCCACCTTCAGTGAACTTGTCACTCTTCTGAGTACATCCTTTATGACTCCATCCCTTTGTTCCTGATAGTCACTCATTGAAATGCCCTTTCCCCAGCAAATTTCTATTTCTTCACAACTAAGTATATCCTCCATGAAACTTTTTGCCTATGTCCTCAAGGGTCTCTTAATTATTCAGATCTTTTGATAGCATTTCACAGATGATATGGTATTTGTTCTTACATGTTTTCCACTAATCTAAGAGTCAGCGATTTCTTTTTTTAATATAAAGAGCCAGATAGCAAATATTTTAGGCTTTGTAGGCCGTAGAGTCTCTGTGAAGCTATTTAACTCTGCCATTATGACATGAAAGCAGCCACAGACCATACATAAATGGGTATGGCAATAAAACTTTATTCACCAAAACAGACAGAAGGCTATATTCAGCTATAGTTTGCCAACCCCTACATTAAATTATTCTGACTTAAGTATTTTAAAGTTTATATGTGAAAGATGTTTACACATTCATCCATTGTAACTGACCTCAGAGTCTAGGGAATGAACATAAGAGCAGAAAATGTATCACAAAGTTGTGTGCTAAAACGGAGGAAAGTGGACATTGCCATTAAAGAAAGAGGAAAGATGGTATGGTAGATAATTAGTACAATTTACAGCAGTAAAAGAAGAGAAGAGTTAGAAAGTAAATAGGTTTTGTTTCTAGGAAAGGTTTTGAAAGTTCTTTATTTTGAGAATAGAATCTTATCAGTTGTGTTACCTTTTTAGTGTCATCACTAAATAGGGCAACTTTTAGAGGTTCCCATTCTTTCTGTATGGCACTCTTAATTCTGGCCTTGGGAAAGCCATATATTTTTACCCAAAGTAACTTATTACTTGTTTTTTAAATATTTGTATTTATTTCTAAAATTATAAATGTACATGATGCTTATCCTGTGGTAGCTGCTCAATAATAGTAGAATAAACATTGGTTTTAAAAGATATATTGCAATGTGAGGATTTGCCAGAGATTGTCTGTGTTAGTATAGCATTTATATCCAGAATAATTTTGATTTTTGTGTCCTTCTTAGGTGCTCTGTAACAGAGCCAGACTGGTTTCCTATCTCCCAGGATTTTGCTCTTTAGTTAAAAGGGTTGTCAATCCCAGAGCCTTTTCAACTGCAGGATCTTCAGGTTCTGATGAGTCTCATGTGGCCACTGCACCTCCAGATATCTGTATGTAAAAGTTATTATTGCTTTACTTATAATTGTTTCATAACCTTCTGAGTTGTGTTTCCTGTAATACAGTAAGTCCCCTACATACAAACCTTCAAGTTGTGAACTTTCAGAGATGTGAACACGAGTTCGCGTGACCAGTCACGCAAGTTAGTTCACGTGTCTGGTGTACATTGTCACGTGTGTGCATCCTCTACAAGTGGTTGTGCTTTTGTGTACTTTATGGTACTGTATAGAGTACAGTAGTACAGTATCTTTATTTCAAGCCCAGGATGTCCGGAAGCAAGCGTAAAAGCAGCGTATAGCTGGTATTGCTAAGAAGCGCCAAGCAATAACAATGGAAACAAAAGTGAAAATAATTGAGAGAGTGGAATGAGGCGAAAAGAAGGTAGACGTTGCTCATTCTTATAACATGAATCGTTCAACCATCAGCATGATTCTAAAGAACAAGGACAAGGTCATGGAACACGTGAAGTCTGCTGTGCCGATGATGTTGACAATAATGTCGAAGAAGCGTGGAAAAGTGATGAAGGAGTTGGAGAAACTTCTCAGTATGTGGGTGCAGGGTCAGCATCAGCGTCAAGTCCCACTCAGCTTAATGCTGATTCAAGAGAAAGCTAAAAGCCTTTATGAAGACTTGAAACACGGCAAAGAATCAGAGGGCACATCTTTTAATGCCAACCATGGCTGGTTTCATCGGTTCAAGGCTAGAGCCAACCTTCACAATGTAAAAGTAAGTGTCAAGGCAGCAAGTGCAGATATGGTAGCTGACCGGGAATTTCCTGAAATGCTTCGAGAAATTATTGATGAAGGTACGTATTCACCTGAGCAGGTTTTTGATGTGGATGAGACAGGACTGTACTGGAAGAGGATGCCAGAGGAAAAGTTACATCAGTAAGGGGGAAAAGTTGATGCCAGGCTGTAAAGCAGCAAAGGATAGGCTACCTCTGTTGTTTGGTGGCAATGCTTCTTTCCAGCAATATGAAGCTGAAGGCTCTCTTACTTTATCACTCAGGGAACCCAGGAGCCCTTAAAAACATAGCCAAGGGCTCTCTTCCTGTTGTGTGGGAGAGTAACCCCAAAACCTGGGTCACACAGGCCATTTTCCAGGACTGGTTTTTCCACCTCTTTATCCCAGAGGTAGAGAAGTATTGCTTGGAGAAGGACATCCCATTCTACATTCTTTTGCTGCTCAGCAGTGCTCTGGGCCACCCCCCATTCATGGACGACTTTCATCCCAACATCAAAGTAGTGCATCTGCCACCGAATACTACATCTCTCATTCAACCTATGAACCAGGGAGTTATAGCAACTTTCAAGAAATATTATTTACGTCACAGTTTTCATCAGGCAGTAAAGGCAAGTGACGAATCAGGAACAACCTTGTGACAATTTGGAAGGACTATAACATCCACGAGGCCATAAAAAACATTGACTTTGCTTGGCATGAGGTTACGGCCGTCCCCATGAATGGGGTTTGGAAGAACCTTTGCCTGCAGTTTGTTCACAATTTTCGTGGATTTGAAAGGTGGATGAGAAGTCCAAAGAGGTCTTCAGCAACTTAGTGACCCTCAGCGAGAAGCTGGAGCTAGATCTGCAAGAGGACAACTTCATTGAAATCCTTGCTGTGCACCATGAGGAGCTTACTAATGAAGACCTGATGGAGTTGGAGGGCAAGAGAGGACGAAAAGAGACAAGAGGAAGAAGAAGTAACTGAAGAACCGAAGAGATTCATGATGCAAGGGGTTTTTCTTTATTTGAGGAGGCACTGTTAGTTTTTGAGGCACAGGACCAAAATGTAGAACAGTACACAGAGGTTGCAGCAGCCATTCAGAATGCAATCCACTGCTACCATGTCATCTATGATGAGAAAAAAAGACCTACTACCCAGACATCACTGGATTGTTTTTTCAAGAGGGTAGATAGAATTGAGTCCAGCAAGGAAGCAGAGCCTGTGCCATCCACGTCAGGCATCAGTGAAATTGCAGTTTGCCCTCCATCTCCTTGCTGATGATCCTTCCTCTCTGTCATCTCCCACCTCCTCTCCCTCCTCCAGTCAGTAACTCTTCTTGCCTGTTCACCCAATGCCAGCCCTGTACACCAGCTGTTGTACTGGACTACTGTACTTTTCAAGGTACTCTACTGTAAGATTTAAAGGTCTTTATTTTTTGTGTTTGTTTTCTATGTATTACTTGTGTGAAAAGTATTATAAACCTATTACAGTACAGTACTATATGCTAGCCGATTATGTTAGTTGAGTACCTAGGCTAACTTTATTGGACTTATGAACACACTCTCGGAATGGAACTCATGCGTGTGTAGGGGACTTACTGTATTTCTTCTTGAGGTTTTACTGATTTTCTAAAGTTGAGTTTATCCCATTGAAAATAAAATCAGAGCTCTTGCCTAAATATTTATACCAGAAAGTTACAATATTTTTTAAAAGAAGATTGAATATTGGTTTCTAAAACTTATTTTCTTGAACTTTAGTGTTTTTCTAATGATCTTTGAGCACACAGTCCTCCCTGAAACAAATCTTCTTTGATCCTATTAAACTATGTTACTACTTCTTGATTCTTTGCTGAATTTCTTAAATGTAGCTGTCACTTTGAGTGTTTATTAAATCAAAGTCTGCTTTTTCTTATCCATCTTGTGCACCACTATCAATCATTCTAAAATACTTTAAATCATGTCACTTCCTTCATAAGCCTCGATTATCTCCCACTGCTTTCAGTAGCAGTTCCTAAACTATTCCCAAGCTATGAATCATTGTTCAAGGATGAAAAAAAAATTTTTTTAAGCTCTGTGATTAGTTAACTTGGAGAAATGCTTTATACCATAGTCCTATCGTAGAGGTTTATAATACACACTAAAATATTCAGGGAGCGCTCTTAGAAACTTTACCTAATGTATTCTAAAGGAATTGCCCATGGAATCCTTTTTCATGCAACACATTACTTACAGTGTAATATAAGTTCACTTGGGCATGCAAAGCCTCCCCTGGTTTTCTTGGTCCAGTTTTCTAACTCCATCTCTGATTACTCCTCAATTTTCATAATCTGAAGGCTAAATATACATCTATCATAAATGAAAGATTTGTCACTCAGAATATGTAAAGGGTTTGCATTGTGAATATACAGCCAACCCTCCCTATCCATGGGTTCTTCATCCTCACATTCAACCAACCAAGGATTAAAAATATTTGAGGAAAAAAATTCCAGAAAGTTCCAAAAAGCAAAACTTTAATTTGCCACACACCATATCATTTACATTGTTTTTGATATTATAGGTAATCTAGAGATGATTTAAAGTATACAGGAGGATGTGATGTACGAAGGTTACAGTATATGTGCGTGCAGTTGACTCTTGGACAACATGGTTTTGAGCTGCTCAGGTCCACTTTATACGCAGATTTTTTTCAAAACTAAATAAGTACAGTACAATTCTCGGTTCATTGAATCTGAGGATGTGGAACCGACTATACAGAGAACTGCCTATAAATTATACTCAGATTTTTGACTGCATGCAGGGTTTGAACAGCTAACCCCTCAGTTGTTCAAAGGTCAGTAGAGATATGCCCTTTTATATAAGGGACTTGAGCATATGCAGATTTTGGTATCTGTGGGGGTCCAGGGAGCAGTCCCCTGTGAATAACTAGGGACAACTATATAAAGAATTTTTGTAGATCAATAGGAGAAAGAAAACCCAGTAGAAAACCAAACAAAAAATTTCAAAAATGGATTTGAACAGGCTATTTCTGTAGGAGAAAACCTAAATGACTGGTAAAGATTTGAAAATATGCTCAAATTCACTGTTAATATGGGATATTTATTTAAAGAAACAGATCTGAATAATCTGTAGAACCCATGTTCTTCAAAATAGCTGGTAAGTTTAAGTTTGTGAACTGACTCCAGTCAATCATTAGTGGCTGTCGAGAGCCTTGTTACTCAGTGTGATCTGCAGACCAGCATAGCATAGCATGGCATAGCATCAGCATCATCTGGGACTGTTTAGAAACGAAGAATTTTTAGCCCCACTGCAGACCTAGTAAATCAGAATCTGCATTTTGAGAAGATCTTAGATGATTCTTAAATAATTAAAAGTTTGAGACATACTGAGCTAGAGTGTTTAGGTTGAGAATCATGTGACAGTGTCTGTGTTCAGCAGGGAAATGTTCTGCAGTTGATGGGTGATGTCTGTCATAGGTATGGAAGAGCGATATGGGGGCAGCCATATTGACATGGTCGTTTTTAGTCACTCAGTTCTGGCAGAGTTTATAAATTTTTTTTTATAAATTTTTTTAATAAATTTTTTATAAGTTTTATAAATTTATAAATATTTTTATTGCCAGCTAAAGTCTGCAGCAGTTGTCCCTTCCTTTCTCTAAACAAAATTCCTACTCTGAGTATTTCTTCATTTGATTTTCTAATTTATTCTTTTCTGGATCTTTTTGAATTTTTCACATGTCAGGATTTTTTTAAGTTTTACAGGAATAAAAATGTGGTCTATTCTTCTGTAAGTATTAAATCCATATTAACTCATGTAGCTGGTAAACAGGGCATTATGTCACATTGGTTCGTACAAGATTTTTTTCCAGTCCATTAATGTTTTGTGCCACCAGGTAACAGCAGTTGAATGCCCCTCCCCAAGGGTAGCCACCATTAAGTCTGATGTCTTTCCTTACAGATGTTTTTTTTACTGTATTTAAAAACACAAATATAAGGATGAAAAATAAATGTCATATATGCTGTTCTTTGACTTAGCTTTTTCTTTTAATGTAATATGTACTGGACTTCGTTCACTATCAGTAAAGATTTACCATATTCTTTTTAATGACTGTCAAGAATTACATAGTGTGGGAGTTCCCTGGTAATCCTAGTGGTTAGGATTCCGGGCTTTCACTGCCATGGCCCAGGTTCAGTCCCTTGTCAGAGAACTGAGATCCCACAAGCCGCACAGCATGGCCAAAAAAAAAAAAAGAATTACATTTACAGTACTTTATTGAATTCTTTCCCTAGTAATGGAATTACCTATGAGCTGACAGCTGGTTGCTTTGATTAGTCTTTTGGAATAACATGAAACAAACTAATTTATATTTACACAGGAAAGCAAACTTCAAACAACTATTGGTTAGCTAAAAAAAAATACCTAATTGGAAGAAGAACATTCTTTCAGTCTACCAATGTACTTAACTAGTAAGGAGAAAATGATTCATTTTGTCGTTCCTCTTTAGGCTCTCGAACAGTTTGGCCCGATGAAACTATGGGACCATTTGGACCTCAGGATCAGAGATTCCAGCTTCCTGGGAACATAGGTTTTGATTGTCACCTCAATGGGACCACATCACAGAAGAAAAGCCAGGTTCATAAAACTTTACCTGATGTTCTAGCAGAACCTTTATCGAGCGAAAGACATGAGTTTGTTATGGCACAATATGTGAATGAATTTCAGGTAAGTTGTTAAGGTCATTCTGTTTTTCTAATTATTAATGCTATATTAATTTCTGATAACTGAACATATTACTTTCATTGAAGAAGTAAAAAAAAAATCTATTTAAGTCCAGTATAAACAGAAACAACATATATAGCTTTTAAAAGCTTGGCATTGTCCTGTACATAGCGTTTGCTATAATTTTTTTCACCTAACTACATTGCAGTCTCTTTTAGGTAATTAATTCTTCAAAAATATATTTTTTTACTAAATGTTTATTTCAAATATAAATAACTTAATTCTATAACTGGAAATTTATATTCCCTGTTTTTCACTTTTATTAATGGTAATTGTAATTTATATATGGACCAAATTCCGACTAGTTTTATATTCCTCTAGCCATTTAAAAAGAAAATTTTGAGATCTCTGAAACTCTGGATACAGTAGACTGAAGAGGAGGATTTTTAAATAGCTTTTGTAAAAACAATTCCTGAGGGTTTTTTTTAATGAGTTTTTTAAACTGGTATCGCATATGAATTTTTAAATGCATTTTAAAACTAGTGTTGCTCATTGCTCACTCAAATGGAAAGTTACATGCATTTCAGAGTTTCTTTCAAACCCCGATCCTTATCATTTTTCATATTTCTATATAGCTTCAGGTTGAGATTTTGATCAAAGCCATATTATTAAAAGCAGCAACCCCTCAAATTATGGGTGATATCAGATAACCTAACACTGGGACACAGTTGACCTCCCCTGACGTTTTATCTCAGATATTCCTTCTCAGTCTTTTTGACTCCTCCTCTGTCTACCAGTTACATGATATTTCCCAAATGTCTCTGATCTTCATTTTCTCATTTGACTTGCTCCCCGGTCACTTAAGTCCTTGGCTTTCTCCACAGGCTGTGTATTCATATTTCCTAGCTTCTTATTTCTGTTTCTGACATTTCTGGTTCTATATTACTATCTGCCTGCCAAACATCTTTATCTGGATGTCTCAGAAGTCCCAAGATTTTACACGTCTAGTACTGAATTAGTCCTTTTTCTCTCAAAACTTGTCCTTATTCCCATGTTGTCAGTAGTATAAGTGACTTAGTCATCCTCCCACTGTCCCAAAAATAAAAATTATAGTGCCAACCTTGACTCCTCTTTTCATCATACCCCTGTAAATAGTGACAGAATTACATTGCTTCTATCTCTGAAAGTAGCTCTTAAATAATTTGTGTACCTTCAATTCTCACTAATACTGCCAAAGTTCAGCACCTCCTTATCTTACCTCAATTTTTATAGGCATTATAGTATGATGGACTGTGGAGATAGGATAAATCTGTATTCAGAGATTAACTCAGCCATTTACTTAATTTTGTGACCTTGAGAAAGTTACTTCACCTTTCTGAGCCTCTGTTTCTTTATATGTAAAATGAGGATAATAATAATCCCTGGCCTACAAAGTTGCTATGAGGATTAAATGTGAAAATGTATGTAAAATACTTATTACACTAAGTGATCAGTAATTGTTGGCTGTTACTGGTCTGTCACCTGCTCTTCCTCGTTGCCATACATCCTCTACAGTAATACTGTCATTAGCTTTTTATATCGCCTGTTGATATTCCTCATTGCTTTTTCAAAATTTCATAATGTGGCATAAATGGCTTTCCACAATTTTGATCCCTTATCTTTCTCACCTTACTTCCCACTACTTCCTACTCCTTCTGTTCTCCAATCACAGCATATTTTCATTTTTTTAAAATTACACCATTCCCTTCGACCATTGTATGCCTTTGCACGTTATTATCTCTTGCTGGACTGTTTTTTTCCTCCTGAATTCTTAACCTATAGTCTGTCTCTTCTTTATCTGTCAGACACACATATTAATTAATATGTAACTCAAACGTGATTTCAACCTTTTCCTGATTTCTGCCAGCAAAGCAAGTTTCTTCCCCATCTATACCTCCAGAAGACTTCCGTTATAACTATATAGCATTTCTGATATGGATTGCATTTATTTGTTCATGCATTTTTCTTCTACTAACTCTTATATACCTAAGAGTGAAGACTGGATTTTTTACCATTGTAGTGCCTGTTCCTGTTTATAATGTCTAGTGTATAATAGGCACCCTGTAAATTTCTGTTGAATAAAAGCCTCTAAGCACTTCCTGTTGGAGAAGCTATATGTTTAATCATGTTGCTTTGTAAGTTAGTGTTCTTATCCTCATTTTACAGATTATACAACAAAAGGAAGGATAATTAGATATAACAGAGTATCAGAAGAGGTAACATTGTAAGACACAATCATGGCTCATTTTAGTTAGTTTTTTAGCCAACTTCTATTCATATTAAGTCTTAGAATATCAGGGTATTTATATGTTCCTTTTTTTAATTCAACATTTTTTTTAAATTTTCAAATATTACATTCATCATAGAGAAAAGTTTGAGTATGTAAGAAAACACTGCCTATTACCCCATCACCAGCTAGGTTAGGATTACTGAAAAAACTTTCTAGGGAAAACAGGTTTATAACAGGCAAGATATTTTATTTGAACTCCAGATTTTGTTTACTTATATTTCTTATTCCGCCTTAGGGTAATGATGTACCTGTTGAGCAAGAAATTAACAGTGTGGAAACTTACTTTGAAAGTGCCAAAGTAGAGTGTGCAATCCAAACATGTCCGGAATTGCTGCGAAGAGGTATGTTGTGCTTTATTCATATTTACACTAGTGTGTGTTAGATAATGTCACTAATTTTTTAATGTGTTGAATAATGTACTCCATAGGAATCGTAATGCTTTATAACTTAGTATTTTAATATGTCTAGCTGGAAATGATGATTGCCTGGCCAAGATAAGGCTTTCAAGTGTCCCCTGACATCTGACCTCATGCTGCCATTAGATAGGAATAGTAGAATTTTTAATAACTTTTTTCCTAAATCTTTTCCTAAAGTCATCCCACTCCTGGGTGATTATTACAGCCATAATTTCCATGAGCTAATACATTAGTACTACTGAGAAAAATCTTAATAATAAACTTTTTTTTGAATTACAAGACCAAGAACATGTAACCCAACTTACTCTTCAGAATTGTTGGCAATATATTTTCGTTCATCCAAAAAGAGCAGAAGTAAACCAAAACTAAATTCATTTCATCCTTTTCAAAACTAATATGCATTTATAAACCTAACTTGGTACCATAATAATTTAACTTAATCATCATTTTTCTAAAGTATTTTATGAACTGTTTCTTTTTTAAAAAAATTTATTTTTTTCTGGAGTTTTATTCTTATTTCACTTACAGATTTTGAATCACTGTTTCCAGAAGTAGCCACCAACAAACTAATGATTCTGACTGTAACACAGAAAACTAAGAATGATATGACTGTTTGGAGTGAGGAGGTAGAAACTGAAAGAGAAATGCTCTTAGAAAAGGTAATTCTTTCAGCTGCTGACAATTTAATTTTATGATCTTATTTAAATACCAATGAACCAGTGTTTTAAAATGATGGCTATTTTTTCTAGCCTTTACTAATTCTCTGCTAATGTATTCCAGTACTAAAAAACTTACATGTTTTCTGAGAATAAAAATACCACAATTTTTTTTTTTAGTGTCTTTGAAAAACTTAGATTCTGTCCAGTACTTCCTCAGTTTTTTTTAAATTTATGTTTTAGGAAATTTGGGAATATAGTAAACAACAAAAATGTAAAATTAACTCTTCATACCCATCTCTCTCTCCTTCTCTCTGATCCTCTCTCCCCCTCCATGTCTCTTTCTCTCTCTCTCTCTCTCTCAAGCATGTCAAGTAAAAAGTGAAAATACCTCAGCCTTCTTAAAGGGGTAAACAATAACAGTGTACAGTACAATAATAATATAATGTATATACCCACATCTTTTTCCCATCCTTTGCTTTTAACTTAGAAGATATGTTTTGACACCTTTCCATAACATTACGCATAGATTTTATTTCATTCTTTGTAAAAATCTGTGTAATATTACATTGCATGGGCAAACCGTAAATTTTTTAAATTATTTAAAAAAATTTTTAGTCATTTATAAGTTGAAAATCAAACTTAGGCTATTACAGGCAGTGAATATATTTGTACATATATTTTTTGTACATACTTACATATTCCTAAATAGGGAAATCAGAGGGTATATTCATTTTAAGTTTTGAAAGATACTGCCAATTTGCCCGCCAAAAAGACTGTCCTAGTATATATGCTCTCACCTTTACCCTGGATATTAGCATTACTTTTCATTTTTACCAACCTGAGAAATGAGAAGTAGTAACTTAAAGTCTTATATTTAAAAATTATATAATTATTTATCTAAGAGCTTGATGTTCAGTTATATCAATTTCTTTCTCTAAAAGATAGAAAGGAATATTCCTTTGCCTGTATGACATGTTGGGATTAGCTCACTTGGACACCTTAGCTAACTATAGTTGAAAAAATTCTCTTTATTAATTTACATACAGGATAATATTTGGAATTATTTTATATTTTCTTTAGGGTTGGATGTATGGTTCTCTTCATTTATAAAAATATTATTTACATACTCAATAGAGTATTTTATGGTAATGACTTCATATTTAAATGTCCCACATATAACTTTACTAATAAATTCCATGTAGTAATTAATAATCATGAGCAAGTTATATATACCAGCTAACAAAGAAATTACAGAGAGGCATAAGGCATTCTCTGATCTTTAAAAGATCTGAATTTGGAGAAGTGAAATTTAAATACATAATAACTCAATAAACATTTTCTATTTATATATTGACAATGATTAGTAAATGTATACTACCATTTAGACACTAGAGAGTTTGCTGTGATATGTGCATTGTATTAGTAAGTCCTACTTTTTGAACCATTCAAGATTCTGAGCCTCATTTGATACTGACTCCCGTATAGATGTAAGTCAGCAACAAAGACCCAATGCAGCCAAAAAATAAAATAAATTAAAAAAAAAAATTTCCAGCCTTTGAAATGGCAACACGCTTTATCATGTGCATTTTAAACTTTATAATGACTAAAGCTATTTTATTTTTTTATGAAAAAACATTTTTTATTTTAGACATGTTAGTGGTTATTTTAGAACCACACATAGCTTACTGTCCAAGTAGATATTATATGTTGTGGTTTACTTTATTTCAGTTTTTTACCAGCAGATGTCAGTGTTTGCTATTGATGAGCAGAAATCTTTTTTTTTTTTAATTAATTTATTTATTTTTGGCTACGTTGGGTCCCCGTTGCTGCACACGGGCTTTCCCTAGTTGTGGCGAGCGGGGGCTACTCTTTGTTGCGGTGCGCAGGCTTCTCATTGCGGTGGCTTCTCTTGTTGCAGAGCACGGGCTCTAGGTGTGCTGGCTTCAGTAGTTGTAGCTCGCGGGCTCCCAGTGCAGGCTCAGTAGTTGTGACACACAGGCTTAGTTGGTCCACATGTGGGATCTTCCCACACCAGGGATCGAACCCATGTTCCCTGTACTAGCAGATGGATACTTAACCCCTGCGCCGCCAGGCAAGTCCCAAGCAGAAATCTTTAAGAAAAATACTTAAACTGGTTCTTTTTGTGATCATTTGGGATTCTTTTAGTTAACCTTTGCAAACATTTAAATGCATCGTTTTGTTCACCTTGTAGTTCTTGTGTATGGTACATCTTTTATTAAATTGATACATAATTCTAATGACTTTCCTAAACCATACTCAGTTTTCCTATTTTTAAGAATTATGAGAATTAATGAAATACAGCAGTAAGTGTAAATATTAAGTATGAAAATAACCTATAGAGTACAGTATTATCTAAATGTTTTTCATTAGTTTACAAGAAAGTACAGGCATGCCTTGGAAGTATTGCAGGTTAGGTTCCAGGCCACCATAATAAAGCAAATATCGCAATAAAGTGAGTCACACAGATTTTTTGGTTTCCCAATGCATATAAAAGTTATGTTTATACTGTACTGTAGTCTAAGTGTGCAAAAGCATTATGTCTAAAAAAAAGTACATACCGTAATTTAAAAATACTTTATTGCTAAAAAATGCTAACCATCATCTGAACCTTCAGTGAGTCATAGTAGTAAAACATCAATAAAGATCACAGACTACAGATCATCATAACAAATATAATAATAGATGAAAAAGTTTGAAATATTGAGAGAATTACCGAAATGCCAAACAGACACGTGACGTGAGCAAATGCTATTGGAAAAATGTTGCCAATAGGCTTTCTGGACACAGGGTTGCCACAAACCTTCAATTTGTAAAAAACTTACCTGCGAAGTGCAATAAAGTGAAGCCCAAAAAAATGAGATATGCCTGTATTTGGAGAAAATAGGTTAAAGTTGTATATCTCTATAGCAGGGATCAGCAAACTTTTTCTGTAAAGAGCCAGATGGTAAATTTTTAGGTTTTGTAGGTGATAGGTTCTCAACTACTCAATTCTACCATGTATTGTTAAAGCAACCACAGACCATATATAAATGAACAGGCATGGCTACGTTCCGGCAAAACTGTATTTACACAAACAGGCAGGCAGCCAGCCAGGTTTGGCCCTCGGGCTATCAAGGCTTGGACTTCTGAGCATCTCAGGTTAGTGCCAGAGATGCTCAGTGAGGTCTCATCACTCTAGGTGGACCAGAAATTCACGTTACCCTGTAGTGCGTGACCCCTGATATCACCATTCAGCTCTCAGCCCCGCAGCTGGCACTCTCTGCTGGACCTTGAGGAATCTCACCTTGTATCTGCGCAGGTCAACCCTTGGCTACTGAACCAGGGTAAATTGCTCCGCGGACCACATGGGAAGCCCATTTGTGCATCTCCCTCTGCTCCATTACCCTACACCAGAAATTCCAGATGCTTCAACAGTTCAGAACTCTTGCTTTCTACCCCCTCAGCTCAGTGACACTATCACTTTGCTTGGGCTCCACTTCTTTGCCCTGCAACAAGAGAGTGTCCCCAGACAGAAGCCTGGAGCATATATGGGGATCACCTTATTTGTTTCCCTTCTCCGCTGCTGTTTTGTCTGCCTGTTGTTCAGTGTCTAAAAACAGTTGCCTCATATATTTTGGTCAGTTTTATATTTTTCAGCAAGTGGCAAGTTTGATAACTGTTACTTTGTTATAGCTGTGAGTGAAACTGTGCCCTTGTCTTTAAACACTTATGGTCTGTCTTTTTTTTTTTTTTTAACATTCTAATCTGATTCTAATATTTGCTTCTAGTCTTTTTCACTGCTTAGACTTCTGATAAAGCTAATAAAGACATTGTAGGAATTAGGATGGTAAGACCAAGATTTTAATACATGCACGTGGTCTGTAATGTTTATACATAATACAAAAGATAGAGAGGTGAAAAGGAAGTGAAAAGGAAGTATGTGGTCCAGCCCTGTACCCAATCTATCCATTTATCTTATTATTTTTATGTGCCTTTTCAGAAATATTTCATGACTATGTGAGTGGGTAGATGTGTTTTTGAAGGACACACAAACAAATACATGTTTTTAACCAACTTTCATTCAAATGAATGAATGGTCCATATCTTTTCATTATGAATATTTTGTTTTCCCTTTCTTACCTTATTTCTAATATCTCTGTAATGATACAAAATAGCAACTGTAGGTTATAATCCATGACAAATTTGGGAGTTAATAGCACAGAAGTGATTAGAAATAGTTCCTAAAATAGGAAATAATTTAGAAGAAAAAAATATACAATTTAGACTTTTTAAAAGAAATGAAAATATTATATGAACCATTAATCTTTTGGACTGGTGAAAATAATCTTAGGACTTTACAGTCTTAATTTATCATTAGTTTTAATTGTTTATTAATCTTATTGTATTCTCTATCTGAAGCAAAAAATATTTATCTTAAAAATTTATTGAGAAATAAAACACTCTGTGCTGCTGCTTTGAGCATATTATTTGTGCCTTTTTCTATGCAGTTCATCAGCGGTGCTAAAGAAATTTGCTACGCCCTTCGAGCTGAAGGCTATTGGGCTGACTTTATTGACCCATCATCTGGTTTGGCAGTGAGTAATTAAATACATTTTGAAAGCCACATTATATAATTTGAAGTAGGAATTATTTTTATTATAAAATTGTTTATAATTATAACCTTGGTAAAAGTAGACCATTTAAGACTTTGAAAACCTCACAATTTTATGCAAAGAGGTATAAAAATAGGTACCAAGAGTCTGTTGTAGGTACAAAGGTACCAAGAGTCTGTTGAATTCACAATAGGTACCAAGAGTCTGTTGAATTCACAACTTTGAGGGACCTCTGGCACTCATAGTTAAGCTTCTCCATCACTTTAAATTTTTTTCATTAAAAATAATTTTAAAATTTATTTTCCATCCTCATTAATAGATATTGTTTGAATTACATTGAATTAGTGTGTTTACTGTTCATTAGTTAAAACTTAGTATCCAATAGTTTCATTAAGGAAGAAACACACACTTATTTTTAGAATTAAGAATATGGATGGTAAAGAAATATTTAGAAAAGTAACTTTTTGGAAATTAACATTTGTAAAGCTATACTTTAAAGAAAATAACTGAACCACTATTGTGGTCATATTTTAAATTCTGTGTATATTTAACTACAAATAGTAATTTTTTCAATCTTAAAATAGGAATATATACTGTTTCTTTTCAAAGTCAAGATTTAGTGAGTACTAGAAATGAAAAACTTACTCTGATAGTTTTCTTATCTTAAAAATTACAAAAGTGAACCATAGATGATTGCCTAATTCTTATTTCATCTCTAAAGGTCATATAATATTATGCATTTGGTTCTAGGTAATATGCAGTCTGCTAGATCATTCATTTCTCATTTCCAGAATGCACAGGTATTGAGGGGAGAGGAGGTATTAGGACAGTTAGGTGTTCCATGTGACCTTTTTATTTCTTATTTGATTTTTTAAATATTCAGAGTATTTATATAGATATGTGTTCGTATTTGCATAAAAAATATTACTTCATTATCTTTCTAGCTAATGAAAATATGACTTGTTTTATTTCCTCCAGTTTTTTGGACCATATACAAACAACACTCTTTTTGAGACAGATGAACGCTATCGACATTTAGGATTCTCTGTTGATGATCTTGGTTGCTGTAAAGTGATTCGTCACAGTCTCTGGGGTACCCATGTGGTTGTAGGAAGTATCTTCACTAATGCAACACCAGAGAGCCATATTATGAAGAAATTAAGTGGAAACTAGCAGTAATGTCAACTTATTTGCTCTGCTATTTGTAACATTTGGGATGATCTATACACTGTCAAAGGCTTCAGTTTTCAAAATTTAATTCCTTGTAGGTATTTATTTCAACATTTATGAATTTACAATATTGGCAAGCGGTTTGTGATTTTTAAATTTCAAATGTTCATTCATAATATCATGAAATACATCTTGAGCACATCCACATTGTATAGAATGTGATAACTAACATGTAACCAGGGTATTATCTCATATTGTTATTTCTCTCCTTAATTGGAAAAACCTCAGTTTTAATTATTTTTCTCCAAAAATAAATCATACATTTGGTTATGACATGTGTTTTTTCATTGCAGTATTTTTAAAATATAATTCTTAAAGATTCCTAAGAAACTACAATATTAATCTTCTTAAAGTTTGTTTTTTCGTTTTTGGTTTTTTTTTTAATAAGTGCAGTTGAGAAATCTGGATTCAGTGTAGATTTAACTTTTTTTTAATTTTCTTTTTACTATATCACTTGTTAGATGTCCTGGTGCCATCTGAGTATTACTTTGAAATAATGTATGTACAGGAAAAGAAGAATAAGGATAATACTAAAACTTTACATATAAAAGAATATGAATCTCATCTTTATACATAGTGAAAAATAATTCTTAACTCCTGGGTTGAGACAGATAAATGTAGTTTATTCTCAGACAAAACTATGCTTCAGGTGCTAAGTCATATTTCTCCAAATTTAGCAATAGATGGAAACTGCAGTAGTTTACAGAAATGTCTCATGTGGGACAGAGTTGTTTTTACAGCATTTTAAACTTAGACTCATCTTTGATTTGTCTTTTGTCATTAGGAATATAGATAAATCTCAGGAGAACAAGTAACTTCTACCAAATGAATTAATTGAAATGGATTTTTCTGTATTTTTAAAATTAACTGCCTGTTTTTCAAATGATCACATGGAGATGACCAGCTTTTTAATTTAGTTTACAACTTCATTTAATACTGTTTGTTTAACATGTATCGATAGTTTGATAATGAGTGTTGCTTATGATTCAAAGAATAAGAGCTACAGTGTTTTCATTCATTATGAAGAAGATGAAGTCTTGACTTCCAAAACTTTTTTTTTTTTTTTTTGGTGGTACGCGGGGCTCTCACTGTTGTGGCCTCTCCCGTTGCGGAGCACAGGCTCCGGACGCGCAGGCTCAGCGGCCATGGCTCACGGGCCCAGCCGCTCCGCGGCATGTGGGATCTTTCGGACCGGGGCACAAACCCGTGTCCCCTGCATCGGCAGGCGGACTCTCAACCACTGTGCCACCAGGGAAGCCCCCAAAACATTTTGTAAAAAATTGTTTTGAAGTATATATGCTCGATAAATTTTCATCTATGTAAGGAGCACCCAGATCAAGACAGAACATTACTGGTACCTCAGAGGCTCATCCGACTCCCTTTCAGGCACTTCCTCCCCTTACTTGCCCCTCCCACAAACAACCACTATCCTGAATTCCTACAGTATAAGTTGGTTTTGTGTGTTTTGATGCTTTACATGTATGAAATCATATATACTAGGTTCACGCTGGCTTCTTTCACTCAGCAATGTGAGATTCACCCTTACTGTGCATAATTATAGATCACCTGTTTGCATAGCATTTGCCTTCTCAGTGAATTGGGACAATTTTGCCCCTCAGAGGAAATGTAGCAATGTGGAGATATTTTTTGATTGTTACAACTTGGGGTGGGAGAGTGCTATAGGCATCTAGTAGTTACAGGCCAGAGATGCTACTAAACATCCTACAATGCAAAGGACAGTTCCCACAAAAAAAGAATTATGTGGTCCACTCGTTTCTTGTATGCATATTGCTTATTCAGGCCTTTCCTACTTTGCACCATTCTTTGAGCCATGTTCCTTGAAATTTCACCATTTGCTTTAACAATTCTGAAGTGCCATCTACTGGTTGAAAAGGATACTTCCTCCTTATAGGTGGCTATGGTTACATACTATATTATGTGAGGGGTAGGCTACACAATGTTGGGACTCCTTTTATCATCTCGCTTTCTAACAGGATTTGCAGAAACAAAAAGTATGAGAAGCAGTAAGTGCCAGTTAAATTTTTTTTTCCTTGAAAAGTAGGAATGGCCAGATTTAGGTTTGGGATATATAATCCAAGGGATGCTTACTAATAGTAGTAGAAAATAGTTAACTATTATGTACTGCAGTAAGAAAACATTGCAGTTATCAGTTTCATCATATTCATTTGATTAGGACCCCATTAAGAAAGAATTGGTAAAATTATCTTAAACATAAATTTGCTACCTTTTAAAGTAAGCCTGAGCCATTGAAATTAATTTTAGACCTATCATTGAAAAACACCTTTTTGTTGTAAAACTTGTATTTTGACAAGAACTTAGGAATTATTGTATAGAAGATAAATGCTAGAAGGGGTCTTTCAGATCATCTGACCCACCTCCCTCTTTTTACAATAGACAAAATGGGAAACAAGAACATACATCAGGTCACACAGCTAGTATTAAGACCCAGTGCATAGTCATTATCAACAAGTTTATAAAGTGCTTAAAAATATCAGAGTTGCAGAATTTAAGTTTCAGATTAATAGTACTGCCACATTTCATAAATAAACTTCTGAGTTCATTCCATTGAACTCTACATGCTCTGAATTTCTTTGAAATTTTACTGAAACGTATCTAAAAATTCAGTTATAGATCCTACACTTCACACAGTAATTCTCTGACTTCAAGATTAAAACTAATTTCTTCGACTTCCCTGGTGGCGCAGTGGTTAAGAATTTGCCTGCCAACGCAGGGGACACGGGTTCAATCCCTGGTCCAGGAAGGTCCCACGTGCCGCGGATCAACTAAGCCTGTGCGCCACAGCTACTGAGCCCGTGCACCGCAACTGCTGAGCCCACGCACCGCAACTACTAAAGCCGCGCGCCTAGAGCCCCTGCTGCACAACAAGAAGCCACCGCAGTGAGAAGCCTGCGCACCATGATGAAGAGTAGCCCCCGCTCACTGAAACTAGAGAAAGCCCATGCACAGCAACAAAGACCCAACACAGCCATAAAGAAGGAAAGAAAAGAGGGAAGAAAGGAAGAAATTGCCCTCATTATAAATAAGTAAATAAAACTCATTTCTTTCTTGGGCTTCTGTCACTTGTAACATCAGTATAATCCTTACATTTGAACAAAATTCTGCTTTTAGTTCCAACTCTATTTCTTCTTCTTATGATTAGTTCTCTTGTTGCTCCAAAGCAGAATTTATCTACCTCAGTGCTGTTGACATTTTGAACCAGATAATTCTTTGTTCTCGAGGATGTCATGTACATAATAGGATGTTGAGCAGCATCCTTGGCCTCCATCCTCCAGATGCAGCAACCCCTGGTCATGACAAAAAAATATCTCCAAAAATTGCCAAATTTCCCCTGGGAAGCCAAATGTTTATCTGAAAAAATTTAACCAAGTGTCCTGTATGTTATCTGACAGTATCATATCACCAGTTGAAAACCACTGATTGAATATACCTTCTAACTCAGCAGTCCTCAACTTCAGCTGTACATTTGAATCAAGTGGGAGTGCATTGAAACACATTGATAATTTGGCCTCCACTCTCACAGATTGTTTTATTAGTGTGAAGAGCCTTGGGCATCATTATTTTTTAAAAGTTTCCCAGATGATTCAGATGTACAGTCAGGATTAAAACCATTAGTTGGTTATGAAACTCAGAGGTTAAAGAGGCATCTAAAGAAATAAGGGCAGGATATGATAACTGATTTAATGCACTAAGGAGATACAGGAAACAAAAATGAAATCTCTAATGTTCTGCATTAAGAGTGACCTAATCAGGCTCAAATAAATTCAAGGGTTCTTTCTCTATGAAGCCTTTCCTAACTACTCCATCCCTCACTGATCTTTCTTTTCCTTTCATTTGTATAGCACTTGGTTTACACCACACCATTTTGCACTTGCTACTTGTACATAATTCTTTTGTATTTTTTATTGTCTTTTTTCCTCCTGTACCTGGAAAGTAGGCATCCAGTTCCCTAATAAGCATTGCAGTACACCCAGTAATAATCTTTATTCTCATCTCTTTACTACCCAGGATGTTTTTAACTGTTTCGTAAGTTTTCTTTGCCCTCCCTTCTTTGTGTCAACAGGATATATGTAAGCTATAACTTCATTATCCAGAAGATTCAAATTCAGGCTTTGAGCATTTGCCTTCCAGTCATATTATTGGAAGTTATAATCACTTAAAACCATCTTGCTACTATAAAGCTATCGTCATTAAGACAAAGCGATATTGACACAAGGATAGACAAACTGACCAATGAAGAGAAAAAGAAGTCCAAGAAACAGGCCTGCACGAGTGGTCACTTGATTTATGACAAAGGTAACACTGCAGTGCAGTAAGAAAAGTGATCTTTTCAATTAATATTGCTGGGTCAATTGGATAGTCACATAGGAAAAGAATGTATTTTTGCTTTTATGTTACACCATACACAAAAATTACTTCCAAATGTGTTGCAAATCTGCAAGATTAACTGAAACTTTTAGGGGGAAAAAATATGTCACCTTGGAGTAGGCAAGGATTTTTTTAAAACAGGATACAACACTAACCATACAAGGGGAGAAAATTGATTATAGAATATTAGAATTAAGAACTTTTTAATTCATCAAAAGACATTATGAAGGAGAAGGCAACCAATAGAATTGAAGATATATATATATCCAACAATCCAGATTTATATCCAACAAAGGACTTGTTTCCAAAATATATATAAAGAACTCCTGAAATCAGTCAGCAATAAACCAACAGAAAAATAAAAGACTTAAATGTTCACAAAAAAAGCTATCTGAATGATGAATAAACATGAAAAGGTGCTCTGCTTCATTAATCATCAGAAATGCAAATTAAACCCACAATACCACACCACTACATGTCTCCAGAATGGCTAAAATGAAAAGGAAGATACCAAGTGGTAGAGATGTAGAGCAACTACAACTATTATTGATGGAAAATGTAATAGTATGAACACTTGAAAAAACTGTTTGGTAGTTCTAAAGCTTAACATACCCTACACCTAGGACCTAGCAATTCCACTCTGAGATATAGATCCAACAGAAATGCACACGTCTGTTCCCCCAAAGTCATGCACTCACTAAAGTCTATACCAGCACTATACATAGGATACTGCTCAAATGCCCAACAGCACTGGAATGGATATATTAATTGTGGCATATTCACATAGTGAAATGCTATACAATAATGAAAATGAATGTTTTGTGACTGCTTGCAACAAAGTGATGACACTAATAATGTGTGAAAGAAGCCAGACGCCAAAGAGTATATACTGTATAATCCCAGTAATATGAAGTACAAAAGCAAAACTGCTGCTAGAAGTCAGGGTGAGGGGAAGGGTAGTGACAGGAAGGAAGAAACAGGGGACTTCTGTGGGGGTTGGTAATATTCTTTGTGTTTTTAATTTGGGTGCTGACTGCGTGGGTAATTTAATTGTACAAACTTGAGTTGTACAGTTACGTGCACTTTTTTGTATGCGTATTATACTTAAATAAAAAGTTTTTAAAAATACAACCAAATCCACTCATAAAGTACTGGTAAAACCTATTCAAAGTGGTACCATAAAAAGACCCTGAAAATTGAATCCACTTTTAAAGAAAGGAATTAAAATTTATAGTTAACCCTGAGAAATGTTGAAACAAAATTATGGGGTTTCTTTTTAAATATTTAGGTATAATTTCAACTGTACATTAATTTCTAGATTAAACAAAGAATCACGTTTTCAACCATTTCACCTTTCTTATACTATTGTATTAGACACTTTATATTGTTTATAACATGATCAATTTTGCAAAGAGCTTAGAGAGTTTTCCAAGAACATCTTAATCCTTGGATAGTTAATCATTCTCTTTTAGGAGTTCCTAACACTGAGTCATCCTTGTAGATTTTCTCTAATTATTAATTGATCTAACAGTTGTTTCATCATATTTGATTATTTCATGAAATGTTTAATTTCTGTCATATTTACAATTTTACTATAGTATATTTACATGAAATGCCATAGTCATTAGATTTGCTTCCTTAAAAGTAAAACAGACTAAACAGATAAAGTTGCAATGCTATGTTCTGCTTTGATTTTATTGTCCTATGTAAAAATAGAGGCTCTAATCGCTAATTCTGTTTTATGTAAGATTATATTTAAGTTACAACTTCTAACACATTCTAGTCTAAAGGAGCAATATTCCTATATTTAAAATGAATAGCAATTTAATGTTACAAAAATAGGTATTAAGCTTTTTAAACACTGTTTTGTACTCATAGTCTAGGCCATTCTGCTGTAAATTGAATTTTCAATAGTTTCTGAATAGTAAAATGCCATCCTTGTCACAAACTTCATGAAAAAGTGCCCGCCAAAGGTCCAGTTTTGTTACTGGAAGAATGCTTCCGCACAGTGCGTTGCACACAGATGTTCTGTAATAGATGTTGTAAAATAGATGCTGACTAATTTAATGAAGGTTCAGAACAGTAATGCAGATTTGATGGGGTCAAACTGGAACTTTGTGTCCATTTTCATTGAAAAACCTTGTATCGAGAGATCCTCCAATTAGTTTCAGATTAACTCAATCTGTTTTACAATTTCCGTGCAATTGGAAGTGTATTTAATGAATATACTGCCCACCTCCCCAATATTGCATGGTACATATTTATACTAAAAAGTTACTTGCTTTTTTTCTGAAATTCACATTTATCTGAGTATCCTCTAGTTTTACTCTATGTGAATGACAACATTGCTGTCAAACAATAGTTACTTTTAATGGTGAGATAGTAGAGGGACTTTAATAGAATTACAAACTAAATTTTTTAAACATACAAATACCTACTAAAGTTGAAAAGGGTACAAGCTTTGAGCACCCTGAAAAATTAGCACTATTAGGGTTAAACCTCCATGACTGGTCATTTTTTAATTTCAGTTTTTTACCTTAGAACGTTAACAGTACTCGTCATTGATTGCTACTTATTTCTCTTATTCATTTTAAAACTGTGACTAAAATAGATCCTTAACATTCAAATCAACAATATTTTCTGGAAGAATTTTATTCTCCACAGTCCTGTTTGATAACAGAAGGATTGAGATCCATTTGTGATTTGCTTACAGAGCATGAGACTTCATTTACATTTAAAGTTATTTTAAATAATATGAATTCCATCTCTAATGTCACACAATCTTAACTGTAAATTACTGGATTTGGAAAACTTCAAACTGAGTTAAATCACCAGTAGGGTCAAAAGGAAGACTTAGTTCTGACACTGAGTAAACAAGCTGGGAAAGAGAAGGGGAAACTATGTTTATTGCAGTGTAAATAAGTTATAGTAATAAGATTTGTCTTGTATTAAGCTGTGTGCATTAAAATACCTTTGCAGAGTCAAGCGGTCACTCATGGGAAATAAATTAACTTGCCTGGGACACTGGGGTATGAATTAGTGACCTGGAAGAGGCAGTTAATCTCAAATGGATGAGCGCTTGGCTTTTAGATTGCTATTTATAGTTCCCTTAGAATCAAATGTAGATCAACACACAGTGTACTTTTATGCAAATAAGCCCAAAGTTCTACATTGATTCAAGACAATTATGTCTCCAGGTGGCAAAAATCATTTTAGCATACTGGGAAAAACCTAAGAGTTGGTCAAGGAATCTACTATGGAGATAGAACTAATATTATAATTGATACTGTGGAAAGCTTTATGGATTTTGTTTTGGAAGTTTTGTTTATAACAGTTAATACAAGTTCCTCCAAGCAAATTAGACTGGCAATAAACTAAAAAAGATGCAATATACTATTAGAACTCCTGGCCTGCTTCTCAAATTACTCCTATTTTTATTTGTTTTGTTTTGTTTTTCTGTTTTTGGGGTTTTTTTGTTTTTTTTAAATAAATCTTTATTGGAGTATAATTGCCTCACAATACTGTGTTAGTTTCTGTTGCACAACAAAGTGAATCAGCCATATGCATACACATGTCCGCATATCCCCTCCTTCTTGAGCCTCCCTCCCATCCTCCCTATCCCACCCCTCTAGGTCATCGCAAACCACCAAGCTGATCTCCCTGTGCTATGCTGCTGCTTCCAATCAGCCAACTATTTTACATTCTATAGTATATATATATGTCAATGCTACTCTCACTTCACCCCAGCTTCCCCCTCCCACCCCATGTCCTCAAATCCATTCTCTATGTCTACTTCTTTATTCCTGCCTGGCAACTAGGTTCATCAGTACCTTTTTTTATTATTATTTTAGATTTCATATATATATGTTAGCATATGGTGTTTGTTTTTCTCTTTCTGACTTACTTCACTTTATATGACAGACTCTAGGTCCATCCTCCTCACTACAAATAACTCAATTTCATTTCTTTTTATGGCTGGGTAATATTCCATTGTATATATGTGCCACATCTTCTTTATCTATTCATCTGTCAATGGACATTTTGGTTGGTTCCATGTCCTGGCTATTGTAAATAATGCTGCAGTGAACATTGTGGTACATGTCTCTCTTTGAATTATGGTTTTCTCAGGATATATGCTCAGTAGTGGGATTGCTGGGTCATATGGTAGTTCTATTTTTAGTATTTTAAGGAACCTCCATACTGTTTTCCATGCTGGTTGTATCAACTTAACATTCCTACCAACAGTGCAGGAGGGTTCCCTTTTCACCACACCTTTTCCAGCATTTACTGTTTCTAGATTTTTTTGATAATCACCATTCTGACCGTCGTGAGGCGATACCTCATTGTAGTTTTTTTTTTTTTTTTAACTATAAGCACTATATTTTACAGCAGATCTCTAGAAATAATTCATCTTGTATAGCTGTAACTTTACACCCATTGAACAATAGCTCCCATTTTCCCTACCCCCATCCACTGGCAACCACCATTTAATTTTCTGCATCTACACTTTTGACTGTTTTAGATACCTCCTGTAAGTGGAATTATGCAGTATTTGTCCTACTGTGACTGACTTATCCCACTTAATGTTTTCAGATCCATCCATGTTGTTGAAAATGATGAGATTTCCTTCTTTTTAAAGGCTGAATAATATTCCATTGTATGTGTATACCACATTTTCTTTATTGACATGCTTGTCAGTGGATGTTTTAGCCGTTTTCATACTTGGCTACTTTTTTTTTTTTTTTTTTTAAAGCTTGTGTTTCCTTATTTATTTTCATTTTGGATGATCTGTCCATTGGTGAAAGTGGGGTGTTAAAGTCCCCTACTATGAATGTGTTACTGTCGATTTCCCCTTTTATGGTTGTCAGTATTTGCCTTATGTATTGAGGTGCACCTATGTTGGGTGCATAAATATTTACAATTGTTATATCTTCCTCTTGGATCGATCCCTTGATCATTATGTAGTGTCCTTCTTTGTCTCTTCTAATAGTCTTTGTTTTAAAGTCTATTTTGTCTGATATGAGAATTGCTACTCCAGCTTTCTTTTGGTTTCCATTTGCATGAAATACCTTTTTCCATCCCCTTACTTTCAGTCTGTATGTGTCTCTAGGTCTGAAGTGGGTCTCTTGTAGACAGCAAATATATGGGTCTTGTTTTTGTATCCATTCAGCCAATCTGTGTCTTTTGGTGGGAGCATTTAGTCCATTTACATTTAAGGTAATTATCGATATGTGTGTTCCCATTCCCATTTTCTTAATTGTTTTGGGTTTGTTATTGTAGGTCTTTTCCTTCTTTTGTGTTTCTTGCCTAGAGAAGTTCCTTTAGCAGTTGTTGTAGAGCTGGTTTGGTGGTGCTGAACTCTCTCAGCTTTTGCTTGTCTGTAAAGGTTTTAATTTCTCCATCAAATCTGAATGAGATCCTTGCTGGGTAGAGTAATCTTGGTTGCAGGTTTTTGTCCTTCAACACTTTCAATATGTCCTGCCACTCCCTTCTGGCTTGCAGAGTTTCTGCTGAAAGATCAGCTGTTAACCTTATGGGGATTCCTTTGTGTGTTATTTGTTGTTTTTCCCTTGCTGCTTTTAATATGTTTTCTTTGTATTTAATTTTTGACAGTTTGATTAATATGTGTCTTGGCGTATTTCTCCTTGGATTTATCCTGTATGGGACTCTCTGTGCTTCCTGGACTTGATTAACTATTTCCTTTCCCATATTAGGGAAGTTTTCAACTATAATCTCTTCAAATATTTTCTCAGTCCCTTTCTTTTTCTCTTCTTCTTCTGGAACCCCTATAATTCGAATGTTTGTACGTTTAATGTTGTCCCAGAGGTCTCTGAGACTGTCCTCAGTTCTTTTCATTCTTTTTTCTTTATTCTGCTCTGCAGTAGTTATTTCCACTATTTTATCTTCCAGGTCACTTATCCGTTCTTCTGCCTCAGTTATTCTGCTATTGATCCCATCTAGAGTACTTTTAATTTCATTTATTGTGTTGTTCATCGTTGCTTGTTTCATCTTTAGTTCTTCTAGGTCCTTGTTAACTGATTCTTGCATTTTGTCCATTCTATTGTCCATTCTATCTCCAAGATTTCGGATCAACCTTACTATCATTATTCTGAATTCTTTTTCAGGTAGACTGCCTATTTCCTCTTCATTTGTTAGGTCTGATGGGTTTTTATCTTGCTCCTTCATCTGCGGTGTGTTTTTCTGTCTTTTCATTTTGCTTATCTTACTGTGTTTGGGGTCTCCTTTTTTGCAGGCTGAAGGTTCGTAGTTCCTGTTGTTTTTTGTGTCTGTCCCCAGTGGCTAAGGTTGGTTCAGTGGGTTGTGTAGGCTTCCTGGTGGAGGGTACTAGTGCCTGTGTTCTGGTGGATGAGGCTGGATCTTGTCTTTCTGGTGGGCAGGTCCACGTCTGGTGGTGTGTTTTGGGGTGTCTGTAGACTTGTTATGATTTTAGGCAGCCTCTCTGCTAATGGGTGGGGTTGTGTTCCTGTCTTGCTAGTTGTTTGGCATAGGATGTCCAGCACTGTAGCTTGCTGGTCGTTGAGTGAAGCTGGGTGCTGGCGTTGAGATGGAGATCTCTCGGAGATTTTTGCTGTTTGATATTATGTGCAGCTGGGAGGTCTCTTGTGGATCAGTGTCCTGAAGTTGGCTCTCCCACCTCAGAGGCACAGCACTGACTCCTGGCTGCAGCACCAAGCGCCTTTCATCCACAGGGCTCCTTAATTTGGGATGATTCGTTGTCTATTCAGGTATTCCACAGATGCAGGGTATATCAAGTTGATTGTGGAGCTTTAATCCGCTGCTTCTGAGGCTGCTGGGAGAGATTTCCCTTTCTCTTCTTTGTTCTCACAGTTCCCAGGGGCTCAGCTTTGGATTTAGCCCCGCCTGTGCGTGTAGGTCGCCGGAGGGCGTCTGTTCTTTACTCAGACAGGACGGGGTTAAAGGAGCCGCTGATTCGGAGGCTCTGGCTCACTCAGGCCCGGGGGTAGGGAGGGGCACGGAGTGTGGGGCGGGCCTGCGCCGGCCGGCGAGACATTGCAGCCTGAGGCGCGCCTGTGCGTTCTCCCGGGGGAGTTGTCCCTGGATCCCGGGACCCTGGCAGTGGCGGGCTGCACAGGCTCCCCGGAAGGGCGTGTGGCCAGTGACCTGTGTTCGCACACAGGCCTCCCGGTGGCGGCAGCAGCGGCCCTAGCGTCTCATGTCTGTCTCTGGGCTCCGCACTCTTAGCCGCGGCTCGCGCCCGTCCCTGGAGCTCTCTCAAGCAGCGTTCTTAATCCCCTCTCCTCGTGCACCAGGAAACAAAGAGGGACGTAAAAGTCTCTTGCCTCTTCGGCAGTTCCAGACTTCTCCCCGGACTCTCTCCCGGCCAGCCGCGGTGCACTAACGCCCTGCAGGCTGTGTTCACGCCGCCAACCTCAGTCCTCTCCCGGCGCTCCGACAAAAGCCGGAGCCTCAGCTCCCAGTCCCGCCCGCCCCGGCGGGCGAGCAGACAAGCCTCTCGGCTGGCGAGTTCCGGTCGGCCCGATCCTCTGCGCTGGAATCTGTCCGCTTTGCCCTCCGCACCCCTGTTGCTGTGCTCTCCTCCGCGGCTCCCAAGCTCCCCCACTCCGCCTCCCGAAGTCTCCACCCGCGAAGGGGCTTCCTAGTGTGTGGACACTTTTCCTCCTATACAGCTCTCTCCCGCTGGTGCAGGACCCGTCCCTATCCTTTTGTCTCTGTTTAGTTTTTTCTTTTGCCCTACCCAGGTACGTGGGGGGTTTCTTGCCTTTTGGGAGGTCTGAGGTCTTCATCTCATTGTAGTTTTGATTTGCATTTCTCTAATGATTAGTGATGTTGAGCATCTTTTCATGTGCCTCTTGGACATCTGTATGTCTTCGTTGGTGAAATATCTATTTAGGTCTTCCACCCATTTTTTAACTTGATTGTTTTTTTGGTACTGAGCTCCATGAGCTATTTGTGTATTTTGGAGATTAATTCTTTGTTGTTTCATTTGCAAATATTTTCTCCCATTCTGAGGGTTATCTTTTTGTCTTGGTATCTTTTTGTCTCGTTTATGGTTTCCTTTGCTGTGCAAAAGCTTTTAAGTTGAATTAAGTCCCATTAGTTTATTTTTGTTTTTATTTCCATTACTTTAGAAGGTGGGTCAAAAAAGATCTTGCTGTGGTTTATGTCAAAGAGTGTTTTTCCTATGTTTCCCTCTAAGGGTTTTATAGTGTCTGGTCTTACATTTAAGTCTTTAATCCATCTGGAGTTTACTTTTGTGTATGGTGTTAGGTAGTGTTGTGATTTCATTCTTTTACACGTAGCTGTCCAGTTTTCCCAGCACCACTTATTGAAGAGGCTGTCTTTTCTCCATTGTATTTTCTTGCCTCCTTTGTCATAAATTAGGTGCCCATGTGTGTGGAGGTTTATCTCTGGGCATTCTATTCTGTACCATTGATCTGTATTTCTGTTTTTGTGCCAGTACCATACTGTTTTGATTACTGTAGCTTTGTGGTATAGTTTGAAGTCAAGGAGCCTGTTTCCTCTAACTCCGTTTTTCTTTCTCAAGATGGCTTTGGCTATTCAGGGCCTTTTGTGTTTCCATATGAATTGTAAAATTTTTTGTTCTAATTCTGTGAAGAATGCCATTGGTAGATTCCCTCTATGCCCATTTTCTGGAGAGTTTTTATCATAAATTTTATTCCTTAATTTGTTGATGTGGTGTATCACATTGATTGATTTGCGTATATTGAAGAATCCTTGCATTCCTGGGATAAATCCCACTTGATCATGGTGTATGATCCTTTTAATGTGCTGTTGGATTCTGTTTGCTAGTATTTTGTTCAGGATTTTTGCATCTATGTTCATCAGTGATATTGGTTTATAATTTTCTTTTTTTGTGATATCTTTTTCTGGTTTTGGTATCAGGGTGACAGTGGCTTCATAGAATGAATTTCGTAGTGTTTCTCCCTCTGCAACTTTTTGGAAGAGTTTGAGAAGAATCAGTGTTAGCTCTTCTCTAAATGTTTGATAGAATTCGCCTGTGAAGCCATCTGGTCCTGGACTTTTGTTTGTTAGAAGATTTTTAATCACAGTTTCATTTTCAGTGCTTGTGATTGATCTGTTTATATTTTCTAATTCTTCCTGGTTCAGTCCTGGAAAATTGTACCTTTCTAAGAATTTGTCCATTTCTTCATGGTTGTCCATTTTATTGGCATATAGTTGTTTGTAGTAGCCGCTTATAATCCTTTGTATTTCTGCAGTGTCAGCTGTGATTTCTCCTTTTTCATTTCTAATTTTATTGATTTGAGTCTTCTCCCTTTTTTTCTTGATGAGTCTGGCTAAGGGTTTATCAATTTTGTTTATCTTCTCAAAGAACCAGCTTTTAGTTTTATTGATCTTTGCTATTGTTTTTATCACTTCTATTTCATTTATTTCTGCTCTGATCTTTAGGATTTCTTTCCTTCTACTGACTTTGGGTTTTCTTTGTTCTTCTTTCTCTTGTTGTTTTAAGTATAGGGTTAGATTATTTATTTGAGATTTTTCTTGTTTCTTGAGATGAGACTGAATTGCTTAAACTTCCTTCTTAGAACTGCTTTGGCTACATCCCGTAGGTTTTGGGTCGTCGTGTTTTCGTTGTCATTTGTTTCTATGTATTTTTTATTTCTTCTTTGATTTCTTCAGTGATCTCTTGGTTATTTATTAGCGCACTGTTCAGCCTCCAAGTGTTTGTGTTTTTTACAGTTTTTTTCCAATAATTGATTTCCAATTTCATAGCGTGTGGTCAGAAAAGAAGCTTCATAGGATTTCAATCTTCTTAAATTTTCTGAGGCTTAATTTGTGACCCAAGATGTGATCTATACTGGAGAATGTTCCGTGTGCACTTGAGGAGAAATTGCATTCTGCCACTTTTGGGTGGAATGTTCTATAAATATCAATTAAATCTATCTGGTCTTTTGTGTCATTTAAAGCTTGTGTTTCCTTATTTATTTTCTGTTTGGATGATCTGTCGATTGGTGTAAGTGGGGTTATAAAGTCCCCTACTATTATTGTGTTACTGTCGATTTCTCCTTTCATGGTCGTTAGCATTTACCTTATATATTGAGGTTCTCCAATGTTGGGTGCATAAACATTTATAATTGTTGTATCTTCTTCTTGGATTGATCCTTTGATCATTATGTAGTGTCCCTCCTTATCTCTTGTACCCGTCTTTAATTTAAAGTCGATTTTATCTGATACGAGTATTGCTACTCCAGCTTTCTTTTGATTTCCATTTGCCTGGAATATCTTTTTCCATCGCTTCACTTTCAGTCTGTATGTGTCCCTAGGTCTGAAGTGGGTCTCTTGTAGACAGCATATATATGGGTCTTGTTTTTGTATCCATTCAACTAGTCTGTGTCTTTTGGTTGGAGCATTTAATCCATTCACATTTAAGGTAATTACCGATTTGTATGTTCCTATTACCATTTTCTTAATTGTTTTGGGTTTGTTTTTGTGTGTCTTTTCCTTCTCTAGTGTTTCCTGCCTAGAGAAGTTTCTTTAGCATTTGTTGTAAAGCTAGTTTGGTGGTGCTGAATTCTTTTAGTTTTTGCTTGTCTGAAAAGCTTTTAACTTCTGCATCGAATCTGAATGAGATCCTTGCTGGGTAGAGTAATCTTGGTTATAGGTTTTTCTCTTTCATCACTTTAAGTATATCCTGCACTCCTTTCTGGCCTGCAGAGTTTCTGCTGAAAAATCAGCTGATAACCTTATGGGGATTCCTTTGTATGTTATTTTTTGTTTTTCCCTTGCTGCTTTTAGTATTTTTTCTTTGAATTTTAATTTTTTTTTTTTTTTTTGTGGTACGTGGGCCTGTCACTGTTGTGGCCTCTTCCGTTGCGGAGCACAGGCTCCGGACACGCAGGCTCAGCGGCCATGGCTCATGAGCCCAGCCGCTCTGCGGCATGTGGGATCTTCCCAGACCGGGGCACAAACCCGTGTCCCCTGCATCGGCAGGCGGACTCTCAACCACTGCACCACCAGGGAAGCCCCCTGAATTTAATTTTTGTTAGTTTGATTAATATGTGTCTTGGTGTGTTTTTCCTAGGTTTTATCCTGTATGGGACTCTCTGTACTTCCTGGACTTGGGTGACTATTTCCTTTCCCATGTTAGGGAAGTTTTTGACTATAATCTCTTCAGATATTTTCTCAGACCCTTTCTTTTTCTCTTCTTCTGGGACTCCTATAATTTGAATGTTGGTGCATTTAGTGTTGTCCCAGAGGTCTCTGAGATTGTCTTCAATTATTTTTATTCTTTTCTCTTTATTCTGCCTCTTGGCAGTATTTGCACCATTCTGTCTTCCAGTTCGCTTTTTCGTTCTTCTGCCTCAGTTATTCTGTTATTGATTCCATCTAGTGTATTTTTCATTTCAGTTATTGTGTTGTTCATCTCTGTTTGTTTGTTCTTTAGTTCTTCTAGATCTTTGTTAAACATTTCTTGTATTTTCTCAATCTGTGCCTCCATTCTGTTTCCGAGAGTCTCAATCATCTTTACTATCATTACACTGAATTCTTTTTCAGGTAGGTTGCCTATTTCCTCTTCATTTATTTGGTGTTGTAGGTTTTTACCTGGCCTCTTCATCTGTGAAATTTTTTTTTAATTTTTAAAATTTTTTTTTAGTTTATTTATTTATTTATTTTTGGCTGCGTTGGGTCTTTGTTGCTGCGCGTGGCTTTCTCTAGTTGCGGTGAGCAGGGGCTGCTCTTCACTGCGGTGAGCAGGCTTCCCATTGCAGTGGCTTCTCTTGTTAGAGCACGGGCTCTAGGCACGTGGGCTCAGTAGTTGTGGCTCATGGGCTCTAGAGCACAGGCTGAGTAGTTGTGGCACAAGGGCTTAGTTGCTCCGCAGCATCATCCTAGACCAGAGATCGAACCCGTGTCCCCTTCACTGGCAGGCTGATTCTTAAGCACTGCGCTACCAGGGAGGTCCCAGTGAAATTTTTTTTTTGCCATCTCTTTCTTCTTTTTTTATGAGTGGGATTTGTTCCTGTCTTACTGGTTGTTTGTCCTGAGCCTTCTAACATTGGAGTTTGTAGGCTATTGGGTAGAGCTGGGACTTGGTGCTGAGATAAGGACCTCTGTGAGACCTCACTCTGATGAATATTCCTTGGAGTCTGAGGTTCTCTGTTAGTCCAGTTTGGACTCAGAGCTCCCACCACAGGAGCTTCAGCCCTACCCCCGGCTCGTGAACTGAGATCCTGCAAGCCTTGTGGGGTGGCAAAAAAAAAAAAGAGTGAACAATAACAATGTGAAAAATAAAATTATACTAGGAAACTAACAGATATGTTAAAAAGAATATAAAAATAAAACTATAGATGAATCAACCACCAGAAAGTACATCAGTACCACAATAGTAAAAAAAGAGAATGAGGAAAAAGAAAAAAAAAGGGGCGGGGGGGGTAAAAGGCCTTGGCTGTGGAGAGGGGGGCCCAAGCAAGGGTGAGGTTTGGGTGGTGGCTGGGACCTATGCTCAGGACCCACAAGGCTGGAAAAGGCCCTGGGGGCTTTGGAGGGATGGGGCTTAGGTTCAAGGAACAGAGGGGCCCAGGTGTGCCCCCACCCCTGGTCTCAGAGGGCAGGGGACCTCACCTGGGAGCCCAGCAGGCTTCCTGGGCTTGAGTGTGTGGGGCAAATGCCCTCCTCTCCTCTCCTACTCCTCCAGTCTGGGAGGGCCCCTCTCACCTGTCTCTCCTGATCTCCCCAGCCTCCCTCCTACGCCCCCAGGGACCCACACGGTCCAGAGGGGGCTTTGGAGCAGGGGATCCGCCTGGGAGCTCAGCAGTCTCTCCGGGGCCTGAGTGGGAGGAGCAAATGCCCTCTGCTCCTCTCCTGCTCCTCCTGGAGGGCCCTCCCACCTGCCTCTCCTGTTCTTGCCTCGGCCTCCTTCCTATGCCCCCAAGGACCCACGTGACCTGGAGGGGGCTTTGCGGGGGGTGGTACTGGCTTGGGAGCTCAGCAGGCTCCCCGGCCCTAGTGGGCCAGGCGATCGCCCTCTGCTCCTCTCCCGCTCTTCCCAGAGAGTCCCTCCCACCTGCCTCTCCTGATCTCCCCAGCCTCAGGGGCGCCAATACTGGCTGGCCTCCACTTCTCCTCCCTCCTCAGTCCCCCTGTATCCTACCGGTTCACTTTGGGGTTCCTCCCATCTCCTTGGGTGTCAGAGTCCCCCACCAGTGGCCGGCAGGTGCCCTAGTTGTGTGATTACTCCTATTTTTCATTTTAAAATTAGATTTATTTTCAGTGGCAAGTTAAAGACTCCGTAGAAGCTTAATATAGCCACTTTTCTGACATTATCATTAATATTAAGGATAACTGAAAAGCACTGAGATCAATAAATTTCACAAGTTATATGTAAAAATCAATCTCATTACTTTACAGTCATTTCTGATGGTAGATCTCTATTTTTGGTACTGGATGGTTTGGTTCCAGCCAGCAGAAGGAGTGGTTGGATGTCCAGGATTGCCTTTAGCTGTTGGCCTTTCCACTGTGCCTCTCCATTTCATAGTGCAGAGTAAGCTAATGTTATAATAAGTGTCCTTTTATATACATACATACACACACACACACAATACCCTGTGAACAAAACAACTTCTAAGAGCAAAATATATGTGAGGTACATTTATCTAATTGAAAATATTATGTTAAAATGTGTCCACAATGTGAATATCTCAAATGGATAATAACCCCTAATTTTGTCCCTGGGACTTCACCAAATTTATTCAACTCTCTGCTGATAGATGTTTAAAATGATAGGTTTGCAGTGATACATTTGGCCAATAGGTGTCACCATCTAATTACCTAGAATTCCTTTCTAGTTTTGTAGAATTTGGGGCTGCTGATATTGTAAAGAAGAATATTCTACCTTATCATTTCTGCCAGTTTGAAATTTAAACTATTCTGTTTAGAAAGAGAGGTTCCTGTACATTGCTAATCACTTCATCTGTTGGCCTTCGTTGTTTTTTTTTTTTTTCTAATGCTATTACCCAGATGCCATTATTTGGTCTGTGAAACTAACCAAATAATGGATTATCTTTAAAATAGAAACAGAATCTCCAGTGCAGTAAGTCAAATTGTTTGATTGTTATAAACATGATTTTTTTTCATTTTTTAAATTGTGAGTTCTTATAAAAGTATCAGTTTGTCACAGTGCAATCTAGTGGCTTGAATCAGAAAAGAAAGATGGGGAGAAGGACTCCTAGCTACTAATAGGAAAAGAAAGGTGCAGCATGAGACCTAGTGGGAGGTGGTCAATTTATCCTTACCATCAAGGCAACCAAGAAATCCTGCAGTAGTCAGGGGATTCTGGGTTTAGCCAAAAGATCTGATAGGGGCTCGGATTTCAAATTAATTTCCATTTGGTAAGCAATTATTTGATGCCTCCTGTCTCCAGTAATAGGGACCGTGTCTCTGAAATATTAGGAAAGCAAAGAGTTAACAAGGGTAAACTATTAGGTTTGGGAAGTATAGTAATGTGCTATGATTTTAGAGTCATTAAAAATATAAAATACTGTGAAAAATAAGTGTAAGAAAATGAACCTATTGAGTTTTTTTTATGTTACTATGCAGTCTTTGGAACAGGGCATTCAAAGTCTAAAATGTCTTTTGAATCATAAAAGAAAATGCAAAATTTATAATTATTTTAATATTAAGAATTTATATTGTAGTTCTTTGAAAGGTAAGGTATGTGGGAATAGACACATTCACTGAACTTTAAGGTCATGGTAAGTGAGTAATAGAACCTTACATAAATAATTTATAGCCATATAGGTAAGAAAAGAAAAAGGCATAGAAATATTGGTGTGTTTGGGGTATTTGAAACCATCTCTCCTGACTTTTATTTTTAGATGAGAAAACTCAAGTCTTTAGAATCTTAAGTGATTTGACCAAGGTCACATTAGAATCCAGATTTCCTGGGTCTTTAGTCTTTGGAACTACTTCTCTAATTGGCAATTTCTGATAATTCGGCCAGGTAGTTCTCAAATTAATATTTTCTTTTCTATGAAAAAAATATTCAAGTACAGTATGGGCTTTTATAATATCAATTTGCATTACATGATCATCTATTTGTAATGCAGTCTTAATTAGGAACCTGCCCCATTCTCAAAGAGGAAACTGTTAAGGTACTCCTGTTTTATTTGAACAGTTCTGCTTCATTTGTCATGTCAGAGATGCTAGGCATGGTAAAAAGTTTTGACTATCGATGGTGCTAGAATTAGTTGAGAAAGTCCAATACCTTTAATATAATAAAATACTGAATTTTCTCAGTAGTGTTTACGTTTTATAAACATACATCTATGGCTATAAGAAAGCACTTTCATTGTTGAAATTCCTTGCTCAACAATGTTATGAATCTGAAACTCCTGTTTTTTCCATTGACTTTTTCTTTCTTTCTTTCTTTCTGAGTATGCAAGATTTCTTAGGAGTGTAACTCCCATTATAGCAGAATGGACAAGGGAGGGGGTGAGGGCTGTTAATTTGATCTGGAACAGTGATTTCAAGCATTCAATTATGCACAAGATCCATTTATTAAAATAGGTTACAGCAAGCCCTTTGCTAGTCATTTCAGTCATTGCTTGTATCATTATATAAATATGAAAATAACTGAATAGTTTTAAAATTTTACAGTCCATTGAATATTTCTCAAACCCCAAACTTCTCTTTGCTTTTTACTGCATCATCCCCCATATATGTACACTCTGAATTAGTAAAATTTGACTTTTTATTCTGATGCCCTTTATGCCTGCTCCAAGTCATAGAGCTTATGGCATGTCTAGAGTCTTTGGAGAAGACAAAATTTGAGCTGACCCAAGAGTGCAGGTAGGATTTGAAGAGTGAGAAGAGGATATTCAGGCCCTAGGAATGTTGCATGAAGAAGAGCACATATCACTGATTGGACTGGTTTGCCTAGAGCTTTCTTGACATGCAAGGGAGAGAGATGAGGCTAGAAAAATAGGTTGGAACTGGATTGAAGGGATTTTCTGCCCCAGAATGAGGAATTTGCACTATATGCTATAGCATTAAACATTGAAAGTTTTTAAGAGAATAATTCTGTTAAATCAATGTATAAAAAGATAGATCTTCTGGTAGTATAGGGCATAAATTGTAGGAGAGAAGTAACTGGCAGCAAGAAGACTACTACTGTGATGGAGAAGACCTAAATTAAGATGGTGGCTGTTGAAATGGGATAAATATTCCAAAAGAAGAACCAAAAGGAGTTGGTGGCTAACTGCTCCCTTGGCCTTGCTTCCACATCCTTCCCACATCTAGCGATCCAAACAAAAGACTAGTTTTCAACCTGTATGATGAAGAATAAGAATAGTAGTAACCACCAACTTTTCCATGGTGCTTACTATGTGCCCAGAACTTGTCTAAGTGCTGCGCATGTAACAATTCATTTAATCTTCATAACAACCCCATGAAATAAATATTATTATTTTCACTGCACAGATGGGAAGCTTGAAGCAAAGAGAGCTTGGATGATGTATTCAGTCACACAAATAATGAGTGACAGCCAGGACAGGAACACAAGCAACTGGGCCCCAGAGTCTAATACCTGTCCTGATGATTTCATTCATAAGTACTAGTTTGTGGGTTATAGCTGGCCGTGTTAAATCTAGACACATTGAAGGTGAAATAATGGTGAATATCCAAATGGGAATACCTAGCAGGTGCTTGGAGGTGGGAATCTAGAATTCAGAGAATAGTCAGTATTGAATGCTATGTGTAGTTTACTCAACTAACTTGAATATTCAAAACATTCCATTACTGAATTTGAGATTAGAATTTAACCTGCTGACTTTCCAGGGGAGGGGATGCAGCTGGAAGTGGGATCAAGACAAAGATTTTCAGCCTCATTGGAAATAATGCTGACAGACTTCCTCACCAGAGCTCTCAGGAGTGATGTTCTGCTTATCTTTTATTCTCTCATGTTTTCTAACAATTTGATATTTGATCATGTATTACATTCATTTCTATTTGTTTCTAGGAAATCAAGTGGCTTATAATATTTTCATGCTCATTTTAAAAGTTCCAACCTGTTTTGGGCTTCTGAAATTCTCAGCGTTACAACATGCCATGAAATATCATTGGGTTCAGATATCTAGACACTCATTAGAAAATCAAAGAGCTTTATAGCATTGTGGCTATTAAATGACAGGCTTTGGAAGACACCTGAGTTTGGATCTTAGTTCTGCCACTTACAAGTTTTCCAACCTTGGACAAGTTACTTTCTGTCTCTGATAACACCCATCCAATGGGAAGATTGCCTGGTTTAGGGGAAATGACATATGCAAGTCGTTTGTTAACAGTTCCTATGGAAGAGGTCAGTAACTTTTAGCTGCTATTATTATCTGATCTCTGTGTACAAATTTTGTAAACATCTAATCAATAAAAATTACCCCAAAAATGAATTTCTCTAAAAGTATAAAACCACTTCAAAAGGAGGTGTGCTTAACACTCTAGTACTTAATCTAACCACAACTGGAGAAGGAAAAATAAAACCATCACAAACAATTCATAACATCCAAAGCAAATAAAAGGAATACTCCCAGTAGCTGTTAATACATAGATAGCGTGTTAACTTAGGTAATCATGGAATCCACTGCTTTAGATTTAATCTGTTGTTATATGCCCAGAGACATCTGCCAGAAACTTTTTACTGGAATTTTAAATGGTTTTCCTTTAGTTGGGTGGGCAGTACCTCAAAACCCAACACGCAAACACTGGATCCAACAGAATTCCATCTCAAAATTTAGAAAGATACATGCATACATACACACATTGTGAGAAAAAAAATAGAGATGTTTAAAGTATCAATATTTATAGTAACACATGCTGCATTTTTGCAGAGCTAAGTTTTAAAAAGTTCTACCCTGGAGCAAAAAGTTTCCTATGCAGAGATTTTGTTAAGTCACTGTAAAGGTCAAACTGTTTGGTCACATCTATTGTGATAATTCTATTCACAAATCAGTAAGGGATTAGAATTAACAATTTTTTTTTTGCACAGATATTAATCTGTTGAAATTTACATAAGTATCTTATTTAATATGCACAAAAACAGTATGGGGTAAGTGATGGTATCTTCTATTCACAAGGAGGAAATTGAAACTCAGAAAAAAATAAATATTTAAGGTCACAAAGTTTTTAAGTAATGGACTAGGAACCCAAACTCAAGTCTTTTTCATGTGAAAGTCCCAATTTTTTACACTGCATTATCTTGTGAAAATCATTGGTCAAGCTTCTCACTTTTGGAAATAGCTATTGAATAGTTTACTGAAAGCAAGCGCTCTTGATTATGAGGAAGTGATTTAAATATGATTTAAAGTGATTTTTAAACTTTTAGGTACTTAGAAGTCATAAATGGGAAGACTTGATGGTACAAGATTATATGGCAGGAGGTTCAGAGTATGTTCTACTGCCTTTGGAAACTTAAAGTTCAAGAAGGCTTTGGTTTTAGAAAAAGAGCACTATTTTTAGGCTGACTAATAAAATTTAGCTGAAATTAAAATTCTCAATATTGCAATCCCCAGCATGACTCATGAATAAAGTGAAATATCTTTACTCATATATGTCATGTATTATTCAATATAAGCACCTGCTTATACGGTTTAATGAAGATTAAAAATTTTGTAAATACCTTAACAAGAATTTTGCTATTTATAAAATGATCATAGGAATGAATCAGAAAGAAACATCCTAAAAGTAATCTAACTGGCCTACATGGCTCTGGTTGCCCTCAATAAAAAGATTACAGACCTTTACATGTGTATGTCCACACATATGCAAACGTGCACAGCTTTGTTTTATTCCTTATATTATTACATTATATAATAATATTCTGATGCTTAAGATTACTATGAGATTTTTTTCTTAACATGTTATAATTCTGTCTATATTTTTTATCATATCTTAGGTAGTATTCAAACTAGAAATATAACACTTGGAAGCAGCAGCCCTGCTGTTTTAAATTAGATATTCATTGCTACATTGAGGATATATATTTCAGGGATTCTTACCCTTTTTTCATGCCGTGGGTTCCTCTCCAGGATAATGTTTTTAAATACATAAAATACATATATTGTTAAAAATCGATTGGGAGTTCCCTGGCAGTCCAGTGGTTAGGACTCGACGCTTTTACTGCCGTGGACCCGGGTTCAATCCTCGGTCAGGGAGCTAAGATCCCACAAGCTGCACAGAGCGGCCAAAAAATTAAAATCAATTATTTTGAAATACATTTATCAAAATACTTTTTAACTTGTGATAGAGTACATGTGCTTTTTATTAATGCTTTAAATTATAAGATCTAGCAGCAGGTCTAACAGATACTGTAATTTTGAATGAGTGATAACTATAAATAGTTTTATGAGATATCTGCAACAACTATAATGTGATAGGAAAAGATCTGTGTTTTCTATTGGTGCCAAGTCAAGGGAGCTGCTGATAACAATTTGTTGCCTATATTCATAATGAAAAGAAATGCTAAATTTCAGTTGAATGTTAGTGAAAATAAAAATATATTTTTTTCCAACCAAATTTATTCTACACATGCACCCCACATTAAGAAACCTTGTAACTAATCTGGTTTCTAAAGGTTTGTATCAGCAATTATTATTTATTCTTATTTCATGCTTTGGGGCTTCTATAATAATCCTTGTAGTATTTAAAGTAGACTAAGCTGCCATAACAAATGGAGCTAATACACATTTTGGGGCATAACACAAAGGAAGTCTTATTTCTCAGTCATATAACACTACGGCAGGTGGCTCTCCTCCATAAGGTAATTCAGGGACACAGATTCCTTCCATCTGTGGCTGCGTTAGCTCCTAGGGCCTTGCCATTGCCTAAATGATGCTGATGGAAGGGGAAGAAATTGTGAAGGATGCCTGCCAGCTTCTTAAACAGCTTTGGCCCAGAGGTGGCACACATTGCCACCACCCACATTCCTTTGGCAAGAACTAGTCACATAGTCCCATCTGGGCACCATTTCCTAGTAACAGCACTATACAGTGGAATAGAAAACACAAAATTGGGTGGATGGTTGGCTGAATCTACCACAATCATGCTTTTTCTTAGAGCTTTTATGCGATATGTTTTGGGGACAGTTTTCTTATTAGTACATCATTCTTCACATTCCTGAGGTGAATCCAACTTGGTTTTGGTAGGTGGATGTGTTTCTAAATTGTTGAGCAGGGTGAGAGGAAAAGCAAACCAACCAACCAACCAACGAATAGCTCTTGCTTTGTGAAAGGAAGGACCTAAGCTGCAAACCTAGAAGTCATCTTTGAAGCGTCCTTCTCTTTTCCTCTTTCACTAGTAACTAGGGATCTACTAGTTAGTGCTTCCTATTTATTTTACATCCTAAATACCACTTAAATCACGACTGCCCCTGCCACTGCCTCACTTCAGAACCTTATCAATTCTCTGGACTACTGAAATAGCCTCCTGACTGAACATTCTCTCCCAAGACCATTTTCTTTCCCAATATTCTCAAACTTTTAAGACTTCACACCACTATGAGTGAAAAAATTGAGCACACACCTCAATACACGTACATTGATTTATTTATAAGGTGTCTACTTATTCTTTCCCCTTTATGGATGTCATAAAATGGCATGATGAGGAAAGATTACAACAAATATAAATAGAAGTTCTAAAATGATCTTCCCCATGCAATGGATTATTTGGTACACAGGAATAATCACGTATCAGTCTGGGTCTGTCAGGATAAGAGACGCTACAACAATTACAGGACTAGGGGTTTAACATGAGAATTTTGACTTACCTGAAGGAGGGAGAAGCTAGGAAGTGAAGGTCGGCCTGCAAGGGTGGGTAGTCCGGGGATTAGAGAAAGTCACCGCTTCAACTTGAAGCAGAAAAGCTGGAGTTTGCAGAAGTCTGAGAAGCAACAGTCCAACAAAAGTGGACTGGGAAATGGGAGCTCCTGCAAAGGTCCCAGGAAACTCTGTGGGACCACCCCCATGACCGCTGCAGCTGCCGAGTATAATGGCTTGTGCTTCACCTTTGCCCGTTAAATCTCCACAAGTTTCCCTCATCAGAAACTAATGCATAACTACTGAGAAGGCAGTTAAAGGGAAATCCATTTCACAGCCTTCGAAGAGACTAGGCGTTTGGTGCCAGTTGGCAACAACCAAGCCAACTTGGAGACTAATACTCTAGTCTGGATTCAGAAAGATTTTTCTAAAATGCACCTGATTTTGTCTTACTCAAAATCCTCCTATAGCTTCCTTTTGCCTCCAGCTTGTAATCAGTTTAGCCTTGAAAACTTTTATTTGCATACTTACATAGGAGCATAAACAGATAAAATATAATTCTTCTGTTAAGCCTTGGTTGAGCAGTGGGAGAGTGTTGAAGCTTCTTCTATCCCCTCATAATCCTGCACAGAGCCTCCTTAGCAGAGGAACTTCAGAGTTCCATAGGCCCCGTGTAGAAACCACCACCCTAAATGGTGACATCCATTCCATCCTCCAGAAATATAATAAACTTGTATTGTTTTAAGCCACCAGGTTTGTGGTACTTTGTTACAACAACAATAGGGAAACAGCACACCTCCCAACAACAAAAAAAATGTTTAATAAAAGAAAAAACTTTAAACTTTTTCTGGTAAAGAAATATGTCAACAAAATAAATCAACACGGCATGTATGAACCAGCAGCAGTCAGTTAAGGGACTGTCTGAAATCCCCATTTATTAAAAAGAAAGAAAAATAATTCAGACACTTGTATACTTTATGAAGCACTCACTTTCATCTTTCAGGTCTCAGAAGATATATTTGTTTGAGCATAATAAATTGTTACAGCATACAACTGTATTAGAGCATTACAAACATGTATTTTTTGTTGTCTAGCAGTATTAAAAATGATTCCTACTAATAACCCATCCTGGCTGTAGAGACAAGTGACTTCAGGAACTCTGAAGATAATGAAATTAAAGGGACCATTTACAAGCATCTAGTCCACTCCCTTCATTTTAGAGATAGTTCACTGAGTCCCAGAAGTCAAGTGACACGTCCCGAGTTACACAGTTTTTAGCAAAATGGGAAGTAAAATACAACTCCCACCCAGTATTCCAGGCTGATGGCACTGGCAGATGGAGCCAGGGAGAGACAGGGAGGACATGGGACCCTGGAGAGGATCGGGTCCAGCCTAGGGATCCTACCCAAGCATAGGACTATGGATTTAATCTAAGTTCAAGAGGAAGCCAATGTATATTCTTAAATGCTTAAATTTAACATAAATGTAATAATATGAATATATAAATTCAGTCTTGTAGAGACACAAGAGTGAAAGTAAAGAGACCAGTTGCAAGGTCGTTGCAAGAATTGAGGGAAGAGATGACGGCAACTTGGACAAGGGTGATAGCCAAGGTGCTAAAGAAAGATGGAGGAATTCAGGCTCTTCTTTGGAGTCATAATCAGTAGAACTTGCTGATAGGTTGATGTGTGGCTAAAGAAAGGAGAGGAATCAAAGGCTATTCCAGATTTTGGTTTAATGGTACCATGAGCTGAAATGGGAGGAAGGCAGGATAGGATTTTCCATGAGATGGTTACAAATAAAGTGCTATAAGGGTGTAGTGAGATTATTTCTTACTGGACTAAGAGATGAAAGAGGTATAACAGATGAAGTATTATTTGACATGAGTCTTTCAGAAGAGAGAGATGATGCTCCAGACAGAAGAAACTATGCCCTCCAAGACAAAGCAGTGGGGAAATTCAAAGCATGTCCACAGACTGGAGAGTAGTAATTTGGTTTTGACTGAGTGATTGATTCAGCCATTCAACAATTATTTATTGAAAACAGTATAGGCCAAGTCGCATGTTACCAGCTGAAGATTCAAGGATGTTTGAAATATAGTCCTTTTCCCTCATGAGGTTTACTGCCTGATAGGTGGTGTTGAATAAATTCAACGAACACATGGGGAAGAGATATGAAAACAAATATTTATACATAATACTTTTTTTATTCATTCAATACACATTTCTTGAGTATCTACTATGTGCATTGTTCTAGCACTTGCACAGTGTTCTGGGACTTTTTAAAAATTAATTTTTAGAAGAGTATAGTTGCTTTACAATGTTGTGTTAGTTTCTTGCCATACAGCAAAGTGAATCAGTCATACATATACGTATATCCACTCTTTTTTAGATTTCCTTCCCATTTAGGTCACCACAGAGCACTGAGTAGTGTTCCCTGTGCTAGACAGTAAGTTCTCATTAGTTATCTATTTTATACACAGTAGTGTATCTACGTCAGTCCCAATCTCCCAGTTCATCCCACCCCTTCTTCTCCCCTTGGCTGTTCTGGGACTTATATCCAAGTACAAATGGATGTGCTTATAGAAGTCGTAGGAAAGGATTTGTAGAGTCCATATGGTTTTAATTGGGGTGGGGGGGTCGGGATTGTTCAGGAAAGACTTTACAAATAAGTCAACTTTACAGTAGAGTAGTTGGAATTCAGACCAAAATATTAGGCAAGGACCACACTATGGAGGGCATTAGGAAGTCGCTGAGGGATTTTTGACCACTGAAGTGACAGAATTGGACTTTATTTTGGCTATTAATCTTATTAATTTGATGCAGGAAGAACTATAATAAGGAGCAACGGGGAAAGGAGAAGTTTTGAAAGACCCAGCGATTCCACTCTTAGGAAAATAATCAAAAGAATTGGAAAAGCATGTCCACACAAAAATCTGTACAGGAGTGTTTACAGCAGCTTCATTCATTACAGCCTAAAGTGGAAACAATTCAAATATCCATCACCTGATGAATGGATAAAGAAATATGTTATATCTATATAATGGAATATTAATCAGCTGTAAAAAAAGAATGAAGCATTAATTCATGCTACGACATGAATGAACCTTGAAAATATATGCTAAATGAAAGAAGCCAGGCCAAAAAGCTACATATTGTATGATTCTATTCATTTGAAGTGTCTAGAATAGATAGATAATTCCATAGAGACAGAAAGTCAGTTAATGGTTTCCAGGGCCTGGAGGAGGGAAGGGTGAGGAGAGTCTATTAATCGGTTTAGAGTTTCTTTTGGGGGTGATGAAATTGTTGCAAAATTACATAGAAGTGAAGATTGCACAACTCTGAATATACTAAAAACCACTTAATTACATGCTTTAAAAGGGTAGCTTTTATGGCATGTGAATTATATCTCGCTAAAGATGTTATTTTAAAAATTGAGTGACTTTAAGACAGGTAATACCATTACCAGGATATAGAGGACATGAAAGGGAGCAGCTCTGGGGAGAAGACGAGTTTGGGACATAGTGAAGTTAAAACATTTAGGTGTAAATATCCATTATTGTAAATGCTTGTTCACAGCTTTAAAAGAGGTGTATTTGGGTATTCTCTACACAGAAATGACTATTAAAACCCTGGGAGTGATTGAATGCTCTGAGTGAAAAAGTGAAGAAAAGTGATCACGTCCAAGATAAAATCTTGATAAATGCTATGGGAAAGCAGCAAGGGAGAGAACAGAATTCCAGAAAGAAAAACTATTTGGAAAAAGGCCTGAAGAAAGAAGGAGCCTGAAACAATGTGAAGAGCTGAAATAGAAGGCCAGTGTGGCACAGCCCAGAGGTAAACGACAGGAAAGACGAGACTGGGGGTGTCATCAGAGGTGAGTTTGTGTAAATCTCATAGGCGGGGTTGAGGATGCTTGATCCTTAAGCTAAAGAACAAAATGAAGGTCTTAAACAGGAAAAGTCATGATTAGATTTGCATTTTTAAAAGATCACTCCAGCTGTAGTGTGAGGAATGGTTTGGAGAGGGTTCAATCAAAATAATCCTGGTGGGAGATGAAAACTTGGACTACAATGGTGATTGTGTAGGTGGAGAGACTTGAGAGAGGTTTCAGAGATGAAATGACAAGTGGGTGATGATTGAATGTCTCTGGTGAGGGAGAGACAGGTGTCCAGGAATATGACTTATTTTCTGGCTTACTTTCGTTAGATGGTGGTGCCTTTGAATGGGATAGAAGAGAAATCCACTCTGAGGGGAGAAGTGGTGTTCATCAAAATCCAAGCAGAGCTATTGAGAAGAAAGTTGTATGCATAAGACTGCTGCCCAATAGATAGCTCTGAGCTGAAGATGATAACCTGGGAGTCATTATCATGTAGACGGTCATTGAACGCAGGGAGTGAATGAGGTTGATAAGGGAGAGAGAATAGAGTAAGAAGCTAACAGAACCAGTCTGAGACTACAGACCGAAGACCACGATGAACTTGAAGAACATCAACGTTTCATGCTCAGATTGAGCAGACTGAGCCCCTGTAAGAGAAGGAGAGAAGGTCTGGTGAGAAAAACAGAAGGAACACCAGGATAATCCTCTATCATGAAAACCAAGGAGGCAGAATGTTTCAAAGAGAAAGGGGATAATCAGCAAGGATGGATGGTGTAGATGCTGCTAAGAGATCAGTAAGGATAAAGACTGAAAAATGTCGGTTGTAAAAATTTGATATAATTCCACATGACAATGTACCATAAATAGATGACATTACAAAACCCAAATCTGGACACAACCTTTGAGGGAGGAGGTGTGACCAATGCTGACTATTGTTGAACATGGCTTGTGAATGTTCAGAGGAGTTCCTGATGCTGATTAGGGAACTGAGACTTGGTGACCTTCTAAGTAGCTTCAGTAACAAGACATGACTCAACCACCTGGAGAGTATTTGAGAGGTGTAGTTTCAAACCCATAGTCCCCTGGGTCCTCCCTCACCAGAACCTCCATCCAAAGAAGGCCAGGAATGTGGAAACAAGTGTGGGAATTCCCCATCATTTCTGGTAGTGCCTGAAATCAGAGGGAAAACATCCACATCTGACTCACCAAATCTTTCAGTAACACAAAAACATATGTATTTCTTAAATAATAAGTGTATCTTTCCCTCTTTCATACATCCCACTCCCATCTCCAGCAGCCTAAAAGCTCATGCTCTAACTCCTGTTGGCTGAAGATGTAACTGGTCAGTTTCGGGGCGGGGCCGGGTGAGTGGTTATCCAATGAGCTGTGCAACAACGCTGGCAATGTAAATTACAGCATTGCCCAACAGTTTTGGTAAAATTTTCATAATCTAATAATGACTTCAGTGTTGATGGTTATCAGTGAGGTAGGATGGCTATTTTCTGTTATTTAAGGTAATTCAATCCAAGCAGAACATAAACATTATAAAAATTTATACTTTCAACGAGATCTATTTTACACGCGTTTGAAAGCTAGCTGTATTTAATCACTTTTTATTACATAACCTAATGATGTGGATAATGTTGTTGACTTTTTATTCATCTCTTAATGGGTGGTTTCAGAGCTAAACCACATAAGTGCCCTCCTACAGTGCTGCTGAATGATATGATCAAAACCGTATAGGAAGATGACGCAAATCATTCATCAGGAACCACAACCCTAAGTTACAAAGAAGATAAAATAGAACTGAAAGCTGTTTATAGGATCTCTTGCAATTGCTCAAGAAATAGTATATTTCTGCTTGACTGCATACAGCTTAAAAATATACTGTGGGTAAAATCTAAGCTGCCTCACTAAACTCCTATTTCCAAGCATAATTAACAAAGTTTGACTTTTAGGTTGTGTGTGCTTTTCAAATTAATTGCAGTCAGACCTTACTTTTTCAGAGGTTATAGCTTGGTTATCATGTTTTTGGATTGTATAGGCCCTCTGCTTCTCTTCCTCTTTTACTCCTCCCTCCGCCTTTTGTTGTTGTTTTGCCCATTTTCAAGCTATGCCATCCCTTGTTAGTAATTCCACTTGGCAAAGGAGCAGAGAAAGGAGCTGAAACGTAATTCCATTCACTTTACCTCTTTGCTAGCAGCAATGGCAGAAGATGTATTACAGGAAGAGGCTGAAAGTACTGGCTGAAATGAAGTTCAGGGAATATGGTATATTTCAATTACTCGTGCTCTCACTCTATTCTCTAGACAAACAAGCCAGTCCTGGGCATGCAGTCAGCTGCTCAAGTCTAATTATCTCAACTGCGGGGTGTCCACATACCGTGCTTCCCACCTCTTAACCTGCTCTATCTACCCAACGTTGTCAGCAGTCAGCACAAGGAAAACCTAGCTGCCCACTGCACTCACATCACTCTAAGAAGTGTAAGAAATTGCAGCATTGGAAACACAGCCCTTAGAGATGGCTTAGAATCTCCTGGGGATCTAGTTAAAATGCAGATATTGGGGCTTCCCTGGTGGCGCAGTGGTTGAGAGTCCGCCTGCCGATGCAGGGGACACGGGTTCGTGCCCCGGTCCGGGAAGATCCCACATGCCGCGGAGCGGCTGGGCCCGTGAGCCATGGCCGCTGAGCCTGCGCGTCCGGAGCCTGTGCTCCACAACGGGAGAGGCCACAACAGTGAGAGGCCCACGTACCACAAAAAAAGAAAAAAAAAAAAATGCAGATACTGACTCAGTAGGTCTGAGGTGAAGCCTGAGGTTCTGAATTTCTAACAAGCTCCCGTGCAACACTGTTGCTGCTGGCCTAGGGACCCACACATTTTGAGTAGAAAAAGCTTAGAAAACCTGCGGTAGACCTTGATAAACAATAAATAAGAACTCATTCTACTTTACATAGAGTTCAGGGTAGAGGTAATAAAGATCCTCCAGGGTGTATTTTTGTTTAAACACAGAAAGAGGTACGTTTTGCTACAAATCAGTGGGTTTCAAACATGGTTCCTTTTTAAAAAACATTTTATTGTGATAGGAACACGTAACATGAGATCTACCCTCTTAAGAAATGTTTAAGTGTATAATCCAGCATTGCTAACTACGTATGATGTTGTATAGCTAACCTCCAGAATTTTTTCATCTTGCTTAACTAAAACTCTACACCCATTGATTAGTACCTCCCTACTTCTCCCTCCCCTGGCCCCTGGCAACCACCATTCCACTCTTTGATTCTGAGTTTGACTATTTTTTGCTGCCTCGTATAAGTGGAATCATGCAGTATTTGTCTTTTGTGACTGCCTTATTTCATTTAGCACAAGGTCCCCAAGGTTAATCCATATTGTCACATATTGCAGAATTTCCATGTTTTTTCTTTAAAGGCTGAATAGTATTCCATTGTGTGTTTATATTACACCTTCACCTAGGGAAAGGAAGGTGTTGGTACATGCACCTAGCACCCCAGCTTTTCCAAGAGGGCTCCCCCGAGGACTGGCTTCTGTCTTGCCAGTACTACAGCTCTGATGGGTACAGCACAGTCTAGCTGCCTGGGGAAAATAGAGATGGCAGCCTGAGCTAGTAGGTGACATATATCCCCCCGGCTCGGCCCAGAGCAAGCAGATGAAAAATCTCAGATCTCAGCTTTTTCCTGGGAGGTAAAGAGTGGAATCAAACATGTTTTCTTAAAGCAGTAGAACTCCTTTCTCAAAAGAAATATTTTATAAAACTTCACTATATAAAACAGATAAGTGGTTGCACAAAGGGCAGGTCCCCTAAACCCTACACACTTAGCCTCCCTTTCAGCTTCCCTCAGCCAGAAACATCTCAGTGGGAACTCTAGTTTCCAAAGGACACACACAAAAAACCATTGCTTTAGGCTGTAGTTTATGTCTCCTGGCCAGTGTCACATGGTAGGATTCATTCATTCATTCAGCACATATTTATTGAATACCTACTGTGTGCCAGGCACATGTGGGGCACATTCTAATGGGAAAGACTAACAATAAATAGTAAACAAAATGAATAAATAAATTACATAATACATTAGAAGGAGATAAGAGCTATAGAAGAAAGTGGAGAACAGAGTAAGAGGAATCAGGATCCTGGTGTGGGCTGGGGTATGTGCAGCTGTAAATAAAGTCATCAGAGGGAGCCTCAAGGAGAGAGTGATATTTAAGCAAAGGCTTGAAGGTGACCCAGGGCAACAATGACGGTGCATGAATTCATGGTAAAGTTTGCTGCTGAGACCCACCCTATGCAAGGTTGACCTAGAGTCTATCTAAAGGCAATCCATAATGGGTAGTTGATCCTGCAGGTCACTTGGTCCAGCCTGCATTGCTCAGGTCACAAGGAGGCATGAAACCACACACAGGGTTTTACACCCTGCTATCATGTGGGGTGTAAAACTGACTTTGGAGTCAGTATCAATTGTTCATTTATTCATTTCTCAGACATGGATTAACCATCCACCATGTTAGGGGCCCTGTACTAGGTGCCCAGGACACAGATGCCTGCAATCTAGCCAGAGGGGCACGTGCATGAGACAGCAATCCCCAGACAATGTGCCAAGTGCAAGATAAAGTTATGCACCTGGGTAATGAGAACTCGAGGGCATCAACCGAGGCCTGGGGTCACAGAAGGCTACCTGACACAAAGGATGAAGCAGAACTTCAGTGATGGCAGCCCACCTCCCTCTCAACAAACCCACTGGCTAAATAATTGCCCTCTACAAGTCTGAAACCCTTTATAAATATCTGGTTTTGATGCATGGGTTTTTTTTTTTAAATCACTGCTAATTGAAGTAAATTGTTACCTTCAGATATTCCTGCACTCTGCATTAGTGAGATGTTTCTCTTCATTTATAGAGTAATTTATTTTGCTATACATTCATTGTTCATGACACTTCATCATGCTGAAATGCATTTTCTTGATTGTCTGCAGAGTCACCCAGGGGTAATAAATGTGTTGCTACATTTTGTAGACTGAAAAATGTCCTGCGTGAACGAGCAATCGAGAGAGGGCAGGCAGAGGGGAGGGAGGGAAAACGAGACACAGGTGCACGAAGAGAAAGGCAGAGAACAAACAGAAATAAGTCCCAGAACGGGGAGAGGAAAAGCACATTTGTCCACACGATATAGCATCCAGCTGATACTTATATCCAAGCGATACAGCTTCACTCACGTCAGGAAGACCCAGGGGTCAGCCTGCTGGTGGTCACTGCTGACACCTTTGTCCTGAGACAAGGTGCCCTAAAGAGGAACTTGGATGCATCACACAATATCCCAGCACTGGGGATTTGTGCATTGTGGCGACCAGACTTTTCAACTGAGAGATCAAAGAGGAAATCTCAGAAAGGAGACCAGATTTGAAAGGATGTCGCCAGAGCTGTGCAAATAGGCAGGTTGACTCTTTTATCCTCACAATCCCACCCCGGCCCTTCCAGGATGCCATGCAGACCTCCTCTGTCTGTGATCCTCTGGCATCGGGTATGTGGGCTCTGGGGGACTCATGTGCATTTTTCTGCTTGTAGGAAACTGCCACACTTTGTCCCAAGGGACCTGCTCTCTGGCACAAAATCTCAGTGTCATTGGGGGGTTCCTGCTGCCTTCTGCTCCCCTTTTCTCCACCTTCTGCTTCCTTCCCCGCTCAGCCCTCTCCTCCAGAGAGACATAGCAACCAAAAATAGCCAGTGCACTTCCTCTCAATCTTCTGAGCATTAATCACCACCCTACCCCCAGCCCCCAGGCTGGAGAAGTTCCATCACGATTATTCCTGGGACTGTCTTGTGACACAAATGGGCACACAGACAATTCCTGACTGGCCCCACCCCTCCATTATCATAGATGTCTTTTTAGCTCGGAGGTCATCAATCACAGGACCCTCCTCGGCATCTCAGAGCAGGCCGCCCAACCCAGGAATGCTGAGAGAAGCAATTGCTTGTCTTTGAGTCCGGTTTTACTTTAAATGCTTGTTTTTATAAAGGAACAAGCATAGTGGACACATGGGCCACTCATCCCATCATCCTCTTTCTGATGGTGACCTCGAGGGACAATTTGTAGAAAGGCATGGTTTGGAGAATTTTCCCCTGCTTAATTACATTTTAGCAGCAGTCTCAAAAGTCTCCAACACCCCTTGCTTCCCTTAATAACCATTAGTGCTATATTATACATGGGTTTATTTATACCCACTCCCACTAAGTTTTTCATGATCTGCTCCTTAAGGAAAGAGATTTACTATTGTGTAAAGTACTTCTTCCTTTTTTGTGAGTGTGCTAAATTTCTCTCTTTGATCCTTACTTCCAGTATTTGGTTAATAAATCTGTGTTCTGTGCCCTATAGGGCTTGATTCATGTATGCATTTATATAATAAATATTTATTGAGCGCTTTCTCATAATGACTAAAAAGTTGTATTTTCTTTTGTTGTAGTTTACCTTCACATGTATATCCTAGATGCTTTCTCTCCTTGCTTACCTACTGGTCCTTAGCTATGCGTCCCAAGTAGCATCATTTTTCTCAATGATTGTTGGCAGCCAGCACCTTCCACTGGTGTAGACTTCTGTATTTTGATGCAAAGATAAAGTAATACTCTATGTTTTGTTTCCACTGCTCATGCTAATGACGGCCTACATTTTGTTGGTCTTTTGTTGCAACTGTACCTGTTTACTTTATATTGTCACTACACTTATTAGAATTACTCCAAATTAATGCCTGTGTGTTTAGGTCTGTCAGTATCACTCCTTTGGATAATTTTCCCCAGTGCCACTCCCTTCCCCTCGATCAAACTGAAATGCATTTGATATTTTAAAAAACCTTGTGCAAAGCCTAAAAAGATCTCACCAATTAGCATCTTACTGTCTGGAAGATTTCATCCTATTCTGCCATCTAAGTTCAAATCAACTCAAAGGCAGCTAAACCTAACAGTTCCTTATTTGCCTATTTAGTGTTGCATCAAATAAAAATTTTGCCTTACCAATAATTTTTCAACCCCTATCAATGATCTATGATCATAGAGAAGAAAGAGAGCTACGTCATCATTAAGCCCACAAATAATTCATCAGCCTCACTGAAGGCCGTAAGTATAAGATCCTTCGCTATTGAACCTGCTCTTACAGTTTTTCACCTTCTTAGCCCCCATCCTTTATCCTTCTATCAAAAGCACTGATAGGGCTTCCCTGGTGGCGCAGTGGTTGAGAGTCCGCCTGCCGATGCAGGGGACACGGGTTCGTGCCCCGGTCCGGGAAGATCCCACATGCCGAGGAGCGACTGGGCCCGTGAGCCATGGCCGCTGAGCCTGCGTGTCCGGAGCCTGTGCTCCGCAACGGGAGAGGCCACAACAGTGAGAGACCCGCATACTGAAAAAAAAAAAAAAAAAAAAAAGCACTGATAAAAATAGTAGAGTTGTGAATAGCTAGCCAGATTTAAGTCAAATCCTTGATAAGCAAAGCAGCTAAAGGAGTCATTTTTTTTATTTTGGATGGTTTCAGAGTGTGAAGAAGACTGCTAGCTGGCCACCAAACTGCATCTCCCCCCTTTTACTGGGGAGAACACACCTCAACTTCATTTTATGGCCTCCCTTCTGGTTCAGAGGGGCCACCCGGATGAGCTCTAGCTAACTTCTATTGTAGTGAGCCTCTGAATTTCATTGAATTTCTATTTCTTCCCTCAACTTAGTCTAACCTGACATGTAAAAGGAATTATCTCCCTTAGAATCAGGTCTCTCTCAGCAAAGAGGGATGATTTCCCTAATCTAATAAGCAGATGCCCAGGCTGCCAAGTCATGCAGTAGAATTCTTGGAGAGAAAAGGACACTGCTTCTTAATACTGCCAGTCCTCAGAGTCAGAGGTTTTAAGAGATGGGAAGGCATTTGATATGGCGGCTGCTGGCTAATTCTCTTGGTGGATATTTCCCTGATTCTAATTCATCGATCTTCTCTGCACCAGGCTGTTTCTCTCATGGCTTCTATGATGTATACAGCTTCTGCTGAAGGAGACACACCCAGAAAGTCAAGTCCACAATTCTGTGAGTTTTGATAAACAGAGTCATGTAACCACCATCACAACGTTCAAGATACAGAGCATTTTCGTCTCTCTAAAAATTTCCCCCGTAGTCTTTGTAACCAGCCCCCTGACCCCCAAACCCTCAGCCTCTTGCAGCCATTCATCTGTTTTCTCTAGAATATCATATAAATGGGAACCTAGAGCACATATGTAACCTTTTGGGTGTGGTTTCTTTCATTAAGATAAAGCATGTAAACCTCACTCACTCTGTTGCATGCATCAGCAATCTATACCTTTTTTATTGCTGAATCATATCCCGTTATGTTGGTATATCACAGTTTGTTTATTTATTCCCCAGTAAGGGATGTTTGGGTTGTTTTCAGCTTTGGGCTACTATGGAAAAAGCCACTCTAAACATTCATGTGCAGAATTTTGTGTGAGCAGGGTTTCATTGCCCTTGGGTAAAAAGGAGTGGGATTGCCGGGTTGTGTGGGAAGTATTTAACTTTATAAGAAACTGTCAAAATATTTTACAAAGTAACTGTTCCATTTTGCACTCCCATCAGAGTTCTAGCTTTTTAAATAATTTATCCATTCTGATAGATAGTGCCATAAATTATTTTTACCGGTTCTAGAACATTGTATACAGGCAGACTTTGAAGATAATGCGGTTTTCGCTCCAGACCACCTCAATAAAGCAAATATTGCAATAAAATGTCTCACGAACTTTTTGGTTTCCCACTACTTACAAAAGTGGCATTTAATTTATACTATAGTCTTTTAAGTGTGCAACAGCATTATGTCTAAAATGAAATGTACATTCCTTAGTTAAAAAAGACTTTATTGCTAAAAAATGTTAATCATCATCTGAGCCTTCAGCAAGTGGCAGTAGTAACATCAAAGATCACTGTCACCACAATAAATATAACAATAATAAAAAAGTTTGAAATATTGCAAGAATTACCAAAATGTCACAAAGACACGAAGTGAGCAAATGCTGTTAGAAAAATGGTGCCAATAGACTTGCTTGGCACAGGGTTGCCACAGATCTTCAATTTGTAAAAAATGCGATATCTGCAAAGCATAACAAAGCAAAGTGAATAAAACGAGGTATGCTTGCAAATGGAATCATTTGTCTGGTTTCTTTTGCGTAGCAGAGTGTATGCAAATTCATCCACGTTATTATATGTACCAGTAGTTAATTCTTTTTTTAGTGCTGAGTAGTATTCCATTATACGGCTAGATCTCTTTTGTTTATGCATTCACCTGTTACGGGGCACTTCGGTTGCTTCCAGTTTGGATCACCTAAGGGGTGGGCAAAACACCTAAGACACCCCTCTAGCGCAACCCCTGGACAAACCCCTGCCCTCACCCCATATAAGGAACAAGCTCATGCCACCCTCACGGAGCGAGCAAGCAGGGGAACATGGTGTTTGTTCTCGCTCCCCACTGCTGCAGCAGAGGTCCCAATAAAATCTTGCCTGAATTTCTTGTCTGGCCTCTGATCAATTTCTATTGATTGGGGAAGGCCAAGAACCCTGGTCATTATCACTACCAGACACAACACTTCCCCATCCCTGGCCATGGTCTAACCCACGGCTCAGCTTGTTTCCCAGCTTTTCTGGGTCACTTTGCACATAGTTTATTTCAGAAAATGACGCAGTGATGAAAGACATGGAGTTCACCTCAGGTTATTCTACGGCTTCTGCACAAAGAGAACGTTCTCCCACCGTGCTCTCCAAAGAGCACAGCTCTAAGGCTTGCAGACCTGATTATAATGGTCTGATTAACCCATCGGGGGCTCACACGGGCTTTAGTCAGTGCAAATTTACCTGGGCACTAGTCTTACAGCTAATCCTATCAAAGGCTGTAGGCTGGGGAGTGAGATGAGATTACAAATCCAAACATATTTACACAGATGTCTTGTTTAGCCCTGCACACAGCCAGGAATGCCTTTGCATCTTGTAACAAAATCACAGTTATCACAGGCCAACTTTGTTAGAAACCTAAGACCAGGATATCGAGGGAGAGAGAAAATGGGAGAGAAAGAAAATGGATGGAGAGTAAGTTAAAAAAAAAAAAAAAGCTCCCGGGGAAGCAGCTTCCAGCAGCAATCAGCTGAGAACAGCACGTTTGTGTTCAGCCTATGTGGTTATTTTCTGATTAGGCAGGGTTGTCTGTCTAATCAGATTTTCTCCTTCCCTGTTATCCATCTTATTAGGCTCTTTCTACATGTGCAGCTTCGGGTTCCCTAGCAGTCACAAGATGATTCACAGTAACGGCCAACAAAGCCACTTTCGGTGGGATGGTATTTATTAGGTTTGTTCCAAGTCAGGCCTCTCTGACTCCACATAAGTAAGAGGATCAATTTTCTCTCTCTCACATTTAAGTCTCATGAGGACTCTAGTTTTCATACAAATCTAATAATGAAAACAGTTTCTTGATTAATCAGAAAAGCTCCTCTGTAGAACCTGATCTATTAGGATTCCCTCAACATAAATCAAGATTTCTCAAGGCCTACTAAGTGCCAAGCACCAGGTCAGGCAGTGGGTATAGTGATGGGCAGACTACATACAGTCTGCAACTATTAGTGTTCCATAGTCTGGGACACAGAGGAGAAAATGATTTTCTTTCAGTGAAAAGAGAATGGATGGAAGAGAGACAGGGTAATTTTTTGTACTGTCCCTGCTCTGCCTGAGGCAAAGTGACATTAGGAAAAATGTTTTTTTCCTAACAGCCAAGCAGGTATAGTGATCCCTGCCTGCCCAGCACATACAACAGAATACCCTTGTGAAATATTCATGTAAACAGCTTTTGAAGAAAATTAAAATGACAAAAGGTCTTCCTACAATCTTTCTGTACTTTTAAATTAGACAGTTTGAAGCCATAAGAATGCTGGGGACAATCTGCAAAAATAGTATTTTAAAGAAAATGTATGAAAGCCTCAGATAACTACATTACAGGTTGTACACGAAGTAATCTTATTTCAGATTCTATGACGAGCAAAAATGGCTCTTTAGCAGAGAAGGCAAATGCTGCCCTATGGCTAAGAAGAACTGAACTCCCCCATCAAATGTGAGAAGAAAATTCAACTTCTCTTTAAATGCCATCTTCTGATGGCTTCTAGCATGCCTTCAGCTATTTCGCAGTCACACACTGCACAAGGAATTTTGAAGATCACATGTATGTTAAAATGTTTAGAGACCCTTCTGAGACAGATGGTATAAAAATATCTCCTACTTGCTACTAAAGCCAGCTATTACTAAGATAGAATTTCTCATGATTTGAAAAAATATATATTCCTGTTTACTTGTGAGTTTTTGTTTCAGAACCTATGCTTCAGGCACAGAAATTTTCCTTAAGTCCAGCATTTACAATGGTGGAGGCCATGTATGTTTGAAGTCGAATGGGAAAGGGTCAGGTGGAGATGGCCAAATGGGAATCAACCTTCTGGGAATGGCAAGTTACCACCGAAGAGCACATGTGAATCCTGCAAGACAGGGGTCCCCAACCCCCGGGCCACGGACCGGTACCCGTCCGTGGCCCGTTAGGAACCGGGCTGAACAGCAGGAGGTGAGCGGCAGGTGAGCGAGCAAAGCTTCATCTGTGTTTACAGCCGCTCCCCATCGCTCGCATTACTGCCCGAGCTCCGCCTCTTGTCAGCATTATGGTGAGTTCTATAATTCTTTCATGATATATTACAATGTAATAGTAATAGAAATAAAGTGCACAGTAAATATAATGCGCTTGAATCATCCCAAAACCATCCCCCGCCCCCGTCCGTGGAAAAATTGTCTTCCATGAAACCAGTCCCTGGTGCCAAAAAAGGTTGGGGACCGCTGCTGTAAGAGAGGGAAGGGAGGCCTCTGAAGTCAGCTTTCTGTTCCAGGATTTACACAGCACGAGAGTTCAGAGCGCTGTGCAAACTGATGCAAAGTGAGCCCCACCGTCCTGGTACACAGAAACAGAGGGGAGGAGGTGGCGGGATAGGGGATGGGGAGGGGAAGGGGTGAGAGTCAGGGAGCAAGGAGGACCGGGTCCTAGAAACATCCCTGTTAAGTGAGTCCTTCTCTCAACACTCCTCTTCTTGCCTACATGGTACTCAAACTGGCCTTCCAACCCCTCCTTTCTTTCCTTTTTTGTTGTTTTAGGAATTATTTTATATTTTTTATTTTTAAAATTGTGGTGAAATATACGTAACATCAAATTTAGCATCGTAATCATTTTAAGTGTCCAGTTCAGTGGCGTTGAGTACATTTATATTGTTATGCAACCATCACTACTATTCACTTCTAGAACTCTTTCCATCTTGCAAAACTGAAACTTTATACCCATTAAACAATAGCTCCCCATTCCTCCTTCAGAATTATAACTTTTTAAAATTGAAGTATAGTTGATTTACAATGTTGTGTTAGCTTCAGGTGTACAGCAAAGTGATTCAGTTTATACATATATATTCTTTTTCACATGCTATTCCCTTATAGAGAATATTGAGTAGAGTTCCCTGTGCTACACCCAGGGAACCTTGTTGGTTTTCTATTTTATATATAGTAGTGTGTATATAGGTTAATCCCAAACTTCTAATTTATCCCTCCCCTCACCCCTTTCCCCTTTGGTAATCAGTTTGTTTTCTATGTCTTTGGTCAACCCCTGCTTTCTTAATTCTCATTCTGTCTGATTACTGTCTCAGGCGCTCCACCTGCTCCAGGACCCTCAAACTGTCCACAACACCCACACTGCAGATCCCTCCACCCTCCCTCTGCTACTTCCTGAACCTCCATTCTATTGTCAACAGTCTCCTGTGTGATCAAACTTTTGTCCATATATATCTTCTACTAAAGCATGCCTTTCTCTTTATCCCCCATAAACTGTGGGGATGTCTCTACTTCTCCATTCCTCCCACCTCCAGGCCCGCAGCCGGGCTCAGCAAATTCCTTACACCCACCTCCAGATTATCATCCCACTGCCTTTCTTCAGCTGCCTCATCTGATGGCCCCACCATCCAATTAGGAGATTCCCTCAGCAGTCTCCCCTCCGAGCCCCTAGATTCCCACCATGCTCAGTGAGGTTAGGTTAGGAATTAAAATTGCCAAACTCAAACTACCTGTCAGCTGCTTGAACCCTAGCCCAAGCCCCCAAAGAGTGATCAGCCTGTACTTGAGCACCTGGCATTAGGAAACACTGTAGCAGGAGCCATGCTTTCCATTTTTAAACAACTTCAGCTATGGGACCATTTTTTAATAAACTGAAGTCTGTATTCCTATAATTGATGTTGCTGGTTCTCGTTTTGGCTTTTGAAGTTCTACAAAAGAAGTTAAATTGTTTTTCCATATGACAGTTCTTGGACCATTTAGAAACTTTTATCACCTTCTCGCTCTGTCATCTCTACTCCAGGCTAACCAGTCCAGGGCCTTTACATCTTCTGAACATAACACATTTTGGGGTTTCATCTCCCATTTCATTGCCCTCCCCTGAACATTCTTCAGGCTGTGCATGTGGCACACCACACTGTACACATTGATCTAGGTGTGATGTGATTGGAGGAACTACCCTCCCCCCACCTCCAAGACACAGTCTTTCCGTGAATGCAGCCTAAGACCTCATTAAGCTGTTGTTGTAATGATGGTGATGCTGACAGTGGTGACGGTGGTTGAGGCAGTGGTGGTGATGATGGTGGTGGCAGTGGTTGAGGCAGCAGTGGTGGTGGTGGAGATGGTAGTGATGGTTTCAGGGATCATGTAACACCGTTGACCCATCACAGTCAACTAATTAAAACTAGAAGCTTGTTTTACTGCTGCTAAGTCACATCTCTACAATCTTTTGCATGTGCTGTTGACTTTTTGGATCAAGATCAAAACTACTGAGCTTTATCTTAGTATATCTGAGCTATCATTTCAACCTAATGAAGATCTTTCTAGATCTTGATTTCAATGTCTGTTTGCCATCCTTCCCAGCTCCAGTTCATCTGCAGATTAATGAATGTGTCTTCTATATCTTTATCCAAGTTTCTGGTTAAATATGAATCAAACAGTGTTAAAGTTAGAGACTTATGAAAAGACACTAAAGAGTGTCCTTCAGGGTAACATCTATCTATGAATCAGCATCCTTTGAATACAACTGTTCAATTCATCGATTTAAATGTACCTCATTTCTCTTCTGTTTTGTCTCCAGGGCTATCCTGAAATTCAGCTGCTCTATATGTATCACATTTCTCACTTGTACCAATTTAATAACCATGACACCCTGGGGGAAAAAAAAAAGATTCATTTGACATGACCTCTTCAATGATATTTAGTAATCACCAGATTCCTCCTGTGTATAAGCTCTCCCTACCATCCTATTAATAAGTAATCCTAGAATCTTACTTAGAATCATAAAATTTCCATGAAACTGTAGTGAGGAAAATGCCTCATCTTCTTCATTTTGAAAACCAGAATCACACTTGCCCATCTCCAGTCTTTCAACAACTTTCCTCCTCTCCATAATTTCCTCATTGGAGAAACAATCCATTCCTCCTGGGAATCTCAGGATTCATTGAATCCTCATGAAACAAATCTTATGTTAGGGCTATTTGTATAGACACCTTATTCCCTCCACCCCCAGCCCCAAGATACTCACACTTGATTACAAACTCCTTGGCAACAGGGGATGGTGCTTATTTTTCTTGTTGTCCTCTGCAGTGCCTTGCACTGTATATTTGAAGGTTTGAATTGAACTGAATGGCACAAAGGAAGAAAATTAGTTTGATCTATGCAGTCTCAAGATCATTTTTTGGTCAAATTGGATTCTTTTCATCTATCTTAATATCTAACTTGTGCGTAGCTGAATTAGTCTTGCAGTTAATCTGATGTGGTTTTACGTCTACCGAAGACAGTAAATTCATTTTCCTGATCTGGTGATTTTTAATCATATAGTCACAGCCACTCATACAGAAAAAGAAAACAGCAGATTAAATAGCAAACTAATAGCAGAATGATGAATAGAATTATCCCTAGATACAAAGGCTTTTACAGATAATCTACAGTTTCTGTCAAATCATTCATTCGGTTTTGATCCAACATCCTTTTGTTAAGTGATAATAATAGTCACAAATTACTGAGCGCTTCCTACGGGTAGAGCAGTTAACTAAGACAGAATAACATGGTGGCTAAGCACGTGGGGCTTGGCTTGTGTCCTGGCTATACCAGTTACTATTTGTGTGACCTTAAGCCAGTTACTTCAACGGTAAAACAAGGTAAAATAAATGTTAGTTATACCATCGTTATTTCAATGTATTATCTCATTTAATCCTCACAACAACCCTGTGAGCCACTATTATTTTCTCCTGCTTTACAAATTTGCAAGGTACTAGGTACTGGATGCTGTAGGATTCATAGAAATGGCCATGTCAGAATCGGACATGGTTTTGACCCCAAGGACTTCACAATCAAGTAAACAGGACTGAATTTTAAATAATTAACTATAATCAAAAAGCAGAATCAAATATTTGTCATAGCAACATGAATGCAAAATGCATGAGAGCACAGAGGGTTTAACAGCTAACTTTATGTAAAAGGGATTCTGCCCTTGGTTGTCTTTCCAGCCCCCTTAGCCCCTCTCACCCTTCCAAACTTCTGCCACACTGGTTTTCTGTCAGTTCCTTGAAATAAATCATGCTCTTTCCTATGGCAGAACCTTTGAATATACTCTTCCTTTTACCTGGATGCTCTTCCCCATTCCTCACCTGACTATCCTCAAAGGACTGTCTCATTTGCATCCTTTGATTTTCACCTTAAATGTCCATGTCCACTTAAGACGTTCTTTCCCCTCATTCATATTCTCTTTCTCAGCCCCTCACTGGATTCCTTCATATACTTATATACTTATACTTCTTATACCTATCAGATACTTTATTTCTGTACCTGTTTTTATCAATCTCTGCCTCTGATAAAGACAAGCCCCCTTGGGAATCATCTTTTCCTCTACACCATTGCGTCCCCAGTGCCTAATACAGAGTAAATACTCTTTAAATATTTGCTGAGTGAATTGATGACTATAATGCTTGATGACCTGGGTAGGATTTTCAAAAGCTAAATTACATTCCTCCTCACTCCCCGAAAGAAAATTTAAAGCTGTACAGAAAGAGTTGGATTTCATTAGATAGGCAATCGAGCCTGATCATAATAGACTCAATCTTCCAACATCAAGATTAATTGGATATATCTGTATTACTTTCTTGTTAACTTAGTGGTCACATTTGCTTGTGTCTACAAAGTTGGTTTTGTTTTTTCCATTCTTTCAGTCGCTATTTTGCAGGTATCCTATCCCAGAGTTTTTAGGATGTTTAGTAAATTCCCACATGCAGATGATAGCATCATCTTCGAAGAATCAGGGAACGGCCTCCACGTGGGTTTAGTGGGCTATGGAGCAGGCTTTGATGGTGGGGCTGGGAACCCTCTTCTGACAGTTACATGCCTCCTCCACCCCTTCAACAGTTCAGTGCCATCCAGGAGGAGAGAGAAAGGCAGACAGAAAGAGGCTGAAAGCTCCCAGCTTGTTTCTGCCAGGACACATCAGTTCCAGGTCATGTTTCTGCAGCGCACGTGTCATGGAGCAAGCACAAGCTGTCAGCATGGAGAACAGAGAAGCTCCTTTGACAGATCCCACGTCTACATTCCAAACCCATTACAGCTGGAGAACTTGTTCCCCTCGAATGAGCTGCCCCCGCCCTCAGCTGGGTCCCCCAGCTGCAGAAATGCATCCGTGGCTGGAGAAACCCTCAGTCTTGAGCCCTGGAACAGCCGCGTCTCTGCTCGTCATATATATTTATAGGACAGAGCTGCTATATTCATAGCTGGGGGTAGGGGTGAGGAAGGACAAACAGGCAGAAACACAGCCTGTCTCCCCAGAAGGGGCCACCTGTCACTTCACATTCTCACCATGTGTGTTCAGTTCAAATCTAGAAGCATAAAAAATGAGCTTCAGAACTAACTTCCTTTTGGTGTAAACCTCAAACTTCTGAAAGTAGCGTTCAAGAAATGAGTAAACATACACTTTAATGAAAGTTACAAACTCTGCCTAATGAATCATTACCTTTGCATTCTAGTTTCCAGATATGAGAGGGCTGGGGAGGAAGGCAAAAATATATTCATTGGCTGGGGCGACGCGTTTTAAAATAAAGGGAGAGAGGAAGTTCCATTTGACAACAGAATGTGGTCTGAAGACCCTTCCAATGCAATTCTCTCCCAACTTTCCAGTAAAATCTCAGAAAACCCAGAAATAGATGTAAATTTTTTACACTGGCCAGAGCTAGTACTGATAGTCAAGCTATTGCCAAAATCTAGGAGGAATTTCCATGAACTACGCGGATGGTGGAATTGGATTGAGAAACACGTTTTGTGGTCTTCTAATTCTTCACCTCTAGAAAGAGAGCAAATCTGGCAACCCTTCTACCGCCCTCCCTGTTGTCCCTGGCCCAGGAGGTAAAAGCTAAGTCAGCCAGAGATACGGGGAACTGTCTCCATACCACAAAGGTGGTGGGAGGGAGAAAGGGCTCGTATTGAATGATGGTGATGTTGGCAGGGTATGAATGGATAAGGGCAATAAGAGCATCACCTGCTGGGAGTGGTAGGGTTTCATGTATTCCGGATGTTCAGGGTGACAGAACACCTTGCCACAGTCCAGCTGAGCCACACTGGATGGAAATGTGTGGGGTATGAGGAACTGGTCTTGGAGCTATGCATAGAATCCTTCCATCCTTCAAGGGCAAGATCATTCATTCACTCAGCCAACGTTTACTGAGTAGATACTATATGCCAGACTATTCTCAGCACTGGGTAAACAACTGGGCCTCAAGGAGCTTACCTGCAAAGTGGGAAATAAAATAAATAATAAACAAATGTTGCTACTCGACATCAAGTGCTATGAAGAAAATTAAATCTGAATTAGAAAGTGGAGGTGGGGTCTAAAAAGGCCTGAGGAGGTGACATCCTCCTGAGGAAAGAGTTGAAAATGAGGTAGGAAGCCAATGTGAAGGTTAGGGGAAAGCTTTAGTGAGATGAACAAAATTAAAAATGCACTTTCCTTTTTACTATGCAGATTCTCATTGCATTTTAAGTCAGAGGAGAAATGAGGACAAGTTTCATAGTAGGAAGAGCATTTGTTAAGATGGGTGGCATTACAGCACCACCACTGAATGCTGGGGGGATAAACTTCAGTCGAGCTGGGGAAGGTATTGATGATATAAGACAGGAATGGATAAGCTGTTGTGGCCAGCCTGATCGGACTTCTGCCCACCTTTATAAAGTTTCAGTTGGAACACAGTGACAAATATCATTAGACCCATAAAGCCTAAAATACCTACTATTTGGCCCTTTGCAGGAAAAGTGTGCTGACCCTTGCTATAAGAGATAAGGAGAAAACTGGAGGAACAATGGACTGGAAGACATGACAAGGGCTGGAATCTTGGTTCCAAGTGGAGGCACCAGCAGGGGTATCTTCCCTGTGTGACTAGAGTAAAGGCAGGTAGAATATACAAACAGTGGGACGTTAGTAAAACTGGAGATGGTTTACCAAGTTGTCCTCTTCTAATTATTTCTATTTTTTTCCGTGAAAAAAGAAGTGAAGTCATCCAGATTGAGTGTGAAGAGGAGAGAGTGTTGGATCTGCAGATATGAGAAATGAATTCGAGAAAACCAGAGGGAAGGGGGGTGAGGAGGAACGTATCCAATCATTTAACAGAGTATATCTGCAAAGATCTTCCCTCACTTGAGAATCTGCAAATTAAACAGAATTTGCAAGTTAAATTAAATTAACATGGGACTTAAAACAATCACTGAGTATCAAGAGAAAGTATCCTCACCAAGACTTTAAGAAGAAAATAACTAGAGACTGATAATTTATTGTAAGAGATATTAATGTCTAGCAAAATTTAAAACATATGTTTTCAATGACCCGGCATCTGCATTTCCAGGCAATACCTTAGTGAAATGTGTAAACATGAATAAATAGATAAATAAACCTCATACAAAGGCTTTTACTGCAGTCTTCCTAGTAAGAGCAAAAAATCAAAGCCAACCTATATGCTTGTAGCAGTGTTATGACCAAATTAATTTTGGTATATTTACATGATGGACTTCATTTGTATAGAAGTAATCTTGAAAACATAATGTTGAGAAACATTCAAGTTGCAGAAGATTATTTATAGTCCAGTAAATCATTTACATAAAACTTACATACACATAAAACAATCTATGTATGTCGTTTATTAATCTATATTTAGAAAACATATAAAAACAAGGAGTAGGATCACAAAATTCATGATAGCAGTTAACTCTGAAGAGAGAAATAAAGAGAAATGTGACCAGGGAAAGGTTTATAGGAGACTTCAACTTTATTGATAATAGTTTATTTCTTAAAAGATCAGATAAAATGTGACATAATATTTGTTAATTCTGGGTGGTAGCTGAATGGGTATCTTCTTATCTTTTCCAAAAGAACTTTTTGGTTAAATTATTTTTTCAAAATAAAAATAAATTATGAAAGTTTACAAGTGTTTTTTACAAAACACTAAAACTGGAGCTGAGATGGGTTTTTTAGAGACTATGACAGGGAGTCATTCACCAATATAAAAAGTTCAGCACAGGGACTTCCCTGGCGGTCCAGTGGTTAGGACTTTGCGCTTCCGCTGCTGGGGGCCGGGGTTCATCCCTGGTCAGGGAACTAAGATCCCTCAAGCAGTGCAAAAGCTCAGCACAGACCTGTGGTGGGCGGAGACCATGCTGCAGTGAGTGAACTAAAGGCGCTTCACCATTTTTTAAAAACTTTTATTTATTTCTTTTATTTTTTATTTTTTCAACATATTTATTGGAGTATAATTGCTTTACAGTGGTATGTTAGTTTCTGCTGTATAACAAAGTGAATCAGCTATACATATACATATATCCCCACATCTCTTCCCTCTTGAGTCTCCCTCCCACCCTCCCTATCCCACCCCTCTAGGTGGTCACAAAGCACCGAGCTGACCTCCCTGTGCCATGCGGCTGCTTCCCACTAGCTATCTATTTTATATTTGGTAGTGTATATATGTCCATGCCACTCTCTCACTTTGTCCCAGCTTACCCTTCCCCCTCCCCGTGTCCTCAAGTCCATTCTCTATGTTTGCGTCTTTATTCCTGTCCTGCCTCTAGGTTCTTCAGAACCTTTTTTTTTTTTTTTTTTTAGATTCCAAATATATGTGCTAGCATACGGTATTTGTTTTTCTCTTTCTGACTGACTTCACTCTGCATGACAGTCTCTAGGTCCATCCACCTCACTACAAATAACTCAATTTCGTTTCTTTTTATGGCTGGGTAATATTCCATTGTATATATGTGCCATATCTTCTTTATCCATTTCATCTGTCGATGGACACTTAGGTCGTTTCCATGTCCTGGCTATTGTAAATAGAGCTGCAATGAACATTTTGGTACATGACTCTTTTTGAATTACGGTTTTCTCAGGGTATATGCCCAGGAGTGGGATTGCTGGGTCGTATGGTAGTTCTATTTTTAGTTTTCTAAGGACCCTCCATACTGTTCTCCATAGTGGCTGTATCAATTTACATTCCTAACAGTGCAAGAGTGTTCCCTTTTCTCCACACCCTCTCCAGCATTTGTTGTTTGTAGATTTTTTGATGATGGCCATTCTGACTGGTGTGAGGTGATACTTCATTGTAGTTTTGATTTGCATTTCTCTAATGATTAGTGATGTTGAGCATCCTTTCATGTGTTTGTTGGCCATCTGTATGTCTCCTTTGGAGAAATGTCTATTTAGGTCTTCCCATTTTTGGATTGGGTTGTTTTCTTTTTTGATATTGAGCTGCATGAGCTGCTTGTATATTTTGGAGATTAATCCTTTGTCAGTTGCTTCGTTTGCAAATATTTTCTCCCATTCTGAGGGTTGTCTTTTCGTCTTGTTTATGATTTCCTTTGCTGTGCAAAAGCTTTCAAGTTTCATTAGGTCCCATTTGTTTATTTTTGTTTTTATTTCCATTTCTCTAGGAGGTGGATCAAAAAGGATCTTGCTGTGATTTATGTCATAGAGTGTTCTGCCTATGTCTTCCTCTAAGAGTTTTATAGTGTCTGACCTTACATTTAGGTCTTTAAGCCATTTTGAGTTTATTTTTGTGTATGGTGTTAGGGAGTGTTCTAGCAGAGGGAGGAATGCTTCACCATTTCACTCCGCCTGCTGCCGGAGCCCCAGAACGAATTTCCGCTTCCCCCTCCCCCGCCCATTACCTGGCTGTCTCCACCTCATCCCTCATTTCTCAGTTTACAGATCCTGCTCTCAAGAACGCTTTTCCTATCTTGCACAAGTGAGTTATACTCCCCTCCTTTGCACTTGACAAGCTGTCTGTGTGTTCCCACCTTGCCGTGGTTAGCACTCTAGGATAACTTCCCATTTACTTGTTTGTCTCCCCTCTGACATCGCTGGCTCTTTAGGGAGGGGCTGTGTGGAAAGCTGTGGCTGGCACGGTTCCCAGCCCTGAGTACATACTTCCTACATTTTTGCTGAATTTTGTAGATTCTGGGTCCAGACAGGGTACTGTAGTGGGCTCTCTGCTGGCAGAGGGCAGGACGAGGGTACTGACGCCTGAAGATGCCAGCAGGAAATATTCAAGGCAAACCATCTACTGAACATCTTTTGCCTGGAGCTGGATTTGCATTTCAGAATCATTAATGTCTGAAGCTGATCTTCATGGAAAAGAAAAAGTGGACTCAATTTTTAAAAAGCAGCTGATTGTCAGGCTTGCCTTTCCTCTTTGTTTTATCTAAACACACAAGTAGGGAAAGTTGGCTCAGAAATCATTCAAAATTGGATTTTTCTTTTATAGTTTCCACTCAAAATCCCCCATGTAACATTTTTCCACATAAAAAAGCCAAGCCTCAGTACTACAGAAAACATCCTATAGACATTTTCCTATTTTTGCCATCTTGTCCAATTTTGGAAAACGTAGGAACCACATCAGACCCATTCACTATAAGTAATGGGGAAAATATGGCTGAGGAAAACCACACGCCCACACTCCTGGCAAGACTGACCTTAACCCATTTCTAGTTTTAAAATTGTAACTTAATATTGATGCCCTTGGCTTGAGAGCTACTGGTCAGAACATGTCAAAAGGCATGAACTCCAGTCTGATTTTTGAGGAACACAGTGTTTCTGGGACCCAGACAAACAGCAGAGTCTGAGACTGTGTAGGAGGTTGTGCAGTCCTTTCTGAGTGCTTACCGTCCCTGCCCACACTCGGCCGGCCCCCGTCCCGTGGCTCAGAGCCCCGGTGGGGAGTGCACTGCCTCCCCTGTGGGCAGCAGTTTGGCCAGGAGACGTGCTTTGGCCAATGAAATGTGAGTGGAGGTAAAAAGGTGCCAGTTCCAGAAGAAAGGTCTAAGAGGCACTGGTCTTTCCTCCAGCCAGCTCGCTCACCTTTCCTGCTACCAAGGGAACAGCATGTTGCAGAAACAGGCTGACCTTTTAGTCTGAATTCCAGAATAAAGAAGATCCATGGAGCCCACTTGCAGCTGATGTATAATGTGAGCAAGGAGAGAAACAAAATGAAACAAAACCCCTATGTTTTTGAAGCCACTAAGATTTTAGGGTTGTTTGTTACCATGTCATAACCTACTAAAAGATGACCAATGGTGAATTTAAAAATTAGAATAAATTAAAGTTATGTCCCTACGCAACAGCAGGCACCATTCAGACTCCTCTCTGCTACCCACAGCAAGTGCGCTGTAGAAGGTGAGAGGGAACTTCGCTATAGGTTGGCCTCTTTTCTTCTGCAAGGCTAGTTGTAGCAAATATTCTCTTTCTGGTACACAAGTTGACAAGAAGCCTCTTGGCTTGGGTTTTTTTTTTTTAATTCATCTCAAAGATTCAGAATTTTCTGAGTCCAGAACCAGCTCCGGTGTCCCCCCTAATTTCCTAGGCAGATCTTTAACACATTTCTAGCCTGGTTGCAAATCACCACTGCTTGAACCACTGTTTGAACTGAGCAGATTATTTCTGTCTTATCAGTGGCTGGAGAAACTAGAATTTCCCAAATTAGAGTAATATTTTTTCCTATTGATTTTGCCGTTAGGGACCTGCAATGGTCTCTCCAGGAAAATAGAAAGCCTTTCATTAAATATGCCTTGAATGTGGGTATAGCCTAGAGCCTGCCTGTGGCCATCTTATTGTATAGGAGCAAGACAAGAGTTTCATAGTTACACAGAGAGAGAGGAAACAAGCCGAACTTCACGGAAACATGGTGCTTGGCAGGGGTGATTTTTCTGAAGGAAACAGAAACTGACTAGGAATGATAATACAAGTGCTCTATAAACATTGGAAACGTGAAATGAGCAGTATCCATTTAATCTTAGTAGAATCAGTACATCGTTTTATTCAGCACACATAGGAACATTCTGTGTATCAAAATAACCTTCTCAATACCAAACATGTATATGCTGCTGAGAATTCAACACGCCATCGTTACTTCCTATTATCATAGGTGCACATCTTAAACAAAAAACAGAAATACATGACTTCAGTGGTTGCTTTTCATTTTTAGAACATTAGTTAATATTATTGGAATACTAGTAACAAGCAGTATCTTAGAAATTAAGGTAGGATGTGCTCTTTTGCAGTAAATCATATGCCTTTGGTATAAACTCTTTTTGGTTTCCGCCGCCTGAGTCCTTGGCCTCCTTTTTTGCCCTTTCTTCTTTCCTTCTCTCCTGTCCCCCACCCTTTGCTCTAACAGCTGCACTCTTTTTTGCCTGGTGTCCATTTCCCACCTCCACCATCCACCTGATCACCTTAACCCTGAAAGGGGCTGGGTTGCAGCAGGAAGGGGCACGGAGCTTAGAGGCAAGGGGGTGAGGGGTGAGTCCTAGTGCTGCCACCAACATGCTGTGTGACTTGGGGTAAGTCACATAACTTCTCTGTGTATCCATGACCTCATCCATAAAATGAACTGAGGAAGTGATTCAACATGGAGGGAGCAGTCGAAGTGCTGAAACGATGCTGAGAAGTTAGGGGATGAGAGGACTGAGACGTGACACTGGGCTGAATGGCTTGTCCTTCATTAGTGGACTCAGTGGATTCACTGTGGGCTCAGAAGACATATGGGGGTGCAGTGAGGAGTGAGTGGGTGGTGAGGAAATGAGGGCAACGAACATCGCCATCTTTCAAGATGTTTGGCTTGTGGGGCATAGTAAAAAGAACGGGGGTAGCTGGGGGTAGAAGTAGGGTTCAAATCGATTCTGCTTTGTTTTGCTTTTATGATATTGAATGGGAATGGGAGAGATACAGGACAGTGGAAGAAGCAGAAGATGGGGGCTGGGGAGTGGTCTATACAGTGAGGTCCTTGAGGATCCTGTGCACAGAAGGCAGGATTAACCCTGTCCACGTCACATGGGAGGGACAGAGAGCATCAATGTGGATGGAATGAGGTGCATGGTTTGGTGGCAGTAAGTTGAGGTGTTCTCTATTGCTTATTTTTCTTTTCCTTGTAAAGGAGGAGGAGCGCCACCCATGGAGGATGAGCAGAAAGTTGGAGGTTTGAGGAGCGTAAATACTTTGTAAAGTTCTCCAACCCAGAGTGCCTGCAAGTTCCAAGTTCCAAGACACAGATAAAGCACAGTGTTGGAGGAAGCTGAGGGCTGAGGGCGGCTCTACAGGCTGGTCCAGGTAAGGCAAGGACTTCTAGTCAAGATCTTCGCCCTAGATGGAAATAAACATCTCTAGACCTCCTGCCCTACTTCTTAGATCTGTGTCTCAATAACTCAGTTTAAATGAATTACTTCTTCCTTCTGAGCTAGGTTGGCATCACTGGACAGGATCAGCTAGTGGAAGATAACCCTCCAACTTTTATGCATGAACTTGGCCAAGATCAGGCTTTTTTGGAGGCATAACATCCACAGGGAATACTATATAGGCAAGGTCCTGGTGTATCAGTTTGATCTGGTAAATTAATATCTGTCTCTTCTGTGTCCTGTGTACCAGATACTTGGAAAGGAGCTGAGAATAAAAAGGAGATATTACCCATTTTCATGGAGTTTACAGTATAGTGGAGAATCATAATAATAGCTAATTAAATAATTATAAGTGAGTAAAGTGTCATAAGGGAGAAGTTTAGTTCTCTAGCAGTCAGTAGAAAGAGGGCTCCACTTTACATTAGAGGTGAGAGGAGACTCCCCAGGGATGCATTTAATCTAAAACATGAAACATGAGCAGGTGTTTGGTGAGTGAAAAGAGTTAACTGGTAGGGAGGGGTGAACATCAAATGACATTGAATTTTAAGAAACGTATGAGGTCCATCTTGGGAGAAGTTGGTAATTAGCTGTAAATGACTATAACCTGAAATGGACCAGTCACGACTTCTTTTTCTGGACTGGTCTTCACTAACACTGCTTCTGTCATTATTATTGGTCATCCCTGATGGATGTTTAGCCATTCATGTCTGTTAGCTAATGGCCGGCCCATTAGAGTCATCTGGAGCAGAAGGACCCCAGCCCAACTATTAAACATTAGAATCGCTCCACATGGAGCCTGGTCATTATTATTTTCAGAAAGCTTCCGGGTGATTCTAACGTGTAGTTGGCATTGAGACCCACCGCTCTGGGGCTCTGGGAGATGTGGGTGCACTGGGATTTGGCTTCAGGATATCAAGCCTCAAGTCTCAGAATTAGGGCAGGAGCATTTGCTTCCCTCAACTCCACTCTCTTCCTTCAAGTACTACCAGGGATTCCTGCTTCCACCAGGTCTGAGAGATTTAATTCTTGCGTACATTTGAACAGGCTCTTGCTCTTTTCCTTTCGTGAAATGTGCATGAATCTCAGTAATTTGGGCCTTACGTCCTTGCCTAGCTCGTTTACAGGAACTCCAACTGCCCATCTACCCTTACCTGCCCTGCCGAGGTCTCTGTGGCTGTTCTGGTTGGTGGGGAGGTGGGCAGTGTGTCCTCAGCTGCTCTCTCACTGATGCCTCCCCACCACTCACAACATTGGAAAAGTTTTGTCATCTGCAGCGATCTGCAATCTTTCATGCAACCTGCTCTCTTGAGCCTTCCAGACTTTGCTCTGTTCTTTCCACTTTATCATTCCCTTTGGGTTAGTACCAAGAATAAAGTGCCCCAAGTACCAGGCTGAAAATATGAAAGCGGAAGTGTCCACGCTCATGCTCTAAAGAAGCATTTCCCAGCTAAGTCAAATGTTCACCTCTGTGTACCAAAGGGTGAGTCCATCTTCTGAGAATTTGAGGCAATATTTGTCTACCCTATTTGTTCAGTGGCTAGGACCTCTGAACAGGGGACCTAGGGACCCTAGCGCAAATCAGATTCCTAGGAGTCCTCCAGGATGGTTTGGAGCTCCTGAGGTGGGTGCACAGAGAGGACCTCACTGTCCCCTTCCTAGAAAATGAAGGTAGTGGTGGGCGAGTAGTTGGACTAGATGCTCATGTTGGCTGATCTCAATATGTTCAACCCTAGCCTGGCCTAAACACACCAGCTATGCTTTTCTCCCAGACTTTTAATACTCCAAATAGACCTTTCAGTTCTTTAGATTACCCAACTTTGACAGACAGTTCTTGGGAGGTCTGATTGCACATTTCATGTTGATCTTGGCTGTCTTGCATGGAGGAGGGTGTGTCTCTACACAGTACACTTGGTATTTAGGTCACTGGCAAAGCACACACAGGGTCATTAGTTAATTAAATACGATATTAAAGTCAGGGATGGGCCCAATCCTTTGAGCTTTTAGAAAGACTTTAGAAGTAGAGATATGCCCACTTCTGACCTGTGCCCGGGCCAAGCCAGGCTGCAGGAGTCACGAGTGAGCCCAAATGTGTTCTCTCTGCACCTTTTCACCCAGACACCTCAATGCCAAGCACCTCAAGCGTGACCCCTGTCCTCAAACAACTCATCTTCAAATGCCACCGTGTGATGTGGCCCCTTATTGCTCACCCAGTCCTGTGGTATTGCTGGGAGAGGCTGGGGTTGAGGCAAAGCCAAGCCTGTGGACAGCCAGTAAGCTGGCCCAGTAGCCATGGCCTCATGAACACCAGGGACAAGGCAGACGGGATGTGGGAAAGGCTGAGGCTCTGGGTGCAGACTCCCTGTGCCCCCAACAGTCATGCTCCTCTGTAGAGAAAATAGGGGTCAGACAGTAAGTCGATTTTGAATTCTTCTCAAAGATGAATGGATGTGTTGAGAGTATGACTTATTTTTAGCTCTTCCTTTTGCATCATGGCTATTTCTGATGATATTTTTTTGTTTTGCCTATCCTCAACAGAGCTGCCTTTCACACACACTTCCCCACTTTGACAAAATGATCCTGTCACCTCCACAGGAGGACTTCAGTGGAGGCCTGAATTCCAGGTCTGAATGTGGCTTTTGAGGCTGAGTTTTGACACTGGATGTGCCGTAAACCCTGAGAAAATCATTTCTGAATAACTGATTTTTCTCTAATTTAGGCAAATAATCCTGCTTTTTAAGGCCATGATTCTGAAAATGATTATTTCCACTGAATATTTTTCTTCTCAAGTTAGAATGAACAATCTATGTCTCCATCAGGCTAGCTTGCTTTTTTCGGCTAAAGTTTGCCCTCTCCAAGTTTACGCTCTGCCCTTGCCTAGGCTGGTGATTCTTGTGGTACTGCCCATCCCACAGTTGAGTGAAGGAAGAGGAGACCCCTAAAAACTGTTTTCCATTACCCATGTCTTAATTACTTTGAACATCAAAGAAGGGACATTTCGTGAGTTTTATCTTTTCTTTAATGCAAGCAATGTGGCTTTCTCAGAGACAAATAGCTTGGGTTCTTTTTCCCTTCTGTATAAAATAAAGGGTGTGGACTAGATGTTTTCTAAGTTCCTAGTCTCCTCTAACTTTGTGACCTGAGAAATGGCTTTTCAGTAAAAGTGCCAGAGAAGGGTAGGGCTATCACGCACGTCATCCTGGTGACAAGTGTGTGTGGAACAAAGAGTCCTGGATCAGGAATCAAAGTCCTTGTGGTATAAACTACCAGTGGGATCTCCCTTAAGCACTCCAAAGCTTTAGCTGTGAAAGTTGTAAGTGGGGTCATGTTGACCAACTGAAGCAACTATATGTTGAAAGTGCTTTGACAATAAACTAATGTATAAGAATCAAGGGTTGCTATTAAGAGAATAGCAAAGAGGCTCCCTCAGAAATCATTTCTCAGCTTCTGGATTTTAGGTCTCTAGTCAGCTTATAATACAGCTACATAGAGATTCTGCCAACCCCACCCAACATGCCCCACCCAATTTAAACAACTGCAGTGGATTAAAATTTGCCAAAGGAAAGAGCAAGACAATAGTAATTTGCTAATGGGAAAAGCCATGATTCTAACGCGAGCTACAGAGAGTAACTGCTGAAAATGAAGGCTTAATTTGAAAGACACTTTGGAAATCCACGCTGGTTTTGTAACGCCAAACTATAGGTTAGAAATGTATATGTTCAAAAAATTCAGAGACCTGTTTTCCAGCAGATTCCAGTGGAGAATATGCCAGGCCAAAGTCATGCTGCCTAATATTCATGCTTTAGCCCTGCTCCCAAGCTGCTATTCAAGCTTAGAAAATTGGCTGAATCTTTTAAGGTCAAGTTCTCCCAGTTACAATGTGGATTGATAACAGAGGCTCAGAGTTTTCACATATTTCATTCCTAGTATGTAAGTTAAAGGTAATTTAATTAAAAACATTTGTGGGGAGTCAAGATGGTGGTGTGGGAAGCCGTGGACTTAGCGTCTCCCCAAAACTAGGGCGCCTGCTGGCCACTGATGGCAGTCTCTGACACCCAAGGAGACGGGAGGAAACCAAAAGTGAACCGGTAGGATGCAGAGGGACTGAGGAGGGAGGAGAAGTGGAGGCCAGCCAGGATTGGTGTCCCTGAGGTCGGGGAGAACAGGAGAGACAGGCGGGAGGGGCCCTCCAGGAGGAGTGGTAGAGGAGCAGAGGGCAATCGCCTGGCCCACTAGGGCCAGGGAGCCTGCTGAGCTCCCATGCCAGTACCCTCCCTCCAAAGCCCCATCCAGGCTGTGTGGGTCCTGGGGGCATAGGAGGGAGACCACGGAGATGAGGAGAGGCAGGTGGGAGGAGCCATCTGGAGGAGCAAGAGAGGAGCGGAGGGCATTTGCCCCACCCACTCAGTCCTGGGGAGCCTGCTGGTCTCCCACGGGAGGTCCCCTGCCCTCTGAGACCAGGGGTAGGGGGCACGCCTGGGCCCCTTCTGTTCCTTGAGCCTAAGCCCCACCCCCCACAGCTCCAGGGCCTTTTCCAGCCCTTTGGGCCCTAAATATAGGCCCCACCAACTGCCCAAACCTCACCCTTGCTTAGGTCCCGCTCCACAGACAAGGCCTTTCCCCCCCTTTTTTTTTTCTTTTTTTCTTTTTCTTTTCCCTCCTTTTATTACTGTTGTGACACTGAGGTACCTTCTGGTTGTTGATTCATCTACATTTTAATTTTTATATTATTTCTAACATATCTGTTACTTTCCTAGTCTAATGTTTTTACTTTGTTATTGTTCTCTTTTTTTTTTTTTTTTTGCTGCCCCACGCACCTTGCGGGATCTTGGTTCATGAGCTGGGGGTTGGGCTGAAACTCCTGCGGTGGGAGCTCCGAGTCCAAACCACTGGACTAACAGAGAACCTCAGACCCCAGGGAATATTCATCGGAGTGAGGTCTCATGGAGTCCCTCATCTCAGCACCAAGACCCAGCTCTACCCAATAGCTTACAAACTCCAGTGTTGGAAGCCTCAAGCCAAACAACCAGTAAGACAGAAACAAAACCTCACTCATAAAATAATAAAATAAAATAAAAAAGAGACAGCAAAAAAAAATGTCAGAGTTGAAGGAGCAAGGTAAAAACTTACAAGACCAAATAAATGAAGAGGAAATAAGCAATCCACCTGAAAAAGAATTCAGAGTAATGATAGTAAAGATGATCCAGAATCTCAGAAATAGAATGGAGGCACGGACTGAGAAAATACAAGAAACGTTTAACAAAGATCTAGAAGAACTAAAGAACAAATACACAGAGATGAACAACACAATAACTGAAATGAAAAATACACTAGATGGAATCAACAACAGAATAAATGAGGCAGAAGAATAAATAAGTAAACTGGAAGACAAAATGGTGGAAATAACTGCCAAGGAGCATAAGAAAGGAAAAAGAATGATAAGAATTGAAGATAAGCACAGAGACCTCTGGGACAACACTAAATGCACCAACATTCAAATTATAGGGGTCCCAGAAGAAGAAAAGAAAAAGAAAGGGTCTGAAAAAATATTTGAAGCCATTATAGTTGAAAACTTCCCTAACATGGGAAAGGAAAGAGTCACCCAAGTCCAGGAAGCACAGAAAGTCCAATACCGGATAAACCCTAGGAAAAACACACCAAGACACTTATTAATCAAACTAACAAAAATTAAATTCAAAGAAAAAATATTAAAAGCAGCAAGGGAAAAACAAAAAATAACATACAAAGGAATCCAGCTGATTTTTCAGCAGAAACTCTGCAGGCCAGAAAGGAGTGGCAGGATATACTTAAAGTGATGAAAGAGAAAAACTTACAACCAAGATTACTCTACCGAGAAAGAATCTCATTCAGATTTGATGGAGAAGTCAAAAGCTTTTCACACAAGCAAAACCTAAGAGAATTCAGCACCACCAAACTAGCTTTACAACAAATGCTAAAGAAACTTCTCCAGGCAGGAAACACAAGAGAAGAAAAAGACACACAAAAACAAACCCAAAACAATTAAGAAAATGGTAATAGGAACGTACATATCGATAATAACCTTGAATGTAAATGGATTAAATGCCCCAACCAAAAGACACAGACTGGTTGAATGGACACAAAAACAAGACCCATATATATGCTGTCTACAAGAGACCCACTTCAGACCTAGGGACACATACAGACTGAAAGTGAAGCGATGGAAAAAGATATTCCAGGCAAACGGAAATCAAAAGAAAGCTGGAGTAGCAATGCTCGTATCAGATAAAATCGACTTTAAAATAAAGACGTGTACAAGAGATAAGGAGGGACACTACATAATGATCAAAGGATCAATCCAAGAAGAAGATATAACAATTATAAATGTTTATGCACCCAACATTGGAGCACCTCAATACATAAGGCAAATGCCAATGACCATGAAAGGAGAAATCGACAGTAACACAATAATAGTAGGGGACTTTACCACCCTACTTACACCAACGGACAGATCATCCAAACAGAAAATAAATAAGGAAACACAAACTTTAAATGACACAATAGACCAGATAGATGTAATTGATATTTATAGAATATTCCACCCAAAAATGGCAGAATACAATTTCTCCTCAAGTGCACACAGCACATTCTCCAGGATAGATCACATCTTGGGTCACAAATCAAGCCTCAGAAAACTTAAGAAAATTGAAATCATATCAAGCATCTTTTCTGACCACAATGCTATGAGACTGGAAATCAATTAAAGGAAGAAAAACTGTAAAAAACACAAATATATGGAGGCTAAACACTGGGCTACTAAATAACCAAGAGATCACTGAAGAAATCAAAGGAGAAATAGAAAAATACATAGAAACAAATGACAATGAAAACACAACGACCCCAAACCTATGGGATGCAGCAAAAGCAGTTCTAAGAGGGAAGATTATAGCAATTCAATCTCACCTCAAGAAACAAAAAAAATCTCAAATAAACAATCTAACCCTACACTTAAAACAACTAGAGAAAGAAGAACAAAGAAAACCCAAAGTCAGTAGAAGGAAAGAAATCATAAAGATCGGAGCAGAAATAAATGAAATAGAAATGGAGAAAACAATAGCAAAGATCAATAAAACTAAAACCTGGTTCTTCGAGAAGATAAACAAAATTGATAAACCCTTAGCCAGACTCACCAAGAAAAAAAGGGAGAGGATGCAAATTAATAGAACTAGCAATGAAAAAGGAGAAATCACAACTGACACTGCAGAAATACAAAGGATTATAAGAGACTACTACAAACAACTATATGCCAATAAAATGGACAACCACGAAAATGGACAAATTCTTGGAAAGGTGCAATTTTCCAAGACTGAACCAGGAAGAATTAGAAAATACAAACAGACCTATCACAAGTAATTAAATTGAAACTGTAATTTAAAATCTTCCAACAAACAAAAGTCCAGGACCAGATGGCTTCACAGGTGAATTCTATCAAACATTTAAAGAAGAGCTAACACCAATCCTTCTCAAACTCTTCCAAAATATTGCAGAGGGAGAAACACTCCCAAATTCATTCTACGAAGCCACCATCACCCTGATATCAAAACCAGAAAAAGATATCACAAAAGAAGAAAATTATAGACCAATATCACTGATGAACATTCATGCAAAAATCCTGAACAAAATACTAGCAAACAGAATCCAACAGCACATTAAAAGGATCATACACCATGATCAAGTGGGATTTATCCCAGGGATGCAAGCATTCTTCAGTGTATGCAAATCAATCAATGTGATATGCCACATCAACAAATTAAGGAATAAAAACCATATGATCATCTGAATAGATGCAGAAAAAGCTTTTGACAAAATTCAACACTCGTTTATGATAAAAACTCTCCAGAAAATGGACATAGAGGGAACCGACCTCAACATAATAAAGGCCATATATCACAAACCCACAGTAAGCACCATACTCAATGGTGAAAAACTGAAAGTATTTCCACAAAGATCAGGAACAAGACAAGGATGTCCAGTCTTGCCACTCTTATTCAGCACCATTTTGGAAGTCCTACCCACAGCAATCAGAGAATAAAAAGAAATAAAGGAAATACAAATTGGAAAAGAAGAAGTAAAACTGTCACTGTTTGCCGACAACATGATACTATACATAGAAAATCCTAAAGTTGCCACCAGAAAACTACTAGAACTAATCAATGAATTTGGTAAGGTTTCAGGATACAAAATTAATGCACAGAAATCTCTGGCATTCCTATGCACCAATAACGAAAAATCAGAAAGACAAATTAAGGAAACACTCCCATTTACCATCACAACAAAAAGAATAAAATATGTAGGAATAAACCTGCCTAAGGAGGTGGAAGTCTTGTACTCAGAAAACTATAAAACACTGATAAAAGAAATCAAAGATGACATAAACAGATGGAGAGATAGACCATGTTCTTGGATTGGAAGAATCAATACTGTGAAAATAACTATACCACCCAAAGCAATCTACAGATTCAATGCAATCCCTATCAAACTATCAATGCATTCTTCACAGAATTAGCACAAAAAATTTTACAATTCGTATGGAGACTCAAAAGACCCTGAGTAGCCAAAGCAATCTTGAGAAAGAAAAACGGAGTTGGAGGAATCAGCCTCCCTGACTTCAAACTATACCACAAAGCTACAGTAATCAAGACAGTATGATACTGGCACAAAAACAGAAATACAGATCAATGGTACAGGACAGAATGCCCAGAGATAAACCCAGGCACGTGTGGAAACCTAATTTACGTCAAAGGAGTCAAGAACATACAATGGAGAAAAGACAGCCTCTTCAATAAATGGTGCTGGGAAAACTGGACAGCTACGTGTAAAAGAATGAAATTACAACACTACCTAACACCATACAGAAAGAAACTCCAAATGGATTAAGACTTACATATAAGACCAGACACTATAAAACTCTTAGAGGAAAACACAGGAAAAACACTCTTTGACATAAACCACAGCAAGATCTTTTTTGACCCACCTCCTAGAGTAACAGAAACCAAAACAAAAATAAACTAATGGGACTTAATTAAACTTAAAAGCTTTTGCACAGCAAAGGAAACCATAAACAAGACAAAAAGATAACCCTCAAAATGGGAGAAAATATTTGCAAATGAAACAACAAACAAAGGATTAATCTCCAAAATACACAAACAGCTCATGGAGCTCAATATCAAAAAACAAACAATCCAGTTAAAAAATGGGCAGAAGACCTAAATAGACATTTCACCAAGAAATACATACAGATGGCCAAGAGGCACATGAAAAGATGCTCAACGTCACTAATTATTAGAGAAATGCAAATCAAAATGACAATGAGGTATCACCTCATGCCAGTCAGAACGGCCATCATCAAAACATTTACAAACAATAAGTGCTACAAAGGGTGTGGTGAAAAGGGAACCCTCCTGCACTGTTGGTGGGAAAGTAAATTGATACAACCACTATAGAAAACAGTATGGAGGTTACTTAAAATACTAAAAATAGAACTACCATATAACCCAGCAATCCCACTACTGGGCATTCACCCTGAAAAAAACGTAATTCAAAAAGAGACATGTACTACAATGTTCATTCCAGCACTATTTACAATAGCCAGGACATAGAACCAACCTAAATGTCCATCGACAGATGAATGGATAAAGAAGATGTGGCACATATATACAATGGAATATTACTCAGCCATAAAAAGAAACGAAATTGAGTTATTTGTAGTGAGGTGGATGGACCTAGAGTCTGTCATACAGAGTGAAGTAAGTCAGAAAGAAAAACAAATGCCATATACTAACGCATATATAGGGAATCTAAAATGAAAAAGAAAAAAAAATGGTACTGATGAACCTAGTTGCAGGGCAGGAATAAAGAGGAAGACATAGAGAATGCTCTTGAGGACACGGGGTGGGAGGAGAAAGCTGGGGCAAAGTGAGAGTAGCACGGACACATATACACTACCGAGTGTAAAATAGTCAGCTAGTGGGAAGCAGCAGCATAGCACAGGGAGATCAGCTCAGTGCTTTGCGATGAACTAGAGGGGTGGGATAGGGAGGGTGGGAGGGAGGCTCAAAAGGTAGTGGGTATGAGGACATGTGTATGCATATAGCTGATTCGCTTTGTTGTGCAACAGGAACTACCACAGTATTGTGAAGCAACTATACTCCAATAAAGATCTATTAAAAAAATTATTTGGAAAGCGCTTTTGGTATTTCAGATAAAAGTTACAATAATGCAGCCAAGGTACCACATCTGGCTTTACATACCTGAAATGCCCTAAATGTTGTTTGCAAATAAAACCTTACAAATGTGTTAGGAAAGGAATATTAAATACCTTTGTAATGCAAAGGATCCTTTTTGAACCCCCAAATTGGGTTACCATGTAAATCTATGTTTTCAAAAGTCAGATTTCTATAAAAGCACAGTAGACCTGCAGTGCTGTTTGCTGCAGGTAAACACACAGAGCTCTTCACAGAGGCTAGTAATAAGAGCTATGTTCATGTGGGCAGGACATTTTAACAAGCAGCAGCCACAGCACCCATCCATAGCCTAATAGAAAACCTCTAACTGTGGGGAAAACATGCATTTCCCTGGAAATGTCAACATAAAAAGTGTTGAAGAATAACCAGGAATCATAAATGAGCTGGAGTTTTTCAAGGTCATTTTCAATGTCTATCGTTTTACTAAGAAAAATGCAATAAATTTGCTGCATAGATGAAAATAACATTTATGCTTGTCAAATATTTGTTTCCTGTGGCAGAAGAAACCATCAAGGGAAAGTGTTTTCTATTGTATCAGCAATAACATAATTGATCCCAAGAATAGAATAAAATTTGAAAATAAATTGCTAATGGGATAGTACTTAAATATATAGATACACACACACACCCCTTTTTATATTTCCTGATTTAACAAAGAAAATGTTCTAGGGAAAGTGCAGATCTGATCAAAAGATCTGGTAATCTTTCCTTCTTTGATTTTCTGCAGCACTTACTGTCTGCATGAATCATTTGGCATGGGCGAATTGTCTTGTGTCTTTTCATGCATGTATTTCTTGTCTATACAATGAAAAGGTGAGCTCCTGGAAGGAAGTTCCCTTTGACACTAAACCCAATCAATGCCTTGTACATAACCGGGATGCCTTAATCACTGACTAGCATGTGCATTTGCAGGGAGGAGCCCCGTGAGATACACTTAAAACCTTTATTCATTGATTTACAAAATGTACAATATTTACAAAATTTAGGCATTAATCCCATATTGACATGAACGCTGTGGGGAGTCTAAAAATAAATAAATGGCACACAGGTTGATATACACATCGCGGCTCTTTGCACTTCAAGCTGTCACCAACCGTGGGATTTAATGGAAGGCTTAATGCGGTAGAAAAGTCAGATGGATGACTAGTCCTGGGCCTTCCACATGAATGGCCCTTCCTTGGCTCCTTGAGGCTGGGAATGGTGAGCAAACCACTTTCTTTGAAGAGAATGAAACACCAGCCATTCTGACAGGTACATGGGGTGCATGCAGCCACATCTGTGTGGAATTTACAGTGACCCCCCTGGGTGGCAGATGAGTCTGCACCATTGTGGATCTGGTCCCTACACACCACCAGGGAGGCTTTGGAGTGGTGCCTTCTCATTAAGAACCAAGATTTGGACTTTATCTCTTATTTTAATCACATGCAGTACTTGGAAGGTGTCAATGGAGAGTGACCCATGCACAAAAATGTATTTGTAGGTATATACATCAAGTTGTCATTGTCTTATGGCATCTTCAGATGGAAGATCAACCTGCCTCCTCTTTGACAGCAAAAGGAATGAATGAGAAAGCCATACCCACACCCCCCCCCCCACAAAGAGAAAACACTGGGGACACACACAAATGGCATCCTATAGAAGTAGGACTAGACAAACTCCACATGATAAAATGGACAAATTCCCATGATGTCAGGCCTGGAAGTCCTCCTAGGGATGGCAATTCCACCTTCCCTTCCTCTTCCATCCCACCTCATCCCATATAACCTAAACTGGAAGGAAAGGCTTCATGTTACTTCTTAGAGCCTCAGTACCTTCATCTGTAACGTGTAAATACTAGTAACGTTCCTTACAGGGTTCTTGCAGGGATTACATGACCCGACTCATGTAAAGTGCTTACTGTGGCGTCTGGCACATAAGAGGTGCTTAGTAAATGTCTTGCTTTCTCTCTCCCTCTACGTCCCCTGCCCCAGTTGTAAGCAACATATTGATAAACCTACCAAACTCTGAATTAAGGTTTTTTGATGCAATTTAGATGATTTTGTTTCAGAGTTTCTGCCGTCAGTTCACATTGGGTCCCTGAGGGGGGCTCATTTTATGAGCCTGAGACATTTTCCTCTGCAGGGCAGATGGACCCTGACAACACTGGCCTCCTGAGCAGCAACGACTCCACCGAAGTTCATGGAAATACACCCCCTAACCCTGCAGAGAAACTCATACCAGTGATGGTCACCACCCGAATACTTCTGGGACAATACCACTGAGAAAACCACGAGCAAAAACCTTGAGGCCAACACGTTACTCCTACTCACAACATAAATTAAGTTTTTTCAACACTGGTGCAAGTATTATAGATAACTTTCAACAAACATATATTACAAGCTCTACCACTGTTGAAAAATATGTATTCTAATTCGATCGTTTTGTTCAGAATAAAGAATCTTTTACAATATATTTTAGTCTCTAGTTATGCCATACAAAAATAAATATTGTATAAATGATTTATAAGGAAGAAGAAAAAATTGGAGGTGCCAAAAATATAGGAAGATGGTGAAAGTTTTACCATTTACTTCAAAAGCAATCATCTGCAAAAAATAAAAACATCTTACTGGGTCTCTTTACTAGTCTCACCATCACTCCAGTGGTCCACCTACTTCTCATCCTAAGATATTACATCTTCTTTTCTTATCAATCTTGAGACAACTTAATGCAGAGCCTTCTCCCTGAAGTCACTGGGGATCTGGAAGAGGGAGAACAAAGAAGGCTCTGGGGCAGTGTAAACTGCAGATGAAAGGTTTGGCAGAGACACTCACTGCGCCCTCACAACGAACTCGGATCAACCCCGCACATCTGCCTTTCGTTTTGAAATCCTCTCTCTGTCTCAATTAGCTATGCCTGAATAGAACCTCATGGCTGGAGGAAATAGCCCCATACTGCTGTCAGCCTCTTTGGATACCTATGGGTCCAGGTAGCATCCAGGATTTCATGGAGCACAGTTAGGTGCCAAATCAAGGCCAATCTCACCAATTATATGAAGGGATAAACAGTCACCTTAAGGGTGCTAGTTCCATTAAGTTGGGAAAAATCCTTCTCCAGCCACCTCTCCTCCCATACAAAAAAACTTTTATGATTGCCTTTTTTTTTTTATGTCCCATGAGTCCCGCCATTGGGAGAAGAGTACTGGGACAATTAAATTGGACAAACTGCTTACTAGTTTTCTAGGGACTTGGTCAGACTCTCCAAGGAAATAGTCCATTCATTTGGGAATCAAAGTTTTAAAACTCTAAAGCTATAAATGAATTCATGACTGGACCACTCAAACCAGGGGTCATTGACCTTTCTGCTGAAGAACACAGATCTACACGTGTCCATATAACATATGCCTAACATCTCAGAGGGCTGCAGGACCTCCTGTGGCTCGCGCATGTATTCCAAACTAAAAGCCCCAAATCTCAGTAAATGCAGAGCTATTTTTTGGAGGGGAAACAAAGGTTTATGGTATAGAACCCAGGGACTGTTTTGGGGGCAGGCTGCTTTGATGAGGTCTTGGACTTGAAATGACTACATTGGAGCAATGCTTGTTCCCCGTGGTAAGTGGAAGTGCTTGGCTGTGAAGACATCCGTGAGTGTTACGGTTTCACAAGTGTGACTACTGTCAGGCCAATGCCTCATGCATGACTATGGACCCTCCAGGTCCCCATGGATCGTTACGACACATGGTGCCTTTGAGCTGCTATAACGTGAGTCCCAACCACACCCACAAGCAGGACACTATCACGGACATGCAGCCTCGGTGCCCATATGTCTGATTTATGGGTGACGTCGTGGTAAATGTGGCATCACTTTCATTTCGGGGGAGCGGCAAGTTACAGATATTTCCTTCACAACAAGAAGTGCAGACCTGAAAGAAAGGAAGAGAAAAAGAAGGGTGATGAGAAGCTGGCAGGTCTGGGAGGGGGCCAGAGATTTTTGAAGGAATTGTCTCCCTCACAGCAAAACTCAAATGAGAGTTACCTGGTTTACAAAGGAGACACCAACCCTGCATTTAAGGGGGTGGGATGAAATTTCACCTGGTTTATCACAATAAACCCCTGTCCCCCAGACTAAATTCTAGGAATGTGCATTCTGTTTTTGACATCCTACCATGTGGTTATTACACAGTTTTACAGTCTTCCTAGGTCTCAGCTCTTCCATCTATGAAATGGGAATTGTAATACTTACCTTTCTCAGAGACACTCTCATGGTAAACGTTCATTTGCCAAGTTTTCACAGTGAAAGTGAAGTGGCTACAACGCAGTGAATTTAAACTTAAGTATTTACTTTCATTAGAATTGTCTGCATAATTAGCTCCATTCCAGTGGGTGAGTTAAAGTTTGAAGGGTTTTCATTTACGCAATTACACCTGCTTTATAATGCTTTCCTCACGCATCATAAGAAAAAAATAAACCCCAAAGGGTTATAGACAGAAATTATTTTAGGCCTTGGCTACACAACGTACAGTAGCTTCAGCTTCAACTGGGAATTTATTAGAAATGCAGAATCTCAAAACTTGCACCAAATTGAGGCATTTAGAATGTGCGTTTGAACAAGATCCCCAAGTGATTCATAGGCACAGTAATGTTCTAAAAACTCTATGATGCTTAATATCCTATACAGTCATCCTGCAGAGGTCTGAGTCTGGTCACAGTTGACATGGACTAAGACGACATTATAATGTTGAGGAGAGAAACTAGAGGTCAGAAGTGACTCTGGATTCTGTCTCTGTTACTAGCTGTATCGCCTGAGCCCATGACATCACTTCTCTGATCTATAGCTTCCACTTTGCTAAAGTAGCCACTATAACCTGAGAGCCAAGCTTAGCTGGGGGAGGGGGTAGGTCAAGTAAAACCCTTGGGATTACCTTTCATATTTCACTTATTATGTATGACAATTATTTCTCAGTAAAACTGAAAAAAATTAATTCTTTGTGTTTTCGACAAGTTACTTGAAAATTGGGTGTCTTCTTAAGAGAAAGAAGCCCCTACTAACAGTAAGAGTGGGAGTTGCCCCCAACCACCAGGAAGGCAGCCTGATGGGGAGAAGTGGGCAGCCTCCAAAAAAAGGTCAAGGGCTGATATACAAGATCACAGGTGCAGCCAGCTCGGAACGACGGGCGAGAGAGGCAGGAGCATCCCCCACTCCAACCATGAGTCAGGCTGCCTTTCTCTGAGTCTCTATATTCTCCTTCTCCATAGAAGGCAAGGCTGCCTTCTAAGTTTGTTTTACACTGAGTGCTTCTGACCAGGCACCAGAGGGAGGCATCCCACAAGGAGATGGTCCTCTTGTCACCTGCTCAAATGACTCAGGAGCCAATGGATACCCTCCCCAAATCAGCATCCCAATAGAGATATGAACCCCGCTTTACAGAAAGTTATCAAAGCTAAATTGCCTTGGCCATCTTCAGCTGACTGAACTGTTAGTACATCTGCAATGCTCTACCATGAGGGCATAACTGGCCCCTTGCTCCTGTCCCTTTTGGTAACTTTATTACTTTCTTCTGAGTGAAGAAAGGGCTTACAGTAATTCCAATACCCTCTTGGTCTTGTGTTTACATAATTTATACCAGTTGTCCTGTGCCCTAGTATAAATTTTTATTCCTTTAGCGCCAACAGGAAAGGGAGCATCTTGTCATAACGGTATAAAGACAGTCAAAAGCCAGCCTACGTCAGGGAGTAAGGATTGGCTCGTGAACCCTGGTGGGCATCTGGAGAGGAGGAAGCCTGACTATGCTGTCCTGTCACTTGCTTTGTTGCCAGACCTTGTGGCCTTCATGCTCGGAGTCTCTGCAGCCCGTGGACAAGCAGTCTTCCAGCGGAACGCAGCGCTTGGTGACAGAGATGCTGTTTCCTGTGACTTCCATGGTGTGCTGAGTGTAGCAGTATCTAGTCTCTGTCAACAGAGAAAATTTGTTTTAATTGAGACGAGAAATGTTAGCCCAATCTGCTTGAAAGGGAAACAGGTGTGTCGACACTAGGATCTAACAGCATCTGGAACATATACTGTGTTAAGTTGATATCTGGTCCCAAAGATCTCCTTGGAGAGATCCACTTCACCGTGGTAGAAAGGAGGCCTTCTGAAGAATACTGGTCTCTCTGCCCATAAATCTCCATAAACCAAGACCCAGTGGTATTAGTCTTTGCCTTCCAACAAATTTTGCCACTGTGTTGATTTTTATTTTTAGGGGAGGAGAGGTTTGGAGCGATGATTGAGGATGTGAGAGTCATAGTAATTTTCAGGAAGACGAAGGGGTGAAAACATTCAAAGAACACAAGGTTAAAAGAAAAAAAGTAAGGCAGGTAACAAAGATCTTCAAATTGAGAAAAGACTATAGGGGATACTGGTGTGTGTGTGTGTGTGTGTGTGTCCAAGTGTGTGTGTGTGCTCACACACACGACTGGGAAACAGCTATTTCCAAGTAAGACAGAATGATTAAAAATAGATTCATTGTATCTGGAGAAAATGACTTTATCCAAAAGAGAACTTCTTGCCTATGAGCATAGCTGGATCCTACAATTCATGACAGGAGAAAACTAACCCAACAAGAAAGGTATTCCCGATTGAGGAGTCTCACCATCTCTCCCCAGCGTGATTTCAGTATCTTTCCAAAAAGGCAGACGAAGACCATGAAGTGAGTTTCTAGAGTCCCTCTAAGCTTAGGAGTCTGAAAACTTGAGATTTCTTCCAAGATTCTATGGAGAATTTCTTAACTTGCAATTTAAAGAAAAATGGTTTTGTCAGTGTAATTCTTTAAGGCCTCCAGGTGGTATCAGCTTTCTAAGTCTGGGATTTAGGAGAAAGTTCCTGCTCCACTTTTAGATTGAAAACAAAAAAAAGAATAATTCTTTTTTTTTTTTTGCGGTACGCGGGCCTCTCACTGTTGTGGCCTCTCCCGTTGCGGAGCACAGGCTCTGGACACACAGGCCCAGCAGCCATGGCTCACAGGCCCAGCCGCTCCATGGCATGTGGGATCTTCCCGGACCGGGGCATGAACCCGTGTCCCCTGCCTCGGCAGGCGGACTCTCAACCACTGCGCCACCAGGGAAGCCCAAAAAGAATAATTCTTAAGAAATGTCATTGAGGTGTTTTTCATCCATATCTTGGGCTGAACTTTTCATGCTTTATACATTTTGGATATTTCGTGGCTAATATGGAATTATGACCTTCTATGATATTATTTATTAGGCAATAAAAATTCCCCTCACCAAAGTACTAACATCAAGAGAAGAAAGCTCAGGGATTTTCGGCCCTGAGAATGAGCTAATACAGACCACACAGACACATCTTGGGAGTCATGAAAATCAGGGGTTTTAATATTCTTCCTAGACATCCCCACCTGACAGAACCTGAGTGGCCTGAGTCTCGCTAAGGGCGAAGACTTGCCCAACATTGGTATGTGTACCTGAACTGAGTCTGTGTCAATGCCCTCCCCTAAACGCTGTCTCCACACTGCCCCCCGACCAGAATTTCATCACTTGGGATCAGGTGAGGGCAGTTCCTAGCTTGCTTAAGATCCTGGGGGCTCTTTGGAGTGGGGTAAAAGTAAGGTCACCCTATGAGCTCACAAGAAAACCTGAAAGTTTTGCACCTGGCAATGATTCTCCCAAGGCTCGAAAATATTTCAAAATTGGAGTGGTTGTTTTTCTGATGAAGAGGAGATGGCATGATTTATTTATTTATTTTTTAAGACTTTAGCGGGGTTTAACAACTGGAGGCCAGTGCCCTGAGAGCTTTACCACATCTTTCAGAGAGGACTGGTTTACTTCTTTAGTATCAGACTTGGATGTTAATGGCCATGCTAGGGACGCCTTTCTTAGCCCCACTCCCACTTCAGACATTCAAGAAAGCCACGTTCTTATCTCCTGTCTCCTCTTCCCGCAGCTGGAGCAGCTGCCAGAGGTTTTATTGCTCCGAGTGTAAATCTGAGCAGATAAGATCATACATTTATGGAATAAGTAAATCATTCCATGGTTTCAGTTTTGGAAATTAGGTTTGTCCCTCAAGTATTGAATTATCTTGTTTTAAGGATAAGCCTTAAAATAACAATTGGTGAACATGATAGAACCATTTTTTGTTCATACTTTTATGTCCATAACAAACGCTCTTTTAATTTACGAACTGGAAGCTTATTCCATTATGTGAAAGTAGAAACAATTGATGAACCTGTTTTTGTTTTTTTCAAGATGATATGCAAAAGCCCAATACCTAGTAAGCCAATTCTTGCCATTCCGGGGCAAAAATGGTGATCAGTGATGAGACTGGATAAGAATTTTTTCTTACACTTCACCAAGTCCAATCCATAGAGCAAAGATATATTGAGAGTACCCCATTACTTGCAGCAGTAAAGACCTCAGATCTGAAGCAGCAATCACTTGAAAATATCCATTCTTACCTCGCAAAACCCCGAGGTGAGTTGTGAAATGTTAACGTGGAAAAGGGTTCTGTGGTTCAATAAGTTTTGGAAATGCTCAAGGTTGAGCAGCTTTCTTTAGTGGATAACTTACGAAAGCCTTGAATTTGTATTGTGATCTCCAAGGCGGGGTGAGAGGACGGGGCAAGCAGGCAGAATTTCCCAAGCAGAACTAGGTGGACCACATGTGGCTTATCACTGGTGGTAGGATTGATAAAAACTGAGTTTCAGCCCCAGAGCCCTGCTTGCCATGCATTTTGAATAATCCTTGAGTTAGTAATGAGGTTATATGAGAATCAAGCCTGCTGATAACTTCACACTAAAAGGATTTCAAAGACTTTTATCTGAAAGATAAAAGATGGATTTGAATTTCTACCAGTTTACTTTCAGCCTCTATATCTCATATTCCACAACTGCATGGAATTCCCAGAGGCTGTGAAACAAAAGTCTTTTACTGTGAGACTCACTGGCATTCAACTAGAATCAGAACTGGGTAAGAAAGCTTAATCAACTATTGGAGAATACAATTTTTATGAAATTCATACACATACACACACACAGAGTTTCTTGCAGATAGCATATAGTTGGGTCATGTGTTTTAGTATTCTGCCAATCCATTCCTTTTACTTTTACATTTAATGTAATTATTTACATGTAGCACTTAATTCTGCCATTTTAATTTTAATTTTCTGTTTGTTCTATTTTGGGTTGTTTGTTTTTTGTCTATTTTCTTTTTCCGGCATTCCTGTGGGCTACTTGAACATTTTCTAGAATTCCATTTTGAGTTATCTATAGGGTTTTGGGGTGTATCTCTTTGTATAGTTTTTCTTTTGTGTGTGTTTTTTCATGGTTGCTCAGGTATTAAATTATATGCATAACTTATCATAGTCTGCTGACATCATTTTATCAGTTCGAGTGAAGTATAGCAATCTCACCTCTGTTCATGTCTTATTACCTTCTCTTGTTTGTAATATAATTGTCTTCAGCAATCCCCTACATACATTTAGAACCACATTAGCATTACAATTTTTGCTTCAACCATCAAACATAATTTAGAAAACTCAAGAGAAAACAGACAATCGTATTGTCAAAGACATATTTTTGCTTACCATGTTTTTTCTTCCTTTCTGCTGCTCCAAGTTTCCTTCTTTCATCATTTCCTTTCTGTGTCTGTCTTTGTGTAGATTTCTTTAGTTTTATCCTCTTTGGGGTTCACCCACCTTCTTGAATCTGCAGGATTTCATCTTTTACCAAATTTAGAAGGTTTCATCCATAAGTTCTTTGAGTACTTTTTTCAGCTCTGCACTTTTTCTGTTCTTCTGAGACTCCAGTGACACAGTGTTAAATCTTTTGTTATACTCCCACAGATCGCTGAGGCTCTGTTTTTGTTTTTGTTTAAATTTTTTAATCTATTTTCTCTCTGGTGTTCAGAAGTGGTAATTTCTATTGTTCTACCTTCCAGTTCACTGATTCTTTCCTCTCTCTTCCACTCTACTGTTGAACCCATCCACTCAGTGTTAACTTCAGTTACAGTATTTACAGTTCTGAACTTTCCATCTGGTTCTTCTTTATATTTTCTATTTCCTTGCTTAGACTTTATTTCTCATTTGTTTCAAGTTTGTTTATAATTATTCATTGAAACATTTTTATTATGGTTGTTTTAAAAATTTGTTAGGTAATTCTAACATCTTTGTAGTTATCTCGTTGGTATCTATTAATTGTAATTTTTCATTCTGTTTGAGATCTTCCTGGTACAACAAGTGATTTTTTTATTGAAACCTGGACATTTTGGTATTATGTTATGACATTCTGGATCTTTTTTTTTTTTAACACCTTTATTGGAGTATAATTGCTTTACATTGTTGTGTTAGTTTCTGCTGTATAACAAAGTGAATCAGCTATATATATACTTATATCCCCATATCCCCTCCCTCTTGTGACTCCCTCCTACCCTCCCTATCCCACCCCTCTCGTTGGTCACAGAGCACCAAGCTGATCTCCCTGTGCTATGAGGCTGCTTCCCACTAGCTACCTATTTTACATTTGGTAGTGTATATACGTCCATGCCACTCTCTCACTTCATCCCAGCTTACCTTTCCCCTTCCCCATGTTCTCAAGTCCACTCTCTATGTCTGTGTTTTCATTCCTGTCCTGCCTCTAGGTTCTTCAGAACCTTTTTTTTTTTTTAGATTCCATGTATATGTGTTAGCATACGGTATTTGTTTTTCTATTTCTGACTTACTTCACTTTGTATAACAGTCTCTAGGTCCATCCACCTCACTACAAATAACTCAATTTCGTTTCTTTTTATGGCTGAGTAATATTCCATTGTATATATGTGCCACATCTTCTTCATCCATTCATCTGTCGATGGACACTTAGGTTGCTTCCATGTCCTGGCTATTGTAAACAGAGCTGCAATGAACATTGTGGTACATGACTCATTTTGAATTATGTTTTTCTCAGGGTATATGCCCAGTAGTGGGATTGCTGGGTCATATGGTAGCTCTATTTTTAGTATTTTAAGGAACCTCCAAACTGTTCTCCATAGTGGCTGTATCAATTTACATTCCCACCAACAGTGCAAGAGGGCTCCCTTTTCTCCACACCCTCTATAGCATTTATCATTTGTAGACCTTTTGATGATGGTCATTTTGACCCTTGTGGGGTGATACCTCATTGTAGTTTTGATTTGCATTTCTCTAATGATTAGTGATGTTGAGCATCCTTTCATGTGTTTGTTGGCAATCTGTATATCTTCTTTGGAGAAATGTCTATTTAGGTCTTCTGCCCATTTTTGGATTGGGTTGTGTTTTTTTGGATATTGAGCTGCATGAGCTGCTTGTATTATTTGGAGATTAATCCTTTGTCAGTTGCTTCGTTTGCAAATATTTTCTCCCATTCTGAGGGTTGTCTTTTCGTCTTGTTTAGGTTTCCTTTGCTGTGCAAAAGCTGTTAAGTTTCATTAGGTCCCATTTGTTTATTTTTGTTTTTATTTCCATTTCTCTAGGAGGTGGGTCAAAAAGGATCTTGCTGTGATTTATGTCATAGAGTATTCTGCCTATGTTTTCCTCTAAGAGTTTTATAGTGTCTGAGCTTACATTTAGGTCTTTAATCCATATTAAGTTTATTTTTGTGTACGGTGTTAGGGAGTGTTCTAATTTCATTTTTTTATATGTAGCTGTCCAGTTTTCCCAGCACCACTTATTGAAGAGGCTGTCTTTTCTCCATTGTATATTCTTGCCTCCTTTTGTCAAAGATAGGGGACCATATTTGCATGGGTTTATCTCTGGGCTTTCTATCCTGTTCCATTTACCTATATATCTATTTTTGTGCCAGTACCATACTGTCTTGATTAATGTAGCTTTGTCATATAGTCTGAAGTCAGGGAGTCTGATTCCTCCAGCTTTGTTTTTCTTTTTCAAGATTGCTTTGGCTATTCGGGGTCTTTTGTGTTTCCATACAAATTGTGAAATTTTTTTGTTCTAGTTCTGTGAAAAATGCCATTGGTAGTTTGATAGGGATTGCACTGAATCTGTAGATTGCTTTGGGTAGTATAGTCATCTGGATCTTATTTAAACCTTCTGTTTTAGCTAATGTCCTCTGATACAGTCCCAGTAGGGGAAGGGGGGCTGCTGCCTCATTACTGCTAGGTAGCAGTCAAGTCCAGGTTCCCTACTCTGTCTCCTTTCACAGCTGAGAGGGCTCTCCTAATTATTTCTCGATGGAAGTGGGATTTCCAGCTCCTCACTAGGCCTCCTATGATACCTTGCTGGCTGAGAGTGGTAGGAGTGCCTTGTTAATGATCCCCACATGGCCTCAACTGATGCCACTCTACTGATGTGTGTGTGTGGCCTCATTACCACTGGGCACTAGTGGAGTCCTGACTCTTCACTAGGCCTCCTCTGACACAACCCCAACAGGGAGGGGGATAACAATGTCATTATTGCTGGATGAGGACAGAAGTCCAGGCCCCAGACCTGGTCTCTACTGACACTATGGGGGAGGCCTCATTACCACCTAGGGGGGATAAAAGTCTCTCCTATTCACTTTTTTCTGACAGCATCTCAGAAGAGGATGGTGTGTCTCATCACAGCCTGTTGAGTGTGGAAGTGTAAGACTTTGTTAGCTTGCGGGGAGGGACCTATAATTTTTTTTTCTGTGGTATTTGGCTGGAGTAGAGTGATTATTGTCTAGAAGATTTCTGTCTTTCTGGGCTACCCACTTCTTGGTCCTTCGGCTACGGAGGACTAACTTTCGTTGGAATTTATTTTTTTGGTACTTGTGGCATTTCCAGGTTGCCAGCTTCTTCATCTCCAAGTCTGGAAAATATGGGACAAAAAGAAAACCCAGAGAACTCACCTCCTTGGGTCTTGAGGTCCTTTGCTAGTCTGCTTTTTTCTCTCCATCTTTCAGAGTCTTTTTTTTTTTCCATATATATAATATTTAGGAATTTAGTTGTACTTAGAAGGAAGAATAGAAAAATCCATCTGCTCTGTCTTTCCAAAAATCCTCAGCACTTCTGACACTTTGAGCTAGCTAGTTCTGTTTTGGGGGACTGACCTGTACAATGTAGGATATTTAGCAGGATCTATGGCCTCTTCTCACTAGATGCCAGTAGCAGCCCCAACTGTGGCAACCAAAAATGTTTCCATATATTAGTAAATGTCCCCTGAGGGGCAAAATCACTCCCAGTTAAGATGTACTGTTCAAGATTATAATCTTCTTGAGAATAAAGTCCAGTCTTGTTCATGTCTGCATTTCCCTACCAAACCTCCTCCCCAAATACAGCACAGGACCTTGCACAATATAGCAGGTGCTTAATGTATTAAGAATAGAGATGGATGGGTGGGAAGAATACATGTACCTGACTTCTACAACTCAAGATTGAACCAAATCAAAACATTTTAACTTAGTTCTATGATATCTATAACACCTCTTCCATTTCTGTAGTTTGAGTGATCTCTTCAAATTTGAAAGTGAAATAATATTATATTTCAATCAGTTGTGCAACTTTCACACAGTATAACTGCTTTGGAAAATTATTTGCCAGGATCTACTAAATCTAAACCTGTGCATATTCTAGGAATCAGCAATTCCACCCTTACATATATAGCCAACAAAAGTGATAAGTACTAGAATGTTCATAGAATAATTCTCTATACAAAAAAAAAAACCCTTGGAAACTATAAAAATGCCCAATGGTAGAATAAATAAATAAGTTATGGCATATACTCACACAGCAATGAGAATGAATGGCCTAGAAGTAGATTTAACAAAATGGACAAATCTCCCATAATACTGAGTGACTAGTAGTTCCTAGCTTTTTCTTTTCTTTCCCAAGTAAGAAATTTCTCAAGGCAGAAATTAAAAATAAATACTTATCAACCAGATTGACTCATAATTGCTCCCCTTTACCCTGCAGTCAGCATCTCTTGAAGAAACCACCAAACAGATACTTCTCTCTTTTTTAAAAACACCATCCACAGCTCTTAAGGACAGGTGACAGGCTCACTTGAGGAATCTCTCTTTTAAAGCATATCACTGAAACTCAGAAAGCAATGTTTTTATTTCCAGACAAAGGCCAAGGAGGTGGCTGGAAAAGGATGCAAAGCTAGTGAGGATAGACAGGACTTTATGGTGGACAGTAGTTAAAATCAAAGCAACAGGCAAAAGCATCAAATGGATGCTTCCTATCTGAGGCAACTGTGTTAGCAGAAAATACTTAGTCAAAAACACTGAATTCGGGCTTCCCTGGTGGCGCAGTGGTTGAGGGTCCGCCTGCCGATGTAGGGGACACGGGTTCGTACCCCAGTCCGGGAGGATCCCACATGCTGCAGAGCGGCTGGGCCCGTGGGCCATGGCTGCTGAGCCTGCGCGTCCGGAGCCTGTGCTCCGCAACGGGAGAGGCCACAACAGTGAGAGGCCCGCGTACCGCAAAAAAAAAAAACAAAAAACACTGAATTAGAGTAGGTCAGATGCTCTCAAGGTACAAACAAAATCTTGCTTAGGCTGACAGAAGAACTTTTGTTTAAAAAGTTGCTGGAAAAATTCTAACTGAAGAGTGATTCTGAGAATTCCAATGCCACTTGAGAAGAACCAAGAAATGGTAGGATAAAATGAAAATAGCAACAAAAATCTTATGAAAGCATAGGTGAGCTACCAAGGCAGACAGGATTTGAAGAACAAGATACCAGCAAATCCAGCAACACGGTAAGCTGAGCCCAACACCCTGTACCTGTTCTGCCCTCGAGGCACTTGCTGATCAGAAGTTGCACACATGAAGAGGCTGAGAAGACAGGCAGAAAGCCCTGCTGAGGGGCCGAGAAGCTAAGCAGAACCTTTGTCGGTCTAGCGGGAATTGGGAGTCACAAACAGGAAGGCAGAGTGAGCAGGGAAGCCAGGAGACAAGGGAAGTGTGGAAGAGGAGGGGAGCTGACCGGCTAGGTATAGAATTCTACGTTGGCAGTTATATGCGTTCAGTGCTTTAAAAGCGTCGTTCCACCTACTTCTAGCTTTTATTGCTTCTGTCCATACTACGTGTTGGCAAGCTTGTGCAGCAACCAGCACTCTCAGGCACTGCTGGGGAGACTGCAAGTTGGTAGAGCAACTCTGGAAACTGTTAGGCAAAATCCAGTAAAGAGGGCTTCCCTGGTGGCGCAGTGGTTGAGAGTCCACCTGCCGATGCAGGGGACACGGGTTCGTGTCCCGGTCCGGGAAGATCCCACATGTCGTGGAGCGGCTGGGCCCGTGAGCCATGGCTGCTGAGCCTGCGCGTCCGGAGCCTGTGCTCCACAACGGGAGGGGCCACAACAGTGAGAGGCCCGCGTATCACACACACACACACAAAATCCAGTAAAGGCAAAGCATGAGTACCGCCTATCCGGGGTGTGGGACCTGGGATAGACCTGGCAGAAATGCATATATCCCCGCACCAAAAGACATGTACAAGACTGCTGTGCATGGAAGCAATCCAAATGCCTATCAACAGAATGGATGGATTTTGGTATATTCATAAAATGATCTGCTGTACTTCTGGGAGAAAGAATGACTTTGCGACTCAAAAAAACACTGATGAATTTGACATATAGAATGTGGGAAAGAAAGGAGGACATTCTGTGTGGTTCCATTTATAGAAATCTGCATGGCAGTCACAGTTGCATTACCTTTGGGAGGTGGGGTGTAAAGCCTGGTGGACCCCGGTGGCCTTCTGGGGTTCTACGACTTAACATGAGTGGCAGATACACTGCATGTTCCGGCTGGGGAAATTCAACAAGCTGTGCACTTATGATCTGTGGACTTTCCAGAATGCATGTTAAATTTTAATTAAAAATTTTTTGCTTTATAAAAAAGGAGGAAGTCTAAGATTTCCATTTAGCAATATGACAAGATAGGTCGCTTGAACACTACCTCATTACACAGCAGGCAGAAGTGTTGGATAATGTATAACCAATACCTTTTGTAAACGTACAAATGAACTCTCCAGAAAGTAAGGGAAATCCCAGGGGCCAACACTGAGGAAGGTACTGACTTCTTTACCCTGGTGGGAGAGGGGAAGGTTAATAGATAAACGATAAGAAGATGCAAGGCCTTGGGTCCTCATGGGGTGTAGAGACCCCTGTATAATGGCAGAAACCCTGAAGGGCTATATCCTATGTGTAACATTGCCTAAAAGAGAAAAAAATCCACCCTTAAGTAAAGTCAATGAAAACGCTGTCTGTCTCAGCCTGGGCTTGGGCTGAAAATAGTCGACATAAAGAAGTCTTTCCTGAAAGTCTGTAACCGCGGGGCTTGTCTTCAGTTGAACTGGGGATTACACATATATTCCCTGCTTATACCACATAACAAATATAGAAAGAGCCACCAAGGGACATGGTCAGATTTTTCTTTACTTTCACAGAAAAACAGTGAACAGCATAGAAGCTGGAACTAAAAGGATACGCGTCCCTCTATCTCAAGATTTCTCTTGGTCTGACTTTATACCAGCAATAATTTCCAGTGAAGATTCTGCCTTTGAGGGAGGCATCTGCACTTCATAATTAAGCAGGAACATAAAATCCTTAGCGGCTTAGGTATCCTCCACAGAACAAGCCTTTTAAAAAACTGCACGTTTTTGACTTGACATTTAATTCTACAGACTCTTAATAAACACTTAGACAGTCCCTGTCTCAAGGAGCTTTTAATCACTCAGCACAGAGAAAAGTCACAGGCAAAAACCATGTGGACCTGAACACGGGACATTCAACTCTCATTTGCCTTCACCAATTCCTTCAACTGGTCCCTCACAGAATATGATTTCAAGATCCTTTACCATTCTGGTTCACAGCGGCAAGAAAATTGCATTGATTTATAATGAGCAGTTGATGAAATTAAGTTTATCGCAAAGGATAAGGGGGCCGAAGACTAAATGGAAGTTGAGGAGGTGAACAACGGCAGTCCATTATTGGGGGGCATCTTAAATTCTCACTTCCGGGAGGGAGTACGGTCCCATGAATCTGTAGGCGCCAAAGTCAATAACAATGTAATGGAGGAGGAAGTACTTACATAACACACATTTCAAAAGTCAGAGTGACAGGGAACTTGAAATTCAGTCAATCTCCTGAGCAATTTGGGATGCAAGCTTATTCCACAGAGATAAAATTCAATATTTACACGAAATGGTTTTTTCACTTTCAACCAGTTGTTTTCACATCGCGTGATAACTAAAACCTCGTTAAATAGATCACAAAATAAACCAACAGAAAATGAGGAACGTCCCAGAAAGTCAGGACATCTTCCCACAGCAGTTACTGAGCTGCCCTTACCAAGCCTGTTGGTAGTCCTACGGCTGCTTCAAACAAACTAATAATAAACAGAAAAAAAAAAATGTAGGCTTACTCAGTAGTTTTCAGTAGGCACATTTTATAGTTTAATCTAATAATAATAGCATTATTTTCACTGCTAAAAAAAATCTGGAGAGAACCCAGAGGAAATGTTGATGGTTCGTGGCAAATGTGGCTGGACAAGAAGGAATTATGTCTTCTCAGTCTACAGCGCTAGTCCTCGCTCCTTACCTGATGTTCAAGGCCCCACAAAAATAGCCTGGATCCCCTGTCCTGCTCCTATTATTCCCCAGCATATTCTGCTACACCCAGTTCAGGTCTCCCCCTGTCCACTGAGCCCACATGGGTACACTCCATGCCTCTGCTCTGAGTGACTTACTGGAAGATATGCTCCCTTCACTCTGCCACCCGCCTTGCCCACCTGTCGGGCTGCTGCCATCTCCCCAGCCCGGGATGCTGTCACTGGCCACCTCACCCCCCAAAACTGCAATTCTTCCCTTAAACTCCCAAGCATTTAATGCCATGTTTCCTCTGGCACATGCCTTTGTCCTGCTATTTTTGACATTTGATATGTTCAGATCTTATCTCCCAGCTAAACTGCCAGGTCCTTGAAAGAAGAAACTTGATTCCTATCTTTCACCGCATAATCCCCCAAAGGGTTTGGCACGGTTGTTCTATGGCAAGAATCTCAAGGCATCACTTTCCATTTATTCCTATAAATGTCAGGACAAAAAGATAAAAAAGGGGAGAAGGAGAAATTGTGTAAAGACCTGAGATACTTCCAGGTGTCTGTACTTCAGAAGGATAGATTTTGACCTCGAAAGAACACATCAGGTGGAACTTCCTCATTTCCAGAGAAGAATTCAAGCAGAGTGTCACGGTCTCTGTTTTCCCCCTGTGACAGAGGTAGACTTGTACACCTTCAGACTTGAAACTGGGCCTCTGTGAAACACAGCCCTAGGCCCAAGAGAGCACCAGTTCACAAAACCTCCTTTTCCTTTGTATCATCTCTGCCAGGGCAATACGGAGAGAAGCGCTGTCACGTTTCCTGTACAGTAGCTCTAACCAGTGGCAACAGCTTCAAAAGCTCATCTGGCAGCTTTGTCCTACCAGGAACCAGCCCAAAGGTTATTGGCTACACAAGCAGATTATCCTGTTTTTGTCCAGAGTCACTGTTTACAGTAGTTCTCGAATTTTGCTGCATATTCGAACCACCCGGGGGGAGCTTTCAAAAATTCAAATGCCCGGCTGCACCCATACCATTTAAACATGAATCTCTGGGAATGGGCCCAGGCATCGGTGTTTTCACCTGTGATTTCAATGTGCCGCCAAGTTTGAGAAGCAGTGGTTTAATCAGGTCCGTCAGCAACCCGCCCAAACGTTCACCCTGTAGTGGTAATGTTAGAAAACACCGCTGGTCCGGAGTGAGCGCGTGATTGCAGAAAGCAACGTGGATGGAACTTCTTTTTTTTTTTTTCCGGTACGCGGACCTCTCACTGTTGTGGCCTCTCCCGTCGCGGAGCACAGGCTCCGGACGCGCAGGCTCAGCGGCCATGGCTCACGGGCGGAGCTGCTCCGCGGCATGTGGGATCCTCCCTGACCGGGGCACGAACCCGTGTCCCCTGCATCGGCAGGCAGACTCTCAACCACTGAGCCACCAGGGAAGCCCGGAACTTCTCTTTGATTACCTGGATGGCTGGACACCTAGCTTGTGAATAAGCCGATCGTCAGTGTCTCCACATTCTTCTCTTCCCTGTGGTCTTTTGGGACCCTAACAACATTCTCTACTCCTCAAAGTAAATAAGAAGAACCTAGAAATGACAACAGTGCATTTTGCTTTCTATGAGTGGGGAGAGGAGCTCCCAGTGGTTTCTGTCCCTGACTGTTCATTAGAATCACCTGGGCTTTTTAAACACACTGGTGCAGGGCCCTAACCTCAGAGACGTAGGCTCAGTTGGTCTAGAGCTGTGGTTCTTAATGCCTGGTCTCCGGACCAGTAGTATCTGCATCACTGTGGAATGCTTTAGAAATGCAAGTTCTCAGGCCCCATCTCAGACCTATAGGAAGGAGGGGGAAGGCAGAACTAGGGGCAGAGATCTGTATTTAAATAAGCCCTCCAGGGAATGATGGTCATGCCGAAGTTTGAGAACCACTGGTCTAGGCAGGACGCAGGTCCAGGTGGTTTTGAAAAGACCCACAGGTATTTCTCCTGGGCAGTCTGGGTGGAGACTCATGGGTTAAATAAATAGCACCGGATTAGGTAGCTGACACCTGTCCTTCATTGCGGTTTTCATGCTCTCCTGATGTTCAGTCCTCCAGGGGAAACAGAGTGCCTTCTGCTGGGGTGAGTAGAAGAGCTCTTGTGTTACATTGAAAAATAACAGATTGGTGTTGCTGTGTTCAGTCATTTTAACAACTGAATTAGATCAGCAGCGAAGCCCATCTAACTACATGCTCAAACATTTGTCAATAAAATATCCCATCCTATCACCTCCCCATCAAATGAATCGACTTTCCTTCAAACACAAAACAGCCAATTAACAGTGACTCCATATCCAAATATAACCATCTTTTTTACTCAATAGGATAAAAGAGATCTGAACATGAATACGAAGCATCTACTTCATTTTGAAATGGGCCTTTGGGTCAAAATTTCATGCTTTGATTGGGCATTCATCTCATCCCTCAAAGAGAACTTAATAGTTTAAAAAGCTCAGGGTTTTTATTTGTGCGATGATGACATTGAGAATTCTAGCTTTCATGCAGTCTCGGGATAGAAGCCTCTGGCAAGATGTGTAATAAATGGGATCTTTATATGAACAGCAACTCATATTTTTACTTAAAGGAAGTTACTAGGCAATGACTAATGCTTCGAAGAGTGGATTACAGGCTGGCTGTTCTCTTCTTATGTGGCATTTGTCGGGCCTGGGGGTGAGAAGTCTCACTCACCTCTTTTGGAGCTCCAACGATGCTTCATAAGAAAGGGGACAAGTCTATGGACCAGTTTATGTCTCTGACAATGTTTGATGATAAGGTACTGATGTGGCATAAAAGATCTACTAATAGCCTTAGGCAAGAGAAGTGGTTGAGATTGCAAGCATGCCTCTCTCTATACAGGCATCATAGTCAACAGGCCATTCACTCGTGGACAGCTCTGGGCAGCCCAGTGTGTCTACTGAGAGTTTACCTCGAGGGCAGTAGATGTCTGGAGCCCATCGGTTGCACTCATAATTGTCTGCTGCCTTTTCACAGGTGAAACACTTAAATCCACCAGGATATGGTGTGGCTACAAAAAAAGAAATCAAGAGAGAAGATTAAGTTTTTAGACTGAGCACAGAATCCTGCATGGTGAAGTGAGACGCTTTTATTTTTTAAAAAGGATTCTCAAAATAGCCTGGCAATTTCTTAAAAAACTAAACATGCAACTGTCATATGACTCTGCAGCTGCACTCTTGGGCATTTATCCCTGAGAAATGAAAACCTACATTCACACAAAAATCTGTACACAAATGTTTATAGCAACTGTATCTAACATCCCCAAACTGGCAACAACCCAGATATCCTTCAATGGGTGAAGGTTAAACAAACCATGGTACATCCATACCATGGAACACTAGTCAGCAATAAAAATGAATTATTAATACATTTAACAACCTGGATGAATTTCCAGGAAGTTGTCCTGAGTGAAAGAAGTCAATCCCAAAAGGTTATATACTGTATGATTCCATTTGTGTGACATTTTTTAAATGAAGGAAGTATTAGGGGTTGCCAGGGGTTGCAGTTGCCAGGTAGTGGGGGGAGAGTCAGAGGGACATGGGTGTGAGGCCAACAGGAGGAATCCTTGTGCTATTGAAACCGTTTAGTGTCTAGATTTGGTGATGGATACACAAACCTACATGTGATAAAATTATGTAGAACTAAATACACACACATACACACACACACACACACACAGAATCACACACAAATGAACACAAGTAAAACGGGGGGATAAAATTATGTAGAACTAAATACACACACATACACACACACACAGAATCACACACAAATGAACACAAGTAAAACGGGGGAAGTCTGAATAAGACCGGTAGACTAATGTATCAGCGTCAATAACCTGGTTGTGATATTATTCCACAGTTTTAAAAAATGTTACCGTTGGGGGAAACTGGGTAAAGTACATATGGAATCTCTGTATATTACTTCTTACAACTGCAGATGAATCTACAATAATCTCAATAAAAATGTCAATTAAAAAAAGGCACTCTGGATTTCCTATGATTTACTTTTATGTGTCAACTTCTGCAGACATATCATCGTGTAAATAAATATAAATATTAGGTTCAATCATTAAAAATTTCTTGATGCTCGATCATTTCTTACCTATAAAATTTCTTTGGTTCAATCGTATAATTTTATCTGGTTGGACCTGATATGGTTAAGAGTCTCAGGGGATAGCAAATACCAGCTAAGAGTCTTCATTGCTAAGATACATGCTGCCTGTGCAGAGGTGAACCTCCTAAGGGGCCCCGGGGGCCCACGGCCAATGTCTCAGGGCAGAGTGCTGAGGGCACATGGGGATGTTCCGGGAAGCTGCTCCTATCTTTCCCCTCCATTCCCCACTCCTGAGCTGCCTCTTCCTGCCTTCTGAAGGGATTGTCCTCCAGGTACTTGTATTCTTTGCCTTGCATTTGTGTTCAGGTGGGATGCATCCATGGGAGTCAGGTTCTGGAGAGTGCCCAGCATACCAGGGTCTCCTTGGTAATTAAGGACCAGGATCCAAAAGTAACGTCTGGCCAGGCCATCTCTGTCCTTTTCCCTGATGTACTTTCACTTGGTGCTTAGTTTTAATCATTTGCTTACTTTGTTGCTTAGAGTTTCGCCTTTCACAGACAGAACTTGTGTGTGTGTGTGTGTGTGTGTGTGTGTGTGTGTGTGTGTGTGTTAATCTGTAAAACTACCTGGCCTCTTTGAAAGCTGCAAACATGCAAACACTTCATCTGCAGGAGCCAACTGTTCTCCCTCGCAGATGGCTGAGCCTGCATGTCCCACTGGCGGAAATAATCATCTCAGGGTAAATTACTTTGCCCACATGGAACCAATGAAGTATGTTATCAAAAATAAATGAAGGAGGAGGCAGCAGCTTAAGGCCAGAATTATGGGCCAGATATAACTTTGATTTTCACCTTGCTTAGAATAACTGCCCATCCTCGCATTTGCTTGTAATAGTTCACAGAGCTGACCCTGACAATACCCAATAACCTAACATGATCAAAAGTCATAAACTGTCTAAAAAATACAGGTAACTGAAACTTTTAATGGGCCCATTTGAGAGTTCTATGTTCCTCCAAGTGGCTGGTTACTCAAGTTCATAAACAGAATGATGCTGAGAGCAAGGATCCTCTTAAAAATGAGGGATGGAAAGCAGCCTAGGCATAGCCATCCAACGACTGCATTCCCAATGAGGAAAACTTGCTCTGGTTAAACATGCTCTATCATGTAATTATAATAAACAGAAATCAACTATTTTGTAAAACTACACATAGAAAATTTTTATGTCTTCACTCCCTAGATGGGTGGGTTATACTCGAGTTAAAGATTCTAGTTTAGGTAAGTACATGCCTGAAGAATTTAAAATAAATAGGTTCTTGGACTTCTCTGGTGGTTCAGTGGTTAAGACGCCACGCTTCCAATGCAGGGGGCACAGGTATGATCCCTGGTTGGGGAACTAAGATCCCGTATGCTGCACCCAACCAAAATAAATAAATAAATAAATAAATAAATAAGTCCTCATGTTCCAAAGGCATTCAATACTCTTATGGACATTTTAATTAGATTATTTTTATAAATACCATTATTAAAAACCATACAAAATATTTTAGGAAATTATCCTGATTGGATACATTAAAAATAGTTTCACAATCCACTTTAAATTATTTAATATATAAATAAGTGTAAAAGACAGAACTTTAAAATAGTTTGTAAGATTTGAAGTAGAATTATTAAAGCAGGAATTTTAAAGAAAAGATGTATATAATTTGTCAAAGAACAGCATTTCTCAAAAAACGATCGTATTCACTAAGGTTTATGACGGCAAGCCAACCATAATACTTCAGCTTGTGTGATTAATTCACTAGAGTATCCAATTTTATCTGTCTGTCACTGCAGCCAGTAAAACTTTTAGCTGGAATGTTGGATTAGCTATTCCTGGAAACTTTCCCATCAAAGAGATAAATTAAGAACTTTGAATGAAGATTGACGACCCAGCTGTTCCAAGAATAAACGTATTGAAAGCCTAGCACTAATAAGTTGTAGTGTTCCCAAATTTGGATTAATAGACTCTTCAAAATTATCTTTTGCAAGACTAGTGACATATTAAATTAAATACTGCCATTTCTTATACAAGTAGGCCTGGACTCTGAAATTAACTCAAAGTGTGTCAAAATTAAAACAGGAATATGAGCTAAAACACTATGGTAGCAAAATGAAGCTCTGTTAAAAATCATTTATCTCTGAATGTGTTTATCAGCATGTATCATTGCCAATTAACCAAATGATCTCCTTTCCAGTGAGTTTTATTTTTAAGTCCACAACTTCATATCTGTTGCATTCTCAACAATGACAGTCTAATATTTGCTCATAGGAACTTGTATTTACACCTTGGAAGGTAGTACTGATCAGTGAATAATCAAACCCTTTCAGTGACAAATCTCTGAAAACAGACTCAGCTTTCAGTCGATAATTACAGCACAATACCAAGAAATGGTCCAATTCCCCCCTCTGGAAATATTTAGCTAATAAACAAGGTCTTCAGATGAACAACTATCTCCAGTAACTTGCTAACTGATACTGAATCTGATAAAGAAGGTTTTTTTCAAAAGGACGGAAAGAGGTTTCTAAGAGATGTGCAGTTTTCTTCTCTGTGACTTCAAAGCATTACAGAGCAAGTAGGGTTTCAAATCGTTGTGGCCCCAGCTGCGAATGAATCTAATTTGGCTCCTGATCACAGAGTTAATAAGCTTAGTATTTCAGGGCATAAGTATTTCAGGGCATAAGTCCTTGGTCCCTCAAGAGAAGGTTATTGTAAAGAAAAAAAGAAAAGCCAAAGTGCCCAGTTACTTCCTGTAATATAATCTGTCCATTAACTCTCCTGGTCAGCCATGGTTCAACCGACCATAATTCATTTGTAAGGCATCGGAAAAGATTTCGTCTTTGTTTCCATCCCTTGGAACTTTTGCCAGGACAAAGGCCTTCAGTTACCAAAACCTTGGTGAGAAGAGAATCTTGTTTTGAACTGTATGCTGATGTGTAATGCATCCAAACTTTCTTCTTTTTCATTCTTACCAAATTAATTTCCACTGTTTTTGGAAACTGGATGCAAATACAAAATTTCTAGAAATCTAATAAATTGATCTTCTCAGTCCACTAGGCAACAACATATTGTCAGTATAATTTTAATACCATGAACATATTTCTGATAGAAGTGCATTTCCTGGTACCTTTCTAGAAAGTCCCCTCACTCCCTAAGACTTAACGTAGTGTAGAATTATGGGAAAACTTCGCTGGCTTAAACAAGCCCCCTGTAGAGAGATAGGCTCTTTGGTCCACATAATTAAGGAAAGACTCAGAATATGCAACCAGAGGAAAACTGAACTTCCCAGGAAAGATTTCTATTACAAGGAATGAAAAGGAGGCCAAGAACATGTTGAAGTCACTTAGGATGTTAAATTCTGCTATCTTGTACGAGGTCTAACAGCCAAATAAGTAGCTTCATGTCTCTTAATACAAACTCCTGCTTCAAAGGTTTTTATTAGGCTTTGGTATTTTAATCATGGGCTAGGAAGAAATTCATCATTTTTCACATGAAAAAGAAAAAAAAAACCCATACACATGATAGAAAAGAATGTTACTGAGGACAGTGCCTCAAGTTTGAAAGCCATAAAGTTTATTTCTTTTAAAGGCTTAGAAACTTCAAAGGTTAGGGAACCAGAGAGCAAAGGAGATTAGTCATGGGAGGCTGAACTTTCCCAACCCGGGTTCCAATCTCATCCCACTTGCTATCTCTGAGGGCCGTTCGGGGCCCAGGAGAAATGAGTTTATGTTTGTCTGGTGTGGAAAACTTCTGTATCTTCTCACATCTCCAGCATCAGCGCGTTTCTCCTTGGGCAGGTTCTGAGCAGTATCTAATATTAATGGAATCTGACTCACTCGCCGACCCCAGGAAAGCTGTTTGTGTCTCCATCTACAAAGTGAGGCAATTAATAATTCAAAATCAAAATAATCCCATGCTTCCTTCATATATTTTTTGTGGTCTATGTTCTACAGAAACCTGCTTATTTGTGGAGAGATCGCTTCATCTAAACATAGTCTACTGGGTGCTGCTTAAGGGCAGACAACCATGACCGTTTAAAAAATCAAAGTGTAAAAACAAGCAAACAGCACCAAAAACTTCTGAAATAGTGCAGAGAAATGTGAAGTTAACTCTGCTTTAAAGTGGTCAGAATAAACAAAGTTATGGCCAAGGAGGAACCATGGACAGGAACTTGAATCCTGCAAGAACTTATATTCCTTGTGACCAGTTATGGAGACTCTGAAAGAGAACTCAGCCCAGACCTGCTGGTGAACCATCTACATACAACATAGTTTAGGAACAGCTGCTTCTACCCTTCTCTGTATTCCAAAATCACATCAGAATACTCCATCAATTCTTTGTTTACAGTGAGCTCTCTTTAACCAGGCCATGGCTCTATTTAATCAACATAGGTCACATGAATGGAACTTTTCCATCAATTTCTAAAGAGCACAGGTGATTGCCCCTCCGGCCTGGCAGAGCTCATCCTTCAAAGATCCCATTCTGAAATGGACTTTCCAAATAGAGGTCCACTCAACGCCCGCCAGCACTGACCCACCATACCCCTGAGGCACAAGCAGAGTGTGTTTGTTTTGTTCTTGGTCACTTAAATCCACCCCCCTTAATTTTCCTTTCCACCCTGCGTGTACAATCACAGCCTCAGAGAAGGCCAGGCGTGGGTCTGTTTTGAGGCCCAGTGACTTCTGAGTCTGTCACTGAAGCGGACAAAGAATTCCGCAGAAGCTGAAAGTCCTGGCAATCAAACCCGAGAGACTGAAACCTAGGTTTTTGTTCACCAACTGTAATAAAAAAGCATGGTTGTTTGGAGAAAAGAACAAAATGCAATCTTAGAAAACAGAGAAACTATCAAAGCACCTTCTTTTCATGAATGTTACTAAAATAAACTGCCCTGCAAAAACAAGCAGCTAGATAAGCTTTCCATACAACTAACCAGTAGGCACCAGCCTATACTGGTGAGAGCGTACAACAGCAATAAGTCTAAAGAAACTATTGGCTGCCGGTTAAAAGTATATCTGGGAGGGTGGGGGGGACGGAGACGCAACAGGGAAGAGATATGGGAACATATGTATATGTATAACTGATTCACTTTGTTATAAAGCAGAAACTAACACACCATTGTAAAGCAATTATACCCCAATAAAGATGTTAAAAAAAAAAGTATATCTGGATTTAAAAAATTAGTGATGTACCTTCAGCATCCTCAGTTTACTGTCTGAGCCAATTAGCACAACATCATAAGTAACAGGCATCTGATTGCCTGTTATGTATGTGCTAGCATTTTACAGATATCATTTCTAGTCCACAAAACAATGCTATAGGGTATGTATCATTTTAACCAAGTTAGAAATGTAGAAATCAACACTTTAAAGATTCCCCTAACATTTATTGAGCATTTCCTATGGCTCACAGTGCTAAGTGCTTTGTATGCGTTCTTTTATTTAATCTTCACAAAGTTAGGGAACTTATTTCAAGTCAGAAGGCTATGAAGCAGCTGAGGGAGGTCCTAACCCGAGGTCAGGTGGACTCCAAGCCCCTGTGCACTCCTTGGACCACCTCTCATTCAACCAGAACACGGAGACGTTACATATTCTAACCATGTGGCATTGAAGGAGTCCAGGTGACTGCCTCCACCTTGTAGATTGCAAGATCCTCAAAAGCAAGGACTATGGTTGATTTGTCTTTACATTTTTCACGCCGATCACAATGCTTGACACACAGTAGAGGCTCAAAAATGTTTGGCGAACAGAACATTTCAAAAGAGTAATGCACCTTGGGGCGAGTGCTAAAGGTCAGCCCTCGCACTACATACCCAGCTCAGGGGCATTCCAGCAGAGAGTCAAGCAAAAGTAAAAGAGATGAGATAAATACAGAGATGGTGACCAGTAGAGAAGGAAAGCTGCTGTGTTTCCCGAAGTGTGATCCTTAGAATATCGGCAACAGCGGAAGCACCTGAATTTCTTGCTGAAAGCAAAAATCCATGGGGACCACCCAGATAGATGCAGTCAGACACTCCAGAGAAGGAACCTGGGACACACATCATTATACACTCCCAAGATAATTCTTAAACACAGGAAACTGAAAGGGATAGGGAACAGGAAGTGGCGGGAGGCAATTATGCTGAAACTGAGAATTAGATGCACAGACAGGAAGGCCAGCTATTATCTTGCTTATAAAGGCCTGATCTTTTACAAACACCTTCCTCCTGGGACTTGGCGGTTGACTTTGATAACTGACCGAGGGCTGGCAGAGTCAGAGGAAAGGGTGTTTAGAATCAGAGCGACCGAGGGTACAGGGAACAGAGAAAACAAGCCTAATCATTTACCTTCAAATACAAACACCCTGTAAAAAGGGGAGGGTAAAACACAACGCATGTTTCTGTCGCATGCGCACCCCCCGCAATTAAATCACCAGGTTTCGCCTGAGCGGAAGGCTGCCTCCTGCCGGCCATTTTTCAACTTTCAAATCTTATTGGGAGTCAAGTGACATTTCTGCAGTGAAGAGAACAGAGTCTTACTTGAAGGGTGGAGGTAGATTATGTCTTTGACGGTGAAGTCTCGGGACTGAGCAGCTTTCAGACAATCAGCCAGCAGACTCAGAAGCAGGAGCCAGGCCAGGGCAGGGCCAGCTTCCATGGCAGACCAAGGCGTCACTCATCCAGCGGGCCCGGGAGCGGGGACTCGGGACGGCGGAAGAGGACTTGCACCTGAAATACGAAGCCAGAGTCATGTCAGTGTCCAACTCGGGAAAGCCACGGAGACTCGGCCCAGCTCCTGTGATGGCGGGATGAGCTGGGGAGAAACAGGGAGCCCAGGGCACAAGGAAGTGGGTAGACATGGAGAGAAACTTTACAGACTGTAATTTTAGAGTACTTAGAAAATTTCACCCCAAATCCATTCTTAATTAGGTTGCTAAAGCTCCACTGCTAGCAGTGCCCTCTAACATCCAGCAGAGATGGTATCAGGAAAGATTGAATTTTAATGAAACCCAGCTCTTTTTGCCAGGAGGAAAGGGGTTGGCTGCCAGAATGCAACAATAAATAAGTCAGGTGCAGAAGCTCAGAAGCATTTCCTTGATACCAGCGAACGCCAGGTATGAGAGTGCAGCCTTACTGGGTCATGCTGTACAGGCTAGACTTTCCCATTTGGAAAAAAAAAAAGAAAAAAAAAGGATATGTAGGTAAATTGGCCTCTTGTGAACCAAGATGTGTCTTTATAGCTCAAAATCTCCTCAACATAACTAACATTATTGGCTGTGTACTGGTGAATTTCTTTATATATATATATATATATATATATATATATATATATATATCAGGTAATTCTCCTCATAACCCTATGAGGTAGGCACTGTTATCATCCCATTGTGAGTAAACTGAAGTCCAGCAAATACATAGAGGAGTTGATTTTAACCCAGGCAGTCTGGCCACTGAGGCCACATTTAATGGTGATACTATGTTCTTCCAAAGACTGAGTCAAGGTATATGAACAAAACCTGAAGAAATGAGATCAAGGTGTCACTGTAACACTAAGCAATCATCATTCTATCCTTTATTTGGACTCTTCCCTTTTCAATTAAAACTGAGAGCAATAAAATTTTACTAGGGTTGAATTATCCAGCTTACTTAGAATGTAGATATATATCTTAATTTATATGCATTGTTCGCTTGCCATTTTATTGCTTTTCTATAGAGTCTGTTCCTCATGTTCTATTTTCCGAATACCATCATTCTAGCACCCATGCAAGGGATCAAGTTAGATATTCACTTTATTTTAAACTGGTTAAAAAAACATAATTTGGACATTTTGTTTACAAAATTTTAATACAAATATTCAATGACATTTTAAAAACAGCATAAGATAATCCTAAAATTTTGCTGTCAAAACAAACAGACCAAGAGTAAATATATTAGAAATCAAAATCAATAGAGAAAATCAATATCAGACTAATCAGATATCAGAGCACAGTACAGAGTAATATTATTCAAAACAGGATGATAGAAAGTATAAAAATGAATTCAGAAAATGAAACACTCCAAGGAGCTCAGACATAGAGCTATTTCATGATAAAAGCTATTTTTTTTTAATTACAGAACAGGAAAATATTAAATAATAGTAAGATAACTTTATTAAAAATTGTGAAAAGATTAACTGACACCAAACAATGCACGATACACTCAAATTAACTCCAGATGGATTGGTGTGTTCTTTACTTTTTTCAACTAGACAAATTGTTAGAAAATAGAGAACTCTTATCACCCTGTAACAGCTTGATGATGCCAGCTTGCCAATTTCATGCTCACTACGCCCTCTTCTGTTTGCAATTTGGTTCCCCCAAGCAGGTTTGCAATCAGAAAGGGAAGGAGCTGCTCGTTCACTTCATAAATGTGACTGCCAGGCACTGTGCTAGGCACTTGGTTAAATAATGTGATGAGAAAACAAATATCAAGGATCTCTTTCCCTCTATGAGTGACAGGCACAAACATTATCTAATCTTAAGCGAACGCAATAGTTCTTCTGTGTACCTCCATCAGGTCGGGTGAAGCTGTACCTGAGGGACAGATTTGCACAGAGGCCCCTGGACCCCTGAATGAATTGCACCAACACCTGTGTCCTCACAATCTGGGCTCAGTTCGAGAGGAATGGTGAGGAAAGGTTTCTGGTTTTATTTTGAATAATTTAACATTAAATATCAACTAGTTGCCAACCTAAGTTCTTTTTAATGTGAAACTTAATGTCAACACATACCAAACATTGCAAGTGTCTCGTTTCCATTAAAGCATTTCTCAACCACAGTATTCCTTCCAGTTATTAATTTAAAAGTCTCCCTCTGCACAGTCTTTGCATAAGCATTATGTATTACTTAGTGTCATCTGAAATGAACCTTACTGCAACCTCTGTGGCATGGCTACCCATCCAAGAGCCTTCATTTTACAGCTTGTGTTGACTATGTGTGAGTGACATACAGAGGGGAGGAGCTAGATGCCTGGATTTGAAACCTTACTCCAATACTTTCTTGCTGTGCAACCTTAAGCCAGTTACTTAACCATTCTGTTCCCCAGTTTCCTCATCTGCGAAATGAGGATACTACTACCTACCTTAAAATGTACTATGAGTTGGACACAGAGAACAGACTTGTGTTTGCCAAAGGACAGGGGGTTGGGGGAGGGATGGAGTGGGAAGTTGAGGTTAGCAGATGTAAGCTATTATATATAGAATGGATAAATAACAAGGTCCTACTGTATAGCACAGAGAACTATATTCAATAGCCTATGATAAACCATAATGGAAAAGAATCTTTTAAAAATGAATGTTTTTTTATATATATATATATATATATATGAATCACTTTGTTGTATAGCAGAAATTAAGACAACATTGTATATCAACTATACTTCAATGAAAAAAATACAGCTTTAAAAAAATGTGCTATGAGAATTAAATAAATTAACATGTAAAACACTAAGAACAGTGTCTGTCACACAGTAAATGCCACGTATTAACAGTATTTCCCAATATTTCTACTACTATTGTTTTGTTCAAAATCAGTCAGTATAGTTTTCTAAGTGAAAGTAAACATGGTACAATTAACTTTGGTTCAACACAAGCACACTTTCCTTAAATCAGAAAAATATGACAATGCCCCAAACTACTAAGCATGACAAATCACAATCCATATGTCTCCTCTACCCCACCTTTGGTCCCATGGCCAGCCAGGCAGGGACAAAGCCAGTGGGGAGAGGCCTAAATGCCACCAGCATTTTAATATGCTGAGGCTCACAGAGACCCAGGGATTTCTTGCCATCCCTGTCAAGGAAGCAAACACGTGGGTGCTGGTCTTCTACACCCTCCCTGTATTTACAAGGCCTATGTTCCACCCCCATGATCTCTACCATAGCTGCCTTAGTTAGATTTTACTTGTGTAAAAGATGTGGAAGGAGCACAGGTCATGAGCACACCTTGTACCCCTGCCAAGGCCCACATCTCCAAGCGTGCTCACAGGTCCTACACACAGTGAAGTATCATGGATGAAGTTAAAACAACCATTTCATTCATTAAAAGAGATTCACCTCTACTTGGCAAGCTTGATTCTTTAGGCCGGATTCGTTTAGAGAAAGTTTTCAAACTTGGAGGGTTCAACTACTTTTTAACCATGAATTTTATGTGTTTAATGCAGAGTTTTCAAATTCTGAAAGTAGTTGACACTTTGTCATACCAACACATTTTACTCATGAAATTGTTCCTTCTTTAGCAAAAAAATGTATGTATTTCTAGGCTTGTTTATGATTAGAAAAAGGACTGAAAGGACAAAGACCAAAATGATGTGGGATTTCAGGTAATTTTGATGTTTTTCTTTTTGCTCAATTTGCATGCTCAAAAATTTTTGATGAGCATGTATTACTTTTATAAAGAGGAAAACAGTTTTTGGAAAAAATCATTCTTTTCAAAAAGTGATTTGACAGAGTAATTTCACTTTTTATGCACAAACAGAAGTCATCTTTTCACCCAAAGCCAATGAATATAACTTTAAAAATGCCCATGTCTCTTCTAAAATAAGAGTCCATATTTGATAGAATGTTCCCTCCTTCCCTCTTTTGCCACACCCTTCACCAAGTGCCATAGGCCAGGTGCTCTTACAGTAGAATCTGTGCAAGGACTAAAGGTGCTAAGACTATACGGGAAGAGCAAGCCCAGGACAACGAGGGTAAAGGAAAAAGAGAAGGAAGGAAAGGGAGAGGGAGAGAGAGAAGGAGGGAAAGACAGACAGACAGACAGAGTTAAAATGAAGCTAGGAAATATAAAGCAATGTGATCCTAGGTTACTATGCAGCTCACCACTTCATAACAAGCCACAGAGAGATAGAGGATTCCAAGGAACAGCTGCACTCAGTGTGGCCCACAGAGCGAGAAGGGAGGGAGAATTTATGTCTTCCTGTCTCTTGTCTCCCATTGATCAAGGTCCACTCCACGGAGAACCCACTCACCTGTATTTCAGCAGCCAGAGTGGAAAGTCAACCCCGTGTGGATGGACCGCTGACCAAGAAAGAGAAAGAAGGTACCAGTCACAGGAATCTGAGATAACACTTGAGGTTTATCTCTAGTGCATGTGCTATTAATCCTAGTAAACACGCTTTTTTTTTTTAAGGATCTGTTATTTTTATTTTAAAATTTTTTATTGAGATAAAATTCACATAACATAACATTCATCATTTAAAAATAATACAATTCAGTGAGGACTTTTTGTATGTCCATAATATTGTGCAACCATCACCTAGTCTAGAACATTTCCATCACCCCAAAAAGAAATCTTGCACCCATTAGCAGTCAGCCCCAATTCCCTCCTCTCCCCACCCCTGGCAACCACTAAGCTACTTTCTGTTGCTATGGATTTGCCTGTTGGGAACATTTTGTGTAAAAGGAATCATACAACATATAGTCTTTCATGTCTGGCTTCTTTCACTTAGTATAATGTTTTCAAGATTCATCCATGCTGTAATGTGAATTCGTACATCATTTTTTTTTTTTTTTTTTTTTTTTTTTTTGCGGTACGCGAGCCTCTCACTGCTGTGGCCTCTCCCGTTGCGGAGCACAGGCTCCAGATGCGCAGGCCCAGCGACCACGGCTCACGGACCCAGCCGCTCCGCGGCATGTGGGATCCTCCCGGACCGGAGCACGAACCTGTGTGCCCTGCATTGGCAGGCGGACTCCCAACCACTACGCCACCGGGGAAGCCCCATCATTCTTCTTTATGGCTGAATAATGTTTCACTGTATGGATATACCACTCATCAGCTGATAGGCATCTGGTGGTTTCCACTTTTTGGCTATTGTGAATAATGCTGCTTTTAACATTCATGTACATTTTTTGTGTGGACATATGTTTTCATTTTTCTTGGGTATATACCTAACAGTGGAATTGCTGGGTCTTATGGTAACTGTATTTAACTTTTTGCAGAACTGCCAAACAATTTTCCACTGTACCATTTTACATTCCCATCAGCAAAATTTCTCCACATCCTTATCAATACTTACTTTCATTAAAAAACAATTTTTATTATAGCACCATCCTAGTGAATGTGAAGTGCACTGTGTATATTTTTTGTTTTTTTTTTTTGCGGTGTGTGGGCCTCTCACTGTTGTGGCCTCTCCCGTTGCGGAGCACAGGCTCCAGACGCACAGGCTCAGCGGCCATGACTCACGGGCCCAGCCACTTCACGGCACGTGGGATCTTCCCGGACTGGGACACGAACCCGTGTCCCCTGCATCGGCAGGCGGACTCTCAACCACTGCGCCACCAGGAAAGCCCCTGTTGATTTCTTAAATTGAATTATTATATTTTTATTGTTGAGTTGTAAGAGTTCTTTCTATATGCTGGACTCTGGACTCTTTTCAGATGTATGATTTGCAACCGTTTTCTCCCTTTCCCTGTGTTGACTTTTCACTTTCTTGAGGATGTATTTTGATACACAAAAGTTTTTAATTTTGATGAAGCCCACACATTGCTTGTATAAATAATTCCCTTATACAAGTCAAGCCCAACACAACACAACACACAAAAAAAGATCTGCATAAAATGCACAGTAAAAGAACTTGTCTACTTTATAGTAGCCAGAGCTATTTTCCCACTGCTCTTTTCCATGAGAAAACAGGATGGGCCGGACTATTTATTAATATCACCCAACTGCTTACATTCCTGCAGTAAATCATGAAGCACCACTCACTGTATTAGCATTTTCTAGGAACTGAAAAGTGAAAGATGAGTGACATGCATTCACAATTAGTCTAACTGCTACTGAAATATGGGCTCTGCTGATGGGGATGTGTTTTTTCTATATAGGTTCTCAGTAGTTGATGGAACTTTAATCCCTAAACCCCACAAATACCATGTTGGACATGCTCAGTGATTTGAAGGGTCTTTTCTAGGACTTTGATGTTTTTCCCTGGAGTCCACTGTGTCTTTGGAATGTTCTAGACATTTAGAAAAGATGTTGTGCTTCCATCGTGTGCACTGCTATTTGAATATGCGCTGAGGATTCGTCCCTGACTACAGCTCTCTTATGAAGTACACTCTCATTTTCACAGCTTTGTGACCTTTCATTTGTTATTTATGAGCTTTTGCAAATCTAATACCACTCTGACAGATTTAATTTGTGCTCTAAATTACCTTTGCATGAGTTAACTCAACTGCTGGTTTTATTCCAATAGATTACTTGCTACACTCTGAAACAGAAAGAAAAAAAAAATAGTTCAGCATCTATTAGACTTCCTCCACTTGGGAGAAAGTTGAAAAGAGTTGCATTCTGATTTTTACTCCATGGTACTAGATAGTATAAAGGAGGATTTCTAACTCTAGTCAGATTTCTAACTCTATACTAGATAGTATAAAGGCGGATTTCTAACTCTAGTCAGAGAGGCAAAGTGATAGAACCATAACACAGGTCAAGTTTTACAAATCTACATTGTAATGGCTATTTCATATAGAATCCATAAAACAGAGATTACTCCCAACTCCTGAAACTGGTCACTGGAAGGCAGTGAAGCACTTCTGGAAGTTACATTGACTAAGGTACCAAGTACTAAATGACAATGCCTCGATAGTAAGTCAATATATAAGCAATTGTGAAGTAGAGAACTAATCCCAATCTAAATGTCTTTCAGCGCTACTCACATTAAAATTGGAAATGCCTTAATACAAGAACAAAATGGAATCCTAAAGCCTAAAAGATCATGACAAATCTTATTTAATTTTCAATATATATAGACTACACTTTGTGCCTTAATGACTTGAAAAAGTTAATCCAGCTCCCAAAAGTATAAACTAAAAGCATGATGTCACAAAACTAAGTCTACTGAAATATATCATTTTGACCGCAGTACCCTACCCTTCTCACAGTTTGGGGATTGCTCATAACATGTGGTGGTTTTAAAACACGTCTGCAAATTCATTGACGTGTCACCATTAAGAGGTGGGGTCTACATCTTCTTCCCTTGATTCTGGGCCAAACTTATTGTTCAGTTGACCAGCCTGTGGTGGAAATGACACTGTGTGACTTTCAAAGCTGGGTCATAGAAAGTGATTCAATTTACACCCAGAGCTCTGGAACACTCATGCAGAAGCCAGGTTAGCAGTCTGAGTGCTCTGAATGCCATGCTGTGAGGAAGCTCAAGTAGTCCAACAGAGCTATTGAGAGTTCAGGAGGAGAGACAGCTGCCCTGCTGGCTGCCAGCTGCTCCAGCCCCCTGCCCTCCCCTCTATCCCAGCTCCAGCCACTGTCTGGTTGCCACTGCATGGAGACTCCAAGTAAGAACTCCCTAGTCAAGCCCTTCCCATATTCCTGACCCACAGAAACCATGAGATAAATGAAATAACGGTTACTGCTTTATGCCACTAGGTTTTGTGGTTTGCCTTATCTGGAACATAAGGATCTGGAGCAGGAGATTTAATTAGGAACTACACAGTTCTGCTCATGAAGATAATTCACTTTTCACATTGGTTGCAAGGTACAGAAATCCAAATCAAACAAGCTATAACCAAAACTGAGGGGAAGGGGGTAGGGGGAAGAATTTTACTGTTTCACTTGACTGTCCAGCTTAGACAGCTGGACTTCAACCCTGTTATCAGGCATTTCCATCCCTCAACTCTGCTTTATCCCATCTCTTGCCTTTGTTCTCATTCAGGTCTTCTCAAACTGTGGCCAACAGTAGCTTCAGAAGCATTCCCAGCGAGGCCCTTTCCAAACTGTTCCAGGGAAAGCCTTAAAAAGGAGGGAGGTCCATCCTTGGACCATAACTGGCCAGGGGAGTGTGGCATTCCAATTGGCCAGGGCTGGGCCACTAGCACGTCATTGAGACAAGCACACAGTGTCAACTTCATGGAAATCGCATGGTTTGAGAATATAGGAGACATTGGTTTCCCAAAGGAAAATCTAGGTGTTATCAGCTGAAGAAGAAAAACTGGATGATGGGCTAGCAGAATCACACAGATGTCCACTACAACAAACAACACAGACTTCTAAGTAACCTCATTAGCCTGGAAGTGAAAAATAAAGCTAACAGTAGTTCACGTGGACATTTCTGCAAATGCCAGAAGGTGGGGAGGTTACCTGTTGACATGATTTGCTTCTGTAGAAGTGGAATATCACTCCATTACAATGTTCAAATCAAAATATAAGGTTTAAACAATGAAAATACAGGTCAAGTGGGCATATGGAATCAGTTTTGGCCTATACGTTCCCCTTCGTATGGGAATGGTTCTTCTATTGACATACGTCATGTGTTGCTATTGGGAAGCACCTTGTTCTCACATGGTCCATCCTACAGGCCACTGTCATTTGGGCCAGGGTTGGACATCTGATCCAGGCCAAGCCCATCAGAGTTCTTCCTGGTATTTTTCAAGCCAGAATTGGGAAAAGACAATCAGCCCTCTCTGAAACAGAAGCCCCCAAGAAGTAAAACTCAGAAACATGTGTATGTCCTGTTCCTCCCCATGTGGAAGGAGAAGATGAAAATGAAGCTTGCAGGCCAACAGAGACAGAGAGGAGAGATGCAGAGAAGAGCCCAAGCTACATGCAACCCTTGCCTTTTTAGCCAATTTTTAACTCTTCCCTTAGAAGCTTCAGTCTCCATCCAATAAATACCCCTTTTGTCCAAACTAGTTTGAAGTGGCTTTCTGTCCCTTGAAATCAGGAGCCCTGACCAATTCAAGAGTCTTCCAAAAGGGTCCAGACACCAGGTTATATTTTCCTTTGTAACAATTATGCACTTTACAATAATATATCTTTAAGGCCTATCAACTAAAAGGTTAGAGTTGGTTTTTAAAAATGTCAATAATAGAAAACCAAGCAGAGATTATCTCTTTTAGACTTCATAGACACTGATGTTTCATTTCCATAACCTACAGGGTGATAGATTTTTACATATTCCCAATTTAAATTGAGGATCTATTTGCATAAAAATCAGTGCTGTAAAAAAGTGTGTATTTCTTTTTCAGGAACCTCTTGGCAAGGGCTTGAGTTATAGGGGAAAGCTACCTTTCTATTTTGCCCCAATGTGATTTAAAGGTCAAATGCATCAAAAATGCTTCAATTCCTGAAGGATAAATGATGCTGGTTGAGTATGCCTAGCAGTATGTTCACATTTCTAAAAGATGTTGCATTAACTCTCTTCTGCTTGTTGACTGTATGCTTGTTTGCTTCCTCTATCAATTTGAAGGTTCTAGAGAACTGACGAGAAGGCATTTTGAAGTGCAAACAGCCATAAGGGGATAAAGTCAAAGAACTCTCCAGGCAGGAATGGGACACCGGTACATTTCAGCTACAGCCTGCCATTTTTTTTTTACTTGGGAGTAGTGGTTTGGAGAAATTTTTGCTTTTGTGTCTTTTATTAAATGTTTCTCTATGTTTAAAAACGTCGTGTTTTCAATTTATTGTTTTCTAGGAATTTCATCTTAGAAACCTTCCAAAAATGTGAAAGTTCAAAATGTACTCAGAAACAATATGATAGTTATAAGTGGATTAAATTGCAAACACATTTGCTCTTGGGTTCAAAATAACCCAGTTCCAAATCCAACATTTGGATTCCTGGGCATATGCCTTCCACCTCTTGACCAAAAAAGAGTTATCTTGGTACTGTACAGAGGCAGTCTTCTCCGTATTTGCAGTGGTGCGTTCATGTTTCCCCTGCTAATTTAGAGTGTTTCCAAAACTTCAGTAATAATCGGTTATAAAGCTGACACTGCCTGCTGTGAATCCATGGGGAAGTTCTGCAGTGTTTGAACCAAGTTTTACTGGCAGGGACCATTGCATGGTGTTTGGGGTCACTTTGTTTCGGTTTTAGAGACCTGGTGTGAAGATTCTTTTTGAGACCTTGAGGCCTATTCTTCATATCACTCCTCCCAGTTACCTTTGGCCACTGCCACGCTCACCCACATTAAGTGATGTCTGCCTCTCCTGCCTCCTCTTTTCATGTTCTCTGAAAGCCAGATGTAAGCAAATGACCCCACATCTCTAACCTCTTCATGAACTATTCCTTCCATTGCTTTATGCATGGACTAAAGCCTGGCTCACAGAGAAAATACCACTTCCTCTTGGACTTCTGTGGTGGAGGGTGCTCATCCTTCCAAGCCCCATGGATCCTGGGGACAGGAGGTCACCAAAATGCCTCTCCCTCCCACTGCAGCCTACAAAACATTGCTCTTTCTCTTCAAACGATTTTCCTCCTCCTCTCAAAGGCTAAACCAACTGCCCTTGTGGCTGTTGTGAAGCGGTTGGAGAATATTAATACGGCCCACCATCAACCATTAACAATGACTCAGACTTATCTTGATTCTTACCCAAGATTCAGAAGAACCAACCCATCTTAAATCTTATTTACTGTCTTGCATGGAATAGGGTTTTTCCCAGGATTCCAAGAATCCTAATCAAGTTTTTGTCAAAATGGCCTTGAAGATTGTTTCCATTTAGCCATGAATAACTCAAGTTTAAGAAGACTGTGTAACTGCTAGTTTGATAGGTGTGGTGAGCCCCTTCAGGATTTCTTACAGTGTAGGAAAGCCAGCCTGTGCTCTCTCTTCTTGTGGGAAAAATGAAAAAAGGAAAAACAAAAATCAAACAGCCAACATTGAAACAATGGCTTAAGTAAAAACCCTATGACTATATTTTTTTCAAATCACTGGGTTCTTTGTAGCTAACTATAGACGGTCCCCAGTTTACAATGGTTCAACTTAACGATTTTTCCACTTTACAATGGTGCAAAAGTGGTAAGCATTCAGTAGAAACTGTATTTCAATTTTGAATTTTGATCTTCTCCCAGGCTTCTGATTGACAGGGCTGGTGATACGCGGTACCATCCTCCCTCCTGATTCTAGGCAGCAGCCGTAGCTCCCATCAGCCATGCCGTCAAACAACCGATACACTTACAGCCATTCTGTATCCAAACAACCATACTGTTTTCCACTTTAAGTACAGTATTCCAAAAAACTGCATGAAACACTTTATTATAAAATAAGCTTTGTGTTAGATGATTTTGCCCAACTGTAGGCTAATGCAAGTGTTCTGTTTAAGGTAGGCTGGGCTCGGCTATTATGTTCCGTAGGTTAGGTGTATTAAATGCATTTGTGACTTAGGATATTTCAACTTATGATAGGTTTTTCAGGACCTAACCCCATAGTAAGTCGAGGAAGACATGTACTAAATCTTAACCAATGTTTCTCATTTAATAAATAATATGTTTTTTAAAAGCAAATCTATCCATGCATTCATCCTCCAAGTTTCTGATCACCAGTACCTTGAGCTACACACAGTATGTCTCTCTCCAGATTGCTCAAAGATCATCAATTTCATTTTTGTGAAAGGGTATTGGGGTCTGCTAAAACTCACAGTGTAAACTATAACTTGACTTTTCAAGAACACAACAAATTAGCACAGTCATTTTGAGGAAGGAAGGATTTCCTCAACCTGGGTTTAAAGGCACAGGAATGTATCAAATGACCCCCTAACTCTATGTCATTGAGGTAGGCATTCTTCCTTTGTCACACACCGTCTTCATTTATAAGTCTCCATAAATAATAGCTACTAAAGTAGTCTACTATTGTAGCAAAACAGACTCTAATAAGATTTTATATAGTATTCATTCAGGCAGAAAAAGATGTAGGAGTTATTAATAAAATAAAATTGTCCTTGATAATAGAAACTTTTTTTGTTTTTGTATCTAAATGAATTCCCTTCTTACTGAGTAGCTTCTTTTGGATAAGGAAATGGAGGTATCTAGACAGACCCTGCTCCCTGACTGCTGACACTGAATTCAGCCATGTGAGAGTAAGATTCCTCTCCCCTATTCCTTTTTAATGTCTTCCTATTTCTGTTCCTCAATTGTCCCCCTTGTTTTCTATTTCACTTGTTAACTCATTCATTCATTCATTATCCTCCATCTAGGTGGGTATAGATAACATTTTCTGTTAGATTGGGTTGGCCAGAAAGTTCGTTCGGATTTTTCTATAAGACGTTACGGAAAAACCCAAATGAACTTTTTGGCCAACCCAATACTTGTTAATAGCTCCAGCTTAACACACAAATTCTTCAACTCTATTAGTAAAATCATTACTGCAAATTCTTAAAAATCTCTTTAAAAAGAGAGATGATGCATCTTTGAGTCATTTAGTCAAGCGTGATCATGGTATAATGTTGACCTTCTGTCCTTACAACCAAGGCCACTTGTCTGTAAGATGCCAAGTAGAGGAGCCAGCTAACACAATGACTGCGCCAACCCTACACAGGCCCTTTGGGGAGGACGTCACAAGACATTATCAGTGAAACCCAATCAGAAGTCCATATTCCTTCCTACCAACAAAGCAGCTTAACTGGAAAAAGGAAGAAATGGAGATAGGGATGACCCATTTCATTTTATAAAGATACACTTAACCTCTAGGTTCATACGAACAATCATTCAAGTATACTAGTAATAGGACACAGGAAATAAGAGGGATTGGAGAGAACAAAAGATGTTAAAATTCCCAAGTGTCTTAGCCAGAGGTGAATTTATCATGTAGTGAAGGGTAAGCCTCAGGGGTCCCTGATTGCGTGGGCCTCTGCCAAGACCCTTTCCTAATATCAGGATTCTAATTCATATATTCTTTTTCTTAAGGAGAGGTCCCCCCTAAAAACTCTGGATCAGCCACCCCTGGCCAGAGTAATACAAAAAGCAACTTTTACCACTCCTGATATTCTTGCTTTTTTTCCTGCGGGGAGTCAGGTTAATAAATAAAAATATGTGCTGTCGTCATTCTACTCTCAGGGAAAGGACAAAAAGAAAAAGAGGTAAATCCAGCACATTCCCAAAGGCAGGCCTTCTCAAAATTGGGGAAGTGGTATTAGAGCTGGAGAAAGCAACCAACCAAGTAACTCCGTCCCTCTTGGCCGGTCCTGCAGCACTGCGAGTGGGCAAACCTCCTAGAACCACTCCATGGGAAAAAGAATGCTAGGGCGCCTCTAAGGCGATGGGGCAATTAAAGTCAAGAGAATTAACACGTGCTTTTTAACTACTTTAAGAAGGGTCAGAGAAACAACATCTTATCACCCAAAAGCAGGGGCAGAGGCACTGGGACTGGAAAGGAGGCCACTCTAAGGGGAGCCACACGGCCACAGCCAGCAGTGGCACGCAGGGCTGACCGGGCACTGGGCAATAGAGCAGAGAGGGTGTTAGTGCCAGCTCCAGAGCCAGGAAGACCCCAGACCCCTCTACCTCCCACCTAGGATTGTTTTGAGGACACACAGATAATGCCTGGATGACTGTGGAGCAGTTCCTAGGGGCACAGGTTCTGGAGCCAGCCCAGGTTAGAATTTTGACTCTGCTCCTGATAGCTGACTGACTGTGGGCAGGTTTCTTAAACTCCTCTCTGTACCTCAGTTTCCTCATCTGCAAAATGGGGGAAATCATACTGCCTATGTCATAGGGCTCTTAGGAGGACTAAAGGAGATAATACACATAAAGCACTTTGAATCATACCTAGCGCATGCCTGCCGGCTAATATAATTCCCCAAATCAGTGTCTAGTGGCCTAGCGAAGCATCCGGTTACTCATTTGGGTCTAGACACTGGTTCGGAACTGTCTTCTCTCCAGTCTAGAAAGGAGATGTGAAAGGTCTTCAAAAAGGAGCCTATGCAATGTCGTGTTCTATCAGGAGAAATCGAAAGCCCAAGTTGCTTGTCAGATTTTCTAGCTGATCCCAGACTAAGGTCAGCACCCTGCCATGACAATAAAAACAGAGGGCAGGTGAATTACATGAGGCAGGCAGGGGAAGGTCTAGGGCAGGATTTCTCAAATTTGAAAACTGCTTTCTCCTTTAAAGAGAAAACAGGCTCACAGACAGAACCTTTCCTACCCCCACTGTCAACTAATTAACCCTTATTATAATAATTATACTGCTACTCAGATATACACAGATAGAAAACTAGGGTTAAGTTCCTTTAAAGCCCATGTCATAGCTTTAAAGCTAAACAAAAATTGCCAAATATAAATAAAACCACATTCAAATTAAATACAATAATTAAATAAAAGGGAAAATGACATAACAGCATTTTTTGAACATTTACCACAGGGTTGCACATTATGGAATTGCCACTGTTTGATCATTCTGCCCTACGAAGGTGGCAATTTCACATAGTTCCACCCAACACGTGTGAGGCACTAAGTGCTGTCTGTATTCCCCACAACACTATGAACTAGGCATTACTACTGCCCTATTTTCCAGATGAGAAAACCGGAGCACCAAGAAATAAGGACACACATTTTGAAATCTTCTTCAGAACTGGCAGGTGCCCGAGGACTCAGCTGCAGACGCCTAGAGACAAGCAGACCCTCTCTGGGAAGCCTTGACCCAGGAGGCACTTACACACCAGGGGTGGGGTGATGGAGGCAGAGCCAGGCCCAGAAAAGGGTGTGTTCGGGCAAACTTCAGTGAGAGCTAGAAGGACACCAAGTCGGGGACAGCATCTCCTGCTGGAAGGAAGGGGCCACCAAAGACCATCTTGACTTGGTGTCCTCTGGGCTTTGTTCTGGGTGGGGCAAAGGGCTTGACTGGTCCTCCCCGGAAGACAGACGCTGGCCCTCCTCTGGGATCAACAGTTAAGGTGAATACATGGAGACAGGAAGAGCAGGAGAAAGGATAAAAGGATAAAAGGAGATAAAAGGAGAGAGGGTAAAAGAGAGAGAAAGGGGTGGTCAAAAAAGGTTTCCAAATTCGCTGCATTTTAGAATCACCCGGGATCCTTACAAACTACTGATGCTGGCTCCCACCCACTAGGATGTCACTTATGGGGTGTGACTTTGGTATCGAGATTTTAAAAACCCTCCAGGTGATTCTAATTTGCAGCAACGTTTGGGAAACTTTATCATGCTTCTGCAAGTTGCTGGTAGAAGGAAACAGCCTCCAAATATGTTCCCTTCATCCATGGGCACCCGCAAAGCATGCTGCAAAGTTCCCCGCAGCACTCAATTACGGATCTATGAAGCAGTCCAACGTAACCAGTGTAATTTATTCCGCTAGGTCCCCTCTGTCGTTCCTTCCTGGCTGTTCAGAGTACTCAGGATCAGAGAAGTGGGCAGGCTGTGACTTGTAAAATGACCACAGCTTCCCACCTGGTTTCTTCACTGCTCTGACTCCAAACATGGCAGGCTTCTCTTGGGTTCTTTGGTAATCACCTCCCGAAAGTGGTTTTCATCCTCTTCATGAAGTGATTGTCCCACGTTGCCCTTGAAACGTTCCAGGGTGAAGTGCACGCCACCTTTCGGACTTAGCACACTTCGTTTTTACAGACAACAAAACAAAATGCCTCGAGGCCTCTCCTGAGACAAACGTACTCTCACAACCATTCCTCTAAAGGCAGCCAGAAAGATGGGTGAGTGTTTGAGAAAGGAAACAAATATGCCAACATTTTCAGAGGTGGCATGGAGTGATGGAAAGAGAATGGCTTTTGCACACTGCAGACTTGAGCTCAAACCCTGGCTCTGCCGCAAAGAACCATGGGAACTTGAGCAAGAAAACTGCCCTGCGGTTCAGTCTCTCGTCTGCACTGACACACCCGCCTTCAACTCGTCAGGACCCGCACCCTGACATTTCCACTGTGAGTGACTATGCTTGTGAGGCAAAGACTTGACCTGACTTTGGAGGTGGCAAATTTTCCATCTTCTCTGATTTTCTAGTCACTCATTCTGATGTGATTCATAGAAAGAAAGCAGGGCTGAGAATAAGGCAAAAAGTAACACAGCTGAGAATAAAGAGGAAGGGTAGTAATACATTCATCCTGATTTCACTCTGTAAAGTGAGGATAACATGCTTCCAATATCAAAACCATACCATCTATGCAGTTGCATTGTACCCTGCCAGGTCTTTCATATGGGTGGAGAAACAAAACCAAGCATATATTGATATATGATATCATATATAGGATACAGGATATTGCTTCTTATTCTACATAAGAATCCTTGCTTCTTATCCTACAAGAAGCAAAGGAACTCGATCAAAGATCTTAAAAGGCCCGGGATTTGATATGAGATGACAGGTTGCTCCAATTCCTGTTTTCATGATTATACGGATCTGAAGTTTCTAGCCAGGCTGTTTGTGCAAAGGAGTCTAATAAGTAGTGATGCTAAATGCTACAACGATTCTATGTGCACAAGCAAAATCGAGGGTCTAAGTCACACTGTCCAATACGACTTCCTGCAATGATGGAAATGTTCTACATTGGGGTTGCCCAGTTCGGGAGCCACTAGCCACATGTGCCTGTGGAGCAACTGAAATGTGTGACTGAGGAAGTGAATTTCATTGTATTTAATTGTTATTTAAACTAAATAGCGACATGTGGACTGTGGCTACACTATTGGAAAGTGGAGTTCTAAATTAGTGATAAATAAATGAAAACCAGTCACTGAAGTTGTGATCTCTGAACCAATTAGGGCTAGGGTGAAGTAGAACAATGATTACCCAGCTAAGTACCAACACAACAGTGTTAATTACATCAAATCAGAAAATATGGCACAGCTGCTTCTACGGAGGCACTCTTGGCCTTATCATTGGTACAGGGGTCAAAGGGGATAAAAAGGAAATGACATAGACCTAAGGGTCATATTTTCAGGAGTGCCACAAGAAATCACTCTACCTCATTTTTTAGATGATGGCTGAAAATGTTAGCTTATTATGTGACAAGATGTCAATTACTTTATGGGGTATTTTTTTAATCCCAATTTTTACAGATGAGGAAACTTAGGAAGATAAGTCAATTGCTCCATAGTCACCTGGGTAGAAAGTATGGGAGTGGACATTGGAATGCATGCAGTCTGGCTTCATATGCCATGCTTCAAGGACCCATCAGTAATTTAGAAGTTAGAGCGAACAGAAGAATTGCCTTTGAGAGGAGGCTGGCTTGCTGCATGTATCCTGGACATACTAAGACTGTGTCATTTTAGAAGAAACTGGTCATTGCAGCTTTAAGAAGGATAAAGGAAACCTGGGAACGCTGGGCACAGAATGAGGAGGGTGAAGAGACAGAAGTAAATGTGGAAACCAGGGGCTCCAGGAGACTCACTTTGCCATTTTCCCCAAGCCTTCTCTGAATCCGCTGGTTTCTTTCTAAGTTACTAACATCAATGGCAAGAGTGTGGATGGAGATGTGAAAGACGGCGCAAGTCCTGAGAGAATTAGAGGAAGGAAATGTTTCTATTATACGTTGACATTTGGTCTCTAACTCAGTTTGCTTCATGTGCAAAATCTTATCCTTATGGATCAAAATGTAGGTAATTTTAAGAGGCTACGTCCCCTCTTTCAATCCTCCATTATTACCCATTTTAGAGGCTTCCAAATTTTTGTTTTCTAATTAATGTTGTGAGTAGCATCCTTGCCACTACATCACATGGTCTATTCCCCATTATTTTCTTAGAATAAACTCTTAGACATAGGGAATAAAGGAAACGAAAGGACCCTGGCTTGCACTGGGTGGGCCAGGAATAATGCTGAGGGTTTCCCTTCCCTGGAATTATGTCACAAAGTGATGAGTTAAGCACTTCCCAGGAACCTTTGTTTTCCTCTGCCTGCATGGGGTGTTTCATAACCCCACGCTACTGCAGACTGTATTAACCTCACCAAACAGGCAACTAATTCATTGTTTGGTTCAAAAAATATTTACTGAGGTCATTTCAGCTGTGGCCAAGCATGGGCCAAGCCCTGTGCTAAGCATAGAGGTTCAGATTCGAAGGAGAGTCAGCCCTTATCTTCAAGAAAATCATAATTAAGTAGGAAAGACAGAAACGTAAAAATACAATGGTATATTATTTGAGGATAAGTAGATTTTATTAACACATTTATTCCCTAATAAAGGCAAACATCTTTCTTTTTCAGTTGTGTATCTTTATTTTAAGGTGAACATCTCGATTTCTCAAAGAAAACTGACATATTTTAAACAAAAATAAAACAAAAAAAATTCAAAAAATACGTTAAACCATTACCTGGCGATTTGAAAGATTTTAATGAATGAGAAATCTTTTCATTATAAAATTGTAGAAAGTAAATGTGGATTTAGGAAATACGGATAGTGAGCATTTTTAAAATATTAATACATATTTAGTAAGTTTTTAAATAAAAATCACATCAAAATTGTACCTCATTCCACACTCTCAGATTTCTTTTTTGGAACAGTGGCCAAAAACACAAATCAATTTGGGAGAAGAAAACAAAAAATATAATACAATTTTCTTAACTGAACATCTACTGTATCAAAGTTCCACTGCTTATGAAGTCCTAATGCTAGCGATGTAAATTTGTAAAGATACACAAATACAACACCAGCTCTTTCTAGGAAAATTTGGCCATAGTCTCTGGTTGCTGAAGGCCCATCTATATAATATAAACAACTGGCCCTTGCTTGGCCCTGTCCCTAACTCATGCACATCTGCACTAACCTGGTGTGAAGTGTGTTCTCACTATGCTGTAAGGTGTGGCGCACGGACGGGGCCCAGAATTATAGTGGACTTGGCAGTTGTTCCAAACACCTCTTCCCTTCTTCTCCCACAAGCCCACGATCACACTGCAAATCAGTTTCCTGGTACCATTCCAGTCACACAAAGCAGCTGTGTGAACTTCACTTTCCTAATGACCCTGGCCAATCCTTTAACACACACAAATTGAAACTGCTCCATGCCAGTGAGTATTGGGAGAATTTTAACAACCGGATTAAAAGGCCAATCAATTGGTAAACTCCCAGAGGAAGCCCTAATGCCAGGGAATAGATTAACTGGTAACTGATTTCAAGAACACATGGAAAGTACAAATCTCAAAGAGATGAGGTGGGAAAGGAGAATAAAATAAGCAGGACTAGAAGAATCTGAGCCATAGAAACTGATTTGGTAAGTCTGTAACAACGCAGAAAGATGATATTCTTTTTTCTAACTTTTTTTTTTTTTTTTTTTGCTAACCAAGTTTCATTTTCCTTTACACATGATAAAATTGGAGCTGGTTTTGCTCTTCATCTGTTTTCTTGCATAATGTTGTGATAAGTAGGAAGGTAGAAAATGTATCCAGAAACTCACACACTTGACCTCCTCCTTCCCCTACCCCAGTCCCGCAGGGGCAAGAAAAGGCTGTGTGACAAGGATGTTAGGTTCAGGATTACTGAGTGCTGGGGGATATCTGGAGGACCCAGCTAAGCAGTATGAGATGACTTTTTACATATAAGTTTTTAGCTTAAAAAAAGGAGAAAGTTGACAAAGTATTTTGGCTCCCAAGTATAATGGTGTCCACAACGAAATATGGAATACTTATTTCCTGTTAACTGGGAAAGAGAGCAGAGACACTGCCTGTGTGCCAGACCTCTCCTGGACACTCTATTCACACAGTATACTATTAGAAAAAAGTATACTGTTAGAGAAACAGACTCAGGGAGTCTAAGGTAGAACTAGAAAAGCTGTATTTAAAAAACCAAAGAAATCCAGGTATGGAAACTTTTGGATTAAGTCATGAAAAACATGGATAAACATCATCCCAAACAGCAGTCCACAAAAAAGAAAATTAGTGAATATATCTTTTTTAGAATGACTAATCTTATCAGAGTTAACAAAGGTGAATCAAAACAGTGATTCAAAGAAATATAAATTGGTCACTATAAAACTGGCAAAAACATCTGTTTGATAATACCCTATGTTAGTGAGTATGTGGGCAAGAGACAATCTCATTTGAGAAGTAAATTAGTTACTCTTTTTTGGAAGGTAATTAAGCAGTATCTATCAATTTTTAAAATGTGCATACTCTTCAACCCCAAAATCCCATTTCCAACAATCCACCTAGCAGATATATTTCAAAAGTGTGCCAAGATATTATAGGTGAGGATGTTCATGATACCCTAAATATCTAGTAATAGGAGGTAGGTTTATAAATTAAAGTGCAACCTTACAAAGGAATATTGTGTAGCTTTTAAAAAGAGAGAGGATCCATATGATATATTATGAAGAAAAAAAAAGCAAGATGCAGATGAGAATGTACACTAAGGTCCTTGTGATATTGTGATTTATAGTAAGAAATATATATTTGGTCTTCATCCCCCATTTCCGCACAAAGCTCCTTAAACCCTTGGAATTTCCTAAGTGAAGCAGTGCTAAAAAGTGTCTTTTGTTATGGTAATGAGGTAGGCTGTCACATCTAGGGATGGGGGCTGGTTGCCAAGAGAACTAACCATGTGATTGGAGGGTTGGGACTCCCTCAACTTCTGGGGAAGGTAAAAGGGCTGAAGGTTGAATCACTTGCAATGGCCAATGGATCAGTAAATCATGTTTAAGCAAGTAGTTTCTGGAAAAAATTAAAAGGGTGAGTTCACAGAGCTTCAGGTTTGGTGCTGGGAGAGTGGTGGGCCTGGAGGTGGCATGGAAGCTCCGTGCCCTTTCCCCATTCCCTGCCCTAAGCATATCTTCCATCTTGCTGTTCCTGAGTTATAAACTTATATAATAAACCGGTATTCTGGTAAGTAAGATGTTTCTTTGAATTCTGTGAGCCACTCAAGCAAATTATTTAAACTCAAAGAGGAAGTGGTTGGAGTCTCCAATCTATAGCCAGTCAGAAGCACAGGTAACAACCTTGACTTGAGATTGGTGTCTAAGGTGCTTGTTGGAGGGGGGACAGTCCTGTAGGGCTGAGCCCTTAACGTGTGGGATCTGACGCTATCTCCAGGTACACAGTGTCAGAATTGAGTTAAATCATAGGACACCCTGCTGGTGTCAGAGCACTGCTTGCTGGTGTGGGGAAACACCCACCCTCTGCAGACACATTATAACTGGTGACCAGAACTTTTAGTGCTTTTTGTGTTTCTTAAAAGGAAAGTGCATAAATACATATACATGTGGGCCCTATAAACTTTATTTTCTAAAAAAGATAAACTTCATTTTCTAAAAAGATACCCAAGAGATTGTTAATGATTATCTTTGAGGAGACAGCCTTCACTGGAGGAGTGAGGGAAGTTTTCACTTTTGCCAACTAAAACTTCTCTCGTCGTCTGGTTCTACAAGAATGAAATCACTAACCACTGCAGTCACTGACTTTCAACACACCCTGAAAGGAGTTCAGGGTGGAGATCAGGAATGAGGCGCTCTGTGCTCTGGGAAAAACTGGCAGAACAGGACTTCAATAAGTTAGATATTTTCAGAAGAAGAGTTTGTGAGCCCAATTTCTTGCATCTTCTCATATCTAAAAAAGCACGAAAATCATTAACGGAGACATCTGCTCGTCATGACTAGCAGCAACTTTCTGCCAAAATATGTACTTGATTTCACATGTACCCTCTTCACTGAAGTCATACATATACTGACCTCCCCCTCTACCTCTTCAAAGCTGCTCCTCAGAGCTGTCTGAGAGGCTGTCTCCCAGGCTATAGTCCTGATTTGGCCACAAATAAAACTTAACTCACAACTCTCACGTTGTGCATTGTTTTCAGCCAATTTCATTTTATATCTTTCTATACTGTTTACATTTTCTTACCATGTATAAGTAAGTATTCAAGCGCATGCACGGTGCTTTCTGCAAGATATGTTTAATTCCATGTTAGCTTCCCTTACTATCTAGTACATTTCTTAGTCAAATACCTCTACTGTCAATCACTGAGTGAGTCAATTTATTTCAAATTATAACCTCCCCACACTGCCAACCTACTTACTAGCAAAATGGATTTGGGAAGGCCTATCATAACAGACTCATAGTAAGATACTTAAATAAAAGAAGCAAGTAAAATTCATGGAAAGGAAAGGGAAATAAAAAGCCCAGACAAATGTATTGACTATGATTGAGCAACTAGCACAGCTCCAAGTTTCCCAAAGTAAAAGGCAAAAATGGAAACAGAATGGGTGATATTATTCTCCTCGTCTGGGAAAAGATTTCCTGCCTATATATGAAAGGTGACTTTTTCACCTGGTGGTGAATTCTAAGAGACATGATGCAAGACACTTTGACAACATCTTGATTTTATGGCCTTCAGCTCTCAAATTTGACCCTGCATCAGAATCACCCAGACGGCTTTTCAAGCACAGATTGTTGGGCCCCAGCCTCAGAGTTTATGACTGAGTAGGTCTGGGGTGGGGCCTGAGACTCCACACTTTTTTTTTTTTTGCGGTATGCGGGCCTCTCACTGTTGTGGCCTCTCCCGTTGCGGAGCACAGGCTCTGGACGCGCAGGCTCAGCGGCCATGGCTCACAGGCCCAGCCGCTCCACGGCATGTGGGATCCTCCCGGACCGGGGCACGAACCCACGTCCCCTGCATCGGCAGGCGGACTCTCAACCACTGCGCCACCAGGGAAGCCCTAGAGACTCCACATTTTTAACTGGTTCTAGGTGATACTGATGCTGCTGTTTGGGGACCACAATTTGTAACACTGGGGTTTTAGGCCAGCCATTCATTCATTAATCTTTAATGGTCAATGACTTCATCGGTAGTTCTACTGACGACCTGGAGATACTCTTTACGTAAGTATTTCAGGAAAACTTTGAAATGTAACCCAGTGAAAGCATTTTTAAAGTTACTGAGGGGCTTCCCTGGTGGCGCAGTGGTTGAGAATCTGCCTGCCAATGCAGGGGACACAGGTTCGAGCCCTGGTCTGGGAGGATCCCACATGCCGCGGAGCAACTGGGCCCGTGAGCCACAGTTCCTGAGCCTGCGCGTCTGGAGCCTGTGCCCTGCAACAAGAGAGGCCACGATAGTGAGGGGCCCACGCACCGCGATGAAGAGTGGCCCCCACTTGCCGCAACTAGAGAAAGGCCTCGCACAGAAACGAAGGCCCAACACAACCAAAAATAAATAAATAAATAAATAAAATTAAAAAAAAAAAAAGCACCAAACAGAGAGAGACATTTATAAAAAAAAAAAAGCTACCAAGGCCCAAATATATGGTTTCTTATGACCTAATCAGAAAACAAAGATGAACTTGAGAATAGCCATAGATATAAATGTATGACACATGCCTTGGTCCTTCTTAATACAAATGTATTCCACATCACCTGACTCTGATACGGCTGATCAGACAGGGGCTGATAATGCAAATTCACGAAATACTGACTCACATTAACAAAAGCTTCATTTTGCCCACGCAGAAGCCTGGTCTCCTGCCAACATCCAAAAGTATATTATAATTCAATTCCAAAATCAAGAATCAATGACCTTTAGACAATCTGTGCTCTTTCTTTGTTTTCTCATTGACATGGAGAATGGAGGCTTAACTGTACTAGGAATTAACATAGGACCTTTCTCCTGGAGAGGTAAGAGTTCAAAATACTTTTCAGATAAACAACCTCATTTGTCTTCCAACCTCCCTGGGGGGTGAGTTGCACCTTCCTCACGGCACTGGAATCCTGTCTGAGACCACCGTCTCAGACCCCTACTTCGTTCCTGGTTGTCAAAGCACTTGGTTCCACAGGAAATAACTGGTGTCTTTAATAACTGCACCCAGATACAGATCACACAAACACACAAATACCCACACATGCTGGCACCAACAACCAGTGTGTTTACCAAGATTAAAAACATATACAAACATACTCAACAGATGCATTTATAAATGTACATGTTGTACTTCAAAAAGAGGAAAAAAAAGAATTTTTAAAAAGCTAAGAGGACTCTGAGATCCATGAATTTCAGTAAGTTTAACTTCTTGTCATAAGTTCTGTTCAAGATACTTTAAGCACCTACTGTATGCCAAGCACTGTTTTAGGAGCTGGGAGTAAAAGTTGGACACAAAACCTACTCTGATGTATAATGAAGAGGCACTCATAGAAAAGTAGTTCCAGATGATATTGGGTAAGTTAGGTGTTATCTTAACTGAATAGCTAAAGGGCAACGTCAACACTCAAAGAATGGCCACCTCACCCCTCCTGGGGCTCCCAGGGGGCTGCCTGGAGAAGAAAGCACAGACAAAACCCCATGGATGAACGGGAAACAGCTGGAATAAGGACAGAGGGGATGGTGAAGGATCCTGGCTAGGCTGCTGGGTGCATATCCAAAATCCAATCACTCCTTCTGTGTTACGAATAGAAATTCAATTTTGTTCAGGGTGGCGTCCAGCCTGATTCAAAATACACTTCCTAGAATTCCTTACAGCTAGGGTGACCATGTGACACATTCCTGCCTAATGAGATATGAGTGCAAGTCACAGTAGGGCTTCTAGGAAAGCCATTGGCTCACAATTGGCTTTTGCTTTTCCTTCTTTGCCCATCACTCTTCTTGCTGCCTAAAATACAGACAAGAAGCCCAGAGGTGGGGCCGTCATTCTAGGGGGCATGAGGAGTAGAAAAATAGAACAAGTCTGGTTGCTCGGAGCTGTCACCTCGGCCCTGGACTACCTACTTCCAGTCTCCTTGGTATTAAGAAAAGTAAATCCCAGTTGAGTTAAGGTCCTGGAGTGAAAATGCATCCAGGTGTATGGAAACAGAAACTCATCTCATACACGTAGACAGTGCTACTATGCATTACTATCTACTTATTTTACTATTTACTTATTTATATTCTGGGAAAAACTCCAAATCTTAGAGCAAACGCTAACATCCAAAAGCAAACTCTGAATCCTTCAGTTTTTTCAAAACATGAAATGAAGGCTGCCCTGACAATTTTTAAAAATTCTGTTACAATTAAGTGGCAAACACGATTAACAACTGTGTTACCAGAAAGTTTAAATGTGATGTTTAATCAAGAGCTAATAAAATAACAAGATTACAATGGCCAGTAACATTTGCAGTTTCCTCTAAAAAAGTTCACATGAATACACAATCCCAGGGTTTAAACAAGATTTGTTCCTCTCATCCTCCAGAAGGAGAACTATGAAGTCTCTCTCTCTCTCTCTCTCTCTCTCTCTCTCTCCCACTCTCTCTCTCTCTCTCTCTCTCTCTCTCTCACACACACACACACACACACACACACACACAGCCACCTTCTGCCATCCCCATTGTATCACAAAATAAAGGACAATCTTCCAAAATAGGAAAATTAGAGCCTAATAATAAAATGGCAAATCTTCCCAAGAAAAGGCAGTTGGCATAGCATAGTCATACTAATAACAAGAATATTCAGAGATAAAGGAGCAGATGGGGGAGAGGCAAAAACTGAAGAAGTAATAGAGGAAATTTTCCCTACTTTACAAATAGACTTCAGCTGGCAGGTTGAAAGAGCCTGTCCAGCTCCAAGTTAGGAATAATTATAAAAGACATATCAATGCAAACTCTGGTACTTCCTAGAACAGAGAAAAGCTATTGCTTTTCTTTATTTTATAATAATTCTTCATATTCCCTTCTTAATTCTAGTTAGTTTTTTTCTTAATACAGTCTCCTGGGTTTTCTAAAAATAACTATCAGCTCAAAGAGGAAATTTTATCTTTTCTTCTTCAATATTTACTCCTTTCTTTTCTTGTCTTGTATTTTCTAGAACCCCCAAAAGTCTCTTAAAAACTAGTAACAGCTTTCTTATTTCTGATTTCAAGATGAAAAACCATCTAGACAAAAACAAGTTACCTATAAAAGAAAAGAATTATACTGGCATCAGACTTCATCTGCACACTGTTGAGAAAAAAAGAATCACATTCCCAGAATTTTGTACCCACAGAAGATACGCAACTCTAATAGTAAAAGGAAATATTGAAGGTAATTTAATAACAACAATAATAGTATCATTGTTAATACTTATACAGCACTTGTACAGTTGTAAGCATTTCACTTATTGTCATAGTTTGTCTGCATAGGTGGCTGCCATTAATTCTTTCCCTCCCCCTCCGTTCAAGATACTCCTCCAACTCAACGTGGAGTCTAGTCTTCCATCTCATAGAATCTGGTAGAAGTGTCATTGTACCAATTCTAAGGCAAGATATTATGAAGACTGTCACCTTTCTGCCTTCTGGAGCCCTAAGTTCCCACGTAAGGAACCCAGGCTTCTCTGATAGAGACAGAGGTTATAGGATGGAAACTGAGACATGAGTGAAAAAGCCATCTGGGACATCCAGCCTGGCTGAACCTTCAGACCATTCCAGCCCCTGCCGGTATCTTGAGTCCAACTACATGAAAGCCCCCAAATAAGAGCTGCCCAGCTAAGCCCAACCAACCCAGAGAAACATGAAAGATAATAACAAACTGTTGTTTACATTGTTGTTTTGGGGTAGTTCATTATACAGCAACAGATAATCAGAATGCTTATACCAACTCATTTCATCGCACAATATTCATATGCGGTAACTGTTATTAGTATCCCCATCTCACAGATAAGGAGAGGAGGACCAGAGAAATTAAATAACTTTCTCAAGGTTATCCAGCAAGCACGGAAATCCTTGAAGAAATGCAACAATTCAAAATAAATAAACCTCAGGGAACTATATTCAATATCCCGTAATAAACCATAATGGAAAAGAATATGAAAAAGTATATGTATATATATAACTGAATCACTTTGCTCTACACCAGAAACTAACACAACACTGTAAATCAACTCTACTCCAATAAATATAAACCACGTTCTTCATATGCAAAAAATATTGAGAAAGACTCTAATGCAACAACGAATGCATCAAAGAAGAGACCTCAAGATAGAGGAAATGGGAAAGGAGAAAAAACAGTGGTGAAAAGTGCATCCTGCGAATACCTTGTGAAATCTAAGATACTATGGGTACCAAGACTGAGAGCATGTAGATTAAATGTTGAAGATTTCCAAAACAAGAGACAAACTACAAGGGTATAGTAATTGTCAAGAGTGAAAGAAAATGTAGGAATTGGGAAGGAGCAGACTGGAGGCAGGAGGAAGAGAGAGAAGTCAATGCATTCTAAAGTTCTTGGTATGAATTTCTACAAGTTATAAATTAACAAAACTGACTCACGTACAAAATCAAATAGACCAATTACTATTGGAGAGATTGGGAAAGTGGTTAAATTCCTACCATTAAAAAAGAGAGCAGAAACAGATAATTTTAGAGTGAGTTCCATATAACTCACAAAGAATAGAAATATTATTTAAATTATTCATGGCTATAGAAACATAAAGTTCCTAAATCCATTTTATAAAACTGGTTTAGCCTTAAAACCAAAACTGATCAAAGTAGTACAATAAAACTACAGAGCAATTCCACCTATAAATATTTGCAAAAATTCTAAATAAAATATTAGCAAGTAAATGCAAAAGTAGATGAAGTGAATATTGCCAATGATCAAGTTTCCACACCAGCAAATCCACTGACATCATTCACGATAACAACAAATGCATGGAGGAAAAGTGAATGGGTTACATCAATAGGTTCTAAAAAACATTCAGTAAAATTCAATGGCCATTTTTAATAAATCTTCAAGTAAATATAAATCGAAAGAAACCTCTTGAATGTGAAAATATCTGTTTATCGAAAATCAGTTACAAACATCATTCCAAACAATCAAACGCCAGGAATAAGATAGGATACCTGCTATTATTGCAATTCAACAGTGAGCTGAGGAGAAGAAAATAGTGAATATAAATAGGGTATATGGGGAGATAAAATTCTCTCTTTTTGCTAATGATATACCTAGAAATTCCAACCCCAGTTTTAAAATGAAAACTACTGGAATCAATGAAGGAGTTTGTTCTGGTGCCTGGAAAAGTTCAGAGCTTTTCTCCATATTTGCAATGGAAAAAATTTTAAACATAATAGCATTAAAATGAAAAGAAAATTTAGAAATAAGCATATAAATTCAAAGTTCATACATACATTTAACACAATGCCAATTAGAAGCCCCCATTTTTAAAGTGGATATAATAAATGTTCTGGCAAGATTAAATATCCAAAACTTTACAAGAAATCTGTGAAAAAGAATAGTGAGGGGAGGGCCATACCAGACTTAAATCCATTAGAATCAAAACATGGCAGGGGAATAAACAACAGCACAGACTGAAGAGCCCAGAAATGAATCCCAGTATCATTTCTAGAGGAAACCCCACTTGGTCAACGGCAGTATTCATAGAACAGAAGCTTCTACATGACAAAGTGAGTATCATGATCCACTGTGGAGAGAACAGCTCATTGACAAAACTGGCACATACACAGCTGACTATGCATATAGAAAAAAGGAATAAGTGGTGCAGCCCACATTTCATTATGAAGACACTGAAGAGTGAGTTAGCTGCGTGCATTCTCAAGAAGGGAAGTCCTTGATGTACCGCTCAGCAAGAAAAGGAAGATTCAGAGAATATATGTTACAATAATCCCCCTGTTTTTGGAACGTCTTGTCCACCATTTAGAATTGTGGATCACGCATCCTGAGCACAGGAACAACACTGCTTTGGAGGATGCCTCTTTGAACAGAACAAAACATAAATATATAAACATTCACAGAGAAATGCAGAGATACATAAACACTGCTTGACGGTGGAGGAGTCGGGGAGCTCTGGATACGAAGGGAGGGAAGGAACAAACAATGGAATTTTGAAAAGGTTTCCACAATGAATACGACTGTTATGTGATCTAATTTGTGAAGAATTATTAGTGTGCACGCACATGCACACTCACACACCCACACCAGTGTGTTTGGAGAGAGAGAGAGAGAGAGAGAGAGAGAGAGATGAAAGGATGGGACCTAAAATGTTATCTGTGTTTATCACAGACGCATGAATTTCAGATGATTTTTTTACTTTATATAGTCAGGAAAAAAATAAATTTCATGATCAAAAAAAGGGTTCAAAATTATAAAATACAAATGTATGGATATAAATTTAGTTTTAAAATACTATATTTTAAATGGATGCCAGGTCAGAGGGTCTTCATATTCTTTTTTGTGAAGTTTAACAAGGTGGAGAGTGAATGCCCATAGCACAGCACTGACACCTGGAATAATGATCGCTCCTATTACCACTATTTCCGGGAGTTTAGAGGTCTAGTTGTGGCAAAAGTATAACCTCAGGGACCCAGAGTGAAGGGAAGCTCATAGAATCACTAACGGCTCTAAAACCACCTTCACCAAGAGGAAAAGAAGTATGGGCTCATCTCCTCAACACAACTGTACTCTGAGAAGAGATGACATCACTGTGATTTAAGAACTGAAGAAAAACATTGGTTCTGACTTTCCAAACAGAAGGTCTTAAGTACTCTTGTCATCCTGATGGAAACGTGACAGTGTAAGCTGAGTACTGCACTTTTTATTCGAGACCGTCAAGCAACCTGATTTGTAAGCAGGCTTTGTGTAATAACTCCCTACCTCCATCATCAGGTCTGGAGAAGTCTTTCCAGTCTCATTTGGCACCCTGGTATTCAAACCCCACCACAAGGGAAAGCAAATCACCCTGCTACTGCCATGTCTCTAGCAGTCCTGCTTCAAAGCTCCAGGAGCTAATAGATGGTAATAGATTCCAGGAGAACTTAGAAATTCCTGTGGTTAAAATACTTTTTAAAATGTAACCAGTCTTTCTAGCTGGGGAAAGCTAATATCTTCTCTCACGGTACACTGCAACCCAGATCCCTTCATCTTCCTCAGATGCGTGCATAATACCTTCTGATGTTCAAGTAATGCCGTGTCCAAAAAGGCAGCTCCCTAACACAGTCCTGGGTCTGCAGCCTGCCAGCTGCCCACACAGTGGGAGCCAGACACTTGTCTCAACCCCTTCCTGATAAGGCTGCCCTGCCCACCCTCTATCGCCCATGCCCGTTAACTTCATGAGCCTTGATTCTTCATAAACTGGATATTAGCACCTTCTAATATCCTGAAAGAGCAAGTCTGAGGTTATTTATTTTGAAAATGTATGCTTCTGTAGTTGTGAAGACGAAATAACACTATCTTCACAGTGAAGACCTTTGAATTCATCCACTTGCCATAAGCATTTATGACCAGACTGACTTGTTTTGCTGCTGAAAACGCTAGAAACACAAGAATGGGTTTTAAATGGAAACTCTCCAAGATAAATTGGCCCTCAAAATACTTCTGATGGCATCTATTTAAGTGTAAAACTGAAAAGCTATAGATGCATAAAGGTATTCAGAATTCTGATTATAATTACCATAAAAAGAGGCTTTTATAGTTACCGCTGAATCATCCTAACTTTGGAAGTAAGAAAAGACTTATGCGAGGCTCTACCTGAATCAGGTGGGTATATCAAAAGAAACCACACACTTTTCATCACATACCCTGAGCCGATGTGCAAGGACTATTTTTCTAGTGGGGTCCCACATAAAGCAATATCCTTCCAATTGCCAGGAAACTTTCCCAGGGTGGGTTAGATCCAGACCTAAAGGATTTCAAAAGGATACATATTTAAGACCTTTGTACTGTGTCAAAAAAATGACATAATGCCTCTTTATGGCAGTGTCCTGCTTATATAAATGGGAATAACACTCACGACTATGCAATCACAGCTTCCCTTTTCCTCGGGGTCGGTGGGGGAGGGATTGATAATCACTGCGTGCATCTGCGAGATGTTGAAAGGCTGGAATATGCCTAGGGGTCACAAATTTCACCCTCCTCTTACTTTCAGTCCAAACGACCATGGAGAAATTGTTTTCTACAACCACGGTGACCGTGCCTCTTATGCCCACATTTACACATGCATACACCACGCCCTGACTGGCCTACAGTGAGCTCTTCCTCTGTAAGTTCTATGTCTCCGCCATCACACACACTGCTATGGACTGAACAGCATTCCCCAAATTCAGGTGTTGAAGCCCTCACCCGTCATGTGAGAGTGTGTAGAGATGGGGCCTTTGGGAGGAGATTAGGTTTAGATGAAGTCATGAGGGTGGAGCCCTCTGATGGGATTAGTGTCCTTGTAAGGGACACCACAGAGCTTGCCATCCTCTCCCTCCCATGTGAGGACACAGAAAGAAGGTGGCCACCTACAAGCTAGGAAAAGGGCCCTCACCAGAAACCATATCAGCTGGCATCTTGATCATGGACTTCCCAGCCTCAACAACTTTGAGAAATAAACATCTGTTGCTTTAGCCCCCCAGTGCGTTATGGTGGCCAGAGCTGACACCCTCCCTCTATGGTTTCCCTCTACTCAGTTCTGTGATTCCAGGTATACTGGTAAAGGCATATCCCTAATTCTCAACTTCCCCACAAATAAGTCAGGATATTTGTAACATTTCCTTCTATTTGATCTACCTTCTCTTCATTCAGAAAGCTTCCTTTACCAGCAACACCTCTTCCTCCCACTGAAAAGGTGGTGTGTCATGGGCAGAAAACATAGGGTCACATCCAGCCCATCATACACACTTGAGCAGCCTCTGAGAGTCACGTCTGTGAAACAGGAATCAAATATCTGCCCTTATAAGGATCAAATAAAATAATGTACCTGGATCTTAGCTTCTTTTGTGGAATCTGACTTCAATGCAAAAAGCCAGTAACAACTCCAGTAGAAAAATTATTTTTTAAAAAAAAAGCCCCACACAAACATACCAAGATTTATAATAGTCTATGCCAGCCTGTAAGTCAAGTAACCTTAGGGCAAGCACTTCTCTCCATAATCATTAAAAAAAAAAACCAAAGGTTTGAAATAAGAGAAAGCTCAAAGATGATTTTAAGAACTTTCTATACCAGACACCAGACACTAATTCAGTGACACTGAACAAGAGGTTCCCCCACTAGACTGTGAGATTCTCAGGGGCAAGGCCTGAGTTTTATTCACCTTTAAAACTCCAAAGTCCATTTCAGTGCCTGGCACATAGCAAGAAAGAATCAACCAAGCATTCACTGAATGAACAGATACTGTGCCACGTTCAGGAGAATGCTCGAAAGTGTTTTCTCCTGCTGAGAGTGGGTTACTAATGATCACCCCAGGATTCTTCTTTGTAAATACATAGCAGCCTAGTGTAATGAAAAGCTTTGACTCTGAAGTCAGACACACCTGCACAGTGACACTGATTCTGCCACTCACCTTGGGCAAGTGCCTCAAATATTTCATCTGTAAAATGGGGATACTGATGCTCACCATAAAGGCTTGTTGTGAATATTAGAGGAAATACACACAAAGCAGCTTGAGCATTGTCCAACACAGTGTATGTGCTCAACAAAGAAAGGTTATATTATCGATGAGTATCTCCAAACAAGGGTTCACGTTTAAATCCAATTATACTCACTACATCACATCACAACCTATGCATCATCTATAAACTACATCTAGCAATATTTCCATTCAATTACTGTCAACTGACTTAATGGACTGTGATACTTCATGCTGGACATGAACGATGCACAGTTCTTAGAACACAGCATCGGCTATCATAAGACCTCACGTACTGAGATTTAAAGCATAAACTAGGATATGTACCCTGAGGTCTGGGTCAAGCAGTAGGGACAGGGTCTACATAGCTGGGTGGGGGTGGGGGGGGGGTGGAGGGTGGGCATGGCTGCAACAATTCCACGTAGCAATGTCCCAAGGAATTTTCCAGACAGCCAAAAAAGCAGGCTGTCTCTAAGTAGGGCAGAGTGCCACTAAAGCAATGTAGGAATGAGCCAACGTGAAAATCTGCAATGAAATGGAACCACCAGAAGAGCTGGATGAGAAGAGGATAGGAACAGAGGACAAGCGAGGCCTCCCTGGATTTCCTAAACCAGTCAGAAGCAGCCAGCACGTAGCTTCATAGCAGGTCTCCCCTGAGGACGAGGGTATCCTCCACTTCCCCAGAGAACAGACAAGAGATTATTCAAAGTAGAGATGAAGTAAGAGGGTGCGGAGAGGAAGAAGCCAGAAAGCAGACTTAACAGTAGAGCTGCAAGGCTAGAGATTTTCAAAACTGGCCACAGCGTCTTTCGGATTTTCAGCACAGAGCATTTTAAAAATTATTCAAGGTCCAAAATATGAGTGAACTACCCGAATGGCATATCTTCTGACAAGGAACTCAAAGCAAAATAATAATTATAATCAATTGCATTTAATTAATAAGAAGCTTATAATGCTTTTCAGAGTGTTTACACATATGTTATTCCGTTCAGGAATAATCCTAGGAGGTAAAATGCTAACTGGTCAAGAGCCAGGGATGGGCAAGGGGGTCTGCCAGCGTGATCCCAAGAGAGCGACGGAGCAACAGCCGAGCTAGCCACACAGATGCCCCAGTTCAGCAGTGGGGTGTACCCCCTGCACTGTAGCCTCAAAGGGAGAGCCCGGGGTTCCTGTGCTAACAGGACAGAGGCAGTTGGGAGCAGACAGAGGGACTAACTGGAAACATGAAGTTGGTCCGCCTCCACTCTAGGCCTGGCGCAAGGAGAGATCAACTTTGCATTGAACAAAAGACTTTATAGGGCTTCCCTGGTGGCGCAGTGGTTGAGAATCTGCCTGCCAATGCAGGGGACATGGGTTCCAGCCCTGGTCTGGGAAGATCCCACATGCCGCGGAGCAACTGGGCCCGTGAGCCACAGCTACTGAACCTGCACGTCTGGAGCCTGTGCCCTGCAACGAGAGGCTGCGATAGTGAGAGGCCCGTGCAGGGCGATGAAGAGTGGCCCCCGCTCACCGCAACTAGAGAAAGCCCTCGCACAGAAACGAAGACCCAACACAGCCAAAAATAAATAAATTAATTAAAAAAAAAGACTTTATAGACCAAAAATAAAGACACCAAGCTGAAGTCCCATTGCAATGACAGGTCAAAACCCTTAATCTGGGTGACCTTCGCTGCTATTCAAATGCAGCCATTGTGATGAAAATGTGCCTGGATTCAGTTTGTAAGCCAAGAAGCAGACAGGCACAGATGATGTTCCCTCAGGCCATTCATTAATGCACAGGGCCATTTTGGCTTCTCTGTTTCTAATTTTCATATTTCTTTAATTTGGTTCTCATCCTCTTACTTGGGCATTCTCCCTGAAGCCAGGATTATGCCTAGCTGTGGCTGTAACGTTTTTATGTCTTAAAATGTTAACTTCTTCAGGTGTTGTTTCCATAAACCCAGGAAAACATTAGCGAATCAATTCAAAGAGACAGGGGTACCCCCTTTGTCCCCCACCGCATATAAGTGGCCCCATCTCTCCCAGGCATATGCAGGACAGTGTTTCTGCCATGAAAGAGCTTCCCAGGAAAAGGTTAGGGAGACTGTTATCAGAATGGAAATGAAGACAAATGATCAATCAAATGTCACAAAGCAACTACAATTTCGTAAGTCTTTAAAAGCCAAGGCTTAGGGTATGTTTTACCTCCCAGCCACTCTCCCCTCCCGCTAAAATCATGGTATAACTGACATTTAAGTCCTACACTGTTACTGTAAAGGGTAACAAAGGGTGCAGAACAGTACTAACCCATTCTGTTGGGCAAGGAACTTTCTGGCACTTTCCCAGTCCTTCCAGGAAAGAAGAAAGATCATGTGCCTACCATTAGGAAGGGTTAAATTCACCAAGCTGCTGAGAATTTTTAATCTTCCTTGTAATGTAAGTCACAGTACCATTAACTTGAATGTTATTGAAAACAGGTTTAGCTGAGCGTCTCATAAAGTAACAACACAGAGCAGGAGAAAAAGTATTTGACTTCTGTGAAGCTAAAACTACAGTCAGCATTCTGCATCCCCAGGTTCTACCTCTACAGATACAGAGGGCTGACCACACTTCGGTACTTCGTTAAAGGGACTTGAGAATCCGCAGATTTCGGTATCTGTGGGCGTCCTGGAACCAATACTCCTGTGGATACCAAGGGACGACTGTATGTGAAGAACAGATTTCAAATGTAGCTAATCATCTTATAAAAAGAAACACAAGCATTCGGGCAAGAATCACTTGACTTTCCCTCTCTTCCACCTCCCATCATACCCTTGACTACCCCACCTCCTGACCCCCTCACCCCTGCTGTTGAGCTGTGACTATTCCATGGGCATTAACCAGTTCCCAACCAATTCCCAGATAGGTTCTTTTGACACATCACTTTTGCATGAGGACTTCACTGCGTGTGAATTTCCTTGATTCAGGAAGATGGAGCCCAGTACTTCTCAACCTTCTCTTCTTAACTACCCCCAACTGTAGAGGAGAGCAAATGCCTTCCCTAGAGGGTTTGAGATCCAGCTCAAGGTAGCAAGTAGAAATCTACTTGATGCCTCACGTTTTATTTTTTTAAGTGTCAATTACATTCTACTCCATAATATATGCATCTGTTTTCTGAATTCATGTGAAATGAACACTTCAGGAAGCTGCACCAGGTTAATCCTATAGCTTTGTGTATCTGGTTCACTACAAGTATCAATTCACCCTATCCTCTATTTCACAGAAATTCACTCAAACTTTTAATCCCTTTGTCTTTGCATATCAGCTTTAGAAAAAAATAAAGGTAGTTCAACACATTTAACTACTTAAATAAAATTGAAGTTGTTCCTTAGGAACATTTAGGAGAAAGAGAGCATTTCAATTTTATTCTTTTCCCTGTTTTCCCTCCATCCTTCCTCTATACTATAGTGGAATGTGGTAGGTAGAATTTTTTCTACTCCTCCCCGCCACCAACCCATTGCCTTTTTTGTAACTAACAGGACCCTGTGGCAGGTAGAAAGCCCATCCCAAGTAGTTTAGGGATTTACAGGTTTAATCCTCCCAACACCTGTAGAAGGGTGGCATCGGACCCAGACCTAGATAAAATACCTATCCCCTTAGCCACAAAGATTGGTTCAGGAATGGGCATGTGATCAACCAAAGCGAACCAGAAACTCCCAGCCAACCAGCACTCCTGCCCCAAAGCTCTTTCTCCTATACTGCTAATATACATATCTGAAGAAGTCAGTGGCCACCTTTGTCAACATGTGAAGAAGGTCTCCCAAGAACCAAGCCAATTCATATACAGGAGGTGCTGAAAGAGAATCAAGAGGAAGAATGACACAGAGATTTGTGGGAAGTACAGAGAGACAGAGAGTGTCCTGAGGATACCACTTTAACCCCTAAATTCCACTGTACCTGAAGCCAGGTACCTCAGACCTACTTAGATGAGAAAAAAAAAAATCCTATTTTGGCATAGGTAGTTTAAGTTAGGTTCAGTCATCTATAACTGAACACTTTCCAAGATGAAAATATGGACATGTGATCTCCAACTCCAAATCCTTCAATGCTCCCTATCAAATACCTAGAAGGAATCCAAACTCCTTAGTGTAGCACCAGGGCCGTCTGAAATCTAGACCCCACCTTCCATAGGTCAAGGGTGATTGATGGATGGGCCTTGGTTTTGTGCACTACATGCAGAGATGACCCGGAAGATGCTCCCAGTCTTGATGAAAGATGTCTTCCCATTTTCTCAATTTATTCCTCTATTTACACTCATGGCTCCCTCTACATCCTCTCATCTACCTACTATTGTCTGTCCTGTTCTCCTTGCTGGGAGTGTCTCATCCTCATTAACTGCCCAATGGATGTTCATCCTTCCATCTCAGCCCAAGCAGGTTCCCCCTTGAGAACTCTTCCCATCTTTTCCTGTTGAGTTGCTCACTTCATCCCAGCTTCCTTAACGCCACTCTCAGAGTGAGCAGTGCTGTAGCCAGTCAGCAGGCCACCTCCACACCCACCAGGAGTTCCTCCGCCTGCGACCTCTCTTATCTACCTTTGCATCACCAAAATCTGACACAGTGCCTCCCATGTAATAAATCTTATGTGAACATTTATTAAATACACGAAAGAATGAATCAATGAAATAAACTTAACAATGGTTAGTACTATTTGAATAAAGGGCAAAGGTGCGAAAGGGAATGGAATCAGATGCTAGTTTCCTTCCTTCCAGCTGCAACCCAACCAAGGACCTCGATTACTCAAAATGATTTGGCCTGAGAGAGAAGCTTGAGGAGGAGTAAATTCACAGAATTAAAAGCATGAAAACATTTTCTACCCTCTCCTACTATCCACACTCAATCCCAGTATCTGCCCTTGATTCTACTCATTTCGAAGAAACATTTTGTTCAAATGTTCATATAGGAACTGAGAGTTAATACAAAAATAGACAGTCTCAAACTAAAGAAGTAGTTGGCTTTCTGGAAGAGCACCTCAACGTGGCTGGAGGGACTGTCACTGTCATGCTGGGGGCACTGAGACTTTTTCATTTGTTCTCACCCATTACCACACAGTCCTTAGTCCTTTCCAGAAACACAGGGTCCTGCGGTTATGAGGGGCTGCAGGCAGAGCGCTATGTCTTCAGAACTGGGAAGGACGGCTGGTGGATAAGCCCTGATTTTGGGCACTTCATGCAAAGGTGACTGGAAGACACTCGGAATCTTGATAAAACACATCTTCCTATGTTCTCAATTTATTTCATTGTTTATATGCAATGGGTAGCTAATGTCATGAGGACTGCACACAGCCACCTGCAGCTTGGCGGCAAGTGGCCATACAGGGAGGGGACGTCAGTTTGGGTCTAGCCGAACCCCCCTCTCGGTGCTGACCATAGTGCCCCTTACATCCCTCCCCTCCCTTTTCAGAAATTCCATGAGGGCTTCCCTGGTGGCGCAGCGGTTGGGGGTCCGCCTGCCGATGCAGGGGACGCGGGTTCGTGCCGCGGTCCGGGAGGATCCCGCGTGCCACGGAGCGGCTGGGCCCCGTGGGCCATGGCCGCTGGGCCTGCGCGTCCGGAGCCTGTGCTCCGCGGCGGGAGAGGCCACAGCGGTGAGACGTCCGCGTACCGCAAAAAAAAAAAAAAAGAAAAAAAAAGAAAGAAATTCCATGAGTCTTCAGATTTGTTCTAAAATGTCTACTTTCTGAGTCATAGCTCTTTGCTAAAAGAGAAGGAGCGGTTCTTCGATGCCAGTACCCTCCCGCACTAACCACCTCCTTCCTATCTTCAGGTTGGAATGTGTCTGTAAGCAAAGTCCGCAGTTTCCACCTGGGAAGCAGGCATCTGGGTCCCACCTCTGAGTCTGATAATAAAGGACCCGTTTCCACAGTCACTGCCGAAGCCTACGTGCTGCAATCGGGCTTGTTTTGGAGAAGAGTTTCTAGCAGCTGAAAGCAAGAGGATGAGATCAGTGAGAAGCAGGAAATCTGGACCCTCCATGTCAATAAGCATTCTTAAAACTTAAAACACAGGGTAGATGAGAAATCTGAAAATCATCTTACAAAGAGGGGGTAATTCCTAAGCAGCTGTAATGGAAACAAAGACACTCTAAATCTAAGTGCAACAGGAAGCAAAACCTCCTACCCTGCCATTACTGTTCTGAAGACTCGCCTTCCCTTGTAATTATAACTAAGTTCAGGTTTGTCTTCATTCTTCCAGAAGGGGTAACTTCCCCCACATGCTATTTATCTTTTTACAGAAGATTCAGAAGGTTAAAATAGATGGCTTAGGTTTTAGGGACATTTTCATTTTGGAAAATATAGGCGATTATAATGGTTAATTACAGGTTTGGGGGAAAATTCTTGATTTTTTGCCAAGATGTATTCATTGAGCCACACTGGGGGAACAGCGGTTTGGGGAACAGGGGCGACGTTCTAGATCCATGTGCTGCCTTAACTGTCCAACACCTGGAAAGGGAGCCCAACCCCATGCCACTCTCCAAAGCGGGTGGTTCTCCTGTTCCTTCTCTCCCTCTCCCCTCACCCCCTCTGTATATATCTGTATTTTTTCAAGTGCCAGAGAAAAATCAACCCTTTCTCCCTCTCCTTTCCCATAGCTCTTCTGCTCTGGAAAGAGCACAAACAAACAAGGCTTGATTTCTCTGGTTGATAATCATGGGAAAAGAAAAATTTTAGTATATGTAAAGAACCAGTCTAATTGCTTTCACTGAATTCTCTGGTCATTTCAGTCCAAGAAAATAAATTTCCCCAATTGCCTGGTTGAGAAGACCAGTTATATCCCTGAATTCTTAACAAAAGGCTCACCAAGGTAGCCCTATGCAGACATGACAGATATTAGGACTCTGTTGCTAGTTATCCAAATGGCCCATTTCTTCTGCACAACAGGGCTTATCTCTGACTAATACTGTTAAACTCAGATAAATCCAATATGTCCTTGCTGGGTTTGTCCTCTTGGGGGCTTAGTGAAAGCAACATGCCTTTCAGATGCTTCTGCTCTGAACGCTGCCCACAGAGAGGGCCTGTGAGATTGGTGGGCTGAGTTTGCGCACAGCGAATGAAACAAGGCACTTACGAATATTCATCCTCACTTATTCACACTCTGCCACCTAGAACTTCAGGAGCTCACCTTCAGGCAAAAGAGGGATCAAGAGAGAAGCAAAGGACAGAGAGAGAAAATGAGAGGATGGGTCCCATGAAGCCACAGGAAGGTAGAGGGATGCTGTACTTGCACCTGGACAGAGCCTCGTCAGGAGTGAGGGAAGCCCCACTGCCTGGTCACAGAGAGCCACGGTGACACCTCAAGACAGGCTGTTCCCTTTGTGCTACAATTTCCTCTGCGATGCCAGTTGCAAGGCTCACATTGACACCCAACTATGGCAAGAACCATGTCATGTGGAATGTTTCCCTGACAGTGCCCGTGACTGGGACCAGTGCTGGGCCTTTACACAGGAACAAAGCAAATGGTGGCGATTTTGTACTCTGCCAGAGAGGACCTGAAGGAGATACGTCCCCGGCTAGTGCCTTCTCAATTCTCATGACAAACAAACACAGTCATCTCAAAATTTCTATAGAGGATGCCATTTTGAATTTTCTATGGTCATGGACAAATGTCCAGGAGTTTGTGATTGGAATATTTTGTCTTCCGTTTATGTCACAATTCTATGTCAACACACAAAATGGAATCCTATATATATTTTGCCAATTGCCTTAGTAAATAAAACATAAACATCTTATAATTGAGGCACTGTCAAAACTGAAAACTCCAGCATAGATGCTTAGATTGATTAGTTCACACATTGAGTCAACAAATATTTAACGGGCTTCACTGTGTGCTAGGAACTGTGGAGGGAATACAAGTAGGAATAACATATAGTCCCTAACCCTGAGAAGCTCATAGTATAGAGGAAATAAGAATTTAATGGGATGTTTGCTCCAACATGGATTTTTTGCAGAGTACTATTAGACCATAAAGGATATTCGATGGGGCTTCCCTGGTGGCGCAGTGGTTGAGAGTCCGCCTGCCGATGCAGGGGACACGGGTTCGTGTCCCGGTCCGGGAAGATCTCACATGCTGCAGAGCGGCTGGGCCCGTGAGCCATGGCCGCTGAGCCTGCGCGTCCGGAGCCTGTGCTCCGCAACGGGAGAGGCCACAACAGTGAGAAGCCCGCATACCAAAAAAAAAAAAAAAAAGAATATTCGATGACTGTCTATGGGAGTTGGGGAAGGATTCACAAAAGAAATAGCATCTAATTTGGGTGCTTTAAGGATGGATACCTGTTTCAAAAGTGGAGAAAGAAGTGGGGTCATAGTAAGCACAACTCAGTTTTATTATCTACTGGTCTATGTCATCAGTTTCTAGAAAATCATCACCCCTGTTACCTAAAAGCAAATGCATCAGTGGTTTAAACTGAGAAGTTACACATTTGCTCCAAGTAGACTGAGTTCATTATAATTTACCAGACTGATTCCTTTCCATGGTATTTACACAGTTCATGGAAGGCTTTGACTCATAATGACTGAGTAAGATAAATGTTTCTCTCATTTGAGTTTCCATGTACTGCTTCCTTTGGTCATCTGTTATTTGGGGTCTCTTTAAACTGAACTGAGTTTAATCTTTGGACTGTACATGTGGCAACACACATGACTGTCAAATCTCTTTGATGTTAAACTAACAGATGTCTTGTTTAATTTTCTGGTACTTTGATAAAAGGATTAAGGGGAGGCTCGTGAAAGCAATCACGTTACCTGAATTTTAACAATAATCACCGAGGCCAAAGATGTGGCTAAGCCCAGCCTAGTAAGAAATGAGCTTACTACAAATGAGCACTCATACTGGATAGTTTTTGACCCGAAACACATTGACTGACCTATTAAAACTTGAGACATTATTCAAGGTGAGTCAGCTGGGACAGAAAACATTTAATATTTTCGTGTAATTTAAAAAACACTAACTGGGCTTGGGATAACGAAAAAGTTTTGGTAGTAGAATAGTAGTAATGGTTGCACAATGCTGTGGATATAGTTAATGCCACTGCATTGTACACCTGAAAATGGTTGGTGTTATGTATTTTTACCACAATAAAAAATACCCCAAAAGGCACTCATTTATAAACCAGATATTAACATTCAAAGTTTTTTATTCTTATTTTCCTTGGAGAATATTTTAAAAGATCATCGAAGACTCTCTTGCTAACAGACTCTCTTTAACTAAAAGCCTATTACTGCCTTGTTATCCAGGCAAAATCAATATGTAAAGCACTAACAAAATTTAAAAACCTAGTCTCTCTGAAAGAATTCCGGAGGAAGTCAGTCCACAATATTCTCATAACTTTCTCTTAAATTAACGAAGTAACAGCATTATATCAGGCTATCAATTTGAGCATTTGCTACTCTTCTGTAGACATCTGAAATGATTTCAACTCAATACACAGTTTTTATGTGTGACTAATATTTGTTCATAGTTAACTTGTTCTGCCACTAACTAAATCTTACACAACATTTGAATCAAGCCGTTGAAAGATTTAGAAACTCCAGTAATTTACGGCATAGTAATACCGAACTGAGATGCTGACTGATGTCATTGTGAGTTTCACAAATATGATTTGGTGCTGCAGACCCAGGTCTAAAAGAGGGTGAAAAGAAGGTGGAGCAAATATTCAGAAGGCAGCGTATGTTTAAAGAGTCGGCATTTTGGGCTTCCCTGGTGGCGCAGTGGTTGAGAGTCCGCCTGCCGATGCAGGGGACGTGGGTTCGTGCCCTGGTCCGGGAAGATCCCACATGCCGTGGAGCGGCTGGGCCCGTGAGCCATGGCCGCTGAGACTGCGCGTCTGGAGCCTGTGCTCCGCAATGGGAGAGGCCACAACAGTGAGAGGCCCGCGTACCGCAAAAAAAAAAAAAAAAAAGAGTCGGCATTTTGAGGAGTGTATGATAGATGTCGAAATCGATTAAACCACTTCTAATACAACAGGAAAATAATAGATTCTACCTTAGAAATTCTAACCAGACCTAAGGGGAAATGAGAGCTATTCTACCCTAGGATTACTTAGGCATATGGCACAATTAGCGTCGTATTGAGATATGACTGCAGAGTAAGAAGAATCATTTCATACTTCATTCCTATTTACAACAATATTTTGCATTTAAGGAAATTATAACTTCCCATGTTAACGAAAGTATTTCTAAAAACGTGTTTATGATCTGGAAAGCAACCAGAATTTCCATTAACAAGGTTATGTTTTTCCTATTAAGTTTAGTAGATTTCACTTTTAAGTTCTGCAAGGATTTTCTCACCATGAAACTTGCTACATGTTGGACTATGGCTGAAGATAATGAAACTCAACCCTTAATAGTAATGGACAAAGGCTATTTAATCTTTTCTCTCTAGGACTATTCAGAGCAATACAACACAGAAGGATAAACACAGATCCTGTAAAGTACTTGCATGCCTGGAAATCATCACTAATTAACACGTTAAAAAAGAGAAGCTTAATAGAGGAAAAGAATTCCAGACTGCATTCAGGAGATGTGGATTGAGTCCCACACTTTGACTTTAAGCAACTGATTTTAGCACACCCAACTCTCTCTGCCATCCACAGGGTTGTTGGGACGATCAGCATATGAGAAAACACTTGGTAAAAGGAACAGCACTGTCAAATGTGCATTAACACTGACAAAAACCACCACCAGCATTAGAAATTAGTCAGCAGTATTAGACCTTAGTCCATTCCTGCTCTTATTCTCCTGGATGACAACGTTACACCTTCCTTCTCTTTCTCTTCAAACATCTACCATTCTCTATCCTGGTGTCACTCTCTGTTGGTGACCTGGTTTCTCACTTCACCGAGATATCTGAAGAAATCAGGAAAGAGCTTCCCCATGCTCTTGCCACCACCTCTACCCACCGCCAGAATCTATGACCCAACACTTAGCCTCCCTCCTGCTACAGGGACGAAATATCCCTGTTCCTAAAACAGGCCACCCTCTCCAGTAGATCTTATCTCTTCCCATCTACCCAGCATCGACACTTTAGCAATTCTCCCCTCTATATCATTGTTTGTTTGCTCTCCACCAGATCAGTACTAGCAGCAAACTAACCTTCTGCTGTTTTATGCATCTAAAACCAAAAACAGGGGGGAGGGAGAGGGATGGACTGGGAGTTTGGGGTTGGTAGATGCAAACTATTACATTTAGAATGGATAAACAACAAGGTCCTAATGTATAGCATAGGGAACTATATTCAGTATCCTGTGATAAACCATAATGGAAAAGAATATAAAAAAAGAATGTATATATGTGTATAACTGAGTCACTTTGCTGTACAGCAGAGATTGGCACTACACTGGAAATCAACTATACTTCAATTAAAAAAAAAGGTAAAATTGGAACTCTTGTGCACTGTTGGTAGGAAGGTAAAGTGGTACAACTGCTATGGAGAACAGTAGGGCGGTTCTTTGAAAAATTAAAAATAGAATCACCGTATGATTCAGCAATTTCACTGCTGAATATATATACTCAAAAGAATTGAAAGCTGGGTCTTGAAGAGATATTTGTACACCCATGCTCACAGCAGCATTACTCACATTAGCTAAAACGTGGAAGTAACCCAAGTGTCTGTCAACAGATGAATGGATAAGCAAAATGTGGTATATACATAGAATGGGATATTATTTAGCCTATATAAGTTGATTCATAACATGGGTGAACTCTGAGGACATTCTGCTAAGTGAAATAAGCCCGTCACAAAAAGACATATATTGTGTGATTCCACATATGTGAGATACTTACAGTAGTCTAAATCATAGAGGCAGCAAGCAGAAGTTTTTGCCAGGGGCTGTGAGGAGAGGGGAGTGGGGAGTGATAGTTTAATGAGTATAGAGTTTCAGTTTTACAAGATGAAAAGAGCTATGGAGAAGAAAGATGGTGGTGATGCTTGCACATTGTGAATGTAATGCCCCTGGACTACACACATAAAAATGGTTAACATGATAAAAAAAGGTAAAACAACAAAACAGAGCCCTCTCGACTCCAGTTCCCCTGTGAACTACCAACATATTATTTTCTTTCTTTTGCAGCAAAACTCTTCAAGCGTCCTCATTTATCCTTGTCTCTAGCTCCTTTCCTTCCATTCTGTTTTCAGCTCCCTCCAAAGAAGCATTTGCCCCATCGTTCCACCAACACAGGTCCCATCAAGGCCACCAGTGACCTCCAGGGTGCTGCATCCAACAGTCAATTTTCAGTTGTCATCTTACTTGACCAGTTCTCAGCATTTGACACAACTTATCACATCCTCCTCATAACCCATCTTCACTGGGCTGCTGGGACACCTCTTTGTCCTGGTTTTCTTTCTTTCTTTTTCAACGGTTGCTCACTTTCCTTTGTTGTTTCCTCCTCATGTCCCAGACTCAGGATACTGAGTGTCCCAAAGGTCAGCCATTAAACCTCTTCTCTTCTTTTCTAATACTCTCTTGTCCCTTGGTGATCTCTTCCAGACACCATCTATAGGCTCATGACTTAAAACTAAATACTTTCAGCCCAGATCTCTCCACTGAGCTGCATACTTCTGTATCCAGCTGTCTACTCAACATTTCCTCCTGGAGGTCTAATGTACATAGAAAACTTAAAATGTCTAACACAGAACCACTGATCTGTCTCCAGGCATTTGCTACACTCTCAGGGTGCCCAACACCTGTTAATGACAACTCCATCCATCCAGTCATTCAGGCCAAAATGCATGCAAAATCCTTCACTCCACTCTTGGTCCCACCCTCACACCTTATCCATCTGCAAATCCTCAAAATATATCCAGATTCTGACCTCTTCTCACCCCTCCCCTGACTTCATCACCTCTTATCTGGCATGCAGCAATAGCCTCCCACCTGGTCTCCCTGCTTCCACCATTGGCCCCTCCACAGTCTCTTCCCAGCACAGCAGGCAGTGATTCTTTTAAAAGACACATCAGTTAATGTCTTCCATCCTGTGACTCTCATTCAGAGATATTAGAAAGGCCTTTGAGACACAATGTAATCCAGCCCCCGTTACCTTTCTGATCTCACTTCCTACCACTCTCACCTGATGGCTCCGCCACTTGCTATTTCTCAAACTTGCCAACAAGCTCCTGCCCCAGGGTATTTGCACTTGCTGCTCAAGTGACCACTTAAAAACAATTTATGAAATGACAGGACGAGTACTATTATTAAAAGTTTGCTCAAATAAGCTCCCTTGATTCTTACTATGAATTAGACATAGCTAGGAGAGTCATTCCCAAGAATGAGTACAACGAGGCATCACCACTTTAGAAGGTGCCTAGAAAAGAGAAGAGACAAAATGTAGATATGAACTGTGTCTTACTGGATCCCCAGGGCCTGGCCCAGGGCCTGGCCCATGGGGACACTTAGTGTGTGTATGATGAGTGAATACAGAGGCCAAGGGAGGTTCCAGGGCAAAAATAAGGACAAAGCCAGCAAACAAAGATGATGATGTGAAGACTGAAAGGACCAGAGGGGCCCTAACATAGTTTCCTTTTCTTTGCTTTTCTACACTCATATTGCTGGGCCTGGGAGAGCCACTGTGCCTTCAAAAGGTTAGAGCCCACGTCTGGGAGAAGTGCCCTTGACTCGTGCAGCATCCCTTAAAGTCTGATAAAACAGCTCCTGTACACAGTGCCACAGTGTACACAGGGGATTTGTTCAGCAATTGTGGTTTTCTCAGGTCATTAAGCAAAGCAGGCAGATTCCTGCGTAGTCTCCTTGTACCCAGACCCAAGGGATCACATGATTCAGCATATTTTCCAAAAAAGGAAGAGAGAGAAGAAAGTAAGTAAGTCATCTACTTTGCTACAGAAAAACCACTTGCCTGATTCAACGTAGAATAGACTCTTCATCTTTCTTGTTAGACAAAGTTCTGAACCAGGGGCCATCAAGTTTCTCAGCAGCAGTGGTCTGAAACCCAGTTAAGAACAGTGGAATCCCGAAGTGGCTGGCTCATTATATGCATAACCATGTACAGTAGAAATCTGATTTAATGCCATCTCCTGACACCATGTGACAAAGGAGATGGGAAGGCACAGTGTCTGGATACTGCACCATGGACAGCTTAAATAAAACCAAGAGAGAAGAACACATAAGCTTTGGACTGCTCTATATTTAACTAGATGAATTTAGTCAGTACTACGTCTATCAAATCAGATTCCAAATGAGGGGAGAGTAGCAGTGGTTACACAGCGGCTCTGCTGTCAGTTCTAAGGATTTCAAATCTCAGTTCTGCTCCTTATGAGCTCTGTGATTTTGGATGAAGTTGCTTATCCCAAATGAGATACTGTGTACAAAGCCGGTAGGACCGTGGGTAGGACACGGTGAGCACCTAGTAACATACTATGATTAAACCTTTTACATACGCAGGCATCTAATGATAATACATTTTTACATTACGTTTAAATAATACAATTACATTCAATTAACTTAATTAGTAAATTAAATTAATTTTCATAACATCCCTGCCAAGGAGTTATTACAGTAGCTTTTTACAGATGAGGGTTCAGGTTCACCTGACTCAAGTCTTGGTCCTTTAAACATTCCTCCATGGGTTTTCCAGATTAGAAGGGCCTGACCTGCTAAGCAGAAGAGTCCAGAGGCAATGAAGAAAAAAGTACCAGGGTCTGTGTGTTAGGGAGGGCAGTGAACCCCCACTATCTCTATTTGTATTAATAGTATTCAGATGAAATTCAGAGCATACAAAGAGACTGCATACTGTGAGTTAGCAGCCAGGAAGCTCTTCAATATTGCCAAGTTAGAGAGGGCTTTTCTTTTGTGTCGGTTTTGGATGGCAAACCTGGAGAGTTTATCTGTAGGGCTGTTTTCCCAAGGCCTTCAAAACAGAGCCAGTGCAAACCACACATCCCAGGCAGACACTTCAACGTCAGCTTCTGTTGTTTCAGCCCCGAGGTGCTTTCCATGCCAGCAGGCGGCCCTTTTGTGTTTGTGCAGCTCCATCCTGGGCCACGGTTCCTTTAGGTGTGTTCACTATCTCCAGTTCAGCTGCCTCCTCTCCGGCTACAATAACTCTTGGCTTATGTACTAAGAAAATGTTGCAATTGTAATTTTGCAGTGGTAGCGTTTTTGGAACCAGATGTCCAATTCTCTATGCTTTGCATATTTATGGCATTGTTCTCATTAGTAATGTCCTGTATAACTCTCTCACATCTCAGCCCTAGGGCTTCCCTGCATCCAGCCACATTCTCTTGTTGGGGTCCCCCCTCTACCTGTCAAATCCAATTCCTCTCCTCTCTGCAATAATAGTAATAGTAATAATAACAACAGCAATAATAATAACAAAATGATCCCTTCCTGGCTCTTGGGAAGGACTTTCAAATGTCTTGGTATCAACTGTAGCAGAGGGTCAGCAAGAAAGCATGGTGAAAAAGGAGGAAAATAAGAGTATACCAAGAGCAAACAGCAGGAGACCTCCGTTTTCCTGACTCTATGTAGAAAAGGTACATTCTAAATCTCGTTTGAGACCGTTGGGACCCCAGGGTCATAGAGCACACATAAATTTTCTGGGCTTTACTTTGATCATGCCAAGACGGGGAGCAGGACCACATCTTTAGCACGTGATCCAAACCAGCAGGCATCATCCTCATTATCAACTAGCCTTCAGAGAAGAAACCTCTCACTCAGGTTTCTCCCCATTCACACCCACAGCTACCTCCAAGAGCTCCGGGACTCAGCCTCACCAAGTCTCGGAACAATTTCGTCTGATACCACCTGTACGTCAAAAATCACAGCACCACACACATGAGTACTTACTTACAAGGTTCTTTCACGCTAATGAAAAATCCTCAAACAATCAAGGCAAATCCTGTTTTGGCCACCTCCAAAATAAATCCACACATACCCCACCTCCATCGAAGAAAGATGTGCGTTCTAATCTAAAGTAAACCCTGAGATCTGTGAACCCGCTCTTCCAATGGGTTATAGATACTCCCCCAAGTCTCTCTAGATTCTTGAAGACTCAAGTTCACCTGGACCAAGCTGGACATCCAACCTCCCCTGAAACCCTGGCGAAGTTCCAGAATCAATGAATCTCCTCACTACTTTCTCACCTTGGTCATCCCAGCACATGTGAAAAAGAAAAAACATATATATCTAATTTTTATATACTATAATTATATAACATATAATTTTATATATAGGTACAATTTTTCTTCTTTTAGTTAGTAGAATCTTTTTTATTCAGGAAAAAAAAAAACACAAAAAAAACAGAAAAGTTTTCCAAGCACACAAAGAAAGGTAGGGGGAGGTGTCTGTCCATCCAGCCCAGCCTTCAGCCCATGTGGTTTCGGCAGCAATAAGGGATGTGGAAGGAGTAGCGGATCCCAAAATAAAAATGGTGTACGTGTGTATATGGAAAGGAGATGGGTGCAAAAACAGTGGGGAGTGGAGAGGAGGGAGACAGACCAAAAAAAAAATTATATATATATATAATATTTTATAAATATGACTATGCTGTAAAATCAAATTTCATCCTAAAAATATGAACCACCTATAGTAAAAGCCTAATATGTGCCACTGTCCCATTAAACAGGACGTCAAGGCTCTCCCCATTGATATGTGTATAAAGAACCTCACTATAGTTTTGACCTTGCAATTCTCAGCAGAACCTCCTAAGTGGAATAAGAATATGAAATTTATTACAGATCATTTCTCTTAAGAGCCTGAGACTCAGAAAGGAAGCAAGACAAAGGAGATTGTCAGGGGCAGGTTTTCTATTCAATGTAATATTATTCAACATTTAATATCCCTTGGGCAGCCACAACCTTCCGGGCTCTAGGTAATACTCAAATTGTTGCCTTCATTCCCAGAATTGGGGAACACTCAAGTTCAAGGCCTGTGTCACCACAACCCTCCAGGATGTAAGAGTCACACTTCACCTCTGTACTTTTCAAAGTTATTGACCAAAGCAATACGATGCATCATATTCACAAAATACTTCCTATACTGAAGACCTGGGCACAATTTTGAGACATTTTTTCCATTTTTTTTTTCTTTTTGCTAAGCTTATGTATTTAAGTCAACAGAACAGTATATTTTGACTTTTGAAATAATGTGGCATGAGTACCGACTGTCCTGGTTTCTTTTCTTGATCAGGATTTCTGTAATAAGTTTAAGAAAAATGCTGGTCATTTTAGCCTAGAGGGATACTTAGCCTGAATATCAGCTGGAGAAACTCTAAATGTCCCAAGAAACCTCACTCAAGACTGTCCTCTAAGGCAGCATGACTCGAGTATCATGCAGTTCCTTTCTATGTGGAGGCCAGGAATAGACCGTGAAAATAATCTCTTCAAAAATTCTACCGCGTAAATATATGGACTCCCAAATAATTTCCCACAGCATTTTCTGAATTCAATTTCTTTGACTAAAACAACTAAGAAACTGGGACCCCAATTAATCCCTTTTACATTGTGCTCTAGAATTAAACTTGTAATTTAAATGTTGTTACACAATTAAATGTTACATAAAGTATGGATATTTTGAATACACAGCTAATGCGATAAATGTCCTGCAGGGAAGAAACAAATCTGTCTTTGTGGTGGCTTCTACCACCACCCCTCCACGTAAGCCATTCTTGCTGATATGACCATGGCCTCAATGCTGCCAAATCCAACTGAGGATTTCAATCTGCCACTTACCTGACTTTCAACAGCGTCCACCACAGTTGACCACTCCCTGCTTCCAGCGGCACTCTTCCCTCCTAGGGCATCGCGCAGTCTCCTTGCTGTCCTTCTACCTCTCTTGCACGCCGTTTTAGCCTTGGTTTCCGACTCCTCCCCTACCTGACCTCTAAATGCGGCAATTTGCCAGGGCAGAGTCTTGGAATCTCTTTTCTTCCAACTCTATGCATTTGCCCAAAGTGATCTCAGGCATTCCCATTGCTTTAAATACCCCACCAGCCACTCATGAATTTATAACTTCAGCCCAGACCTATTTACTGGCTCCAGACTCATTTACTTAATTACCTACTTGTCATCTCTAAGGCTGGCTCACGGGCATCTGAAACTTAACCTGTCTCCAGCTGAATTCTTGATCTCTAGGCAACGGCCTCTCCATCCATACTCACATTCTGGGGTCTTGGGAGTCATCCTCAACGCTCCCGCACCCCACCTGTCTCTCCATCCCCTTCTCTCCCCACCACCGTCTAATCCAAGTGTCCACTGTCTCTTGCTGGCTCATCGCACCAGTCTCCCAAGTCACTGTCACTGCTTTCACTCTTTCACCCCATCCTTTCTCCAGCAACAACCAGAGAGAGCTCTTCAAAGTACGAATCTCATCACATTACTCCCAACACAATCTTAAAACCTTCCAAAGGCTTACATTGAGAATTTTTTTTTAATATTTATTTTATTTATTTATTTGGTTGTGCCAGGTCTTGGTTGCAGCAGGCAGGCTACTTAGTTGTGGCTGACTGGCTCCTTAGTTGTGGCATGCAAACTCTTAGTTGCAGCATGCATGTGGGATCTAGTTCATTGAGAGATCGAACCCGGGCCCCCTGCATTGGGAGAATGGAGTCTTAACCACTAGCCACCAGGGAAGTCCCATACACTGAGAATCTTTAACAAAGTCTATGAGCTTGGAGATTGATGGCATAAACTCTCAGATGAGAATACTTTTTCTTTTTCACTGATGTATAGCTCTATGAATTTGTATATATGTATGTCCCCATGTAACTCCCACATACAGCAAGATACAGAACATGTCCTATACTCCAGATAGCTCATCCTCTGCCCTGTCCCCACTCTTTCCAGAGGTAACCACTATTCTGGCCATTATTACAATGGATTCGTTTTGCTTGTTCTTGAACATCATATAAATTGGCTTACAGAGATGAATTTTTTCTAAACTATATCAAACTCTTCAAATGCTCCTGCATGTTAACGATGAGACCAGCTTTAAGACGATAACATCCCAGAGTCACCTAAAGTCAGGTGTTCAGCTCCAGCGCCTCAAGTCCCCAAAAGAGCTTGTTAATTAACAAGTGAGAATGAAATCCACACAGCACTCCAGGTTGAGCTGTCCCCGTGAATTGTCCCTAGGTATTTAAGACAACACAGGGATTAATATTTCTACTCATGGGCTTTGAGCCAATCTGGATAACTAATCTTCTAGGCAAATGCAGTCAGAGTACTCTTTTGATTTAAACAGAGACTTCAAACTGACAGAAATATGACAGCATGAGCAAAGTGTACAGTTACAATCTTAATAGTGGAGTGAGACTTTATCAGGCTTAAGGTCTTACCAGGAGAGCTGTGTTACAAGTATTAGGAATTAACGAGGATGAACTGGGGTGGGGCAGCTTAAAGCTAGATAAAGCCTCACCAGCACCCATTCCCCATTGTAACTTAACCCTGGAGCAAGGCTATTAAATCTCTATTTTCAAGGCACAGTCCCTGATTTGTCCTCTGTCCAGAATAAGGGTCAATTCCAATAAAAAGTCCAAGGAAGTCAAGCTCTTGGAATGTATCAACCTCTCCTGAGACCTGAAATCCAAAGAGACACCTCCCCAGGGTTGGGAATTTCTGAAGCCTTTGAGAGGGAAGCAGAGTCCCAGGGACTTGTTTTTGCTGATGGTCAAATACCCCTCCCCAGGATCAAGAAGAGAAATCCTAAACCTAAATTAGGATTGACTGGGAGTATTTTGAAGACTTACCAAAGTCTGGAAGAATTGACAAAACAAGTCTTACCAAGCATCTCCGCTACTAGAGTCTCGTACCTCTGCACCCTTTGGTACCTCAGTTAAACATGTGCTAAGTGTATCACCTGGTGAGGCCTGATGATGCTGGCTAAGTGGCAGGCATGTGTTTCGATGGCATGATTCCTGACGTATGCAAGGCATACAAAAAATGTTGGTGACTGATACCCTGAAGGAATTACCACCAACCACAGTTTTGTTTCCTAAGCATGAAAGAGAAAAAGAATGGCTCACTCTTCAGTCTGAAGTGTTGCGAGGGTGGGGGAAGCAAAGGATAAGAAAGTCATGTGGATAAAATCTCCATCATCCCATCCTCCTGTCGATGAATTAAACCAGAGTGCTTCTTATAGGAAAAAAAAAAATCTATTCCTTTAGAATTTGTAATAACATATAAGTCTACTTTCTCTTCCTTTCTCTACATAAATCTCCCTTGAACCACTGTGCTAGTAAATTTCAAATAGCCTGGCTTAAGATGCATGGAAAAACCTTCCAGATCCTCTGGTAAATGAAGCCATGGGTGGGAGGGAAAGTCCCAGGCAGGGCCAGACACCCTCGGCTATGTTCTTGAGCAGTGACTGCTGTGGAAATTGACAGTAAGCCCACCTAAGCTAGGATCTCAACCACTTTCTTGTCCCCTGTTACCTCAATCCTGTGTTAACTGAACGCTAATCAACCAGAGTCAGATGACTAAGATTGCTGTTACCGATAACATCGTTAACGTACTAAAATTGCTGTTGTTGCTATCACCCTCAATGTACAAACACAGGTTGTTTCTCCGGGGCAAGATGAGCTCACAGACCCCTGAGCCATGGACCACCTGGCCAGAGATTCGTAAACCGGAGACATTCTGACTCTCGAAGCCGCAATAAAGAATTGTCACAGAAATGTCACAAGATGTAACTAATCCCAGTTTCTTTGTTCTTCCCTTTTAAAATATTCCTAACTCAGACACCAAGACGGAGTGGATCTGAGGCTTGTCTACCACTCCCTTGCTTGGCACCCTACAAATAAACCCTTACTTTGCCACAGACATCCACTATCAGAGTTTGGTTACACCCCGTGGGCACACAAGCCCGTTGTTCAGCATCATGACTAAAAACGAAATTCCCTCTAAAAACAAGCTTTCGTGTTCTAAAACTTGAGGCTAAAGAAGCCACACAAGACATTGTGTAAAATGAAGAGAGGGGAAAGAAAAGGGAAAAAAAAAAAGGGTAACCCAGGTTAAAACTTGTAATGGGGCTTTGGAGGAAACTACAACCTCCATTGGTTTATTTAACTTTTAAATCTTATTAAATTTGTTAGATGCATGTTAGCATTCATGGTTCATTTACTTTTATTCTGACTTCTATATATAAGCACTCTATGAACCCTGATAAATGACTTAAAATCTTGTTTGACTTCAATAAAGAAACTAGCATGTTAATCTTAAAAATTCTACCCGTAGAAATGAATGAAAGCTCATTTTCCGCCAAGCTCTACTCCCTGCAAGTACAACTCCCCAATGCCTGGCCCCTCCCTGCCATCCTTGTTCTTTTCTTTGGCTCTGTGTTTATAAAATCTGGCATCTTCTCAAACCCCTTAGATCTGGATCTCCTACAAAAACAAACAGAAGCTACCTGGGGCCCTTGATTCCCACTTACATTCTTTCCGTGCCAAGGGTCAGAGGATGTCAGAGCTGGTGGCAGACAGTCAAGCCCAGCAAGAGAGGGCCCTTATCTACCAATGCAGTGTTTTCCTGTCTCAGAACATGCCAGTATTTATTTCTGAAAATTATAAATGGAAACATATATAACTGCCTCAAATCAGAAACTAATAAATCTAAAAGCTGAGCCAGAGCTGTGGCAACAGGTAGACAAGAGCCTATACGAAGCTCATAAAAAAGTAGGCAGTGGGTGCCGTACCACTGATATTCTAGAATATGACTGTATTCACATTTGAGAAGTGTGGACTTAGAATAAAATAGTGAAGACATGGCTTTCCAGTTTATTAAATATTTTTTAAAAACTAAGAGATAACAAATTATTTGCATCTAAAGTCAACACTCAGATTATTATTATTTTTTTTTTTCCTGTGGTACGCGGGCCTCTCACTGTCGTGGCATCTCCCATTGCGGAGCACAGGCTCCGGACGCGCAGGCTCAGCGGCCATGGCTCACGGGCCCAGCCGCTCCGTGGCATGTGGGATCTTCCCGGACCGGGGCACAAACCCGTGTCCCCTGCATCGGCAGGTGGACTCTCAACCACTGCGCCACCAGGGAAGCCCCAGCACTCAGATTATTGAACAGCTATGTAGGAGCCTCAAATCAGCAATATTAAATTTGATATATCACTTTAAATAACTTTCTGCAATATAATCTACCTATAGTGAACTGCATCCATTTAAAATGTACAAGTAAAGGAATTCTAAACCATGTACACATTTGTACAATCTCAATCACATTTAAGATGTAAAACATTTCAATCGTTTCTATGTTTCCTCATTCATGGCCTCATTTCCTAATTTCTCCTTTCTCAATCATTCCATTGTTTCCTCTTTTGTGTCTGGCTTCTTTTCCTTAACACAATGATTTTGACATTAATCCGTTATGTTGCTTGTATCATTAGTGTATTCATTTTTATTGCTGAGTAGTATTCCATTGAGTGGATATGCCATATTTGCTTACCATTTCATCTTTTGATGAACATGCTGGCTGTTGCCAAGTTTTAACCAATATGAATAAAAGTATGTGAGATTTCAAAAAAAAAGTAGGCAGTGGGTGGAAAAGGAAGACATAATCTATATGACCTACACAGCATCTGGAAAACCAAGACAAGTTTGATATGCTAGGTGATTTGATCACATGGAATGCATATTTAAATAATTAGCAATTCACATTAAAGCACTGCTGCCTTTTAAGTGATTAGTTGGTTTGTAGCTTTCTAAACAGGCTTTGGTAAAGAGTAATGTCAGTTTCATATGAGCCCCACTAACTACACACATATGCCAATTCCATCTGTAAGTCCTACAGCCCACCTGTAGTCATCTAAATTAGTTTGTCCGTTAACAGCATTTTTGAGCCCCCAAGAAGATGAAAATTGGTCGTTGGGAGGCAAAAAAACATCTTACATATAACAATAGGTGGTGGCCCTCCAAAGCTCAATCCTGCTTGACGAGATCTTATTCCTTAGTATTTAATTTCTCTCATTAGAAAGAATTTAAATTAATTTTCTCCCCTTTGGGAGGGAGAAATAATGAAAAAAGAAGTTGAGAAACTACTCTGGATACTTAGAATTGTAGATGAGCATATAGGGAAGAAAATGAGCAAAGGAAAGCTCAGTAAAACCTGCAGACACTAAATAAAGTAACCTAAGACAATCTAATAACCGGATCCTGTAATAAAACAGAGCAGAACTAGAGAAATCCCAACGGCAGGTTATGACACAGCATGAGAAACTCTGAGCTTGAAGTCAGAAGATCTGCATTGAGTCAGCTCCTAACGCATGATTAGTACTTGTGTGACCTTAGAGAAAAGTTAATTATTAATTGTGGTCTTTCCTCTTTTCTGTAAAGAGAATGAAAACGCCAGATTCACAAGGTAATTGCAACGATTAAATGAGATCATGTTAGTGACGCACTTTACAAACAAGAAGATCCTATTCAGTTGAAAGGTAACACCACTCGACAGAACTATTTGAACATTGGAAAGCGCCGTGTGAGCAGAGGATTATATTACTAAGCCCATAGTTGACACTGCTATGGATTATTGCTTCAAGATGATGTTAGACTGAGTGTGAAACGGCTGCTCGTAGGGATAGGGTGTCCTATGTAAATAAAACAAAACAAAACAGGAATGACCTAACAAAACTGATCTATTCTATTTTAAGGGGATAGGGAGAGACATTCAGACCACAGAGAAGTGATGAGAGAAAATCTCCTTTCTTATTTTTCTTCCATCAACCAAACCAGCGGTTCTCAGCTAGCTACACTTTGAATCACCTGGGGCACTTTTGAAAACTTTTCAAAAATGTCTGAACCTGAAGACTGTGAGAACTCTATAAATATTTATTGAATAAGTGAGCGCTGGCAAGCTTGCAGTGAGATAAGCATTCTCATACACTACTAGTGGGAATGTAAATTAATACAATCTTTAAAGAAAGCAATCTGTTAATATGTACCAATTTTTTTTTCATTTTGTTTGGTTTTAATTTTGGTTTTTTTTGTTTTGTTTTGTTTTTAAGATGTTGGGGTAGAAGTTTATTAATTAATTAATTTATTTTTTCTGTGTTGGGTCTTCGTTTCTGTGCGAGGGCTTTCTCTAGTTGTGGCAAGCGGGGGCCACTCTTCATCGCCGTGCGCGGGCCTCTCACTATTGCGGTCTCTCTTGTTGCAGAGCACAGGCTCCAGACGCACAGGCTCAGTAGTTGTGGCTCATGGGCCTAGTTGCTCCGCAGCATGTGGGATCCTCCCAGACCAGGGCTCAAACCCATGTCCCATGCATTAGCAGGCAGATTCTTAACCACTGCGCTACCAGGGAAGCCCCTGCTTTTGTTTTAAAGTTCATCCCCTTGGTTGACTAATTCTATGTCTAAGAACCCACACCAAGGAAATAATCAAATAGAGGAACAAAAATGTACACATAAGGATGCCTATCACAGTACCATTTTATGTTGGGATATTACCCCATTCAGGATAGCTGGACTTGCCTTGAACATGCATTAAACACTTGTGCTCTGCAGACCCTATGTTATGGGTGGGTAAACAAAAGAAGCAATAAATCATAACAAGGTGCTATATTTTGGCCAGGTGTCATCTCAACACAAATCAGCCACCCTGCAGCTCATCAATATTTCAAAAAGTTGAGAACCTGACAGTCAGTTCAGGTCTGGTCAGGTCATATCTTAGCCTTCCATTATCCTGGTGATCTCAACTAATCTCAAGATCAAATGGCAAAAAAAAAAAAAAAATCAAATGGCAGACAATGAGCAATTAAAGCATCCTAAAGAAACGTAACCTTGCAGGTGAAGGCAGGACAGGGAGAAAGAGAATCACCTCCACCTCACTGGCTTTCTTTTTAAACTTCCAACCTTCTTGAGTCAGGACTCCCCAGGATTTGCAGCTCATTCCCAGCCTAGGACTCTCCACCACAAATGACAAGCTTCCTCAAGGGATTCATTGTTCCCTTATCCCGAAGAACCCCACTGAAAAGCTGCTGAAATCACTGCAAGCCTTCCATCAGCCCTACCTTCCTGCCGGCTACACGTTACAAATATTCCCTCAGAGCAATAAGAAGGATTCATTTTAAAAAGAAAAAAAAATGAAGTTCTTTGCCGGAGACTAAATTGTGAGCTCTCTGGTTTTTAGTGTCAATGACCCAAAATATCAGAATGATAACCTAGAGGGCAAAAGGGCACTTTTATCAAATGTGTTTATCGAGTAGATTAAGCACCTGCTTACCAAATGAGCCAGACATCATAGCTCATGAGCCACGTAGCTCTGGTCCACAGTAATGTGGACGATATGCAAGCAACCAAATATATAATGATAAACAGCATACGTGTAGTGCTTGATACGTCTCAAAGCACTTTCACACGTAACTTATCGTTCAGTCCTCACATTAACCCCATAAGGCAAGCAGAAAGATTTGGCAAAGACAGGCACAGAGATCTGGGTTAGCTGACCTGCCCAATTTCCAGAGGCAATTGATGAGGGAAGGCATCAATACTCAAATGGAGCTCCTGCAGCTTTCCTCTCGCCATGCCCTATCACACTAGGGGAGCACATGTAAATCTGGTGCTATGAGTAAGTGAGGTGTGGGATAGCGAGGTGTGGGACCGAGACCAAGAAGCAAGACTGCTTACTTCAGGTCCCAGTGCCATCTCCTGTGGGCAGTGTGATTTGGGACCAATTAGTAAAACATGCTGTGCATTAGTTTCCTCATCTGCCAAGTGGGGATAATAAGCGCATGCGGCCTCAGAGTAATTATGAGGGTCATGTATAAAGGGCTGAGCACAGTGACTGTCACATAGCAAAAGGTTCAGTAAATATTAGCTACCATAATTATGCGGATCAGATTCTCTGCTTAATCAAGATAAGATGCAAATATACTGGGACTTCTCTGGTGGTCCAGTGGTTAAGACGTCACCTTCCAATGCAGGGGGTGCAGGTTCCATCACTGGTTGGGGAGCTAAGATCCCAAATGCCTCGCGGCCAAAAAAACCAAGACATAAAACAAGCAATATTGTAACAAATTCAATAAAGACTTTAAAAATGGTCCACATCCAAAAAAAAAAAATCTTTAAAAAAAAGATGCAAATATACTGAGTCCTTCTGCATATTAGGTGTGTGTTACGTGCTGTATTAGTTTCCTGTTGCTGCTGTAACGAATTACCACATGCTTAGCTGCTTAAAAATGACACAAGTTTATTATCTCTTCGTTCTGGAGGTCCAAAGTCTGAAATAGGTCTTACTGGGCTAAAATCAAGTGTCAGCAGAGCTGCATTCTTTCTGGAGGCTCTAAGGGAGATTCTATTTCCTTGCTTTTTCTAGCTTCTAGGGGCCACCTGCATTCCTTGGCTGGTGGCTCCTTCCATCTTCAAAGCACATCATTCCAACTTCTGCTTCTACTGATTATCTCCTCTCTCCCCCCCTTCCCTCATCCCATGACGTTCTCTGCCCCGAGCCATCTGCTTCCTTCTAATAAGGACCCATGATTACAGTGGGCCCACCAGGATAATCACCTCATCTCAGGATCCTTAGCTTAATCACATTTACAACATCCCTTTTGCTATGTAAGGTAACACTCACAGGTTCCAGGGATTAGGGCGTGGACATTTTGGAGGGACCACTATTTAGTCTACCACAGATGTCAGGGATACAAGAATGAATCTGATACAACTGCTGAGCTCAAGGAGTCCACAGACTATTGAATAAAACAGACATATTTTTAAAAAAAAAATAAATTCTAGTGCACATCAGACACCACTCAGGGCTATTGGAAAAGTATAAACAAAGTGCTCTGGGGTAACAGAAGATGGATCCATGTATCTCAACCAAGAAAGGAAGAGAGGGCCTCATGACGAGAGTGATGCAGGCATAGAACTGGGCATTGATACCTGCTTAAACTTGCGGTCAAGGGCATCCCGGGAAAGTGCATTAAAAAGTTGGGAATATTGAACAGGCTGGTGTGATTAAAGCCTGGGAGACAAAAGGAGGAGAAAAACGACAGAAGATAACCCTTTTCCTCTACCTCCCAAGATTCTTACACTTCCCCAGGTAGAATGACAGGAATATTTATACTCCTCTTAAGCTTAGGAACAGATAACAAAAGACTGAAAAATACTAATACCTAAAATAAAATCAATATTCCATAACTGGATACACACACGTATGTTCCTACATATGTGTATACATGCATATGCATGTATGCACGTACATGTGTATATATGTATACACGTGTGTGTCCAACTAAGATACATATATTTTATATATATATAAAATATATAAAAAAAATATATATCCTGGTTATATCTGGTTAGGCCTCTATCCTACCCTTTTTGTGTCCCACATCTAGCTACACATGCCCTTCATCATAATCATATTCAAACACACATGACCTCCTCCAGTAGACCATGCTGCCTTCTGCTTTATGCCTGTGTTTTAGTTCACAGTCTTCCTTCTTCCTTCTTGTCCTCCCCAGGGCAGATGGCCCCCTTCAGCTGTCATCTTCTAGTTAAGCCTTCCCTGATCTCAACTGACTGCTCCCTCCTTTGTGTCCCATGGCACCTTCTATCATGATGTCTATAACTCTTTATTGGAAGTTTCTTATAGATCCATATCTCCCTAGTTTTAAGTTTTCAGAGGTAGAACAGGCAGGTACCCAATTGATATTTGTTGACTGACTGAATGAACATGGTGATAGAAGAAACATCAAGTTCATTATTCAGTCTCTCTAAGGCAAAGATATATTCTTTCCCTCAAAATCCATTTATAGGCCCAGAGAACAATTTTTGTTTATTGACTATCAATAATTAAAGGTAAGAATGTCCAAAGGTAGTGCTGTTTTTGAAATATAAAATATTCCATGACTTAAGGGGCAAAGAATGAACCACGTACACAATATGGTCGGCAAAACTTATTTGATTAAAATTTTTAAATTCTATTTATTCTGCCATTATGTTAAAAAAAAGAGTAGAAATTAAACTATCACCATCTTAAATTTCATGCCGCAATAGGATTATAATTTGTAATACTAAAACAGTGGGACATTTTTTTTTTTTTTTTTGCGGTACACGGGCCTCTCACCGCTGTGGCCTCTCCCATTGCGGAGCACAGGCTCCGGACGCACAGGCTCAGCGGCCATGGCTCACGTGCCCAGCCGCTCCGCGGCATGTGGGATCCTCCCAGACCCTGACACGAACCCGTGTCCCCTGCATCGGCAGGCGGACTCTCAACCACTGCGCCACCAGGGAAGCCCGGGACATTTATTTTTGTTCCATGTGTGCTGAAACAGCTACAGCTTTACTCTTCAGGGATATATTTATGGCCATATCAGTCAACAAGCCCTGAGAAACAGCTCTCAGGGAATATGATCACCGCTGATGGCAGAAATAAATTAATAAGCATGCTAACGTGTGCTGGGTGAGATTGTTATTAATGTGTTCCCCTACAGAGCCACCCCGAAGCACACTCAAATGAACCCTGAAAAAGAGTGTCAGGGAAATGTGTCTAAATCCTCCCTCAATCTTAGGAGATAAGGCCTTTTCCAGCAAAAATTGCTTACTCAGTGTCAATTATAATGCAAACATCAGACTGTGATCTAGGCACTTGAAGTTAAAGCTCATAAAGCTCTCTTCAGTAGGAGAAAAATCCAATTCAATGGTTAAATGCCAATCAGGGTGGGATAACTAGGCAGCAACTGAAAACACAAGATTTAGAAATCCACTGCAATTCCTTTGGGGACGCATTACTGCCAAATGGCTGTCAGAAGCAGAACGTAAGTGAGTTAGCACCATTATCTTGGGGGAAACAAAAGAATGACTTCTATTTAAGTGAACACACAGAGGATCCCAGTAAATTTTTGAAAAGTTACACGTTAAATGGGTTTGGAAAACTTTCTTAGCCTAAAAAATATGTGCAAATGAATTTGGGTTATGAAAACAAATTAGGAAATAAGTCAAAACCCAAAGTACATTTTCTCCAACTATTATACATATGTTATACATACATAAAGAATCAAATATCTCCTAAGGGGCTTCCCTGGTGGCGCAATGGTTGAGAGTCCACCTGCTGATGCAGGGGACACGGGTTCGTGCCCCGGTCCGGGAAGATCCCACATGCCGCGGAGCGGCTGGGCCCGTGAGCCGTGGCCGCTGAGCCTGCGCATCCGGAGCCTGTGCTCCCCAACTGCAGAGGCCACAACAGTGAGAGGCCCGCATACCAGGAAAAAAAAAAAAAAAAAAATCTAAGGTAGTCATGAAATTTTGGACTCATGACTGATCTATTCATCCTGAGAAAACATTTAGCCTTTAGAAAAGGGTATTATCTCCTGGGCCAAAAGCAGACTGTGAGCTTCATCATTTGAACTTTTCATCTGCCTTCTCCCAAGCTGTCACTTCTCTCTGCATTCTGAAAAGGACGAGGAGCATCACTGGGGCTCAAGGGAAAAGACCAGAAGAGACCTGCTCTCAATCACTAACCCAGGAACTCTCCTTCTGTCCACACTATGTCTTGTCCCAGGTTCTTCACCAACCATGAAAAGCAATGGCAGGCAAAGTAGAAGTGACAGGAAAAAGTAGGCATCTGGAAGAGGCCAGTAGTCATGGTTGGTAAGAAAAAGGTGATGTGCCCACATGTGGGCAAGGAAAACATCTCATATGTTTCAAGCTTCATTGATTCTCCTTTTACCAATACATAGGAAAGGAGCCCAATGACAAGTATTGTACAGTGTGGGCCTACCCGCAGCCACAGCTGATTGGTCTAAGTTGACATCTGTCTCAGGCTGGGCCAATCAGCTCTATTCTTCAGGATTATTGATTCTGGGAACAGAAGAGCATGAGTCAGTCCCACATAGTGGCATAAAATATGGGATGTGTGTATCTCAGGAGCATTTGCAGTCACCTTCTCTACACCTGGGCTGCAGTAAGAAAGAATGAAACCAAGGAGGTGAGAGAAATCAAGAGATGGGGAGAGAGTATTGGATACATTCAAGTTCCTGCTGGTGAGACCCAGCTATAGCCTTGGTCTACCAGCAGTTTCACTGTCTGACTCTTCCTTCAATTATTCTCCATTTATTCATGTAAGGGAGGGGTGGCAGAGTCCAACAACATAAAAATGTACTCTTACTCAAGCACACAGACCCAGAGTGCAGAGGTGAATCATTACAGAGTCCAAGAAGAGTAAGTTAGGAGTAAGAAAAAGATCCATTCTCCTCCACATACGAGATAATCCTTGAAAAATAAATTTTCCTAAATTAATTTGAGTTGGTTTTTGCTGCTTGTAAATAAGAATCTAAATACTTGATAAAAATAATAAAAAGGTTTTATGCCTGAGTACCTTTGACTATAATAGGAGACTCAGAGGGATGAGTAGCTTGAGAAGGAAAGATCTCCACGACCCTACAGCCATCTGAGCGTGCACAAGTCCTTTGTCTTGTTGATTGTGGGGTTCTTTAGGAACTGATTACTCATGTGTATGTATATTATGTACATATATATATGCATGTAGGTTTATGCCTATTATGTCTTAGCACCAGAAGTTAAAGCCAACATCTGCTCTCCCTGATTCAGTGCAATCGAGAGATAATGTGAGATTACTGTGGAGGAGTAACAAGAACAATTTTGCAGCCCTCAGAGCAATTTCAAAAGTTTATAATTTTCGGGTTGAGAGTCCACCTGCCGATGCAGAGTCCACCTGCCGATGCAGGGGACACGGGTTCGTGCCCCGGTCCGGGAAGATCCCACATGCCGCGGAGTGGCTAGGCCCGTGAGCCATGGCCGCTGGGCCTGCGTGTCCGGAGCCTGTGCTCCGCAGCAGGAGAGGCCACAACAGTGAGAGGCCCGCCTACCGCAAAAAAAAAAAAAAAAAAGTTTATAATTTTCTAAAACTATATGCAAGACTTTGAGAAAGCATTTAAAATGCTAATGGGATAAGCATTATAGGTGAAAGCATAGAACATGTTGATGTGATAAGATTGATTAGACCAGGTCTCATGCAAGCAATTAGAATAGACACTTGAAGGCAGATTTAATTCCTATCATATCAATGTAAACTATGTACCTTAGCAAAAAGTAATGTCACAAAAAATGCATAATGATATTAACAAGTCTTGATATTTAGATACAGAACACTGAGACTCATGCTAGTTTTCTTGGTCACATCTGGGCAGCCTATTCTACCAGCCTGAAAAATTAAAAACACTCTGAACTAACATTCAGTCTTACTTTGAAAAGAGGAAGCCATTTACCAGGAATGAGTTTTGTCCCACAGGAAAAATATAATTAATTTAGGCAACTTTTAATTAAACAAATTCTAGTTCTCTTTAGAACAGTGTCTCAACAGCTACTTCAAAACACACAAATACCTGACAGCTAACTGTCCATGGGTCCTCAAACCTCCCAAATCTGTCAGTTCTCAGGGCTCAAGAGCTCCCAAGGCAAACAAATCTTCACTTCCTGAGTGAGTAAGCGGAAGAGACAGTTTTTAGCAGACTCTACCATTATAAAAGGCAATACTGTCCAGGAGAGCTTCTTCTCCAGATTTTGCAAATTATTAACACTCCTGAACATCTATTTAAACTTGAAACAGACTGGCTTTTTCATACAGTAAAGGGTCAATTTCTCTCCCAGATCCCTTATACCACAAAGTGGAGAGGAAGGGTGAGCACAGGTGGTTGAGGGACTCACTTCACAACTTTCCACCAACATAGATGCATTCCTTAACACAGAGGGGACCAAGGGGCCAGAGAGAGCCAGCTGTGGCTCCATCTAAGTCTCTTGTTCCTCCAGGTGCTGAGGCTCTGCACCTCTATTTTAAAAGGCTTTGCCTTATTCTCTTAAAATGCCATAGGGAAGAAGTGACCTAAGTGGCCTGAGCTAACAGGAGCAACCTCCATGGCCACCAGCATCACCACCCCACCTCTTACCTGCCTTAAGCACCAGTGTGATCTGTCCATAGATATGGTGCACAAAGCATGTGGGGAGGACAGGGGACCAGGAGGAAAGAAGCACAGGATCTTCTGTTTGCATCTTTCTGACACCAGTCCCTACCTAGTTATACCTTCTTGTGCCAGACTTCAGGATAGAACTCCTTTTAAAAATAGCAAAACACACTGCTAAAGGTTTTCTGAATGAAGCTTCAGTCCCCTGCACAGAGGGCAGAACCACCGCGCCGGGTTCCTCCTTAAGCAACGGTCTTTGTCACAGGCTCCCCTGCTTTTACCATCATCTGACTGGTGCCAGGAAGTTTTGATTTACAAGCTGGAGAGTCAGCAAAAAGAGCCCTTAAAACGTTTCAAGGAGCAGATTTTTTTTTTTTTTAATGAGCATATTTAGGTTGTTATGAGTCAAGTTCAAAACTCAAGTCACATGAACAATTTTTATAGGGGGAGGAGTAACCTGATGCTCAAATTCATTTGCCTCCCATTTGAAGTAATTCATCTTTAAAATTTCTGTGAAAATTCTACAGAGTTGCCCAGAAAACGGCACAACCATCTGTAAGTAAAAACAAAAGCTCTCTATAGTATATATCACAGGTTCAAAGCACTTTGGCATCAGCAGATTGAACACGTTACTAAAAGAATTTAACTGCAAGAAGAGCTACCATAATTACACAGCAGCTGGTCTAATGTTGACAAAACTTTTAAAGGCTTCCAGAAGCCTTAAAGGCTTATCAATTAAAAAGGCATGAATAGTAATGTGCATCCTATCCTTAACACCACGAGCTGCATCTCCTGCCAATACAGTGAGCTTTTCATTTTGGAACAACCATTTCTTACATCTTACGATTAAGCCAAACAGGTGAATAAATTCTAAGTTATCTCTAGGTGAGACTATTATACTTAAAATAACTCCATAAAACTCGATTATAAACATTGAACTTAATGAGCATTTCCATACTGGCAAAGTTCTTATCAAAATGCCAACAGCTCATGCCAGAGTTTGTGCTTACTTTACCAAGAGCAAGCAGAGAAATGGTTTAGATTACCGTCTACACCAGCCAACAACGTGCTAGAGGCAAAATGAATGAACGAACAAATGAATGGGTGGATGTTGGAATGAGTCTGTTGGAAGCATCCCAGGTACACTGACTTACTCCCCTGGAGATCTGCCCAAGTGGTCATATGGAATGGCCTTCTCTGCCAGGACCAGAAAGAATTTCCTTCAAGGTCCGTCTCTCACAGGAACCCTTCTCCACACTTCCCACAGGCTTGTTTCTTGTCTGAATCCCTTACATTCGGAAAATTAGGAAGGATTTTACATATCACTGCATCTGATCTTCTTTAGGGCCCTCAAACTTTTTCTATATAGGGGCAGATAGTAAATAATTTAGGCTTTGTAGGTCGTGTGGTCTTGTCACTACTCACCTCTACCGTTGCAGTGTGAAAGCAGCCTTGCATGCTTAAACCAGCATGGCTGGATTCTGATAAAACTCTATTTATAAAAAGAGGCAGGGAGAGGATTTGGCCCAAGGTCAGTAGTTTGTTGACCCCTGCTCTACAAGCACGAGTCCCCACGAGTCCAGGAAGTCCCTCTGGGGACACCTGCAGCAAAGGGGGCTAATCCCCTCATAGCTGTCTCTTCTATTTCCTGAAGCTTTCTCTTCTCTCGACTGAAATGAATCTCCCCACAACTGGCAGCCACTGTCACATCTTCATCTTCTGCCTAGCCTTCCTGTCCTAAATCATTCTCCCTCACCAGAGAGCTCTGCACAAACAGGCCTTCAAAAACCATTTATTTAATTAGAAAATAACCACCAGTTTTGTCTTCTGGAGCCCCGGAGGGGAAGTGTAGTACCTCTTCCATCCGACGGCCCTTTATGTCTTTGAGGACAAGTACGGGGGGATACACATTCACTGTCTGACCACGCATTGGGGATCCATCTCACAGCGTGTTTCATTGTTAGTTTTCTTCATCCGTGTACACATTTATTTATTTATTTATTTATTTATTTTTGGCTGCATTGGGTCTGTTGCTGCATGCAAGCTTTAGTTGTGGTGCACGGGCTTCTCATTGCGGTGGCTTCTCTTGTTGTGGAGCACGGGCTCTAGGCGCACGGGCTTCAGTAGTTGTGGCTCACGGGCTCTAGAGTACAGGCTCAGTAGTTGTGGCGCACGGGCTTAGTTGCTCTGCGGCATGTGGGATCTTCCCGGACCAGGGCTCGAACCCGTGTCCCCTGCGTTGGCAGGCGGATTCTTAACCACTGCGCCACCAGGGAAGTCCCTGTGTACACATTTTTTTCCTCATCATTTAGATGGCAAGTGAAGCATAGCCCCTGGCACATAGGCTCCATGTGGTTTTAAGAGTGAGAGTAACAGAATAACCACAGAAATACCCATCAACAAATCTTTTTAAAAACCTTTCTCCACAAATTCAGCGGGGACAGCTCCTCACTGCAGCGGTAAATTGCTAGTATGTGGAATTCTTCCGAGGTGAAAACTGATCGTTGAGAGGCAAAAGCCTTCCTTCCTCTCTCCCATCTACCGCCCATCGGGACCCAGGAGTATAATTTTAATGCACTACACTTCATAACACCAACATCCCAACTGAGAGTTCTGAGACTGGGCCCACTGGGGTCCTGGTCACATACTCGACCCTTCTTCTTGCCCTACAGTGGCCCTACCTTAGTCATTTTAACATCCTGTGCTCTGTATCCCTCTCCTTAATAATCCCCACCCAGAGCAATACACACACCGTTGGTATTTATCAACGGTATTGATACCAATGGTGTTATTCAAGAGTGGATTACTGAAGGCCTGCTATGTGTTTTCGCATAAATACCAATGGTGTATATATTGCTCTATGTGGAATCTAAAAATAATGGTACAAATGAACTTATTTACAAAACAGAAATAGAGTTACAGATATAGAAAACAAACTTATGGTTACCAGAGGGGAAGTGGGGGGAGGGATAAATTGGGAGATTGGGATTGACATATACACACTACTGTATATAAAATAGATAATTAATAAGGACCTACTGTATAGCACAGGGAACGCTACTCAATACTCTGTAATGATCTGTATGCGAATAGAATCTTAAAAAGAGTGGATATATGTATAACTGATTGACTTTGCTGTACAGGAGAAACTAACACAACATTTTAAATCAACAATATTCCAATAGGGGCTTCCCTGGTGGCGCAGTGGTTGAGAGTCTGCCTGCCAATGCAGGGGACGTGGGTTCGTGCCCTGGTCCGGGAAGATCCCACATGCCGCGGAGCGGCTGGGCCCGTGAACCATGGCCGCTGAGCCTGCGCGTCTGGAGCCTGTGCTCCGCAACGGAAGAGGCCACAACAGTGAGAGGCCCGCGTACCGCAAGGGAAAAAAAAAAAAAAAAAGCAATATTCCAATAAAAAATTTTTTTAAAGAAATAAGTTAAAAAATATATATATATTCTGTAAGTCTTATTCACAAAGGTATAATATTGATAAAAGAAGAATTATTAAAATGATTTCCTAAACTGAAAAAAAAAATTTAATAAAAAATGAAAAAAAGCCTTAAGAGTACTCATAAATGAGCAGCCCTCCTCAAGGAAAGAAACTGGGTCACTCACAGAATCCCTACTTTCAAAACACTAGTGAGATTATCTCACAGTGTTACCTCTAAAATCTACTCCCCAGGATAATTCTCTTTCATAATCAGTTATAAAATATTCAATGATTTTAATAGACTATTCTTAATATACTTTTTAATATCAAAGGTCTTTAAGATCATAACAGTGACCTCATCTCTTCCAACATCACTCTGCCTTTCTATATTCCTTCTCCCCACTCCCATGAAAGACAGGGAGGAGGTATTTCACAAAGTCCTGTCCTGTCTCCAGTCACTAGAAGCAACTCTGGGGGCTGTGTATAGATGAGAAAGATATGCTTGTGGACACTCACCAGGGTGGTGAAGAGGACCCAGCAAGGACAGCGTGAGCATCTGCCCACTCCATGCTCCAGCAAGCCCAAGACCAGCCGTCAGCTTGGCTGTGCTGTCCAAGTCAGCAGACACTAGCCACATGTGGCCACTTAAATTTAAGTAAACTAAAATTAAATAAAATTTAAAATTCAGTTTCTCAGCTGCACCAGCCACATTTCAGTCACTCAGTAGCCACATGTAGCTAATGCTTCCATATTGGCCAGTGCAGACACAGACTATTTCTGTCACCATGAGGGAGACTAGAACATTCTACTGGACAGTGCTTGAGGGTCCGCTGGGCTGCTCACTGATGCTGCTCTCCAGCCAACACCTAGGGGGCCTCATAAACTGTCACAGCCTGCTGGAGCTGTGCTCTGTACCTCCCTGAAACCCAAAGAATAAGTGGGGATACAGAAATGTCACACAAGGTTATGCCAAACCACTAACAAGACATTGTTTTAAAGGCATTCTTTAACTAAAATGAACAAAGAAATACACAACTTGCTCTTACTTCAGGGAGTTCTGTTGAAGTCCTCAGCTTTCCCAACTCCATGAGAAAATTTTACCCAGAATAAAAATGAGACTTGAACCTCATCTAGATTCTAGCAAAAAGTAGAGGGAGAGGAAACAAGAGGCAAAATTTTTCTAATCATTTGTTCTGAAGTTCGCATCCTTTGTATTGTTTTATGAAGTTCGTTTTTGTTTTAATTATCATTTTGCATCAAAAAAGAAGGCAGAGGCTTTTTTTTTCCTTTATAAAATATGACTCCAAAGTTCCAATGAAAGCGTTAAAATACTTACGTGCCTTAGATATATCACCAGGCAAGTGAAGTTGTTCAATAATCTGCCTCTAGGTAACACAGCATACAATTTTTTCAGGTTTACTGAAACTGCCATCTCTCTAAGATCCAAGAACAAGAGAAAGTTGCTAATAAATTTTGAATTTCCCACACAGTGACTTTGGAGGACATAAAATTAGGAGAGGAACTAAATTCAAATTCCAAGCTGCTTTCTGAAAGACGAGCTGGCCTCCCGATAGTCTATGAAACATCTGTTTTGATAAGAGATGTACTTAAAATTCCCCACGTCAGTTTCAAGTTACTACAAAATATAAGGCAGCACTAGCTGCAAGGATTAAGGGGGAGAAGCTGTTGCTCAAGTGTCGCGAAACACTCAAGATTTTAATGGGACTCAAAACTCTATCATTTGCATATCGTGATCCTGGGAAACAGACTGAACAGAGACTAAAGTCCCATCCCTTCCACAAGCGAGAAAATTCTACCGTGATCTTGGTATGTTTTCCCTTACTACCTTCCTGCTAAGGGGCTGTGGTGTGTTTAATTCTCATCCCTTTTAACCAAATGTCCTCTCCTCGTTATTTCTACCCCTCCAAATATTATCCATCTACAAGGACCAGTTCTATTCTCACACTCTCCATGAAAGCTGTTTCAACTCTTCTGGCCCACACATTCCTAACTCCTCTCAAACAGCTGTAGCAAAAAATAAAGGACCCTACAACTGCCACTTACTAGTGCGCACTCTGCTCTGACAGGCCGATCTGATCTCCTCACGCTTATGGATCAGCTCCCGTTTCATGGCTTTTGCAGACATAGTGAATTCCCCCAATTATATCTTCAGCCCAGATCTCTCCCCTGAACTCATAGTCATACCCTCAACCACTGACTCCCTGTCTGCATGTGGAAGCCTGACAGGCATCTCAAATGTAAGGTGTCCCAAGCTGATCGAACCCTCTTCCAAACCTGTTCCTCCTCAGCTTTCCCATCTCAATACATGACAGTCCCACCCTTTCAGTTATCTGGTCCCAAACCTTGGAACCATCTTGGACTCTGCTTTCTCACTCATGCCCCACATCCTACCCTTCAGTAAATCCTGTCTCCTCCACTCTTTCCAAACAGACAAAGAATGCCCCTTTATACCACCTCTACTGCAACCACCTGGGTCTAGGCCAGTATCCTCTGGATTACTGCAGTAGCCTCCTTCAGCCTTGCCCCCTCCCTCCTATTATTGATTCTTACAGTAGCCAGTGATCTTTTAAATCATACATTTAATCAGGTCATTCCTTGGTGCAAATTCTGCCAATGGCTCCCCAACTCACTCAGTCCCAAGAAAGGAAGGAAGGAAGGAAGGAAGGAGAGAAAGAGAGAGAGAAAGAGAGGGAGGGAGGAAGGAAGGAAGAGGGAAAGGAAGGGGGGAAGGAAGAGGGAGGGAAGGAGGAAACATCTCCCAGATAACTTCTAAAGGCTCTGCAGGATGGAAGGACTGCCGCCTTATGTCTCTGACCTTTTACTACTCTCCCCCCAGCTTATTCCACTCCCATCACTGGTCTCCTTGCTGTTTTGAGAGCCAGTGACTTCATGATGCCACTGTAGCACCTTTGCATTTCTGCCTGGAAGGCTCTTCCTGCAGAGGTCCCCAAGGCTCTCTCTCTTACCTGGTCTAGACGCTCACGTGACACCTTCACAGCGGGGTCTCCATGACCACTATATTTAAAGTTGCCAACTGCCTCCCACTCACCTCTGACATTCCCTCTCCCTCACCTCTGACATTCCCTCTCCCTCTTCCCCACTTTAGTTTCTCCATAGCACTTATCACCACCTGGCATACCACATATATTCTTATTTACGTCCTTATCTTCTGCCCCTACCCCTCTAGAATGTAAGCTCTATGAGGACAGGGATTTTTGTAAGTCTTATTTACTGCTTTAGCCCCAAAGACTTTTGCTTATTATTTCATTCACTATTGTGTTTCCACCTTGAACTGTGATTGGCATGAGTTCGTTCTCAAATATTTCAAGACAGACACAGAGAGAAGCCATTCCAAGTTCTATGAGGACAGTTCCCATGCCTTACCCTTTCTTTTTATATCTTTGGGTAGGGCCCAGAAAAGAAGAACTTGTTGCTTAATTATTGCTGTGTTTGCACTGGCAAGTATAAAATATTCAGTCATTCAAATTTTGGGACACGTTAAATGTAGACAGTGTTGATGCAGTATTAAAAGATAAAACTATTTTTTCAAGATTTCAAAGCTATTCAAACTTAAAGCTCAGTAAGAGACAGTTTCTTCAATGCTGCCAAAAAAATGACACAAACACCTGCCCAAAAAAGATGGGAAAGGAAACCTTAGTACTGTCATTTGTTGGGTAGATTACAGCAAATAAAATCAACTTCAATGCCAAGCCCCCAAACAAGTCATTTGAGTTCTTTTGTCATTAGCTTGATTATTAAAATAAGCAAGTGCTTGGGCTTCCCTGGAGGCGCAGTGGTTGAGAGTCCGCCTGCCGATGGAGGGGACACGGGTTCGTGCCCTGGTCCGGGAGGATCCCACATGCCGCGGAGTGGCTGGGCCCGTGAGCCATGGCCGCTGAGCCTGCACGTCCAGAGCCTGTGCTCCGCAACGGGAGAGGCCGCGGCAGTGAGAGGCCCGCGTACCGCAAAAAAAAAAATAATAAAAATTTAAAAATAATAATAAAATAAAATAAGCAAGTGCTTTTCATAAATCAACTTCACTTTGCCAAGTGGTGACGCTGGTAAAGCCCTAGACAAATTGGTAGGAAATTACAGATATTGGAGGAAAGCAACAGAGAAAGGAGGAGACTTCCCTGCTCCTGTTTCAAAAGAGGATATATACCCTATCATCTCTTTTCTTTATTGAGCTATAGCTGATGTACAATATTATATGGTACAGGTGTACAACATGGTGATTCACAATTTTTAAAGGTTATACTGCATTTATAGTTATTATAAAATACTAGCTATAGTCCCTGTGTTGTAGCTTATTTACTTTATACATAATAGTTTGTACCTCAGTCCCCTACCCCTGTATTTCCCCTCCCCCACTCCCTCTCCCCACTGATAACCACTATTTGTTTGTTCTCTATATCTGGGAGTCTGTTTCCTTTTTCAAACAACTAATCTTTAACAAAGGAGACTTACTAGTCAAGAAGTCTAAAAAATGGCTAGGAAGACAATCTTTCTACACATCCAGAGTACAGCCTATAAAGCATCAACAATCAAGTACAGACCAAACGCAAACCAAATTCTTTTTCACATAAGATGAAGTTTATGCTGAAAGCTTTACGGAAATCAGCATCCCTAAACTGACTGAACATTCCAAAGGGGGAATGCTGTAACATGCCAAAACAAAGCCTACTTAGGGGTTTTAAGGCACTTGGGTTCAGTCCCACAGAGAGCATCTCATTCCTATGTGAGAAGACTCGGGTCTCCTCCAAAGTTCATTGAGCTTCTGTGGTACAGAACCAACTACATCTGTTCAGTTTTGTGAAATCTGTGCAAAACTTTCTGAGTAAAATTCTTTTATCTGAGTACCTTTCAAAACAGGAAAATGAACATTAAACATTAATTAGCATCATGTTGGTGGGTTATAAAAAATTTACTTTTAATTGTTAAGAAAACAGCCTTGTATGGTAGGTAATGATTACATTACTGGAATGACAGTGGTGACAATTAACAGGAAGCACTGCTCGTTAACTAATCTGTTAATTTATTCAGCAAACACTGATGGACTAGGGAGAATGTCTGCTCATCAGATATCTGCTGAGCATCTAGTCTGTGCCAGGGCTTGCAACGCGCAATGAACTAAAAGCTCTGTTCGTATGTTTAAGGGAAGAGAAAAGGAAGCCTCTAAAAATAAGAAAGCTGAATTCAAAAATCTAGGCACAGCGCAGCTTGCAATCCTTGTGGAGACAGTGCAAGGAGGTGAGGAAAGTCTTATGAATCAAGCCAATATGATAATATGTATATTATCACTTGGGAAAAAAATAGTTACAAATTGTTCACCAAATTTCAAAACTCAATTTAGAGTATAAAAATATAATTAAATGCGTACAACTAATTCCAACTATTTTAACAAGACAAGAAAAACTAAATAGGAATATTGATGTTTCATCAGAGATAAGCCTGAATTCAAATACAGACCATTTGACAAAGATTCTTAAAAATTTTAAATAAGGGTGGAGGACAGACAACCAAACTTTAGAAATAGTGTAACATGTAAATTTAATTTAATTGTAAAAGGGAAATTATTATCATATTTTGGCTTTTGTATCCTAACATTATCTAAAAAATTATCTCTTTAAAAACATATCAAGAAAACTGAACTCATAGCCCACTGAAAGTTGTCTGCTATAGGTTACCTGGAGAGATTTAGATTATTCTAACTGCAGAGAAGTCACAAAGTACAATGATGACAATATGAAAAATAGGCATCGTGAATACTTATTCTCTCTTTCTAACCCAGAGTTACGCCCTGTTTCCCGCCAATCCCCAACAACCTCTGAAAGGGGAGCTATTTCAGCAAGAGGCGGCAGAATCCAGACCCAGCCACGCTGTGCCCTGAACTTCTGCTGCCACTCCCTCCACAAAACACTCCCACTTTTACGAGCTCCTCATCCCGCAAAGGGTGAATCTGGCAGGAGCCAACTAGATTGGTGTCGGTGAGGCGATGTGTGATAAACGTCTTCTGTAATCCTGAAGATGAAGGGAAGAACAGTGCACATTTTGTATACGTTCAGTATTCATCTTTTCATATTTATGCTACAGCTCTGTGGTTAATTGCACTGCTTTGCTCAGAAATGCCTCTGTCAGAATGAACAGTCTTTTATAAATTGTTCCTTTATGAAATATTATCCCGTCTATTAATAAATGTTTCAATATTTTTGTTAGGGGGTGTGTGTGTGTGTATTTGGGGAATTCATTATTTGTGTTTTGACTCTCTGTGACTTTATGTAGTCTAAAATACAAAGGTTAAGGGAAAGTGCATAGCTTGCAAGTCTGCACTCTCCCAGTGTCTTCTTAAAGTAGACGCAGGGATTTTCTAACAGAGTACATTCTTTTTTTTAATTAATTAATTAATTTATTTATTTTTGGCTGGGTTGGGTCTTCGTTTCTGTGCGAGGACTTTCTCTAGTTGCGTGAGTAGGGGCCACTCTGCATCGCAGTGCGTGGGCCTCTCACTGTCGAGGCCTCTCTTGTTGCGGAGCACAGGCTCCAGATGCGCAGGCTCAGTAGTTGTGGCTCACGGGCCTAGTTGCTCCGCGGCATGTGGGATCTTCCCAGACCAGGGCTCGAACCCGTGTCCCCTGCATTGGCAGGCAGATTCTCAACCACTGCTCCACCAGGGAAGCCCCAGAGTACATTTTTGATCACAAGGTTTATACAACATAAAAACTCTTCAAGATAAGAGGCAAGGGGCTAGCTAGAAAAGAAACAGGAAGAGAGACATACTATGTAACTGTAGATTCACAGAATTTAAAACCCAGAAGGACCTCAGACAAAGCTAGTCCAATATTTGGTGTTGCACAGAACACTGACCCAAAAGATGCACCTTCAAAATGGGTTCCATTGTCAAACAGGTTTGGTTTTCACCAAAGCGAATACCACCTTTCAGGTATTTAGAATGATCATTCACTTCCTAAAAGTTCTGAAAAGTCTTGCAATTGAAAAGCATTTAACCCATTGTTTCCCAAACACTTTTGACCATTGTGCTTTTATTTCCCTCAGCATCCCAAGGAACCAGTGTCTCTTCCTGCAGATTCTGCTCTAGAAGTGCTGATCGTGTACAGTCATTTTACAAATGAGGAAACAGACGTTCAAAGAAGTTAACTGGCTTGGCCAAAATCCGCTAAGGAACTGGTGGTTGATAATTCAGCAAATAGCCTGATGAGAGTTTAGATTAAAAGTGGGAAATAAGCAAAGATCCCAACATCTTTCGTTTCCACCCATACCTCACCACAAGATCGTTGCCTCTTCTGTGTCTCTGTCTTGGTCCCCTTGGAGACTTAGATTCCCTCAACTTTTACTTGCCTACGTGACCAATACGCAGTTGTTAACCAGCTTGGATCCATTCATCAGCCAGCACGTGCTTCCCCTGAGGAAAGCCTTTTAACAGTAATCTTTTAGACTCTACAGTTGAGACTATGACTCAGCACCCGAGTGGCCCTAATGGAGGCTGCAGCAGGAACACAGCAGATAACTTAAGGCAGACAGAGCTTTGTGGCTCTCCTCAAATTTATTTCTGTATATTTTAGGGCTTCCCCAGATTAAGAGCGGAATCAGATAGGACTGGAAAGTTTTCTTCAATCAGTTATAAAGCAGGTGATCCTTTCCTTATTGTAAGTCCTCCAGATCCTTCTTTTCCGTACTCTTTTTCTTCTTTCCATTTCCCATGTTCAACCTTATTCAGGACACTGTTCCAGGGGAGAGATCTGAAACCCTCCTGCAAGGTCAAAACCTCCCAGAAACTGTAGGAAATGAGTTTACCCACTTGCCTGAAATGTCTTCTGGGTGCGACAGCATTCAACATTTCTTGAATTTGCTTGGCCTAGCTGAAAATTACCCCTTCTAGCAAAGGTCTCTCTGACATAGTTCCCAAGCTGAGAAGAAAGTACCATTACAAACAGTACCTCTCTTTAAATTGCTATTCCATTATATGATATGTATTGCCTTTCATTTAGAAAGTTGAGCCTCCAAATAGCTTTGATGGGAAAAATATCTCTTGCATCCTGTTGATTTTTACTTGCCTGGTTTGGCTCTCCCAAAGAATAACACTATGGGTAACAGTAGAAAATGAACTCTGAGTTATTTCTCAGAACTGGGTGGAGTTGATGCTGATCCAGCCACATCTCACCTGGCGCCCCCAAAACAACATTTTAAGTCAGCTGGCTGTGATTCCAACCTATGACAATGGAACAGGAAGAAGAATCCTGGCTATTAGAGACTAAACAGATCTAGCCTTGTCTAGCTCTCTGTTTAAAAAGCATCAGCCCGAACTGTGTGTTGAAAACTCATGCAAAGAGTTTTCAACAGCCAAGAAGGACTTTGTATATCTTTACCTATATATGGCAAGTTTGATATATTGTCTTCTATTTTATGCTATTAAGGATAAAGATCAAACACACTGAACATATGCTATATACATATAGCTAGGTAGCCACCATGTAACCTAGAGAAAAAGAATGCAACTAAGGTAGTAAGAAATTACATACGAATAATTAAATCTGGGTGATGGGAAGAGAAATGATTATTTTCTTCCTTGAACCTTTCTGTTGTTTTTGGTTTAGCAGAAATTATCTATATACTTCTAAAAAGCACAGTACAGCTTAGTATGAAAGTGTGAAACAGCCAGCTTTTTATTTCCAGGTGGGAAGACGGCACATCTAACTTGCCCAAGTCCTAGGTCATGGTGATTGATGGCTTAGAGTCTATTCAGTAAAGACCCTCAATATCTAGAGGGTACTCCTAGGAAACAAAAGCAGCGAAGTGTCTCTGAGGAGAACAGTCACAGCTTGTGATATTTATTTGTTCCTGGTGGACATCCAGAGACTAAACTTAGATGGCAATTGTCATAAACTACAAAACCCAAACCTATCCCTTCCATCTAAATCAATCTTCTGAGATCCCCCTCCCCTCGCCTACCCCCCAGCCCACCCCCAAGCCTTACAGCTTTTTCTCTATGAAAGTAGTAAGTCTATTCAACATATTCTTTGAAGGCTTACTCTGTGCAAGACAATATACTCAGGCCAGCATTCAAGAGAAATAAGACATGATGTAAATAAGCTAGAATGTAAAAAACAGTAAGTTAGTACAAAATACAGGTATACGTAAAAGAGGAAAATGTACACTGATGTAAATGAGGAGAAAAGGCTTCTTTGGGGAGACCGCATTTGAACTAGGCCTTGAAGGTTTAAAAAGAATTGTCAATTGGGAAATACTGGATAAAAGGACACTCCTGACTAAGGACACATCTGACCAAGAACAAGTCAGAATTGCTACAAAAGTTTCTGTGCGTTCATTCGGTTGGGTGACTGGGAATATGAATTTTAAAAATTCCATAAAGGGAAATCCTTCTATGAAGTTATACATAAAAGAAAAACCATGTACTTCTTAATACCATTCCTTTGATCTTGTACAGAAAGACCTTACATAAATTCAGAATATTACTTCTATTAAAGTCAGTATTTTTAAGAGTTAACATTTTTAGAACACTTGAAAGTCAACTTTTTTATCTTTAAGATAAAAAGTTCTAAGAAATTAAATGTATTCCGCATGGATAATCAAGTCGAAAGAACAGGCAAGATCTACATAGCAAGAAAAGAACAAATTCCAGAGAGATATGCTAGATACTTTAAATTTTTTATTATAGATCTCCAAGAACTCTGTCTTGTAACTTAGTTTGTTCTAAATACCAACATTACGCCACACTTCTAGTTGCTCAAAACCATTTTATTAGATCAGCATTACTGGGTAGTTTTAAATGTCAAAAAATATAGCTTGGTTCCTCCTCACCTAGGAATTTAAAGTTTAATTAGTGCAACCCCTTGATTTTATAGTTGAAGGAGATGAAGCCCAGACACTGGGTGCCTAACTTGCTAAAGGTCAGTCAGCTAGTTAATGGTCACCAGTTGAACTGGAGGAAACTAAATAACTTGCCTAAGGTCACAGAGTTGGCAACTGGCAGGGCCAGAATTACAACATGGGAAATCCCAGGCCTCTAACATTGCTCTACACTGCCCTCTCTGCCAATGGAAGATTCGCAGAATCCCTCATAAGCAGGTAGAGTCCTGCAGATGAAAAGCCATACAAATAAAAAGCAGAGTAATAAATGCTATTACTATAAGTGCAAGTAAGTGTATATATTATCTAAATTGCTTTAATGGTATAAAGAAACTAGTATTTCTAGATGTCTTGATGGAAACAAATAATGTGTACATTTGCTAGTTTATACACTGCAAATCTGGTACTTCTTGATTTGAAGGAAGGGGGTACTTCTTGAAAAGGGGGGAAAATGGGATGAGAATAATGCAATCTTTACTTATCCTGCGTTTTAGGGCATAAAAATATTAAGAAATATAGTTTTGAAAATGTTTATCCAAAATCCTACCACCCAAACACATTAACTGTATTGTTATTTAATCATTTAGAATGCTTAGAGATACTTGTTTTGATAACTCAAGTAACAATCATGATTTTAAAAAAAAAATGTCAGAGATAGGACAATCTTGGCTTTAAGAATTCTTATATCTATGGCTTCTACAAAAAGATGAAGATTTCACGCCCAGTACTTCTGTTTTGCCTAACAATCCATGATGTGGTAATCATTCATGCATACACCTGAATGTTTTTTGGAATCTATTTTTAATTTTAGCCTGCAGCTCCTCTTGGCAAAAGAGAGAGTAAGGATGGGCAAGTGGGATGCATGACAGGAGATAAGGGTATTACAGTCTTTGAGCTTATTACTTCCTGTCTGAACCCCCTTGCTTTCAAATATCAACAGATGTGTTCTAGTTCTAGTTTTTTATTTTCAGGAAAAATAATCCAAGTTCACTGTATTTGTAACTGTGTGCATGAGAATTTGACTTCCAGTATCTGTATAGCTCTTCCTTTGCAGCAACCTCATAAGGGTAAAAATGTCAATTAGGCTACTAGTTATGGTAGCTAGCCACTAGTTATAACTATGACCCCTACCCCTAATTGGTAGACTGAGAGAAAACTAAAATTATCTGATGGGGACATCATACTCGGGGCTTCTCTGAGGGCCATGGCTCTGGAAACTGGGCACATCCCTTATGGGATCCTTTGTCTATGGAGTTGTTACAAGACATACCAGCTTCCATTAACTTGGTTCTTCATATCCTGATAGTTATAGCAAAAACAGAACGACTTTTGATTTCCCAGTTCTCACTATCTAAGGAAAGCACAGTGTTCATATTCAGCCACACTTTTCCTTCGTACCAAATACAAAAAAAAAATTATTTAAACATGCTGCCTTTCATATATAGGGAATTCAGGGGGAAAAAACAGGCAAATTTTTCAAATGCAGATTTACAGAAGACATAGAAATGATAATCAAATGAGCCTTTGTTATAGTAAGACTATTTGAAATCTGAGGTTACAACACTATATATTATTTCCATAATACTTTTTCTTCTAAGAGCAATACATGTTCACTGAAGAAAATTTGGAAAATACTGAAGTAAAGGAAGATAATAAAAACATTTGCAATCCCATAATACCCAGAGATAGTCACTATTAATGTATTGATGCATTTCCTTCTATAATAGATAGATGAACAGATATGGAAAGAAGATTTATACAAACTAACTCAACTACACACTTTTAATGGTATCACACTAATATAGAATTTTATATCCTTTTCTTAACATTAACTTTAATTTGGTGGACACACTTTTTTTTTAAGAAAGCTGAGAGAATATTATCCAGCTATACTGACCTCTGATGGGAATGGAATCCAAAACCATCTCCTATAAATGTGCTTTTCCCAAATACACTTTTCCCAATTACACTTTTTTCCCAAATCGCTTTTCCCAAATACACTTATCTTCAATCTTCCATTTTGACTTTAATCTTCTATTATTTTTCTTCCCATTTAGGCTGTCTTTTTACTTATTCCTATGATTCAACTTTATCAGTGTAGTTTTCACTTACCCATAAGAACTACATGCCATCTACAGACATTTATAAAAGTTTAAATAAAACCATCCCCAAACTAGTTCCTGGAAGAGCTTATTTGTCCACTCGGAGAAGTGTCTATCTCCACTCTCTGTTTCTTGTTTCTTGGCCAAAAAAAAAATTCATGAATAGGGAGGAATCAGGATTTGAAATCCAGTCAGGCTTTCTGAAAGTTTAAAAATATCATATTTTGGGCAACACTTTAGCCACAAATATATTTCCTCCTTAAACTCTAATACATTATTCCCCCTTTCTCCAAAATAAGTTGTACTAACTGTAATCTGTGTTCACTTTGAATACTGATCTATAGGGACATGGATCTGGCCTGATGGCTGCAGGGTCCCCCCTGAAACTCCTCCCCTGACAAAAGCCCCGCGAGGCCGCCAGCCAATGCCCCAGAGAGCTGTCATTTACACACTAAGGTTCAACACACTTGAGTGATGGCCATCTTGGTGATTTAGTATCTAGTCTGTTGATTGGGTCTGGAATATCCTGAGCACTTGCCATCTCTTGATCTATTACCTCCAGTGTGTTTATTGCCTGAGAAAGCCTGGGTATAAGAATGTTACTCAGCAAAAGCAGAAGCAAAGAATTCATTTATACTGTGTTCTCTTTTTATCTCTGAGTATCTGTTTGGTACAATGTAAGCCAAGTATTTCCACAATTCTCCTTTCACAGCATGTAAGAGTCTTTCATTATTATTTTGGGACTCCACTGCAAGAATTTTTCCACATTCATTTTTGGCCATCTCATTTTCAGTGTGCTTGGGATCTGTCACCCTTCAGGGGCTTAATTTAATAAACTGACCCTTCAAATATTTCTACCTACATTAATCCAAACAAAATTAATTCTACTCATCTTAAAAAATATTATGCAATGTGTCATAAATAAAAATCATGAGCAATAGTTTTCCAAGAAAAGATGTGTAAATGATGGGTTTTTAATAAATAATCAGATAGGCAGATAGCTGTAAGCCCCTTATTGCTAGCTATGCAAGTGAAAACCTGATTTCTCTTTAATCAATGTTTTCTGTTGCATTTGTAAACTAGTTAGCGAGGATTTCAGGACTTTTGATGAGTGAGGTTTTTTTTTTTTTTCCAGAGTGGCTCTGGGTTTATTTAAGTAATCTGTTTTGTCAACTCTTTTTAAAATTCAAATGACACTAATGAAATAATCATTTATTAGGGCTTCACTGTAATTGTCTATTGAACTTATGAGGAGTTTCTGCTTATAGAGTGGGAGACTTACGTATTTCTCAAACATCTATGCCACTATTAGTCACTTGATTTTTCTGAAGCACTACCATAGGCCATCATTCTTCAGGGTTTTGATTACTTGTATATTTAACAACTCATTAATAAAAATAATATGCCCCTTGGAAAAGGATAGTTCCTTAAAATCCATTATTAGCTTTCTCCTTAAATGTTTATCAGCCCTCACCTTACAGGGAGCTATGTGGTACTTTGCAGAGAGCAAAGCCTTTTGGGAATGGTACATAATGGTCCGGAAGCTATGCGCTGAATAGTAAAAAGAGGTACAGAAATTAGAACTAGGAAAGAAGGAAGCCCAGCATGAAGAAAGGGAGGGAGGGAGCAAGGGAGGGAAGAACTTGGAAAAAAAACTTGACTTGAACTCTGCTATTCACCTTGGAAAAGCCACTCAACTTCTGAGAGCCTCAGCTGTTCCACCTGTAAAATCAGGGTGACTTCCTCACAGATACTTTAATAGTAGATTTCAGTGTGCCATGTAAACTGTACATATGATGCAAAGTATGGTTTTTTACTTGGCATTATTTGCTATAATCAGTCCCGTTTATGCATTCTGTACTATAAACATTCATCTTATAAAGACTGTCAACAGCTTCAAAATGTAGACCTATGCATTGTAGCTACCCTTTTTGGTCTGGAAGCATTTCTGATATTTTTAACCCCAAAAAACTAATTCACAGTTTTTAACAGCCTTTGTGTGCCTACAAGCTCAAAAGCGTACTGTTTGCTCTCAGGACTAGAGTTCTGTAAAACCTCTTTTTAAACAAGGAAGCCTCTTTTAAGTCCTGTTTCAGTCTGGTGCCTTTGGTCAAGGAGGAAAGTAAAATTGAAAGCAGATAGATGTTTTACATTTAAATGGGTTTACCATAAATGTGTATTAAGCCATTTCATGGACGATTGCACAAATATCTTTTGCAAACTTGGTACACATGAGCACATATACAGTAACCATTAACGTCTTCTAGAGAAATAGGGTGCAGATCTAACATTTCAAAGAGCTACTTCGAGTAAGAAAACGTAATGGCTTTAAGGGAATTGCCCTAATAATATCAAGGCATCTGCAATGGCTGGCCAGTGAAGAGCAGAACAGAGCATATGTCAATGTAAGTCAATTTAACAAGAAATAACCTTTCCCCTGGAGAATCTAAACTCCCTAGCCTCCCACAAAGAAAACTGAATTTTGGAGGTCACACCTTGGGTGAGTTACCAGAAGGAGAAGCTTAACATTCTTTTTGTCATATGGCTCTGGGAGGTCAACGCTATTCTACCAACTAGCTCCCTACCAGAGTTGCTCCCGCCTCAATGTCCCGCCCCACCCCCACCCCCCAAATTACAACAAGTCCTTGGACTCCCCTAGGAAACGGCAAATGATTGTGACATCTGAGATGCCAGGGACCACGCCGGATACAATCATGCTCAAACATCAAGTTTTGAACCTCACTGTGAGGAATAGGGTCGAGGCAGGGGTTGGGGGAGTGGAGCTGGTGAGATCGCGGCGGGGGTCAGAGCGAGTCAGATAGACCGACCGATAGAGAGCTTTAGGCTAAAATAGAATGTTTAGCCAAATGTAATCAATGGAACTGCTTTTAATGGAGAGAAAAGCGGGTCGCCAAGTCAAGCCCAGGCGAAGCTCTGGCTCAGTGGGTGGACGCCACCTCGCCGAACCCCCATAGTGGGCAGTTGGAGGGCCTTGCCCGTTAGCGCGACGGCTGGAAGCGCCCCAGCTCACCGCCCCACCGCATTGGTTCTGGGTGGGCGCAGCCGGGCCATGGCCGCCGCCCACCGCCACCCCCCGCCCGCCCCGCAGCAACATGTGGGGCGCTGCCACTCCGCCTCCCCGGTTCTCCCTCCGGCTGGAGTTCCTGGTGGACGCATGCCTGGCCCTGGGAAGGTGGTGAATTACTCTTGGGAAAGATTCCTCCAGCGGTGAACTTGGCAGCTCCTGACATTTCCATCCCACCCCCAAAGCACCAGCACTACACACACGCACACACGCCCCTCCGGACCTGCCCAGGCTGCGCGCAGTGCGGACTGCCCACTCGGGGGCAAAACACCGGAGAGGGATGCAGAAGCGAAGACACCAGCTCTGCTGGCCAGGGGCTGTGGGGGGAAAGACTGTCCTAGCACTCGGTAGTTCCAGGGACTCAGCCCACTCCGTGGTTGGCCCAGGCCCCGCATAAGCTCGGGCCGCTGGCAGGAGCCCCGTTTCCTTTTGTGCTCTCCCGGGAAGCCCGCCTCTACTCACCCGGGCTGCACGCGGATTCCGGCCGCCAGCGGCAGCCCGCTGCTCCATCCCACGAACACTGCGGCGCCCCCGGAGTGTGCAATGCGGAGCCCCGCCAGCGCGCGGCCGGAGCCGGGGAGTGCGAGGAGGGAGCGAGCGAGAGAGGGAGGGAGGAAAAGAAGGAGGGAACGCGGCGCGGAGGGACAGGGCGGTGGGTGGCGCGCGCCACTCCCACTCGCGCCGGGCCCTCGCCGCCTCCCGCAGCCGCTACTGGCCTGCCCGGCCTAGCCGGCCGCGGGACCAATCAGCGCGCGCGGGGGGGAGCCGAGCCCTCCGCGGGGCACGCTCATTGGTCCGGGGCGCGCGACCCAACTCCGGGAGCGTCTGCCTGAGCGCCCAGTGTCCAAACTCCGGCGGGCCGGAGCTGCTGGCTCGGCGCAGCTGGGGTGCCCGGCTCCGCGCTTCGGCCGGCAGAGTGAGTCTGCCGAGTTCCGCGGACGGAACCGGGAGGATATGAGACCTGCCCTTGAAGCCCGTTCGCGGTGAGCGTTCAAAACTAGCAATGTTTGCTCAGGTTGCACTGCCCCTTTCCTGTGAGCGACCCCCTGCGCCGCTCGCTTCACCCTGGCCAGTAGCTGAGTGAGGGAAAGCCTGGCCGTGTGAAATGGCCCCAGCCAAAGCCTACTCCCCGCCACCCCCAGGGCCGTGCGAAACCCCCGGCACCTAAGAACCGCAGCTGAAAAGCACGTCGAGCTCCCTACCCAGGGCAAACCTAGACCACCTGACGTTTGCAATAGAAGACGCATGCCGCGGGGCGGGCGACGGAGTTGGGGAGAGAGCCGGGGTTGGTGATGGCAGATCGTCGTGAAGAAGTGGGAGTCGGGTTGTAGGTTTGGTGGGAAAAGCCCAAGGCAGAATTCTCCCACCCTCTGCCAAACGTTTGCCTCAAGTAACCGCCACCCCCCATCCCCAAACCTCTCTGGAGGTATTGATTTTTCTCTTCCCTGTTGTAAATCATACTTGACTCTCGGGGACTTTTCAATCTAGAGCCTCAGAGTGGAAGCGGACCCGCCTACCCTCTGAGCACCGCTGAGGGCAGGCGAGGACCGGGGCGGGGGCGGGCGTGACGAGGGAAGGTCCCCGGGAAGGTCGGGAGGAAGGGTTCCGTCCGGGAGCCGGGAGCTCGCCCCCAGCTGCAGCACCTCCGCCTGGTACCTGGCCTGCAGGCTACCTTCGCTAGGACGGCCCGCCCCAGTGGATACATTTGTCCATCGTTGAGCCCCCTTTCTCTCCTCCTTAGCTTTTCTATTGTTCGAGCTTCTTTTCAGGCAGACATCCTCTGAATCTTCCTGACTCTGCTCCTCCCCGCTCCTCTCAACATAAAAATATCCTTTTCTTTTTTTTTTTTTAACTTCCCTCCCATTTCCTCTATCTGGAAGGGTCTCAAATAATGCGTTTTTGATTCACAGCTCCTGGACCTCAGAAAGTTTTTCTCTTACTTATTTTATGTGCACAGGTTCACACAAGCTCTAGGTTCAAGTGGGCAAAAATAATTAGCACTCCAAACATTTGGACACGGGAGGTGATCACTGCAGAGCTGCCTTCCTGCAGGGATCAGCACATTGAATGAATTGAACATGAATTAATGAAACGGAACCTGGAAATGTCCCTCAGTGACTGGGCAGGTCACCTCTGAGAATCTGGTACGAATGAGGGCATGTCCTGGGTGTCATCGCTGCCCCTTATTTAGTTTCCAGGGAAGAAATTCTTTCTTTGGAAGTTCCCACCCATGTACCTAATTCACTTGATTTTTTTAAAAAAATTGACTCAGCTCACAGTATAGTCAAAACTTAACATTTGGGTTCAAAATTAAATTCAATATATTAATGTTGTTCATGAGACCGTGGATTTCTTGTGGAGATAGAATCCTTAGGATCTATTTTAGAAGAATGATAGGATAGGCACTCAGAATATCAGCAGTGGTTATTTCTGTGCGCTGAGATAAGAGCTGATTTTTTTTTCCTTCTTTATGCTTTCCTATATTTTCTAAAGAACATGTAATACTTATTAATCAGGAAAAAAAATAATATGTTAACTCCCTACATACGATACTCTCCAGGCATCAGAAGAGCTAAAACTTTAAATTCTCCTTCTACTTAACCCTTCACATCTTATCAATCACCAAGTCCCATAAATTTGGTCTCCTGGAATAGCTTTCAGGTCTGTCTCTCCTCAACATCTCTGCTGCCACTGCCACACCCTTATCATCTCTTATCCAGGCTTCAGCCATAGTCTTTACTGCTCTACTGCTCATGTCACTTAAAAGCTTAAAATCCTTCAGTCTCCCCAACTCCATCGCTATGAAGTTCAAACCTATCCTGGTTGACAAGGCCTTTCCTTCCCATCCTGACCCCTGCCTTCCATTTCGGCTTCATCTGCTGCTCCCCACACTTCCCTACATAGGATGATTCTACCCTCCTGGGACCTTTTGTCCTTCCCACAGGGGCTGTGTGACTTCACATTCCCATGGCTAAGACTGTACAGTGCTGCCCTGCTGCCCTTCTCTTCCTCCCCAGCCTCACCCCGCCCCCACCAGCAAGTTCCTACCTCTGCTTCAAGGCTCACTTCAAAAGTCACCTTTTTTAATGCGATCCCAGGAGCAGATTTAGCAACTCTTCCTCTCTATACTTCAATAGCAAGCACTTTATTTATTCAACGATTGTTTATCTAGCTTGTATTATGTGCCAGCCACTATGAAGAAAACATAAATTGTATTTATACTCCTGGAATAGACCATGAGAGAGACAAACATTAAGGCCCGTCACACAGAAAAATAATTGTAAACTGAGATGTGTGTGATGAAACCACCACCTGTGCAAAAAGAAGCATGGTTTACTTTGAACAAATGCCAACTATAGTTCTTACCACATTGTGTTATAACCTGTTTATTTATTTGTCCAAAGTTCTATCTCCGTTCATATTCATCTGTGTACCATCATCCAGAACACAGTGTCTGGCTCATTGTAGGTGCTCAGTAAAAATTTTTAAAGAAATAAATGGATTAATAAATGAATGGGTTTTTGAAGCCCCCATGAAACATTTTATTTCATGTATTTACATACTACAAAGGTACAGAATCTAAAATCTTTAGTTCTGTGTTTTAAAAATTGATATTGTGAGATCCTTATGTCATGTTTCATAACTGTAATCTAGTTCTTCCAGCATAAATTATCTAATTTCTTCTTGTTTGATGTCACATTTAGGAGACATAGCTAATGTACTATTTATAGATAATCTGTTGGTGCCAGGAGGAATTTATTCTTTTGGTTTTTTTATAAATTTGGCTTTTAACATATAAATATACAATTTTAAGATACAAAGCACAATCCATAAAAGAATAAATAAATTAGACTTTATGAAAATTAAAAACATTGGCTCTGCAAACAAAACTGTTGGCAGAATGAAAAGACATAGAGAAAATATTTGCAAATCATATATCTGACACAGGACTTGTAGCCAATATATATATAAAGAACTCTCAAAACTCAACAAGAAGAAAACAACCAATCAAATTTCTTTAACGGACAAAAGATTTGAACAAACATTTTACCAAAAAAGATATACAGATGATAGCAGCACAGGAGAAGATGCTCATTATCACTAGTCATTAATGAAATGCTAATTAAAACCACAATGAGATACTGCTATACACTTAATATAATGGTTAAAAAAAACCCTGATGATACCAAATTCTGATGAGGATGCAGAGCAACTGGAACTCTTGTATATTGCTGTTGGGAATGCACAATGTACTGCCACTCTAAAAATAGTTTCACAGCTATTATAAAGTTCAGTATACACTTACCATATGGCCCAATTTTCCACTCCTAGATATTTACCAAAGTGAAATGATAGGGCTATATTCACACAAAAACCTCTAAACAAATGTTTATAGCAATTTAGTCACTAAAATCTTGAAACAACTCCAAAGTCCCTCAACTGGGAAATAGATAAACAAAATGTAGTATTTCCATAGAATGGAAAACTACTCAATAATGAAAAGGAATGGGCTGTTGATACGAACAACGTTCTATATCCCAATGCACTATGCTAAATGAAAGAAAACAGACTCAAAATCTAAATGCCTATGCTGGTTAGGAATGGCAGAGCAGCAAGATAAAAAGGCTTGAGGTTTATTATGATGATGGACCCGCAATTTGAGGTCTGGATGATCTATATTTATTTTTTTAATTAATTAATTTAATTTATTTATTTTTGGCTGCATTAGGTCTTCATTGCGGTGCGCAGGCTTCTCATTATGGTGGTTTCTCTTGTTGCGGAGCACAGGCTCTAGGTGTGCGGGCTCAGTAGTTGTGACGCACAGGTTTTGTTGCTCCACGGCATGTGGGATCTTCCCGGACCAGGGCTCGAACCCGTGTCCCCTGCATTGGCAGGCGGATTCTTAACCACTGTGCCACCAGGGAAGTCCCTGGATGATCTATATTTAGATGAGGCAATTGTTTAAACCATTGTTAATTCAAGTTTCCTGTCACACAGAGCTAAACCTCATTTTACCTAATATAATGAGTGTATGAATTAATCATTAATGAAAATTCCACTAAACACTCTCTGTGAAAGAAGAAACTATGACTATCTTATTGACTGAAATGTCACCAATGGCTTACACAATGCCAGTACAGAGTGGGTACTCAATAAATAATAGTTAAATGAATGAACAGATAAGAATGAAGATAAAGTCGGGATTTTACAGGACTGTAACAAAAATGAGTGTTTTCTCCTTCAAGGTAGCTACTTTGTCACATTACATTTTTCATTCCAGTGATGCTGCTCCTATTTCAAAATATGTTCCCTTCCCCTTTCTACTTATTAAAATATTGCCCTTTCTTTAAGTAAAATTGTTTCCCTAAATAAATTCACTTTCTTTCTCTTGATGAGCGAACAATAAATTTAGCATATCTTAACATTCTACTCATTTTTCAATATTCCAAGTAGTATCTAGTTTATCTTTCTTTTTCTCTATAACAAATATCAGAAGTTTATATAACAGGCACACAGTGGAAATTAAAATACAGATTTTATGCAAAGCTTGAGAGATTTTAGCTCAAAAAACCATCATATTTCCAGATGTATCACTAAAAGTAATTTTCATTTATTGGACACTGATGGTTGACATTAAGCTTTTGAAATATCATTTAAATACTTCTAACCAGTTTGCACAGTCAAGTGACTTTTAAAAATCATTTACAGCTAAGCAGTTACGGAATTTATTATAAGAACTCAATTTTCTCCACCAGTTTTTCTACTAGGAAACAGTAATTTTAGCTGCCAGCAAAGACCCCTCAGTTGCTTTAAGACATCAATCAGTTTTATATCTGTTTCTATCAGGGAGCACTTTTTGCATAAACACAGATACCACCTTACATAGAATTGACATTGTAATCCTTCCCATAAATAAGGTTGTCTCCTAATTACCATCTGACAATTAAAATATTGGAGGTTGAGAGGAAGTTGTGAGAGATGGGCAGGTATATGTAAGCTAAATAGGATATTGTAAAGAATGAATCCAAAAAGGTCTAAAAGTTTCATTACCTTTCTTTTCCCCAGTGTCTATCACTGTACCTGAGATAATCTAGTACTGGTTGAATTTTTGCTTCTGATCTTCTGCACTCAGGGGCAAGAAAAAATGAGATAAAATTTCAAGAGGTTGGGTTTCCATCATTTCATCAACTTCTTCTCTCATCCCCATTGTTGATGCCTATAACTCCACAATCAGAGCAAATTTCCTTAGCCAGATCACAGAGGGTTTATCTTGAATTGCGTGTTAACCTGAGTGGTGGTAATGGCTGCCTGGAACACTGTGCCAACAAGGATCATAGGGCCAATCTGATGGATCGATTAGCAAACCTTTGGTGAAGGAGAGCAATTATAATTTGTGCAGATTGGCACGGTTGTAGAATATCCAGATAAGGTTCCCCGGGGGTAGTTGGATATGTGGGCCCAAAGCTCAGTAGAGGTATACATTTTTGAGACATAGTTTTAAGACAGAGTTTAAACTCTCTCCACTCTCCACTTGTGCACATAGCAGACACGTGCTTGTTCCTTCTGAGACGTCACATGGCCTCAGCACCCTTCTGAGTTCACTGTTCCTCCTAGCCACCACCAACAGATTGCTGTTGGAACAAGAGATGAAAAACAATTTCATCACACAGTGTAGGATTAATTCAGGTTTAGCACCTTGTGGGTTAGCACAATAGGACAGGAGCTAAGGAAGTTGTTTATGCTAGTGAGGGCGTTATTCAAGTGACTGATCTTGTTGTCTAGGTTGAGTAAGAAAAGAAAAAAATCAAGGATGGACTCAAAAATGAATTTTTTTTCCTCATCAACCCCAAGAACTGGAACCAACATAATTCCCTGTCCTTGTATTAACTAATTCTTGAACCAGGCATACTTTGGTCCCAGGAATATTTAACATAGGGAGAACAAACAAAAATATCCTAGCTCTTTGCTCCAGGGAATACCTACTTCTGGAAAAAAAACTATGAGCCTATTAAACGGCTCACATAAGGCTAACTTCTCAAGTGAGTACTTCCAGACTCTCTCCTAGCTGTGCCTTCCAAAGTGTTATGTCATAGACTCTGCCCATTCCAACTAGTCCCTACTTTTCAAGACTTGCCTAAAAATCCCAGCTCAGGCTCTAAAAACTTCATAAATACCTATGGGAATGAATGAAGGGAATCCAGATGAGAACAGGGGCTATTTATTCAGCGTTTACTATAGCAAGAGATTTAAGCCACCCTCACTTGCATTTGGTAGAGACTAAACCCAAGCAGAAGAGTGGTAAAGCTTTATAATTAAAAAAACAAAAAGGACAACTTCTGGTATGCTCTAATTGGAAATTGTTGTCATGGAGAGGCTGGAGGTAGGGTAATTAGAAGGCATATTTGACTTTCTCTGCTTAGTCCTGAGTTGAGGGGGGAGGGAGCAAAATTAGGGGAACTGTCAGTCATTGACCAGTCTTGACCATTTTAGGCCAATTGCTGCAGAGGCTGTGGTTTGGCTTCCTGGGCTGGCTATCACCGAGGCTGTGGGTCACAGCTCTATTGCTATATGTGGTCCGGCCATTTGTGCATTTGTACATTCAGTCTCTCATATCCTTCCCTAATTTTCTGATTCAGCATCTCTACTGAGACGGTCCAGGAGATGTTGTCCATATTGCAGTAGAGCTAATAAATTTAGCTTTGCTTGATTTATAAGTGTTTCTGGTGGTCTTTTGAAGAGTCACCAGTGAATAGTCCGTATCTAGTACTAACTACACGGTGCATGTTATATAGCTATCTTCTTCCTCTTTCTCCCAACGAGTTTACTTCCAAAAGAAAACAGGATTCTCCAATAAGATCACGTAGTTCTCTAGGACCACATCTCTGCCCAGTGCCCTCTGTGCAGGGTCTGGCTGTCCAGCCTTGGGAGACTCTTGAATTTTAAAGGCTCCTGGGATCCCAGCAGCCAGTCCTTCCTCTTTGAGGGAAGGCATAGGGCACAATCTTGCAAGTCTAACACAGAAGTGCCCCTTTGCCAACATTCTCCATGACGGGTAGATTGGGCAAATGTAGGGGTGTCCTAGGACAGACAGTGTGAAAGTACATAGAATAATCAAATCAGGAAGTGTTGAAGTTCCCTGGAATGCTGTGTTAAAAGAATAGCAATGCATTTTGCAGACAGAAAATTCATTCTTTTACCAAACATTTATTCAACAAAAGGTACATACTAGAAGCTGAAAAGACAGTGATGAGCAAAACAAAAACATTGGTGCCATGGCTCATTGAGCTTTCAGTCTAGTGAGGGACAAAGTCATTGATCAAATAATCTAACATATAAATGTGAAATATGAAAGTGTTAACAGAGGAAACTGGGAAGTCTCAGAAGGTATGCTTGAGGGATTAAACACCAAACTTACTTCTTCACATAATGTGCCCGTGCAGAAGGTATCCATAACAAGACATTAAAAAACTCATCAAAAAATCATTAGTAGATCTCTGCTTCCAGCTAAGATGGAATAGCAGGGACTGAATTTACTCTCCCAGTGGAAACAACCAAAAAATGGACGATATCTACACACGTTAACCCTGTGTAGGTTTCCCAGGGTTTCCATAACAAAGTATCACAAATTGAGTGGCTTAAAATAACAGAAATGTAGTCTCTCACAGTCCTGGAGGGTAGCAGTCCAAGATCAAGGGCATCCTTCTGGAGACCCTGAAAGAGAGTGTGTCCCATGCCTCTCTCGTAGCTTCTGGTACCTCCAGCAATCCTTGCCAGTCCTTGGCTTGTAGATATGTCACTCTGACCTCTGCCTCCATCATCACAAAGCGTTCTCCCTGTGCATCTTCTAGATCCTCCGTTTTCTTTCTTAGAGGACAAGACACCAGTCACTGGATTAAGGTCCAGCCTAGCTCAGTATGACTTCATTGTAACTAACTACAAAGACTCTATTCCAAATAAAGTCACATTCTGGGACTTTGGGGGTCAAGACTTCAACGTATCTTTTGGGGGGCACAATTCAACCCATAACACTCCCCATTGTAGGAGGTCAGGTGGTGGGCTCCACTGAACTCTTCCAAGTCCCTGGTTTTTCCCAAGTCAAGGAGCACTGGCACCCTGCCTTTCAGGTCTTCTCTTTTTAGAATCTAAATCTTCTGGCAAACATATTCAACAGTAAGTATGCTTTTCTATGACTACTCTCACACGCATTAATATATTTCACCTTTGAGTACTCCCTTGAAAAAAAAACATTAAAACATCTCCCAGTGTTCCACCCTTAACCCACAAGTGTCTTTAAAATCTGCCACTCAGTTTTAAGTCTGGTTTACAGGGATTTAGGAATGTAGTAACTTTCTAGTTTGTCTTTAAAAGCCCAAACTAAAACTTGAAAGGAAACCTAGAGTATAAGGATAACCTTCCACGTACTTAGCAAATTACATTTTTGTTAAGTATCCCTCATTTTCTCATGCAGATACATGAACACACGTCTTATCATGGATTTATAGTCTTTGCTGCTCTAAGCCAGGGATCGCCCATGTGTGCAGGAGTGTGTGTTGGCAGCCGTGGCCTCACACAGATTTCACGTCCCTTTCCCTATATTATAGTTAAAATGCCAGTACCATCAGGTGGGTAGAGTTCTGAGTAAATAGCCTTTCGAACATAAGCCAAATTTCTACTGTTGTTTTGTGAGTGAGCCCTCTGTCTACTGGGAACTACGGGGTGGCTCAAGTGCTTGACTATATTTCTTCTGCAGATGTCACACCTTGTCACCAGCCATCCACCCCCCCCCCTCGGTAAGAACACCCTGCAGGCATTTGTTCCCTTTGAGTAAATGCCACTCTCCAAAGAGCCTTTCTACAGGATAAAACATGTTTCACACAAAGTCCATGCCTGATTCAATGAAGGGGCATAAAGAGCATTCTTCCCAGAGGTAAATGAATGATCTAAGTGTAGAGGATACAAAGTTTTGCGGTTTTTTTCCCACTGGCTGCATCTTATCAAAGTGAAGATTCCTACTGCTGAATCATTAACAGCTGATGGTGTGCATTACAGGGTGGATAGAAAAAAAGGGAGAACTAATAAGTGTTTTGGTCAACAGACACAAGAGTCTTTCCTTTTACAACAGAGTGAAAGAGACAAGGAAAGATGTAATTTTCTGTATTTCTTTACTCTTTGCCTGGGGCAGTGCAGCCCCTGCCTTTGAACAAGGTCAGGTACATTGTGCATGCCCATGGTTTGAAGAGCATTGAAGGATTCCTGGAGGGGGTGTATCCCCAGGAACAAATGGCTCTATGGGGGAGGAGATGGGACCCCACACAGGCTGCCTCTTTATCTCCCCAAAGTAGAAGCCCTGCAGGCTCTTAACTAGCTGGGGTGGGTTAACACCTGCCTGGAGAAAGAATGTACTCACTCTCTGGTCACAGGTAGCTGATTTCCTGATGGGCAGGGCTGGAGGCCCTTTTCTCTCTCCATCTCACTGGTAATTTTTCTGTCTCCGTCTCACTGGAAAATGGATAGTAGACAACTATGCAAGGTTTCCAGGTTGAAAGATCAGGGGACACTAACTCTCAAAGCACATAGCAAGAAAAGAAAAAACTGAAAATATCAAATGTGTACATATTTGTATTGATATATTGAATAGAGCTGTCCATTTTTGTATTTCAACATTATTTGGGGATATATAAGTATTTTTGTTGTGTCATGATGCAGTCGATGGAGGAATTAAGGAAATTTGAGATGGGTGGGGTAAATCAGTCTGGTAATTGGTATTTATTGAGGTTTTCTGTGTGTGGCTATCAGAAAATGTGTCATTTGGTTAATACTTTAATGATAAATCATGGTCTCTGCTGTTAGGCGGTTAGCAGATTATGTTGGAGAACAGGACATGCACACACATACCATTTCTAACAAATCAATAAGTACCAACTTGTATAACATACCACAAGCATTAACAGAAGATTTAAATGCTCAGGTTGTGTCAAGTGGAAGAGTAAACAGGAGTCAATCACGATAGGGGGTGTGGATCTTACCCCAGAGACTTGGGGTTGGAAAAAATATCATTTCTTTACCATTTTCAAATGAATTAATTCAGATTTTTATAATGATCAAGAGGCAGTGAGTTCACCTTCCTACTCTGAACACATAGCAATGACAGATGAAATATTTAAAAGGCAGGAAGAAAGAGACAGAGAAAGAGAGAGAAAGAAAGAAGAAGGAAGGGAGGGAGGCAGGGAAGAAACCAGGAAGACCCAACCAGGCTCTGGTATAAGATAAGATCTCATGGACCAGACACAAAGGGAAAACACAAACTGTGGGTTGTCTGGGCTCTGGAAGTAGGCACCAGTGACTGGGAGCTTGATCCCTGTGGGACAAGGAGTTCTAAATGTGAATGAGAGTTGGAGCAGAGCCAGGCTTCCTGTTAGATGCCAGAGGTAGACAGTGCTTTCACTCTACTGGGACTATGGCTTCAGATGAAGAACTGTAAGCCTGGGGAGACAAGGCGCAAAGGCTATGTGTTACTCTCAGGAACTGAGCCAACTACCCACTCTGTAAATGGATCGGCCATACCCCTCGATGTCCCCTAGGGGCAGTACATCCTACGCTCAACTGTAAAACCTGGTTCTGGTTTAGGAATAGGAGGACTGGGCTAGGCAGTCAACCTGTCAGGAAGGGAAAAGTTTCGAGGGAATACTCAAAATTAGCCTGCAAACCAAAATTCCAAAACACAGGAAGAAAGGCTAACTTCTCGCAGGACAGCCAAGAAACAAGAGACTTGGAAGAATAGTTCACTCCAAATGAAAAGCATCTTAGAGAATCGTCTGAAAAGATGTCAGCATAAATTTGTTGAGGTTGTTCAAAGAGATAAAGGCACTGATGCTTAAAGAAATAAATTATGGAACAGAAATAGGCACAAATAAAATGAAAATGAAACATTAAATCATACCCTAAGCTAGAAGGGCTGGGAATCCGACCTTGATCATAATCAGACTCCTTCACCTACTGAATACCATGGAAGCTGAGGCTTCTGTAACGTTATAAGATGAATGGAAGCGCTCTACCGTTAGTCCATCCCGGTCATTGCTAATATTCTCATTGTCCAGGCCCTTATGTTCCCCATGATGACTTGGCTACTTGAGTTACGGGGCAGGGATCACGCTGAAGCTGAGAGCCTCCTGTCTAGGGCTGAGGCTTCCTGGCTGGCATCCCCTCAGAAGTCATGTCACTGAACAGAATGCCACCAAGGAGAAGGACACTGGTCCTACCACTCCAGACATTACTATCACTTCTGTGTTTAAAACGCACAGGTTCTCAGGCCCTACCCAGAAATTTTGATTCCCTAGATCTGGGTCAGGGCTTAGAAATTAGTGTTTCTAACAGGCTCCCTTATGATTCCTATGTGGCGGACCCAGCATTTGGTGAACACTGATATTGTTTACAGTCCTTATTTGTCAAGTGATGAAACCAGGCAGGACCAGAAAGAACAATGCTGGCCCAGGTCACACAGCTAACCGTAGCCAGAAAAAAGCCCAATCCTTCCTTCTGCTTAGTTTGGGTTTAATTCCATCTTCCTTTTCTAGTTTCTTAGGTAGAAGCTGAAGTTGTTGATTTGAGATCTTTCTTCTATTCTCATATAGGGGTTTAGTGCTATAAAGTTCCTCTTAAGTCCTGCCTTAGTGGAATTGTACAAATTCTGATATGTTGTGTTCATTCTCATTCAGTTCAAAATACTTTGTAATTTCCGTTTTGACTTCTTCTTTGATCCATGGATAACAAAGAAGCATGTTACTTAGTTTCCAAATATTTGGAGATTGTCTGGCTATCCAGACAATACCAGGGTTATCGATACCTGGTTTTGATTTCTATTTTAATTCCTTTGCAGTCAGAGAATACAGTGTGTGCCTTGAATCCTTTTTAATTTATTGAGGTTTGCATTATACCCAGAATACAATCTCTGTTGGCAAATGTTCTGTGTGCCCTTGAGAAGAATGTGTATTTGGCTGTAGATGGGTGGAATGTTCTGTAAACGTCAGTCAGGTCATTTGGGTTGGGACTGGTGTTCAAGTTTTCCGACTGATTTTCTGCCCGCTTGATCTATCAATTATTGAGAGAAGGATGGTGAAATCTGCAACCACAATTGTGGGTTTTTCTATTTCTCCTTGTGGTTCTATCAGTTTTGGCTTCATGTGTTCTGAAGCTTTGTTGTTAGGTATATAAATGTTTAGAGTGGATATAGCCTCTTGTTGAATTGACCCTTTTATCAGTATGAAATGGACTTCTAAAAAATCCCTGATAATATTCTCTGTTGTGATACCTACTTTGTCTAATATTAATACAGCCCGTCCAGATTTCTTATAATTAATATGGCATATCTTTGTTCACCCTTTTACTTCTAACCCATTAGTGTCTTTATCTTTAAAGTGGTTTTCTTACAGACAGCATATATTTGGGTCTTGTTTGTTTTATCCAGTCTGATCATCTCTACCTTTTAATTGGGATGTTTATTTTTATTTAAGTTGATTATTGATATGGTTAGGTTTAAAATCTATAAACTCGCTGTTTGCTTTCTATTTGTCCCTTTTTCCTCTTTTTCTTCTTTTCTGCCTTCTCTCAGATTATTGGTTATGATCCCATTTTATCTTCCCTCTTCGCTTATTTAGATATAGTCCCTTGTTTCATTTTTTGAAGGTTTCTTTAGGGGTCATAGCGTCCATCTTTCACTATCAAAGTCCACCTTGAATCGATATAGTACTATTTTACATATAAGAACCTTAACAAAAGCAGTTTTATGTTTTTCCCCTCCCAGGCTTTGGGCTATTGTTGTTATATATTGTACTTTTACCTGTATTAAAAACCTCACATTATGCTATTTTTGTTGCATCAATTATTCATTAAAAATATATAAATAATAAGAAAAAACATTATATACTTAACCCATGTAGCTACCATTTTCGGTGCTCTTCCTTCCTTTGTGTGGATCCATAGTTCTACCTAATATCATTTTCCTCTGTCTAAAAGACTTCCCATAATATTTTTTGTACTGTGGTTCTACTGGTGATGAATTCTTTCCCATCTTTGTATGTCTGAAAGAAAACTATTTTTTGAAAGATATTTTTGTCATATACAGAATTCTAAGTAGACGGTTTTTCTTTTAGCACTTTAAGTATATTTCTCCTCTGTCTCCTCACTTGAATTTTTCCCATGAGAAATTCATTGTCATCTTATCCTTGATCCTCTGTATGTAAAGTGTCTTTATTCCCTGGCTGTTTCTAAGATTTTATCTTTATCACTGGTTTTGACCATTTTGATTATTATGTGCCTTAGAGTAGTTCTGTTTCTGTTTCTTGTGCTTCTGATTCTTTGAGCTCCTTGCATTTGTGGCTTTATAGTTTTCACAAAATTTGGAAAATTCTCGTCCATTATCCCTTCAAATATTTTTTTGTCTCCTCCCCTGCCCTTCAGGGACTATAATTGCTAGACAGCTTAAAGTGTTCCCACAGCCCCCTGAAGCTCCGTTCACTACTTTAATCCTTTTTTCCCCCTCTATGTTTCATTCAGAGTGGCTTTGTCTTCAGGTTCATTAGTCTTTTCTTCTATAATGTCCAATATGACATTAATCCTTCCCAGTACACTTCTCACCTCAGCCACTGTAGTTTTCATCTCTAGGAGTTCAATTTGCATCTTTTTCATGTTTCACTTCTCTACTTACAATCTTTAGTTTTTCCTCTAGCATTTTGAACATATGAAATATGGTTATAATAACTGATTTAATATCCTTGTGAACAAATTCTATAATTGTGTCAGTTCTGGATTGGTTTTGGTTGATCGATTTTTTTCTCTTCATTATGCTTCTTTGCATTCCTGGTAATTTTTGACTGGGTACCATAAATTGCAATTTTACTTTTTTTGGTTTGGCCATAATTTCTTTTTAAATAAATATTCTTGAACTTTGTTCTGGGATGCAGTTGGGTTACCTGGAAACAGAATGATCCTCTCAGGTCTTCCTTTTAAGCTTTGTTAGATGAGACCAGAGTAGAGTTTAGTCTAGGACTAACTTTCCCCACTGTTGAGGCAATACCCTTCTGTATACCTGATGCCCTGTGAATTACGAGATCTACGCGGTGAGAATAGGCACTATTTCCTGCCCTTTATGATCCCTGCTGATTGTTCCCTCTAATACTTTCAGATGGTTCTCTCCCCAGACTTGATAGTTTCCTCACCTGCATGCATGATCAATACTCAGCTGAATACTGGAGAGAAACCTTCTTCAGATCTAGAGTTTTCTCTCTGTATAGCTGTTCACTCTCCAGCACCCTGGCTTCCACTGACTCCCATTTCCTCAACCCAGGGAAACTGCGAGGCTCTGCCGGGATTCCCTTTCCCTGTACCACAACTGGAAACAAATGAAGTGAACCCTACAATTGCCCCAGCTTATTGTTTAGAAAGATCTGGAAACTCTAGGCAATAAGCTAGGGCAATTGTAGAGTTCACCACATTTGTTTCCTCTCTCTGGGGTAACACTGCCTTCATTGCCTGATGCCTAATGTCTTGAAAATTCTTGCTTTGTATATTTTGTTCGTGTATTTAGTTGTTTCAGGTGGGAGGGTAAATCTGCTCCCTGTTATTTCATCTTGACCAGAAGCAGACGTCTCCTCAAATACTTGTTAAAGTGAAGAGTGGAGTTTATACAGATGAAAGTATTATAAAATTATTGGCCCGATATCACATGAATATGGCAAAAATCATGAAAGTGCTTTGTAAAGAACCGAAGTCTAGAAAATACAGTACCTGTTCACTCCAAATCATTCACTACACGAGGGAAGTAACTGAGGCCTGCACGGGCCAAGAGATGCAGTGAAGCTCACACAATTCCTTAGTGCAAGAAGTAAAACCAAGTTCATCTTTCTCTCCCTGTGTCCAGTATTCTTGCCAATATTCCACTGTTTCAAGCTACCCCAAACCTGCTCATTAAAAAGGAGAAATTTCATATTCTTATAAAAAATGCCTGATCAAATCATAATGCCTTTGCGTTTGGAAGCCATGAAAAACAGCCACTGGTTCAATTTATTTGTATCATTAGAAAAACTTTTTTTCAACCTCCTTATAGACACATTCCTTCCACTGAAATGAAATACGTTTGCAGTTCACCTGGAAAGGAAAGGATTGCTGTGCCATGTTAAGTGATAGAATCTGACACTGGCTTAAGGCCATTGCCCCTTGTAAACTGCTGTTTTTATGAGGAGCACAACAGGTCAGTTGCCACAGAAAGCATACATCTGACCACTAGCTCTCCATCTGTACAGGTGCTTTAATCTATTAGGCACCATAGGTTTGATCTTGTGGGGCCTTCAAAATTTCCAAGGATCTGTGGAAATATTAGAGGTATGGGGGAAAATTGATTGGTTCCAAATATTAAAAAGAAAATCACAAAGTTAAAACTAATGTTTTTATCTTTAAAAATGCAACATGGGAACCTGCGACTGCAAGTCAACTCTTACATTTCTATATGTATTTCATTAAATGTGGTTATCAGTTCATTTTAATATACTTGATATGATGTGAATGAGAAATTCACAAGAGTGCTCACGGCCACTGAACGTCTTTAAAATACCCCGTATTTAGTGACTGAAATTCCAGAGAAGCATTCAGTATTGCTTGTCACCTTTGCTTGGAAATAGTGATGAATTCCACTATATCCAAGTTTAGTTAAGGTTTTTCTTTTTTCATTTTACCAAATGGGAGTGTGGCTTTAGTAATTCCTAATTGGTTTGCACTTTTGCTTGTTAAATTTGCTTTGCCTGTGAAGCCAGTTCTCAAACAAGATCAGAGAAATCTATATCCCAACAGAAACAGATCTTTTTTTAGTGATCTTCTGTTGAAGACTTGTAACCGATCTTAATTACCCCATGGCATCTGGAATGCAATAGCATTTATATTTCTTAATTTTTCTAAATAAAATTAAAGCTGCTTCCAACACTCCTTCACCATGGTTAATGAGAAATTTGTTTAGCAGGGCTTCATCACCACTCTTGGATCTTACAAGAACCCCAGGTATGTGTCATCCAGGAAAATGGAGGATAACCCAATTGGGATGGAGTTTTTCCTTATTTCACAAACCTTTAAGGACATAAAAAACAACTAGTACTGCTGACAGTCCCTCAAACGATCCTTCACACTCTCACCAAACTCAGCCAGGGAAACCTCTTCTGGGACCCCCATGTTTAAGCCGCTTGGTTTCTAGTTCCACAGGCACAGAGTCACTCCCATCTGAGGTTCTGCCACCTCTAGAATACTCCATGGCAGCCACCTCCTGCCTCTGCCCAGCTTCAGGAAAAACCAGCCACACTCCAGGTTCAGGCTTCTTCCTTCTTCCACTTATATAGAACGTCGAGTCCCCATCTGATTCTTTTTCAGGCAACGTAGCCCATGCCCTTGATGGACCTAGCACAGTGTTTCTCATAGTGTGGTCCAAAGAAAGCTGGTGATCCCTGGTACCCCATCAAATAATCTGCTTGTGCTTTACCAGTTTCAGATGAAAAACAGCATCTAAGCAATTTTGTTCCCATCCACTTTACAAATTGGAAATGTAAGATCAAGTATGAATTTTACAGAAATCCCTTTATCAGGTCCTTAACAGTAAGCCCAAGCTTACCATGAAGCCCCTGATGGAATAGGTGCCAGAGGGAATGAGACGAGACAGAGTCTACGAAAAGACTAGTGTAAGAGCTAAGACCTTGGGGGTCTTGTTGATAGCATTAACTAATGAGAACTCTTCCAACGGGCTGCCCCATTCTCCTTTAACCATGTTACTCATATTGCTCTTTGTTTTTTCAGTTTCCCTAATGAATAGAGGGCAAAACAGCTGGAGAAGCAGCCTTATTGCTCAAAAGGAAGTGTTGATACATCCCGGAGCTTTGAGCGTGGGAGATGACGGGCCCAGCTTTATGCCACTTACAGTGGTAACATGGTTGATGGTAAGTGAAATCATGTAACAGAAATCTACTTTTTTTTTTAAAGCCCCCTGACACTAGTCCTCATGAACATTGTGAGACATTTTAGGAAAAGCTAGGAAACATTTGTAAGAGAGGAGAAGGAGTTTAGTCAGTGGGATAAAAGCAATCTTGTAAAAGCTTAAATTTGCACCTCTTTTCCCACGGTAAACCTTCCCAGGAACATTCAGATTCCACCTAACACATTACAGAAGTATTGGTATATTCCTTTTCTTCCAGACATTAAGGTAACTAATAGATCTGACATCAAGAATAATAAACTACCTGCAGAGCAATGCAATACAACCAAGAACAAGATTTTGTTTTTAATTGGGGTATAGTTGTTTTACAATGTTGTGTTAGTTTCTACTGTACAGTGAAGTGGAGTTCCCTGTGTTGTACAGCATCAGGGAACTCATTAGATATCTGTTTTATACACATTAGTATATATATGTCAATCCCAATCTCCCAGTTCATCCCACCCCACCTCCCTTTCCAAGCTTGGTTCCATACTTTTGTTCTCTACATCTGTGTCTCATTTCTGTCTTGCAAACAGGTACATCTGTACCATTTTTCTAGATTCCACATATATGCATTAATATACGGTATTTGTTTCTCTTTTTCTGGCTTACTTCACTCTGTATGACAGCCTCTAGGTCCATCCATGTCTCTACAAATGACCCTATTTCGAAGAACGAGATTTTTTAAAAGCTGCTTTCTCCTCAGTTCCCTAGCAAGCGGTACCATGGTCGTCCCTCTGTAACTGCTTTTGCCTTTTTAATCCATCCTATGCAATTAACATCTCATCCTACCCAACTTGATTCTTTAGCACTTTACTTTGTCAGTTTAAAATACAATTAATTATCACATTGTCTTCTCACTAATTGCTATTTGAGATTATTTTGTTTCCCTACCTAAATTTTAAACATCTTATGAACAAAAAGTATTGAAACTCTTTGGCATACCGTAATAACTAAAGTAGGCATATGTACCTAATAGCTACACAGTTATACAATCAATAATTACTTGACTCTTAGGTTTAAACCACACATCAAAAATAAACAAAATTGCATTACTTCTTAGGGTTTTTCCCCTCAAAATTAGATATAGCCTTAGAGGTACTGCAAAATATTAGAGTATTTGTTGTGAAATCTTTTTTTTTCTTTTAAAAGTCCCTTTTAGACGATGTGAGAAAGTAGTATTGATATATATACACTACCAAATGTAAAATAGATAGCTAGTTGGAAGCAGCAGCATAGCACAGGGAGATCAGCTCGGTGCTTTGTGACCACCTAGAGGGGTGGGATAGGGAGGGTGGGAGGGAGGCGCAAGAGGGAGGAGATATGGGGATATATGTATATGTATAGCTGATTTACTTTGTTGTACGGTGGAAACTAGCACAACATTGTAAGTCAATTATACTTCAGTAAAGATGTTAAAAAAAAAAAGTCCCTTTTAGAAAACACTGGTCAGGAAAGTGCAATACCCCCAGAGAGATGGTGACATCACAGGACAGCAACGCTAAAATGGACTTTGGCATAGAAATGGAATTGCTTTAGTTCTAATTTGAGTTCTTAAATTGGATTGATTCGCTTAAGAAGGATAGAACCATTTCACAGGTCTGTATGGAAGAGTTAAATTTGGGGCAGGTGGAAGACTAACCACACAAAGAACAAGACTCAGGGGCTTCCCTGGTGGCACAGCGGTTGAGAGTTCGCCTGCCAATGCAGGGGACACGGGTTTGTGCCCCGGTCCGGGAAGATCCCACATGCCATGGAGCGGCTGGGCCCGTGAGCCATGGACGCTGAGCCTGCGCGTCCGGAACCTGTGCTCCACAACGTGAGAAGCCACAACAGTGAGAGGACCGCGTACCGCAAAAAAAAGAACAAGACTCAGGTCAAAGGTCTTCCTGAGAGAGTCTTCCTCACTCTGCCTGATGAAACCCTTAGTGTCTGTCATGACCTTCAAAGCACAGAAAAGTGCACAGCCCCACACAGGCCCCTGGTCCTATCAGCTCTGTGATTAGAGTCCAGATCACTGAATTGCAGGCAGATGACCTCAGCTGCTGACTGAATCTGTCGGGCTCACTTTTCAGCGTCTTAGAATCCTTTTGTGAATAACCAGAGTCTCCTTCCTTCCCTTCCTATCTGGTGTGCATCACTGACAAATTCCACTTTTCCTCTCTTGAAAAAGACATTCTTCCTCGGCCCTGCCCCTGTGGAAGAACACAAACCACTCCGAGATGAGCTGGTGTGCAGCCTTCATCACAAAACAATAAGTGGTTGACCTAAAGCATCCAATAAAGCAGCTAGAAGGAGAAAAAGGCAGAAAGAATGTGTGCCTTCTTCAGAAGCAATAGTCCCCATCCATCAGCTGGAAAGAAAGTCGGGGACGTGGCTTCAAGTTTTCATTAAAATGCAACAGGGCATCAGGAAGTCGGATTTGGACCAACAACGAGATATTTTTCTTACAGTTCCTTTGCTCTGGACAGCTTTGCTGTGGGCTTCAAAGTTCTCTCTCTGACCAAATTCAGTGAAGTCGCTTTCTCCTCTTCTCTTTGAACCCGGAGCTTTGGGAAGGGCAGCAAAGTAAGCCGAAATGAAATTGCAGAACTTATGGTTCTCCAGTAAGTGAGATTTCCTCTAATGCTTACCAACTGTCGCCAGGTCAGATGGATTTTCCTGCTTGAAATCCCTTGATGCATTAATTTCTCTGCCATCTTAGGATATCCTTCTGAAAGCAACCCCAGCAGCCATAAAAACATAAAAAGAAAATGTATAGCATAACTGGTGCACAAAAGGACAATAAGGAATAAAAAGCGAAGAGAGGGCAGGAAGAAAGGTCTTTAGACAAGCATGTTATTTGCTTGGTTTTTGATTCAGAGGGCAATTCACACAGAGCTCTACTCAGACCCACCAGGAAATGCATGAGGTGCTGGGTCTGGGTCAGCCAAACAAGAAACCCTGGAAAGCAGCTGTATATGCTCTTTTCTTGATTCATCTAGTACAGTGACTTTTTTAAAAAAAAAACCTTTTGAAGCAATGAAACCACAGTATATAAAACAGCTGACAGTCGGTCTCTCTCCTCAGGAGCAGCACATATGAGCTTCCAAACAGGTGTGGGGTTGGAGGCATGAAAGTCACCATTCTAGGGGGTTTTAATAATCCAGGAAGTGGCAACACAGGATTTCATTTTTTTGAATACAGAGGGCTGACATCTAAGTTAGAGGGCAAGAAGATATTCTCTCTAAGGCAGTCATGTACAGTTTCTTATTCTTTCTGCTTTCTTGAGCTAAAAATTAGCATCACTTTTAATAGATACCACAAGTCTTATCACCCACCGTCTAACTGCCCTCATCTTCCTTCCTTCAAAACACATCTCAACAGATATTTATTGAATGTCTCTAGTGTGCAAGGTGCGAGGCACTAGCTGGTTATTAAAAATATAAATAAGGACAGTAGTATTAGTAGCAGTAGTAGTAGTGGTAATAATAATAATAGCAAACACTTCTATAGTCTTTATTTAGTGCCAGGCACGGCTCTAAGCTCTTTATATGTATTTAGTCATTCAGTCATCGAAACAACACTCTAGGAAAGATATGATCATTATTTACAATTTACAGATGGGGAAACTGAGGCACATAGAGATTAAGTAATTGGCCGAGGTCCCATATCTAACAAGCGGCAGAGCTGAGATTAGAACCCAGGCAATCTGGCTCCTGAATCTGTGCTTTAGGCATATTTGCTTTATGTGCACTGTCTTTGGGGTTTATTATCTATGCTGCAACAGAGAAGTTTCTGCTCCTAGAGCTTTCAAAGTCTATCTGTCTCCTTTTTGGAACTCAGTAAAGGACTGTGGACAATGTATACATGGGAAAGGCTAATGACATCTGGGGACACGAGGGGAGAGAGGGTTGTGGGACGAGATCATATATCTTGCCGATTAGGCAGGCAGGGGCTTTGGAGCATCGAGAATCGAGCTATTACTACAGATGTGACACATGTACAACCATCACTGTGTGAAGCCTGGGACTTACAAATTAACATATATAACATTTGAATTTTAGTCCAAATAAATATACAGTCTTATCTGGAAAGGAATGATGACAGAGTTATATTTCAGTAGATAGATCTTTGGGGCCTCTGTAATTCATACTCTTCCATCTTTCTTAATTTGGCAAACATTTATTGAACATTGTCATTCTTTATTTTCTTTCCCCTAAACAACCACTGAATTATCTTGGGAATATGAGCCAGTTAAGAGTTATTGCAGGCCCAGAGAATAACAGGCGCTCTGTTATTGGAGCAGTATATTCCATATTCCTGCTCAAACACAGACCTTCATGCCATCTAAGACTAGAAGGAGAACCAAGTGTAAGAGAAGACAGTTCTTTATTACTGAGCACAGTACATTTAACATAATAGGATATTACTGGTGGACTGACTGCTCTAAAGCAGAGGTACTTAGATAAGGTCTCCAGCCAGCTCTCAATGAGACAGATATTATAGGTGGGCTGAACCAACACCCATTCCCAACACCTTTATCCCTTGTCAACCTCTATCATGGAAAGTAGGAAAGCTAAATACTCATTTTACCCACTTCCCTTGCATAATGGACATGTGATGAGACTCTGGCCAATACAATGTAAGTGGAAGTCTGCTAAGGGGTTTCTGGGAAAGATTTTGCATTTCTGATAAAAAGGGACAACTGCAGTTGGCATCATCGTCTCCTCCTTTCTTCCTGATATGAATGTGGAAGGGCTGTCTAGAGCAGCAGCAGCCATCTTGTAAGCAGGAGGAAATAACTATGAGGACAAAAAGGCTACAAAGAAATTGGATCCAAAATGGCATTGCTGAGCATTAAAAAGAACAATGGTTCTACCTCTACCTTTCTTGTTATGTTAGATGCTATTTAGGCTACTACTCGTTGAGTCATCTCTTCTTACAGCCAAACACATTCTTAGCTAATACACAGGAATCACAGAAAATCCATAACTATTTGATACCTCTCATTTCTCAATTAGAATCAGTGTTTTTTAAGACAATAGCATGTGCTTGTATAATGAGCCAGTATTTTGTTTTCCAGAATGACCTTGACATGTCTCTTCACAGAAATTAATGTTGCCATCACAACTGACATACATTTGGCAGGAACAGTAAGTCCCCTTCCATTCTTGTCCAGCTTAGATTCCATGATCATCCTTACAATCAGTTTGGAAAAGACCTTCCTCTCTAACCCCTACTCCCACTCTCATACTCAATTGGCAAAACCCCAACAATAGAGAAATGCAACCATCTCCCTCTCCTTGTGGGCAGCCAAGCTACGAAATATTGTAGACTGGTTTCACATCAGGTTCATACTTGCAAACCTCAAATGGGCCCTCAACTCTGCCCAGAAATTGAACTACATTTCTTTAGGGCTTACTTTTCCCCTCTCGGAGATGGCTTGTATGCCCTCTTTTCTCTTCTCCATTTTTTCATTTAAAAGCATATCCCTTTTTGCTCCACCCTTGCTACTCAAAGTGGTCTTTGGACCAGCATCATCAGTATCACCTGGGAAACTGTTAGAAATGCAAAATCTCATCCCTCCACCCTCACCTCCCCCGACCCCGCCAGACCTGCTGAATCAGGATCTGCCATTTCACAAGCTTCCTGGGGGGATTTACAGGCCCACGTACACCAACATTTGAAAAGCACAACTATTGACTTTATCCCTTCTTAGAACTTCATTCTCTTTGTCGTTCTCAATCTCCTGAGTCCTTATTTACTTTTCCCCTAATTCCTTAATTCCTATCAGTAAATACTGTCTAGTACTTCCTATCTAAGAAAATAAAAAATAAAAACCCTTCAGGCCCCACTTTTTTTTCCAGTGACTATTCCCTTTTCCCTACTTCCCTTTACAAAGTCCCTGAATTAATTCTCCACCTTTGCTGTCTCGACTTCCTCCTCTCCCATTCACTCCTCAACCCAATCTGACTTCTGTCTCTTCTATTCCACCAAAAAGAACCCTTGACAAGGCCACCCATCACCTGCGTGTGGCAAAACCCAGTGCTCACTTCTCTGAGCTCTTCTTCTAGCTCTCACAGCTAAGCTGTCCTTCATCTGAAGGTATTCTTTTGCTGGCCTTTCGGATCCTGTGTTCTCCAGGTTTTCCTCCTTAGCAGCTTCTCCATAGTCTGTTTTGCCAACTTCTCTTCCTTTACCTCACCATCAATTATTGGAGTTCCTAAAGCTTAATCCAGGGCCTTGTCCTCAGGTGATCTCATCCCATTGCTTGGCTTAACTATCACCAACATGCTGAGGTTTCCCAAATAATCTCCAGGCTCTGAAATGCGCTCTGGTCTGTTCACCAACCTATATGATGTCTCCATGTGAATCTCTTGTATCTCAAAATTGTCCTTAAAACTGAACTTTTGATTCCTACCCCCTCTTTTCAAAAACTTTTCCTCCCCTGGTCTTCTCCCTCTTAGTAAATGGTACCACCATTCATCCAATGGTGTAATCCGGAGACTTAGGAATCATTCTTGATGCCACTTTCCCATACCCCCTACAACAAATAATCAATAAAATGTCTCTTTTGCCTGCAAAATATCTCAAATCGGTCTCCATCTCTCCATCTCTATTTCACCACCCTGGCCAAGCCACCATCATCTTTGACTTGAGCCACTGCAAAAGCCTTTTCACTGGGTTCCCTTCTTTACCATGTTGCCTCCTCTTATCCATTCTCCCTACAGAAACCAAACTAGTCTTTTAAATACATGAATCTGATTAAGTATCTGACCCATGTAGAACTCTTCAGTGGCTTCTCATTGCATTTAGCATAAAATTCAAACATCTGTAAACTGTTTGCATGGTGTGACTCCTGCCTACCTCCCTACCATTCTCTCTCTCTCCCACTGTACACGGCTTCCCTTCACCTTTTTGAAAATCTTGAGTCTCTTGCACTTCTGGGAACATAATGTTTTCTCTTCCTGGCTCCTTCTACTCCCTCAGGAACCAGCTCTGACGTCCCCTGTTTAGATACCCCTTCTTTGACGACCATACTTACATCCCGACACACATTCCCTTTACTCTCTACACTACACCCTCTTTCTTTTTCTTCAAACTCAATTCCAGGCAGTGTTCAGGAGTGTGTCTTAAGTTGGCAGCATGAAGACTATAGTATATGTTAAGGGGTGATCTCCACCTCTTACTAGGAGAAAGGCACTGAAGGGAACAATTCAACAGGACTGGACTGGACTGGCACTGTCCCACACAAGGTGTCACTGAAGGCTGCAGGTGCTGGTGTTGGTCGGTACATTCTGAGTCATTAGCCCACCGGAGCCAGTGAGCAACACCATGCTCTTGTGCGTGGCGTAGGCTTTCCCCACGTGGAGAAGGCATTGCCTCTGTCAACGATCTAAGTTGCTTCTGGAACAGGAAATAAGGCTTGGAGAGGCAGGCCTTAGACTGGAGGAACTAGAAATTGCATCCTTTCCCTGGGTCTTGGCTCTGAGGGCTGGACACACCTAGAGAACTCAGAGTGGCCTGGCCTCTCCACGCTGGGCCTGTGGGCTATGAGGACAGCCAACCCACACACGGGTAAGGTAGGCTCTGCTCACGGTTGTGGTGTCCAGATCAAGAGAAGGACCTTCTCTCAGTCTTGAAAAGGAATGGTAAAGGGAAGAGCAGCCTCCATTCTGCCTCACAAGGGCCAGACTGGTGTTTGATGCAGTGACCTGAGGGGGACAGAACCTTGGGGCTTTAAAAAAAAGTGATGCGGCAGCATGATGATGAACAAAAATGCTAGGGACCCCTTTGAGCGACCTGTTTCTGAGCACTGGTGAAAAGCACTCAGCAGGACCAGGTATAACTAGGGACACCTGGGCTTGTGGTCCCCACCTTCTGGAGGGTAAGAAAGAATTTAGTCCCTCTCATTCACAATTCGGTACTAAATATATGTGAAATTATATTTCTAGTCGTAGGCTAGTGAGACCTTCTCTTGTTTAAGGTGACAGTTCTTGACTTATAACTGGCATTTCGTGTCTGTGGTTTAGTCAGAAATCTTTTAGGTGCTGGGACAGAAACTCAAAGTAGCTTACGCAGAAAAGGGAACTTATTGGCCCATGTACCTGAGAAGGAGTGGCTGGGAGCCTGGGGCTCAACCATGTCAAGGACTCAATGCAGCCCTCTCTCTCTTGGCTTTGCTTTTCTCTGTGTTGGCTTCATTCTGAGGGAGACTCCCCCCCTGATGTAACAAAGGTAATACTTGCCAGTCCTAAGCTTTACTCTCCCTACAGTTAACTATCCCAAAGAAAGCGTGAAAATGGGCCACTTCCCTGCAAGATCTCACAAAAATCCTGGGAAGAACTATGACTGGCTTGACTTAGGTTACATGCCCATACCTGAGCGAATCAGGTGCAGACTAAAGGGCTGGACAAACCAGAGCTGGGTACCAGAGGAGGTGAGACCAGGTGGTCAGACAGCGCCACCAAATAGGGGAAGGGCAGCTAGCTCCTGAAAGGAAAAGATGCAGAAATGACAAAAAGTAATATCTTTTTCAGCGAAGAGCATATAAATAGCTGAGAATTTAACCAAAAGCCTTTACCAGTAGGAAATGGAGATGATACACAGATGTGCAGACACAAATGGTACAGAGGAACAACTAGAGAGAAGGAAAAATCCTAGGGGCAAAAAAGAAAAGGGATGACAAAGAGCAGAAAAAGGAAAAAATGTATTGATTCCAAAATAACCAAAGACCCAACCACATAGTTGAAAATATACCATAGACTAGGTCGATCCCCATGGTTTCCGGGAGGTATAGAAATGATTCCCAGAGCTGAAGCCCTGGGATATTCAAGACAGCATCACCCGCTTCAGGCCCAAGGGAGGAAGGGAGGCTATTCACAGACTGGAATTTGAGATACCAGGAGAAAAGTCATGCATATGAAACTCACAGATTTTTAATTTATCCTCTATTACGTCCTAAAAAGTACATTTCTATGCAGGATATCCATATTTTAAGATATTCATACGAGTTCTGGAAAAGGCAGATAGGCCAAGAGCAGCCACTTTCCCTGAAGCAGGCTACCAGTGGGATTTATATATGATCAAACTAGTATAGTGTTTTGCACGTAACATCCAGGTGGCCACAGACAGAAAGAAAGTCTCTGGTGATGATCTTGAGACATGGTCTGGTGAAATCTTACCAAAAGTCTTAAATCAGGCCTCAAACTGCTACCTCACCAGTCAGTCTCTGAAACAACAGCCTGGCTGTGGAATCCTGTTACCGATAAATATCTGGAATGAAGGCAGATTTCATAGACCAGAAACCATCCAGTAACGAATGTATTTTCACTCTGAATTCCTTAAAAATAAGAAAAGGCATACAAATAGGGAGAGGGATGCAGAGGATGAGAAAGATTTTAGAATATATTGCCACGGACACCTTATTTTTACAAAGAAACCTGAAGAAATTAACAGCAGCATGGTAGGCATGGGACTCTGTAGGCACCCCATCACATGACAGAAGGGTGAACGCTAAAAAGACACCACGGCTTTAGCTGAAGTACCAGCATAAAGATGTATTTTATTTTCAACATTTCCATCCATCATCTTCCCTCCACAATCCCTCGGTCCCTTTTCTACAGCCATCTTCATCTACAGCATCTGCAGTGCTGGGATTCTCCCTGGTCAGCAACTCTTTTAGCTGACAGGACATCTAGCAATGTGAAAAAGAGCAAAAATTCTAGAATGCGTGAGGAGCATCCATGGGGCTATGTGAGTGATGCAAAGGCAAAAAGGAGAGTACACGTGTCTCTCTCTCTCAGCCAGCCCCTCGGGGGTCTAATCAGTTCTACAAGAAGTCATCACAACAACTATTTCATTAAACACCAGCCATCATCACTGTTAAATCATTTTCTAGGCACCACTCATCTTTCAACTTCAAGAGCTAGGACACTATGTCACTTGGTTCTGAAAATACAATACTAAAAAATACCATACCTTGCAGATTCAGTTTGATCAGCCCTGTCTTGAAATGGCTGTTTACTAATTTTGCATAATATAATTAAATACCCAAACACTGTATTTAAGAAACATTAAAACTATCACTTATGCTGATGGGAGTTGGGAAATTCCAAATTTAGAATGTCTAATGGTGTTGCAAAAATAAGATTCTCCATGAGGACAGCAAATCGGAATGGGAATTAGAAAGTACAGTTCCCCTTCTAGTAAATATTATGATTCATGAAGAATACAAGAGGCAGGAGCTCAGGGAGGCTTAGAATCTGGTTCAACACTTCCTCCCTTAGTGAATTGAATCCTCAAAAACTGAATTTGGTATTAGGTTTCAGAAGCTCCTAGCTATGAGGGTTTTCAGGAAGAGGAAGAGGGATGTGGTAGAGCAAGCTGGTCATTTCTTCCACTTTCCAGACTGTCCATTCCTTCTCTGTCATCTGCTATCTCCCCACCCCCTCCACCATCAGCTAGGAAACCTTGGGGTCTTCCTTGATTTCTCCCTCTTCCTTAATGCGTATCTTTGACAGGCTCATACCTGAACATTCTTCTCCAGTCCACATGGCCTCATCCTAGTGAGGCCCATGTTATGTGATGTCATACCTTCTCTGGCCTATTGCAAGGGTCTCTCAACTGGTCTCCTACCTTCCAATATCACTTTACTCCAGCCTTTGCTATTCATGCTATTGAATTAGCTCCTAAAATGTATATCTCACTCCCAACTAGTCAAATCCCACCTATACACCCCAAATGCTTGTTGCTGAAATTCGAATTTCCCTGGCGGTTTTTAATATATTTTGAAGTTTCTCTACTTAAATACTCTCAGCCACATCAATCTACTTCTTCTTCCTTAATAGAGTAGGTAATTAACCTAGCACAGTGCTTGGTATATGTAAGGGAGGATAAGAAATATTAGGTAACCTACTTGGAATAAAATAAAGCTATTATAGCTATTATACTAAACTGTTGATGTCCTACACATGGTGTTAAGACTGAGTAACTCAGACTTTGGGGAATATACCTGTAGGTTCTGATATCATTTTTCTGGTGGAGATAAAAAGCCAGGGTTGGTCTTTCCCTGGGGGGATGGGTTGTTTCCACCCTTAGTCGTCCTGGGAAGAGTCAGCTCCTAAGACAACATAAAGACTAAAGAGACAGGCTCTCAGGGAACTAACACTTTGAGAAGGAGATAAGCATACAAGCAAATGATTATTAAAATAAATACTTATAAGCAAGAATAGGAGAACTGGGTTATTATTATTTTCATCACAAGTTTAGCTGCCCAAACAGGTTTAGCCTGAAATCCTACAAACCAGTTCCACAGAAGGGAAGCACATAACCCATATCAAGGACCCACAAAACTAGAAAGCAACCATTTTATCCTGTAAAATAATCTCCAAGGTGATGGAAACTATGCCAAGAAGAAATGGGCTAAGGAGCAAACGAGATCAAACAGTGGTTATATTGAGTTTACGCCTCACAAACTCTTTGATGGAAAAGACCAGCTGTAATTGACTGTGTTTGTATTAACGCTGCTGGAGGCTTCCTGAGATGCTAAATAGCAGGTTGCTACCTGACCAGCCTTAGGGACTTGTTTGAAGGGACACGTCTGTGACTAGTTGTCCCCTAATCATAACCTCCTCCTAGTGCTCATGACGGCCAGTGAGGACCTCCACAAGGCATGGGTTTCTATAGCCCATTCATCAGAATGGGAAGTTTTCTCTCCACACATCTTAGGGAACTTTATTTTGCAACATTATTTGATTTTCTGAGTCCATTGATTTCTAAGGCGAATATACCTGTTAAAGCTAGTTCGAAAAGCAACAGTTCGTGCAGTGACATCATCACCCCTACCTACAGAGCATATGCTCATAGACCCAAAGAGCACTTGCATTATTCTACCACCACTAGACAGATCCTAATTATTGCCGTCTGTCATAATAAAAAGTGAGTATATTAGTCCCATCTTTGTGTCACATAAAAAGATGCTAAACATTACACCTGGGGATTTGGTACCTTCTTTTCACAAATGTGCCCCTCTTTCCCTTTGTCCACAGTGCTGCCAAATGTTACCCTTGAGTCTGAAGCTAATGGATAATGCCCCCACTTCATCTACTCTCAGCAGCTGTGGCCATCATCTAAATGAATACATGAGTTGAATGAATGTGCAATGAGTGCATACAGTGTCCTGAACTATATTAGAAATGAGGAGTGATGGCCCCAAGGAATAAGTTCCTATTTTCTTTGAAGTTCAGAATCTGTGTGAGGAATAGATTAAAACCATCTAATACATAGTTCACCTCCCAACTGGGAAGCAGAAAGATGAATAACTCTTAAGAGTACTTTACTTTGGTTCTGGGGTTTATTTTTGTGCTAACCTGTACGGATATGGATGAAATTCTGGGAATTCGTAAAACTTCAATCAAAATAACAAAACCACAATGTGAAGCTCTAACTCTGCCAGGAAGGTGTTCGATTTCCCCTTGGCAGTCCATTCCAGACTGACGAAGCCATCACTGTATAGTCAGGGGCCCCAGCAAACAGAAGGCATGGTGGCATCTGGAGAGACTATAACAGAAGGATTCTTTAGGGAAGTTGGGGTATAATTAAGGAAACTTACAGGCAAAGTTGAGGATCCCAAGGCTAGCACCTGAGGAAGTCATTACCTCCCTGAGAACTGAGATGGGAGGAGGAAGGGAACGTGTTACCGGAGCCTGGATGGGCTTAGAGAATGGAAGGGGTTCTCCTGGGGAGAAGCAATTGTCATGGAGGGTTGCAGCCACAGACAGAACTGCAGTGGGAGCAGGGGGAGAAGGAAAGAAATTCCTCCCTCCTCCTACCCTTTCATCTCTTGCATTGCCTCACATTGGCCAAATCCAACCAGAAACCAGAGGTTGTTAAAGCCCAGATGATGGAGCCTGTAAGGTCAGCGTAGAAGAATGTGGAGAACGGATTTGGGGAAGGGCAGAAGGTGAATGACCAGCACAATCACCACCTAGACCAAGGTCACATCCCAACCTCTACTGAATTGTTTTTCTTGCTTTAAGGTAGTATTTCTCAAAATATATTCCAGATGGGGGTTGGGGGAGAAGAGTAGGTCTGTGCATAAATTCATTTAAGAGACACTGAATTAATGCATTTAAACAGGGTTCACTACTCCAGGAATTTTTAAAGCTGCAATAGACTAAGGGTCATAATTTTTTTTCAACAAATAATTGTTCAGCGCTGTGATGTACCAGGCACTGGGCTGGGTGTTGGTGATACGGTGGTGAACAGGAAAGACAACTACACCTGCAGTATTTACAGTCAAGTGGAGGGCAGGCAATAAACAGAAATCAGAAAACTACAAAATGTTTATTACAACATTCTCAGGTGAAGATAAACTGTGTGACATGTCCCAAACGAAAGTTATTTAGCTTCTGAAATATATATTTCTGGAAATTTTTTAGGGAGGGAAGGGCTCTTTGATAAAGGCACTCTGAGTTTTGCTTCACTATTAGTTACATATTTTTGGTCTGAAATTTACATAATTAAATGCCTAATACCTAGGTTTTTTTGTTTGTTTGTTTGTTTTTGCGGTACGCGGGCCTCTCACTGCTGTGGCCTCTCCCGCTGCAGAGCACAGGCTCCGGATGCGCGGGCTCAGCGGCCATGGCTCACGGGCCCAGCTGCTCTGCGGCATGTGGGATCCCAGACCGGGGCACGAACCCGCGTCCCCTGCATCGGCAGGCGGACTCTCAACCACTGTGCCACCAGGGAAGCCCCCTTAATACCTAGTTTTGATGACAGCTTTTCACCCTGCTGGCCCTAGACAGTCAATCAGAGAGTAAATTGGATACTTATGGAAAATGGGTAGTGGGAAGGTAACATGAAAAAGGAGAAGCAATATCTTAGTTGTCAAAGCCATTTTAATCAACTTCACATTTTCCTTGCAGGGTAGACCCTGTACGGCAAGATGGTATTGTTACTGAAACGGCCATGGGCTGGATATGTGTGAGAAGATAAGCCCACTTACCAGGTTCTAAGGCAAAGTCCAAAGTGGCTTGACTAAGATGAGACAGAAAGAGCAGAAAGTAACTTTCAAGAGAATTTGTTTGCAATACACATTTACCTGACTTCTGTTAGAGAATAGCTTTTTGTAAGAAAGTGTATGGCAGTTGTGGTAGATGCTGTTTGGTGTGTCACCTAGGAGCCCTTTGCTGGCTGGTGCTCGTCACCCAGGCCACTGGCAATGTCGCCCGCTAAGGGCTCACAGCTGCCCCTTCTCAGGCCTCCCTAACCCCTCCACCAAGGGCAGTAGTCGTGAGGCCAAGGCTCAACTTTACAGGAACCCATCCTGGCTGACTTTTTCCTCTTCGCCCCCTCTCTAATAAATTTTTCCTAAAGAGTACTTCATAGCTGTTATCCTTGTCTTCATCAAGCTTCACAGGCAGCTGGGAATCAGAAGGGATTTAGAAGATATCACACAGCAAGTTGACAGAGCAAGAAAGGCATCATTATCCTCTTTACTACCTTCTCTATGCACTGATCTTTCTATTGTGCCTCTTTGAGTTCTAGCCACATTGGCTATTTTAATAGTTTTCCATTTTGATTCATTTTCAGAAAGAATATATGTGTAGGACAGCTTATTGAATTAACTCTTTCTGTTATCCACATTTATGAGAAGCTAGGCTATTTAGATCATTAGTTACTAATATCGTACTGTAGACCATTGATCCAAATTATAGGCATAAGTATCTATGAAGAAAATTAAAAATGTGACCATGACCAGCGTGCTAGTGAGCTCTTTACAGTAATAGCAAAGGTTACAATCCTTAAAGAACTTTTGCCATGTGATGTTAAATATTGTTAGAATACCATTTGTACTGCGCATTATGGTTTTTAAATACACTGTCATAAATATTTCATTTGTCTCCACAGTAACCCTCTGACCTGAGTAAAGTATGGGAATCTCTGTTTCATAGATGAAGGAACTGAAGCTCAGGGATATTAAGGGATTTGCTCAGTGTCTAATAGTTATGAAGTTGCATGGTGAAATTTGACAGTTTTATTTTTAGCAGATTTGGAGCCTTTCTATTTTATTGCCTATTTGATCCACTTTATCATGTTTTGTCATTTCTTAAATTATTTGAGGTTATAACATCAGTTTGTGGTTTAGTCATCATAAAACTCTGTAGTACTATTTGTATTCTAGGACACGAGACCTTCTAGAATTTCTACAAGGCTGCAAAATAGGCTGCCTAATTAAATACTTACCTAATTTTTATGAAGTTGATGTGTCAGGATTTTTATTTCTCTCCACTTGTTATAAATGTGACTTGTGGTTCTGTGAAATTAACGTCCATTGATTTCTCAGAGAACTCTGCATTTGCTACCCAGAAGTTTTGGTTTTTAGAAAACCAAACAGTACATCATTATTGATTATGTACTGCCTTCCTTTAAGAGCTGTTGAGACTGTGAATACTCTTCTAAATGGGTACTCAGACATACACTTTATTTAATTCATTTTCCCGACCCAGCCTGTCTCCTCGCTAGTTACAGCACAGTTTACTTTAGAAATATCAATATACTTTTTCAGCCAAAAAAAAAGAAGTCAAACAAGAAAATATTGCCCCAAGCGTTAGCTTTTATACTTGGAGCAAATATATGGTTTCAGCTTAGTGGCAGAGAATAGAAACCATCTCTTCTCTGTGGCTTAAAAGAATATACCCTCCATTTTCCTTATCTCCTTGAGCTTGTGCAATTAAAACTGACAATAGGAATATTGATGAGCCAGAGAGGGAACACAGAGCTATTGAGGGGCTCAGGCATATCTTGGGAATTATCATTCCAAATGCCTTATGCACTTATTTCTAACTCTGAGCATGCATGACCGAGCCAAGCAGATTTCATGTAATTGCCATACTCCAAGGGTTCCAGAGGGAAATTACTGATCACAATTATTTACTTAAACAAATGCGAAACTCAAGTAACCTCAGGGTCACACCAAAACAGCTCTGGACTTGGGTTACAACTTCAGAATTAATGGGAAAGAGCAAGCAGTAAGACCATCAGGGTGCACTAAGCAGTCTCACCATAATTAAAGACCGACTTTCAGCCAAATGACATTACCCGCCGCTCTGGGAAGAGAGAGGGTTTATCCATTCCAGCAAATCTCTAAGCATCAGGTGCTTGGCACACAGTTCTATGCCTTTAAGAAAGCACGCTTCCTTCAGTGTTGTTGATGAACTGATTGTCATGGACTGTCATTTTACTTATACTTCTTAATCCTCAATAATCGTGTTATCAAAGGATGTAAATACCATGCCAGGCCTGGCGTGGGGCTTCAGGCACCACACACAGAAGATGTCTGTGTACAGTTAGCTCTAATGAGCATAGAGAGCTGAACTCTGCAAGCCGCACACAAACATAACCTACAAGCTGATCAAGTCACTCAGAGCTGGAGATCTGTTAGATTCGTGGAAGGTACAACGCTCTTTGGAAGGTTATTAAAATAACAAGATGAAGAAAGGTTAAGGATGGATCAAGAAACACCCATGGAAGAAAAAAAAAGAAACACACGTGGAGCCCCAGTCAACAAAATTTTACTACTGCCAGCTGGACACAATCAAGCAATGATTTAAGCCTGTGGAAGGACTGAGATCATTGTCATCGTCTGGCTATTTCATTAAAGCTGGTTTGGGTCACTGTGGGCCAAGCCTTTCCCCAGAGATGGGTCTTCACACAAGGAAATAGACAGCTCTGCTCTGTGGCATCCATAAAACTCTACTTTGGCTACTAGCCCTAGAAGATGGAGATGCAAGAGCTTATTTTCATGAAAAGTGTAAAAATAAGAAAAGCAGAGAACTGAGGTGACATGGCAATAATAGAGAAAAAAATTTTTCGTAATATTTCCTCTCCAGATATCTGATGAAATTAGCTGCCAGGAATGAAGGGTGTTTTTGTTTGTTGGGGTTTTTTTGCAGAGGAGGAGTTTAGCTTTATCTGCATAATTGCTTCTGATTCCATCTGCCAGGTCTTGATAGTGACAGACCAGACATCCAGCCTCCTTCTTGGGGTCCAGAGGGATCTCATTAGAAGCCAAGGTTGACATAGCCAGAGGCAGCTAGCTTGACCATGACCAAAGCCACTCATTCCCTCTGCTAATCTGGTTTAGAAGAAGCAATAGCAGCCATAAAAATGAGAGGTTTCATTTTCACTGCACTTTCCCATAGGACATTTGAAAGGCATAGCTATTCTGAGAAGTTGGACAATGCGGAAACTGAGGCAGAGTTGAAGAATTACTTGCCCCAAATCAGAGAACGGAGAGAGCCAACTGTCCCAGGTGCGGTGGCACATCCTTGTCATCAGAGGCGTCTGGGGTTAGTCTGTCACCCACAAAGACGCTCACTGTTCAGTTAAACTGATTCTCAGCCAACACCTGAAAATAATGTTTGCAAGTCTCTTTGTGACTTACAAATGCCTTCCTATGTCGTGGATTTCTACTTCACACTTTTTATTTATACGTTATCTAATTGACTACAAATACTTAGAGAAATAGGAATATCTGGAAAACTTGAATTTTTAAAGTTTCCCATTCCCAAACATTAATGTTAAATCTATTTCCCGGTATATGTTGGGACTAATTAACTCAATCAGACTATAATAGATAAGACTAAGATTTAAGGGTTTTTTTCTGATATAGCAAAATATTTTATATTCTTGCTCTCCAATTATCAGGCATTGTATTAATTTTATAAAAACTAGAAATATTTAAAACCTATCTAGATTATTAAACATGCAGTGCTAGACTACTTGCTGCTAAGGACAAAGGTGACTTTAAGGCACTACCTTGGGGCATCCCTGGTGGTCCAGCGGTTAAGACTCTGCACTTCCAATGCAAGGGGTACAGGTTCGATCCCTGGTCAGATCCCTGAGACCCCGAATGCCGCACAGCCAAAAAAAAAACAACAACAAAAAAACCACTGCATTGATGAATGCAAGTGACTATTTAAAAAAAAAAGGCACTACCTTGTTGGTTAAGCCACGTGTGCAGTAGACAGCGCATGACAAACATTCGAGATATGTTGCCTCAGGCTCAGGGTCTGCAACCCGATCCCTAGATAGTAGGATCAGAAGCCTCTGATTCCTTCCAAGATCTTCTGTGGCTCTTGAAATCAAAGCTTTAACATGTATACAAATTAAGTTACATGAAGAGAGAAGCATTTAAAGAAAAGAAGTGGAGGACCTACCCTAATATTCCACCATTCTTGTTCTAAAGAAATCCATCATATCCTTTTATAGTTTAAAATAAAGGAAATTACTCATTTCAGAAAAGTTAAGTCATTAGTATTTGTCTTCATGTATTCATGTGCTCAGTGACTGTAGGTTTGTTTCTTTTTCTTAATGAACGTCCTTTTTGTTTTCTGAAATGAATTCAGCTGTTCTAAATGTAATGCTTTATTTTCAATTATTCCAAGAACTGAGAGCATTAATTATCCCAGCAGCAAGTCAAACTAAAACACTGGTTACATTTAAACTTTGACCCTAAGTAGTAGTTGCCCTTTGAGATGATTCATTTTAGTTTTTCCCTCTAGAGGTCTAATCTTTCAACCCTTCCCAGACAACCTATAATTCTGCTCCTTTGCCCTCTCTAAAATTACCCAAGTGCTGTCTGCCCTCAAGGGACATTTACTGCCCTAATGGCAGAAGCTGTGAAGGTCAGCTGAAAACTTCGGGTCTATCTGCCCAGGGACAGGGGATTCCTAAATAATTTCAGCAGTCCCAGAAAATAATGATTGGTTTCAGTAACGGGGTAGTAGGCAAAACTACTACCCCATTATAGCAAGGAAGTTTGTTTCTTCACTGGGAAGAATTCATTCACTGAGTTCCTGTGTATAATAACTAACTGTGGGACAGAGTAAACATGACTGGCTCTGTAACACCATAAATAAGCCATTAAAACAACAGCTGCAGGAGTTTGTGGGGGGGTTGTCATGTTGCCCTTTAAGTGCAGACAGAGTTTGACTCTCATTCCACATCCCTCTCTTGCTTTCCTCGGGGGCATGCCACGCAGCCGCCCGTGTTTTATCATTCATCGTGAAACCTCTTCAGACCTGGTTTCCTAACTTATCTGAAAAGTTTTATGAGATGATTTCAGCTAAGTTCTTTGGAGGGTTTGCTCTCAAACTAGGTTAATATCCATAAACTTTGGGAGCTAGAAATGGCCTCTGATTTCTCCAGTCAATTCTCCATTACCTGAGAGGGGCTTACCCCTGGCTCCCCACTACTTCCTGTCTGCGGTTCAGCCCACCCAACATCAGAAGGAGGCTCAGTGGCGGTTGAGAGGAGAGTGTGAAGGTCCCGAGGTTGGTGTGTGTGCCTGTGGCTCAGTGCCCTTCCCATGGCGTTGCTGAGGGAGATATTGACAGCCATTCACTCAATATGCACTAAGTCCATTTGTGACTAGCTCCTTAGTATTTTCTAGATCTTTTCCCCCACTGATTGCACATTTAAATTCTAAATAATAAAACTTGTCACAGATAGGGCACTGTATTGGTGGACAAATCCATAGGTATTTGTCTACGTAATGGTCCTCTGAATGAATTTTCAATCTCAAGTGGACAAAAAGTAGAAAGAAAAATATACCAGTAGCATGGGGCAAGGCTCTAGAATATCAGAGTTGAGTTCCTAAGACTTGGCTTAATTTTGTAGCTGGCATCATAATAAGCATTATATTCAAATAATAGAGAAGTGGAATTCCTTTAAATCCATACCATCTCCTTTCAGGTTTCAATTTCTGGAATTAGGATAATTCAAAAAGCCCCAAATGAGTACCCCAAACACATTACTAATGCGTACTAAAGAGGCATGATGGCAGCTCTCAAGGAGCACAAGATTGGTCGGTTTTCAATAAAACTGTCTTCAAAAATCATTCTGTTCCATTCCTTGGCCCTCATTTGCCATTCTCAAACGGTGATATTGGTTCCCTCCCTTGGTCTGTATGAAGTCAGAGATTCTCATCTTAGTCTAAAATGTCTTCAAAGAATTGTTCCCTCTGAAATCCCTTTACACTGCTCCTTTTATGTATTTTTTCCTTTCTTTTAAGCTGGATTCATGAACAAATTAAATGATATATTTGAGCTATTTGGCTTACGTTTGTCCTCGTTTTAAGGTAAAACTCCTTCAGTTTTAACAACTAATAATTTTATATTGTGTCAGTATGTCTACACCCATAATACACACAGAAGAAAAGTTATTGGTTTTCTAAATCCTAGGCTATTACCTCACTAATTGCTATTCTTGTTTGGAGCTGCTTATGCAGGCTTGAAGGACATAATTTAGCCTGGCTTCCTTAAATAAGTTTCTGCCTCATTTTTCTTCCTTTATTCAAACTTGCTTTGTCCCTTTTTCATCCTTCAGTTTGATTATTAATCACTCGTCCTTGTTTTCCACCAAACTTAGATTGAATTTCTTAATAAAAATCTCCCAAATACTAAATCAGCATTTCCTATGCAGCCTAAGACACAATCATTCACTTTGTGAATGAGGATTTGCCATCTAAGCCACAGTAACATCTGCCTCCAGAAACAAAGTCAGACATATTACTTGTGTTGATTTTTATATTTTCATTTTTGGCTTCCTCAGAAGCACTGAATTTATTGCCCCATTACCATGATTTGGTCCTTTCTTCATCTTTGTGTTGTTGACCCTTCTATCTATTCACTGATACAATTACTTTCCTTCAAAAATGGAAATAAATCTGCTCAAACCTGGGATGGAATTATACTTGATGGCTTGGATTGACTTCCTTGCTTAGTTTCTCACTTTTCTTTAGGAGTCAAGGATGACTGTGCACACCGTCTCTGTCTCTGGCCTTGCTTGTCTACTAGAGGCAATGCCCTGGAGTAATTCGATAAGAGGTAGTGTTGGTTACACATACATTTTTTCCCAACCCCCAATAAATTCTGCACTAGTCCCCTAATGTTTCATCAAAATAACCTGTCTAGGGCTTAGCTAAGCAAATGAGCCTTTCTTAAAGTTTTTAAGGAAGGGAACTAGCATTTCCTGAGTACCTTCCACGCAGCTGTCATTAATACCATGTTACCTCATTGAAGTGTTGCAAGCAGCCTCATGAGTTATGTACTCTTACCCCTGTTTTGCAAATAAGAAATCGAGCAACTCACAGGTGAAGTCTCTTTGCCCAAATTACACAGATGCTAGATAGCAGAGATGAAACTAGTGCCCGAGTCAGCTTAGCTTCAAAATAGCTCTTTTGTCTGCAATACAGTACATCATTCTGTCTCTAGACAAATTCTACTCTTCCAAGAAACAGAAGAACAGGACCTACCAACCCACTATCTCTCCTGGCCAGAAGAATAAATATATAAAATTCACATTTTTTGTTAATGGTCCCCTGTATATTATTCCCAGGTGAGTGGGGGCAAGCAGGTCATTCCAGGAGTACTCATGATAGAAAGACATTATAAAATCCTTTTTAATCTTTAATTCCTAAAGTTTATTTAGGGCTCTATTGAAACTATCCTTACGATTTAGTATCACACTAACTAGCTCTTGAATCTAGTCAACATTTATTAGCTTGTTTTTGAGTATTATTGACCCTGAGCGTACATGGCATGTTTGAGTCTACAAAATAGCCATCAAGTATCAGAAAACAAAGAACATTTTTAAACGTGGATGTGTGGCTCATCCAACACAAGAACTGAATATGTCATCGGGAATATCTGTGTTTTCAACTACATGTCTCCCTCCTCTCCCAGCTGTTTAGCTTTGTGAATATAAATGCTGTCTGTCACCAATCTCTTGTTGGTTCTTCCTTCAAAGAATTCCTTGGTTTTGCCTCTTACTGTCCATTCTTATAAGCGTGGTCTGTGGCTTTTCATTCTTTTGTTGCTCTGAAACCTTCCTAAATGCAGTCTCTCTGCCTCCAATTCATCCAACATACCGTAATAGCCAGACTAATGTTCTTAAAGCTTTGCTTTCATCCTTTTACCCCAGTGCACGAGCATTTCCAACGGTTCCGCCCATTTCGTCAAATATAAAATTGCTTGGTCTAACTGCTGAGGCTCTCTAAAATCAAGCCCTGTCCCCATTGGAGTCCTTTCTCACTATTCTGCAGTACAAACCCATTGCTCCCATCAGGACAGTTATTTCTTTGGGCTCCATGTGAGCTGCAGCCTGTGCTGCAGAGCCTGAGTCCCATCTCTGTGCCATGATTACACGGATGCCTTGATCTGGCGCCTTCTCCACACCCTACTCATGTTTCATAACTGAATGTGTGTGATGGAATGACCTCCCAGTGAACAGCCAGAAACTAAGGGCCAAGCAGACACCAGGTAACCTGAAGAAGACCCAGGAAAAGTCATGGAAACTGTGCTGCCACAGGAACTGAATTTCAGCAACTAACCTAGGAGGGGACGAAGAGTGGAAAGAAATGGGAAGAAAAGAAGAAACTGACGGAAAGAGTTAAACCAGTGTTACAGTTTCTGGCGTAAGGGTCAGGGAGAAACTGGGTCTGGGAAAGCAGAGCATGAGCCCATTTCTGGAACTTTGGGAAGAAACTGGAGATCATTGAAAGTCATGAACCAAATGGATAGGTTTCTGTTCTCCTCACGTGGACGCACATTTACAGATTCCAAAGACAGGCCTACCTGTAGTGGTGGGCAAAGTAACTAAAACCTGTGAACATGAGAAAAAGGTATTATCAGGGTGCCAACTAGAGCATCAAGGCATTGAAACTCCCGGGGGTGGTTCAGCAGCTTTCAAGAGCACCCAAACCTGAGATTCCCTTCTCCTTTCACAGAGGGCACATTTGCTTAATCTCACAATGCCCAGCATCTTTCTTGTAGCTCCTGGAACTGTTTCGAAGATCAAGTGCAACTTATCTCTTTGCTTATGTGCATTTGTGGTCGAGGGTATGGGGAGGAGCCATTATTATAAATCCTAAAGATAGCACACCTGGACTAGAAAGATATCTTTGGATTTTTTTCTCTCTCTCTCTCTCTTACTTGAAACTCATGCATCCTTTCCAACTGTGTGCGATTCTGGAGATCTGCGGGTGAAAATTAATCTTCCTATGGCCTTCAGAGTGCCCAAGGGATTTTCCTTTTGGAGTAGTTGGACGGTAGCAAGGTAATACTGGAGTTGCTATTCATATTATTACACAATATTTTCTCTGGTAGAGGGGAGTTGGGGTCAGAAATTTGGCAGCAAATACAAAATCCCTAACAAGAGACTTAACAATAGACTTAGAATTTGGCCACATTCTAGTGGGACAGGATGTTTGAAGAGCCCCTTGACTGTGTAATGGGCACTGAGAATTCAGCAAAAGCTTATTTTCAATGTGATGATCCTGAGGAAATATATGGGCAGCAGTCATATTAACCTCTTTAAGTTTCAAGTTCCTCAACTCTAAACTATGTACTTTTAGTACCAGAGTCTTACAGTATTAGTGTGAAAATTAAATAATACATGCAAAGTCCTAAGCATATGGCCTGGCATCCAGCAGCTATATAACCATATTGACAATGCAAATCATAACTCCTTGTTTTGCAGCATTGTTTGGAAATGTGATACATTTTGCAAGTAACTAAAGCATAATTCTGTATTAAACCTTTAAATTTTTGATCGTTTTAGTTGAAAATATTTCTGAAATGTGTTCAGTACGTTTCTGTCTTACACTTCCTTAAACTGAGACAAGTTCTGTTCTAGGAAAAGAGCACAGGGGGCTCCGAAGGAAGGATGTTGTACTTTCACTTTAATCCCTGGATTTTCTGTTACTATTTTAGTTTTTAGAAATTAGACCCAAAAGGGATTCTGACAGACTAAGAGTCTCAAGATTAATAGAAAATTTGTTTCAGTCTGAGTCTTTATTTCCATACCCCAAAACACCTTGCAACCCCTGGTGGGAAGGAATTAATTTGTCCATTTAGCAAATATCCATTGGGTGTCTACTGTGTTCCAGGATGCTGAATAAACAGTAGGACACAGACAAAAATTCCTGCTCTCATAGAGTTTACATTCCAGTTGGAGCTATATTCAGGCAATAAACAAAGAAAATAAAGTTTATATAAGATATTAAAAGGTGATAAGTGCTGGGGAGGAATACGATTTTAAATTAATAGTCAGGTGAGACCTCACTGGTAAGGTGCAATTTGATCAAAGAGATGAAGGAAATGAGGGAGGAAACCATGAAGAATTATGGGGAAAAAGCATTTCAGGCAAAGGAAACAGCAGCTGTTAAGATCCTGAGGTAGGACCCATGGGCCATCAAGCATTGGGGCCTGGGAGGCTGTTGATGAGTTAGAGCAGAAGGGACTGGTAGGAGATGAGGCCAGGAAGGGTTTGGAGGATATGAGAGAGACCATTTTCAGGTCCTTGGCTTTTCTCCTGTGCAAAGGGAAAGTCCTTGGAATGTTTTGAGCAGAGAAGTGATTTGACTTAAGTTTTCAAAAGTTCTTGAAACTCCAGCTGTTTGGAAGTAGGCTCTAGGGGCAAGGGTGGGAGCAGAGATCAGTATTGTCATGATGGTGGCTACAAAAGTGGTCAGATTCTGGAGTTTTGTTTTGTTTTGTTTTGTTTTGTTTTGCGGTATGCGGGCCTCACACTGTTGTGGCCTCTCCCGTTGCGGAGCGCAGGCTCAGCGGCCATGGCTCACGGGCCCAGCCGCTCCGCGGCACGTGGGATCCTCCTGGACTGGGGCACGAACCCGTGTCCCCTGCATCGGCAGGCGGATTCCCAACCACTGTGCCACCAGGGAAGCCCAAGTTTTGTCTTTAAATAAAATAGTTGAATTACTTATTGCTATACCCTTTTCTGTCCAACATTCTGCCCTAGAGAAATACAAACCGGCAGCTGAACTGGGGTCTTTAAATATGGTTATATAATACACTAGGTAATAATGAGGATCTTTGAGCTAAGATAAGTCATAGTTTTTAAAGGCTAAAGGAAAGTATTAATATGCCAAACAGCTGGAATTATATCAGTTTTTTATAGCACTGATTATGTCTTGTCAGTCAGAAGCTCCAATTGGCAGTTAAGCATCTTTTTTTTTTTTTTTTTGTGGTACGCGGGCCTCTCACTGTTGTGGCCTCTCCCGTTGCGGAGCACAGGCTCCGGACGCGCAGGCTCAGCGGCCATGGCTCACGGGCCCAGCCGCTCCACGGCATGTGGGATCTTCCCGGACCGGGGCACGAACCCGTGTCCCCTGCATCAGCAGGCGGACTCTCAACCACTGCGCCACCAGGGAAGCCGTTTAGTTTACTCTTGATGTCTCCTTGCTATTCAGCTCCCTCTAAGCTTGTAAATTCACATAATTTGTGTGAAAGCACTAAAAAACATGAATTTCAGTATTAACCCAAGCAAAATGTAATTAAGGAAGTAAATCTATAACAGAAAAAAACACGGTAATTCTTTGCAATGTCCAAGAAAAATGGCTTTTGGATTATCTGCTATTAGGAAGTATTTTATTCATAAGCTCTTCTCTCCTCATTCATTTATTCACTCTTTAGTTATAGGGAACATGCTAAATACACAGGACTTGGACCCTTGTTTGAGGCAGGTCATGGTGCTGAATTGATGCTGCTGAATTGATGTTGAGCAGCTGTTATCACCATTCACCTGTGGGTCTCCTTCCAGAGGTGTCCTTTGATCCTTAAGAAGAGCTGCAAAAAGTAAAAAAGAAAGAAAACAATGAGCACTGGCCACACTTAGGGCTTTGTCTTTTGGGCAGAGAGTTCAAGGTGGATTTACAGGTAAATCTTTCACAACCAGATGCCAATTATACATCTGAGTCTCACCCTCCGTGGATCTTGTCCTAATCTCCCCCAAAATACAGAGGTCACTTTGAAAGTGCCTCAAACATACTCTAAATTACCAGGATTTAAAAGGATAACCACCCTCTATCATTACTTGCATCTAGCAGCAGAGTAAAGAGGAAATTAAATTCTTCTTCATTCTTTCCACAAAATGAACTAGAATCTCCCTCAATCTTCCCCACATTATATGTAGGAATGGAACACAACAAAATGCTTCTCTCTCTCTCTCTCTCTCTTTCAAAAAGGAAAAGGTAAAATACAGCCTGTTCTAAAACTTTCACAGTTGGAGAGAAATTCCAGGGAGAGTTCTATTTCTACCAGAGGTTTTGATATATTGTGAAGGTCTGAAAATATTTACAAGTTCATGAGAGGTTAGGTGTCTAGCAAATGAGATGTACCTTATGAAATATTCAACAAAAACTGTTGAAGTCTTTGTAAGTATGTTACCCTACATATTTTATCATCAGTGTTCAGCAAATCCTTTATGTTTCTTTTTAATAAGGATACTCCATCCCAACATTTCCTTTCTATTTCAAATTTTCCATAGGCTGGCCTGAATGTAAACTAGAAATCTTGTGTTTTACTAACTGCAGGGTGCTCAGCTTGAGCTCCGTGAATAAAATATGACTCTGATCATTAAAACGTAATAAAAGCCAGTGCTTTGAAACCTTAACCTAAACAAGCTTGCTCTCGGATCCTGGAGGCGAACTTCAGCTGTTCTCTAAGCAGGGGCTCCTCTGCAGAAAGCCCAGGCCTCATACAAACCATTGGAACCTGCTAATCCGACATGTGCTGCTAAGCACACAGTCAGAGCCATTGCCACAGTAGCGATCTCCCGGTGGCTCTCAGCGCTTTGTCATTTTCAGGCCACCAGAGTCTTCCTACTCCCACTCTCCTCCCACAAAGATTAAATCAAGAGGTAAGAGTCAGGCTCAAAGGTTACATTTGTGGTTCAGTGTCCCTCACCTTGTCTCTCCAAAAATCTCCTTGCAGGAGAACAGACCAAGGAGACTTCGATCAGCTCATTCTTTAAGGGAAGTTTCAGCAAATGTTCACCAAGATTAGCCAATGGGATTGAGAGGAGAAGACCCTCAAGTAAGTAGTGTGGAAACAGCAGTCAAACTGTGCTCTTGGAATTTCTTTTTTACTGGTTCAAATGTAACCCGCACAGCAGTGGGTAGGAAATAGCCCTAAACTGCTACTCCCACCAGGATTCCCCAGAAAGGATGTTTAACTCCCAGAGTTAAACCTTAAGGCCTGTGTTTCTACGCTGGGGTGAAAAGGCCAATTTCAGCTCACACCCCAAGATGGAAGTCACTTTTTCTGCTCAAGAGAACGTAGTTCAAGGTTTCCCTCCTATTACCACAGAACAAACAGAAAATAGAACTGCCCAACTAGAGGGAAAAGAGATTTTATTGAAGAAAAAGGAAGTAAATAAATAAAAATTCCCATGTAATATGTAACCGATGTCAGATTTCTTTGCAGTGCTTAATTTTATACTTAAAGGGAGTTTGGGGCAGTCATGTAAAAAGAATGATAACTTCCTGGTGGGAAAAAAAAAAGGACTGAAAGTCTAAATGCAAGATCCCAAATATCCTTGTGCTGGGGAGGTGTCACTACAACAAAAAGATGTGTTTTGATTCTACTGAAACACTGATCACGGTAAGTTTTTACTCATAAGACATGGCTAGCAGCAGAGGGAAAACTAGCTCTCATTTTTATTCTATGGAATGCCTCGACTCTCACTGTCTATCTCGTCCCCTTTCTCTTATACTTTGCTCTCTCCCTCAGCTTTTTTTTTTTCTGTTTTCTCTTTCTCTTCTGTTTCCCTTCGTATCACTTCTGTCCACTCCCACTTCTGTAATCTTCTAGAAGTATAATGATTTTTGTAGTGTTTTTCTGTAAGTCATTGGGGCTCAGTCTATTTAAGGGCCATATATGGAAGGAAGTGTACACGTAAGGATGTAAAATGAAAAATAAGTCTTGTCTTCATTGTGTGCAGAAGAAGAAACATTTCAAAATGACATATTAAAATGCCCACTCTGCCGTGCTTGGATACATTGCCACAAGGCACCCTGTTCTTGACCTTCCCTAACCAACAAGCCAAGCTTGTTTCCGTAAATTACCTGACTGCTTGTTCAGCCAAAGCCATGTTTGGCCACGGGGCTGCTCCCTCCTCCTATGTCTTCCATCCACACTACCTACCCTAGTCCCAAATTTTCACAGCCTTGGACAAACCTTAGGACAGCCCTATCCCTTCCAACTGATAGCGGCCTAATTCATGAAGCTGAGTCAGCAGATTTCAAGGGGCACTGCCAAGCCTAGCAGATGACATGCACAAAAACAGCAGAGATTTTCCAAATAAAGCAAAAGAGGATTGTTAGACTGCCCCACAGCACAGGTGTCCCAAGTATACCTTGCCCTCCTGGGCCTGTTCGTCTTAGATTGATTCCCTGCCCTTCCCCCACCCACTCTGCTCTGTTTCCCAGATCAGTTGGCTTCTGGCTGGGTTCAGCCAATGGGAGACACTGACTGGAGGAAGGACGAAGCCAGTGTGTCTCTCCTCTTTCCTTCCTGCTCTGGACTATTTTCCCCCTACTTTTCTGCTTTAGACAGGACTCTGAGTTGACAATCTGTTCCTCGGTTGTTTTTTCAGCCTCTTCCATCTCCAGGGAAACCAGTTCCCTGAACTCCCTCTGTTTTCTGGGCATATACCCAGAGAAAACCATAACTCAAAAAGACACACCCCAATGTTCATTGCAGCACTATTTACAATAGCCAGGACATGGAAGCAACCTAAATGCCCATCAACAGACTAATGGATAAAGAAGATGTGGTACATACATATACAATGGAATATTACTCAGCCATAAAAAAGGAACAAAATTGGGTCATTTGTAGAGATGTGGATGGACCTAGAGGCTGTCATACAGAGTGAAGTAAGTCAGAAAGAGAAAAACAAATATCATATATTAACGCATATTTGTGGAATCTAGAAAAATGGTACGGATGAACCTGTTTGCAAGGCAGAAATAGAGACAGACGTGGAGAATAAATGTATGGACACCAAGGGGGGATGGGGGCGGGTGGGATGAATTGGGAGATTGGGATTGACATATATACACTAACTAACATGTATGAAATAGATAACTAATGAGAACCTGCTGTATAGCACAGGAAACTCCACTTTGCTGTACAGTAGAAACTAACACAACATTGTAAAACAACTATACCCCAATTAAAACAAAACAAAACAAAACTCCCCCCGTTTTAAATGCTCACAGTAGTTTCCATTTTTCTGGATGGACCTTGACTGATACATCTCCTTAGGAGCAACCACCTTTCTAAAAGGCAGCACTACTCCTGTCTACCCCCGCTCCTAACATCCCCACGCCACACGTGCACACGCATTTCAGCCACCACCTACACAAATGCGCACCTTCCATTCTGCCAGTCTAGTTAAATGCCTGTCACTGCAGGAACTGCAGATCTAATTTTCCTCCACTAGAAGAAATAGAAGGGACTAGCAGGTCAGGATTCAAATCACGGAATAGGAGCTGTCTCCCCAGCACCCAGCACCTGTCCCTAATCCCAGCCCAGTCATCATAAACTGAGCAGTCAAGTGACAAAAGCTTCCCTGGAGCTTCCCAGATGGATGCCAGGGAATCAGAAAACCTCATGAGATGCTACATGAAACTTCATTTGAATGCATACATATGTTTTGTTTTCCTTGGGAGACAGTCTGTTTATTTCGTTGATTTCTCAAACGGCCCACAAGTCTAAAACTGATTAAGAAGAATGTGACTACATCAAAATTTAAAACTTTGTACATCAAAGGACACAACAGAGTGAAAAGGCAACCAACCCAATGGGAGAAGATAGTTCCAAATCATATATTTGATAAGGAGCTATGTCCAGAATATATAAAGAACTCCTATATCGGGGCTTCCCTGGTGGCGCAGTGGTTGGGAGTCCGCCTGCCAATGCAGGGGACACGGGTTCGTGCCCCGGTCCGGGAGGATCCCACATGCCGCGGAGCAGCTGGGCCCATGAGCCATGGCTGCTGAGCCTGCGCGTCCGGAGCCTGTGCTCCGCAGTGGGAGAGGCCACAGCAGTGAGAGGCCCGTGTACCGCAAAAAAAAAACCACAAAAAACTCCTATAACTCAGCAACAACATCAACAACAAAACCCAATTAAAAATGGGCAAAGGACTTGAGTAATACACTTCTCCGAAGGCCAAAAAACACATGAAAAGACTTCACTAATTATCAGGGAAAAGCAAATCAAAACCATGGGATACCATTTCACCCCCGTTAGGATGGTTACTGTAAAGAGAAAAAAAACAAACAAAAGCCAAAAAACAGAACATACGAAGTACTGGTGAGGATGTGGAGAAATTAGAACCCTTGTGCACTGCTAGTAGGACTGTAAAATGGTGCAAACTCTATGAAAAAGTGTGCGGTGGATCCTCAAAAACTTGAAAATAGAATTACCGTATTATCCAGTAATTCCACTTCTGGGTATATACCCAAAAGAATTGAAAGCAGAGTCTCAAAGAGATATTTGTACACCCATACTCATAACAGCAGTATTCACAATAGCAAAAAAGTGGAAGCAACCCAAGTGTCCATCAGGAGACAAATGGATAAGCAAAGTGTGGTACATACAAACAATGGAATACTACTCAGCCTTAAGAAAGAAGGAAATTCTGACACATGTTACAGTGGATGAGTTTTGGTTTTTTTTTTTTTTTTTTTGCGGTACGTGGGCCTCTCACTGTTGTGGCCTCTCCATTGCGAAGCACAGGCTCCGGACGCGCAGGCTCAGTGGCCATGGCTCACGGGCCCAGCCGCTCCACGGCATGTGGGATCTTCCTGGACCGGGGCACGAACCCGTGTCCCCTGCATCGGCAGGCGGACTCTCAACCACTGCACCACCAGGGAAGCCCACAGTGGGTGAGTTTTAAGGACATTAGGCTAAGTGAAATAACCAGTCCCCAAAAGACAAATACCCTATGATTCCACTTATATGAGGTACCTAGAATAGCCAGATTCATAGAGACAGAAAGTACAATGGTGGTTGCTAGAGGCTGGGAGAGGGGAGACTGGAGATTGTTGTTTAATGGATATAGATTTTCAGTTTTGCAAAATGAAAAGAGTTCTGGAGATTAATTGCACAGTAAGGTAAATGTACGTAACACTACTGAACTGAACACTTAAAAATTATTAAGATGATAAATGTTATGTGTATTTTACTGCAATTAGAAAACTTTAAAACAATTTTTTTAAATAAAGGTGAAACCTACCGTATACTTGAGATCCTATTTTTATTGCCCAAAAGGATGGATTAAGGAAGATTGGATTCAGGTCACATTATATCTTTTTATCTCCACAACTTATATAATTTATTGAGTTGGGATATCGTTCACTTAGTTTAGAGGTGTGAAACTGACCAGAATTTCTTAGATGAAGATGACTTTGAAGATGTGGTTCAGAAACGTCGATTTTAGATTTTAATGGACATCACATGATAAATGGACTTACTGCTGTGTAGCTAATGCTGGTAGCTCTGCCCTCTGGTGAAAGAAAGCAATGTGATATGATGAGAAGAAATTTAACCTGGAGTCAGGAAGTCTGGGCATGAATCTTTGTCCCATCACTGATGACCTAGGGCAAGTCAAACAACTTCTCTGAGCCTCAGATGCTCTGTCTGTAAAATGAGACAGATAATCCCTGTTTCTTATTTCCTAGTGTGTTATGAGGCTCAAATAGGAAAATAAATGCAAATACATTTAAAAACTGTAAAGTGTGATCCAGAAAAAAGGTATTTAGTCTAATTCTCACTTATGATCCTTGGTTATATTCGCCTTCAATTATTGTTACATCACTTTTCCAAGTCAATCTATTATTTACTAGTTCTATTGACTTAAGCAACACAGCACACAACGAAGAATATAATAAACACTTAATACCAGCCTTGTGAAAATTATCTTCTAATCTTTATTAATGTGCAGGCATATAACTCTATATTGGAATTAGCTGTTGTCTGCTACTTTATGTTCTGTTTTTTCCACTTAACATCATACCCCATTCTCAGGTATTAAGAGGAATTATGAAAATATCTCTGTTACGTCAAATATTAACATGCTATAGTTTGTGGCGTCATTCCTCAAGAGGCCCTAGTCTTAAAATATCAGCCAATAAACAGAAGCCTTTAGAGACAAACTGATGAACAGAATATGCCCTTGCACAAAAGTGCCAAACTATAATCTGACGGAATTGGGAACAGAAGGGTTGTCAACCTTTTTGGCTGAGAGAGTTCTGAGGCAATGCCCTAAGGAAGACAGAAATGATGAGTGTGGTAAGTGACGGTCCTGGGAGAGAGAGACCTAAATTCTGCCAAGTTTTTAACCAAGAAGCAAGACGAGATTTATCACAGGTGAAAAACCAAAACCGTCCAGTAGGGAACCAAGAGCAGGGAGACGGTACATAAAGCGGTTCACAATTTCAGCAGCAGTCCGTAAAACTTGGGTTTGAGTTCTGATTCTGCCACCAACTGATGCCACTTACTTATCATTGGGAAGGATACCTAACCTCTACAAGTCTCCATTGTCCCATCTAAGAGAAGAGAGACTAGTAGTATCTAACTCATAGGATTGCTTGGAAAATTGAATGAGATAATACATATGAAGCACTTCACACATGCTCAGAAATCACAGATGTAAGATTGAATTTGGCAATGCATTTCTATATCTTAAACACTCACAACGTGAAGGCTAAATGAACTCTCTGTGGAGTGCTCAAGTCATATCAACCTTGCAGGAGTCAGATATACCCAGCTGGAGGTGCCAACTCAGTCCGTTTTTAAGGATGTTAAATTTAAAAAGCAGCACTTCTGTTATTGACACATTCAGTCAGTGACAAGATGGCACCCATACCTCCTACTATAAACCCTTGACTGGGTGCAGGGTACAGTATGTACTATTTACAGATGTCTGATCATCTAGCATTAATAAAGCAGTGTGGCAGCCAACCCCACCTCAAGTCTCGGGTACTTGAAATTCATCCTTCATTAGATAGCAGTATCTGTTGGCAAAGAAAAAAGTATTGAAGTCCACTTCTCGACATTACAAATTCTGGATGCATAGAAAACATTTCTTAAGCCGCTAATGAGAAGTAGGTTTATCCAAGTATGAAAGCAAATCCTGTGATCTGAGGAAGGCAAGGGGCATGAAAGCAGCAAGGACTCCACGGAGTTACTAAATTCCAAGGGTCTGAAACTGCTCAACAAGCCACAACACCCAGCAGCTTCAAAACGTGTTTTTCTTCTTAGGATTGACCCGGGAGCAACAGTTGGCTCATTTGGCAGAAAAGCTACACTTTCCAACATGTAGAAAACAAGGAGTTGATGTGAGGAAGGAGGCTTGTGCAATTTTCCTGTGTTTCCAGTATTTGACTTTTACAGGCATAACCCATGCCCCAGCAATTCCATTCCTAGGTATATGCTCAACAGACAGTCATGCATATGTTCACGTACAAAATAGCAATAGCAGCTTCGTTCATAACAGCCCCAAAGTAGAAACAACCCAAAGGTCCATAATTGAAATGGATAATTAAATTGTGGTATATTCAAATAAATGAATAATAATCAGCAAAGAAAATGAATACACTACCACTGCACGCAACAGTATGAGTGAATCTCACAAGCATAACGTCAAGAAGCCAGATAGAAAACAACAATATGTGTCTTATGATTGCTGTTTTAAAAAGCTCAAAAACAGCCTGGCCTAATCTATGATGCTGAAGGTTTTGAGAGTGATCACCTTTGCGGAGGAGGAAGGGGTTAGTGGGTGGGAAAGTGTCCACTGGGGCTTCTGGGATGCTCATAATGTTTTCTTTCTTTTTTTTTAATTAATTAATTAATTTTTAAATTAATTTTTGGCTGCGTTGGGTCTTTGTTTCTGCGCGCGGGCGAGCGGAGGCTACTCTTTGTTGCGGTGCACCGGGCTTCTCATTGCGGTGGCTTTTCTTATTGCAGAGCGCGGGCTCTAGGCACCCGGGCTTCAGTAGTTGTGGCATGTGGGCTCAGTAGTTGTGGCTCACGGGCTCTAGAGAGCAGGCTCAGTAGTTGTGGCGCACGGACTTCATTGCTCCGCGGCATCTTCCCAGACCAGGGATCAAACCCGTGTCCCCTGCATTGGCAGGTGGATTCTTAACCACTGTGCCACGAGGTAAGTCCCATAAAGTTCTATTTCTTGACTTAGGAGGTAGTTAGTGAGTGTGTTAGCTTTGTACTAATTCATCCAACTGTCACTTTGATTTGTTCACTTTTCTATATGCATATGTACTTTAAATTTTATTAAAATAGATTTTTACCAAATTGACTAATACAAAAAAATGGACAAATTGCCTTACTAGATCAGATTGATGGACAATTCAGTCTAACTTCCTTATAATGAAACCAAGAGACATGCGTTAAAGTTGTTATCTGTACTGTCATCATTAAGTTAAACTTCTTTCTTTTGTCCAAATAACCTGCTCTGATGCTTTAATCTAATAATCCATTATTACCTTCTTGAAGTTGATTATTTTTATTTATTTGATTTAACAAGTTCTATATATTCATTATTGCTATGAAAAACATTGCCTTCTATGTATTAAATGATCTATTTCAAGCCTCGAGGGGTATCCCACCCATGCTAGGACGCCAAAATTTAATCAGTAAGTCCACTTTCATATTTTATAATTTTGTCAATGTGTTTGGTATACTTTCTTCATATTCATATTTCCAGGTTCAACACTTCTAAGGTTTAGTCTCTGTTGGTAGAACCTCAGATTTGGAGTTCCTTTTTTATACATGACCTTCTGGCTTCCTGAGCATTTTAGCAGCCTTCTTCGAACCTGGTCTGCATTCATTAAGACTTTTTTTTTTTACTGTTTATTTATTTATTTTCTTATTAGTCATCCATTTTATACACATCAGTGTGTACATGTCAATCCCAATCTCCCAATTCATCCCACCACCACCCCCACCACCACCGCTTTCCCCCCTTGGTGTCCAATGTTTGTTCTCTACATCTGTGTCTCAATTTCTGCCCTGCAAACCGGTTCATCTGTACCATTTTCTAGGTTCCACATCTATGCCTTAATATATGATTTTTTTTTTCTCTTTCTGACTTACTTCACTCTGTATGACAGTCTCTAGATGCATCCAAGTCACTACAAATGACCCAATTTCATTCCTTTTTATGTCTGAGAAATATTCCTTTGCATATATGTACCACATCTTCTTTACGCATTCGTCTGTCAATGGGCATTTAGGTGGCTTCCATGTCCCGGCTATTGTAAATAGTGCTGCAATGAACACTGGGGTGCATGAGTCTTCTTGAATTATGGTTTTCTCTGAGTATATGCCCAGTAGTGGGATTGCTGGGTCATATGGTAATTCTATTTTTAGTTCCTTAAGGAACCTCCATACTGTTCTCCATAGTGGCTGTATCAATTTACATTCCCACCAACAGTGCAAGAGGGTCCCCCTTACTCCACACCCTCTCCATCATTTGTTGTTTGTAGATTTTCTGATGATGCCCATTCTAACTGGTGTGAACTGATACCTCATTGTAGTTTTGATTTGCATTTCTCTAATAATTAGTGATGTTGAGCAGCTTTTCATGTGCTTCTTGGCCATCTGTATGTCTTCTATGGAGAAATGTCTATTTAGGTCTTCTGCCCATTTTTGAATTGGGCTGTTTGTTTTTTTAATAGCGAGCTGCATGAGCTGTTTATATATTTGGAGATTAATCCTTTCTCCATTATTTCATTTGCAATATTTTCTCCCATTCTGAGGGTTGTCTTTTCATCTTGTTTATGGTTTCCTTTGCTGTGCAAAACCTTTTAAGTTTCATTAGGTCGCATTTATTTATTTTTGTTTTTACTTCCGTACTCTAAGAGGTGGGTCAAAAAATATCTTGCTGTGATTTATGTCAAAGAGTGTTCTTCCTATGTTTTCCTCTAAGAGTTTTATAGTGTCCGGTCTTACATTTAGGTCTCGAATCCATTTTGAGTTTATTTTTGTGTATGGTGTTAGGGAGTGTTCTAATTTCATTCTTTTCCATGTAGCTGTCCAGTTTTCCCAGCACCACTTCTTGAAGAGACTGTCTTTCCTCCATTGTATATCCTTGCCTCCTTTGTCAGAGATTAGTTGGCCATGGGTGCGTGGGTTTATCTCTGGACTTTCTATCCTGTTCCATTGATCTATATTTCTGTTTTTGTGCCAGTACCATATTGTCTTGATTAGTGTAGCTTTGTAGTATAGTCTGAAGTCAGGGAGTCTGATTCCTCCAGCTCCGTTTTTTCCCCTCAAGACTGCTTTGGCTATTTGGGGTCTTTTGTGTCTCCATACAAATTTTAAGATTTTTTTTGTTCTAGTTCTGTAAAAAATGCCATTGGTAGTTTGATAAGGATTGCATTGAATCTGTAGATTGATTTGGGTAGTACTTATTTTCACAATATTGATTCTTCCATTCCAAGAACATGGTATATCTCTCCATCTGTTGGTATCATCTTTAATTTCTTTCCTCAGTGTCTTATAGTTTTCTGCATACAGGTCTTTATTCTCCCTAGGTAGGTTTATTCCTAGGTATTTTATTCTTTTTGTTGCAGTGGTAAATGGGAGTGTTTCCTTAATTTCTCTTTCAGATTTTTCATCATTAGTGTATAGGAATGCAAGAGATTTCTGTGCATTAATTTTGTATCCTGCAACTTTACCAAATTCATTGATTAGCTCTAGTAGTTTTCTGGTGACATCTTTAGGATTCTTTATGTATAGTATCATGTCATCTGCAAACAGTGAAAGTTTTACTTCCTCTTTTCCAATTTGTATTCCTTTTACTTCTTTTTCTTCTCTGACTGCCGTGGCTAGGACTTCCAAAACTATGTTGAATAATAGTGGTGAGAGTGGACATCCTTGTCTTCTTCCTGATCTTAGAGGAAACGCTTTCAGTTTTTCACCATTGAGAATGGTGTTTGCTGTGGGTTTGTCATATATGGCCTTTATTATGTTGAAGTAGGTTCGCTCTGTGCCCACCTTCTGGAGAGTTTTTATCTTAAATGGGTGTTAAATTTTGTCAAAAGATTTTTCTTCATCTATTGACATGATCCTATGGTTTTTATTCTTCAATTTGTTAATATGGTGTATCACACTGATTGATTTGCATATATTGAAGAATCCTTGCATCTCAGGGCTAAATCCCACTTGATCATGGTTTATGATCCTTTTAATGTGTTGTTGGATTCTGTTTGCTAGTAGTTTGTTGAGGATTTTTTCATCGATGTTCATCAGTGATATTGGTCTGTAATTTTCTTTTTTTGTAGTATCTTTGTCTGGTTTTGGTATCAGGGTGATGGTGGCCTCATAGAATGAGTTTGGGAGTTTTCCTTCCTCTGCAATTTTTTGGAAGAGTTTGAGAAGGATGGGTGTTAGCGCTTCTCTAAATGTTTGATAGAATGCACCTGTGAAGGCATCTGGTACTGGACTTCTGTTTGTTGGAAGATTTTTAATCCCAGTTTCAATTTCTTTACTTGTGATTGGTCTGTTCATATTTCCTATTTCTTCCTGGTTCAGTCTTGGAAGGTTCCACCTTTCTAAGAATTTGTCCATTTCTTCCAGGTTGTCCATTTTATTGGCATAGAGTTGTTTGTAGTAGTCTCTTAGGATGCTTTGTATTTCTGCGGTGTCTGTTATAACTTCTCCTTTTCATTTCTAATTTTATTGATCTGAGTCCTCTCCCTCTTTTTCTTGATGAGTCTGGCTAATGGTTTATCAATTTTGTTTATCTTCTCAAAGAACCACCTTTTAGTTTTATTGATCTTTGCTCTTGTTTTCTTTGTTTCTATTTCATTTATTTCTGCTCTGATCTTTATGATTTCTTTCCTTCTGCTAACTTTGGGTTTTGTTTGTTCTTCTTTCTCTAGTTCCTTTAGGTGTAAGGTTAGATTGTTTGTTTGAGATTTTTCTTGTTTCTTGAGGTAGGCTTGTATAGCTATAAACTTCCCTCTTAGAACTGCTTTTGCTACATCCCATAGGTTTTGGATCATCGTGTTTTCATTGTCATTTGTCTCTAGGTATTTTTTGATTTCCTCTTTGATTTGTTCAGTGATCTCTTGGTTATTTAGTAACGTATTGTTTAGCCTCCATGTGTTTGTGTTTTTTACGTTTTTTCCCTGTAATTTATTTCTAATCTCATAGCATTGTGGTCAGAAAAGATGCTTGATATGATTTCAATTTTCTAAAATGTACTGAGGCTTGATTTATGACCCAAGATGTGATCTATACTGGAGAATGTTCCGTGCGCACTTGAGAAGAAAGTGTAATCTGCTGTTTGGGGATGGAATGTCTTAAAATATCTATCAAATCTATCTGGTCTATTGTGTCATTTAAAGCTTGTGTTTCCTTAGTAATTTTCTGTTTGGATGATCTGTCCATTGGTGCAAGTGAGGTATTAAAGTGCCCCACTATTATTGTGTTACTGTCTATTTCCTCTTTTATAGCTGTTAGCAGTTGCTTTATGTATTGAGGTGCTCCTCCTATGTTGGGTGCATATATATTTATAATTGTTATATCTTTTTCTTGGGTTGATCCCTTGATCATTATATAGTGTCCTTCCTTGTCTCTTGCAACATTCTTTATTTTAAAGTCTATTTTATCTGATATGAGTATTGCTACTCCAAGGAATATCTTTTTCCATCCCCTCACTTTCAGTCTGTATGTGTCCATAGTTCTGAAGTGGGTCTCTTGCAGACAGCATATATATGCTTGTGTCTTGTTTTTGTATCCATTCAGCAAGCCTGTGTCTTTTGGTTGGAGCATTTAATCCATTCACATTTAAGGTAATTATCGATTTGTATGTTCCTATTACCATTTTCTTAATTGTTTTGGGTTTGTTTTTGTAGGTCCTTTTCTTCTCTTGTGTTTTCCATTTAGAGAAGTTCCTTTAGCATTTGTTGTAGAGCTGGTTTGGTGGTGCTGAATTCTCTTAGCTTTTGCTTGTTCGTAAAGGTTTTAATTTCTCCGTGAAATGTGAATGAGATCCTTGATGGGTAGAGTAATCTTGGTTGTAGGTTCTTCCCTTTCATCACTTTAAGTATATCATTCCACTCCCTTCTGGCTTGTAGAGTTTCTGCTGAGAAATCAGCTGTTAACCTTATGGGAGTTTCCCTTGTATGTTATTTGTCATTTTTCCCTTGCTGCTTTCAGTAATTTTTCTTTGTCTTTAATTTTTGCCAATTTGATTACTGTATGTCTCAGTGTGTTTCTCCTTGGGTTTATCCTGTGTGGGACTCTCTGTGCTTCCTGGACTTGGGTGGCTATTTCCTTTCCCACGTTAGGGAAGTTTTCGGCTATAATCTCTTCAAATATTTTCTCAGGTCCTTTCTCTCTGTCTTCTCCTTCTGGGACCCCTATAATGTAAATGTTGTTGCATTTAAAGTCGTCCCAGAGGTCTCTTTGGCTGTCTTCATTTCTTTTCATTCTTTTTTCTTTATTGTATTCTGCAGCAGTGGATTCCACCATTCTGTCTTCCAGATCACTTCTCCATTCTTCTGCCTCAGTTATTCTGCTATTGATTCCTTCTAGTGTATTTTACATTTCAGTTATTGTATTGTTCATCTCTGTTTGTTTGTTCTTTAATTTTTCTAGATCTTTGTTAAACATTTCTTACATCTGCTTGATCTTTGCCTCCATTCTTTTTCCAAGGTCCTGGATCATCTTCACTATCATTATTCTGAATTATTTTTCTGGAAGATTGCCTATCTCCATTTCATTTAGTTGTTTTTCTAGAGTTTTATCTTGTTCCTTCATCTGGTACATAGCCCTCTGCCTTTTCATCTTGTCGGTGTTTCTGTGAATGTGGTTTTTGTTCCACAGCCTGCAGGATTGTAGTTCTTCTTGCTTCTGCTGTCTGCCCTCTGGTGGATCTGTTCATTAAGTCTTTCTGAAAGTTTCAATTTGCAGTGATGCTACAAGAAGTGGGTTAGCTCTGCATTGCCTGAGCACCCTTCCCTTGCATGCCCAGCCTCCTGGGCAATTTTGGAAGCTTTCAGGAAGATGAAAATTGCCAGTCTGGCTGACCTGTATCCCAAGCTGTTAGCTCACCTTTTGTATATGTTACTGAGAAATGCATTATTTGTATTTGTCACACTGAAAGTCATCTGTCTACCTCATTCTTGGAACACTCACAGAGCCTTCCATTCGCTTTCTGAAATAAATCTACTAGAGATCCCAAGCGTTTCTTGATTCTCTTTGTAAAGTTGACAACATCAGTGTGTATTCCTGCCTTCAACACAATTATAAAACAATTAAAAATGTATGAGCTCAAAAAAAAAAATGTATGAGCTCAGCATCAACTCCTACATAACCCCACATTTAGCCTTGGTGATCCGGAGAAGTACTTATGTAATTTTTAGTTGACATTTCCTGGCATTAGTCTGGTTTTCTTATCCTTGATAACACATTTCGCAAAGTCTATAATAATGTTGTTTTTAAAGGAATTTGACATGAAGTCTAATCTATAACCTTTTGAAAAGTCATATATGCAGTAGTTGACACTTATCTGAATAATGACAACAGCAACAACTAACATTGGGATCTTACCATGTACTGAGGACCCTGATCAATGATTACATGCTTTTATCTCTTTTAATCCCTTCAGATATCCCGGGAGGTGAGTACTGTCACCATTCCAAATTTAACAACCAGGCTGAGATAACCTGTCTCTCACTGGTAGAACCTAGCTGTGAATTCAGGTGTGCTTGATGCTGTCTACACTGCTGGCACATCACTGCTGCCCCTTCAGCATATGTAACTTCCTTAAATAATCTAACTAGATACACCACACTGTGTGAAATATTATGAATCTTAATTATCCTATATTAAAATGAAAACACCACAATGCCTTTCAAAGTGAAATTTAAGTTATTTTTGGATTAGGGATGCTCTTAAGTTATCCACCGCCATTAGCATTGGTAATCAAGGTTTGAAAGCAAACAGTAACAATTTAAAGAGTGGTTGAAAAAAATACTTGGCTCAAAGTTTTGGTGCAAAGAAAAGAAAGGAACAGAAAAGAATCTCCCTTCTTATCTGACTTTATTGCTGCAGGTTACTGTGATCCTGTTGCTCTGAAGATATTGCTGGTAACCAAATCTGTAGGCAGGAGGATTAGGTATCTTTAATTTTATTTTTTACTTTATTTTTTTCCTCATCCTTTATTCTCAAGTTAGGAGACAATGGGATTAGTGTGCCAGGCACTTTTTTTTTTTTTCGTTATGCAGACCTCTCACTGTTGTGGCCTCTCCCGCCGCGGAGCACAGGCTCCGGACGCACAGGCTCAGTGGCCATGGCTCACGGGCCCAGCCACTCTGCGGCATGTGGGATCCTCCCGGACCGGGGCACGAACCCGCGTCCCCTGCATCGGCAGGCAGACTCTCAACCATTGCGCCACCAGGGAAGCCCACATTTTTAATGTTAATAGTATGGATTGTACTTTGATATTAAAGTACTATGACAAATGCCTAGATCCACTCTCCAGCAATCTCAAGAAAGTAGTGCTTAAACTTCCAGAGAAAAAGTGAGGAACCACACAGTCAAGGAGGACATTATGCTAATGTATATAAATACAGATGAACAGAGCCCGCTGCACTGGCAGCTTTGAACTTCACAGGTAAGATAAGTGAGGGTCACTATGAAAGTATCGGTCTAAGATTGCTCCTTGAAAACAGGCTCAAATGAGGAAGAGCAAATTTTAAAAAGCTGAGTTTAAGATGAGCTGCAAGGACTTCCCTGGTGGCGCAGTGGTTGAAAGTCCACCTGCTGATGCAGGGGACACGGGTTCGTGCCCCGGTCCGGGAAGATCCCACATGCCGTGGAGCGGCTGGGCCCGTGAGCCATGGCCGCTGAGCCTGCGCATCCGGAGCCTGTGCTCCGCAACGGGAGAGGCCACAACAGTGAGAGGCCCGCGTACTCCAAAAAAAGGAGACGAGCCAGGCCAAGAAAAGTCTCGTTTGCTGAGTGTGTTAATGCAAAAGCTCTGAGATCACATCCTACTCAGTGCAAATCTCAGGCGCCTTTGGGATCTGAGCAACGAAGAAAGAAGGCTGATGACAGCGGAAAGATATTTGTTCAATGCAAGTATAAGCCAATTTCAACAGGGTTGAACTATCTCCTTGGAAGTGATAATAAAATACTTATCAGGCTTAAGCTTTTCCATGGAGAAAAAGTAACCCCAGCTCTCCTCACTGAGTCTGATGTATCTGTCCTAACTGCAGTTGCAAAGGGTGGAGGGAAGGAGGGAAGGAAGGAGGGAATGACAATTCTTTATCCTTTGTCCAAAAGGCAAAGATAATGTTCATGGTGAGGCTAAGGGCATAGTCTCTAAACTATCCCCACCGCTGTCCCACTGTATCCTCTTTCTCTGCTGTATTTTTCTTCATGGTGCTCATCTATACTGGACATAGCGTCTATCACTTGGCTATTTGCAGGTCACATGTACTTTCTCCACTGCAATGTAGGCTGCAGGCGACGTGTCATCTCACTGCAGCTGTCCTCTACCTCCCAGAACAGTGCCTAGAATGGTAGGTGCTCAATACATATTGGTGGAATAACAAATGGGTGAATTGATTCACTACTAGCTAATTAATTAATTTGCTGGGGGTATCAGAATATCTTCCTTTTTCAAAGTATTAATATCTGGGCTTCCTTTTCCCCTTTCCTCAGGCATGGGGAGATGCTGACATTACTCCCCCAAGCCTAAGCCCAGCTTAGGACCACAGTCTTATGAACACACACAAAATTTTGCTTATGCAAAGAAATTCAAACTAAAAAGAAAATATACTCTGGTAGAAAGTGAGAAGACAGAACAGGCAATTCAAAAAAATGAAAAGAAATACAAAAATACACCCTCTGCAGTAACTGAAGAAGTAACTAAAACATTGATGAGAGACTAGTTTTTTAGAATCTTTGCCATTTAGATGCAAAAAAGCAATATCCATTTTTTTTGCAAGTGTACAGGGAAATGAGCACTTTTATGTACTGTTAGTGAAGTGTCAAGGGTTAGACAGTCTCTTCACTCTATGTAGTCTTACATGGAGTGGGCTGTCAGCTACAATGTCTGTCCTGCCACAGAGGTAAGCCCAAGATGGACCCAACATAGGGGAGATAGGAAATTGCGCTGGGAAGACTAATTCTTTAGTTCCTGCAGATCACTACAGATGTTTAAGGATGTTGAACTCATTCAGACAAATCAATACCTAAGGACTGACCCACTACTCTTCAACTGACCATAAGTGCAGCATCTTCTGTGGACTTCCAGAGAAGCAGAAATTAAAAGAACCTTGTTCTCTTTGAGTCAAAGTTAAGAAGATTGCATTGTCTAAAGCAAAGAAAACTATCCTATAAGTATCCAGCTCTCACTAAGCCAAAACCCGTCAGAACTACATCATTATCTAATAACACAGTGAAGAGGAGAGTAAGAAAGGAAATGCCCCACTGAACTACATGCTGGGCATAGTGCTAGAGACTCTATACCTGTTAGTCCTCTCCCTATATGCTTCTCCCTTGGGAGTCAGTAGCTTTGCTTTCTAAGGTGTAATAGACATTTATTGATCTATATACTGGAGGATGCCTGAACAATTTTGCATTTGGTATTAATACAAGAACAGTCTTTTTAAATGGGTTTTAGTTTGCTTTGCATGAACATAGGTTAGCTAGATAATGAGTCATTTTTCAATCAAAGCCATATGGAATTTTTCTGTTTCAGTCATCATTTTCCTAAAGTGATTTTCAATAAGTAAATGGAAATATGTTCTCTATTCTATATATTTTTAAAAGAATCAATAGCAGTTTTCATAGTTTTTCAACCAAATGTCTTCCTCTGAAGAATACCTACAAAGAAAATGTAAATTCTGAACATAGCTAATTTGGTGATGTAAAAGTCAAATTGTCAAGTTCGCAGAGCTAGCTGGTGATAACTGGGGCAGGGGTGGTGGGGGTTCAATTGTGTGAAGTGAGAACCTTTATCCCTAGACATATTGCCACCAATTTCCACTGGTCCCAAGAGGGGTCCACCATAGGGTGTGAGAAAATGTTACTCCTTTTCAATTTCCAAACTTCTTCATTGAGCAGGAGACCATGATTCTTCTATTTTCTACCATCGCCTCTCAAATTAAAAATGTAATTTCCAGAATTTCTAAAGAGGGATGGAGAAAATAATACTGAATATAACTCAGAAATCTCACCCAGAGCGATTCAAAATCCTTTCCATGGAAAGTCCTCATCCCTGTTTCTCCCTTCCTCCATACCCTTCCTTGCAAGTAACAGAATGTTCCCCTATGTGTCTTAAGAAAAACAAACCTTCACTTTTACTATCAAATCCAGAGGCACTACAGTTCCAGACTCAATTGGTTCTGGATCTGATTCTCTGATTCTCTCTTGGCTCTTATCCTCCTAGGCATAAAATGGCTGCCTCAGCCCCAAGCATCATGCTCTCATTTTACGTTGCTAGAGACAGAACGGAAGGTAGAGCAGTGATTTCTCTCATATTCACAGGAAAACCATAGAGTTTATCACTTGAATTAGAATTTTTTTCAAGTGAAAGAAAGTATTATTAGTAATTTTACCAGGACAATACACATAAACCAGCACTATCTCAGAAAAGTGAGATATGTGCTCGCCTTACTTATTAGAGAAAAAAGCATTTCCCAGAAGCCCAGGGAGTTTGGAAGGGGCTCCCCTTCCCTGAGCACACTGATGCCCATACAGGCTTCGGTTAATAAGGAAGAAGGTGGGTTAGCTGTTGAGTAGGCAACAAACTGTATCTACCATCAATCCAGGTCCATGACAATAAAACTAAATTTCCTCTAAATGGAGGAGACCTGCTTTTCTGAGAACACAGCTGCAAAAGGAGGTAGAGCTGTCATGCTAGTAACCATCTTTCCTCCAGACTTAAATCCTCACAAACCCCATTATCAGACAAAAACCTTTCTATCGTCCCATTTGAGTTAGTATTCTCAAAGTGCATAGAGCAGTGCCCTACGCTTGGGATGAGCTCACAGTCGGTCTTGCAGTGAGTGGGCATTCCACAGCTCAAAGCAGGAACATCTACCTGCAGGCAAGGATGCTGATGCCAGGAGATATATTTCAGTCTGAGTGTCGGGTTGAATGGCATTTATACTCTCAAAGTTGAGAATTCTAGAATAAATACCTTGAGACTTTATTCTAGCTTCATTCTCCAAGTCATAACAGTGAAGTATTGCCTCTTATACAATCTCTAACCATGCCATTTAAAAAATCATTTGATGTACCTTTAAACAAAAATGCCTCAAAGTCCTGAAAGGTTATTCAGAAGGTTGGCAAGCAGTCAAAGAGATGTTCAATCAAAACCTTTGTCATCCTTTTTTGATGGTGTCTGAATCATCAGAAAACACAAAACTAATATTCTGTTCCAAGACTTTGTTTCTCATGGTGGGAACACACATGTAACATGCCTCAAAAACTATAAATGCTGACAGTGCTGACTTAGTTCAAGTTCAGTATGTTCACAACCAAAGGGTAAATACTCACCTGTCAGATTTTGACTTTATATAGAGTATGATGGCTAAGGTCCAAAAACCAAGGTTTTGACACTCAGCATGAAAAAATACTTTTAAATCCTTATTATATTTCTATGATTAAATTTTGATTTCTATCTGGAATAGCTGACAGTGAAGAGTGGGGTAAAGAAAATTTTTTTTACGTTTGCCTAAGTCTGATGCCTGACTTAAGCTGCTGCAACAAATGGGCTTATGAACATGGTTGTAGGATGTATGTGCTTGTATGTCATGTTTCAGGGGATCATGCGGGTCACTCAGGGAGAATTAGACCCAACCTCCCCTCTTCCAGAAGTATCTTTCCAACATCCCTGGGGACAGGAAATTAACCTACATGTCAACTGCTGATGCTCTCAGCTTGTGAAATATTGAAAACCCATAATTAAGTAGAAACCAATGGAAATCAGACAAGGTTCTGGGTTTTACCATAATTATAACCCCATTATTCTAAAGTGAGAGGTTCTACTCAGTTTTTAGAATGTGTTGGGGAAGCACCTCCCTTTCCATGAATGTATAATATGCCCAAGAAATAGAGACCGAACTATATTTTAGACTTTGGCTCCTGTGACAATTTATCAAGGAGGATTGGTACCCATATTGAAAACCCATATTGAAAACCCATAATTAAGTAGAAACCAATGGAAATCAGACAAGGTTCTGGGTTTTAGCATAATTATAGCCCCATTATTCTAAAGTGATAGGTTCTACTCAGTTTTTAGAATGTGTTAGGGAAGCACCTCCCTTTCCATGAATGTATAATGTGCCCAAGAAATAGAGACCCAACTATATTTTAGACTTTGGCTCCTGTGACAATTTGTCAAGGAGAATTGGTACTCTTATGAATATTCTTCTCAAATGATAGTGTATGTACTCTAATCAATCTAGTCTATTTTTAACCAGATCTTTAGTATTTCATTATTGTTTTGGTCCACACTGAATTGTTCAAAAACAAACTCAAAACTATCAACTTAAACATTAAAAAACATTCTATTCCCCCATGTAATGAACAAGGGCAATTCTGACGTTTTAGTGATTCCCCTCTATGGCAGACATTTTTCATTCAACAAAAAAAGAAGTGATGACATAGGCAAGATATTAGAAAAGTGCTTTCCAGGAAAAGTCATTTTTGGACTTAAATCATTTCCAATGAGGAAAGACGAAGCAGTTTTGTACCTGTCTGACAAAAGGAACTTCATCCGGCACCTTGCAAAGTGAACTTGTCACAGTCTCCTGCTAAGTCTCAGATTGAACCCTGATGTCACCACGTCTGTGCATTGCAGTTCTGTGTGCAAAGCTCTCATATCAAAACATGTCATCTTAGGAAAGGCGCAGAAGTAAAATGCAGTCTTCGGATCCTGTCCAAGCATATTAGAAGGTTGACAAACAGACTTGGAGGTAAAATTTTTCTTCTTCAACAATGGTCTCAAAAAGCCACAGAAACATGTTCTGCATGTGTGCTTTTAAACATGCCCCATTTATCTAGCCTACAATTGTGTATTGCTTGGCAAACGGGAGTATTATTTTAGGCTGAGGACAAATTTCATCAAACTGTGGATGATCTGCCTCAAGCTTCCCAGGCAGTGGTTAGCTCAACGGGGTTCTCAGTAAAGGCATGCCTAACTCAGGAAGGCCCCTGAGGAGGAAGGGATTAGAAAATAAAACAACTCCAATAATGAGGTTTTTGTTCCTGAACTGTCTCCACACTCTTGTACTGAAAACAAAACCCCCTAAATAAGTCCAGTTGTTCTCAGTACACGAGGTCACACTGTCTTCTCCGGGGTGGAAATCAAGTCTCCTCTATAGGATTAATGACTGAAACAGGCTGGGGTGGCTTGAGCCAGCAGTGCCAAAATTTAATATAAGACCTTCGCAGCCAAGTCGCCCTTCAAACTCACAGTGCTGAAATAGTTTCTCTGCTTTTTTGTGACACTTCTGTTCTAGAACTTGAGTTCTCTTTTCACCTCTACGTTATGTATTGACTTAAAAAGATGCTCAACTTTTAAAAATTAAATGGAAAAATATACATAGAAATAATATTGTAAGACAGGAGTAGTTATTCTGGGGTGTAAGTTAGGAGTAGTACTTACATTTTTATTTTTCAAGTATTCCTAGAACTCTTCAATGAGTATTTATTTGCATAAAGAAAAATAAATGCACAGAAAACTAATAGTCACAATAATTGTATTGTATTGCTGATATATTCTCTTTCTAAAATAAAGCTTCTAGATTTTTCTAAATGCAAATTTATGCAGTTCCCTTCAGTAGGTTTATTTTTACTCAACTTATTTCACCTTCTTCATTTCTTTAGAATTTCTAGATTTATTTTAAGTTGGAAAGAGCTGCCTCTGGTCCTGTTTAACAGACCTTTTAGACATTAGTTGAATACGAATAGATTATGTACACTGTGTTGCAACATATAAATACCTTCCAAGCATCTGCGTATTGCTCCAGAGACATGTCTTAGGGTAGGGAAATTATGTATCTATGCATTGTGTGCAGCTGTAACTATGAGAGCTTAAGTGGAAAAATAATACAGGACCTAGTCTCTAACCTGAAAGTTTTATTTATTCATTATCTGTTCAAATGTTCCCCAAACTAAACTAATCTGAAGCCCCAGAGTCCTGAATGATAAAGTGTGGAAGAGATGTTCTAGATCTGGGAGATTCTGAGGGCAGGGTTTATCAACTTTCCTCCTCTTACAAAATATAACTTTAATAGTGTTCCAGTAGAATACTTGATTTTTGAGGAAGCCTGCATACCAATGAGCCTGCCGGGTTGGTTAGCTGTTAAATGTACTCCCAGGTGAATCATTTAACGGTGCCTTCTGGTGCACTGCAAGAGCCCCTTTTAAATACAATTTCCACATTAATTTGAAATTATTCACGTGCATGTCTGTCACTCCGGACAGGAGGGCAGAACATGTGTTTCTCCTTCCTCTTCAGTCCTACCAGAGTGCTGAGTACTTAGTTGACACTTATTAAATATTTATTCAGTGATTCACTTAACAGTGTATTGATTATTTGAACTTTTAGATGAATAAAGCTATAGGAAGGAAATGCTGTTTTAAGAAGGACTGTGCAATGACACAGGTTAGGCAAGGCATGACACTTCAGTAGCTTCCTCTGTCCAATCCTGTTCCCCCCTCCCTTCTTTTCACGGGTGTTGATCCCTAATTAACATCATGCATCCCAAAGTCTGTTTCAGCGTCTTCTGCCAGAGAATCCAACCCATGACTAACTGGAATAAAATATAAGACAAAGCCTTCAAGGCAAAATACCTCAATGGCCTCTGCACAAATGGCACATCCTCAAAGAGGCCTTTGCTGACCCCTGTCCCTAAAGTTCTTCCCCTCGATCACTCACGCCCATTCCACCACTCTTCATTTCCCTGTGTTGCTGTAGTTTCCTTCCTAGCAGTATCTCTTCCTGGATTGCTCAGGGTCTCCCTGCGCCAGAAGACAAATTCCATAAAGCAAAGACTTTGACTTATTGCTGTTGGCCCAGCCCTGAGAGCACTGCCTGCAATACAGTAGGCATTCAATAATGAATGAATGAATGAACCACTGGTAGATTTATTATCTTAGAAACATAAAGGGAAAACCTAGAAGCCAGGTTCTATATATTGAAATTTTAATAAGAGTTCCTTCCTATGGTTAACTTAGAAAAAAAAATCACTGAATATATCGAATAGCCTCAGCAGTTAATTGGATTCAGCAGTTCTAACTATAAGCCTTTGTGCAATCATGGAAATAATTACTAATTCATAAATCCTGAACCAATAAAAATCGGAGGCAGACCTAAGAGGATCATCACCCATCTTCCCCCAACTATTGTATTTTGGCTTGGTTTCCATGTAACTTTTTTGTGTTTTGTTTTGTTTTGTTTTTAGAGAAAACTCCAAGGGTATTTGTTTCGTGAAGATCTCATTCTTTTATAGGCTACACAGGGAGATCACAATAGAGGAGAAAGCAACGGCCAGGAAGGGAAGGGTAGAACATTATTCAATACAGGTTCAGCCTATTCATTAATTTACCTTAAAAGTGTGTTTCTTGTTTGTTTGTTGTTTGTTTTTGCGGTACGCGGGCCTCTCAACGTTGTGGCGTCTCCCGTTGTGGAGCACAGGCTCCGGACGCGCAGCCTCAGTGGCCATGGCTCACAGGCCCAGCCGCTCCGCGGCACGTGGGATCTTCCCGGACCGGGGCACGAACCTGCGTCCCCTGCATCGGCAGGCGGACTCTCAACCACTGCGCCACCAGGGAAGCCCCTGTCCCCTATTCTTTTGTGCCATTGTCGTCCCATCTTTTACTTCTACATTCATCATAAACTCCACCTTAAAATGTTATCATTTTTGTTTTAAAGAGTCAGATGTCCTTAGAAGGGAAAAACCATATTCATTTATATTTACACATTTACCATGTTTTGTAGTTCTCATTCCCTTTCTATAGATCCAAATTTCCTCATGGTTTCATTTCTCTCCAACCTGAAGCATTTAGTTTCTCTTACAATATAATTCTGCTGGCTAAATATTCTGTTACCCTTCATTTATCTGAAAATGTCTTTATTGCACCCTCATTTTTTAAAAAAAATTCAGTATATAGAAAATACAGCACAGAGACATTTGCTTTTTCTCTCACTTTCAAGGTGTCATTTGGTCTTCGTTGCCTTGTTTTTTGTCATTGTCTTTTGGTTTCCATTGTTTTTGATAGGAAGTCCAGCCATCATTTGTAGCATCATTCTCCTCTGTAATGTGGCATCTTTCTCTGGCTGCTTTCAGGATTTTTCTTTTATCTTTGGATTTCAGCAGTTTGACCATGATGTGCCTAGGTGTGGTTTTTTTGTGTTTATACTGCTTGGGGATCACTGAGTTTCTTGAATATCTAAGTTGATTTTTTTTAATCAATTTGGGAAAGTTAGGCCAGTATTTCTTCAAATATTTGTCTGCCACATACTCTTCTTTTTCTTAGACTCCAATTACACGTATACAAGACCATTTGATAGGCCCCCAAGGCTATGTTCACCTCTCCTCAATCTTTTTTCTCTATGTTCTCCAGATTGGATATTTTTTTATTGATCTTCAAGTTCACTGACTCTCTATTCTACCATCTTCAATCTGCTATTAAATCCACCCAGTGAATTTTTCATTTCAGTTATTGTATGTTTTAGTTCTAGATTTTTCAAAAATTTTATAGTATAGAAAGAGAGATGGAAGGTGCAGAAGAGAAGGGAAATGGGACCTAGTGAAAAAGATGAGAGATTTACTGTTAACAAATACACAATGAAGGGGAGGAAGAAGACAGCTTCAGATGAAGATCAACTTTTAGATTCTATCGTGAGGAGATTTCAGAACTCCGTTCAACAGCTTTTGATTTCTCAGTGAAATATGAAGCATGTTGTCAGCTGGAAAGTAAGAGAGGCTTAAGGAGACAGAAGATGGTAGTAAGCTGTTATCTTCAAAAGTAGGAAAGTTTCTTTATTAGGGAAATGAGCAGGGTTTGTTATATGAAGACTGTTTTTGTGATTTTCTCCCAAGATGAGATGACATGGATGAAGATAATAGGAAGTTTTGCAGACAGGTGTGACAGAGGTAGAGAGAGGGCACAGATTTGAGTGCACTTGTTATGCACTCAAATGATGAACGAAAAGATGAATAGAGAGCAAAGTAAAGACACAAAGGAACTTGTGAGAAAGTGTTGGGATCACTTAAGTGAAGGTCATGATGAGTTTGAAGATCTGTGGCAGTGAGGGTAGAAGCATCAGTGAGCCTGTGTAGAGTTGGGAGTGATCAACGGATGGGATGTTTAAAACTGAGAATTTTAATTTGGTACAGTTTCTAGTAAAAAAAAAAAAACAGCAAACATTTAGGATATGAATATGAGAGGAGTTTGTGGTTAAGGAGATTCGGGGATTAAGATGCTAGGGTATATGATTGATAATAGGGCTTGGGAAGGTGAGAAATTTTACAAACCCAAAGGTAAACTAGGTACAGAGGAAGGACTTTGGAGAGAAGAGAGAACTTAGGAGATGTATCAAGCAGTATGTAGAAAAGAGTCCAGGTGATGACAGATACTTGGGAAAGAGAGTCAGACTTTTGGAAGGATCAGAAATAAACAGGGATGAAACACGGGTGGTAGAACAAGTTTTGAAGGTCCCTTAGAGGGTGAGAACTTAGTTCTAAAGCTGTGGACCCGAATATTTAGCTCCTTCCAGCTCAAAAGCATTCTGGCAGCAAAATGATTTGTGAAAACTATGAGCCATTCTTCTGAAGGCCTCTGACACAGGCTTGGGCAAGCTGATGATGAACTCTACCTCAATGGCAATATCAAATCTGCCCAAAGATTTTTTTTTAAATGCATGTCATATATCTAGCTTTGAAGTTCCTCAACTATCTCTAAACCAAGTCAACATAATAAATTTAATAAATGTACAGATGGAGATTTTGTTTTCAATTTAAAGGGGAAATTAGTCATAGAACTATTTTAATCAATTGGCATGCATCTGAGTTTGTTCAGGAACAAAGCAGCAACATGTACCCAGAGGCCCTTTTGAAATGAGATTATCACACTCAAATGTAGTTTATAAGTGTAGTCTGAAGAAACTTTCTGTTCTCTTCATGTTATGGGCCAGATGAAGTAATATTAAAGAGGAGCGTATATGTTAGAAATTGAACTCAAGTGGTCCAGCAGAGCTCCTTAAGCAAGCAGCCCAGACTCCTTCATGCTTGCAGCTAAACAAGCAAACTACAGCATGGTTTCAAATTTTAAAACATCTTCGTTACACATTCGTTGAAAAGGACCCTCTAAAGGTGAAGCCAGTCACATTTATAATATGATAGGTGCCCCTTCCATGGACTCTGACTTTTTGGAAATTTGTATTTTGGTATCTGTATTCTTTTTTGGTCTTTCCTGCTGCTCTTAGGGTGGGACCTGTTGTTACAAAGACCAACACCCTCAGTGTTGGTTGAGTTGTTACACCCTCAGTGTCTGACATATAGTAGGTACTCAAGAAGGATTTGTTGAGTGAATGGATGTAGACAGTCAAAAGAGGACAAATAATGTAGTCTGGTAAGGAAATAAAAGCTGTAACCTCTTGAATCCAGGATCTAAGACAGAATAATAGTTTATTTTCTCCATCTGTTTCTCATGAAAATTAAGAGTTAAAATAATGACATGAGTAAGAAAAATTATCAGACCCACTCTTAAAACTAAGTTTTGAATAGCAGTGCCCTGAAAAAGAGAGTCTTAATGCTTCTAGGACAAAGAAAATGAAGAGAATTTACTGGCTTGCCAAAATGTGCCAAGGAGTTGACGAGACCAAAAGGTTGTAGAAGTTCCTGCAGCATTCATAGAAATATTGAGACATTTGATAGTTGGTCTCTGTCTGAGTTAGTTCGGGCTGCTATATACAACAAAATACAAGAGACTGGGCAGTGTATGAACAACAGAAATTTATTTCTCACAGTTCTGAAGCCTGGAAATCTGAGATAAGGGTGCCAGTATGGTGATGGCCCTCTTCTGGCTTACAGGCTGCCAACTTCTCGCTGTATCCTTACATGGCAGAAAGAGAGCAAGAGAGTTCTCTGGAGTCCCTTTTATAAGGGCACTAATTCCTTTCATGAGGACTCCACCCTCATGATCTAATCACCTCCCAAAGTCCCCACCTTCTAATACCATCACATTGGGGGTTGATAGCTCAACATATGAATGGGGGGGGGCAAGAGGAACATTCGGTTCATAACAGCCTCTACCAACACTAAACTGAGCATAGCATTTCTTGGCATGTTGTAACAATTCACTCTAGGGCGACAAATAAAACAGGGATATCACAGTTGGCACTAGCTGCACCACTGGAAGTTTCTGGTTCAATCCTCTTCTCTTGGCTGCTACTTCGTATGGCTGCATGTACTATCACCTTTTCCAGTTACTTCAATGGAAAACAGGAGTGGATAAATTGTATCTCAGTTCAAGGAAGAGGAAATTGGTATACAAACATATACTTTAAAAAGAAAAAAATATGGTGAATTGGCAGTATATTCAATATATAGTCATTGCGGTAGCAGAAATCTTAAAGGACAACATCTAGATTTTGCCTCCAAAAATGATACAGCTAGATTTCTCAACAGTAGCAATGGTAACACACTTCCTGTGGCCCATCATGTACCTATGATCACTGAGCACTTCCCTGCATGGCTGTCTGCAGCCACAGTACTTGGCACTGATTCATGTATTTCCTTTGTCAATATAAGCCCTGTTTTTCTCATTACAGTAAAGATTTACAAAAGGAGATGTACTTCCTCTTTTTGTTCTTTTCTTCTGTGTCTCTGCCTTTTCTTCTGTCTTTGCAGCTTTCTTTCCAACTTTCTCTTTATTTAATCTCCAAAGGGGTTATCTCAATTCATACGTCTCTATCCTTATTTACTACCACATCCTCACCCTCACCCTTAACTCCTTGGCTCTCTCATAGTCTTGGAACTTGACTGAGTAAACGGAAAGTGTTCCATGCAGAAGGGTCAGAAAGAGTTAGTCTTGGGTAGGAGTTTACTTAAGTCCTACCTCTTCTTCGGTGCATCTCTTGGAGCTGTAGAGCCCTGTGAGAAGATGGAGGCTTAGCTTTACAATCATGTCATTCACGCTGGGGCAGGAAAAGAATGTCCAGCCTTTGGACTGAAAAAAAAAGGGTCACCTCTGACCTCAAGGGCTGAAATATGGAGGTGGGGGAAGGACGACTCATTCTAGCTGTCGTGTGTAGCCAAGACTGGAAACTCCTCAGACCCATCTACCTGCTGTGGCACCATAGGAATGCCTGGGGGAATGTGTGTACTTAAAACCCAGAAGAGCTGGTAACTTTAGGAACCCAGTTCTGGGGAAGCTCAGAATGACATTAAATGAGCAAAACAGCTGAAGACTTCTCATCTCTAACCCAGGACCTAGATCACCAAAACTCCCTTCTCTAGTGGACACATATCACCCCAGGCCCAGGTTATGGGACTTCAGTGCCGTGCCCATCGACACATCACTGTGGAGCTTCCAGCAATGGCTGGCATGGCGCCGGGTGGCCTGATCGTCAGTGATTCAACAGCATAAAGGCGGTGACAACTACTCCCAAAATAAGAGGACTGTTTGTGGACTGAGGTTGCCTGGATTTCTGTCAAGAGGAGATGATCAAATTCGTTATAGATTCCTGGGCAGAGTGAACACTGTTGAAGTTCTTGCAGAAATCCCGGGAGGGGAAGCAGGAGGGAGAGAAGAATAAAACTATTTGTGATAGATGGAGGGAGAAACCATGACGTTTAATGTTAAAAGTAATGAAATGCTGTTCCACGCCCAGAGGTCACATGCAGACAATTCCCGCACAACGAAGCACCAGGCAGCTCTCTCTGGAAGGAGCACGAGTTGTTCAGTCAATGCACAGGGCAGCCCAGAGGGGCTGCATGTCTGTACCAGGGATCGGTGGATAAATGCCTCAGTTTCCTCACCCCTCAAGGAGATGTTGCTGAGGTTTCTCACACAGTTTCTCACAAGGTCCCAGGGGGATTAAGCCTCAGTTGTCCATAGGTAACCTGCTCATTTGTGTTCTCCTAAGGGGTTTGCTCCCTTCCCTGTCCTACTTCCCCGCTCCCTGAAGTGCTTCCTGGGACAAGCTCTCCTCCCCTGATAGTAGAGAGAGAGAGAGAGACTGAAACCGACACACAAGAAGGGCTGGGTGGGCGTGAACACCGTTGAACAACCAATGGTCCCACATGGGTGAGACCCAGAGGGGCTCCTGAGCTCAGCCTCACCTGCTGGTGCAAGAAGCTGTCCCAAGGGCAGGCTTCTTCACAGCTCTACCCCGGGACACCAGCCTCCACACCACCATAGACGGAGTGCAGCTGGAGGAGGGCACACCTAGGTGGGGCAACCTCTGTGATTTTTTTCCAGGTTGGCCTTGCCCAGTGTGACGTGGTCAGCCAGGCAACACCACATCTTAAGCACCCATCTGTGCAGGACTCACTGATGAAGGGGAATGGGGTCCAGGCCTTGAGAGTGTTGAGCCTGTTGTTGGGGGGAGGGGTGGGCCGGCCACTTGGCCATGCCTTCACCTTAACAGACAGCCTCCAGTTGTGGCTTCTGAGGTTCAATGTGCAGTCACTGGAATGTACTGAAATAGTTCCAGGAAGGAATGGTCTCCATGCAACTTTAAAGTTGTACAGTGTTTCCTGTACTGGGCTTGGAATGGATTTCTTTAATGAGTCTTGAAATTAACATGTGAGTAGCAGCATCACACATCATCTGTGCGTGTGTGTGTGTTAAGACCATTCATTTGTTCAATGGAACACTTTAAAAGATATACCACATTCTTCCTATCCTATTCTGACACATCTTTGTTTTTGAAAGGGTCAGGGCCTCAGTAAATGCTAATGGCTCAGGTCACACCTGACCTCTGAGAGGCCTGGAAAGGCCATGGACTAGAGAACTCAGACCAAACCCAAGCCCCATTTCTGCAGAAGTTGAAAACTTCCCAGCCATAGGTCCCAGCAGCCCTCCAGGGCCCCAGACTCAGCTCTGCTATCAGCTGTGGGATGTTGGGTCAGTCACCCAAAGTCTGGGCTCTGTCTGTGCAATGCAAGGCTGGCAGGACAGCATTATACATCTGAGTTCCTCTGCCTGTGACATCTTAAGAAGTTAAAGATTTGCTACACAGCTTCCAAAGGTGCCCTGGATGAGTAGACCTCCTACAAACCAGCTTCTTGCCTGCCATTCGGAGGGGAAGTAAGCAGTACAGAGAGGAGGGGTGGCCTGGAAGCCAGGCACCCTGACTCTAGGCTCTTTGACAAAGTTTTGCTGGAGCAGACTCTGGCCTGGGGGATCCAGCAGGAGGCTGGACTCAAAGGACTAGGTCACACCTCATTTGTTCATCAGGTATTAACTGTCCTGTCTCTGTTCACCTCTGGTGATTGAACATGGACAGGAGAGGTTCCTGCCCCGCCTGGGGCTTACAGTCTAGAAGTGGGGAGGACATCACTATCTGAAATGACCTTATTTATAGTTTAAAGCCATTATTTTAAAAAGGGGGAGAATCATGTGAGGGGTGTGTGAAGTGGGGATGGGGGAGGGTGGAATGGTCGGAAAAGGCCTTTCTAAGCTCTTCCAGTTATGAACTAACTTGCCCCTGACCCCATCATTTTCACCCTGAGGGTCTCGGTTCTTGGTTTCTACAGCCCACAACGAAAGGGGCTGGCCTCCCCTCTTCCTGCTCACCGGGGTTCGACTCCCACGCTCTGCGATCCACTTCCCCAGCGGGCCAGGCTGTGTGGAAACAGGCCGGGCCCTGGCTTCCCGCCGCTTGCCAAGGACTAACCGTCCCAGGTGTCTCCTGTTAAGCGGCCGCCGGAGCCTCCCTTCCACCCCGCGGAGAATTCCCGAAGAGTCCGAGGCCCGGGCTGCTCGCGGCGGGCGGGGCCCACCTGTCTCGGCCCCGGCCCCTTCCCGGGCGTCCCAGGTGTCTCCTGTTAAGCGGTCGCCGGGGCCTCCCTTCCACCCCGCGGAGAATTCCCGAAGAGCCCGAGGCCCGGGCTGCTCGCGGCGGGCGGGGCCCACCTAACTTGGCCCTGTCACGCCCCTTCCCGGGCATCCCAAGTGGCTCGGGGCGGGGAGGGGCCGCACCAACGCCAGCCAGCCGCCAGTGAGCTGCTAGCCGGGACCGGGACCGGGAGCAGGGAGCCGGCCGGACGCGCGGACAGGACCGGCGAGCGCGGCGGAGCTGGTGAGCCGGGCGGGCACAGCGGGCGGGGGGGCGGCGGTCGGCGGGGGACGGCGGGCTCCGCGCCCGGGTCCTGCGGGGCCGAGCGGCTGCGGCGGGCAGTGCGGGGCTCGCCTGCCTGGCGCGTCGGGGAAGCGAGCGCGCCGGGGTCGCGGCACAGCGGAGGGGTCGGGATCCCGTAGCTGCCTGGGGGCGAACAGCTGCGACCCTCTGCCCCGGGCTGGAGCTGGGGGCGGGGGCGGGCGCGGGGACAGGGCCGGGGCTGCGTGGGTCTCTGGGCGGCGCGGAGGCGCTCTGTCCGCGGCGCTGGTGGGGAGAGGGGAGGCTGGGGGTCCCACTGCTGCGGAGAGCGCGGAGCAGCGCGGGGGGCTCAGGCCCGCGGGGGGGACCCGAGCGAGCTCCCGCCTTTCCCTCTGCGGCGCTTCCCAGGGGCCGGCTCAGGTGCAGCTGCTCCCTCTGTCCGGCGCTTTACTTTTGTTGCTGGTGTTGAGTGTCCGACATACACCTGGGTTAGTTACCTGGGGCTTCCAAAAAACTGGGTATGCAGGGCTGCTGTGACTCCAGGGGCCTGCGCTTGTAAGGCTCCATCCAGGTCTGTGTGTCCTGGGGCGCTGTCGTGGGTTGGGGTGGAGGCGGAGGGTGCGCTGCATCTCCCAGGCCCTGGCCATCGGTGTGATAAAGTGGAAAAAGTCTAGAATTTAAATTCTAGTTACTAGCTGTGTGACCTTGAGCAAGTTGCTTAACTTCGCTGATTCTCAGTTTGCTCAAAGGTAAAAAGGTTATTATAATCATTACAACGGCCTGAAGTTATACGATGTTCATAAAGCCCATAGCACGTTGCTTGATGAAAGTTCTCTCCATTTTTTCCCTATGTGTTAATGTAACACTTCATGCCTTCCAGAGGTCCCCACTCCTTTCTGAACAGAAGGGAGATCCAGGAGGCTCAGAGTACCCTCCTTTAGGAGGGAAGGTGGTGGTGTGTGGTTTGGGGGGTGGCATTTTGTCCATTCTAAGTTGTTCATGGCTAGGCCTCCTCCAGGCAGTTTTACTTCCTGACACCATTCTAGAAGCCCGGTTTGAGAGGTGACAGTGCACAGGTCCTGAATATAGAAGGGATGTTATCGGCTTGCTTTCATCATTACTGACTGTATTTGTCAGAATTCTTTTCTTTGGGTTGGGTTTGGTCACTTGAAAATTGCTTTATGCAGTATAGAAATTGATTGGGTCACATAAATGAAAAGGCTGAGGGTGTTAGCTTTAGGCATAGCTCGATCCAGGGGCTCACATAGGGTTGCCGGGCTTGTTCTCTCTTTTTCCCTCTGTGTTGACTGTTCTTAGTATGGAGTGATAAAAAGCACGGCATCTCAGGCTTATCTGTTCCTTTAGAGAGGGGGGGGGGATAGGAGGGATCTCTCTTCTTCCGTCACCTCTATCCTTATAGCAAACGTTATTGATACACTAGACCAAAGCAGGGCCAAGCCATCTCAGTGGACAGGGAGTGGGTTTCCACCATGGCAGTGGGTACTTTGCTCAGGTGCCACTGTGATAGTCCCACCCCAGGTGCCGGGGATTGGGCAGGGACAGTTCCCAATGAGAGGTCTGACTTCTGGGCAGATAAAATAGGACCTGTTCATTGCATTATCTCTGCCTTTGCTCACCGCCGCCTAAAGGAAGTCTTTAGTAGAGTGTAGACTGCCTGGGTGCCATGTTCCATCTGTCAATTGTCAAGTCTTATCTCAGGCAAGGAAGGCATCCTGCATGTTCCTCCTTTGATTCCTTGTTTTGTTGTTTGCTTGTTGGTTGATTCATTCAGCATTTAATAAATGCCCAGCATACACCAGGGCCTCTGCCAAGGGTGAACATGTTTGCTTTTGAGAAGCTCACGGTCTAGTTGGAGAGGCGGATGTGCAGAGAACAGAGTCTGGGACTGTGTAACCGTCTGGGGACAAGCAAAGACTTCCCAAGGAAACTGTACTTGAGCTCTAAATTGGAGATAGTAGGGGATAGTAGGAGGAAAAGTTGCAGGGACTTCCCAGGCCAAGCGGTGTGGTGTGGTAGGGTACTTTCAGTTGTAAGTAACACTAGTTAGGTTACTTTACTGTCTTGCTTAGGAAGTCTAGAGGTAGGTGGTTCAAAGTGGCCACAGTTCTGGGTTGGCTTCTTGAAGATTCTCTGGGTTTTCCCTGCCCTGCCACAGGGTGACTGGAGCGCCATCACGCCTTCCCGTGATAACAGGTAGAGCAAAAAGGGAGGGAGACGGCTTGCTTCTCAGTGATTCTCTAGATAATAAAGGTCAGAATTTCTCAGAGGTTCCCTGTGTCACTGGCCAGAATGGTCATACGCCCGTGCTGAGCCAGTCACTGGCAAAGGAGGAGAGGGTGGCTGTGATTGTCGTGGCCCAGCCGTGTTCTGGAGCTGGGGGAGGGGTCACCTTCCCTGAGCACGTTGGTGCCCCTATGTGAAAATCGGAATTCTGTTAGCAAGGCAGAAAGCGAGACTGCCTTGCCTGTCGGGCGGTTAGGGAGCCGGTCACCCGTGTCTCCTGCAGGTGGTGACGGATGATGAAAGACATGGCCTTCCAGGAAGCAGGAGAAGCTCAGGATGGTAGGGGAAGGGTAGGGTGTGGCTGAGGGGAGGGAAGGAGCTGAGGTTGGAGGCGCAGTAGAGACAGGAAAACCCTGTGTTAGATGCCCTCTGGATATCACTAAGAAGCCTAAATCTCGGTCCCATTCCTCAAAGAGCTTACACTCAAAACCTGGGGAAGTTTTTCTGGGTCTGTCACAGTCCCATAGTAACAGCAACAGTGGCTCACTCTATGGGGGTAACTGTGCGGGGATTAGGGTGGAGGAGTTTAGGGAGGGGCCGTGTGCAGTTTGAAGAAGCCTCACAGCTGGTTCTGCCATGCCTCCCACTCCCCAGTGCCCCCTTCACCTTCTCCCCTGCCCCTTATTGAGAACATTTGCTCTAAATCATGTCTTTGTTTCGGCGCCCTTACCTGTCTTCAAGCTAACAGGCTGGGACTTGGAGAAGATGCAGTTAGTGGTAGATCCTGGACTAGAAAACAGTTCTCCTGATGATAGTCCAGCGGGTGAATACTATATAATCGTGTTCAGTAGGGAACCAGCCTCCACTGTCTACTGCTTTTCTTTTTTTTAAACAGCATTTTTAAAAATTTTTTATCATTTGCGGTACGCGGGCCTGTCACTGTTGTGGCCTCTCCCGTTGCGGAGCACAGGCTCCAGAGGCACAGGCTCAGCGGCCATGGCTCACGGGACCAGCCGCTCCGCGGCATGTGGGATCCTCCCAGACCAGGGCACGAACCCGCGCCCCCTGCATCGGCGGCGGACTCTCAACCACTGCGCCACCAGGGAAGCCCATAAACAGCATTTTTAAAAATTTTTATTTATTTATTTTTTGTACAGCAGGTTCTTATTAGCTATATATTTTATACATATTAGTGTATATATGTCGATTCCAATCTCCCAGTTCATCCCACCCATCCACCCTCGCTTTCCCCCCTTGGTGTCCATACATTTGTTCTCTACATCTGTGTCTCGATTTCTGCCTTGCAAACTGGTTCATCTGTACCATTTTTCTAGATTCCACATATATGCATTATATATGATATTTGTTTTTCTCTTTCTGACTTACTTCACTCTGTATGACAGTCTCTACGTCCAGCCACGTCTGTACAAATGACCCAATTTCATTCCGTTTCATGGCTGAGTAATATTCCAGTGTACCACATCTTCTTTAACCATTTGTCTGCTAATGGCATTTAGGTTGCTCCCATGACCTGGCTATTGTAAATAGTGCAGCAATGAACATTGGGGTGCATGTGTCTTTTTGAATTATGGTTTTCTCTGGTTATATGTGCAGTAGTGGGATTGCTGGATCATACGGTAATTCTATTTTTAGTTTTTAAGGAACCTCTATTACTGTTCTTCATAGTGGCTGTATCAATTTACATTCCCACCAGCAGTGCAAGAGGGTTCCCTTTTCTCCACACCCTCTCCAGCATTTGTTGTTTGTAGATTTTCTGTTGATGCCCATTCCAACTGGTGTGAGGTGATACCTCATTGTAGTTTTGATTTGCATTTCTCTAATAATTAGTGATGTTGAGCAGCTTTTCATGTGCTTCTTGACCATCTGTATGTCTTCTTTGGAGAAATGTCTAGTTAGGTCTGCCCATTTTTTGATTGGGTTGTTTAATATTGAGCTGCATGAGCTGTTTATATATTTTGGAGATTAATCCTTTGTTGATTTGTTTGCAAATATTTTCTCCCATTCTGAGGATTTTCGATTCATCTTTATAGTTTCCTTCCTTGTGCAAAAGCTTTTAAGTTTCATTAGGTCCCATTTGTTTATTTTTGTTTTTATTTCCATTACTCTGGGAGGTGGGTGAAAAAAGATCTTGCTGTGATTTATGTCAAAGAGTGTTCTGCCTATGTTTTCCTCTAAAAGTTTTATGGTATCCAGTCTTACGTTTAGGTCTTTAACCCATTTTGAGTTTATTTTTGTGTATGGTGTTAGGGAGTGTTCTAATTACATTCTTTTACATGTAGCTGTCCAGTTTTCCCAGCACCACTTATTGAAGAGACTGTCTTTTCTCCATTGTATATCCTTGCCTCCTTTGTCATAGATTAGTTGACCATAGATGTGTGGGTTTATCTCTGGGCTTTCTATCCTGTTCCATTAATCTATATTTCTGTTTTTGTGCCAGTACCATATTTTCTTGATTACTGTAGATTGTAGTATAGTCTGAAGTCAGGGAATCTGATTCCTCCAGCTCCGTATTTTCCCCTCAAGATTGCTTTGGCTATTCACTGTCTTTTGTGTCTCCATACAAATTTTAAGATATTTTTGTTCTAGCTCTGTAAAAAATGCCACTGGTAATTTGGTAGGGATTGCACTGAATCTGTGGATTGCTTTGGGTAGTATAGTCATTTTCACAATATTGATTCTTCCAATTCAAGAACGTGGTATATCTCTTCATCTGTTTGTGTCATCTTTGATGTCTTTCATCAGTGTTTTATAGTTTTCTGAGTACAGGTCTTTTACTTCCTTAGGTAGGTTTATTCCTAGGTATTTTATTCTTTTCGTTGCAGTTGTGTATGGGAATGTTTCCTTAATTTTTCTTTCTGATCTTTCGTTGTTAGTATATAGGAATGTAAGAGATGTCTGTGCATTAATTTTGTATCCTGAAACTTTACCAAATTCATTGATTAGCTCTAGTAGTTTTCTGGTGGCTTCTTTAGGATTAGCTATGTATAGTGTCATGTCATGTGCAAACAGTAACAGTTTTACTTCTTCTTTTCCAATTTCTGGTCCTTTTATTTCTTTTTCTTCTCTGATTGCCATGGCTAGGACTTCCAAAACTGTATTGAATAATAGTGGCGAGAGTGGACATCCTTGTCTTGTTCCTGATCTTAGAGGAAATGCTTTCAGTTTTTCACTATTGAGAATGACGTTTGCTGTGGGTTTGTCATATATGGCCTTTATTATGTTGAGGTAGGTTCCCTCTGTGCCCACTTTCTGGAGAGTTTTTATCTTAAATGGGTGTTGAATTTTGTCAAAAGCTTTTTCTGCATCTATTGAGATGATCCTATGGTTTTTATTCTTCAATTTGTTAATATGGTGTATCACACTGATTGATTTGCATATATTGAAGAATCCTTGCATCCCTGGAATAAATCCCACTTAATCATGGTGTATGATCCTTTTAATGTGTTGTTGGATTCTGTTTGCTAGTATTTTGTTGAGGATTTTTGCATCTATATTCATCAGTGATATTGGTCTGTAATTTTCTTTTTTTGTAGTATCTTTGTCTGGTTTTGGTATCAGGGTGATGGTGGCCTCATAGAATGAGTTTGGGAATGTTCCTTCTTCTGCAAATTTTGGAAGAGTTTGAGAAGGATGGGTTTTAGCTCTTTCCTAAATGTTTCATAGAATTCACCTGTGAAGCCATCTGGTCCTGGACTTTTGTTTGTTGGAAGATTTTTAATCACAGTTTCAATTTCATTACTTGTGATTGGTCTTTTCATATTTTCCATTTTTTCCTGGTTCAGTCTCAGAAGGTTGTGCTTTTCTAAGAATTTGTGCATTTCTTCCAGATTGTCCATTTTATTGGCATAGAGTTGCTTGTAGTAGTCTCTTACAATGCTTTGTATTTCTGCCGTGTCTACTGTAACTTCTCCTTTTTCATATCTAATTTTATTGATTTGAATCCTCTCCCTCTTTTTCTTGATGAGTCTGGCTAAAGGTTTATCAATTTTGTTTATCTTCTCAAAGAACCAGCTGTTTAGTTTTATTGATCTTTGCTATAGTTTTGTTTCTACTTCATTTATTTCTGGTCTGATCTTTATGATCTCTTTCCTTCTACTAACTTTGGATTTTGTTTGTTCTTCTTTCTCTACTTCCTTTAGGTGTAGAGTTAGGTTGTTTATTTGAGAGTTTTCTTGTTTCTTGAGGTAGGATTATATTGCTATAAACTTCCCTCTTAGAACTGCTTTTGTTGCATCCCATAGGTTTTGGATCATCGTGTTTGGTTGTCATTTGTCTCTAGGTAATTTTTTATTTCCTCTCTCATTTCTTCAGTGATCTCTTGGTTATTTAGTAACGTATTTTTTAGCCTCCATTTGTTTGTGTTTTTTACGTTTTTCCCCCTGTCGTTTATTTCTAATTTCATAGCATTGTGGTCAGAAAAGATGCTTGATATAATTTCAATTTTCTTAAGTTTACTGAGGCTTGATTTGTGACCCAAGATATGTTCTATCCTGCAGGATGTTCCGTGTGCATTTGAGAAGAAAGTGTAATCTGATGTTTTCGGTTGGAATGTCCTATAAATATCAATTAAATGTATCTGGCCCATTGTGTCATTTAAAGCTTGTGTTTCCTCACTAATTTTCTGTCTGAATGATTTGTCCATTGGTGTAAGGGAGGTGTTAAAGTCCCCCACTATTATTGTGTTACTGTCGATTTCCTCTTTTAGAGCTGTTAACATTTGCCTCATGTATTGAGGTGCTCCTATGTTGGGTGCATATATATTTATAATTTTTGTATCTTCTTTTTGCTTTGATCCCTTTATCTTTATGTAGTGTCCTTCCTTGTCCCTTGTAACATTCTTTATTTAAAGGTCTATTTTTCTGTTATGAGTATTGCTACTCCAGGTTTCTTTTGATTTCCATTTGCAAGGAATATCTTTTTCCATACCCTCACCTTCAGTCTGTATATGTCCCTAGGTCTGAAGTAGGTCTCTTGTGGACAGCATATATATGGGTCTTATTTTTTATCCATTCAGCGAGCCTGTGTCTTTTGGTTGGAGCATTTAATCCGTTCACATTTAAGGTAGTTATCGATATGTATGTTCCTATTACCATTTTCTTAATTGTTTTGGGTTTGTTTTTGTAGGTCTTTTTCTTCTCTTGTGTTTCCCATTTAGAGAAGTTCCTTTAGCATTTGTTGTAGAGCTGGTTTGGTGGTGCTGAATTCTCTTAGCTTTTGCTTGTCTGTAAAGCTTTTGATTTCTCCATTGAATCTGAATGAGATCCTTGCCGTGTAGAGTAATCTTGGTTGTAGGTTCTTCCCTTTCATCACTTTAAATATATCGTGCCACTTCCTTGTGGATTGTAGCGTTTCTGCTAATAAATCAGCTGTTAACCTTATGGGAGTTCCCTTGTGTGTTATTTGTCGTTTATCCCTTGTTGCTTTTAATATTTTTTTTTGTCTTTGATTTTTGTCAATTTGATTACTATGTGTCTCTGCATGTTTCTCCTTGGATTTATCCTGCCTGGGACTCTCTGTGGTTCCTGGACTTGGGTGGCTATTTCCTTTCCAATGTTAGGGAAGTTTTTGGCTATAATCTCTTTAAATATTTTCTTGGGTCCTTTCTCTCTCTTTTCTTCTTATGGGACCTCTATAATGCAAATGTTGTTGTGTTTAATGTTGTCCTAGAGGTCTCTTAGGCCATCTTCATTTCTTTTCATTCTTTTTTTCTTTATTGTATTCTGCAGCAGTGAATTCCACCATTCTGTCTTTCAGGTCACTTATCTGTTCTTCTGCCTCAGTTATTCTGCTGTTGATTCCTTCTAGTGTTTTTTCATTTCGGTTATTATATTGTTCATCTCTGTTTGTTTGTTCTTTAATTCTTCTAGGTGTTTGTTCTTTAATTCTTTTAGGTTTTGTTAAACATTTCTTGCATCTTCTCAATCTTTGCCTCCATTCTTTTTCCAAGGTCCTGGATCATCTTCACTATCATTATCATGAATTCTTTTTCTGGAAGGTTGCCTATCTCCACTTCATTTAGTTTTTTGGGGGGGTTTTATCTTGTTCCTTCATCTGGTACATATTCCTCTGCTTTTTCATTTTGTCTGTCTTTCTGTGAATGTGGTTTTCGACTGTCTGCTGCTTTTAAAGCATTTACCCTGTTTTCATTTGAAGTATGAAGTGCGAGCTGCTTTTTGTTTCCATTTGACATGGTGGACATTGGTGGGCATTTGGAGTTAGATTGGCAAGCAGGATGCTACTTCTTATGATCCAGTGTCCTTAGTATCTACTTAGCACAGAAATTGGCAGAAAGATCTAGTCACTAATCCTGGAAGAAAGGAGGGAGTGTAGGGCAGCATATTTTGTTGTTTCCATCAGCAGTCCTGCTGAGGGCTGCCCAGGATCACTGGCAGAGTGTGAGGGAATGAGGCAGAGAGATGCATTGGGCAGTCATTCATTCACAAATATTTATTGAACACCTACTGGGTGCAGACACTGCTCTGGGAATAAAAAGCGTATATAAGAAAGACAAAGTCTGTTCTCTGAGCTTACACTTTCCTGGAAGGAGACATATTTGTTTTGTCTCCTATGTCAGGTGATGAGAAGTACTATAATGAAAAATAAGGTAGGTTAAGTGAAGACTGCAGTAGTTTGAAACAAGCTGGATATAGTACTACAAATCATCAAAGTTTAGTCTCTCTCCATTTTCCAGCAGAGAAATATGGCCAGAGTTAGTATGGTATTGGGCAAAAAAAAGATGTTCATTTGGAGGAACGGGATTATGTATTGAATAACTTGATCTTAAAGAATTTCTTTCATGCAGAATCTCTTTGTTATACTTCGCATAGTTCCCAGACATGATTTACAATGAGTTGTAAAACATAGTACCAAGTGATGAGAAATAAATGAAGAAATACAAGCAAAGGGAAAATAAAGTTCATTTCTTTCATCATTGTTTTCCAGAATTGTTTAGGTTTGGTAGCAGGGGAAGAAGGAAGTATGGTGATAAAAAATGTGGTGATTCATGCTCAGGCTTCATTATTTAAAAGGTGACAAAATAGGGCTTCCCTGGTGGCGCAGTGGTTGAGAGTCCGCCTGCTGATGCAGGGGACACGGGTTCGTGCCCTGGTCCAGGAAGATCCCACATGCTGCGGAGCGGCTGGGCCTGTGAGCCATGGCCGCTGAGCCTGCACGTCCGGAGCCTGTGCTCCGCAACGGGAGAGGCCACAACAGTGAGAGGCCCGTGTACCGAAAAAAAAAAAAAAAAAAAAAAAAGGTGACAAAATAAATTTTTGATGCTTCAGAAAGTTATCACTTTTTTGGGTCTGTGTGTAAAGAGTCAATTTTATTTGATAGGAAAAAATAGTGTCTATACTAAAGATGTATATGAAAATTATCTCCTGAGTTCAAAGAAATTTAATAGTATTTTTAAGGTCAGTATGAAGTGCATTAAATGTTAACAGAGATCGAAAGCCTAATTCCAGGGTCAAATAATATGGTATAAATAAAAATTGGTGAGAATTTAAGTTTGGACTTACAACTGGCTGGGAAAATATACAAATTCAAATTCAAATTTACAGCATACAAATGTTATGCAGAGGTAATTTTGATAACCTATTTTTATTGGCTTGTTTTGTTTTCTTATTGTTGAGTTTTGAGAGTTCTTTACATAATCTGGATATATGTCCTGTGTCAGAAATGTGATTTTCAAATAAATTCTCTTAGTCTGTGCCTTATCTTTTTATTCCCATAGCAGTGTCTTTCTCAGGGCAAACGTTTTTTAGCTTTAGTGAACCAATGTATCAATTTTTCTATGGATTAGACTTTTGTTGTTGTATCTAAGATTCTTTGTCAAACTACAAGTCTTGAAACTTTTCTACATTTTCTTCTAGAAGTTTCATAGGGCTATGTTTTACACTTAGGTTTATTATCCATTTTGGGTTAAGTTTTATATAAGGTGTAAACTATGAGTCAAGAATTTTTTTTTTTTTTGCACGTGGAATTCCAGTTTTCCAGCACCATTTGTTGAAAAGACTGTGCTTTCCCTAGAATTGTATGGACATTTTTGTAGATAATCAGTTGGCCATAATTGTAAGCATTTATTTCTGGATTCTCAATTTTATTCCATTGATCTGTAAGCCTACTTTGTGCCAACACTACACTGGCTTGATGCTGTGACTTTATAATAAATTTTGAAAATAGGTAGTATAAATCCTCCAAGTTGATTTCTTTTCAAAATTGTTACGGCTCTCCTAGTTCCTTGGCCTTTTCATATAGGTTGTAGAGTCAGCTTGTCAATATCTGCAAAAAGTCCTGCTGGGATTTTGAATGGGCTTGCATTGAATCTATAAATTCATTTAGGAAGAAGTGATATCTTTACAATATTCAGTATTCCAGTCCATTAACACAATATTGTTTATCACTTTATTATTTCTGTTTTTATTTTTTTATCAGCATTTGGTACTTTTCAGGATATAGACCTTCCACATGTTTTGTTAGATTTATACTTTAGTATTTCATTTGGGGGTTCCTCTTGTTGCTAATATAAAGAAATACAATTGATTTTTGTATTTTGATATTGTATTCTGTTACCTCTCTGAAGTCACTTATTCTAAGAGGTTTATTTATAGATTTGGGGGGATTTTCTACACAGACAGTCATGTTATCTGTGAATAATGACAGTTTTATTTTTTCCCTTCCAATCTGGACGCCTTTTATTTCTTTTACTTGCCTTATTCTACTGGCTAAGTCTTGTAGTACAATGTTTAAAAGGAGTGGTGAGAGAGAACATCCTTGCTTTCTTTCTCATAATAGGGGAGAAGTAATCTTTCACTATGAAGTATGTTAGCTGAGAATTTTTATAGGTGCCCCATGAGGTTAAGGAATTTCACTTGTATCCGTAGTTTACTGAGAGTTTTTATTATGAATGGATTTTGAATTTTGTTGTATACTTTTTCTCTGTCTATTGACAGGGTCATGTGATTTATTCGTATTTACTATGGTGAATGACATTGATTGATTTTCAGATGTTGAACCAGCTTTGTATTCCTGGGATAAACCCTACTTGGTTGTAATGTATTTTTGGAAGAGACTGTGTAAGATTGCTATTTTTTCCTCCTTCAGTATTTGGTAGAATTCATTAGTGAAACCATCTAGGCCTAGAGTTTTCTCTGATGGAAGGTTTTTAAACTACAAATTTAACTTCTTTAATAGATACAGGACAATTCAGGTTATCCAGTTTTTCTTGATAAGTTTTAATTGTTTATATCTTTCAAGGAATGGGTCTTCTTCACCTAAGTTGTCAAATTTATGGATATAGAATTGTTTGTGGTGTTCTATTATTCATTTAATGTCTTTGGGGTCTGTAGTGATGTTCCCCCTTTCATTCCTGATATTGGTAATTTGTGTCTTCAATCATTTTCTTAGTCTGTCTAGAAGTTCAGCAACTTTATTAATCTTTCACAGATCCAGATTTTGATTTCATTAATTTTTTGTTTTTCTGTTTTCAATTTTATTGATTTATGCCCTTTTTATTTCCTTCACCTTGCTTTGGGTTTAATATGCTCCTATTTTCTTAAGGGGTAAGCTGATATTACTGATCTGAGATTTTTCTTCTGTTTTAATATAAGCATTTAGTGCTATACATTTCCCTTTAACCACTGCTTTAGCCTGCATTCAACAATTTTGATATGTGCATATTCATTTTTATTTATTTAAAATTAAAATATTTAAAATTTCCCTTGAGACTTCCTCTTGACCCATGTGTTATTTCAAAATATGTCATTTACTTTTCAAATACTTGGGAATTTTCCAGAAGTTTTCTTGTTATCAGTTTCTAGTTTAATTCTCTTATTGTCCCATAATATAATTTTTATTTATTTATTTATTTATTTTTGGCTGTGTTGGGTCTTCGTGTCTGTATGTGGGCTTTCTCTAGTTGTGATGAGCGGGGCTACTCTTCATTGTGGTGTGCAAGCTTCTCATTGTCGTGGCTTCTCGTTGCGGAGCACTGGCTCTAGGTGCACAGGCTTCAGTAGTTGTGGCATGTGGGCTCAGTAGTTGTGGCTTGCAGGCTCTAGAGGTCAGGCTTAGTAGTTGTGGTGCACTGGCTTAGTTGCTCCGCGGCATGTGGGATCTTCCCAGGCCAGGGCTCGAACCCGTGTCCCTTGCATTGGCAGGCAGATTCTTAACCACTGCCACAAGGGAAGCACCATCCCATAATATAATTTGCATGATTTTTATTCTTTTAAATTTGTTCACATTTATTTTATGGCCCAGAATATCTTGGTGAATGTTCAGTGTGCACTTGAAAAGAATGTCTATTCTGCTATTGGGTAGAATGTTCTGGAAATATTAGGTGAAGTTGCCTGATAGGTTTGTTCAGGTCTCCTGTGTCCTTATTCATTATCTATCTACTTGTTTTATCAATAACAGAGAGGCATGTTAGAATAGAATCTCCAACTACAATTGTCGATTTTAAAATTTCTTGTTTCAGTTCTGTCACTTTTTGATTCATGTATTTTGACCATTTGTTCTGAAGTGCAACTTTAATAGTATAATAGCTAGTTATTTACCAGTGAAAGCAAGTTTTTTCTGGAATAGCCAAAGGAATTGCAATTCAGGATATCTGAACTATGGTATACCATAGGCAAATCCAAAAACAAGGAAGGGGAACTTACTTTTACAGGGAAAAGCGAAACTTGGAAGGAGCTGTAATAACCAAAGAGACCTGTTGCAGGAAACTGGGAGTCCAGTGTATGGAGGCTTCTCATTGGTTGGGCTGCTGCAGTGTCTGATTGGCTGGACTGCCTTCCAGCAGAGAGAAGCAGCAGCAATACCTTCCTGTTTGGAGTAATAGATGGTGCATGGTGGGCCCTCAGAGCTCCCCCTACAGGCCATCCCAACTCCAATTTTAGCGGAGGTTTTTAATTCCACAGTGCATACACATTTAGGATTGTTATGTCCTCTTGGAAAATTGATCCTGTTCTCATTATATAATATTCCTCTTTATCCTGGTTAATATTCCTTGTTCTGGGGTCTACTTTGGGTGTTAATAATATAGCTACTCCAGCTTTCTTTTGCTTAGTGTTTGCAGCCGTATCTTTTCCTATTCTTTTCATTTTAACCTGTCTGTGTCTGTATATTTAAGGCACATTCCTTGTAAACCTCAGATAGTTGGGTCTTACTTTTTTTGTGTGTGTGTGTGGTACGTGGGCCTCTCACTGTTGTGGCCTCTCCCGTTGCGGAGCACAGGCTCCGCGGCCATGGCTCACGGGCCCAGCCGCTCCGCGGCATGTGGGATCTTTCCGGACCGGGGCACGAACCCGTGTCCCCTGCATCGGCAGGCAGACTCTCAACCACTGCACCACGAGGGATGTGCGGGTCTTACTTTTTAAATCAATCTAACAATATCTGTCTTTTAACTGGTGTATTAGACCATTCACATTTACTGTGGTGTTAATATGGCTTAATTAAAAGCTACCATCTTGCTAGTTATTTTCTCTCTGTTCCATTTTTCCCTATTACCTGAGCATTTCTTGATTCCCTTTTATCTCCACTTCTTATTTATGCTTCTTTAACATTTTTAGTGATTCCCCTAGAGTGTTTATTTATATCTATATATCTTTAATTAATCAGAGTCTACTTTCAAGTAATATTACACCGTTTCATGTGTAGTCTAAGGAACTTTCAGCAGTATATTTCCAACCCTTCTCTTCCATCCTTTGTGTTATTGTTATTTTTTTCCTACATATGCTGTAAACAAAATATTGTTACTCTTTTTGTTTTAGACCAAGGGTCAGCAAACGTTTTTTTTGTAGAGGCCCAGAAAGTAAATAGTTTGCTCTGAGGCCACATATGGTTTCTGCTGCATATTCTTTTTTTTCTGAAACAACACTTTAAAAATATAAAAACCATCCTTAGCTCACAGGTCATACAAAAACAGACTGCGGGCTGCATTTGGTTTGCAGGCCATAGTTTGCTGATTTTCTTTAAACATTCAGTTACCATTTATAGCAATTAAATATCAGAAAAAGAAGAATTATATTTGACATTCATTTGTTCCATTTCTAACACTTTTCATTTGTGTAGATCCAGATTTCTGTCTGGCATCATATTCCTTCTGACTATAAAACCTCATTTAGTATTTCTTGTAGTGTAGGTCTTTTGGTAATGAATTCTTTCAGTTTTTGTTTGCCTATTGCAGTTATTTCTCCTTCGTTTCTGAAGGATATTTTCACTAAGTACAGAATTCTGTGTTGACAGTTTATTTCTTTCAGTACTTCGAAGATGTTGCTTCATTGTCTTACTTGCATGCCTTCTGACAAGGTGTCTTCTGAAATTTTTATCTTAGTTCCTTTGTATTTAATATTTCATTTTTTCCCACTGGGTTTGAGACTTTCTTTCTTTCTTTCTTTTTTTAGCTTTCAAAAACTTTTAAAAACATTATAAAGTTTTATAAAATGTCACAAAATACAAGTTAAATCAGTCAGATATTTTGAATAACCTTGCAATTTACTACAAAAGTCAAGTATTACAAATGCTTGTGGATTTTTATTTATAGGAATTTCCTGAGGATTTCATTTCTACGTATATAAAACCCCTTCACCATGTCCACTATGAACTATTTTTTTTAAGTTCTCTCATTTAAACATTTAAAATTGCTGTACCATTTAAATTGCTTCAATTTAAGTATTTAGTGATACTTCTTTATATGAAAATACAGATACATAAAACAAAATAGCACCTATCATTTAGATTTTGCAAAGAAATGTAGCTTTTTAGTTAGCATTGAGGCAAAGCAGGGCACCTACTTCTTTCCAATTGCACTTGGGTCTCTGCAGATATCCACTAGCCGCTGAGAAACTTGCCTGTTCACCAGTGTGGGGAGTTTTGTGAATTCTAAGGAGGAGTTGAATTTTCCCAGCATCTCGCATAAATCTTGAATGTATCATGAGCCAGTCACAGTTTCCCAATGAAAATAATAACCTTCTGCCACAAAGTAACACATGACAAAGTCTGCTCCAGCAGGAAGTGTATAAACTGAGGCTGAATCCACCTGGTTAGGTTGACGTCCAGCTTGTCTGTCTGATGATCCACTACATCCAAAGGGATGACTGGCACATCACGCTGGTTTCCCCGACATGCCTGAATGTTAAATATCTTGGGTCTTCCAACCAGGCTCTGACACTTGTCTCCTTTGAACAAGCCAGTCAGTGTCTGAATTTCAATTTGGGCATCATATGCATAGATGTGGTTGCCTTCACCATGACTCAGGAAAACACACAAAAAGTAATTGGCGTCTGCGTGGCTAGCGGTTGACGCCTCATGAATTTTGAGCAGTAGTTCTTCTGCTTTAAGATCATCAAAGCATTTCACTTCAAATCCTAGATCTGAAAACCTGGGTTTAAGATTGTCTCTGTCGGTGCTGGTGCCCTGCCTGTCTGGCAGGGTTAAGTGCCAGAAGATCCTCTCATGATTGAAGATTAAAGCAATTCCTCTCCTCTTGTGGTCCCTTTTGTACGTTTCTGCCGTATCAAACACTTCTCTGTTTATGAAAAGTTTAAAAAACAATCACTTAAGCCATATTAAATAATGAGCTCCTCCAAGCCCAAGGTCAACATATAGAATAGATAGAGGTCTGCTGCATCCTCCTCCTCTTCCAGGCAGACAGACTGCTGGTGTGCCCCAGGAAAGCCTCCCAGCCATACTGGCAAGGAAAGTCCTGAAATATTGGGTTGGCCAAAAAGTTCTCTTGGTATTTAAGTAAAAAGACACATTTTCCATTTTCACCAAGGACTTTATTGAACAACGTATTCACCCTTTTGTTCCATTACCCTCTGCCATTTTTCAGGCTACTTCAATTCCATCTTCCCAAAACTTTTTACCTTTTTGCGCAAAGAACTGTTCCAGGTGCCTTTTACAGTCTTCCAGGAAATTGAAATTTTTTCCATTAAGAGAATTTTGTAAAGACCGAAATAAATGGAAATCCGAAGGTGCAATGTCTGGTGAATACAGCGGACGAATCAGAACTTCCCCGCCAAGCTGTAACAGTTTTTGCCTGGTCATCAAAGAAACATGCAGTCTTGCATTATCCTGATGCAAGATTATGCGTTTTCTGTTGACTAATTCCGGACACTTTTCGTCGAGTGCTGCTTTCAGTTGGTCTAACTGGGAGCAGTACTTGTTGGAATGAATCGTTTCATTTTCCAGAAGGAGCTCATAATAGAGGACTCCCTTCCAATCCCACCATATACACAACATCACCTTCTTTGGATGAAGACCGGCCTTTGGTGTGGTTAGTGGTGGTTCCTTTTGCTTGCCCCACAATCGCTTCTGTTCCACATTATTGTACAGTATCCACTTTTCATCTCCCATCACAATTTGTTTTAAAAATGGAATGTTTTCATTACATAAAGAATCACATGTGGAAATATGGTCAAGAAGGTTTTTTTTTCACTTATGTGGAACCCAAACGTCAAAGTGATTAACATAACCAAGTTGGTGTAGATGATATTCAGCGCTTTATTTGGATATTTTGAGTATGTCAACTATCTCCTGCGTGGTATAATGTTGATTGTCCTCAATCAACATGATTTGATTTGTTGATTGATTTGTTGATTTGTTGTTGATTTGTTGATTTGATCGCTCTCAACTTCAGCTGGTCTACCTGACCATGGAGCATCGTTCAGTGAGCAGTCTCCAGCGTGAAGTTTTGCAAACCACTTTTGACACGTTTGATCAGTCACAGCACCTTCTCCATACACTGCACAAATCTTTTTTTGCATTTCGGTTGCGTTTTTACCCTTCTCATAGGTAAGGCATCTGTTTGTCATGTTTTGCTCACCTGCACCGCGAGCCCCACAGAGCCCTGGTGCCACGGAGCACTCATTGCAGCTGAGTGCACAGCACTGATGCCTAGGTGGCCTCCTCTTCCTGCAGCTGGGCCACAGCCCCCCAAGATTTTCTTTTTGTCTTTGATTTGCAGCCTCTGATATGCCTCTGTGTGTGTGTGTGTGTGTGTGTGTGTGTGTGTGTGCACGCACATGTGCACATGCCTGCACATGCTTAGTTTTTATCCTCTCGCATTCTTGAGTTTTTGGTTCTGTGGTTTGGTATATGTCATTAATTTTAGAAAATTCTTAGCAGTTATTTCTTCAAATATTTCTTTTGCCCTATTCTCTTTCTTTTCTCCTTCTGAAATTTCAACTACACCTAGGTTAGGACTTTCGGTATTATTCCACGGCTGTTGGACACTTTGGTTTTGCTTCATTCCTCTTTTTGTTTCTCCTTATTTTAGTTGGGGATTTCTGTTGACCTATTTTCAATTCACTGATTCTTTCCTTGGATGTGTCACATCTACAGAAGAATGCCTGTTGAGAGCATTCTTCATTTCTGTTATTGTGTTTAGCCTTTCCAGCATTTCCATTTGATTCTTTCTTATAGTTTCTATCTGTTTAAAAATATGCATTTGATCTTTCATGTTGCCCACCCTTTCTATTAGGGACTTTTACCATTAATTACAGTTATTTTAAATTCTGTGCCTGATAGCTTCCCCATATGTGTCATATCTGAGTCTGGTTCTGTTAATGGCTGTGTCTCTTGGCAGTGTTGTTTTTTCTTTTTGTACGCTCTGTAATGTTTTGTCAAGATGTGGACCTCTTGTGCAGGCCATTAGAGGCTGAGATAAATCGATTTTATTCCTGGAGATGGAATGCCTTTCTATTTCTGCTAGCCCTTTAGGGTGGGGAATTGATCATTTTGGTCAGGAGTTGACTGGATTTGAGGTGTGTTGTTGGTGAGCCTATCCTCAGGGCACCACAGACTTCAGATTCCCCTAGTGACACCTTGAGTTTAGAGTTGGGGCTGGTTTGCTGAAGGGCTTTTCTCATTGTTTCAGTGTCAGCCTTCGGTCTTCCTTCTGCACTGTGGCTCACAGTGGCCGGTCTCCGTGCTCTTTCAACTCTCCCAGCAGTGTTCCATTGTTATTTGTTACTTGATGCTTGTTAGCCAGTGTCCAGGTGCATCTACCTCAGGAAAACAAGTGCTCATGTCTTGTTTCTTCCTGCAGGTTCCTGGTTCTCCTCAGATTCTGGGCTAGTTTGTTCCACTGAGACCTCAGCTGTCTAATGGATTCAAGAAAGATATGAACTTGTAGTTGATCTGACTTTTTATTTGTAAGCATGGGAGTGATGCTCTTTTCAGCTCTCTACACCCTGAGCAGAATTCAAAAGCCATGATTTGATGTTTTCCAGCTCTTTCTTTTTATTCATGTAAAATCCTGGAGCTATTTTCCTTCCCTCTCAGCTTTATAAAATGTCATTTTTTACATTTTATGCATATAAATCAGGGGTTTGCAATTCTTACCTGGGAAACAGAAATAAAATACAAGTGTTGGGCCCCAGTGTTTTAATTGATATATGTTGGGATCTAGGCATGGGCATCTTTTACAAGCTCCCCAGATGATTCTGATGTATCCCTAGATTGAGAACCCTTAGTCTAAGTATCACTTATAACTTTTCCTTTCACAGAGGTGCTGTTCCAGTATAAACGACCAAATGAAATTTCAGGCTGTATACATTCACCCCTGTAACTTTGTGGAGTTGTTCCCCTCCTAATTATTCTTTCAGTGGCAGTTAAGTGCCTGTGATTTGACCGATGTCTCATAGAATGGGGAGGAAACTTGGAGTTCTTCCTATTTAACTTTCCACTAACATGAATATCCTCCTTGACAATCTATGGCTTTGATGCTGCTTGGGGTCTTTCAGGGGCTGGAAGCTGTCTGCCATTCACAGTAATAAACCCCATTGTGAGACAGTTTCACTTGTTTGAGGTATTTTCCTTCTATTGAATTGAAGTTTGTCCTTTTATAAGCTACTAAATAATTTGTCTAATTCACAGCCTTGCAAACTGTTTTGAAAAAAAATCCGTTTGCATGCCCCAGTGCACATGCCTGTGCACATACACACACACACTCATTTGCATGACAAGCATTTTATGAAACAGCACTTACTGTAAGTCTTCTACCTCTAGATTGGTTTCATGACCCACCTATGGGTGGCTTTTTGCAGTATGAAAAATGCTTATCCAGCCCATCTTCCCCTAGACAAGCTTTCAAAGGTGTCACGACAGCTCTCCTGGCTCCTCAGAGTTTTCTTGTGCCTGGGGTAACGCTGCTTCCTTTGGCTGTGGTTCAGCTTCCTCACTGCCCTGGCCAGAGTCATGCACTAGGTGGGCTTCAGTGTGTGGAGTCTTCTGCAAATGAACGGCCTAGTTCAGAGGCCAGGGCTCTGCAAGTGGCAGGTCAGTTCAGAGTAGAGGAAGGTCTCTTGTCTTTTGCTAGACATCATTTCTAGTCCTGTGGCCCAAATTCAGTGGGATGTAAACTGAAGCCATCTCTTGAGGAACATAGTTGATGGCTTTTCTTTGCAGTTTTTATGTGTACTCTCACATTTTTCATATTAATAACATGTTATTCTAATTAGCTACATATGCATCTTCAGTTTCCAAGAGACTGTGAACTCCTTAGATGTCAAGAAGAATATTTCCTTCTTTTTCTCCATTGTGAGCAGCACAAAAAATTTAATTTGTTAAACTAACCTTAGAAAATGTGTTCCCAGTCAAGAAACTTTGGACTTTTATCACCGTTGCTTTGCTAACAGTTGTGCTACCAACCTTACCTATAACTTACCAAGGGGGCAGTGGACAACCTGGGAATTTAGATGAACTTGTCACCTTGGTACTCATGCACAAGACACTGTGGCTGGTGCTGGGTGAGATGCCCAGTATTTCACAGCCTACAGCCTGGTTGGGGACACATGCATGCAAGATGAGTGTCAGTGAGTTGTGTAGTGGGAATGTGTTCTTAGAGGTCACAGATGAAAGAAAGGTCACACAGCTTGTCAGGAAAGACTTGATTTCGGCCTTGAAGATAAGCATCAGACTTAAGGAATGGAAGGTATTTAGGGGTGGGGAGACTTGGAAGGAGAAGAATGCTATTTTAATAGTCTCCCAAGTTGTACAAAGTCTTTGCTCTCTCTAGGAGTGGCCTGGATCTGAGAGAAACTGTAGGTAAGATACAGAGGGAAATATAATTTAAATTGTTTCTGTAGGAAGGATAGACATTAACCGAAGGTAATAGGCTCAGTTTTCCTCACCCCCGTCCCCAGTGTCTGAGTCTTCAGGGACTCTGACTCTGACAGATTTAGTTTGGAAGTGACTTCTTGTCATGGTGAGGGTTCAGCTTGCCAGGGGCCACCTCAGGGCTGTTAGTTTACCTCTGCCTCTTTGTGGCTTCCATCAACTTTTAGAGCAAACATTCATAGCCATTGACTTAATTTTTTCTACTTTCTTTTCTTAGAGGGCTCTTAAAAGATGTATTATTTAGAATTTCTCTTCTTAGAGGGCTCTTAAAAGATGTATTATTAAGAAACTTACATTCTCAAAGTATGTCACATCTACCACTCCTCAAGATCCACTGCATCTGTGAGACAGTCTTCTGAGTATTCTTGTGAAACAGTGACACCATCAAAATATTGCATAAAAATCAGATATTGTATCATTGGTGTCTTACTGGAACCATCCCATTCATCTGGGGGCTGTTTTGCTATGGTAGGAAAATAGGGATGGAAGTACATTATGAAAAAAATACCAGGCACTGTGTGTGTGGTATTTGTCCCTCAGTGAGATATGGGGACCACAGCTCTCAAGCAGCTACAAGAGTAGTTAGAACAAAGGTAAGGGCTGTGAGTAATCCCCCGATGTCTTGCTCTGCAGGGTAGGTATTAGTGTTATCGAGAAAAGTACATCATACATTTCTCTTAGAATCTAGTGCCAGGATGGTAGTTTATCTTCTGGGAAGAACTGATAAATCAAACAGGGGAAACCTGTATAAGTCTTTATATTTCTTTGTGCCTTTGCAGCCAGGAAGCCTGGAGCCAACTGTAAAAATCCTCAACTATCATGATAATTTTGTTTCTAGTTCTAAGGACAGAGATTTCCTGTCTTAAATCAATATGATTTCATTTTTTAAAAAACAGTAACTTTTATTTTTTTCTTATTAACACAGTGATACATGTTCATTATAGAAAAGGTGGAAAATAATAGATTACCTCCTGCATCAGATATTTTCCTGCCACATAGTAGGTGACACTGTTTATGTTTTAATCATTATCACTTCTTCTAAGCATATGTGTGTATATATTTTTTCTTGGTACTTGTCACACTGTATTAAAACTTAAAAAAAAAACCCTTAACCTTTATAAACATTTTCCATGTCATTAAATATTCCTGCACAGCATTATTTTTTAATGGCTAGTATAATATTCCACCATGAGGCCATATCTTGTACTTTTAGCTTGAATTCAGCCTTCTGCCCCTGTAAACAACTCTGTCATGTATGTTCTTGTAGCTAAATCTCCGAGCACATCCTCGATTATTTCCTTAGAATAGAGTTTCAAGAAGTGACACAGTTGCTTAAAGGGCTGTAATATTTTTAAGGCTTTAGATATATATTTCCATGTTGTCCTCCAGAAAGTATGAGCTAATCACCTAAAGTTTGAGAGTGCCTCTTCCCCAAGCCTCTTGCAGTTCCAAAGTGATTATTGTTCAGAATCTCTATTAGGAGGAAGGACTTCAGGCTGTGGCCACGTGAGGAGGTTGCACATCCTCTTCCCCAGAAAGCGACTCTATATCTGGACAAAATGAGCAGAAATAAGTGTTCTATCACTCTGGAAATCCGTCCATCACACAACAGTCTGTGAAGCTGCCCCTGCCCTGTGGGTGCAGAGGTGTGTCTCAGCAGGGGAGGACCAGCCCCTTTGCCTCCCAGATCAGAGGGACTCCCTGCATTTGTGCTGGGCGATACCTGCACCCAGTGAGTGTTTTTCCAGATCCCTTCTCCCCTGTTTCAGTTCACTTTGAATCTTTAAAAAATAAAAATATTCTTTTATATTTATTACAGAAAAAGTGGAAAATAAACATAAAGAGAAGAAAATTAAAAACACCGATAAGCCCTCTTAGTGTGTGTTCTTCTATATCAGCCCATTTCAGTAGAACTTTCACCATGATGGGAATGTTCTGTGCTGTCCAGTACAGTAGCCACTGTCTTCCTGTGTTTACTGAGCACTTGATGTGGCTAGTGTAACTGAGGAACGGAATTCTTAATTTTGGTTAATTCTTATTAATTTAAATTTAAATATCCACCTTGGCTAGTGGCTATAGTGTTGGGCTGCCTAGTTCTATTATTTCTATAACATGGAGGCATGAATACATACATATATAGTTTAAAAAAACAAAAATAGGATCATACTGCCTATTGTATTTTGTATCCTCCTTTTTCTGGTTAACAGTATATCGTAAACATAATTTTAATAGGTGACGTATTAAACTGAATGGATGTACCATAAATGGTTTAACAAAATCTCTGTTGTGCCTTCAGGCTATTCCCAATAATTTGGTATTATAAACAACATTGCAGATAATCTTTAGAGCTGAAGTTGTGACATTATTTATAGAGGGTAAATTCTTATAATTTGACTCATCAGGTAAAATTTGATACCATTTTCCAGACCTCTCTTTCAAGAAGTTCTACTAGTGAATATTCTTACCAGCATGAAAATATATGAAAGTATCTCACCATTATTACTGTTAATTAATTGAGATAAATACGTGCCATAAAATTCACCCTTTTAAAGTGTACAATCCAGTGGTTCTTAGTATGTTCACAAAGTTGTGCAACCATCATCACTAATTCCAGAATGTTTTCATGACTCTACAAAGACATCTCATACCACTGACAATCGCTCCCCATTTCCTCCTTCCCTCATCCCCTGACGATCGCTAATCTGCTCCCTATTGTATGGTTTTGCCTGTTCTGGACATTTCATATAAATGGAATCATTCAGTATGCAGCCTTCTGTGTCTAGCTTCGTTAGCATAATGTTTTCAAGATTTAAGGTTCAGAAACCAGTACTTCATTCCTTTTTATGGCTGAAAAGTATCCTTATTATACGGATATACCGTATTCTGTGTATCTATTCATCTTGATGGAAATTTGGGTTATTTGCACTTTTTGACTATTACAAATAATGCTTCTATGAACATACATGTATAAATTTTTGTGTGGACATATGTTTTCATTTCTTTGGGGTATATACCTAGGGGTGGAATTGCTGGATCATATGGCAAGTCTATGTTTAACTTTTTGAGGAACTTCCAAACTATATCCAAAGCAGCTGTGCAGTTTTACATTCCCACCAGCAATGTGTGAGGGTTCCAGTTTCTCTACATCCTCACTGGCACTTTTTTTTTGTGTGTGGTACGCGAGCCTCTCACTGCTGTGGCCTCTCCTGTTGTGGAGCACAGGCTCCGGACGCGCAGGCTCAGCAGCCATGGCTCACGGGCCTAGCCGCTCCGCGACATGCGTGATCTTCCCGGACCGGGACATGAACCTGCGTCCCCTGCATCGGCAGGCAGACTCTCAACCACTGCGCCACCAGGGAAGCCCCTCACTGACACTTTCTATTGTCCATCTTTTTGCTTATAGTCATCTTAGTGGGTATGAAGTAGTAGCTCTTTGTGGTTTGTATTTACATTTTCTGCTAACTAAAGATATTGATTATCTTTCATGTGCTTATTGGCCGTTTGTATATCTTCTTTGGAGAAACGTTTATTTAGATCCCTTGCCAATTTTTAATTGGGTTATGTGTCTTATTTTATTTATAAGAGTTCTTTATATATTCTGGGTACTAGACTCTTATCCAATATATGATTTATAAATATTTTCTCTCATTCTGTAGGTTGTCTTTTAACTTCCTTGCTAATATCCTTTGAAACATCAAACTTTTAATTTTGATAACATCCTGTTTATCTAATTTTTTTCTTTTTTAAGTTGTGCTTTTTGGGTCATATCTAAGAAACTAGTGCCTAATCCAAAATCACAAAGGTTTACTTCTAAGGGTATAGGTTTAGCTCTTCTATTTAGATATTTGATCTATTTTGAGTTAATTTTTGTATATGGTGTGAGTTAGGGATCCAAGTTTATTCTTTTGCATGTAACTGTCCAGTTGTCCTGGCACCATTTGTTGAAAAGAGTATTCTTTCTGCCATTGATTGTCATAGCACCTTTGTCAAAAATCACTTGACCATAAAGATATACAATTACTTCTGTACTCTGAATTCTATTCCATTGATCTATATATCTGTCCTTATGCCACTACCACACAATCTTGATTGTTTTTATTTTGTAGTAGTTTTGAATTCTGGAGTGTAAGTCTTCCAACTTTGTTGTTTTTTTCCCCAAGATTGCTTTGGCTATTCTGGGTCTCTTATATGTCCATGCAAATTTTAGGACTAGTTCGTTAATTTTTGAAAAACAGCCAGTGGGGATTTTGATAAGGATTACATTGAATCTGGAGATCAATTTGAGGATTATTGCATTTTAACAATATTGTCTTCAAGTCATGAACACAGGATGTTTTTCCAGTTACTTAGGTCTTCTTTAATTTCTTTCAGTGATGTTTGATAGTTTTCAGTGTCCAAGTCTTGCACTTTTTTAATTAAAGTTATTGCTGAGCATTTTATTATTTCAGAGGCAGTGTAAATGAAATTGTCTCAATTTCATTCTTGGATTGTCTGTTTGTAGTACATAGAAATACAATTGATTCTTGTGTTTTGATTGCATATCCTGAAACCTTGCTGAACTCATTGATTGATTCTAATAGTTTTTTACTGAATTCATTAGGATTTTCTGTATACAAGATCATCTAAAAATGGAGATAGTTTAACTTCTCTCTTTCCAATATGATACTTTTTTTTTTCTTGCCTAATTGCCTTGGCTAGAAGTGACAGTACAATGTTGAATAGAAGTGATGAGAGCAGACATCATTGTCTTGTTCCTGTCTAATGTTCCTGATTAAAGAGATGGCTAGGATTATTTATGCTATTTTTCAATGATTGTTTTTATACTCAGAACCTGAGAGATAGGGCAGGAGTTGCTGCTTGGTTCTTCCAAGGGAAGGAGGAATAATAGACAATCAAACAATAAAATCAAACAATAAAAATCCCCTTTGTGCTATGTATTGGGAAGCTTGGCATAGTAGTTACTAGAAAAGAAGTATTTTAGTTGAGGAATCTATTCATGTAACATCTAGGTACCAAGGATTTTGATTAGCATCTAATATGTAAGCGTTCATTATTTAAAAATAAAACTTAAATTGTCCCTACTAATTTTTCCATTCTGTCTTTCAACGTATTTATTGGACTTTCCCCTATATGCTTCAGGTACTATGCTGGGATCACAAAGATGAATTAAATACAGGCCATGTCTTCAGGGTGCTTGTGGAGAAGGCTTTTGGGGGAGACAGGAAAACAGGAAGTTTAATATTCTGGCAAGTGGTTCCCATCAAAGGGTAACCGGTCAGAAGAGGTGAGCTAAACCCTTGGAATTTGGGGATCTCAGTTTGCTGATGGAACATTCACTTCTACTCCACAGAATCAAAGAATTTTAGAATTGGAGGCTTGGAAATCTTTTTATCCAACCCCACATTTTTCAGCAGGAGGACTTCTTACCTTATTCAGTAATTCCTGCTGTCTCTCATCAGCAACTCTTCTTTCTCTGAAATGGTTTACCTCACAAACACATACACACACAGACAACACACATGGACGTACACATGTACAGTATTTTCCATAGAGAGGCAATCCATGTTCAGTCCACATCCTGGCTCCATTTGTTGTGTCTGGTTGGGGTAATATAACACCAGCGCCCGTGTTCATCTTCAGTATGACTTGTCTAAGATTCCTGCTTTACCTCAAAGACTACTCAGCATTGTCCTTCTGATAGGTGCTTCTTACGTGGAGCTGACAAGGACAGGGATGTTATCTGACTCCAAATCTGAGTGATCCAGAGGCTGTGGGAGGCTGCCTGTTCTGTTTAATTGTATGTTCAACTTTCTTTATAAAGAGCATACTCCATCCATTTTAAACTTGTCAATTCAGAGGATTAACTAGGAGGCATATAAAGACATACCTGTGTACTTACTGTAAAGTCATCTTTCTAGGGAGGAATGAAAGTAGTATTAACAGAAGCAATTAAACAGGTTCACACCTTGAAAATGTTTACAGAGCCTTTTTTTAAATAAGTCAATTCAGAATTGTGTGGAACATGTGTTTTAAAAGAACCTCTTTATTCTAGCTTTATTATATATCATTTATTATGATTAAAATAACATCAGGTTACTTTTTATCATTCCACTAGGAATGTGAACCTTATGGTATTAAGCTACTAAAGGAAGTGAATCGTCCCTACAAACCTTTCAAGTTTAATTAACTTCTAAACAAATATGAAGTTCTAGTTTCCCTTTTTCTTCTTTATTACAATGTGTTTTTTCTTTTGATCATGTCAGGGGTGAGATAAGGATGCAAAAGTGCTTTCTGGTTCACACTGTTATGGCATATGATACAGCAGCCAATTCGATCAAAAGGGGAATAGGAAGATAACTGCTCTGTTTGTGCCTCGTAAGCAGTTTGTAAAGTCCCCTCCAGTCCCTACGGTTAAATGTTGGCATCTCTCCTTGCAGGCTTCTAAAATGAAATTAAAAAGTGGAGCAAACAGCATTTTAAAATCAAACACATACTGTGTAGGGACAAACGCAGCAAATTGAAGAATCACAGCATTGCAGGCAATCATTTGATTCAGTGCTGCAAGAAATGCTACAGAAAGGGAACGGGCCTGGGGCAGGGGATCCTGAGAAAGTTCCAAGTCATTGAAAGGCTCTGATGAGTTGCCCATGTTGGGGGTCAGTTGGGGTGGGGAGTGGAGGGGATGGGTTGGTAAAAAGCAGAGCTTTCCCTATTGTGTGTGATAAATGCATCAGTAAAACATACTGTCACTAAGTTACTCTTTACCTCAGTCTAAGCCCTGGGGTGGGCCTGGAACTTGCTCACGGGGAGGCAGGGTGTGGAGGGCTGTTTCTACAAAAGGGGGTGGCACCGTTTAGAAGAAAGCGTGTTTGAACCGGCAGTCAGGAACTTGAGTCCTGTTCTTGGTCCTTCTGACTGTGTGACCTTGGATGAGTCACCTTACCTTCCCTGGGCAGTGGTTTCCATACTGCAAAATGCAGGCTTGGGCTAAATGCATGATTTGCAAACCAAATTCCCAAGTCTCCATCAAGCCAGCTCAGAGGTTGTCCCTGTACGGACAACTGGGGTTCCTGGCTCCTGCCTGCCAAAGGGAGCAGCCTCAGTCTCCTCTCTGGTATTTATGCTTCTGCAAGCTGTTGTTTGAACAAAGCAGTCACTAGAAAGTGAAAATTATTAGGTGGCCTGATCTCAAAGACCTTCTGGTTCTTACATTCCAGCTGTCTATAACTCTGTCATCCCATCCAAGGGATCAGGAACACACGTTATCCCAGCCTCTCCCCATCTTTCCCAGGAAGCACCAGGGACGAGCGTCTTTGGCATCAGAAACTGCTCATCAGTGGCCGTGAAGCTGCAGTGGGGAAAGGAACCTGCGTTTGTAGGGTTTCAGCCTCCAGTTCTGGAACAGACCATTTCACTCTCATGGGATATAGTTGCCCCTTTGCTCCAAGCTTGGGGCCCAGCTATTGGAAGTGGCCTGGAAGCCGTGTAATTATGAGGGCTGCTGTAGCCTCCATCCCGTGGCCCTAGTCAGCTTTCCACACGTGCTGTCAGGCTGCTGGGTCCTGAACCTTTACTGGGTGTCTCTGAGGTTAAGGCAGTAATGACCACCTGTCAGCTGCAAGCTGGGATTCTGAGCGCTGGGCCTCTCCCAAGAGTCACTTGCTAGTTGGTGTTAAAGAAGCTTTTGCTGCCCCGTGTCAAGGTATCACTTATCTGGTGCCTGTCTTGGGAATCTTTTCCTTTCACTCCTTAATAATGTGCCTTCTTGTGCCACAGACGTTCTTCCATCCCTTTTGAAATCATAGTACGTGTACTCTTGTGTTGCCAGGAGTGAACGTTTAGGGAGTAGGCCTTCAGTTTCCCTGCTGCTTGAAGCAAATATAGTGCCTTTTGTTACGTGTCCCAAGACGCCGTGGTGAACACAGACGCCTGCGAGGAAGGTTTGGCAGAGGAAACCATCATGAAAGACCTATTTTAATTGAGGAATATATAGCTGGAGACCCAGAGGTGTTGAGCAGTTTAAAATGTTGATGAGAAATGAAGACTTGCTGTTTAAAAATGAAAATGCAGACCTCCCGTCTCCATACCCATTTCTCCATCATGTCGTTGTTCCTTTCACCTGCTTTGTGATTTAGCAAACTTCCCTGGAATGCCCACGATGAGACCAGGCACCGTGCTGAACACGGGGCTGCCAGAGGGGAACAAGCCCAGGCCTTGCCCTCAAGGGGCGTGTGGCCGGGCTCGGGAAGGAGCTAAGCAGTGACAGCCCGAAGTGGTCCGTGCACGTTCAGGAAGGTCCTGGGAGTGGGGGACTCGGGGTGAGCAGCCACGTGTTCCTGGCTGGGGCCCGAAGTGTTCCTGCAGGAGGTACCCCAGGGGGATGACCTAGAGGTGCTCCAGAAAGGGGGGAGGGCGTTCCAGGGGGGGCACGAGGGACTTGGTGGGTTTGGTCAAGTGTAGGAGCTCAGAGTGGCTGTTGGGCCTGACCTTGAGGGAGAGAGGAGGAGGGAGCGGGGGCCTGGCCTGGATATGCAGGATCAGGCTGGGGAGGACCTGGAATACTTCACAGCTGCGCTTGTCAGTTTGGGTTTTACCCCGAGGGCGTGGGGACCCGCAGCAGAATCTGGGGCAGATTGGGAGGCATGGGAGGAGGTTTGCAAGGCTGCTGGGCATGGGGTTGATAAGCAGGGGCTCCGGGTGCAGGTGAACGGGGTTTGAATCCTGCCTTTACCATCTTCCAGCTGTGGGCAGGTTACTTAACTGTGCCTCTGTTGCCTCATCTTTAAAATAGGGATGAAAATCCTCCTTGTCTTATAGTGTTCTTGTGAGGAAAAAATAAGTCCACCTAAAGCTCTTACAAAAATGAGTCCAAGATAAGCACTTATTAAAATTTGGTTATCGTATTTTGGGCAAGGGGGCATGTCGTATTTTCCACGAGCAGTCTCTTAGACTGTATCACTTAGCCGTTGGCATAATAACGCTGGGTAGAAAATACTCGAAAATGCAGCTGCTCAGAGCAGTGGTTTATGATCGCTTTTGCAGCTGTGGGCTGGCAGTGGGGCTCGGCTGCTCCACGGTGGGCTTAACTGAGCAGCCGAGCTTCAGGCAGTAGCCCTGGCTGGGCCCAAGGGTTGGGTTCACGTCCGCTCTACGAGTGTCCAGGCTGAGGGCAGCAGCCGTCCCGGGGCAGCTCCTGCCAAGGCCGTGGCAGAGCTGGAAGGGGTAAGAGGAAACCTGCAAGGCTTCTTCGGGCCTGGGTTCCCTCCGGCCAAAGCAAGTCGCAGGCCAGCAAGCCCGGGATCAAGGGGCCAGGGGATGATTCTGATCCCCTTTAGTGGGAGGAGCTGCAGAGTCTCTTGGTAAAGGCCATGCACACAGGGAGGGGGACGGTTGGGGCCACCAGTGAGGTACCATGGGCTGTGCTGGCATTTGCTCCAACTGCAGCTTCTAGAGGGGAGTTTCCATGAGGGCTGGAGCCAACACTCACCTGGCCAAGAGTGAGCCCAGGGTCTGGCTTCAGTTAGTGCCCTTCCTGGTTTGTCCCAGCGCCCACCTTTAGGCTTTGCAAATGCGTGCTTTCTCCTGCTTCTCGGAGGCTTAGGGGGAGACTGCACATTTTAGGGGAAAATGTACTGGTGTGGGTTTGACTCTTCGAAGTGGGGACAAGAACAGACTCTAATGATCCTCACTGGAAAGATGAGAGAGTAGCCGAGGTGTTGCTGCAGGAATGCTCGACAGCCTCTCGCAGACTCAACAGGCTGCAGTGTCAGTGAACGTGTCGGCAGATGTGAACTCATGAGAAGACTTACTGTTTAAATCCAAGAATAAAATGTCTCTGCTTACATGTATTTTTAGATGCCTTTCTCCCAGTACAGTTGAGGAATTGCATTTTTTCTGGGCTCCCTGGCATTTGCTTTCTACTCCCTGGGAACCTCTTGTGAGACGTGCCAGGCTCTCGAGTGGCCACCCCTAGGCAAGTGCTGGGAGAGAGGTGAGGGAGAGGCCGCTTGGGTGGGATTTATTAGTAGGTAACTCTGCCTCTCGTCCTCCCAGCCTCCTTGGGGCTTGGGAGTAGGATGGGGACAGTGCCGGGAGGAGACGAACACTACGGCTTTGCTTTGCCAGCACATAAAATAATCTCTCTCCTCTTCCCTGGCCTCCTTATGCTGCATGACAAATGTATCCATTCTTCTCCAACAGAAAAGAGAGAAGCAGGGAACGGGAGGGCATTCTTTTAGGTTAGGCTTTTCTATTTTATGTATGAGACTATACCGTGAAATGAAATACCACATTTCTTAACATGCTAGTCATGGTATTAGATTAAAAAATTCAGCAAGATCTCTAAAATTATGCTTAATAATTAAGCATGATATTAAATTGAGCAATTTTTTCAGAGATGGGGAGGAAATACATCCTAGAATTTTTTTGGTAGCATAAACAGCATCAGATATAACAAGTGAAACGTTTAGCAGTGTGACGGGCATACATAAGATGCTCAGTAAATTGTACCATTGATGGCGGTGATGATGGTGCTCTCTCTGGTCCGTTTGTTGGTGGAGGGGATTAAAAGCAGAGATTACCAGGCTGAGCACTGCCATCCAGTGCCTTCGTCCAGAGGAACCTCTCTCAGCCATCCCCTCCTGCCCTGGAAAAGCAGCAGGAAAATGAACCAGAAAAGCTCAGATTCTCAAACCAAGCCATGTAGATACCTAAGAAGTTAAAAAAATTTTTTTCCTTACTTCTAAAAGACACAATTCAAAATAGTCCCTCCAAGAATAGACGTGCTGAAACCCTAATGGTGCAATTCTATTCTGAGTCAAAAAAAAAAACACATAGGGCTAGAAAATGTTGAGTCATAGCTATGCAAATGAAAAGAAAGATCATAGGACTTCCCTGGTGGCGCAGTGGTTAAGAATCCGCCTGCCAATGCACAGGACACAGGTCCGATCCCTGCTCTGGGAAGATCCCACATGCTGCAAAGAAACTAAGCCCGTGCACCACAACTACTGAGCCCACGCGCTGCAACTACAGAAGCCCGAGCGCCTAGAGCCCATGCTGTGCTACAAGAGAAGCCACTGCAGCGAGAAGCCTTCGCACTGCAACGAAGAGTGGCCTCTGCTCGCCACAACTAGGGAAAGCCTGCGTACAGCAACCAAGACCCAACGCAGCCATACATACATACATACATACATACATACATAAATATAAAGTTGAAGACGTAAAAAAGAGAAAGATCATGTCTTGTGCTTCAGGGTGTGATTTGATGGCATAAATCTATCCATATTACTTAGTAGGGGGGATGAATTCAGATAAAAGCATTCAGTGATATATGTTCTTTTTTTCTTTAAGCATCACTTATGGCTGAGATGCTAAAATAGTTCATCCATTGGCAGCCTTTCCTGAGTGACCACTGTGGGCAAGGCTCAGAAAGAGGTCAATGCAAGGATTGTACATGAGTCCCTCCTTCCTTCATTCTCTAGTAGATGCAGCCTTTGCTTTCCAGGAGCTTATATCTTTATGGGAGTGGCAAGATGCAGACATTAGAAACCTAAAAAACAAGGGCAAATTTACATAGTACATACTATCTATGGTAGGCTTCTAATAGATCTGGAGGAAAAACTCAGTTGAGTGAAAATCATGGTTCTAAATCTTGACCAAATTAAACAATGAATTCTTTGACTTCTTTTTTTTTTTTTTTTTTCAGGGCAAGGAGTGTTATTTCCAGGTGTGTCAAGGTTAGAATAATATTGCCACCTAAGAAGTAGTCCTTCCCCATAAAATAAGCAGAGAATTCAAACAGTTGGTGACTCAGCTACCATACACTTATATACCCTACAATTACATTCTCAAAGCCTTCTACTGAATGGGAAGAACTGATTTGAACAGGAATTATCACTTAGTTGACTGCTGCCCCATTGAAGTTGAAGTGGTGTGATGATGATTTGATTTGCTGATAATCTCTAGCTGAGATTTCTAATAAAACTAATATGTATATTTGGATTTTTACTTTGAGGTTCTTGTACTTTATATTAAAAAAAGTAAATTGGAATAGTTTCCTAACTATATATAAATCAAATGTGCTAAATTTTTAAAATAAAGCAATGAGGAAGGATTATTTAATAGATTATTTAATAAATGGTTTGGACATAATAAGATATCAATTTGGACCCACACCAAATATACCATGCCCCAAATATAAACTCCAGAGAGTTGAATATTGCAAATCAAATAATAGAAACGCTAGCAGAAAATATAATATTTATTAGGTCTGCATAGGAATGACAATTTTCATGGCTTCAAAGCAAAAGAAGCAACCAGGGAAGAAAAAATGAGTAGATTTGAATATATTAAAATTGAAAACTTCTATACTAATGAAGAGGCATACTGAGAAAATTTGCATTAAATTTGTGACACATAAATGATATGTGTTATAACCTTAATATATAGCTCATTCAAATGTATAAGAAAAGAACTGGGGCCCTAATAGATAAATGTAAATGATAATCGCTCCCATTTATTAAATATTTTTCTATGCCCAAATAGATTTACAAAAAATCAGATGATACTGATCGTTTTGTACACAGAATATTTTGTAACCAGCTTTTCTCACATGCCCAGACTGTGTTACTAACTAGTCTTCTAAATCATGGCTTCCAGGGGTTGCAAAGTATTTCACTGGCGAAGAAGTACAGCTCAATTTTATTTCACTAAGTTTTCAGTGCTGTATGTGAAGGTTACAGAAATCTAATTTAAGGTGATTTTTCTATAATCTCTTCTACTTATGAAACCATGGTCTGCTGTTAAAATTATGGTAATGGAAAAATACATCACATTGTACTTTACAAAGAAGCACATTCAATATTGTTTTTATCAACAATTTTATAGGTAGCGTTTGCCACTGAACCCTGTTTTAGCGAAAGAGGAAATATCATTTGAGAGCCCGTGCTTTTCACAACATGTCATCAGTTATCTTTAGAGGCTTTAGTAAAAGGAACACGTTAATTACCATCCCTGTGAGCATTTCTAGGGTAGTGATGACTGTAATGTTAGGGCACTTTTTCAAGCATGTCATTCCCGTATCTTGCTTTTATAGCAGAGGAAATAAAGGCACTAGAGAAATGTCTTTGAGGTCACACAACAAGTTAACAGCAGATAAACATTAGAACTGGCAGCTCCAGAATTCCCACTGTGTGTAATTAGTTCACTGCAGGCGGGAAATGGCAGCATGGGGGCTAAATGGCAAATGTGGCGTTTGGGGACCTAGAGGCTGGTGGGAATTCTCTGTGCTCTTGTGAATCGTTAATTAAGTTAGTTTCTTTCTGAGGTTCTCATTGCGTAGAACTTGGAGGCCTCTCAGCCCGGTACCTTATTCCTTAGGATGAAAGGAAACACTACAGTCACCCTCTAGCGCCTTGATGGGCAAGCGAGGTGGAGGATATAGGCTGTGGGCCTCAATATTTTCTTGGGCATTGCAATCTCTTCCTGAGGTTTTCTGGAGTTCGAGTGTGGTTCTGTACTTAGCTCCTGATGGGCCCCCGAGGTGGCTGGGGGGAGTGAAAGGGCAGGAACTGTTTGACTGTTTACAAGTTCACCCTCCTTCCCAGCAACTCCAGGGTCCAGAGTCACCTGATAAGCACTTGGTCAGCTCATGGAGTGCGTGCTTGCCTTTTTTGTTTGTCTGTTTACTTTTTTTGGTCTCCTTCTGAGTGATACATATGGAATTGGGGGACTGCCTCCTATTCGTAGGCATCTGACAGAATCATTGTAGGAAACAAGGTGGTATTTGAAAGCTACCATCAAGAGATTTGATTTGGAGAATTCTAGAGAGTACAGAGGCAGTCTGCCAAGTTGGAATCAAAGGCTGGCTCCATCTGGTGCTCTAACAAGCTCATTAGATTCTGGAATCATGGTTATCTTAATTTCATTGGCCCCCGTTTAAGGACATGACTAAGTATTTAGTCACCAAGGGCTGATTGGAGAGAGAGGAATCTGCCTCTGCTTTAGAACTTTCAAAAGAAGGCGGGATTTGGAGTTCAGCTTCTCTTCTGTCCTCTCTCAAAGGAGCTTGGCAGGCTTCACGAGGCTCTACTCACTTGCCCTTGCGTCCATCCTGGCTACTCAAAGCGAGGTGCACTGATTGGCAGCATCAGTATCACCTGAGAGCTCGTTAGAACTGCTCAGGTCCCATCACTGTGCTCTCACACACCCTCCAGGTGGTTCTTCCACCTCCTCAAGTTTGAGAAGCACTGGTATGTAAGGTGTCAATTGTTTGACTCTGAAAGGCGGCTTGATCAGTGGCGAAAGCTTTCTTCCTGATTATATTTTGTGTTTATACATTTATGACCCTTAATAAATACTTCAGTCCTTTGACATTTTAATAATTTAAACAGCTTTTTAAAAGGTTGTTTTTCATTGTAAATTACTACATTCTCTTTCTAAAAGCTTCAGAAAATACAGAAAAGTGAAAAGTAAAGAGCAACTTACCCCCCCAAGTATACTTATTCATAACATTTTAAAGGTACATTTTCTTTCTGTCTTTTCTGTGCATAATTTTGAAAAACTTTACGTTTTTTCCTGATTGTAGACATAATACATGATTCTTGTAGAAAATCAAGAAACTAGGAGAAAGCATAAAACAGAGAATGGAAACCATCCCGTATATTTAGGTTTGGGGATTTTACCTAATGTTATAAAGTGGTGCTTCATAGTCTTTGCATCTTTCCTTTGGTTTTAGTTCTTATACTACTTAAAGGTCCTGTTTCTTATTTAAATTTGATATGATTTTAAAAGATTCTGGTGTAATCATCAATGTCTCAAATATTTTATTTTGTGGTCAGAATGGAGAATTTAGTATCTTTTATGTGCAGCTGAGAAATTTAATTGACTCCTCACCAGTAGGGCACATTCTGTATTACATATGAATCTTCTTTGACCAGAAACTTCCCAGAGGGTAGAAGGATGCATGACAACCACTGTTGAAGGATGCATGACAACACTTCTCTCCACTTGCCTGATAGGTCGTCTTCCGGAGGGGAAGAGAGGGACAGGTTAGATTGCTGCTCCCTAGAGAAAGTCCTTTTTTCTTAGGTCTACTGCTTAGAAACTTCCAGATGATTGGAAAACACCACTGCAAGGAAGCAGGTTTTTGTTACCTGGGCTTTTGGTTGAGACTTGAAAAATGCAAGAGAATGAATCTTTGCCCAAATCTCTGGGTTTTTTAGGTAGTTTGAGAGAAATCTAGCATGTGATTTTGAACATCTGTAGAATGACTGGCTTCAGTGTTTGAGGCAGGTAGGGGACATCTGGTTGTGATTTTCCCTGTGACAACTTTGCCAGGCTTTGTTTTGGAATACGTCATTGCCCTCAATAATGCAGACTGCATTGCGTTAAGTGAAGAATTCACTGCATTTTTTTATGTCTGTGGACTAGACTCTTTGCTCAAGTCTAGTTGTTCCAAGAGTAGTTGATGCAGTTTACCATCCAGAGGAACACAGTTCAGAAACCGAATTAACAAGTATCCAAACTTCAAACTTTACTTGACTCTTCCAGAGAACACTAAGAAGAGATTCAATGTATATTTCTAAAAATTGTAAGTAACATCTCTAAAAGTTCTCTCCCTTCTCTCCTGCCTCACATTTCTGGTTCACCCCTCCTCAAAACTCATTTTCACTCTTCTGATCCACACCTTTCTGAAGTTCTAGGCACTTCCTCCCCTGTAGTTCTTCACTCTATGGATCACTTTAGCCCCACTGACTTCTTTTAGTTTTCTTTTGATAACTTCCAACTAGGGAGAGTCAGCGATGGGAATTTGTCCAATTTGTGGGTGGGGCAGTGGGTGTGGCCTCAGCAGAACCTGATGGGGAGGGAGTGTGGCTACTTAATAATAATAGCTCTTCTTGGTTTTTTTTGGTGTGTGTGTTACACAGGCTTCAGGTGTGCCCTGTAGTCCATGCTTGTTGCCTTGGTGACGCTGTGTGTTCTTCGGAACGGTGGAGGCACTCCAGTGAGTTGTGCAGAATTTGTTATGAGTGTCTGCTCATTGGAAAACTGAGTATATGATGCATGAAACTGGGCTGATCAGGACTGAATGGAATTGGCAGGTAGCAGATCCGAAGGTACCACACCCAGACACTGCTGTTGCAGATCTTGGCTGGGAGCATCTTACCAAGAAGCTGTTTGGGCAGGAAGGGCATGTGGTCTGGACGTTGCATTAGCCAGCTTGGCATTTAAATTTGCCAGTTTGACGTATTACACCATTTACAAAAATGTCCCTGTGGTGAATTTCAACGCTTCAGCCTCCTGTAATTCTGCATGTTATTCTTTTTAACCAGCTTGATATCTTTCTACAGCATCATTGCATGTCCAGTCACCTGCAGTGCTGAGCTGTGTTCCCTGTTGTGACGCCTGGTCCCAATCCTATAGAAGCTTACACTGAAAGCCACAGACTGTTCTATTTTTATTAATAGAAGCTTAGGATTTTTCCCCACGCAAATATCTTGGCTTGCTGTGTAATTTTTCTGTTTTCTTTTTGTAGAGGGCAATTTGTTCTCTTGAATTAGAACCGAGAGGTTGTGAATAACTCTTGTTGGCTTCTACCTGTCATAATTGTCCTCGCCCACGTTTCAGACAACCCGGTGTAAGCTAGCCCACTCCCTGCACAGAACAGTCTGTGATTTCGAGGTGCATCTGGAGGCTCCCTGTTCGGGCAGCCTTCACAGTTGGTAACCACAGGAAGTAAACACTCATCGGTATTTGGTGTGTACAGACATGTCCCGTGACACTGTAAATGCCTCTCTCTCTACATGGTCCTACTATTTCATACATTTCCAAGAAGCCAACAGGTAGGAACAGATGCAGCCTGGTTGATTTCTGGGAGGGTAAAGACGGAGCATATTTGCTGTGGGATAGGTAAATGGAATCTTTGGCACTGGGATTCCTTTATCTTTTGTCCATGGATAAAACATGTATGACTGACTTATCATTTAATCCCACACCCAGCATTAGCAGTGGTGCTAGGTGAGGGGTATGAGGAGAGGGACTTATAAATAGTGATAAGATGCTGGGAACATAAAACTCGGCCTGGCAGGGTCCGCCTGGGATTTTGCTGAGTCCGTAGCAGTACTTAACTAACTGCGCAAACATTCAAGATAAGACTGTAACGGTCGCCTGGGGGAAAATTCTTTTGAGTCGATATTTGTTTGATCTGTTACATAGTATTTTGGCTCTGCTGTTCAAGCTTTAGCAAAGTTTCTATAATAAATGCCATTTCCAGGGATTTGCTGTATTTACACACAAGGTCAGTCCTGGAAGAGGTAAAGGATTGGAATCACTGTCTAAACAGAGGTTCTAAGGGGTCTCAAATGAATCTTTAAACGTGGAAATCCTTTGTTTCAATCAGTTGACAAATAATTATTAAACATCTGTGGTAAGTACTCTGGGGGAAAATTCAAAAAAGCAGGGTAAGATGTTTGCCCTCAATTCGCTTATAATCTAGCTGTGGAAATGAAACTTTAATCAGTATATGTGATACAAGATACTTATACTAAATAACAGTAATAATGGCTCTGATTTATTGGCTAATAAACAGCACCACACGGTCCTAGTACTTTCCTAAGCATGAGCTGACACGCTCTGTCCTCCCAGTTAGGCAGGCGCTGTTGGTTAGTGTGGAGTTCGCATGGAACAGACAATGCTGTGGCAGTTTGGAGAAAGGTGAGAGAGGGGAGCAGAAGAGACGTGAAGGTGAACCCTAAGGAAGAGGTCTCTCAATCCAGATCTTAAAGGCTGGGAAGCAGCAGGACCTACTGTATAGCACAGGGAACTATACTCAATATCTTGTATAACCTATAATGGAAAAGAATCTGAAAAAGAATGTATATGTGTGTGTGTGTATAAATAAACCACTTTGCTGTACACCTGAAACTAACACAACATTGTAAATTAAATATACTTCAATTAAAAAAAGATACAGATAAAAATAGTTACAAATTTTGCTCTAAAAAAATATTGGGAAGCAGATGGCTGTGTCATGGGAAGAAGGAAAAGGGCATGATGGGCATTTGGTTTTTTCCTTGTAATACTGATACCTTCTTTCACTTTGGAAGGTTGTTTTACCCTTCCTTGACTCTCAGCACATGTGCTTTTGGTGAAGGGGACAATAAACAAATACAGAAGGAAAACATGGAATGTCAGTGTGATAAGTGTTGTGAAGAAGAAGAAATACAGGAAAAGGAAAGGATGCTGAGGTGGTGGAGGAGCGGATTTATGATTGAAAAGGGTGGTCACGGAAGGCTGATTAAGACACTTGGGTGAATATTGAAGGAGGAGAGAGAAATAACTATGAAGGTACCTATGGGAAGAGGCTTCTAGGCAGAGGGAACAGCAAGTGCAAAGGCCCTGAGGTGGCAACTTACCTAGTCTGTTCTAGGATCATCAAAGAGGCCAGAGAGGCAGGAGAATGGTAGCAGGTGATGTCTTTAGAGGCAATGCCTGCCCAGTTGTTGGTAGTTTTGTTGAGGGGGATGGTGGTGATGATGTAGGAGGAGCTCTTGAGAGTTTCTGAGTGAGGGGAGTTGCAGTTGGGCAGCTGTACCTGCTTCCTCCAGCCCGGTGCGGCTGTAGCTTCTCGTGGGCAGAGGCACTTCGGCAGCGTCACATCCATCGCCTGGCAGGTAGGAAACCGGCGATATAGCTCAAGCCCCGGGCGAGAGCACCCGCGTGAGCCGAGCGACCCCCTCACCTCAATCCTCACGATGTTTTCTTGGCCTGCAGTTCTGCGTTTTTCCTTTGGTTTCCTGCTTGGCACCGACGTTCCTTCTGGAACAGCCACCCTGGCCTGAACTGCAGCCTCTTGGCTGGGCCCTTGGCTCCACCTGGTCCTACCCCGCCAAACCCACCGCCGTGTTGCCGGGGGTCAGTGCTGGTTCTGGGCCGTATCTGTAGTTATCTGGTGTTCTGTGCTGAGTGGAGAGTTAGGAAGATGCTCTGTGCCGCTGGGGCCTCCTTTTCCCCCACCGCGATGTTTTTGGTTATCTCCCCACCACTGCGTGTCTCCTTGGATAACAGACAGGAAACTGGAATTAGCTCGGTGGCCGCTGCTTCTTTAGACACACGTGCTGGACGGTTGCCAGAGTCCTTGGGGCAGGGCTGTGACGCGTGGATTCCCTCCAGGCTGGGTTTGCCTGTCTCTGATCCTTTCCCTTTAGTCCCTGCAGCTGATCCACTCAGTTATAAGCATAGGCTGTAGCAGAGAGGATGGAGACCTGGGGTGGGGATGGGGACCCAGACCAGGCAGTGCGAATGGTGGACGTGGGGATTTGAAGAAGCCTCGACAACACGGTAAGGTCTGCTCTAAGGCGACATGGTAAAAAGCAGAACCGAAACAAGCATTTAAGGGTTTAGGGATGAATATTAATTCACAAATTGCAAACGCGACAAGCACTTTCAGAGTCTTATAGGTGAGTCATGACCAAGTTATGTAAAGAAGAATGTGTCTGCCTTGGAGACCCTGTGAGGGTACAGGTGGGGTTAGGTCCATATGGATTAAGTTCAGATCAGACGGTTGAACTAATATTTGCTCAGCCATAGGGTCGCTTGTGTGAGGACACACCCATGCACACACACATACACGCACATTCTCACCCATTCCGTCATTTGGTTTCTGTTTTCAGTTGCTGTTACTTCTGTGTAGATCTAAAACACCAGTGTGAATGCTGTTAATAGGAACAATTTCAGTGCCAAGGGGCCCAGTTTTGAAAAATACAGACAAGAGGCTGAGGTACTGGAAAGTTCTCTGCAGTGAGAACCTGACTCACTAGAGGTGCACGTAGAAGCTTTTTCGTATTTCCTGTGAATCAAGGCATGCTGTTGGGTCCTTCTGGTGCTGGAGAAGAGTAATGGGGTTGAAAATATTATCATAATGAAAATATAATATTGGCGTGATCCTAGGCATGTTCCCTGTGTGAAGAAAAATGCTAAGTAAAGTAACTTGTCTCCCTGGCCCGACCACTTACTTTCCTGGGAAATGGATTAAGTTAACATTTAGTCAGCTTCCAGAATATCCTATGAAATGGTTTAAAATTTTAAAATAAAGTTTATTTTCTGAATAATTGACTCACGTGATTCAACGTTAAAAGCTGCAAAAGAATATTCAGTGAAAACCCTTCCTCCTCTCCCTCCTCCAAGTTGGCTGGTTCCTTCCTCAAGGCAACCCACCTTACCAGTTTCTGATCTATTTTGTTAAATACAATAGAATGCGCCCCACCTGTGTTAATATTAAGGAAAAACAAGGTGGCTTTTCTCTCTTTGAGGAACTTCTATTTAATAAAAGAAAGTGAGCCAATCATTGATACTGTAATTTGGAAACTTTTGCTATAAATCCAGTAATTACAAAGTTCTTAGATGCTGAAGTCTATATTTGATACTCAGGTTTTCGGTCCTCAAACTAGCAGCAGTAACAAGCTCCTGGGAGCTTGTTAGAAAGCAGAATCTCTGGCCGCCGTTGTGTCTCATTTTCACAGCATTGGCCTCAGGTGGCAGAGTAAGTGAAGGTCCATACAGAATGAAGGAAAGGAGAGATGGTCTGAGGTAGAGCTCTGCGCCTCACCTTATTCCACGGGCTCTGTCTTGTTACTAAAGTTATATGATGCTGATTTTTTCTTAATTTGCAAGCAGATGAAGGTACTGTATAAACTTTTTGTGATTTTGATTTTTAAATGCAGAAGTCTTCCAACTTTTCTCCTTCCCTTTCCTTATGAATTGTTCTTAAACCTTTGGCACTTGGTGTTTGTTGCTTCCTTGTGGGGCTGTGCTGAGCTAAGTGAAATAAGTAATAAGCAAGTGTTAATGGGAAAATGTAGGAACAGCCAACCAGATATAGATTGACAGCTTCTGGTTTGATGGATACATATGTTTATGATTGTGGTTTTATATTATGTTTTGCAGTGTGTTTGTACATTGTGTTAATTTTCACCTTTCTGAGCAATTTAGACTTAATGTATATGTTTGTGCTAATCTCAGTGTGCTGGAACTAAATAAATAGTTAATGGGATTCTGAAAAAAAGATTTAAATTTCTTAAAAGTTGTCTAACTTGTCTTGGAGGAAAGAAAGAAGGAAACTTTTTTGTTTTGTGTAATTGGAGGAGTAGAGGGCAGAAATTATTGAAAGCCCGATGTTGGGCGAACATGTAAACTAGTGCAAATAATTTGAATTTAACAAGGAACTTGTGGAAAATTTACAAAAAGGAAATTAGATAGTAGATTATAGGACTATATTGTGGGTTTTTTGATGTTGTTAAATGCTTAAAAAATGTTTCTAATCACTAAAGAGTTCACCTTCTATAAAACAGGTCAGATAAATATGTGATCCACATGATTTAAAAACTAATGCGAATGGAATACTCTTTTGAGTGTGCTGTGGCAGGGTTGGAGGATGAGTGAAACAGAAGCAAAAGCAAATTCATAACAAAACCCTGCCTTCTTAAAAGTGAGACATTTAAGCCTAAGAAACTGGGGCGGGTTCTACTAGTGCTGGAGAAGGAGGCCTAAGGGAGGGAAGAGGCCAGTCCAGGAGAGAAGGCTCCAGAGAAGAGTGGTTTAGGGAAGAAAGGCTGCTGAATACGGGAAAGTGAAATGTCAGGATTCAACATGGAAACGAGACCCCTTTCGCCAGTGGGACAGTGAAAACTTTAAAATTATTTGCACATTTGGGTAATTACTCACACCTGGAGTAATTCTAATGCTAGAAATCTATTTTCAAGGGAATGTCTGAAATTAAAAAAAATCTTTGGCATAAAAATGTTCTTTAAAGTGAAATTTATAATAAAAATGGAAAGTGAGCTTTCTAACAAGAAGGGAATAGATAAGTAAATTGTAGTACATCCATAGGATGGGTCATTTTACAGCTAAAATAATATTTATGATATGTTTTAAATTAGGTATGAAGCAGGATAAAAATAGTTTGGAAAAATGATGGAAGGAATTTTGATGGTGGTTGTTGTATATGTGATGGGTTTTTAAATTTTTTTTGGAGTATAGTTGCTTTACAATGTTGTGTTAGTTTCTGCTGTACAGCAAAGTGAATCAGTTATACGTATACCTATACCCACTCTTTTTCAGATTCTTTTCCCATATAGGTCATTACAGAGTATTGAGTAGAGTCCCCTGTGCTATACAGTAGGTCCTTATTAGTTATCTGTTTTATATATAGTAGTGTGTATATGTCAGTCCCAATCTTCTAGTTTATCCCTCCCTTCCCTTACTCCTTGGTAACCATAGTTCGTTTTCTACATCTGTAACTCTATTTGTTTTATAGATAAGTTTATTTTTACCCTTTTTTTAGATTGCACATATAAGTGACATCATATGATATTTGTCTTTCTGTGTCTGACTTCACTCTATGACAATCTCTAGGTCCACCCATGTCATTGCAAATGGCATTATTTCATTCTTTTTTGTGGCTGAGTAATATTCCACTGTATATATGTACCACATCTTCTTTATCCATTCGTCTGTTGATGGGCATTTAGGTTGCTTCCATGTCCTGGCTATTGTAAACAGTGCTGCAATGAACATGGGGGTGCATGTGTCTTTTTGAATTATGGTTTTCTCCGGATATAGGCCTAGGAGTGGGATTGCTGGATCATATGGTAGCTCTATTGTTAGTTTTTTAAGGAACCTCCATACTGTTCTCCATAGTGGCTGTACCAGTTTACATTCCCACCAGCAGCGTAGGAGGGTTCCCTTTTCTCCACACCCTCTCCAGCATTTAGTGTTTGTAGACTTTTTTGATGATGGCCATTCTGACTGGCGTGAGGTGATACCTCATTGTAATTTTGATTTACATTTCTCTGATAATTAGTGATGTTGAGCATCTTTTCATGTGCTTTTTAGCCATCTTTATGTCTTCTTTGGATAAATATCTATCAAGATCTTCCCATTTTTTGATTGGGTTTTTTTTTTTTTTTAATATTGGGCTGCATGAGCTCTTTGTATATTTTGGAGATTAATCCCTTGTTGGTTGCTTCGTTTGCAAATATTTTCTCCCATTCTGAAGGTTGTCTTTTCATTTTGTTTATGGTTTACTTTGCTATGCAAAAGCTTTTGAGTTACATTAGGCCCAATTTGTTTATTTTTATTTTCATTACTCTAGGAGGTGGATTGAAAAAGATCTTGCTGCAATTTATGTCAAGGAGTGTTCTGCCTATGTTTTCCTCTAAGAGTTTTATAGTATCTGGCCTTACATTTAGGTCTTTAATTCATTTTGAGGTTTTTTTTTAATGGTGTTAGGGAGTGTTCTAATTTCATTCTTTTACATGTAGCTGTCCAGTTTTCCTAGCACCATTTATTGAAGAGACTGTCTTTTCTCCATTGTATATTCTTGCCTCCTTTGTCATAGATTAGGTGACCACAGGTGTGTGGGTTTATCTCTGGACTTTCTATCCTGTTCCACTGATCTATATTTCTGGGTTTTTTTTTTGTGCAGTACCATACTGTTTTGATTACTGTAGCTTTGTAATATAGTCTGAAGTCAGGGAGTCTGATTCCTCCAGCTCAGTTTTTCTTTTTCTTTTTTTTAAAATAAACTTATTTATTTTATTTTTGGCTGTATTGGGTCTTCATTGCTACACGCAGGCTTTCTCTAGTTGCAGTGAGCGGGGGCTACTCTGTTGCGGTGCACGGGCTTACCATTGTGGTGGCTTCTCTTGTTGTGGAGCGTGGGCTCTAGGCACACGGGCTTCAGTAATTGTGGTACATGGGCTCAGTAGTTGTGGCTCATGGGCTGTAGAGCGTAGGCTCAGTAGCTGTGGCGCACCGGCTTAGTTGCTCCACGGCATGTGGGATCTTCCTGGACCAGGGATCAAACCCATGTCCACTGCATTGGCAGGCTGATTCTTTTTTTTTTTTTGTGGTACGCGGGCCTCTCACTGTTGTGGCCTCTCCCGTTGCGGAGCACAGGCTCCGGACACGCAGGCTCAGTGGCCATGGCTCACGGGCCCAGCCGCTCCGCGGCATGTGGGATCTTCCCAGACCGGGGCACGAACCCGTGTCCACTGCATCGGCAGGCAGACTCTCAACCACTCGCCACTCGCCACCAGGGAAGCCCCAGGCTGATTCTTAACCACCACGCCACCAGGGAAGCCCTCCAGCTCTGTTTTTCTTTCTCAAGATTGCTTTGGCTATTTGGGGTCTTTTGGGTTTCCATACAAATTGTGAAATTTTTTGTTCTAGTTCTGTGAAAAATGCCATTGGTAATTTGATAGGGATTGCATTGACTCTGTAGATTGCTTTGGGTAGTATAGTCATTTTCACAGTAGTGATTCTTCCAATCCAAGAACATGGTATATCTCTCCATCTGTTTGTGTCATCTTTGATTTCCTTCATCAGTATCTTATAGTTTTCTGAGTACAGGTCTTTTGCCTCCTTAGGTAGATTTATTCCTAGGTATTTTGTTCTTTTTGATGCAGTGGTAAATGGGATTGTTTCCTTGATTTCTCCTTCTGGTCTTTTGTTGTTAGTATATAGGAATGCAAGAGATTTCTGTGTATTAATTTTGTATCCTGCAACTTTACCTAATTCATTGATGAGCTCTAGTAGTTTTCTGGTAGCATCTTTAGGGTTTTCTATATATAGTATCATGTCATCTGCAAACAGTGACAGATTTACTACTTCTTTTTCAATTTGGATTCCTTTTATTTCTGTTTCTTCTCTGATTGCTGTGGCTGAGACTTCCAAAACTATGTTGAATAAAAGTGGCGAGAGTGGCCATCCTTTTCTTGTTCCTGATCTTAGAGAACATGCTTTCAGCTTTTCACTGTTGAGTATGATGTTAGCTGTGGGTTTGTCACATATAGCCTTGATTATGTTGAAGTAGGTTCCCTCTGTGCCAACTTTCTGGAGACTTTTTATCATAAATGTGTGGTGAATTTTGTCAAAAGCTTTTTCTGCATATATTGAGATGATCATGTGGTTTTTATTCTTCAGTTTGTTGACGTGGTGTATAACACTGATTGATTTGCAGATATTGAAAAATGCTTGCATCCCTGGGATAAATCCCACTTGATCATGGTGTATGATCCTTTTAATGTGTTGTTGGATTCTGTTCACTAGTATTTTGTTGTGGATTTTTGTGTCTATGTTCATCAGTGTTATTGGCCTGTAATTTTCTTTTTAGTGTGATATCCTTGTCTGGTTTTGGTATGAGGGTGATGGTGGTCTTGTAGAATGAGCTTGGGAGTGTTCCTTCCTCTGCAGTTTTTTGGAAGAGTTTTGGAAGACTGGGTGTTAACTCTTCTCTAAATGTTTGATAGAATTTGACTGTGAAGGCATCCGGTCCTGGAATTTTGTTTGTTGAAAGATTTTTAATCACAGTTTCAATTTCAGTACTTGTGATTGGTCTGTTCGTATTTTTTATTTCTTCCTAGTTCAGTCTTGGAAGGCTGTACCTCTCTAAGAATTTGTCCATTTCTTCTAGGTTGTCCATTTTATTGGCATAGACTTGCTTGTAGTAGTCTCTTATGATCCTTTGTATTTCTGTGGTGTCCATTGTAACTTCTCCTTTTTCATTTCTAATTGTATTGATTTGAGTCCTTTCCCTTTTTTCTTGATGAGTCTGGCTAAAGGTTTATCAATTTTATCTTCTCAGAGAACCAGCTTTTAGTTTCATTGATCTTTTCTATTGTTTTCGTTGTCTCTATTTCATTTATTTCTGGTCTTATCTTTATGATTTCTTTCCTTCTATTAACTTTGGGTTTTGTTTGCTCTTTCTCTAGTTGCTTTGGTTGTAAGGTTAGGTTGTTTATTCAAGACTTTTCTTGTTTCTTTTTTTTTTTTTTTTTCTGGTAAATATTATATATTCAATATGAAACAGGAGGAAAGGGGGCAGGGCACAACCTTTAAAAGAATTACATAGCCCGAGGACACAACATAAACTGATTAGAACAAAATAGGTCCAAGATGGCGGACGAGTCTACTTCCACTAGACCTTGAGCCTCAGTATACACTCATTGTAACACATCAGCAAGCTAAGCGACACACCCACAGGTGCCACGACAGTTCCAAGGATGACCATAAAGGTCAAAAAGTGGGCGGTGGCTCAATTCCTAGAAATCCCCACCCCTTCCCCAAAATAGCTGGAATACTCCTCCCAATCATCAGCGTATGAAATTACTCACCCCTATAAAACTAACAACCCCATACCCTGGTGCTGCCCTCGCCTTCTTTTTTTTTATTATTTTTTTTAATTTTTTTTTATAGGTATACCTGGATTTAATTCTCACTTCTACCGCTTGGTAGCTGGATAGCCTTAGGCAAGTTTCATACCTCCCTGAAATTCACTTAATTCAGTCTGTAAAATGGCATAATAACTTATTATAGCATCCTTTTAGGAATTTTAAATCAGTTCTTGAAATAAAAGTACACAATATATAGACAAGTATGGATTCCTCAATAGATGTTTGACCTTTCATTTCTCCAGTATCCCACCCGCATCAAATAAAGAAAAATACTTTTTAAAATTTACGAATATTTCATTGTTGTAAAGTTAAAGCCATAAAAATAATCAAATGGCCTACTATCATACCGTTAGAAGAAAAAAAAAAAGGTGTTCATGAGAGTTCCATATTAGAATACAAGTTTTCCTTAGGCACCTGTTTATGTATGCTATTCTGCTCTTTACAATAAATAATTAAATTTAAAAGACTTAATTCCTCACTTTTAAGACCTTATTAGTTTACAAATTACATATTGACCTATGCTAAATTTTATACCGACTCATGCTAATGAATTCAGTACAGAAAACAAAAAACACTGCACTCAAGCAAACTACATATATATATATATATATATATATATATATAAAAAACTTATATGAGAATTGCTACTCCAGCTTTCTTTTGGTTTCCATTTGCATGAAATACCTTTTTCCATCCCCTTACTTTCAGTCTGTATGTGTCTCTAGGTCTGAAGTGGGTCTCTTGTAGACAGCAAATATATGGGTCTTGTTTTTGTATCCATTCAGCCAATCTGTGTCTTTTGGTGGGAGCATTTAGTCCATTTACATTTAAGGTAATTATCGATATGTGTGTTCCCATTCCCATTTTCTTAATTGTTTGGGGTTTGTTATTGTAGGTCTTTTCCTTCTTTTGTGTTTCTTGCCTAGAGAAGTTCCTTTAGCAGTTGTTGTAGAGCTGGTTTGGTGGTGCTGAACTCTCTCAGCTTTTGCTTGTCTGTAAAGGTTTTAATTTCTCCATCAAATCTGAATGAGATCCTTGCTGGGTAGAGTAATCTTGGTTGCAGGTTTTTGTCCTTCAACACTTTCAATATGTCCTGCCACTCCCTTCTGGCTTGCAGAGTTTCTGCTGAAAGATCAGCTGTTAACCTTATGGGGATTCCCTTGTGTGTTATTTGTTGTTTTTCCCTTGCTGCTTTTAATATGTTTTCTTTGTATTTAATTTTTGACAGTTTGATTAATATGTGTCTTGGCGTATTTCTCCTTGGATTTATCCTGTATGGGACTCTCTGTGCTTCCTGGACTTGATTAACTATTTCCTTTCCCATATTAGGGAAGTTTTCAACTATAATCTCTTCAAATATTTTCTCAGTCCCTTTCTTTTTCTCTTCTTCTTCTGGAACCCCTATAATTCGATTGTTGGTGCGTTTAATGTTGTCCCAGAGGTCTCTGAGACTGTCCTCAGTTCTTTTCATTCTTTTTTCTTTATTCTGCTCTGCAGTAGTTATTTCCACTATTTTATCTTCCAGGTCACTTATCCGTTCTTCTGCCTCAGTTATTCTGCTATTGATCCCATCTAGAGTACTTTTAATTTCATTTATTGTGTTGTTCATCGTTGCTTGTTTCATCTTTAGTTCTTCTAGGTCCTTGTTAACTGATTCTTGCATTTTGTCCATTCTATTGTCCATTCTATCTCCAAGATTTCAGATCAACCTTACTATCATTATTCTGAATTCTTTTTCAGGTAGACTGCCTATTTCCTCTTCATTTGTTAGGTCTGGTGGGTTTTTATCTTGCTCCTTCATCTGCTGTGTGTTTTTCTGTCTTTTCATTTTGCTTATCTTACTGTGTTTGTGGTCTCCTTTTTTGCAGGCTGAAGGTTCGTAGTTCCTGTTGTTTTTTGTGTCTGTCCCCAGTGGCTAAGGTTGGTTCAGTGGGTTGTGTCGGCTTCCTGGTGGAGGGTACTAGTGCCTGTGTTCTGGTGGATGAGGCTGGATCTTGTCTTTCTGGTGGGCAGGTCCACGTCTGGTGGTGTGTTTTGGGGTGTCTGTAGACTTATTATGATTTTGGGCAGCCTCTCTGCTAATGGGTGGGATTGTGTTCCTGTCTTGCTAGTTGTTTGGCATAGGATGTCCAGCACTGTAGCTTGCTGGTCGTTGAGTGAAGCTGGGTGCTGGCGTTGAGATGGAGATCTCTCGGAGATTTTTGCTGTTTGATATTATGTGCAGCTGGGAGGCCTCTTGTGGACCAGTGTCCTGAAGTTGGCTCTCCCACCTCAGAGGCACAGCACTGACTCCTGGCTGCAGCACCAAGAGCCTTTCATCCACAGGGCTCCTTAATTTGGGATGATTCATTGACTATTCAGGTATTCCACAGATGCAGGGTATATCAAGTTGATTGTGGAGCTTTAATCCGCTGCTTCTGAGGCTGCTGGGAGAGATTTCCCTTTCTCTTCTTTGTTCTCACAGCTCCCAGGGGCTCAGCTTTGGATTTGGCCCCGCCTGTGCGTGTAGGTCGCCGGAGGGCGTCTGTTCTTTGCTCAGACAGGACGGGGTTAAAGGAGCCGCTGATTCGGAGGCTCTGGCTCACTCAGGCCGGGGGGGTAGGGAGAGTCACGGAGTGTGGGGCGGGCCTGCAGCGGCAGAGGCCGGCGTGACGTTGCAGCCTGAGGCGCGCCGTGCGATCTCCTGGGCGAGTTGTCCCTGGATCCCGGGACCCTGGCAGTGGCGGGCTGCACAGGCTCCCCGGAAGGGCGTGTGGCTAGTGACCTGTGTTCGCACACAGGCCTCCTGGTGGCGGCAGCAGCGGCCTTAGCGTCTCATGTCTGTCTCTGGGCTCCGCACTTTTAGCCGCGGCTCGCGCCCGTCCCTGGAGCTCTCTCAAGCAGCGTTCTTAATCCCCTCTCCTCGTGCACCAGGAAACAAAGAGGGACGTAAAAGTCTCTTGCCTCTTCGGCAGGTCCAGACTTTTCCCCGGACTCTCTCCCGGCTAGCCGCGGTGCACTAACGCCCTGCAGGCTGTGTTCACGCCGCCAACCTCAGTCCTCTCCCGGCGCTCGGACAAAAGCCGGAGCCTCAGCTCCCAGTCCCGCCCGCCCCGGCGGGCGAGCAGAAAAGCCTCTCGGCTGGTGAGTTCCGGTCGGCCCGATCCTCTGCGCTGGAATCTGTCCGCTTTGCCCTCCGCACCCCTGTTGCTGTGCTCTCCTCCGCGGCTCCCAAGCTCCCCCACTCCGCCTCCCGAAGTCTCCACCCGCGAAGGGGCTTCCTAGTGTGTGGACACTTTTCCTCCTTCACAGCTCTCTCCCGCTGGTGCAGGACCCGTCCCTATCCTTTTGTCTCTGTTTAGTTTTTTCTTTTGCCCTAACCAGGTACGTGGGGGGTTCCTTGCCTTTTGGGAGGTCTGAGGTCTTCTGCCAGCGTTCAGTAGGTGCTCCGTAGGAGTTGTTCCACGCGTAGATGTATTTCTGGTGTATCTGTGGGGAGGAAGGTGATCTCCGCGTCTTACTCTTCCGCCATCTTCCCGGAAGTCTCTTGTTTCTTGAGGTAAGATTGTATTGCTGTAAACTTCCCTCTTAGAAATGCTTTTGCTGCTTCCCACAGGTTTTGGATAGCTGTTTTTTTGTTGTTGTCATTTGTCTCTAGGTATTTTTTGATTTGCTCTTTGATTTCTTCAGTGATCCATTGGTTATTTAGTAATATATTGTTTAGCCTCCATGTGTTTGTGTTTTTTTAGGTTTTTTTCGTGTAATTGATTTCTAATCTCATAGCATTGTGGTTGGAAAAGATGCTTGTAATGATTTCAATATTCTTAAATTTACCAAGGTTCAATTTGTGACCCAAAATGTGATCTATCCTGGAGAACGTTCCTGTGCACTTAAGAAGAATGTGTATTCTGCTGCTTTTGGATAGAATGTCCTATGAATATCAATTAAGTCTATCTGGTCTTATAGGACATTCCATCCGAAAGCAGCATTTAAGGCTTGCGTTTCCTTATTAATTTTCTGTCTGGATGATCTGTCTATTAGTGTAAGTGAGGTGTTAAGTTCCCCTACTCTTATTACATTACTGTCGATTTCCCCTTTTATGGCTGTTAGCATTTGCCTTATGTTTTGAGGTGCTCCTGTGTTGGGTGCATATATGTTTACAATTGTTATATCTTCTTCTTGGATTGATCCCTTGATCATTAGGTAGTGTCCTTCCTTGCCTCTTGTCACAGTCATTAAAGTCTGTTTTGTCTGATATGAGTATTGCTACTCCAGCTTTCTTTTGATTTCCATTTGCATGGAATATCTTTTTCCATCCCCACACTTTCAGTCTGTATGTGTCCCTAGGTCTGAAGTGGGTCTCTTGTAGACAGCATATACACAGGTCTTGTTTCTGTATCCATTCAGCCAGTCTGTCTTTGGTTGGAGCATTTAATCCATTTACATTTAAGATAATTATTGATATGTATGTTCCTATTGCCATTTTCTTAATTGTTTGGGGTTTGTTTTGTAGATCTTCTTTCTTCCCTTCCTCTTTTGTTCTCTTCTTCTGTGTTTCTCGCCTAGAGAAGTTCCTTTAACATTTGTTGTAAAGTTGGTTAGGTGGTGCTGAATTCTCTTAGCTTTTGCTTGTCTGAGAAACTTTTGATTTCTGCAAATCTGAATGAGAGCCTTGCTGGGTAGAGTAATCTTGGTTGTAGGTTTTTCCCTTTCATCACTTTAAATGTATCGTGCCACTCCCTTCTGGCTTGCAGAGCTTCTGCTGAAAGATCAACTGATAACCTGATGAGGATTCCCTTGTATTTTATTTGTTGCTTCCCCTTGTTTTTTTTAAAATATTTTCTCTTTGTATTTAATTTTTGTCAGTTTGATTAATGTGTGCCTCAGCATGTTCGTGCTTCAGTTTAGCCCATATGGGACTCTCTGTACTTCCTTGACTTGGGTGACTCTTTCCTTCCCCATGTTAGGGAAGTTTTTGACTATAATCTCTTCAAATATTTTCTCAGGCCTTTTCTCTTTTTCTTCTTCTGGGACCCCTATAATTCAAATGTTGGTGCATTTAATGTTGTCCCAGAGGTCTCTGTGACTGTCTTTATTTCCTTTCATTCTTTTTTCTTTACTCTTTTCTGTGGCAGAGATTTCCACCATTCTGTCTTCCAAGTCACTTATCCATTCTTCCACCTCAGTTGTTGTGCTACTGATTCAGTCTAGTATATTTTTCATTTCAGTTATAGTATTGTTCATCTCTGTTTGTTCTTTTGTTCTTCTAGTTCTTTGTTAAACATTTCTTGTATCTTCTCAATCTGTGCCTCCATTTTTTTTCTGAGATCTTGGATCATCTTTACTAGCATTACTCTGAATTCTTTTTCAGGTAGATTGCCTTTCTCCTCTTCATTTAATTGTTCTTGTAGGTTTTTATATTGCTCTTTCATCTGCAGCATATTTCTTTGTCGTCTCATTTTGTCAAACTTTCTGTGTTTGTGGTTTCCTCTCTGGAGGCTGTAGACTCGTGGTTCCTCTTCGTTTTGGTGTCTGCCCCCTGGTGGGTGATGTTGGTCCAGAGGCTTTTGCCGTTATCCCATTGATAGGGGGTTTGATTGGTGTTGTGACCAGAGCCTGCCCTGGATATTGAGCAGTGCCTCCTCTTTGCTTTGTGTCCAGGGCTGTTTCTGATTCTCCAGAGTGTTCTCCCAGATCCAGGCTGAGAACTATTTAAGGTCAAGAGCTGTTACTTGCCATCTCTCCCTCTCCTGGGTACACCTTAGTATCTCCTGGGCCGTTTATGTTCCACCAGGCACAGGCACCTCCTCTGTGCAGGCCACCGGCTTCCTCCTGGGGCTCCGGCTCTTGGTCCCCCTGCCCAGACCATCTGAGGGGTGCAGTAGGCGCAGGGCTGAAGGGGCTGTGTGCCACCTGGGCAGGAGTCAGGGGGCCAGAGGAGGCAAAAGAGAGAGAGAGTGTGATGGTTTTTTTTAAAAAAATAGACATTCTGGATCTAATAAATAGGCTGTATAGTGAGGATATATTACCTGAAAAAGTAGCAGAGAAAACCTTACTCTAATTTAAAAAAAAAAAGACCAAAAGTCGAAATGGACAGAAATTTGGTTGCCTTTATTTAGTGGAGGATATTATCATGAATGTTTTAAATCTGAGGTGTTCAAGGCATTTTTGTAAGTTGCTTAGCAATGTACTGTCAAGGCTAAGATGTACTGGGGTTGGAGTTGGCTATATAGGGAGGGGAGGGGAGAAAGGAACTCTTAGTGGGGAGAAGTAAAACATTCCTAATCTAGAATTCACATAGTTTGTAGGCTCCCTCCACCATGTACATGAGGCATTTGTAATTTGTGGAGATGACAACCAGGGCCTCTGGCTGTAGATGGCCAAGCTGTTGGATGCCTGTAATGGATGACAGCTACGGATGTCTTAGTGACCAGTGTCCTGTTAGATGCCACAGGACTCCCTGGCAGCTCATTTTAAATTCCAGGACGTCCCTTGCAACTTTGAAAAGATAGGCAAGAAATCCTTGCCAGAGCGTAAGCAGCCTCAGTGATGTCTGCAGGAAGCTCTGGAGACAGTGAAACTTACCAGCTTTCCAGCAGCCCAGGGAGGTGAGGGCTTTGGTTTCTGGCTTGGTTTAAATAGCCATCTGGACATAATAGATTAACTCTGAAAAATGTATTCCCTATTAGGAAACTATTGTATTTCTATACATTTCGATTTTTCTTAAGGACAGTGTGACATGTAGTAAGAAATGGTACCTATAATTTAAAAAAAATTTCCCTAGGACTGTGATGAAGCAGCTTCTGAAAGGAGGTTTTTAAAGTGATTTGAAGGGAGTGGCTTTTAAGATTTTCGTCCTTTTCATGTATCTTATTCTTTAAAGTCAGTGAGTTGAGCACATCCATATGAACACATGCAATTATACTGCTCCATTTTTGAGCTCACCTGTGCCACTGTGAAAGATTAGCACCATTAGCACAGTGTGTTAGCCTCTATCCTCAAAGTTCTGGGTGTCTTTTTAGTGGATAAAATGCAAATTTAATAATGTAAGACCTGAAGTTAATCACACTGGAATCTAGCTTTCAATTTGTCATTTGGCTGAAGGTGACTCGATTTCATTGAGAAAGAAGGCAAGTTGGAATGGCATCAAGTCCCAACAGGGTAGCTTTGGGCTAAAACTGAGTTGCTGCTCCTTGAAGCAAGTGCTGCTACTTCAGGAAGAGCTGACGTTAAAGAGGCTGTTCTGAACTGCTTGGTCCTCAACAGCAAAGGACAGTCATGGAATTCACACAAGGATGTGACTGTCAGTGATATTAGTTTGCCTGGTAGGCTGAGACTGTCAGGTCACAGTGCCACAAGGTCAGGCCAGAGGAGGGTCCTTGAAGGCCTGAGGGCATCCCATATGTAGGGTGGTATGAATGCTCCTGGCACCCCTGCCTCCCCTGGGAAAGTGCCGTGATGACTGGCTGGACGGAGGCCTGTTTCCTGCCACAACCAGATCTTCCTCTGTGCTGGCTTTGCTTCCCTCTCAGTTCATGAAATGCTTTACCCAGATCCCCTCTGAGTATGCTGGAGGGCATATTCCTTTCTAGAAACCAATGATGTGAAATGTGGACTTGTCAGCCAAGATAATAAGTGCAGTTTCTTGAAGTTACCTGGTCCTATGAGGATTAAATCAGTGACCTTGGCTTTTTCAGGCTACGCATTGGTCCTCTTTTCAAGTTGGTGCGCACACGAAGGGGAACGCTCCTCCCACGCACTGTCCTGAGAGCAGCCCAGAGCCCAGCCTCTGGTACTAATTTCAGTGATAGTCATGGAGGTCTGGCTAATTTTAAAACTGAGAAGAACAAATAGAAAATTCTAAGATAGTTGTCACTACAATTTCTCCTTTAAAGACCAGCAAATGTTACAACCGTTTGTGTTACCTCTGGATTCCCATTTGAGAGCTTCACTCTCAACTCCATGAGGGCTTTTAGACAGGGCTGGTGTCTATTTTATTCACCCCTAGGTCTGACTTGCAGTGTGATTTGGCATCCAGCATGTAGCATGTGCTCAATTAATATTTTTGAAATGTGTGGCTTCCATTTCATAAAATCTTCTACCCATATTGTTCCAGCCAATATTAAATGTAATCTAGATATTACTGACGTTTACTGTAGTTTGGATTTTAGCCATAGCTGGCACACACCAGGGATCAATTCATAAAACCCACCCTAACATTAATTGCTTTTAGAGGTTCATTTGTATTTTCTGTGGCTTCATTTGAAGGACACCATTGTGCAATTTCTTTGCTGGACTGACAACACTCTGGAAGATGATGTAGATTAATTCTATGTTAAATTTCAGAAGTGACTCTGAACTTCTAGCTTCCCTTGAAGTCTTATTACTTATTAAAATGCCATTTCTATTCACATTCTCCTTTTTCTTGCCTCATTTTCAGTAACTACATTCTTTTTAGCAGAGTCAGGCCTTTGAAAAGTAATGCATTCCCATAGTGGGAATTACAAGTCTTGGGGCAGGTGTGCTGTTGGCTTAGATTTGTAGGGGTGGAGGCACCGTCGGGGACATACATTAAGTACCTTTCTCTGTAGACAGGGCCACCCCAGGCCCTCCCAGACAGGAGTTAGCAGGCCTCCAGGAAAGGAGAGTTTGCCATTTCTTTCATGCTTTTACTTCTTATGACTTTTCGCAGCATATTTTTTCTTGATTCCTGAGTTCTAATCTTGGTCAGTGGGGGCTTTGTGACTTACAGCAGTATACCTTATTTCTCTGTACTTGTTTCTTTATCTCTAAGATAAGGATAGAAGTCCTTGTTCACCAGCATTGCCAGACCTGGGCTATGTAGATGTATTAGTTTGCTAGGGCTGCCACGACAAAGCACTAGCCCAAACTGAGGGCCTTAAACAGCAGAAATGTATCTTCTCACAGTTCTGGAGGCTGAGAGTCTGAGATGGGCAGGGGTCAGTAGGTCCGTGCTCCCTTGGAAGGCACTAAGGAAGAAAGTGTTCCGGGTCTCTCTCCAGCTTCTGGTACTTTCCTATGGCAGTGGGACTCCAGTCTTCACATGGTGTGTGTTTGTGTGTGTGTGTGTGTGTGTGCGCATGCACGTGAACCCAAGTTCTTCTTTTTATAAGGACCAGTCGTGTTGGACTTGGGCCCACCCTACTCCAGTATGACCTCATCTTAACTGGTCACATCTACGCTATTTCCAAATAAGGTCTCATTCTGAGGACTGGGGGCTAGGACTTCAGCATATGAATTTTCGGGGGACACAATTCAACCTATAACAGTAGGCAAGAAGGTCAAATAGAACTGGGAGGTTTGAAGTAACAGACTGTGCTATTTCTCTCAAGTTCTCTGTTCTTTCTTGCTTTTAAAGAATCTAATATATTAGGAAAAATGCCAACCTGGGACACATAGATTTGCTCTCTGATTGGGATCCTTCTCATAAGGACCAGACAGAAGTTAACTTATGTGGAGTTTTGACTGAATCATGTTTTTATATCAGGACATTAGTAACACGTAAGCCCTTTCTGAATTCAGCTTCTCCCATGCAGAGGTGCAGGATCTGGGGCTGGTGCTATAAACAGATGAAGACGCAGTTGCCTTTGTCAGTGCACTGCTGGGCCTTGTTTGTTTGCTGGCTTCTTTGAGATCCCAGATAGAAGATATAATAGAAAATCAAAGGCCTCTGTAATTACTGCCCCCCAGCAGTTCTTGCTAATGCCTGCAGAGTGATTTGTACAGCTATTGCAGGGACTGTGTCTAATTTCACTTTACATGTGGACTTAGGTGTTGGTTCCTAATTGCCTTCAGCTCTCACTTTCTTGAAGTGGATGATTTTAGATAACACCACCATTTCTGAGGTTGTTTCGAAAGTAGAAGTCAGAGATTTCTTGGTATAGGAATATTAAATTGTCTTCATATTTATTTATGAAAACATGTAATTGACATACAATATTATATTAGCTTCAGGTATACAACATGATGATACAGTATTTGTATATATTGCCAAACTGGTCACCACAATAGTTAACATCTGTCCCCATACATAGTTACAGAATTCTTCTTATGATGAGAACTTTTAAGATTTTCTCCTTTAGCAACTTTCAAATGGACTGTACAGTATTTTTAACTATAGTCACCATGCTGTACATTACAGCCACATGACTTACTGTATAACTGGAAGTTTGTACCTTTTGGCCTCCTTTACCCATTTCGCCCACCCCCTGTAGAAGTCCCTAGCTGACTGTTCCAAGGATCTGTGGGGACCTGGGCCATCTTCCTGTGGAATGGGTTGAATTCCATGAGCCATCATGAGCCTCAGTTGAAACTGTTGGAGCCTCGAAGACACAAACGTAACCAAAAGGTTAAACAAACAGGGGCCAAAAAGAACAACAATAGCCACTTAAAGGGCCTAGAAAAGGGAAGGAACAGTGGAGGCAATATTGCCCCAGTCAAAATTGTGAAGCCATTCTGCTTGAGTGTATATTTTGTTAATCTCGAGGTTAAAGTTTAGCATGTTTCTCTATTTTTAAAATGGAAGGTCTGGTCCTGTTGGTCCCAGGTCTCTTTCTTGGACCAAAAAGTCTTAGTCACAGATTTACAGCAGAAGGGAAGACAGCGGAGCACTAGATGAAATATAAGATGAATCAGTATGACTGAAAAGAGAAGGGTTATAAGAAAATGAAAACCTCCCGCCAGAAAGTTTTTTACGCCTTGTGGGATCCAAGAGAACAAACTAGAGAACCAGTTTTCAGTTTCCCCACGCATACTGAATAGTGAGGCTTGGTGGTTAATTGTAAACTGCTGTTGTCAGTAAACCATTCCTCCTCAGGGTTTTCTGTGGCCTGGTCTCTTAGATCAGGCCTACAGGCATAAACCTGGGCAAGGGTTTTGAGGCAGGAATGTGTTAGTTTGGGGCTTTCAGCAGGCATCAGTGTAGCTGGAATAAGCGTTTGGCATGTTTTCAGGGTTACCTCTGGGGAGTCAAGGAGTAAAGCCTGGTATTTAGTAAGGGGGTCTCCAGTTAGCCAGTGGTGGCTTTAATGTCCAGAATCCCCTGTACTTGATGAAGGATCTGAACTTGCAGTGACTGTCCAAAGTTAAACTTGTTAGCTTTTTCCACCTTTTTCCAGAGGCAGCCGGGCCAACCTTGGGCCATGGAATTTAGTTGTTTGGAAAAATAGCCTATAGGCCGAGGAACTGCTCTTAGCTTCTGTATAAGGACCCCCAGAGCTGTCCCCTACTTTTCAGCTACGTACAAGATGAATGGCTTTTTTAATCTGGGGATACCCAGAGCAGGAACTCTGGTGAGGACCTGTTTGATATTATTAAAAGCCTTTTCTTGTTCCCCAGTCCAAAGTAATGATTCTATACCTAGTCCTTTAGTGGCTTCATGTAGGGACTTAGCCATTAGCCCGAATCCTGGAATCCAAATTCAAAGATGTTTCTTTGTCTTTGGCGCACTTAGGCCTAATATAGCTTGTTTTCTATCTGGAGATAACTGTCTACTTCCACGGTTTATAATATATCCCAGATATTTAACTTGTTGCTTTGAAATTTGTGCCTTTTTCTGAGAGACTCTGTAACCCCGAGCTCCAAGGAAATTAAGGACTTCAATGGTATTTTGATCTGAGGCCTCCATGATGGGGCTACATATTAATATATCATCTACATACTGTAGAATAGTTCCTTCTTTTAGGTGTATTTCCCTTAGTTCTTTTCCTAGGGCCTGGGTGAACAAGTGTGGGCTGTCCTGAAACCCCTGAGGCAATACTCTCCAGGTATATTGTTGCATTTGGCCCAAGTAGGGGTTAGTTCACTTGAGGGCAAACAGATACTGAGATGAGGGATGAACTGGGACGCAAAAGAAGGCATCCTTGAGGTCAAGCACAGTAAACCATTTGGCATCTCCAGGAACCTGGACTATATTCTAAGGATTGGCCACAAGGGGATGTATAGGGACCACTGTAACATTTACTGCTCTAAGGTCTTGTACCATTTGATATTTCCCACTTGGCTTAGCAACTGGCAGAATAGGGGTATTGCAGGGTACCAGGAACCTGGACTATATTCTAAGGATTGGCCACAAGGGGATGTATAGGGACCACTGTAACATTTACTGCTCTAAGGTCTTGTACCATTTGATATTTCCCACTTGGCTTAGCAACTGGCAGAATAGGGGTATTGCAGGGCACCGAGAGGCCATGTATTAAGAATTTATCCATGAGGGGTTATAAACCCTTTTTTGTTTTTAACTTTATGGGGTATTGTCTCTTGTTAGAGTAAGTGGCTTCTGGCTTAAGGCTAATTTTTACAGGTTGGGCATTTATAGCCTTCCCAGGGATTCTCTTGTCCCAAACTGCAGGGTTTGCTGCGTGTAGAATATGGCTGGGAATAGGCCCTTGTTCTTTCAGCTGATTTGTCTTAGAGTCAGGAAAAGGGGCTGCTTGGGGCCTCCTAACCATAATATAGCCCTGAGGGAGCCCAGAAGGTCTCTCACCAGTAGTGGGATAGGACACTCAGGCACAACTAAAAAGACATGTGAGATCAAATGCTGTTTACATTGGCAAGTGAGAGGTCCAGTGAAGTAACGGGTGCAAGGCTTTCCGCCGACACCAGTCACTGTACAGCTTTTGAAAGAAAGAGGCCCAGCATGAGAGATCAGAACAGAGTAACTGGCTTCTGTAACAGTTTAAAAAATTGATTTTCTTATATACCACATCAAGGACCACCCAGGGCTCCTTGATGGAGATAGACATCTCATGAAGAGAATCCCTGGGCCACCTCAGTCGTCTAGCATGGCCATCTCAGGAGCAGGGGCCCCCCTTCCCCTTTGGGGCTGGGGACTGTTCCACTTCCAGTGACCTGTTCATTTGCAGACTGGGCATGGATCAGGGGGCTCTCTCTGGCATTCATGGGCCCAGTCACTAGTTGACTTGCATTTAAAGCATTCCCCCTTGCTGGTTTTACCTGCAGATAGATGGTTAAACCTTCTTGTCCCCCTTGCGTTGTCCTGCGGTTGCAAGGCATGGCTGACAGCAACGGCCATCAGTTTAGCGTGAGCCCTGGCCTGCCTGTTTTCACATTAGGTCTCTCTTCCTCCTCAGCTTGATCTCGATTATTAAATACCCCGAAGGCCACCTCTAGGACTTGGGGCATAGGGGTCTGTGGGCCTAATTGTAACTTTTGGAGTTTCTGCCTAATATCAAGGGTGGACTGGCTGATAAAATGTTGTCCCAGCAGGGATTGAACCTTGGGAGGGGATGGGTCAATGTTAGCAAATTTTCTAAAAGCCTCCACAAGCCATCCTTGAAAGAGGACTAGATTTTCTTTTTCTTCTTGGGTCACTCCTTTAACCTTTTTATAGTTAACTGGCTTCTTGATATACTTTCTCATTCCTTCTAATACACATTGGATCACGTGGTTCCTTTGGGGAATTATAATCCCAGTGGGGCTCCTGATTTGAGACTGCATCTCCACCCATAACAGAATGTTCTGGTTTGTCCCTAGCAGGCTGGTTGCCATGCCCCTGGGCAGCTGCCCAAATTCTGTTTTCCTCAGGAGTACAGCAGGTAGATGGGATCATTTGGACACCCTTCCAAGTTAAATCAAAGGCCAGAGTTAAGGCCTGAAACCCTTCAGCAAACTTATACTGTCTTCAGAAAATCGGCCCAGTCTCTGTTTGCATTGGGCTAAATCAGTTAAAGAGAAGGGCACATATACTCTGTCCCTTTGCCACTTGCCACTTCCGTAAGAGGGCATATTTTCCCTGATCATGGGTGATAGGAAGTTTCCCTACTGGTTACCCTGGAGGGCCTAGTCTCTCCCTCCTGGGGTAACGGAAGATATAAAGGGACCTAGGGAGTCAGAGTTTGGGATCGGTCAGAGGGATCTGGAGAAGTAGGTGGCTCTGGAAAGGTAGGTGGCACCAGAAAAGCAGGGAAGGCTTGGTTTCCTCCCTGAGAGTTGGGAAAGGTTAGAAGGGGATTGTCTAAGATGTTGGGAGTGTTTTCTGATTCCCCAGGCCTTTGATTACTAAGGCCCCATAGGGCGGGATTTTGGTAAAGGACCGTGAAAGCTTGAACATAGGGAATCTCAGTCCATTTTCTCGTCTTGCAACAGTAAAGAGCCATTTGCGAGATAGTATTATGATTTAGAGATCCATTTTCAGGCCATTTTTCTCCATCCCCCCAACTTGCATAACGGCCATACAGTGTTACAGTAAAAGTTTTTCCTTTTTCAGCCCATCTATTTTTTCAAATTTCCTAGTTTTAAGGATATACTCCAGAAGGGTTTCTTCTGGCTTAGAAGGGGATCCTCACATGTTGAGCAACCTGCAACCAAGAACAAGAGAGCGCTCCTAGAAATGGAATCCAGTCTCCCAGAAACATTGAGGAGGCTTTAACCTGAAGGGTCAGAGTGTCCTCCACATTCCCTTCAAACCTAATGGGGTTTAGAGCGTCCTCTACTCTCCCATTGACGAACCAGACATCTCTGGTTGACCCAGTCCCTTGCGCAAGGGGTCACTGGGTGGTGGGGGCGGGGGGGAGGGATGTTTGAACCATTGTCGGTGCATTGCCAGGACTCTCCTTGATGGGGATCTGTTGTCTATCAAGCTTATGTCTTATAATAAGTTTTCCTTTGCTGGGTTGTATTCCTCACGATTGAGCATCTACAAAGTTTATAATACAGGTTTCTGGGCGGTGGCCAGCACAGTAGGCTGTCTGTAGCAGTGTATAGGCTGCCAACGCTTGGAGTAAAGGGGGTCCAATAGATGTAAAGAGGAACTCTTGGAGAAGTTGGAGTTGGGCATTATGGAAGGCAGCATGGGGTTCAAGACCCAGGGGACAGGAGGCAAAAAAATTATTGGGGATTCCTGGAAATAGAGTGAGGTTGGAGATGAACAAAACTGAAAAATTATAACATATCCATCAGTTTACTCAATCCCATGTAATTATTAGTTTTATAAGCCCATCAGATTTACCCAGTTTAGTGGTATGATATAGAAGTTACCAGAAACCTGTACTTGTCAAAAGCTCTTTCTATGAATCTTCTTGAAGGTGAGGCATTTTTGCAAAGCATCAGCTTAACTGTCTGTGAATGACTAGACTTAAAGGCACAGTTAAATATCTGATCACAATGCAATTGACAAAGAATCCTGGTTATAATAACTATAATTATGACTGGTAACATTTTATCAGAGCGTATCAGATTTTTAGGAATTCCATATAAGTTCTAGAATATATTAATAACATTTACCCATACCACACAACCTAAGAAGATTTAGTACTCATTCGACAATGCTTCCCATGTAATTTAACATACCAAATGAACCTAATTAGTTTAGGGTCTGTCTTTGGGATGCTCCAGGGGCCCACAGTTAGCTGGAGGTCAAAAGAACTTTAATTAGAATTTGACATTTGGGAAGTCTGTCAAAAATTTCAAAGAGTTTTAAAACACCTACTCAGATAGGATCATAGGTCGCTGTGAAACAACACTTATTCCTTGAGCTAAGGTGAGAAAAAGATTTCAAAAGTAAATACAGATCACTTAAAGGCACAGAAAGTCACATGATTGTTATCAAAAGCAGCATTCCAGAAGAATTTTGTCCTCTTAGAGAGAGAGAGAGCACCAAATTGAGTCTTGTACCAGCTTACTTTCAACAACATTTCATTTTTCTTAATTAAATTCAATCTAAACCTAGCCAATCACAACCATGCACAAACCTTCCATCACCTTCTATATCCATATTAACTTGTCCCTCATTTTTTCCATCCAGAAACAATCTAAGACAAACCTACTTTCTTTTCCCTTAATAGAATGCAATTCCATTTCTCATACCTTCTTTACTGAAAACACACATCCTACTTTCCTTAAGCAACCATAAACTGTCTTATTGGTAGAGAACATCTCAGGGTGGCACCAAACATATTCATTAACAGTTCTATATACCTTTAGTTTCTCTGTTTAGTAACTGATGTCTAGCTATTTTATTTGGAAATGACCTAGCTGTTCAACAAACTTCCATCATTTAACTTAGTTTAGCTTCAAGTTACCAAAATCTGGAGAGACTATTTGATATGCATATTTCCAAAACATAATTATTCCTATAGAGTTTACCAAAAAGCTCTTTTACATTTACATAAAGGTTTAATATCAGGTTATTTTCCTCGTTGACAAATTTCGTAACAAACAATATGCACTTACTGACTTTCAGTAACCCTAGGTACAATAAAAATCTTATACTTTATGTTGATGACTCTAAAGACAGGTCTGTATTAGTTAAACCCACAAGCTTAAGCTGGCTTTAATACCAGATATTCAATACTGAGTACTTCCGGGATCACATGAACCTGAAATGTATTCTGGTGAGTTTCTTTTTTATTTCCAAGAATGTATATAAGTGCTCAATTTAAGCCAATTAAATACAGCTCATTTACAAGCTGATTTTTACATAAAGACAGACAGAACCAGAGATCTCATAGTTTTCCTGCCTGAGTTTAACAAGGCCTCTTTTTTTTCCTCACTCTGGGGGACTACAGATGGATCAGATAGTTCCTGAAAGCCCAGGCAGAATAGTTACATTACAAAGGCAGAGGAGAGAAATGCAAGATCCTCTTTTTTTTTTTTTCTTCTTTAAAATCCCACTAAGTAACCCAAGGCTGGAGTCTCAGGCAATGTGAGCTGTGTTCGTATTTCTAAGGCTTAAATGCTCCACTGTGCCCACAATTTTGGCAGAGACTTGTAGCAGCAGTTGGACAGACAAAACTGCATAAGACAAAGATCCTTTTACTCAACATGTACCAATGGCAGAAACTTAAAGACACGAACGAGGTTTTCAGGGTAAAGGGGTTGGGAAAAGGCATAAAAATCAAGGGAGAGGTAAAGGGAGGAGGGACAGAAAAGACTGAAAAAAGAGACAGCAGGAAAATAAGGGTGAGAATACTGGGACAATCAAGACTTTCAGCCACTACAAGATATGAAGTTTAAACCTCTATCACTCATAAATCTCCCATCAGGGAGAACCCACTGGACCAAGACCTGCATGGTGCAAGGTGAGCCTCTCCCACCTCTGCTTCACCCATCAAGGTGAGCCATTGCCAGCCAGAGGGAGTATGTCCTCACAGGCTGAGAGGAATGATGCTGTAGCTGCCCGACGTCCACTCTCTCGGAAGGATAGGACAGAGAAGTAGGAGAGGACAAAGGAGAAGTAGCTATCAGGAGAGGGAAAGGGACAAAGGGGAGGGGGAAACTGTTGTCCGAATGAGGGTACTGAGGCCCCCAGGGGCCAGGAAGGCAGACTTAGCAGATGTGGTGACACTGAAACAAGAGGTGCAGGTGGCCACTTGTCACCCATGGGGAAGCTGCGTTCAGTGGTCCTTGGGGTGCCCAGATCCTCTCCCAAGAAGGGGGAAACTGCCTCATGTTGGGCGCCACAAAGTCTGTTAACAACCAGGGTTCTTGGCCTTCCTTAATCAATAGAAATCAGTAAGAGGCCAGACAGGAAATTCAGGCAAGGCTTTATTGGGGCTCCTGCTGCAGAAGCGGGGAGCGAGAACAAGTCGCGGGTTCCCTTGCTCCCTCCCCGAAGGGGGCAGGCGAGCTGGTTCCTTAGCTGGCGTGAGGGCAGGGACGGGTTCACGGGTCAGTCCAGAGGGGTGGCTTAGGTGTTCTGCTCACCTGCTTGGTGGTGCTGTGTGCAGGGGGCATGCGCAGTACCCTGCTTTTGCTCTCAGGTCCTCAGAAGTGGCAGTGGGGTTTTGGTCTTTTTTGTATCTTTTTGTTCCTAATTTACCCCAACTGCGCATGCACACAGCTATTTTTAGTCCCTTAGAGTTTCTGTGTATTTTGTGCAGGTGCAAGCACTGAAGCAGAGGGTCCCAGGTCCCAGCCTGTCTCACCCCTGCCTCTGGCAACCACCACTCTGTTTTCTGTATCTGTGAGCTTGCTTGTTTGTTTTTTAGATTCCACGTATACATGAGATCATATAATATTTGTCTTTCTCTGACTTACTTCACTAAGCATAATATCCTCAAGGTCCATCCGTGTTGCAAACAGCAATATTTCATTCTTTTTAATGGCTGAATAATATTCCATTATATATATGTGTGTGTGTATATCTAAACCTATATATATGTATATAGATTTTATATATATATAATCCCACATTTTCTTTTTCCATTCATCCGTCAATGAACACAGGTTATTTTCGTATCTCGGCCATTGTTAATAATGCTGCATTTAACATGGGGGGGGGTATAGGTATCTCTTGGAGATAGCTATTTAATTCCCTGTGGATATGAATATATACCCAGACTGGAATTGCTGAATCATATAGTAGTTCTATTTTTAATTTTTTGAGGAACCTGCATCCTGTTTTCCATAGTGGCTGCACCAATTTACACTACAACCAACAGTGAACTAGGGTTCCCTTTTCTCCAGATCTTCACCAACACTTGTTAATCTCATTTTTTTTATAATAGCCACTCTAACGGATGTGAGGTGATATCTCATTGTGGCTTTGATTGTTTTCAAACGTTTTTAGTTAAATTTTTGAAGTGTAACATACATATGGAAAGTACACACAGAAGAGTATACAGTTCAATGAATTTTCATGTGCAGAGAAGACCTGTATAATCAGCACCCACATAAAGAAATAGAACCTCACCAGCCCCCAGAGACACTCCCTACCCATGGTGCCCCTTCCTAGTTACTACTCTCTTCAAAAGTAACCACTATTCTGAATTCTAATAGCATTAATCATTTTTGCCTTGTTGGAATTTTATTCTGTATTCACATTTAAAATATTTTAAAAATTAAAAAAATTTAAATGAGTAAATTATACAAATATACAAAGTGATTGTACGTACTATTCAGTGTCTGGCTCTTTTTGTTCAACATTATATGAGATTTCATCCATATTGTTGCCTGTAGTGATGCACATTTTTTCTGTAAGGGAGGAAGCATTTTCCCTCTACCCTTCTAAGTTCTTAGCTGAGACGCTTGTAATAAAAGACTAACAAGAGAAAAACAAGTAATCTCAGTTTACATGGGTGATACTGAAACGGAGCGGGACCCCCCCCATGTCCTCTGCATGCCTTTTGTCTGTGGAAAAACTTTAGCCAAAGAATAAGTTTAATCAGAGAAGTGAGAAAATGCAGAAACAAAAGAAAACAGTCCAACAAGACTAAATAATAATAGTTCAGTCAATAAGCGTAGTCAAGGACCTTTAGTTCCTCTTCATGGGCTATAGATAATCTTCTGAGCCCTATCCTGTGAGCTGTCTGGTAGACACTGAAACCCCACCAGGTGGAAGAAGTTAACTACGTGATGACCAGACTGTAGCCATGACATAAACTGCCACAATTCTGAGAACTGGCCTCAAGGAAATGGGAACAAACCGACCCTGGCACTGAAGATTAACTGTACTTAAAACAATCAAGATGGTGCTAGTCAGACCACTGCACGACTAATTTTAAGATGACTGTCAGAGCTGACTGTGCTGTTTCTGCATGTAGCCCCCTCCCTGCGTCTATAAAGCTCTTGCCCAGGGATTGTCGGGAGGTGGTGGGGGGGGAGTCGCCCCCGCCCCTCCCCCCACCAGGCGTCCAAAATAAAGCAAACTTTCCTTGCCGTCAACCTTGCCTCTTTAATGCCTTTTAAGTGGGGAGCAGCCAGACCCCACTTTGTTACAATACCAGGGGAAAATTAGTAACTCCCCCAGGTGGCTGAGAATTCAGGATTGAAGACCATCTGAATAGAGAAAGGGGAAGTGGGTATAGGCCTCTTAGGGGAGAGTAAGTGATTTTCAGGAAGGATGAATGGGCCCTTGAATAGATGGGAGGTATGAGAGTTTGTGACAAAGTTTGTGTTGACTTCTGTTCTGCTCTCTTGTGATAACAGTCAGATTTCCCCAGTCGATGAAACTCCCAGGGAGGGGATTTATGACAGATGCATTGTTTTTGGAAGCTCTGTCTTTAGGGAGATAGGGGAGTTTGGAGGAAGCCTCTCCCTGCATTTGCTGTTTTTCAAGTGCCTACAGCTCAGAATAATCAATATTCCCAAGTGGCATGCTTTGGAGTGGCATGTCCTGAACTCCTGTGGGCCTATTTTGGCGTGGCATATTCTGCTACCCTTCCATTCCAATTGCTGTATGATATTCCAGTGTAGCCTTCCTATTGTATGAGTAAAAAGTTACTGTCTTCTGGATAGTTACCAGGTAGTTAAATACTGGAGTCAGTTGCTAAATGGTTGACGACACTTGTATTTTTGTCCATGTTCATGTAATTCAGCTGCCGACCTCCAAGATTCAAATGCCTACCTGACTTCCTTGATGTTTGCAGGTGTTTTTTCCCCTTTATTCTATCCCCAAGGGATATTTGAAGCTTCATTTTCCCCACCCTTAATAACTGTCTGCAGTAGCTTTGAGGAGGGAAACATCTGCTCTAGTCTTTAGAACTTTCTAACGCTAATATGTGAAAAGAGTTGTGAGCAATGACAAGTGGCCGATGAGTGATGGCCCGGGAGGAACAACTGGGTTAGGTGATATATCTTTGCTTCTCTTGCTTTGATTGCGGACGTCAGGAAGCAAGCTGTGATTTTTGATTGTGGTACATTCTTTCCATAATAAATGGTTATAGATGCTGAGACTTGCAAGAGTTTGAGGGCTGATTTGCATTAATGGTTTTTATTTTATTTATTTTTTATTAAAAATTTATTTTTATTTATTTATTTTTGGCTGTGTTGGGTCTTCATTGCTGTGCATGGGCTTTCTCTAGTTGCAGCGAGCTGGGGCTACTCTTCATTGTGGTGTGCAGGCTTCTCATTGTGGTGGCTTCTCTTGTTGTGGAGCATGGGCTCTAGGTGCGCAGGCTTCAGTAGTTGTGGCTTGCAGGCTCAGTAGTTGTGGTGCACGGGCTTAGTTGCTCCACGGCACGTGGGATCTTCCCAGACCAAAGCTCGAACCTGTGTCCCCTGCATTGGCAGGCGGATTCTTAACCACTGCGCCACCAGGGAAGTCCTGCATTAATGGTTTTTAGGAAAGAAATACTGAACCTCCTCCCACCTCTAGTATCAATTCCCATTTTTTCAAGCCAAGGTGACTTAGCCTTCTGGATGTGAATATTATTCCAAATCACTTTTTAGCCTTTGCCTGCAGTGAGGGTTTCAGTCAGTCCTGGATGGTAGCACTTAATGGTAATACGGTAAAGCTTGACCGCTCCTGTAGATCCATACATTAGGATACATCAGGCACTTAGATTGGTGTCTGGTACTTAGTCAGTACTCCAGAACCATGGCTGTCGTTGCTGTTATTGGAAATTATTTGGAACTTTTCTTGTGCCAGCAGAGGGCCCAGGCCGGCTGGACTCCGTTGTGTGGTTAATAATTACCATATGCTGTGAGGCGGCCGGAAAAGCTTGTCAGCTGAACCTGGCTGGGTTCAGCCATAATTCAGGCCTCTCTTTCTACCTAATTGCGTGTAGGAAATAAGGAATTCAGGGTGTGGAACAGCCTTCTCACTGCCTGCCTGTGTGCTCCTAGCTGTGCCTCCATAAAGGAGAGCCAGCATCAGCACACAGAGCAGAGGCTCCTGCTGTCAGATGAGAAAGCCAGTGCAGAACCCCACGTCCCTGGGCTAGAGTCTGGAGACGCCGGACCAGGTACCCAAGGACGGGAGTAGCATGGCACAGTAGGGCGTGGCAGCAGAGCAGTTCTCTTACAAAAGGAAAGAGCTTTCTGTGTGCCCTGCCAGTACGCTGCACCAGCAAGCAGTATTTCGCTATATCAGCTCTTAAGTTTCAGACATCAGAGCATTTCACCCCTAAATACTTTAGGATGCATCTCCTAACAATAAGGACATTTCCCCTTCTTCACAATAATACAGCAGTACCCCTAAGAAAATTAACAGTGGTTGTTTTTACCATCAAATAGCCAGTATTTTCAAATTTCCGTGCTTATCTGAAAAATGTCTTACAGTGTTTTGCAATTTTAGGATCTAATCGACATTCATAAGTTGCATTTGGTTTTGTCTTTTTTTGTCCATTTTAACAGCCTCCACACCTCCTGTAACTTTTTGGAGCATCTAGGCTTGTTGTCTTGGAGGATGGCCCACATTATGGGTTTCTTGATGGTTTCCGCATGTATCATTTACTTATTCTTTAGCGTGTGTATTTCCTGTAAACTGGAAGTTAGGTTTAGAAGTGTGAGTAGATTGAGGTTAGATTATCTCAGTCCACTTAGGCTGCTGTAACAACAAATTTATTTCTTACAGAGCTGGAGGCTGCAAGTCTGAGATCAGGGTGACTCTGTGGTTGGGTGAGGGCTCCCTTCTGGGTTGCAGATGGTCTCCTTGTACCCTCACATGGCAAAAGGGGCAAGGGAACTCTGTAGGGTCTCTTTTATAAGGACACTAATCCCATTCATCAGGGGTATACCCTCATGACCTAATCATCTCCTGAGGCCTTACCTCCAAATACCATCACGCTGGGGATTAGGTCTCAACAGAGGAATTTTGGGTGCAGGGCACAGGCATTTCAGCCTATAGCAACCATTTTTGCCAAAACTACTTCATAGGTGATGCTGTGAATTTCATATTACATAATGTCCTGCTGTCTCAGTATTACTGATGCAGAGCCAATGACTCCTGGGTCTTTCCACCAGAAAATTACCTTTTCCTTTGCAATTAGTAAGAATTTGTGGGCTGATTTTTGGCAGAGTGCAAATATCCTGTTTCCTAACAACTTTTCAACCAAGTTTTTGCCTTCCTTTGCTCCCCGCCTGAATCAGCTCTTACACTGGAAGTACTGAATGGAGATTCTGTGATTCTTTCATTGCTTCTGTGTTGAGCTGCTGGCATTCATCTGTAAGGAGTTTCCTCACTCACCCTTTTCTGAGTATCACTATAGATTTGTGGATTTTTTATGGCCATTATTCTTTTTGATCCTCTTGATGACCTTCTTGTTGAAAGATAATAGGAAACTGAGTTTTTTAGTTGATTAGTTGATTGTACAAGAGTGATAGTGGTGAGATTTAAAGTAGTTTCTTAACTATAGGCAACTGGCTTAAAAGTTGGTTATGTTCAGAAGTATTTAGAATGCTCCACGATGGGGATGGATGTGTGAGGGGTTAGATCTTTGTAAGAACCAGCTTTGTTTCGGGCAGTTATAAAACTGTAAAACCTAAGAAAGGATTTGATGCTGAGTATTGCTATAGCAAGGAGGAGAGTGAGGAATTCATCTAGTAACTTTTGTGCTAAGGTAACTTAAGCTTTTCTTCTGATTTGAAGCGTTATCCTTTCTCTAAATTTTCTATCATTAATATGATAGAAAGAATGATATGATAGGAAGAATGATCAAAGACTAGTGAGAGAGGACAGGAAGGTAGCCCTGTCCAGAGGGCTCATCAGTGAGGACTGGAATCTCCCCAAAGAGGAAGTTGGGCTATCGGTGCCTCTCGGTTACTGCAGGCAGTGGCAGAAAGGTCCGTTAAAAACAACTCCATCAAAATCCAAGACGTCGCCAGGAAGTTGTTCTCAGATGGAGGGCCTGGGCCTTTTGCCTGCACAGGTGCACCTTCGGGGAGGTGCTCTGGTGAGGGTGGATGAAAATGAAATGTTTCCAGAATATACTCCCCCACCTCCATACACAGAAACGCCCCTCCAGTGTTAAACAGCCTACCCGTCTGTGTGTACATTTAATCATTGTAGAAGCAGAGGAGGCGACATCTAGAAAATGGAGAGGAGGTATCAGTTCTCTCCCTGATAAGAAAGGCAAGGAGGGAGCTGGTTGGTTTGGGGTTTGTGGATATTGACCTTCTTTCCTCGCAGCCCTCACCTCCCCCGTCGGCTCCTTCAGACCCAGGAGGGGAAGAGGAGCCACAGGAGATGAACAGCAGTGGTGCCATGAGCTTCAGGCAGCACAAAGTGATAAGTTGTTGAACATCTGGTGCTTCGTTCTCTCCTCCCTTTTTCTTAGAGTGTCAGCTCTGAGCACGGCCTGCCTCCTTTCAGAACTAGGACAAGTACACTGCCTAAGGAAGGTATTGGATGAGATAGGATTGCCTTGCTTTTTATACGAGTAGATGTGTTAGTTTGGGAAGCCTGCCTTCACAGTGTACCGCAGACGGGGTGGACTAAACGACCACCCAGGTTTCTTCTGAGGCCTCTCTCCTTGGCTTGTAGATGGCCGCCTTCTCCCTATGTCTTTATGTCATCTTCCCTCTGTGTCTGTGTCCAAATTTCTTCCTCTTATAAGGACACCAGTCCTACTGGATTAAGGCCTACCCTACTGACCTCATTTTAACTTAATTACCTCTTTAAAGACCCTATTTCCAAATATAGTCACATTCTGAGAGACTGGGGGTTTGGACTTCAACATATGAATATGTATATGAATTTTATATCCCATAACAGGAGATATAGAAACACATCCTAGTATTTGATCTGAATATTAGAAATCATCAATATATTTGTAACTTAAAAGCAAGCTTCTGAGTGCTGCTTTGATGTGCAACTTGTCTTTTTCCCTTCCCCCAACAAAAAATACCGACAGTCATCTATAATAATTGAGTTTAGTGGAAAAAAGTACTTAAGTGGTCCTTTCCTTTGTTTCTGCATCTCCTACTCTGTATTTAATTTTTAGGTGTGGAAGGAAAGGATAAATCAGTTACGATAGATAGTACTCTTTAATAGTTCTAATGTACTTCTCTGAGCAGATTGTATATTTGTTGTGCAGGTCCCCTGTACCTGTGGAAGCCTTGCCAGTGTCTTGCTTACCCACTAACAAGTTCTTGCAGTCACTTGGGGGCAGCTGTCAGAATTGGGAACTAGTGCCCAAAGGAAATTCTGTAGCCTCTCTATCTGGTACCACCTGCATCAGAATCACATGTGGTGCAGTGTTCATTGCAGCACTATTTACAATAGCCAGGACATGGAAGCAACCTAAGTGTCCAATGACAGATGAATGGATAAAGAAGGTGTGGCACATATATACAATGGAGTATTACTCAGCCACGAAAAGAAACGAAATTGAGTTATTTGTAGTGAGGTGGATGGACCTAGAGTCTGTCATACAGAGTGAAGTAAGTCAGAAAGAGAAAAACAAATACCGTATGCTAACACATATATATGGAATCTAAGAAAAAATGGTTCTGATGAACCTAGAGGCAGGACAGGAATAAAAACGCAGACGTAGAGAATGGACTTGAGGACACGGGGAGGGGGAAGGGTAAGCTGGGACAAAGTGAGAGAGTAGCATTGACATATAAACACTACCAAATGTAAAATAGATAGCTAGTGGGAAGTAGCCACATAGCACAGGAAGATCAGCTCGGTGCTTTGTGACCACCTAGAGGGGTGGGATAGGGAGGGTGGGAGGGAGACACAAGAGGGAGGGGATATGGGGATATAGGTATACATATAGCTGATTCACTTTGTTATACAGCAGAAACTAGCACATTGTAAAGCAATTATACTCCAATAAAGATGTTAAATAAATAAAACTAAGAACAGGGGAAAAAATCACGTGTGGGGCTTTTAAAAATGCTCATCCGTGGGCACTACACCATATCTAGTGCATCAGTATCTTTGGAAATAGGGCCTAGGAATATTCATTTTAAGCCTTTTTTTTTTTTTTTTTTTTTTTTTTTTTTGCGGTACACGGGCCTCTCACTGTTGTGGCCTCTCCCGTTGCGGAGCACAGGCTCCGGACGCGCAGGCTCAGCAGCCATGGCTCACGGGCGCAGCCGCTCTGAGTCATGTGGGATCTTCCCAGACTGGGGCACGAACCCGTATCCCCTGCATCGGCAGGCGGACTCTCAACCACTGCGCCACCAGGGAAGCCCGGAATATTCATTTTAAACACATGCATCAGGAAATTCTCAGGCAGATAGAATTGGAGAACTACTGTGCTGTTGGCAGGACTTGCAAATCTGCACCGCCATGAAGTGTTGACAGTCATTTCACCTCTCAGAAGCCACTGTTTGTAGGCAAATAATTTAATGCTTTGTCTTCCGGCCCCTCTCATCTCCCCTCCACATTTGGTCTTCATTAGAACAGGTTTGATATCTCCTTGTCCCCACGTCCCCACTTTCTGCCTTTGGAATTATTGTGTTTATTTGGTGCCAGGTGTCTCCTGGGTTCATGCTTCTCTGTGATGGTGGGTAGCTTCTAGAACCTTCCATGACATCTAGAAATCACACTAACCATGTAACACTTTCAGAGGTTTTCTTTGAAATTCTTAGGACCAAGGTTATTTGGAGACACATTTTCTAATTATTTGTTGCCTGTGTTCAGTGTGGGCTGGATTATACCATCCCAGTATATGGTTAACCTGGCAGGGTGAATAAAATATGAACAGATAAATTAATAGATGTTCTTTTGTTGAGAGTTGATCTTTTAGTTTCCAATTTTAGTTATGTGAGCATGTTGTCTCTTAGGTTTGATAATTTCTTCTTTGGATCATGGATACTTTGGAAAATTCTGATGTCCAGGAGCAAATCCCAGCCACATTGCCTTCCCTCCTGCTTCTTGGTGGTGGTCCCCATTCCCCTTTTAACAGCCTAAGGACATGACCACTATGGTCAGCTCTACCACACACGTCCCTCTAAAAAGTTTGTCTTCTAGGTGGAGGAATTTTTCTAAGCAGTATTCCATTTTGGACAGTGCATAAAGTAATAAGATTTAAAGCGAGACAGAGAGAATGTGACTCACACCCAAATCCTGTTTTTAGGGTCTGCTTTTGGGAAAACAATGATAACAGTTATAAACTGCAAAGAGGGATGTATCTGTTAAATCAGTTCGCACATGTGACTCTCCACTAGACTCAGCTCTCTGGGGACAGGGAATGTGTTTATATTTCTGGCACCTTCCATATCCTGATTCTTTTCAGATTCTTAAATATTTGTTGATTAATGAGGTACCCAAACATGTCCATTTAAGCTATCACATTTTCTTTCTTAGACACAGCATGCTCAGTTTATTGGGTAAAAGCAAAGTGACAATAGCTGGTGACAGCTGTTGTAGCCAATGAAAAGTGGTACCTACTTCATCAAAAGACATCCACTTAGCTTTTAGCATAATGAGGAGTAAAGAGGACCTCACAGTGTAAGCCTGCCAAGAGTTCACAGAGGGATTACCCACCACACGCACAAAGTTGCATGACAACTCCACCCAGTGCTGTGCAAGGCAACACCAATACCAAACATCCAGGAAGGGACACGACACAACTAAGGCAAATTCCTTTCCACACAAAAACTCAACAGGGACTTCCCTGGTGGTGCAGTGGTTAAGAATCTGACTGCCAATGCAGGAGACACGGGTTCCCTGCCTGGTCTGGGAAGATCCCACATGCCGTGGAGCAACTAAGCCCATGCACCACAACTACTGAGCCTCCACTCTAGAGTCCATGAGCCACAACTACTGAGCCCACACGCCACAACTACTGAAGCCTGTGTGCCCTAGAGCCCATGCTCTGCAACAAAAGAAGCCCTTGCAATGAGAAGCCCGCACACCTCAACGCAGAGTAGGCCCTGCTCACAGCAACTAGAGAAAGCCTGCGGGCAGCAATGAAGACCCAACACAGCCAAAAATAAATAAAATTAAAAAAAAGAAAGCCTCAACAAATCCCATTCAGGCTGGTGACACAGTGTTTGAACACCACACAATCTAGCAGGACTGCCTTCTTAATCGACTGGCTGTTGCCAGAGTGGAGAAATATCCTGAGACTCCGCGCTGAAAGACAATAAAAAGCTCCAAACATAATGATCATCCCTTCCTTCTCCCCTAATTTTTGCATCTTCTTGTCTCTACCACTCCCCCAAATGAACTACGTCTGTCAAACTATGCCCCCATATCAATGTATTCTTGGTTTTTAAGTCTTAGCTAACACTATTTTTTATATAATTATTTTTTAGCTTAGTGGACCATAAGGTACCATAAGAGTCAGGGGTGGGGTCTCTTGAATGAAGTGGGCATTCCTATTCAGTCATCCTGAGATGAGGCAGCTTCTGGGGCAGGCAGGAACGCAGGCCTGGGAGACAGACTAAACCACAAGGGGAAAGAAACACCTGCCTTTCTCTGTACCAGGGATCCTCCAATAGCTAAAGCATTTAAGATGCCCGGTGGAGGTGTGGTGGCTATAGATGTTGTGGGCAAGGCAGGGAATGGCTGATGGTGGTGAGCTCGCTGCCTGCACAGGAAGGCAGGCCCCATGGAGCAACCCTGGGCAGCCACTTCAAGTGTCAGCGTCAGTTGTTGTGCAGCATACTTCCGCTCCAAAATCACCTAACCTGCAATGAAGTTTTGTTCCAATTTGGCAGTATGGGCTCAGCTACGGAGGATTAAGGGAGAGGATTCATGTAGGGGAGGCCGTGCTCTGCCCTCTAAGTACTGAATGGTGTGAAGAGGGGCAGGCAGTAGGAAAGCAGAAGGGAGCTCATCATGGGGTGGGGGTGTGTGTGTAATAGAGCAGAAGGACTTGGAGACCTAGCTCCTACAGAAAATGGCATTTTGGGGAAGTTTTTAAGAACTAAAATTGCTCTTTTTTTTTTTTTTTTTTTTTTTTTTGGCGGTATGCGGGCCTCTCACTGTTGTGGCCTCTCCCATTGCGGACCACAGGCTCCGGATGCGTAGGCTCAGCGGCCATGGCTCACGGGCCCAGCCGCTCCGCAGCATGTGGGATCTTCCCGGACCGGGGCACGAACCTGTGTCCCCTGCATCGGCAGGCGGACTCTCAACCACTGCGCCACCGGGGAAGCCCTAAAATTGCTCTTTGATTGTTGTCCCCAAGTCTCCTCAAAGTGGGTATGCTGAGCATTTCATGGATGTCTTTGGTTACATGCAGTTATATCTATTTGTTCTGCATGGTGATATGGGCGTCATCTTACCCAAGAGTGTAGCAGACCAGCTAGAAGTGACTGCTCGCTCTCTCTTGAGTATCCACTGCAGATAGTGTCCAGACACTTCTCATCTCCTAATTATTTGGCAGGAAAAACAAATATCATATATTGATAACAGTGCTGGTTCGCTGCAAAGACTCAGGTTAATGATTTGTTCATTTAAACTAGTATGATGTGTTTATCATTAGGGTCTAGGAGCAAATATTAAGGAATTTGAATTTTCAAACATCTACTTGAATTTCTCCTTGACCTTGGCATTTGAAGACACAATTCATCAATCTGTGAATTCTTTACTGCCATTTTGACATGAGCTTGTTGGACTTTGCCTTTTAATATAAATCTGTTAGGGTTAATTAGTGGGTATTAAATTCTGATTCTCCACATCAATTTCTAGAGCTCCTTTCTCCACACCCACCAACACAAACCTTACACATAGATTTTTGAAATGCATGGAAATTTGAATATTGAATGAGACAATGTTTCTGAAAATTTGAACTTGGAGTACTTTCCTGAAACCAGCTCTTATACACTGATATTCAAAATCTCTTGACCTTCAGGGAACAGGAGAGACAACCCTTTAGCCAGCCCTTGGCCTAATTCAGTTGAGTCCCAGAGCTGACGTTATTTATGGAAACATAAGCAGTTGGCTGGATGAATGCCCAGGGCCCTTGGCATTGTAGGTACTTAAATAAATCAAATGATCCAGAAAACTGGTATTATGGGAGACCTCCACTTGAACTGCCACCTCCCCCCTACCCACTGGCAAATCCAAAGGGCAGGGAGGACCCTCAACCAGTATGAGGGGTGGGGACAGGCAGAATGAGGGGAGAGAGCCTAGTCAGGCATGCCCAGTGTTTAGTGACATGGAGACCTTGTAATATTGGGGGGGTGGGGGGGTAGAAAGAGATCATGCCCGCTAGAAATGAGAAACACTACTTACATTGTTTCTGGTGCAGACGTGGCTTCTAGAACCCAGGCTGTTCTCGGGACCTCTACGGAGGCTTTACTGAAGCATAAGCCACAGGGCCAGGCAGAAGCAAGAAATCACATTTTTAATCAGGTTCTAGTTTTCATTATTTCTATCATTTTACTAAACACCTTTATCCCTGTGGCTTGTTTTTCAAAAATCTGGTTATCTTACAGTGACAGACATTTCTCAGCAATTCTCCCCCAGGAAAATAAAATCCTCCTTGAGCATAATAAGGAAATGCAACCCCACCATCTAAGTATTCAGGATAAAGACTAAAAGGTCTAATTGAATATTGACCAAATAAAGCTACCTTGTTTATTTCTAACTTAAATGTTCTTTCTTGAAGCAAACCTTATCAGTCTGGCCTCTGGTCTGTCAGACAGACCAGCAAGATCAGCAGGAAATTGGAAAAGCTGCATTTAAGATATTTAGGTCATAAGTCTCCCAAAGTGGGACCACATCTACCTCCTGATTGAGTGTGGTTACTTGGAGAGACTGATGAATGTTACATCAATTACCACACCAGCAACACCAGCAAACATGCAGTGAGTTACAGCTTGAATGCATTCCAGATGGATTTCACCTTCATGAAATTTAATTAAATGCTATGTGTATAACTAATCTCATACGTTCTAATTCCCTATCCCAGTCAGAGTAGCCCTGGACTTGCAGCCTCTTTCTCTGCTGCATGACTACGTGTTGATTTGAAAACTCAGAGCAATTAATGAGAGGGTCAAGCCCATAGGAAAAGCAGGCGTTCTGGGCTGTTACCTCTATCACCTTCATTGTGTCACTGTGGATTTTATCCTTTTATAAACATAGCTCTAACTGCCCGGAACAGTGGAACACAAAATGTACTTCTCTTCAAAATTTTAAGCCCCTGAAAATGTGATAGCTGGGCAGTCATGGCCTTATTAATTGAAATTCAAATGCTGAAGTAATAGATTTGATGTTGAGGAAGGAAGAGAGATCATGAGAGGAAGATGCCTCTATATTGTCACATTTACCTTTAAAAGGACCCTCAAAGGTGTGTCCTACCTTTTTATTTAGGGTCCTGATCAATTATAGTACCTAGCTCGCTCATCACCACTTAGAAGGTGCCCTGCGTGGCTGCCTTGCGGAGGGCAGAGTCAGGTCCTCTCCACTTGTTGGACCACACTCCCTGGACCAGGGGTTGGAAAAAGGCCTGGAGTGGAAATGACTTCCAAAGCAAGGAAGTGCTGAGCAGCTCAGACTGTGCAGCAGGAGTGAATGCAGAAAGGTCATGAGGCAGAGAAATGACAGGAGCCCAAGGAGCCAGAGTCAGGAAGGATTCAAATGCCTGAATAAGCAGAAGCTACACGACAGAGAGAGGGTCAGGGAGCCAGTTCTTAGGAGGCATAAAAAGAGAAGACATCAAAAAGAGGCGTAATTGGGAAGTCATGGTAAAGGCAATGCAGAAGAGAGAAGATCCAGGCTCCTTTGCTTTGCAAGGGTCTTGAACCCCAGTGGGCCTGTAGTTCCAGTCTTAGAACAGGCCAAATCAGGTTCTGTTCTGCCCAGGAGGCCTGCTTCCTTCCCTGCCTTGTAGCTGAATTTCTCCCCTCCCCCCACCCCCACCCAGCATATAAAAACTAAGATGCAGATAAGCTGGGCTAATGCTTTTCTGGTGGGCATACTAAAGTCTCCTTATGTGACAAGCATCAAGGGCAGTGTGGGAAAACTGTGATGAATTTTCTTTTAACTGTCAAGTGCAATGGAATGTTACCTATCAGCATCTTGAGATGCAGGCAAAAAGAAAAAAAAAGGATAATTAAACCCAGCCTTTCAAATAAGCATTGTGGCAAAGGTTACAAAACACTGCAGTGTTGCCAAACTTCGTGAAATCAATTTCCATTTTGTTTCAGTGTATGTGTCATGCAGAGATTGCTGAAACCAACAAAATGAAAAGCATTAATAAGTGGTATTAATAGCTTGTATAAATTAATTTGCTTATTTGCCTAAAAGAAAATTAGCCAAACAATCCATTAAATGGAAACTCTGCACTTTATGTAGTATAGAGCAGATCCCTCCTATTTTTTTTTTAACATCTTTATTGGAGTAAAATTGCTTTACAATGGTGTGTTAGTTTCTCCTTTATAACAAAGTGAATCAGATATACATATACATATATCCCCATATCTCTTCGCTTTTGCGTCTCCCTCCCTCCCACCCTTCCTATCCCACCCCTCTAGGTTGTCACAAAGCACCGAGCTGATCTCCCTGTGCTATGTGACTGCTTCCCACTAGCTATCAGTTTTACATTTGGTAGTGTATATATGTCCATGTCACTCTCTCACTTTGTCCCAGCTTACCCTTCCCCCTTCCTGTGTCCTCAAGTCCATTCTCTGCGTCTCTATTCCCGTCCTGCCCCTAGGTTCTTCATGACCTTTGGTTTTTTTTTTTTTGAGTCCATATATATGTGTTAACATACAGTATTTGTTTTTCTCTTTCTGACTTTCTTCACTCTGTATGACAGACTCTAGGTCCATCCACCTCACTACAAATAACTCAATTTCATTTCTTTTCATGGCTGAGCAATATTCCATTGCATATATGTGCCACATCTTCTTTATCCATTCATCTGTCGATGGACACTTACGTTGCTTCCATGTCCTGGCCGTTGTAAATAGAGCTGCAGTGAACATTGTGGTACATGACTCTTTTTGAATTATGGTTTTCTCAGGGTATATGCCCAGAAGTGGGATTGCTGGGTCATGTGGTAGTTATATTTTTAGTACTCTAAGAAACCTCCATACTGTTCTCCATAGTGGCTGTATCAATTTATATTCCCACCAACAGTGCAAGAGGGTTCCCTTTTCTCCATACCCTCTCCAGCATTTATTGTTTCTAGATTTTTTGAGGATGGCCATTCTGACTGGTGTGAGATGATACCTCATTGTAGTTTTCATTTGCATTTCTCTAATGAATAATGATGTTGAGCATTCTTTCATGTGTTTGTTCACAATTTGTATATCTTCCTTGGAGAAATGTCTATTTAGGTCTTCTGCCCATTTTTGGATTGGGTTTTTTTTTTTTTTTATATTGAGCTGCATGAGCTGCTGGTAAATTTTGGATATTAATCCTTTGTCAGTTGCTTCACTTGCAAATATTTTCTCCCATTCTGAGGGTTGTCTTTTCATCTTATTTATGGTTTCCTTTGCTGTGCAAAAGATTTTAAGTTTCATTAGGTCCCATTTGTTTATTTTTGTTTTTATTTCCATTTCTCTAGGAGGTGGGTCAAAAAGGATCTTGCTGTGATTTATGTCATAGAGTGTTTTGCCTATGTTTTCCTCTAAGAGTTTGATAGTGTCTGGCTTTACATTTGGGTCATTTTGAGTTTATTTTGAGTTTATTTTTGTGTATGGTATTAGGGAGGGTTCTAATTTCATTCTTCTACATGTAGCTGTCCAATTTTCCCAGCATCACTTATTGAAGAGGCTGTCTTTTCTCCATTGTATATTCTTGCCTCCTATATCAAAAATAAGGTGACCATATGTACATGGGTTTACCTCTGGGTTTTCTATCCTGTTCCATTGATCTATATTTCTGTTTTGGGGCCAGTACTATACTGTCTTGATTACTGTAGCTTTGTAGTATAGTCTGAAGTCAGGGAGTCTGATTCCTCCAGCTCCATTTTTCTTTCTCAAGATTGCATTGGCTATTAGGGGTCTTTTGTGTTTCCATACACATTGTGAAATTTTTTGTTCTAGTTCTGTGAAAAATGCCATTGGTAGTTTGATAAGGATCACATTGAATCTGTAGATTGCTTTGGGTAGTATAGTCATTTTCACAGTGTTGATTCTTCCAATCCAAGAACATGATATATCTCTCCAGCTGTTTGTATCATTTTTAATTTCTTTCATCAGTGTCTTACAGTTTTCTGCATACAGGTCTTTTGTCTCCTTAGTAGGTTTATTCCTAGGTATTTAATTCTTTTTGTTGCAGTGGTAAATGGGAGTGTTTCCTTAATTTCTCTTTCACATTTTTCATCATTAGTGTGTAGGAATGCAAGAGATTTCTGTGCATTAATTTTGTATCCTCCAACTTTACCAAATTCATTGATTAGCTCTAGTCGTTTTCTGGTGGCATGTTTAGGATTCTCTGTGTATAGTATCATGTCATCTGCAAACAGTGACAGCTTTACTTCTACTTTTCCGATTTGGAGTCCTTTTATTTCTTTTTCTTCTCTGATTGCTGTGGCTAAAACTTCCAAAACAATGTTGAATAATAGTGATGAGAGTGGGCAACCTTGTCTTGTTCCTGATCTTAGTGGAAAGCGTTTCACTTTTTCACCACTGAAGATGATGTTGGCTGTGGGTTTATCATATATGGCCTTTATCATGTTGGGGTAAGTTCCCTCTATGCCTACTTTCTGGAGGGTTTTTATCATAAATGGTGTTGAATTTTGTCAAAAGCTTTGTCTGCATCTATTGAGATGATCATATGGTTTTTCTCCTTCAATTTGTTAATATGGTGTATCACATTGATTGATTTGCATATATTGAAGAATCCTTGCATTCTTGGGATAAACCCCACTTGATCTGGTGTATGATCCTTTTAATGTGCTGTTGGATTCTGTTTGCTAGTATTTTGTTGAGGATTTTTGCATCTGTGTTCATCAGTGATATTGGCCTGTAGTTTTCTTTTTCTGTGACAGCTTTGTCTGGTTTTGGTATCAGGGTGATGGTGGCCTCATAGAATGAGTTTGGGAGTGTTCCTCCCTCTGCTATATTTTGGAAGAGTTTGAGAAGGATAGGTGTTAGCTCTTCTCTAAATGTTTGATAGAATTCACCTGTGAAGCCGTCTGGTCCTGGGCGTGAGTTGGAAGATTTTTAATCACCGTTTCCATTTCAGTGCTTGTGATTGGTCTGTTTCTATTTTCTGTTTCTTCCTGGTTCAGTCTCGGAAGGTTGTGCTTTTCTAAGAATTTGTCCATTTCTTCCAGGTTGTCCATTTTATTGGCATAGAGTTGCTTGTAGTAATCTCTCATGATCCTTTGTATTTCTGCAGTGTCAGTTGTTACTTCTCTTTGTTCATTTCTAGTTCTGTTGATTTGAGTCTTCTCCCTTTTTTTCTTGATGAGTCTGGCTAATGGTTTATCAATTTTGTTTATCGTCTCAAAAACCAGCTTTTAATTTTATTGATCTTTGCTATTGTTTCCTTCATTTCTTTTTCATTTATTTCTGATCTGGTCTTTATGATTTCTTTCCTTCTGCTAACTTTGGGGTTTTTTTGTTCTTCTTTCTCTAATAGCTTTAGGTGTAAGGTTAGGTTGTTTATTTGAGATGTTTCTTGTTTCTGAAGGTAGGAGTTTATTGCTATAAACTTCCCTCTTAGAACTGCTTTTGCTGTATCCCATAGGTTTTGGGTCATCGTGTTTTCATTGTCATTTGTTTCTAGGTGTTTTTTGATTTCCTCTTTGATTTCTTCAGTGTCCTCTTGATTATTAAGTAGTGTATTGTTTAGCCTCCATGTGTTTGTATTTTTTACAGATTTTTTCCTGTAATTATCTAGTCTCATAGCATTGTGGTCGGAAAAGATACTTGATACGATTCCAATTTTCTTAAAATTTCCAACGCTTGATTTGTGACCCAAGATATGATCTATCCTGGAGAATGTTCCATGAGCACTTGCGAAGAAAGTGTATTCTGTTGTTTTTGGATGGAATGTCCTATAAATATCAATTAAGTCCATCTTGTTTAATGTATCATTTAAAGCTTGTGTTTCTTTATTAATTTTCATGTTGGATGATATGTTCATTGGTGAAAGTGCTAACGTCCGCTGCTATGATTGTGTTACTGTCAATTTCCCCTTTTATGGCTGTTAGTGTTTGCCTTATGTATAGAGGTGCTCCTATGTTGGGTGCATAAATATTTACAATTGTTATATCTTCTTCTTGGATCGATCCCTTGATCATTATGTAGTGTCCTTCTTTGTCTCTTGTAATAGTCTTTATTTTAAAGTCTATTTTGTCTGATATGAGAATTGTTATTCCAGCTTTCCTTAGATTTCTAGTTCTGTTGATTTGAGTCTTCTCCCTTTTGTTCTTGATGAGTCTGGCTAATGGTTTATCAATTTTGTTTATCGTCTCAAAAACCAGCTTTTAATTTTATTGATCTTTGCTATTGTTTCCTTCATTTCTTTTTCATTTATTTCTGATCTGGTCTTTATGATTTCTTTGATCCCTTGATCATTATGTAGTGTCCTTCTTTGTCTCTTGTAATAGTCTTTATTTTAAAGTCTCTTTTGTCTGATATGAGAATTGCTATTCCAGCTTTCCTTAGATTTCCATTTGCATGCAATATCTTTTTCCATTCCCTCACTTTCAGTCTGTACTTGTCCCTAGGTCTGAAGTGGGTCTCTTGTAGACAGCATATATACAGGACTTGTTTTTTTATTCATTCAGCCAATCTGTGTCTTTTGGTTGGAGCGTTTAATCCATTTACATTTAAGATAATTATCGATATGTATGTTGCTATTACCATTTTCTTAATTGTTTTGGGTTTGTTGTTTTAGGTCTTTTTATTGTGTTTCCTGCCTAGAGAAATTCCTTTAGCATTTGTTTTAAAGCTGGTTTGATGGTGCTGAATTCTCTTAGCTTTTGCTTGTCTGTAAAGGTTTTAATTTCTCTGTCAAATCTGAATGAGATCTTTGCTGGGTAGAGTAATCTTGGTTGTAGGTTTTTCCCTTTCATCACTTTAAATATGTCCTCCCACTCCCTTCTGGCTTGTAGAGTTTCTGCTGAAAGATCAGCTGTTAACCTTATGGGGGTTCCCTTGTATGTTATTTGTTGTTTTTCCCTTGCTGCTTTTAATATTTTTTCTTTGTATTTAGTTTTTGATAGCTTGATTAATATATGTATTGGCGTGCTTCTCCTTGGATTTATCCTGTATGGGACTGTCTGCTTCCTGGACTTGATTGACTTTCCTTTCCCATATTAGGGAAGTTTTCAACTATAATCTCTTCAAATATTTTCTCATTCCCTTTCTTTTTCTCTTCTTTTTCTGGAACCCCTATAATTCACATGTTGGTGCATTTATTGTTGTCCCAGAGGCATCTGAGACTCTCCTCAATTCTTTTCATTCTTTTTTCTTTTTTCTGCTCTGTGGTAGTTATTGCCACTATTTTATCCTCCAGGTCACTTAACCATTCTTCTGCCTCAGTTATTCTGCTATTAATTCCTTCTAGAGAAGTTTTAATTTCATTTATTGTGTTGTTCATCATTGTTTCTTTGCTCTTTAGTTCTTCTACATCCTTGTTAAACGTTTCTTGTGTTTTCTCCATTCTATTTCCACGATTTTAGATCATCTTTACTATCATTCTGAATTCTTTTTCAGGTAGACTGCCTATTTCCTCTTCATTTGTTAGGTCTTGTGGGTTTTTGTCTTGCTCCTTTATCTGCTGTGTGTTTTTCTGTCTTCTTATTTTGCTTATCTTACTGTGTTTGGGGTCTCCTTTTCGCAGGCTGCAGGTTCATAGTTCCCGTTGTTTTTGGTGTCTGTCCCCAGTGGCTAAGGTTGGTTCATTGGGTTGTGTAGGCTTCCTGGTGGAGGGGACTGGTGCCTGTGTTCTGGTGGATGAGGCTGGATCTTGTCTTTCTGGTGGACAGGTCCTCATCTGGTGGGTGCTTTGGGGTGTTTGTGACCTTATTATGATTTCATGCAGCCTCTCTGCTAATGGGTGGGCTTGTGTTCATGTCTTGCTTGTTGTTTGGCATAGGGTGTCTAGCACTGTAGCTTGCTGGTCGTTGAGTGGAGCTGGGTCTTTGCAATGAGAAGGAGATCTCTGGGAGATTGTTGCCATTTGTTATTATGTGGAGCTGGGAGGTCTCTCGTGGACCAGTGTCCTGAACTTGGCTCTCCCACCTCAGAGGCGCAGGCTTGAGACCCGGCCAGAGCACCAAGACCCTGTCATCTACACAGCTCTGAATAAAAGGAAGAAAAAAAGAAAAAAAGAAGAAAGGAAGAACAGAAGGAAGGAAGGAAAGAAAAGAAAATAGAGTAAAGTTATTAAAATAAAAAATAATTATTAAAAATAAAAAAAATTTTTAAGTTATAAACAGAAAGAAAGAAGAGAGCAACCAAACCTAAAAACAAATCCACCAATGATAACAAGTGCTAAAAACTATACTAAAAATAAAAAAACAAAAACGGACAAACAGAACCCTAGGACAAATGGTGAAAGCCAAGCTATATAGACAAACTCATACACAGAAGCATATACATACACACTCACAAAAAGAAGAAAAGGTAAAAATATATAGATATATCGTTGCTCCCGAAGTCCACTGCCTCAATTTTGGGATGATTCGTTGTCTATTCAGGTATTCCACAGATGCAGGGTGCATAAAGTTGATTGTGGAGATTTAATCCTCTGCTCCTGAGGCTGCTGGGAGAAAGTTCCCTTTCTCTTCTTTGTTCTCACAGCTACTGGGGTTCACCTTTGGATTTGGCCCCGCCTCTGCGTGTAGGTCGCCTGAGGGCATCTGTTCTTCGCTCAGACAGGAAGGGGTTAAAGGAGCAGCTGATTCGGGGGCTTTGGCTCACTCAGGCCGGGGGAGGGAGGGGTACGGAATGCAAGGCGAGCCTGAGGCGGCAGAGGCCGGTGTGACATTGCACCAGCCTGAGGTGCGCCGTGTGTTCTCCCAGGAAAGTTGTGCCTGGATCACAGGACCCTGGCAGTGGCGGGCTGCACAGGCTCCCGGAAGGGGAGGTGTGACTAGTGACCTGTGCTCGCACACAGGCTTCTTGGTGGCGGCAGCAGCAGCCTTAGTGTCTCATGCCCATCTCTGGGGTCTGCGCTGTTAGTCGCGGCTCGCGCCCGTCTCTGGACCTCATTTAGGCGGTGATCCTCTCCTCGAGCACCAGGAAACAAAGAGGGAAGAAAAAGTCTCTTGCCTCTTCAGCAGCTCTAGACCTTTTCCCGGACTCCCTCCCAGCTAGCCGTGGCACACCAGCCCTCTTCAGGATGTGTTCACACAGCCAACCCCAGTCCTCTCCCTGGGATCCGACCGAAGCTGGAGCCTCAGCTACCAGCCCCCACCTGCCCCGGCAGGTGAGCAGACAAGCCTCTCGGGCTGGTGAGTGCTGGTCAGCACCAATCCTCTCTGCGGGAATCTCCCCGCTTTGCCCTCTGCACCCGTGTTGCTGCGCTCTCCTCCGTGGCTCCGAAGTTTCCCCCCTCTGCCACCTGCAGCCTCTGCCCGCGAAGGGGCTTCCTAGTGTGTGGAAACCTTTCCTCCTTCACAGCTCCCTCCCACTGTTGCAGGTCCCGTCCCTATTCTTTTGTCTCTGTTTTTTCTTTTTTCTTTTGCCCTACCCAGGTACGTGGGGAGTTTCTTGCCTTTTGGGAGGTCTGAGGTCTTCTGCTAGCGTTCAGTAGGTGTTCTGTAGGAGTTGTTCCACATGTAGATGTATTTCTGATGTATTTGTGGGGAGGAAGGTGATCTCCATGTCTTAGTCTTCTGCCATCTTGAAGCTCCTCCCCCCCCATTGTTTTAAAATATGTGGCATTTGAAGTTTGAGGAAATCTAACCAATTAATGAAAACTAAATGAGAATCCCTTTGTCAGTAAAATGAAGTCCATTCCATGGGTGCAGAAGGGTATCTTAATGACTTCAAAACCACAGAAAATATAAAGGGTGGCACATAGCATATAACTGATCAACATGACATATAATGGAGATCATTTAAGTTCATATAAGTTCATATTTGTTTGCAGCACTTGCTGACTACCAGTACCTAAGAGTAATTACTTGATTCTTCTGCAGTGTCTAGGAGGTGGATGGGGAATAAATAATAAACACAAATGGGACATCAAATGCTGGTGAGCTTAACAACTTTGTGAAAAATAGTTCATGGGTTCATTTCAACAGGTACTCCTTGTCGGGCGAAGCCTTGGTCTACCTGCCATTGGCCCAGTTACAGGAATCGATGTTGGGTGTGGTGGCACAGGGATTCCTCAACTTCCTGCCCCTCCCCAGTTTTTTGTTTATAATCATATCTCTTTTCACATTCAGCTCTTCAAGGGCTAAGTTACAAGCTTTGAAGACTGTTAGGATCGACTTTTCTCAATTCTTCCTCCTTTCTCGCCTATTCATTTTTAGTAAGCATCCCACCAGAGCTTGGTTTCTAACTGCTCCCTACAAAGGACGAATACATCAAAAGTTGTCTACAATTTCAGGGTTGTAGAAATTTATCATAAAAACAGGCAGGAGTTTACTCACATGGAGCAAAACAGGTTGGGAAGCATCTGAGTCTCAAATGGGATAATACATGATATTGCTAAGCCATTCCCTGATCCCATTTAACAAATAATTTGCCTTCACACCTGTTGACCTGCCAATGTCATCCACCCATCCCCCATCCAAGAGAACCGCAGGAAATAAGAGTCATCCTCATTCAACCAGCTGGTCCTGAGTGCCTTAGGATGTTAGGCTGTAAATCATTCAAATCCTGGCTGCATATAAAGCTCAACTCTCAGAACAGAGCTGTAATGGCTAAAGCTCCCGTAGGGTAACCTGTTAGGCCAGCCTTGCCCCCTGCTGCATTTAAGGTACCATTGAACCCCAGCAGATTCCAAGAGAGTAAGCACTGCAAAACCCTTCCACACGTGTGGTTTTCCTACTCATCTGTGCGAATCTCAGATTACACTTCCCCGCAAGACACTGCAGGCTTCTCCGAGTAAAAAAAATTAAATGCTTTTAGGATTCTGCACGTGCTCCCTGTAAACTGCACCCCACATACTACGGTGCTGTCCTTGCCTCGTTAGCACAGACACTTAGCCATGGCTGACTAGGGACATCAAACCACTTCAGGTAATTGCATTTCCACAGCAGTTGATAGTGAAATGGGGAAGATTTGCCCTTGCCCTGATCAAAAAGTAGATAAAGGGCTTCCCTGGTGGCGCAGTGGTTGAGAATCTGCCTGCCAATGCAGGGGACACGGGTTCGAGCCCTGGTCTGGGAAGATCCCACATACCGTGGAGCAACTAGCCCCATGAGCCATAATTACTGAGCCTGCGCGTCTGGAGCCTGTGCTCCGCAACAAGAGAGGCCGCGATAGTGAGAGGCCCGCGCACCATGATGAAGAGTGGCCCCCACTTGCCGCAACTGGAGAAAGCCTCGCACAGAAACGAAGAGCCAACACAGCCATAAATAAATAAATAAATAAATAAATAAATAAAATTTAAAAAAAAAAGTAATAAGGTCTAGCATTCTTGATTTTTAAAAAATAATCAGTCAAGAAAGTTTTGCCTCAAACTATTTGATTGTTTCCTCCCTAACCATGAACTCTAAGCTTCTACCATGTCCTTTGTTTGCAATATGTGTTTCATTATTTTATTTAATCATGGACTATCTTTCCACTTAATTAAACTCACTTCACTTTGAAACGTTGCATTGAAAAGAAAAATATAGATGTCATATAGAATTATTTCACTAGTCTATTTTATCAGTCAAATAATTGCTCCCTGCCCCCAGGTAGTTAAGTATGACACATTGTTGCAACTATGATCAAAATCTTTCTCTTTTCTTTTTTCAAATTCCACAATTTTTAAGGCCAGGTAACTATAAAAGAGTCAGATCCTGCATACTGCCAAGAAAACATCTTCCAAAGTCAGACATTTGGATTTCTGATTAGTTACAAAAGTAGATCCATCAAAAGAAATGGATTAGGGAAAATACTGTAGTGTTCCATTACTGTTCAACTTAGTTATGTCTTCATTTTCTTTTTTTTATTTAATTTTTATTTTATATAGGGGTATAGTTGATTTACAATGCTGTGTTAGTTCAGATATACAGCAAAGTGATTCAGTTATACATATACATATATCCGTTCTTTTTCAGATTCTTTTCCCATATAGGTTATTACAGAATATTGAGTGGAGTTCCCTGTGCTACACAGTAGGTCCTTGTTGGTTATCTATTTTATATACAGTAGTGTGTATATGTCAATCCCAATCTCCCAATTTATCCTTCCCCCACTTCCCTTTCTGTAACCATAAGCCTGTTTTCGAAGTCTGTGAGTCTATTTCTGTTTTGTAAATAAGTTCATTTGTATAATCTTTTTAGATTCCACATATAAGTGATATCATATGATATTTCTTCCACTGTCTGACTTACTTCCCTTAGTACGATGATCTCTAGGTCCATCCATGTTGCAAATGGCATTATTTCATTCTTCTGTTGGGCTGAGTAATATTGCATTGTATATATATACCACATCTTCTTTATCCATTGCTCTGTTGATGGACATTTAGGTTGCTTCTGTGTCTTGGCTATCGTAAACAGCGCTGCAATGAATATTGAGGTGCGTGTATCTTTTCGAATTATGGTTTTCTCTAGATATGTGCCCAGGAGTGGGATTGCTGGATCATATGTAGTTCTATGTTTAGTTTTTTAAGGAACCTCCATACTGTTCTCCACAGTGGCTGTACCAATTTACATCCCCACCAACAGTGTAGGAGGTTTCCCTTTTGACACACCTACTCCAGCATTTATTGTCTACAACTTTTCGATGATGGCCATTCTGATCGGTGTGAGGAAATACCTCATTGTAGTTTTGATTTGCATTTCTCTAATAATGAGTGATGTTGAGCATCCTTTCATGTGCCTATTGGCCATCTGTATGTCTTCTTTGGAGAAATGTCTGTTTAGGTCTTCTGCCCATTTTTCGATTGAGTTGTTTGTTTTTTTGCTATTGAGCTGCATGAGCTGTTTGTAGATTTTGGAGATTAACCCTTTGTTGGTCGAATTGTTTGCAAATGTTTTCTCCCATTCTGTGAGTTGTCTTTTCGTTCTGTTTAGGGTTTCCTTTGCTGTGCAAAAGCTTTTGGGTTTCATTAGGTCCCATTTGTTTATTTTTGTTTTTATTTTCTTTACTCTAGGAAGTAGATCCAGAAAGATATTGCTGCAATTTATGTCAAAGAGTGTTCTGCCTATGTTTTCCTCTAAGACATATTCATAGTATCCAGTCTTACATTTAGGGCTTTAATCCATTTCGAGTTTTGTGTATGGTGTTAGAGAATGTTCTTCATTCTTTTACATGTAGCTATCCAGTTTCCCCAGCACCACTTATTGAAGAGACTGTCTTTTGTCCATTGTATATTCTTGCCTCCTTTGTTGTAATTAATTGACCATGGATGCATGGGTTTATTTCTGGGCTTTCTATCCTGTTCCATTAATCTATATTTCTGTTTTTGTGCCAGTACCATACTGCTTTGATTACCATAGCTTTGTCATATAGTTTGAAGTCAGGAAGCTTGATTCCTCCAGCTCTGTTTTTCTTTCTCAAGATTGCTTTGGCTATTCGGGGTGTTTTGTGTTTCCATATGAATTAAATATTTTGTTCTAGTTCTGTGAAAAATCCCATTGGTAATTTGATAGGGATTGCATGGAATCTGTAGATTGCTTTGGGTAGTATAGTCATTTTGACAATATTGATTCTTCCAATCCAGGAACATGGTGTATCTTTCCATTTGTGTCCTCTTCGATTTCCTTTATCACGTCTTATAGTTCTCAGAGTACAGGTCTTTTGCCTCTTTAGGTAGCTTTATTCCAAGGTATTTTATTCTTTTTAATGAGATGGTAAATGGGATTGTTTCTTTAATTTCCCTTTCTGATCTTTTGTTGTTCGTGTGTAGGAATGCAAGAGATTTCTGTGTATTAATTTTGTATCTTGCAACTTTACCAAATTCATTGATGAGCTCTAGTAATTTTCTGGTAGCAGTTTTAGGATATTCTATATATACTGTCATGTCATCTGCAAACAGTGACAGTTTTACTTCTTCTTTTCCAATTTGGATTCCTTTTATTTCTTTTTTCTTCTCTGATTGCCATGGCTGGGACTTACAAAACTATGTTGAATAAAAGTGATGAGAGTGGACATCCTTCTCTTCTTCCTCATCTTAGAGGAAATGCTTTCATCTACTTACAGTTGAATATGATGTTAGATGGGGGTTTGTCATATATGTCCTTGATTATGTTGAGGACATAATCCCACTTTCTGGAGAGTTTTTATTATAATTGGATGTTGAAATTCATCAGAAGCTTTTTCTGCATTTATTGAGATGATCATATGATTTTTATACTTCAGTTTATTGTCATGTATCACACTGATTGATTTGAAGATATTGAAAAATCCTTGCATCCCTGAGATAAATCCCTCTTGATCATGGTGTATAATCCTTTTAGTGTACTGTTGGATGTGGTTTGCTTGTACTTTGTTGAGGATTTTTGTGTCTATGTTCATCAGTGATATTGACCTGTAATTTTCCTTTTTTGTATTATCTTTGTCTGGCTTTGGTATCAGGGTGATGGTGGCCTCGTAGAATGAGTTTGGGAGTGTTCCTTTCTCTGCAATTTTTTGGAATAGTTTCAAAAGGATAGGTGTTAACTGTTCTCTAAATGTTTGATAGAATTCACCTGTGAAGCTGTCTGTTCTGGACTTTGTTGGAAGTTTTTAAATCAAAGTTTCAATTTCAGTACTTGTGATTGGTCTGTTCATATTTTTTATTTCTTCCTGGTTCAGTCTTGGAAGATTGTACCTGTCTAAGAATTTGTCCATTACTTCAAGGTTGTCCTTTTTTTTTTTGGCGTATAGTTTCTTGTAGTAGTCTCTTATGATCCTTTGTATTTCTGTGGTGTTGATTGTAACTTCTCCTTTTTCATTTCTAATTTTACTGATTTGAGCCCTCTCCCTTTTTTCCTGAAGAGTCTGGCTAAAGGTGTATACATTTTGTTTATCTTCTCAAAGAACCAGCTTTAAGTTTCATTGATTTTTTTCTACTGTTTTGTCTCTATTTTATTTATTTCAGTTCTGATCTTTATGATCAGAAAGTATTCTTTTCTTCTACTAATCTTGGGTTTTGTTTGTTGTCCTTTCTCTAGCTGCTTTAGGTGTAAAGTTAGGTTGTTTGAGATTTTTCTTGTTTCCTGAGGTAAGATTGTATGACTATATGCTTCCCTTTTAGAACTGCTTTGTGAAATCCCAAAGGTTTTGGATTGCTGTGTTTTCTTTTTCATATGTCTCTAGGTATTATGAGCATTTTTTAGTGAATTTTATTTTATTATTATTTTTTAACATCTTTATTGGAGTATATTTGCTCTACAATGGCACGTTAGTTTCTGCTTTATAACAAAGTGAATCAGCTATACATATACATATATACCCATATCTCCTCCTCCTTGCGTCTCCCTCCCACCCCACCATCCCACCCCTCTAGGTGGTCACGAAGCACGGAGCTGATCTCCCTGTGCTATGTAGCTGCTTCCCACTAGGTATCTATTTTACGTTTGGTAGTGTATATATGTCGATGCCACTCTCTCACTTTGTCCCAGCTTACCCTTCCCCCTACCCGTGTCCTCAAGTCCATCCTCTACAACTGCGGCTTTATTCCTGTCCTGCCCCAAGGTTCTTCATGACCTTTTTTTTTTTTATTCCATACATATGTGTTAGCATATGGTGTTTGTTTTTCTCTTTCTGACTTACTTCACTCTGTAAGACGACAGACTCTAGGTCCATCCACCTCACTACAAATAACTCAACTTTGTTTCTTTTAATGGCTGAGTAATATTCCATTCTATATATGTGCCACATCTTCTTTATCCATTCATCTGTCGATGGACACTTACGTTGCTTCCATGTCCTGACTATTGTAAATAGAGCTGCAATGAACATTGTGATACATGACTTTTTGAATTATGGTTTTCTCAGGGTATATGCCCAATAGTGGGATAGCTGGGTCATATGGTAGTTCTATTTTAGTTTTTTAAGGAACCTCCATACTGTTCTCCATAGTGGCTGTATCAATTTACATTCCCACTAACAGTGCAAGAGGGTTCCCTTTTCTCCACACCCTCTCCAGCATTTATTGTTTGTAGATTTTTTTTTTTGCGGTACACGGGCCTGTCACTGTTGTGGCCTCTCCCGTTGCAGAGCACACGCTCCGGACATGCAGGCTCAGTGGCCATGGTTCACGGGCCCAGCCACTCCGTGGCATGTGGGATCTTCCCGGACCAGGGAACGAACCTGTGTCCCCTGCATTGGCAGGCAGACTCTCAACCACTGTGCCACCAGGGAAGCCCTGTAGATTTTTTGATGATGGCCATTCTGACTGGTGTGAGGTAATACCTTATTGTAGTTTGATTTGCATTTCACTAATGATTAGTGCTGTTGAGCATTCTTTCATGTGTTTGTTGGCAATCTGTATATGTTCTTTGGAGAAATGTCTTCTGCCCATTTTGGATTGGGTTGTTTGTTTTTTTGATATTGAGCTGCATGAGCTGCTTGTAAATTTTGGAGATTAATCCTTTGTCAGTTGCTTCAATTGCAAATATTTTCCTCCCATTCTGAGAGTTGTCTTTTTGTCTTGTTTATGGTTTCCTTTGCTGTGCAAAAGATTTTAAGTTTCATTAGGTACCATTTGTTTATTTTTGTTTTTATTTCCAATTCTCTAGGAGGTGGGTCAAAAAGGATCTTGCTGTGATTTATGTCATAGTGTGTTTTGCCTATGTTTTCCTCTAAGAGTTTGATAGTGTCTGGCCTTACATTTGGGTCATTTTGAGTTTATTTTTGTGTATGGTGTTAGGGAGGGTTCTAATTTCATTCTTTTAATGTAGCTGTCCAATTTTCCCAGCACCACTTATTGAAGAGGCTGTCTTTTCTCCATTGTATATTCTTGCCTCCTATATCAAAAATAAGGTGACCATATGTACATGGGTTTATCTCTGGTTATCTATCCTGTTCCATTGATCTATATTTCTGTTTTTGGGCCAGTACTATACTGTCTTGATTACTGTAGCTTTGTAGTATAGTCTGAAATCAGGGAGTCTGATTCCTCCAGCTCCATTTTTCTTTCTCAAGATTGCTTTGGCTATTTGGGGTCTTTTGTGTTTCCACACACATTGTGAAAAATTTTTTTCTAGTTCTGTGAAAAGTGCCATTGGTAGTTTGATAGGGATTGCACTGAATCTGTAGATTCCTTTGGGTAGTGTAGTCATTTTCACAGTGTTGATTCTTCCAATCCAAGAACATGGTATTTCTCTCCATCTGTTTGTATCATCCTTAATTTCTTTCATCAGGGTCTTATAGTTTTCTGCATACAGGTCTTTTGTCTCCTTAGGTAGGTTTATTCCTAGGTATTTTATTCTTTTTGTTGCAGTGGTAAATGGGAGTGTTTCCTTAATTTCTCTTTCACATTTTTCATCATTAGTGTATAGGAATGCAAGAGATTTCTGTGCATTAATTTTGCATCCTGCTACTTTATCAAATTCATTGATTAGCTCTAGTCGTTTTCTGGTAGCATCTTTACGATACTCTGTGTATAATATCATGTCATCTGCAAACAGTGACAGCTTTACTTCTTCTTTTCCTATTTGGATTCCTTTTATTTCTTTTCCTTCTCTGATTGCTGTGGCTAAAACTTCCAAAACAATGTTGAATAATAGTGGTGAGAGTAGATAACCTTGACTTGTTCCTGATCTGAGGAAATGGTTTCTGTTTTTCACCATTGAGAATGATGTGTGCTCTGTTTTTGTCATATATGGCCTTTATTATGTTGAGGTAAGTTCCCTCTATGCCTACTTTCTGGAGGGTTTTTATCATAAACGGGTGTTGAACTTTGTCGCAAGCTTTTTCTGCATCTGTTGAGGTGATCATATGGTTTTTCTCCTTCAGTTTGCTAATATGGTATATCACATTGATTGGTTTGTATATATTGAACAATCCTTGCATTCCTGGGATACACCCCACTTGATCATGGTGTATGATCCTTTTAATGTGCTGTTGGATTTCGTTTGCTAGTATTTTGTTGAGGATTTTTGCCTCTGCGTTCCTCAGTGATATTGACCTGTAGTGTTCTTTCTTTTTTACATCTTTATTTGGTTTTCATATCAGGGTGATGGTGGCCTCATAGAATGAGTTTTGGAGTGTTCCTCCCTCTGCTATATTTTGGAATAGTTTCAGAAGGATAGGTTTTAGCTCTTCTCTAATTGTTTGATAGAATTCGCCTGTGAAGCCATCTGGTCCTGGGCATGCGTTTGTTGGAAGATTTTAATCACAGTTTCCATTTCAGTGCTTGTGATTGGTCTGTTTATATTTTCTATTTCTTCTTGGTTCAGTCTCGGAAGGTTGTGCTTTTCTAAGAATTTGTCCGTTTCTTCCAGGTTGTCCATTTTATTGGCATAGAGTTGCTTGTAGTAATCTCTCATGATCCTTTGTAGTAATATCTCATGATCCTCTGCAGTGTCAGTTTTACTTCTCCTTTTTCATTTCTAATTCTGTTGATTTGAGTGTTCTCCCTTTTTCCTTGAGGCGTCAGGCTAATGGTTTATCAATTTTGTTTATCTTCTCAAAGAACCAGCTTTTAGTTTTATTGATCTTAGCTATTTTTAAAAATTTTTTTTTTTAATTTTATTTTTTTATTTTTTTTTTGCATTACGCGGGCCTCTCACTACTGTGGCCTCTCCCATTGCGGAGCACAGGCTCCGGATGCGCAGGCTCAGTGGCCATGGCTCACGGGTCCAGCCGCTCCGCGGCACGTGGGATCTTCCCGGATCGGAGCACGAACCCGTGTCCCCTGCATCGGCAGGCGGACTCCCAACCACTACGCCACCAGGGAAGCCCATGCTTTTTTTTCCTTCATTTCTTTTTCATTTATTTCTGATCTGATCTTTATGATTTCTTTCCTTCTGCTAACTTTCGGGGTTTTTTTGTTCTTCTTTCTCTAATAGCTTTAGGTGTATGGTTAGGTTGTTTCTTGAGATGTTTCTTTTTTTTCTTTCTTTTTAAAATTTTATTTATTTATTTATTTTGCGGTACGTGGGCCTCTCACTGTTGTGGCCTCTCCTGTTCCGGAGCACAGGCTCTGGATGCGCAGGCTCAGCAGCCATGGCTCATGGGCCCAGCCACTCCGCAGCATGTGGGATCTTCCTGGACCGGGACACGAACCAGTGTCCCCTGCATTGACAGGTGGACTCTCAACCACTGCACCACCAGGGAAGCCCTGTTTCTTGTTTCTTGAGGTAGGATTGTATTGCTGTAAACTTCCATCTTAGTACTGCTTTTGCTGAATTCCATAGGTTGTTCTGTTTTCATTGTCACTTGTTTGTAGGTAAGTTTCGATTTCCTCTTTGATTTCTTCAGTGATCTCTTGGTTATTTAGTAGTGTATTCTTTAGCCTCCATGTGTTTGTATTTTTTACAGATATTTTCTGTAATTGATATCTAGTCTGATAGCGTTGTGGTCAGAAAAGATACTTGATACAATTTCAGTTTTCTTAAATTTACCAAGGCTTGTTTTTGAACTCAAGATATGATCTGTCCTGGAGAACGTTTCATGAGCACTAGAGAAGAAAGTGTATTCTGTTGTTTTTGGATGGAATGTCCTACAAATAGCAATTAAGTCCATCTTGTTTAATATGTCATTGAAAGCTTGTGTTTCCTTATTTATTTTCATTTTGGATGATCTGTCCATTGGTGAAAGAGGGGTCTTAATATCTCCTACTATAATTGTGTTACTGTTGATTTCCCCTTTTATGGCTGTTAGCATTTGCCTTATGTATTGAGGTGCTCCTATGTTGGCTGCATAAATATTTACAGTTGTTGTGTCTTCTTTTTGGATGGATCCCTTGATCATTGAGTGTCCTTCTTTGTCTCTTGTAATAGTCTTTATTTTAAAGTCTATTTTGTTTAATATGAGAATTGCTACTCTAGCTTTCTTTTGGTTTCCATTTGCACGGAATATCTTTTTCCATCCCCTCACTTTCAGTCTGTACGTGTCCGTAGGTCTGAAGTGGGTCTCTTGTAGACAGCATATATACGGGTCTTGTTTTTGTATCCACTCAGCCAGTCTGTGTCTTTTGGTTGGAGCATTTAATCCATTTACATTTAAGGTAGTTATTGATATGTACGTTCCTATTACCATTTTCTTAATTGTTTTGGGTTTGTTATTGTAGGTCTTTTCCTTCTCTTGTGTTTCCTGCCTAGAGAAATTCCTTTAGCATTTGTTTTAAAGCTCGTTTGGTGGTGCTGAATTCTCTTAACTTTTGCTTGTCTGTAAAGCTTTTAATTTCTCTGTTGAATCTGAATGAGATCTATGCTGCGTAGAGTAATCTTCATTTTAGGTTTTTCCCTTTCATCACTTTAAATATGTCCTGCCACTCCCTTCTGGCTTGCAGAGTTTCTGCTGAAAGGTCAGCTGTTAACCTTATGGGGATTCCCTTGTATGTTATTTGTTGTTTTTCCCTTGCTGCTTTTAATACTTTTTTGTATTTAATTTTTGATAGTTTGATTAATATATGTATTAATAATATAATTATTATATTGTATTATTATAATATAATAATATATGATAGTTTGATTAATAATATATGTATTAAATATGTATTTAATATTGTAGGGGACTCTCTGTGCTTCCTTGATTGACTATTTCCTTTTCCAGTTTAGGGAAGTTTTCAACTATAATCTCTTCAAATATTTTCTCAGTCCCTTTCTTTTTCTCTTCTTCTTTTGGGACCCCTATAATTCGAATGTTGGTGCATATAATGTTGTCCCAGAGGTCTCTGAGAGTGTCCTCAGTTATTTTCATTCTCTTCTCTTTATTCTGCTCTGTGGTAGTTATTTCCACTATTTTATCTTCCAGGTCACTTATCCATTCTTCTGCGTCATTTATTCTGCTATTGATTCCTTCTAGAGAATTTTTAATTTCATGTATTGTATTGTTCATCATTGTTTGTTTGCTCTTTAGGTCTTCTACGTCCTTGCTAAACGTTTCTTGTATTTTCTCCATTCTATTTCGAAGATTTTGGATCATCTTTACTATCATTACTCTGAATTCTTTTTCAGGTAGACTGCCTATTTCCTCTTCATTTGTTAGGTCTGGTGGGTTTTACCTTGCTCCTTCATCTTCTGTGTGTTTTTCTGTCCTCTCATTTTTCTTAACTTACTGTGTTTGGGGTCTCCGTTTTGCAGGCTTAAGGTTCGTAGTTCCCATTGTTTTTGGTGTCTGCTCCCAGTGGCTAAGTTTGGTTCAGTGGGTTGTGTAGGTTTCCTTGTGGAGGCGACTGGTGCCTGTGTGCTGGTGGATGAGCCTGGATCTTGTCTTTCCTGTTTTGGGGTGTGTGACCTTATTACGATTTTAGGCAGACTCTCTGCTAATGGGTGGGGTTGTGTTCATGTCTTTCTAGTTGTTTGGCAAGGGTGTCTAGCACTGTAGCTTGCTCGTCGTTGAGTGGAGCTGGGTCTTAGCACTGAGCTGGAGATCTCTGAGAGAGCTTTCGCTGTTTGATATTACATGGAGCTGGGAGGTTTCTGGTGGAAGAATGTGCTGAACTCGGCTCTCCCACCTCAGAGGCACATGCCTGATACCCGGCTGGAGGACCAAGACCCTGTCAGCCACACAGCTCAGAAGAAAATGGAGAAAAAAAGAAAGAAAGAAAAATAAAGTTATTAAAATAAAAAAATTATTAAAAGTAAAAAAATTAGAAAGTAATAAAAATAATAAAGAAAGAAGAGAGCAACCAAACCAAAATACATATCCACCAATGATAACAAGCACTAAAAACGATACTAAAAACAAAACAAAACAAAAAATACGGACAGACAGAACCCAAGGTCAAATGGTAAAAGCAAAGCTATACAGACTAACTCACACAAGGAAGCATACACGTACACACTCAGTAAAATTGAAAAAGAAAAAAATATATATTTTTTTTTTTTAAAAAAAAGGAAGCAAGCAACCCAGTCAACAAACAAATCTCCAATGATAATAAACTCTAATACTAAACTAAGATAAACATAAAACCAGAAACAAATTACTTGCAGAAAGCACACCCTAAGTCTACAGTTGCTCCGAAAGTCCACCGCTTCAATTCTGGGATTCATTGCCTGTTCAGGTATTCCGTAGATGCAGGGTACATCAAGTTGATTGTGGAGATTTAATCCGCTGCTTCTGAGGCTGCTGGGAGAGATTTCCTTTTCTTTGTTCACATAGCTCCTGGGGCTCAGCTTTGGATTTGGCCCTGCCTCTGTGTGTAGGTCACCTGAGGGTGTCTGTTCCCTGCCCAGACAGGACAGGGTTAAAGGAGCAGCTGATTAGGGGGCTCTGGCTCACTCAGATGGAGGGGAGGGAGGGGTACGGAATCCAGGGCAAGCCTGTGGTGGCAGAGGCCGGCGTGACATTGCAACTGCCTGAAGCGTGCTGTGTGTTCTCCCGGGGAAGTTGTCCCTGGATCATGGGACCCTGGCAGTGGTGGGCTGCACAGGCTCCTGTGAGGGGAGGTGTGGTTAGTGACCTGTGCTTGCACACAGGGTTCTTGGTGGCTGCAGCAGCAGCCTTAGTTTTTCATGCCCGTCTCTGGTTTCTGCACTGATAGCCACGGCTCGTGCCCATCTCTGGGGCTCGTTTAGGCGGTGCTCTGAATCCCCTCACCTCACACACCCTGAAACTGTGGTCTCTTGCCTCTTAGGCAGTTCCAGACTTTTTCCCAGACTCCCTCCCAGCTAGCTGTGGAACACTAGCCCCCTTCAGGCTGTGTCCACACAGCCAACCCCAGTTCTCTTCCTGGGGTCTCACCTCCAAAGCTGGAGCCTCAGTTTCCAGCCCCCACCCACCCCATTGGGCGAGCAGAGAAGCCTCTCATGCTGGTGAGTGCTCGTTGGCACCAATTCTCTGTGTGGGAATCTCTGTGCTTTGCCTTCTGCACCCTTGTTGCTGTGCCCCTCTATGGCTCTAAAGCTTCCCCCCTGCCAACCCCCCGTCTCCTCCAGTGAAGGGGCTTCCTAGTGTGTGGAAACCTTTCCTCCTTCACAGCTCCCTCCCTAAGGTGCAGGTCCTGTCCCTATTCTTTTGTCTCTGTTTTTTCTTTTTTCTTTTGCCCTAGCCAGGTATGTGGGGAGTTTCTTGCCTTTTGGGAACTCTGAGGTCTTCTGCCAGCGTTCAGTAGGTGTTCTGTAGAAGTTGTTCCACATGTAGATGTATTTCTGATGTATTTGTGAGGAGGAAGGTGATCTCTGCGTCTTACTCTCCTGCCATCTTGAAGTTCTCTCTCTAGGTATTTTTTGATTTTCTCTTTGATTTCTTTGGTGATTGGTTGTTTAGTAACATAGTAACATATTGTTTAGCCTCCACAAGTTTGTGTTTTTTACAGTTTTTTTCTTGTACTTGATTTCTAATCTCCTAGCATTGTGGTCGGAAATGATGCTTGATATGATTTCAGTGTTCTTAAATTTCCCGAGGTTGGCTTTGTGGCCCAGCATATGATCTACCCTGGAGAATGTTCCACGTGCACTTGAAAGAATGTGTATTTTGCTGCTTCCAGATGGAATGCTCTATAAATATCAATTAAGTCCATCTGGTCTAATGTGTCACTTAAGGCCTGTGTTTCCTTATTGATCTTCTGTCTGGATGATCTATCCATTGATGTAAGTGGGGTGCTAAAATCCCCTACTATTTTAGTGTTACTGTCAATATCTCCTTTTATGGTTACTAGCATTTGCCTTATGTATTGAAGTGCTCCTGTGTAGGGTGCATATATATTTATAATTGATACATCTTCTTCTTGGGTTGATCCATTATGAGGTAGTGTCCATCTTTGTCTCTTGTAACAGTCTTTATTTTGAAGTCTATTTCGTCTGATATGAGCATTGCTACTCCAGCTTTCATTTGATTTCCATTTGCATGGAGTACCTCTTTCCATCCCTTCACTTTTAGTCTGTATGTGTTCCTAGATCTGAAGTGGGTTTCTTGTAGATAGCATATATACAAGTCTTATTTTTGTATCCATTCAGCCAGTTTGTGTCTTTTGGTTGGAGCATTTACATTTAAGATAATTATTGATATGTATGTTCTTACTGCCATTTTGTTAATTGTTAGGATTTGTTTTTGTAGGTCATTTTTCTTCCCTTTCTCTTTTGTTCTCTTGTGATTTGATGACTATCTTTAGAGTTGTGTTTGGATTGCTTTTTCTTTTTTGCATGTGTATTTATTATAGATTTTTGGTTTGTGGTTACCATGAGGTTTTGATATAGAAGTCTATACCTATATACACGATTGTTTTAAGTTGCTGGTCTCTCAATTTCAGATGCATTTCCAATATCCTGCATTTGTACTCTCCTCAACAATTTCTAGTTTTGATATATTTGTTTGTGGATGATTTCCTACCTTTATATTTGCCTTTACTGGTGAGCTTTCTCATTTGTAGTTTTCTTGTTTCTAGTTGCGTCCTTTTCTTTCCTGCCTAGAGAAATTCCTTTAGCATTTGTTTCAAAGCTGGTTTGGTGGTGCTGAATTCTCTTAGCTTTTGCTTGTCTGTAAAGCTTTTGATTTCTCCATCAAATGCGAACGAGAGCCTTGCTGAGTAAAGTGTTCTTGGTTGTAGGTTTTTCCCTTTCGTCACTTTAAATATATCATGCCACTCCCATCTGGCTTGCAGAGTTTCTGCTGAGAAATCAACTGATAACTGTATGGGGATTCTGTTGTATGTTATTTGTTGCTTTTCCCTTGTGCTTTTTAATATTTTTTGTCTTAATTTTTGTCAGTTTTATTAATATGTGTCTTGGTGTCTTTCTCCTTGGGTTTATCCTGCATGGGACTCTCTGTGCTTCCTGGACTTGAGTGTTTCCTTTCCCATGTTAGGGAAGTTTTCAGCTATTATCTCTTCAAATGTTTTCTCAGGCCCTTTCTCTCTCTCTTCCTTCTCCACGCAAATGTTGGTGCATTTAATGTTCTCCCAGGGACGTCTTAGACTGTCCTCATTTCTTTTCATTCATTTTTCTTTATTCTGTTCTGCAGCAGTGATTTCCACCAGTCTGTCTTCCAGCTCACTTATTCATTCTTCTGCCTCACTTATTCTGCTGTTGATTCCTTCTAGTGTGTTTTTCATTTCAGTTATTGTATTGTTCATCTCTGTTTGTTCTTTAATTCTTTTGGGTCTTTTTTAACATTTCTTGAATCTCCTTGATCTATGTTTCCATTCTTTTTACAAGATCTTGGATTATCTTTACTATCATTACTCTAAATTCTTTTTCAGGCAGATTGCCTATCTCCACTTCCCTTAGTTGTTCTTCTGGGATTTTATCTTGTTCCTTTATCTGGAATATATTTCTTTGCTGTCCCATTTTATCTAGCTTTCTGTGTTTGTGGTCTCTGTTTCTCAGGCTGCAGGTCTGTAGTCTGGTGTCTGCCCCTTCGTGGGTGAAGTTGGTCCAGGGGCTTGTGAAGACTTCATGGTGGGAGAGACTGGCGCCTGCCTACTGATGGGTGGAGCTGGGTCCTGTCCCTCGGGTGGGCAGGGCCGTGTCAAGGGGTGTGTTTAGAAGTAGCTGTGTGCTCAGGATGACTTTAGGCAGCCTGTCTGCTCATGGGTCGGGCTGTATCCCACCCTGTTGGTTGTTTGGCCTGAGGCATTCCAGCACTGGAGCCTGCAGGCTGTTGGGTGGGGCCGGGTCTTGGTGCCACATTGGTGAACTCCAGGAGAGCTCACACTGATGAACATTCATTGGGGCCTCTGCCACCAGTGTCCTTGCCCACACAGTGAACTATAGCCAAGCCTTTCTCCCCCAGAGACCCTCCAAGACCCACATGTCTGTCTGTTCCAGGCTCCTATGGAGTCAGTGCTTTGCCCTGGTCCCAGTGCACATGAAATCTTGTGTGCCCCCTCCAAGAGTGGAGTCTGTTTCCCCCAATCCTGTGGAGCTCCTGCACTCAAACCCTGCTGCCCTTCAAAGCCAAATGTTCTGGGGGCTCCTCCTCCCAATACCAGACCCCCAGGCTGGGGAGCCTGATTTGGGGCTCAGAACTCCTACTCCTGTGAGAGAACCTCTGTGGTATAATTATTTTCCAGCCTGTGGGTCACCTTCCTGGCAGGTATGGGATTTGATTATATTGTGAAAGCACCTCTCCTACCATCTCTTTGTGGCTTCTTCTTTGTCTTTGGATGTAGAATATCTTTTTTGGTAGGTTACCGTCTTTTTTGTCGATGGTTGTTCAGTTGTGACTTTGGTGTTTTCATGAGAGGAGGTGAGCTCAAGTCCTTCTACTCCACCATCTTGTCTCCTCCCTTCACCTGAGCAAGTGGCCAGAGGTGCAAGTTAAGGCATCATAGTGGATGGACACCACTGTTGACACATGGGTAGAGCTTTGTGGCCAGTGGGAAGTGGTTTATGGTAAAAGATGCTTAGGCAAGGCTGTGGGAAGGGGTGTGAGCTCCCTTGCCCTTTCTGAGCCTCCATGCGTTCACCAACCTGGAAGATCCTATCTTCATTTTCTTTTGTTAGATGAGATAAAGACTTTCCTTGAGGGTATGTCCACATCTCTGAGAAAAAGGCATCTTCTGTCTATTAGTAAAGTCTGGTCTAAATTCATTAGTTAAAATAAGGATAAGTACTTAGTATTCAGGACCCATCTCTGACTAAAGATTAATTTCATAATCTAAAAATATTTAAAATAACAAGTGACTACTTCAGATAATTCTTCAAAGGGCATATGGAAAGAGAGGAATACATAATCCTCAGAGAACAGTGCCTTCCAGATTGATTTACAGTTGAGTCCTAAGGAGTAGTGGGCCCTTCAGAGCTAGACAAAAATGCCATGAGTGGGATCAAAATTAGTTCAGGACACTGATAGGTCAACAACATGAGAAAAGAATTTTTTTTAAAGCATTTTGCCCATTTTTAAGGCAGTGTCTTAGTTTTCTGCCTTTGCTCACCTACAGATAATGGACACAAGTCTATATAGAATGGAGCCCGAGCTCTTGGAGCAGTGAGTATTTCTGAAGGAGTCAAGGTTTGTGCACTTAGCATGTGTTCACCAACCACCTAGGATATACCACTTATTTTAGGGGCCAGTTCCATACCCATCCCTCGAGTTCTGCAGTTTCCCCCCCGATATTTCTCTACCTTTGCAAAGTGGTGTTGGCTTAACAGAGTGTGTTCTGTGGAACTCAGATACTCGAGAAAGAAAAGCTTCTCTTGCAGAATAGTTTGGGAAGTGCTGAATACCCTCTCTACTCCGTGCAGATGTACAACCTACATTAATCAAAAGAGAACTTGGTGGAAATTGCAGTAGGCAGCAGAGTTTCTCTGTCTGGGTCTGCTACCAACTAGCTGTGGGGTTAGGGCAAGTCCGTACAGCTTCAGAGGGCTTGGCTGGCTTCTCTCTAACACATGAGCACTTTCTCAGCCGCCTTAACAGCTGCCTCCTGACATGGCCTCAGACTGTGGGAATCTGGAGCAGACATTTCTGGCTGCCCTCCCAGATCCATTTCTTCCTTCCTCCTCTTTAATTCCTATTTTGCTCAGCTTATCTACCCTCTGCCGTGCACCACACATGCCTCAGGGGACAGAGATCTCCCTTCAGCTGTACTAAGCCATGCGTAACCACATCTTCCTTGGCTTCCTTTGTGATTTGCTGGGAGCCTGGGTGAAGACTTTCACTTCCTGGCATGTGGCCAGTAGTATCCCTCTGTCTCTTCCCCAGATGTTGGCTGGGACATATGGGATAGCTGTGCCACCTCCTTACCAGAGGACATGGGGGAGCTGGAGCCAAAAGAACACTCTCCATCTGGACTTTTAGTTGTGTGAGCCACATATTTATTTATGCCAATTTGATTGGGCCTCTCTGTTATTTGTAGTTGAAGTCATCCGGATGGATACATCACTCTCTAAAAGGCACTCTCCTAGACAGAGTCTGTCTCCAGGACCTGCTTGCCCGCTGTTGCTTATCCTCCTTTAGAGAATATTTGAGTTGGATCTGGTCTTTCATCTCTGCTTAGCCTCTGTGGACAGGCTCCATTGCCCTTGGCTTCGTGTTGCTCCTGCTGCGGACACAGCCATGACTTGCAGGGAGTCTAGTCAGTGGTCAGAACCCTGGACATCCTGCTTGGCTAGAAGAGGTACAGGTTTCCTGCAGGTCCCACTTGTCCAGGCCTCCCAGGACCATCCCCAACAGGGCAGCTCTGCCAAGCCACGGTGTCCTCCAGTTGCTCCTAGCCCCTTCACTGGGACCAATTCTCACAGACCAAAAAAGTCCAGATATGGAGGTTTAGGAGTTGCATGGTGGATGCTCTCAGTAAAGCCGCTACAGCCTTATACTGAGGCCCTGCATTATTGTTTGTAAAGATGATGCCCTCAGACTACCAGTATCAGAATCACCAGATTCATGACCAGATAGATGCTTGTTCAAAATGCAGGTTCCTGGACTCCTTGAATAGTATTCTTGGGATTGAGCTGTGAAAGCCCTATTTTTCACAGCCTACACTCTGAGTAACTCACATTCTGGACTACCCCCTAGATAGCTCAGCTCCTAGCCTCAGCATCTGATAAAAGAGGCCAAGGCAATGAGGGAGGGGGATGGGGGAGGAGACAGAACTATGAAGGCCAAAGGAGAAGTGGGAGGTGTGATAGGAAGATGCTAGACTGTTTCGGGTGCACAGCCGTGGAGCTATGCCTAAAGGCAGACTGAAATTACGACAGCCATTTTCTCTCCAGTTTCTACAACTTGCACCTTTGTGCATCCACTATTCACCTTTGTCCTCTGGCATGCTTTGTCCCCTGACATATCCAGCATCGCAGTGAAACCCTCCACAAATCAAAGAGTCAGTGACCAAGATCTAGGTGAAAAGTAAAATGTCCAAGATCCAAAGGTCAGAGCAAAGTTTCATAACATGGCAATTGACGTCACAAAAATCGTGCATTAGAGTTAGTAATTTCTTACATGTGAGATATTTCCCAGTTCCTAAGTCCGTGCCGGTTCATACTGCTTATTTCACGCTTTGCACAGCTTTATGAGTTTTCTCCCCGTGAGAAAGGGAAACTGACCCACCTCCTTCCCTTTTCTTATGAGATGTATTTTACAGTGACTGACACAGCAGAATGCAGACTGTATGGAAAACAATACCTGTAATTTCTGGCTGCTAACTTCACTCAGAGTTGGATTTGGGGAGGGTTTAGACAGAGCAAGGAAAAGATGTGTTCTGTACCTTTTTTTTTTTTTCTTTTTCAGAAAGTGATGGATGGGAATTCAGTTTATTCTAGAATGTAGATCTATTCAAAATGGACCTTTGACAGGTCATTCCCTCACACACTCCTCATATTCATAGCTAATCCCCTTGTCTCTTTTACAAGAACAAACCTACATACCCTCATGCCCTCACCACTCCAGTTCTCAATGGACATTTTTACAAAGTACTTTTCATCATCTTGCTCATTAGGAGCAAATGAAATGAATCTGAGGTCTGGAACACTTGGCCATTCTAAGTCACTATTCAATGGACTAAAAAAATCCATGCAGTGGACTCTAATTAGATTTTTGAATTCTAGTTTTAAAACAGTTACATGGAGACATCACACAGAGTCCATTTATAATGCAGAGGGCTTTCAAGGTCAGGTGTTAAAAGTTTGGGCCTTCTGGTCAGTAAGTCACCTCCATCTCTCATTCTCTAGTTTAGTGGCTCCCCAAATGGCTATGTATCAGAATCACTTGAGGAATTTATAAAGATACAGATTTTCTGACTCAGCCCCAACAAAAAGAAGCTGACTTTCTGGATTTGGGGCCTGGGAGTCTGATTTTCATTTTTTTTTTTTTTAAATATAAGTTCCCTGAGTGATTTTCATGCAGCCACCAAGGACCCGTTTACAGAAGACATTTAAGAAGCACTTCTCTGGTCCAGTGGTTCTTGAACTTGCGTGTGCATCAGAAGCACCCGGACACTGTATTAAAACACAGATTGAACCCTCAGAATTTCTGGTTCCATGGGCCTAGAATGGAGGCTGAGCCTTTGCATTTCTAACAAGTTCCCAGGTGATGCTGACACTGCTGGTCCGGAGACCACAATGAGAACCACAGCTCCAACCCAGGTTACCTGTGAGCATATTTACTATTCATTAGCACTTCTATTATGTGGCCAAAGACTGGGCTTCAGAAAAAGGAATAAACCTCTCAGGTCAAGGGTAACACACCCGGCTGAGCGTCATAATCATCTGGGAGCTTTTTCTTTCACATTTAATTATTGGGGTGAGGCTTGGGCTCCCATCCCAGATCTACTGAGTCAGTGTCTCCAGGATGCCCTGGGAATTTGTATTGTTTTGAAGTTACCCAGAAGGTTCTGATTACAGGGACTTGAAAACATTGCCTTAGATGAGCCACACTTATGAGTTCATGAATAACTTATACTAAAAAATTGTTGTTTATCTGAAATTCCAATTTAATGGGGCATCCCATGCTCTTAAATATTTGTAAATCTGGCCCCCCTACTCACTCAGCTGCCTTTGCAGGAGTTTGTTTCCTCTGTGTGTTCTCTCTTTTGCTCAGCATAGCCCTATCTTAAATGCTCAGTGGAGCGGTGGTAAGGTAAGGAGGGCAATCCATGAAAACAAAACGTGTGGGGTGAAGAAGAGAAAATTAAGATGTTTCCTCAAGAAAGAAAAAAAAAAGCAAAGATCATTCATCTAGAAAGCAGAAACAAAATCAGAAAAAAATACTGGCTGCTAATGGTTTTTTAACCAATTCGTCAACTACACAGACGAATAAAAATACACCCACCAAAGATGCTATTAAAATGTTCCAACTGAAGCCATACATAATTAATTTCAAACAAGCATAAGTGATAAAAACTCAAATACTTCAAGGTGCTGAGTGAAAGGCAGGATAAATCTACATCAGGCTTCAAAACGGATGCTTCCAGGTGAGTCTGGGGTTTCAGCCAGAGACAGGGAGGTAACGATGTCTGCTTCCTCCCTGTTGTACTGGAAGCTAAAGAGCCTTAGGAAGAGACTCTCCCAGTGTGTCAAGGATGAGAAGAAACAGACGGCTCGGCACCTTCCAACAGCACGTCACTACTGAGAGGCTGAATCAAAGGAGTGGAACAATCAATCAAAACATTCATGGATGCATCTAAGGAAAGTGAGCTGGCAAAAACCACTGCAGAGGCTGAGGAACCCCCGTGAGCACCACGGTCCCGGTAAAGCAAGCAGCTTTCTCCCAATGCACTTCTGCCATTTCAGAGGTTAGGGGTCGGCACACTTTTCCTGTAGAAGGCAAAAGAGTAAATCTTTTAGATTTCGTAGGCCAGATGCTCTTTGCTGCATCTACTCATCCTCGGTGTTGTAGCAGGAAAGAAGCTTGTAGACAATAGGTAAACGAATAGGCACGGCTGGGTTCCAATAAAACTGTGTTCACAGAAATAGGTAGTTGCTAGAGAGTGAGCATCTGTCTCCCCCAAATTCATGTGTTGGAGCCTAAATCCCAGATGTGGTGGTATTGGGATGTGGGGCCTCTGGGAGCTGGCTAGGTCATGCAAGTGGAGCCTCATGAACACGATTAGTACCCTTATGCTCACTGTCTGCACTCTGCCCTGAGAGGATATGAGAAAACCACAGTCTGCAAACCTGGAAGAGAGCTCTCACCAGACAGTAGATCTGCTGGCACCTTGATCTTGCATTTCCCAGCCTCCAGAACTGTGAGGATGACATGTTTTAGTTTAAGCCACCTGGTCAACAGCCTATCTGCTACAGCAGACTGAGAGCAGTGAGATGTATTTGTCCCATGGCCCATAGTTTGCCAAGCCCCATCATAGATGAGCCCGTGTGGCTCATGCAAGGACAGCATCATTAGTGGATTCTACGGAGCACTCAGGATTCTAATGGTAGATGCTCAATTAAAAAAAAACAAACTTCATTAGCTCCTCACTATACATACAAGGGCAGAGTGTTTAAAGGTCACCCCAAAGTGTAAAGGCAGGAAATTAGGATTCTAGAAACAGAAGTTCATTTGAAATTCTGGGACTGTGTTATAAGAAGGAAAGAGAAGACAAGGGGACCAAACATTTTAGCATGTGTTTAGAAAGGTTCTCTTAGTGGCCCTGACATTCAGAGACAAGTTGACTGGGAGAGGGACACTAGTGCCAGTTTCTCTGTCTTTAAGCTGCTACTTTTGAGGGTCCATCACATGATAAGGTATCATCTTCCTTGATCAGGGAGGTTTCCTCACCTTCTCAACTCACTAATTTTGCATTTAGCATCCTAAGAAGGGTCCTTCACCCAAAAGAAAAAACTATGTCACAATGGCCTAGAATTTTATACTTTAAGCTAGATTATATCACCTGTGGTGCATGAACACATAACTTCGATTAGCCTCCCTTATGACACTGGTAAATGTTTCATCTGAGATCGCCACATCGGCCAAGAAACACATAAGCATGCATTTTACATTGTATAATTTAAAAGTTTTATTTCCCCCCACAATAGCAAATGGGTTTCATATTAGTTCCACTGGAAGTTTTCTTCTTGTAGTTGCCCTTCTCATTGACTACAGCGTTGGTGGGGAAATTGCTTTCTTATTGGAGAAGGGTTATATTTCATAGAGATGCTCTGAGCTAATCACAGAAAAGAGAGGGTCTGATCCAGCAGCCCCTGAAGGAGTTGATCAGTCAAGGAGTCCTTTCTGCTCCAGGCCTGGTCAGGTGGGGACAATACAGGCTACTGAACCTGCCCGTAGTAGATGCTGGCAAGACTCTCCTTGCAGAAGTGACTAAATGCAGCCCCTTTGATCAAGAAATATAAAATCCACAACATCCCTCAGTCCCTGCCAAGTCCCCTTCCTCAGTGGCCTCGTGCAGGAGCATTTCAGCTAAGCACCTGGCTTCTGCTTTGGGGTCCGATGAGCATTCTTCACCAAGTGCAAGATGGGTCTTCACTCCAAAGTTCACTGTTTACACAGTTGTTGGCTTGTGCTTTAGAGGGCTGGTCTCTGCCTCGCCCAGGAATGGTGGTATCACATCAACAGCAGCATGAAGGCCCAGGCCAGCACTGGTAGGTGGAGCGCAGGGGCACGGCTGCCAGACGTCCTCTGAGCATGCATCACAGCAAAGACCGCATTAGTGTGGTTGGTGGGTAACTCAACATTGCAGATCATCCCTTCACAGCAAGACCTACACTCCTGTTACCAAAGGAAGAGGAGAAGGAAAGAGCAAGTGAATAAAGGGAAGAAGAGGGAAGGGTCAAATGAAGAAAAACAAAAGCCTTCTTCGGCTCTGAGGATAGAATTATTTTTTTATCTTTTATGAGTATATAAATTTTTATTTCAATTTAAAAATTTTCTAATATAATGGCATATAAGAGAAAAATGCTGTCTTATTTTTTAAATGTTTGAGACTTAATAAACATTATTAATTTGAAAATGTACCTTTTTCCTATCAAATTGACAAAGATTTCCAAAATGTACATGAGCCTGGGTCCATGACGTGGTAGTAATTTTGATATTCTCAAACACTGCTACTGAGAATATAATTGCTTCAGTTTTCCTGGGGAGTAATTTGGCAATCTTTATCAAGAGCTTCAAGATTATTTATATAAATCAATCCAGTAATATGCACCAAAGTCACAAAGATTATGTGGGGCTTTTTTTAGAATAGAGAAATATTAAAAGCTGCCTAGTATTTTTAATACGGAATTAGATAAACAAATTATAGTACAAACACATATTTTAATATTATGTAGCCATTAAGAATATTTCTGAAGAATAGTTAATAGGTAAGTTTTCTTTATAAGTATTTTTATTTTATATTGGAGTATATAGTTGATGTGTTAGTTTCAGGTGTCCAGCACCTAAACAGTTAGACATGTATCTATTCTTTTTCAAATTCTTTTCCCATATAAGTTATTGCAGAATATTGAGCAGAGTTCCCTGTGCTATACAGTAGGTCCTTGCTGGTTATCTATTTAAAATATAGTAGCGTGTAAATATCAACCCCAAACTCCCAATTTATCCCTCTCCCCCACCTTTTCCCTTTGGTAACCATAAGTTTGTTTTCAAAGTCTGTGAGTCTGTTTCTGTTTTGTAAATAAGTTCATTTGTATCATCTCTTTTTTTAAAGATTCAGCATATAAGTGATATCATATATTTATCATACTAAGTCAGAAAGAGAAAGACAATCTCCAGGTCATCCGTGTTGCTGCAAATGGCATTATTTCATTCTTTTAACGGCTGAGTAATATTCCATTGTATATATGTACCACATCTTCTTTATCCATTCATCTCTCAATGGACATTTAGGTTACTTCCATGTCTTGGCTATTGTAAACAGTGCTGCAGTGAACACTGGGGTGCATGTATCCTTTCAAACCATGGTTATATGCCCAGGAGTGGGATTGCTGGGTCATATGGTAGTTCTATTTTTAGTTTTTTAAGGAACCTCCATACTGTTCTCCATAGCGGCTGTACCAATTTACATTCCCACCAACAGTGTCGGAGGTTCCTGTTTTCTCCACACCTTCTCCGGCATTTATTGTTTGTAGACTTTTTGATGATGGCCATTCTAACGTGTGAGGTGATATCTCGTTATAGTTTTGATTTGCATTTCTCTAATAATTAGTGGTGTTGAGCCTTTTCATGTGCCTCTAGGCCATCTGTATGTCTTCTTTTTTTTTTAATTTTATTTTTTTATTTTTTATTTTTTTTAAACATCTTTATTGGAGTATAATTGCTTTACAATGGTATGTTAGTTTCAGCTTCACAACAAAATGAATCAGTTATATATATACATATGTTCCCATATCTCTTCCCGCTTGCGTCTCCCTCCCTCCCACCCTCCCTATCCCACCCCTCCAGGCGGTCACAAAGCACCGAGCTGATCTCCCTGTGCTATGCGGCTGCTTCCCACTAGCTATCTACCTCACGTTTGGTAGTGTATATATGTCCATGCCTCTCTCTTGCTTTGTCACAGTTTACCCTTCCCCCTCCCCATATCCTCAAGTCCATTCTCTAGTAAGTCTGTGTCTTTATTCCTGTTTCACCCCTAGGTTTTTCATGACATTTTTTTTCTTAAATTCCATATATATGTGTTAGCATACGGTATTTGTCTCTCTCTTTCTGACTTACTTCACTCTGTATGACAGACTCTAGGTCTATCCACCTCATTACAAATAGCTCAATTTCGTTTCTTTTTATGGCTGAGTAATATTCCATTGTATATATGTGCCACATCTTCTTTATCCATTCATCCGATGATGGACATGTAGGTTGTTTCCATCTCTGGGCTACTGTAAATAGAGCTGCAATGAACATTTTGGTACATGACTCTTTTTGAATTATGGTTTTCTCAGGGTATATGCCCAGTAGTGGGATTGCTGGGTCATATGGTAGTTCTATTTGTAGTTTTTTAAGGAACCTCCATACTGTTCTCCACAGTGGCTGTATCAATTTACATTCCCACCAACAGTGTAAGAGGGTTCCCTTTTCTCCACACCCTCTCCAGCATTTATTGTTTCTAGATCTTTTGATGATGGTCATTCTGACTGGTGTGAGATGATATCTCATTGTAGTTTTGATTTGCATTTCTCTAATGATTAGTGATGTTGAGCATTCTTTCATGTGTTTGTTGGCACTCTGTATATCTTCTTTGGAGAAATGTCTATTTAGGTCTTCTGCCCATTTTTGGATTGGGTTGTTTGTTTTTTTGTTATTAAGCTGCATGAGCTGCTTATAAATTTTGGAGATTAATCCTTTGTCAGTTGCTTCATTTGCAAATATTTTCTCCCATTCTGAGGGTTGTCTTTTGGTCTTCTTTATGGTTTCCTTTGCTGTGCAAAAGCTTTTAAGTTTCATTAGGTCCCATTTGTTTACTTTTGTTTTTATTTCCATTTCTCTAGGAGGTGGGTCAAAAAGGACCTTGCTGTGATTTATGTCATAGAGTGTCCTGCCTATGTTTTCCTCTAAGAGTTTGATAGTTTCTGGCCTTACATTTAGGTCTTTAATCCATTTTGAGCTTATTTTTGTGTATGGTGTTAGGGAGTGATCTAATCTCATACTTTTACATGTAGCTGTCCAGTTTTCCCAGCACCACTTATTGAAGAGGCTGTCCTTTCTCCACTGTACATTCCTACCTCCTTTATCAAAGATAAGGTGACCATATGTGTGTGGGTTTATCTCTGGGCTTTCTATCCTGTTCCACTGATCTATCTTTCTGTTTTTGTGCCAGTACCATACTGTCTTGATTACTGTAGCTTTGTAGTATAGTCTGAAGTCAGGAAGCCTGATTCCTCCAGCTCCGTTTTTCGTTCTCAAGATTGCTTTGGCTATTCGGGGTCTTTTGGGTTTCCATACAAATTGTGAAATTTTTTGTTCTAGTTCTGTGAAAAATGCCAGTGGTAGTTTGAAAGGGATTGCATTGAATCTGTAGATTGCTTTGGGTAGTAGAGTCATTTTCACAATGTTGATTCTTCCAATCCAAGAACATGGTCTATCTCTCCATCTATTTGTATCATCTTTAATTTCTTTCATCAGTGTCTTATAATTTTCTGCATACAGGTCTTTTGTCTCCTTAGATAGGTTTATTCCTAGGTATTTTATTCTTTTTGTTGCAATGGTAAATGGGAGTGTTTTCTTGATTTCACTTTCAGATTTTTCATCCTTAGTGTATAGGAATGCCAGAGATTTCTGTGCATTAATTTTGTATCCTGCTACTTTATCAAATTCATTGATTAGCTCTAGTAGTTTTCTGGTAGCATCTTTAGGATTTTGTATGTATAGTATCATGTCATCTGCAAAGAGTGACAGCTTTACTTCTTCTTTTCCTATTTGGATTCCTTTTATTTCCTTTTCTTCTCTGGTTGCTGTGGCTAAAACTTCCAAAACTATGTTGAATAAGAGTGGTGAGAGTGGGCAACCTTGTCTTGTTCCTGATCTTAGTGGAAATGCTTTCAGTTTTTCACCATTGAGGATGATGTTGGCTGTGGGTTTGTCATATATGGCCTTTATTATGTTGAGGAAAGTTCCCTCTATGCCTACTTTCTGCAGGGTTTTTATCATAAATGGGTATTGAATTTTGTCAAAAGCTTTCTCTGCATCTATTGAGATGATCATATGGTTTTTCTCCTTCAATTTGTTAATATGGTGTATCACGTTGATTGATTTGCGTATATTGAAGAATCCTTGCATTCCTGGAATAAACCCCACTCGATCATGGTGTATGATCCGTTTAATGTGCTGTTGGATTCTGTTTGCTAGTATTTTGTTGAGGATTTTTGCATCTATATTCATCAGTGATATTAGCCTGTTGTTTTCCTTCTTTGTGACATCCTTGTCTGGTTTTGGTATCAGGGTGATGGTGGCCTCGTAGAATGAGTTTGGGAGTGTTCCTCCCTCTGCTATATTTTGGAAGAGTTTGAGAAGGATAGGTGATAGCTCTTCTCTAAATGTTTGATAGAATTCGCCTGTGAAGCCATCTGGTCCTGGGCTTTTGCTTGTTGGAAGATTTTTAATCACAGTTTCAATTTCAGTGCTTGTGATTGGTCTGTTCATATTTTCTATTTCTTCCTGATTCAGTCTTGGCAGGTTGTGCCTTTCTAAGAATTTGTCCATTTCTTCCAGGTTGTTCATTTTATTGGCATAGAGTTGCTTGTAGTAATCTCTCATGATCTTTTGTATTTCTGCAGTGTCAGTTGTTACTTCTCCTTTTTCATTTCTAATTCTATTGATTTGAGTCTTCTCCCTTTTTTTCTTGATGAGTCTGGCTAATGGTTTATCAATTTTGTTTATCCTTTCAAAGAACCAGCTTTTAGTTTTATTGATCTTTGCTATCGTTTCCTTCATTTCTTTTTCATTTATTTCTGATCTGATTTTTATGATTTCTTTCCTTCTGCTAACTTTGGGGTTTTTTTGTTCTTCTTTCTCTAATTGCTTTAGGTACAAGGTTAGATTGTTTATTCGAGATGTTTCCTGTTTCTTAAGGTAGGATTGTATTGCTATAATCTTCCCTCTTAGAACTGCTTTTGCTGCATCCCATAGATTTTGAGTCGTCGTGTCTCCATTGTCATTTGTTTCTAGGTATTTTTTGATCTCCTCTTTGATTTCTTCAGTGATCACTTTGTTATTAAGTAGTGTATTGTTTAGCCTCCATGTGTTTGTATTTTTTACAGATCTTTTCCTGTAATTGATATCTAGTCTCATAGCGTTGTGGTCGGAAAAGATACTTGAGACAATTTCAATTTTCTTAAATTTACCAAGGCTTGATTTGTGACCCAAGATATGATCTATCCTGGAGAATGTTCCATGAGCACTTGAGAAAAATGTGTATTCTGTTGTTTTTGGATGGAATGTCCTATAAATATCAATTAAGTCCATCTTGTTTAATGTATTATTTAAAGCTTGTGTTTCCTTATTTATTTTCATTTTGGATGATCTGTCCATTGGTGAAAGTGGGGTGTTGAAGTCCCCTACTATGAATGTGTTACTGTCAATTTCCCCTTTTATGGCTGTCAGTATTTGCCTAATGTATTGAGGTGCTCCTATGTTGGGTGCATAAATATTTACAATTGTTATATCTTCTTCTTGAATCGATCCCTTGATCATTATGTAGTGTCCTTCTTTGTCTCTTTTAATAGTCTTTATTTTAAAGTCTATTTTGTCTGATATGAGAATTGCTACTCCAGCTTTCTTTTGGTTTCCATTTGCATGAAATACCTTTTTCCATCCCCTTACTTTCAGTCTGTATGTGTCTCTAGGTCTGAAGTGGGTCTCTTGTAGACAGCAAATATATGCGTCTTGTTTTTGTATCCATTCAGCCAATCTGTGTCTTTTGGTGGGAGCATTTAGTCCATTTACATTTAAGGTAATTATCGATATGTGTGTTCCCATTCCCATTTTCTTAATTGTTTTGGGTTCGTTATTGTAGGTCTTTTCCTTGTTTTGTGTTTCTTGCCTAGAGAAGTTCCTTTAGCAGTTGTTGTAGAGCTGGTTTGGTGGTGCTGAACTCTCTCAGCTTTTGCTTGTCTGTAAAGGTTTTAATTTCTCCATCAAATCTGAATGAGATCCTTGCTGGGTAGAGTAATCTTGGTTGCAGGTTTTTCTCCTTCAACACTTTCAATATGTCCTGCCACTCCCTTCTGGCATGCAGAGTTTCTGCTGAAAGATCAGCTGTTAACCTTATGGGGATTCCCTTGTGTGTTATTTGTTGTTTTTCCCTTGCTGCTTTTAATATGTTTTCTTTGTATTTAATTTTTGACAGTTTGATTAATATGTGTCTTGGCGTATTTCTCCTTGGATTTATCCTGTATGGGACTCTCTGTGCTTCCTGGACTTGATTAACTATTTCCTTTCACATATTAGGGAAGTTTTCAACTATAATCTCTTCAAATATTTTCTCAGTCCCTTTCTTTTTCTCTTTTTCTTCTGGAACCCCTATAATTCGAATGTTGGTGCATTTAATGTTGTCCCAGAGGTCTCTGAGACTGTCCTCAGTTCTTTTCATTCTTTTTTCTTTATTCTGCTCTGCAGTAGTTATTTCCACTATTTTATCTTCCAGGTCACTTATCCGTTCTTCTGCCTCAGTTATTCTGCTATTGATCCCATCTAGAGTATTTTTCATTTCATTTATTGTGTTGTTCATCATTATTTGTTTCATCTTTAGTTCTTCTAAGTCCTTGTTAACTGATTCTTGCATTTTGTCTATTCTATTTCCAAGATTTGGGATCATCTTTACTATCATTATTCTGAATTCTTTTTCAGGTAGACTGCCTATTTTCTCTTCATTTGTTAGGTCTGGTGGGTTTTTATCTTGCTCCTTCATCTGCTGTGTGTTTTTCTGTCTTTTCATTTTGCTTATCTTACTGTGTTTGGGGTCTCCTTTTTTGCAGGCTGAAGGTTTGTAGTTCCTGTTGTTTTTTGTGTTTGTCCCCAGTGGCTAAGGTTGGTTCAGTGGGTTGTGTAGGCTTCCTGGTGGAGGGTACTAGTGCCTGTGTTCTGGTGGATGAGGCTGGATCTTGTCTTTCTGGTGGGCAGGTCCACGTCTGGTGGTGTGTTTTGGGGTGTCTGTAGACTTATTATGATTTTGGGCAGCCTCTCTGCTAATGGGTGGGGTTGTGTTCCTGTCTTGCTAGTTGTTTGGCATAGGATGTCCAGCACTGTAGCTTGCTGGTCGTTGAGTGAAGCTGGGTGCTGGTGTTGAGATGGAGATCTCTGGGAGATTTTTGCTGTTTGATATTATGTGCAGCTGGGAGGCCTCTTGTGGACCAGTGTCCTGAAGTTGGCTCTCCCACCTCAGAGGCACAGCACTAACTCCTGGCTGCAGCACCAAGAGCCTTTCATCCACACTGCTCCTTAATTTGGGATGATTCGTTGTCTATTCATGTATTCCACAGATGCAGGGTACATCAAGTTGATTGTGGAGCTTTAATCCGCTGCTTCTGAGATTTCCCTTTCTCTTCTTTGTTCTCACAGCTCCCAGGGGCTCAGCTTTGGATTTGGCCCCGCCTGTGCGTGTAGGTCGCTGGAGGGCGTCTGTTCTTTGCTCAGACAGGACAGGGTTAAAGGAGCCGCTGATTCGGAGGCTCTGGCTCACTCAGGCCGTGGGTAGGGAGGGTCACGGAGTGTGGGGCGGGCCTGCGTTGGCAGAGGCCGGCGTGACGTTGCTAGCCTGAGGCGTACCGTGCGTTCTCCTGGGGGAGTTGTCCCTGGATCCCGGGACCCTGGCGGGCTGCACAGGCTCCCCGGAAGGGGGTGTGGATAGTGACCTGTGTTCGCACACAGGCTTCTTGGTGGCGGCAGCAGCGGCCTTAGCGTCTCATGTCTGTCTCTGGGCTCCGCACTTTTCGCCGCGGCTCGCGCCCGTCTCTGGAGCTCTCTCAAGCAGCGTTCTTAATCCCCTCTCCTCGTGCACCAGGAAACAAAGAGGGAAGAAAAAGTCTCTTGCCTCTTTGGCAGGTCCAGACTTTTCCCCGGACTCCCTCCTGGCTAGTCGCGGCGCACTAACGCCCTGCAGGCTGTGTTCACGCCGCCAGCCCCAGTCCTCTCCCTGCGCTCCGACTGAAGCCGGAGCCTCAGCTCCCAGCCCCGCCTGCCCCGGCGGGCGAGCAGACAAGCCTCTCGGCTGGTGAGTGCCAGTCGGCCCCAATCCTCTGCGCTGGAATCTGTCCGCTTTGCCCTCCGCACCCCTGTTGCTGTGCTCTCCTCCGCGGCTCCGAAGCTCCCCCACTCTGCCACCCGCAGTCTCCGCCCGCGAAGGGGCTTCCTAGTGTGTGGACACTTTTCCTCCTTCACAGCTCCCTCCCGCTGGTGCAGGACCCGTCCCTATCCTTTTGTCTCTGTTTATTTTTTTCTTTCGCCCTAACCAGGTACATGGGGGGTTCCTTGCCTTTTGGGAGGTCTGAGGTCTTCTGCCAGCGTTCAGTAGGTGCTCCGTAGGAGTTGTTCCACGCGTAGATGTATTTCTGGTGTATCTGTGGGGAGGAAGGTGATCTCCGCGTCTTACTCTTCCGCCATCTTCCCGGAAGTCCCATCTGTATGTCTTCTTTGGAGAAATGTCTATTTAGGTCTTCTGCCCATTTTTGGATTGGGTTGTTTGTTTTTTTGATATTGAGCTGCATGAGCTGCTTGTATATTTTGAAGATTAATCCCTTGTTGGTTGCTTCATTTGCAAATATTTTCTCCCATTCTGTGGGTTGTCTTTTCGTTTTGTTTATGGTTTCCTTTGCTGTGCAAAACTATGACTTTACCAAATTCATTGATGAGCTCTGGTTGTTTTCTGGTAGCATCTTTAGGGTTCTCTATTTATAGTATCATGTCATCTGCAAACAGTAACAGTTTTACTTCTTTTTCAATTTGGATTCCTTTTATTTCTTTTTCTTCTCTGATTGCCATGGCTAGGACTTCCAAAACTATGTTGAAAAATAGTGGTGAGAGTAGACATCCTTGTCTTGTTCCTGATCTTAGAGGAAATGCTTTCAGTTTATGGCCTTGATTAGATTGGTTCCCTCTATGCCCACTTTCTGGAGAGTTTTTATCATAAATGGGTGGTGAATTTTGTCAAAAGCTTTTTCTGCATCTATTGAGATGACCATATGATTTTGATTCTTCAATTTGTTGATGTGGTGTACCACACTGATTGATCTGTGTATATCAAAGCAGGTTGGTCCAGGGGCTTAAGCAGGCTTTTTGGTGGGAGGGACTGGTTCCTGCCCACTGGTGGGTGGAGCTGGGTCATGTCCCTCTGGTGGGCAGGGCCGTGTCAGGAGGTATATTTAGCTGGTAGCTGTGTGCTCAGGAAGACTTTAAGCAGCCTGTCTGTTGATGGGTGGGGCTGTGTTCCCACCCCATTGTTTGTTTGGCCAGCAAACAAGGTGTCCCAGCACAGGAGCCTACAGGCTGTTGGGTGGGGCTAGGTCTTTGTGAGAAAATGGCGGGCTCCCAGAGGGCTCATGCCAATGAGAACTTCCCAGAACTACCACTGCCAGTGTCTTTGTCCCTGCAGTGAGCCACACCCCGCCTTCACAGGAGACCCTCCAATACCAGCAGGTAGGTCTGGCCCAGACTCTTATGAGATCCCTGCTTTTCTCCCTGGGTCCTAGTCACACAAGACCCTGTGTGTGCCCTCTAAGAGTGGAGTTTGTTTCCTCCAGTCCTGTGGAGCTCCTGTGACAAACCCCAGTGGCCTCAAAGCCAGATTCTCTGGGGGCTTCTCCTCCCATTGCCAGACCCCCAGGCTGGGGAGCTTGATGTGGGGCTCAGAAGGGTGAACTTCTGTGACAGAATTATTTTCCAGTTCGTGGGTTGCCCACTGGGCTGGTACGGGATTTGATTTTATCACAGTTGCACCCCTTCTACCATCTCCTTGTGGCTCTTTGTCTTTGGATGTAGGATATCTTTTTTGGTAGGTTTCAGCGTTTTTCTTGTCGATGGTTGTTCAGCGGTCATCTGTGATTTTGGTGTTTCGTAAGGGAAGATAAGCTCATGTCCTTTTACTATGCCAAGTTTTCATACTGTAATTTTTCTAAGTGGAAACGTTTCTTTGAGGTGGGAATTCACGAAGGGCCTGGCTGGGCAGTTCTGGCTTGGGGGTCTCTTAAGTGGTTGCAGTGAGACAGTAACTGAAGTGCAAACATTTAGGAGGTTAAAGACCTCTCTGAGGACAGAATTGAGTTGGCTTTTAGTCTGTGAGTCATCCAGGCCCTTGGGCACCCTTCCCCCCACTTACCTCAAAGTAAAAACCATCTTGAGAGTCTTTTCATTTTAAGTGTGATACCTGCACCAACCCAAGCATAAGCAAGAGAAAGGCAAACTGAATAAGACTGCTTAACTGCGTCAGCAACTCTTCTGAAGGTTTGTAAGCAGAAACACTGAAACAAAAATAAAAGCTAGGAACCTTTTGGATTGGTCATTGATTTTCTTTCTCAGTACTACTTGTTAGGGGATAATTATCACTCTTGTTGTCTGTACTAACACTGATTCCTATCTTTACAGTGGCATGCTCCCTCACGGCACAAGGTGTTCTCAAGGGAAGCACTCCCTGTCATGATATCGGATACAACGCCTCAACCTGATAAACCTGGACGTTCACAGAGGCTTTCAGGATAAAGTATCTATAGCAAATGGCTTCCAGGATGGCCAGGTAAGATAAAGTATCTACCTCAGTGGTTCTCAATCCTGGCTGCACATCAAAATCACCTTGGGGAACTTCAAAAAACAAAAATTCCTGAGGCCCAGGATCTCACTCGGAAGTTGCTTCAGTTGGTCTGGGATGCCCACCCCACACCAAAGCCCACAAAAGCTAACCAGCAGATTCTCCTTTGTAGCTGGAGCTAAAAGCCAATGGTGTCAGCAACTGAACTTATCTATGAAACAGACTCACAGACGTAGAGAAACAACTTGTGGTTGCCAAGGCGGGGAGGGAAGGATTGGGAGTTTGGGGTCAGCAGATGCAAACTGTTATATATAGGATGGATAACCAACCAGGTCCTACTGCATAGCACAGGGAACTATATTCAATATCCTGTGATAAACCATAATGGAAAAGAATATGAAAAAGAATATATAACTGAGTCATTTTGGTGTACAGCAGAAATGAACACAACACTTTAAATCAACCATACCAAACTAAATTTTTTTAGAAAGCCACTGGTGTCAGGACCATTTTCTTTATGTATAGGCTAAATTGAATTTGAAGATCTCATGAAATTAACATACCTTCAAGTAATTTTTTCTCAACCATTTCAGGATTCCAGGCATGTAAAAGAGTAAAATGCTCATTTAGAATGGTAGAATGAGAAAACTGAAGAGATAGATTCATCTAAAATGTATCTATCGCTCATTTTCTTTTTTTTTTGTGGTACGCGGGCCTCTCACTGCTGTGGCCTCTCCCGTTGCGGAGCACAGGCTCTGGATGCGCAGGCCCAGCGGCCATGGCTCACGGGCCCAGCCGCTCTGCAGCATGTGGGATCTTCCCGGACTGGGGCACGAACCCGTGTCCCCTGCATCGGCAGGCGGACCTCCAACCACTGCGCCACCAGGGAAGCCCTCTATCGCTCATTTTAATAAGCTGGGGTTAACCTCTCATATTCTCTCCTCCTCGTCTGTTTCCACCTTCTCGGTGCAGTGCTCTTGGTGATTTCTAGCCGTAAACAAAATATGTAAGCTGGGCTGTGTAGTGTTGGTCATCCTCTCGTGCATGGATTGTTTGCTTTGGGGGCTTCCAGTGTTGACTTCAGACAATTCACCCAAAGTCCAAGGTCTAGACCCTGGGGTCTAGCTCTGGAATCTGAGAATTATCATTTGTTTTTAGTAATATTATTGTTTGATGGACAGGGAGTCTCTCAAAGTATACGTATGTTTGACATTATCTATCCTTCCTGCCTCTCTATATACAACCAGCCATCACCATCAAGAAACCACAGGACAATAACTACACACACATATGCTCCTTACCGTGTGTTCAGAATCTCGGCTGTGGTGGCAGCCAACAAAATGACATTCACTTGTGGAGGCACACTTTTTGGTAATGGATGTACTCCTTCCATGACTGGTAAAGTGATGTACTGTCAAACAGTACTGTGTATCTAGGCAGAAAAAAGCAACTTATTTTTTTTGCAATGTAAAAAGCAACCTTTCAACAGTCACTTGAGAAATGACTAAAATTCAGGATGATCCTTACGTTTCTAGGCGGTATTGCTGAACAGGCATTAGCTTCTGAAGCACATGTCTATTTTTAAAATGAATATAAATGGGCACTTATTCTTTGGTGCCAGGTAAAGCTGAGAAAAAATTGGACAAGCTTTTCATCAAAACCATAGGTCCAAGAAGTAGGGGATATGGGGACATATGTATGCATAAACTATTGTGAAGCAATTATACTCCAATAAAGGAGTATAACTCCAAAAAAATAGGTCTGCTCATTTCCTAAGACAGTGTCAAGTGGAAGGTAAGACGCTGACGTAGGCAGTTTTCCAGGGTTTGTGCTCTTCCCCAGCACACTATCGTGCCTCTTAGTACACTCAGCGTTGAACTGGGCGTGAGCAGAGCGCTCTACAAGAGCAGCTGACTGGGACTCTGAAGGACAGGGAACCACTACATGTTCTGGAAGGCATTCCCATTTGTACTCCAGACAAAGAAGAATTGAGAACTGGTAGCTGCCTGTGTTCCTAGAGACCGTCACACATGCTAAAGCAGCCCTACAAAGTCAGAGTTAAACGCCGGGGTAAATAAAATAAGAAATGTCATTCTTGTCATATCCTGTTACCTAGAGAACCTCTTTTAACAACCCTGGCAGACCACAGAAGCAGAGCTATAAAGTGAAAAGGAAACCTGAGATGACAAAGAATAGCCACAGGCCTGTGTGCCCCAAGAGATGGTTGACTATCACCCCCCTCAATAATGACAAGGAGAAAAGTGAGCAATTACAGCCTCAGAATTCCAGAGGGTTAGTATTTTGGGGGCTTGGCTGGTGTACAATCAAGAATGTACTGTTACGCACGCTGGAATGCGGGGGGCATTCCGAGTCCATCTCTATGAGTCAGGCTTTCAGGCTTTCCCTGACATTTTCTTGTTGGCGAAAAGCTGCAGCATCCCCCTTTTGCTCCCATGTTTCAACAGAGATGAAATTCTAAAACCCAGAAATTTCCATGCATGTTCCCATTAAAAGTGGCTTCGATTAATGAGAGACAAATTGGAACGTGCACAGACCTAGTAGGAACAGCATTTGGTAAAATCCAAAAGAATAATGCCAGCCATAAAGATGAGGCTAAGAAAAGTGCCAGACAGTGTCCATAAAGAGGCTGGACATCAATGCCCCAATCGACCACTGTTCCGAACCCTTCCCATCCAGTTCTTGGGAGAACTTAAAGCAAATGGTTAAAGAATGATACCCACCCTCTGACACAAGCTAGTTAAAGAGAGGCATCTGCCAGCCTCAGAAACATTGAAATTAATGTCTGTGAAAAATGTAGAAACAAATCCCCAAAAGCATACATGCGCTCACAAGCACAGTTCAGTCAACCGCTCTGCAGAACTGTAAAATAACCTCAAGAAAAAAATATTTTGATAATTATTCTTGGAAAGAAATAATGAAAAATACTGTCCATGTAAATGTCACAGCCATCTGTGTCCATGTAAATGTCACAGCCATCTGTGCTAATTTACAGCGTGAGATTCTCAGGCCCAGGAGAGGTCTCCAGTGTATATACTATTTCTTGGTTCCACAGTTTGGCATCATCTGGAAGAGGTAAGGCTATTCCACTGCCATAATGTGATACAGAAATTTCCAAAAGATTCAAGGTAATAGTAGACCAAAACTGGTAATCTCTAAGTCTGGAAGAATGTTGTTTTTGTTGGCTTTTTACATCTGAAAACCTAAAAAAACAGTGCATCCTATAATCCAAATAGCCTGATCTCCTTATTCTAAGTAGAGCTTTTCAATTACAGCTCATCCATCAGCACATCCTGTCTGCTTTACCTCCAAGTTTAGTCCAAGTCATCATCTTCTCCTGCCCCAAAACAATGAAAGACCCCATTTGGTGTCCCCTTCTTCTCTTGTGCCCAACCATCCATTCTGCACTCAGCAGCCAGAGAAATATTTTAGAACACACCTAGCATCTTGTACTCCATGGCTTATTTTAGAACACACCTAGCATCCTGTACTCCACGGCTTAAACACCCTACTCCCTTCCCATCACATTTACAATGAAATCCAAACTCCTTATCAGAACAAATAAGATGCTGCACATCCCAGTCCTTAAATCTCGATCAGATCCTTTCTCCATCTCCTACTACACCTCACCAGCCAGCCTTCTTCCTGTTCACAGAGGAAGCCAAATCTTGCCTTTGCACCTGCTGTTCCCTCTTCCTGGCATGCTCTTCCTGCAGATGTCCACGCAGCTGACTTGTTTTGGTCATTTGGTTCTCAGTTCAAATGTATATTCCTCAGAGAAGATTTCCCGACTACCTAGTCAAAGGCATCCCTTCATTCTGTCAATATTTACTGAGCACCTAATATGGTCTAGGCACTGGATTAGGCACTGGGGATCTACCAGGGAACTAAACAAACTAAAAAGATGCTCAAATGTTCGTTGAATAAATGAATGAGTTTCTCAAGCATCAGTGTATCTCAAGAGTACAAAAACCTTCCTTTGCTTTAGCCAGTAAGTAGGACTTTTCTAGCAGTATCATCAAGCATTTCTGACATTCTTAGAATGCCCTAGTCAACACTGTGGTCTATTTGTTCTCCCTGGTAAATATTAAGAAATTCTTCCTCAAAGCCCATACAACTACAAATTGCGGCTATGCATCAGTTTCCATGTACTCTCAGAGTAGTCTGATGTCTGGATAGTCTCGTCAAAAAAATCTCTGATTTCTATAGAACATCTTCGGCCTGCTGGTTTGCTAATCTCATCACATAAGATGCCTCTGCTCAGGGCCAGTTAAGAGAGATCTAAACGAGGTCTGATCACCAAAGAGTTCCAAACTCAGCACACTTACTTTGTGGGCACCATTTGTCTTCTGCCCATCGATTGCAGTTATAATTATCCCCTGCATTTTCACAGGTAAAACACTTGAAGCTGTTTGGAAATGGTGTCGCTTTAAAAAAGAAAAAAATGGAAAGGGAAACAGTATGGTTAAAAATTTTTTTCAAACATCAAATATGGCATAAAGTTAGCAACTTTCACTAGATCAAATGAAAGTTACAAGTCATTATCCTTACAATTTCTGTTTCTATGGAGCTGGGCTTAACTGCCACACTTTGGGGAATTTTCTTTATTCCCTTTTCTTTGAATATTTCATCTATGAATATCTACTACAGAGAAGTGCAAATGATTCTATGAGCCACTTTTAAATATCCATGGTATTGTTCTATTATAATTTATAACTTGGGGATAAGTGAGGGTTGAGTGGACAGGCAAAGACGGTGGCAATATTGGGACCAATACTTTGATATAGTATCGGCCCTGAAAAGAACTGGAGTCACATTAACCTAAGCTTGAATTCTGCGCTTCTCACTAATTAGTTGTATGATTTTTTAACCTCTAAGAAATAATAATATTTACAATAATAGTGACAGTGAAGATCCCCATGACTTGCAGAGATAAAGATTAAACAGCAGGTTGCAAGAAAAGTATCTAGTAGAGTCCCTGGCACATCAAAAACCAGGTTGGTTTCCATCCATATGTACTTGCATTACAGCTACACTTAACTTCAAACAAGTAATCTCATTTGATATATGTCAGTTATCCCAACATTAGACCTCTTTCAGGAACGTAACATTTAATAGAAGGATGATAGTAATTCTCAGGCCCTTGTGCTCAGGCAAGAGTGTTACTGAAAGGAGGAATTATGAGCCGCCAGCAGTCTGGATTGAGAACAACTAGTATGTTCTTTTTTTCTTTATGCTTTCTTTTTCCTGCCTTGTATCTTGTTATTTTGTTGGGCGAGAAGTCAAAAGTACAATAAATCTGACATTTCTCTGTAGACCAGAGTATAAAGCCCTGTATGAAACTTTCAGTTCTCCTATTTTTGGAGAATGAAACAGACACAGATCAAGGTAACCCAAACCATCCCTAAGTTGGGATGATAATTAGAAAGCAGTGCATAAAACAAGAGCAAAATATCAAAAGCTGAAGTTCAGAGGACATGAAAGTAGTTCTTGCAATACACTTCAGTTTTGCCTATGCATAAAAGTGAATTAGGTAAGTAAATAAATAATGAAATAATGAAATCCATTTTCACCTATTAATTCAGCACAGTTTAAAAAATACTAAAACTCAATGCTGGTAGGTAACTAGTTAATGTATAAACTGGCACAACCTTTTTGATTTAGTAATTCTAAGCATCTATTCTAAGGTCATTCGCCAACTGAAGAGGAAACTTCATTTAAAAAGATTTTCAATGAAGCGTTAACATTTAGCTTGCTTGTGAGAGTGTGTGTGCGTGCACTCGTGGGGGGCCAGTATAAAGCTTGGGGAAATAGTTTACTCACATAGCCAGCTATGTGAGTAAAAACATTTTTAATGTAAGACATTAAAATACTTCCAAATTCATGGAAAAATATTCAAAACACAATGTAAACAAATAAAAGCTACTGCAAAATTAAATTTGTGTGATCTCTGTCACGAAGTTAAATACACATACAGAGTAAGAACAGTAGAAGGAAACACAGTTGACCCTTGAACAACGTGGAGGTCAGGGGCGCCAACCTGCCATGCAGTTGAAAATCCTCATGTAATTTATAGTCGGCCCTGCATATGGCCCTCTGCAGACCATGTAGTACTAGAGTATGGACAATGGGGAAAAAATCCACATGTAAGTGGACCCAGGCAGTTCAAACCCGCGTTGTTCAAGGGTCAGCTGTATTCAAAAATGGAAAGAAGACCTCCCTCTGAATCTTGGGATTATGAATAAATTTCGTTTTCTTCTACACATTTCCTGTCTCTTTGGAATTTTCTATAGTAATCAAATATTACTTTTTTCTCTTTAATAATTTTTTCTTATAAAAGGTTACAAATTTGTCAGTAATGTAGATTTTATGAGAAGTATGTCTATGCTATGCCATTAAGCTATCAGTATATGATCACTATCAGTTTAGAAATTTGTAATAAATGATAGTTCAAGATGTGTGTGGGCTATTATTCATATGTATATGGTTGTGTAGTATATACGTGCGTACACATACACCTACTAATGACTGAATGTCCTTAAAAACAAAACACAAAATGCAGAATGGTAATCATATAGGAGTACGGAGTATGAGTACTCCTCCTTTAGGAGTATAAAGACAGTGGTTCCCAAACCTGGCTGTGTATCAACAGCATCAGGAGAACTTTTCTAAAAAGAAGAGGGGGAAAAGGGAAAAAAAAAATTCTGCGTACCACCCTCCTGACTACTGAATCTCGGGAGAAGGGACCCAGGAATATGTAGTTTTGAGCGATTCTGATACTCTTACAGATGTGGGAGCCACTGGCATTCACATTTCCACGAAACAATTTTCATCTATAACAAATTCTCTGTAAAGTATATCAGAGAAGTTTTACTTGTCTGGAGAGAAAGGAGGTGAGATTATATATATGTTCATGCTTCATTAAAAGTCTTTTTAAATGCATTTTCCTCTTCAAATGGCTAATGACCTTAGAATAGATTCTTGGAATTACTAAATATATATATATTTTATATATGTATATATAGTGACTATGCATAATATTAATGAAAATCTAAATAGTACTCCCCTCCAAATTTCAAACATGCTAATCTGTTTTCAAAATTGTTAATGGCCATTTGAAAGTCTATATAATTTATGCAGAAGCTTCCTACGGTCAATATCCTTCTCCAAGGAAGAGATCAACAAAGAACACTGAATTTCTCCTGCTGAGCCATTCTTATGGACAGTGTTCAGAAGATTATTTTAAACAAGAACACTTTTGAGACTTCAGCAGGAAGCCAAACCATTTTAAAGAAATTGAGAAAATTTCTGTCACCATGTGTTACCCTTACTCATGGAAGTAGTGAAGACTTACTGATTTACGCTGGGTATAAACCAAACGTTCCGGAAAAGGCAAAGTTACTATAGGGAAACAGGGACTTCAAACAGTTACTCTGACCCCCCTCATCACCAGTGATGGTGACAGCCACTACTTACGGTCAAGAGGAGGCCGCACATGATAGAAGTTGATGTTCTTGGCAAATGCCCGGTTTTCTGAGAAGATAAAGGTCTGGACCACAGCTACAGTGAGGGCATGACAGAGGAGCGGCATTCTGACCCTGGGTGTGGAAAAGTCCAAAACTCATACACCTGCAGCGAAAAGAGACTGGTTGAGTTTATTTGCATTTTATACATCACTAGGAGTACGTTTTGCTTCTGTTTGGAAAGCTTGATTATTCAAATATATTCAACAATCTACTTGTTCTGTAGGGCCAGCACCTGTGAGTAAACTGCATTCTTCCCCATCAGATGAAAGTTGAGCAGTTGCTGCCTTTTACTGGGCAGGCCTCTGCACTCTGCAGGACGCCCAGTGGCCTGGGTTCCTGGAGATCAAGCAGCAGTCCTGGCCTGGCTGCGCCCCCTTCCACGGCTGCCTCACTGGGCTGGTTTACTTCGTGCTGAACCACCTGATCTTTGCATGCTCAGCTGAAGTTACAGAACCACCTGTCTGAAATTCCATCCCCTGAGTTAAATACCTATGGTTGATGAATTTTGCAACTCTTTCAAAACTTGGAAGAAACAATAAAAGTTGGAGCAGTAGGAAGGACACTGAGTAAAAGGGCAACCAGTTTGAGAAACAAAGTCTCTGCTGGATCCCAGAACACACAGACACTGAGAAGAGAAATAAGGGTAACCATGAAATGCCGTCCCCACCTGTTTCCGTCACTTCGGGAGCAAGGAGAAGCAGCCAGGTGGTTCTCAAGGAAACAATAACAGTTGTTTGAAAACCATACATATAACGTTAGTCCTGGCCCACAGATACTGTTCATCGCTTTCAGCCACTTAAAGACAGCAGGGCCAAAACCCAGTGAAACAACAGATGTGCACACAGCACTGAGTAAGGTGTTCCATCTTAAGCCCCACAGGTTCCACCCTCTAGCAGCAGACCTGCTAGTAAGGAAATCTTCAGGAGACATGCTCGGAACCTGGAACATCACCACCAGCAGGTTCTCTTTGAGAAGGGGGAGGTGTGGGCCAGTAGAAAAAGTAAGTAACTTGGAGTCCAAAGACTTTGGTTCAGGTGCTAGTGGCCTGACCGTGGGCAAGCTCTTTAAACTCTATTAACCTCAATTTCTTCATCTGTAAAGTGGCTTAATAACACCCGCCCTGCCCACACATTTGGGTAATTGTGAGCATCAAGTAGAGGCTCAGGTAGGATCACATAGAACTGCTTGCATAAGAGCACCTGTAATACAAGTTCTGTGAAAATGCTATCTTAGGGTTCAGAAATATTGGCTAGGGGCTTCCCTGGTGGCGCAGTGGTTGGGAGTCCGCCTGCCGATGCAAGGGACATGGGTTCGTGCCCCGGTGTGGGAGGATCCCACATGCTGCGGGGCGGCTGGGCCCGTGAGCCATGGCCTCTGGGCCTGCGCGTTCGGAGCCTGTGCTCCACGGCGGGAGGGGCCACGGCAGTGGGGGGCCCCGCGTACTGCAAAAAAATATATATATATATTGGCTAGGGACTCCCCTGGCGGTCCAGTGGCTAAGATTCCATGCTTCCACTGCAGGGGGCATGGGTTTGATCCCTGGTTGGGGAACTAGGCGTGGCCAAAAATAAATATATAAATTGTTTTATATATATATATATATATATATATATATATATATATATATATGCATGCTGGACCTGTTTTCTTCCTGCTGAATCAATAGGTCTCAGTGGGTTTAGGGAGTCTTCCAAAGAAAAAAAGTTTGATGTCCACAAATGCAACCATAATCCTTCACATGGATACTTTCTTTGAAGCCAGGGTAAGAATGCATAAGTTCTAGGGATTTTATGCCCCCCCTCTTGTGTTGTGAGTATACTGGTTTCGTATGGGTGGTTAATAAGGCCTACCTATAGAGAATGAGCTGAAAATCAGACAGAATGTACCCACAACATCATATCATCCCTACAGATGGCTTTTGCTACTGAGAGAACTGAGTCCCTAAGGAAGGACTCAGGGTGAAAAACCTGGTAAGTTTCACAAAACAATAGTGCTAAACTTTGTACACTGCATTTCAGCTCAGTACAGAATCGGACCTAGTGATACACCAATATATCTCTAATTCTGTCCTTGTTCATTTTAGAAACGAAAATTGACCTTTCACAGTTATCAAGTTTCTAAATCCTACTGTTATGCTCTTTCTGAAGAAATGAACATTTAACCAACTCTATGATTCCTTACAGACCAGTGGTTTTACTGACACAAATTCTGCTTCCCTATTCATTTCTCTGAGTTGGACGGTTCCATATTCGTTATGAATCTGTAGCCAAGTAATTGATACCCCTTCTTGACACCAGTGGAGACCTTTTGAATGAGGGAGACTAATCCCTCTCTCACAAGCCTGAAAATGACTGTGTTCCAAGAGCCACCCACAAGTGCTCTTGTAACGTGGAGAGGATGCCTGAGATCACAGCATTCATTATCTACATTCAAGTCCCTTTTGCATCACTAAGCGACTATGGAAATTGAGACAAGTTGCTTAAGCTTTCCAAACCTCAGCTTCCCCATCTGCAGAACAGGCATAATGACAGTCCCTATTTCATAGTGTGGAGCTGAGGACTGAGTGACACCATGCATACAAAGCACTCAGCCAGTGCTGGGCACAAGGTCAAAGCTGTATTTATCAAGCACTCTCTGTTCGGTGGTAAAGAGCATTCATTGGCTCATGTACCTGCCTTCAGACCTACAATCTGTGTAGCTTCGTGCAAGTTCCTTAACTTCCCTGTATCACAATTTTTGCATCTATAAAATGGGAGTAATAATAATAATATGTACCTCATAGGGTTATGGGAATTAAATTAGTTAATACATATAAAGCACTTGAACTAATTTGCTATGTGCTTGGCGTTTTGCTAATTCTTACGTAAGCATTTATCATGATGAACAAATCCCCAAATACCTTGGGATCACAATTCAGAACGCCTGATTTTCCTCACATAATCTCAGTGAGACAAAAGCCCATTCATTCATTCAATATACCATTATTGACACCTCGTACATAACAGATGTTTTTACCACTAGATCCCCAACAAGGTGTTTGCTCTCAAGCAATCTGCATTTTAGAGGGAGAAGACAGCCAGTAAATATGGAAAAGACCATACTTTCTGATTGTCATAAACTCTGTGGAGGAAAAATAAGGTGATATGTTAGTGAATAGCAGGACCTGCTTTATATATATATATGGTGGGCCCGGTACATCTGAGTAGGTGACATGCGCACAGGTGAATTAAATGTTGAGAAGAAAGCGTCCAAGCAAAGAATCAAGGGAAAAGAAACCAAGGTCCTCAGCTGGGAAGAAGTGTGCCTCGTCGGGGGAACTCAGGAAGCAGCCAGCGTGACGAGAGCATGAGAAAGGGGGAAAGAGACAAAGCCAAGCCAGTGGGGTCAGGCCACACACGCACTTGGCAAGCATTTCAGGTCCTGCAAAGTCAAGAAACTGTTCGAATTTACATTATCTAGTTTTGAAAAATACTCTCAAGAAAGCTTTGGAGAGTAGTAATTGGTCCCAAACACCTAGCCTTATTTCTAGCTCGTGGAAGAAAGGAAGGCACGTAAGAGTGCATTCCTTTCTTCCAGGAGGAATACAGAGCTCAGATACACCACAAAGGTTCTTCTGAATGGATGACAGAAGACTTAAAAAACGACTGAATGAACAACAAACCCAAGAATTAGACTTGTGTTTTGGTTTCTCCTTTCCTGGAAAGAGCACTGTAGGGAGGATAGTCTCATTACTATTATATAACAGGACAGGGGGGTTCAGGGGCAGTACATGCCAAGATCCTTGCATGGCCTGAAACAGCATCCCCTCAAAACATGTCCGCACAGCTTGTTCTAGCACAGAAGATGAAAACAGTGAAAAACATACCACAAGAATATTGCTTCCATATAGACTAGATGTATTTTCATTTCCATTTTTAGTTAAAACAGCATAGCCTTATTCTATCAAAATCCTCCAAAACTGCAAAGGTTTTACCTGTCAAATGAAGAAAGCACTAAATAACAGTATGTCACATTTTCCAGAGCATGCTTTATAATCTATCACTACATACTGCTTTTCTCCCAAGCACCTATATTTATCTCTGTCTTTCAGTATATAGGTTTGTGTTAACATGACTGCTTTATTTTTTCACAACGAAAAGACATTAGGATAATGAAAAAGCAAATGACTATAGTATCTGAAAATTGTTTTACATCTGGAATCATTTCACGGAGACTCTGAACTAAAAATTCTCTGCTGAAACTTTGCTGAGTAGGCTCTTGTTGCAATCTTTCTAGCAGAACAAGGTTATAGCAGAGCTTGTATTCTGCCCCAGAAGGAAAAAAAATCTTTAATACAAGCTGGACTAAACCATTCTGGTACTTTCTCTAGGACCATCACATAGAGCAGAGTTCTTCATATGGGGGAGAGGGGACCTGTGAGCTTCTTAAGGTTATTTGCAAAATTGTGTCCATACGTATTTTCCCCCTGGGTTGAGTCTCTCAAAGGAATCTGAGACCTACATAATGGTTAATAAGAACAGCTGCTTGCTGACTCAGAATATGGCCGTTACGATTTGGCCTCCTGTAACTTAGATGTTTCCTTATATTGACACTAAGAAAGCTCCACAGCCATGTTAGGTATCTGGGCCACACTTCTCAAACTCAAGGGTACCTCAAAACGTTCCTCCCCAGACACAGCGCATTACCATCATCCATCTTTCCCAGAGAGTAGACCTCGTCAGAAACCCCTCACCTGTGGTGCTGGTCTTTATTTTATGAGTCCTCTCTTCGGAAAGTACATTAATTTTTGTTCCAGAAAGCAGTGTGCTTCTTTGCTGAGAGGGAAGGGATTTTTGCAAGGCGCATTGGTAGGGATACAACAGGGGTAGGCAACTCTCAGGCATTCCAGGGAACAGCAGGTAGCCAGATTCATAAATTTAGGAAACCCCAAGTGAGAATGGCCCGCTACTGCCCGGAGTCAAGGACCTACGTGGCCCTTGGTCCACAAGCATGACTATTTCCCAGGGCTGAGCCATGGCCATCATCTCCTCCTATATGTGGCATTTTTAAGCTTCCTTGGGGAACGTGCGGGCCTGAGGACGTGACACATCCTTGACCTCAAACTCTTCTGAGGTAGGAAGAGGACTACATTACTTTTTATATTCCCTAGGCCCATACTCAGCACATGGTAGACAGTCAATGAGTACATCTGGGAGTAGAACCAACATCATTAGCTGTGACCTATATAAGGAGCACCTTTCTTAGCAAGTAAGACAAAGGCTGTGGGCAGTAAGGAGCTGCCAGAGCATCCAAAGATACAGATATGATGGAATCAAAAGGAGACGTGAAACAGAAGAGGCCAAGCAGAGGTGGTACATACTGGCACTTCCTGCACAATTGCTAGTAATGAGTCAGCAAGCACCAGGCCAACCTGCACTGCCAATAAAACAAATGAAGTACATAATTTAAGGGGAGCAGCTCTCCTAAGTCCAACATGCCTATCAACACTCGCATTCACACCTTCCTGCAAGCATCACTTATCCCACAGTAAGACGCTTTAATGACAACCTAATAGGCCTGGCTCCCCTGTAAAAAGAATAGAAGGCAAAGAGGAAATTCAACATGAGTGCTGGAATTTTACTCAGAAACAGTGGAAAAGATGAAAACACTCCTCTGAAAAGGAGAAATCTGATGGAAACCTTTACTATCCATTCCAAGGGTGGTACTATTTGCTTCTGGCTATTAGGAGAGGTTGGCCAATGGAGATACTCTGGTTCTCATTAAATTTGGGAAGAGCATCACGGGATCTAAGCTGAGACTCTGCTCCAGCTCTCTTCCTTGAGGGGAACCTCGCCTGGGCACTGAGAGCCCAGCTCCTGCGGCTCAGCTGTTACCTTCTCTGACAGATTCTCTGCTCCGGTACATGAAGAGTTTCTTTTCCCCGCTAAGTTTAAATATTAATTTTAAAGATATTTAATTTAGCATTTCTATGTGCCTGAGAGAGAATTTTAGCTTATGCTCAGTCCGTCATGTTTATCTGAAAATACAAAAATCTCCGCGGAGTACCATAGATTCTACTCTTGCATAATAACATTCAGTAGGGAAAAACAGAATCATGATTCAACCTCTCAGTCCTGCTTGTCCAAATCTTGAAAGCAGCATGATCATAAGTCATGCATTCATACTAGGTACTGTGCTGAGCACTTAGTATACAACACTGAATAAGAGAGACACAGTCCCTGTGCTGTCACACGTTATTGGAGCCCAAAAGTCAACGTGAACCACTAGTGAGCTGTGACTGTCAAGAGTTACTACAGTCATCTTTGAGGGGGGAAAACAATGGACTTTTGATTCAAGTAGACCTAGGATAAAATTCTGGTTCTACATTTAGTAATCAGGCAACCGCAGAGTTAAGAAATATTGTCCCCATTTGCCACTAAGACAAGCGAGGCTTAGAGTCGTGTAGGTAAAATTTCTAAACTGTGGGGATTGAGTGCAATTACATAGGTAATGTACATTTTACTTAGAGGATGTTGAAGACATGTTCTCCCCCTTCCCTCCCTCCCCCCAGGCTTTTTCAGGTAACATTAGCAGGAGAATAGAGATCAGATCAAGGGATATAACTGTCCAATTCCATTCCACACCAGCTGGACCAAATCTAGTAAACTGTGTTGAGTTCTCTGCACTCATTTCTTAAGAAGATTCAGAAGTTCTCTCTATTGCAACCAAGTGAGAAGTTGGAATGAATGACTGCCAAGGTTCCTTTCACTTCTAATATTCTATGATTTTAGGGGAAGGATATTAATGAAGACTTTAGTTATGCCATAAAAAGTCATAAATGTAATACAATATCATAATATTTCAGATTTCTGCTATACTCTTTTAAAGTAAAACTTAAAAAAAAAAATCTCATAAAGCACAGGATCAAAGACTCACAGAACTGAGTATCTCATTTCTAAACATAAAGCTGTGCATTTTGCAGTGCTAAAGATGGGAGTTTTTCCCACTACATGCAACTGTGATACAAGATAATGTCTAAAACAGTGCTATTATTAAAATAACTTCATTATGCAAATCAATCGTGAATTAATACAGGGCCCATAAGTGTGTAATTTGGGTGAAGAAACAGTCTAATCAATTTTAAAGACATCTTTCTAAACGTGATTCAGATTTTAAGAAAAAGCTAAAAGACACTTCCAAAGTAATAGCTTTTCAGCTACATTTAAAAAAAATAAATTTAGGGCTTCCCTGGTGGCGCAGTGTTTGAGAGTCCGCTTGCCGATGCAGGGGACGCAGGTTCGTGCCCCGGTCCGGGAAGATCCCACATGCCGCGGAGCGGCTGGGCCCGTGAGCCATGGCCGCTGAGCCTGTGCGTCCCGAGCCGGTGCTCCGCAATGGGACAGGCCACAACGGTGAGAGGCCCGCGTACCACAAAAAAAATAAATTTATTTTATTTACTTATTTTGGGCTGCGTTGGGTCTTCGTTGCTGCGCGCGGGCTTCCTCTAGTTGCGCGAGCGGTGGCTACTCTTCGTGCGGTGCACAGGCTTCTTACTCCGGTGGCTTCTCTTGTTGCAGAGCACAGGCTCTAGGCGTGTGGGTTTCAGTAGTTGTGGCATGCGGGCCCAGCAGTTGTGGCTTGCGGGCTCTAGAGTGCAGGCTCGGTCGTTGTGGCACATGGACTTAGTTGCTCCACGGCATGTGGGGTCTTCCCGGACCAGGGCTCAAACCCGTGTCCCCTGCATTGGCAGGCAGATTCTTAACCACTGCACCACCAGGGAAGTCCTGCATCTTTGTCAAAGATACAATTTTACATCTTTTTGAGAAGGCTCTCATGACACAGAAGAATAAGAAGGTAAGAACTCCATGTGAACAAGATTAGATGTTTAGGAGTTAGAAACAGGACTCCTTTTAAAAAGAATCAAGATTGGTTTGTCATGTTGTATTGAACTATGTGGAAAAATGGTAGGAATCTAATAAAACTATGTTAATTGATTATATTTGAGGGTATCCTTTTTTACCCAGTTTGCTTCCATAAATGATTTTTAGGAGGCTGATGCCAAGTCACTTATGCATTAAACCTCTCAAAATATGGAGTCAAAACCATATTGGATGAGAGGAAAATAAAGATCCTAACCCCTTCTATGAATGGTGTTCCTCTGCTGTATGTCACGCTTTGCTCTGTACTTCCCAGGAGCCAAGAGAGACACACATGGAACACACATTCTCATTATTTGTAAAAAGAAAACTCCCCCTGATCCCTAATTCTCAAATTAGTGGTCCCTATGCATGTTTATACAGAGAGCAGCAAACAACACATGGATAATGCCCGAGATTTGTTTTGAAGAGCTCCAGATGCATCCCTCATTTGGCCATTTCTTTAAAAAAGCCAAAGGCATAATATTAAGAGGTAATTTTACAAAGATATTTCCACTGCCAGGCAGGCAAATGAGAGAGATTATTTTCTTTTCTGTGTGAGAGGGGTATTTTTAAATTTGAGAGGAAGATACAATAACTGGACAGAAGTTCTGCGGGAGAGCTGCAGGCACACAGGTGTTGGTGCTGTTAATGGGTGATTCTACCGGCAGAACTGCAAGGATATAAACTGAGTGGCAACAGAGGCTGGGCACGGAAGACATCGTTTTTATGTTCCCTATCCTTGCTTGCTGTACTGAACTCATTTCTTTTAATAACCAATCAAAGTTCACATAATAGAAATCTAGGCTGAAATGTCCGACAGCTGGCTAAGGATCCACTATTCTATAATTGTTGAGTGGAGGAGAACCACCCCAAAGATGCATTCTCAAACACATGGCACTCGTGTGAAAATAGCACTCATGCATGAAGACAGAACTCAACTGAGAAAATAGCTTTCAAGGTCACTAGACGTGCAGGTGATGGCTAGCACTTCTGACTTCATTTAGTCTCAGCTGAGGTAGAAAAATGACCATAAAACTAGAGTGTATACACACAGATGTGTCTCTCATTTGAATCTCTCTGTATATATTCTAATATGATGGAATATCTGTACCAAAGCAGAAATCTTAGATGACAAGTTCATCTGGATATGTGTGTGTGTGTGTGTGTGTGTGTGTGTGTATGTATGTGTATGTGCATCTGCATATACACACGCATACATGTATCTTATTGAATGAATTCACTGCTTAAGCACTATGTGCCAGGTGATAAAGAATCCCTAGAACTCTGTTAAGAGACTGTATTACCAATCACGCCCAATGCTTTCAGCACCTGCACTGTTATCTGTCATTTGGGAGAGCTTTAGGATGCAGAACTCTTACTATGCATTCGTCCTGTTGTCCTTCTTCTGTGCTGAGGCTTTATGTCACTGACCACTGTTTATAACACTAGCTCAAATTATTCCTGATTCTATATCTAAAAATGTATTATACAAGAACACGTTCATGGCTATCATTCTGAAACAGAAGGGCACTTGAAAACCAACAACAGACTACACGCAATGGCAAAAGACTATCGTGCTGACTTTTTTGCACAGTCACAAAATCCAGAACAGATTATTCAAAGAACTCTCTGGAAGCTGACAAGCTTATAAAAGCAATCCTAATAAAAAAATTTCTGCATTCTACATATATAACAAAGTTACAGCATGTCATCTGCTCTATAAATTGTCACTATTACCACTTGGAGCAGAAGGAAATGTACATATATAAAGATATATATGTGCATAATTTTATATTCCCAGAGGAAACTGAAAAAGTATGTGCATTAAATAGTGTTTTCATTGCAACATGAAAAACGACGCTTAAGCAATGGTTCACAGTCCCACAAGGGTAAAGTCAAGTGTAAACGCTGCCTAGTATAATGGGGGGAGAATGGACGGGGCACTCAGGCGTGGGAGCAAATTCTGATCCTGTCACTAGTTGGATCTACTACTTCTGGCTGATCCCTGTACAGCTCTGAGGTTCAGTTTCCTATCAGTAAAATAGAGATATTAAATATCTATTTTGCAGAGAGTTGTGGGAATTAAAGGACAAGGAATAAGTCCCTACCCATTGCTGCTTTTTCAAATTATTAAATAAATTTAAAAGCTAAAAATAGAGATTTATGGTTCCTCAGAGAATAACATACCAGCCAGTATCGTTAAGATTACGCTGTATCTGGCTAGATTTAAGACTGAAATTCAATACACATATTTTCAGCTCTCAAATACTATGTTTATCTGAGCATATATGAGAGAAGAATGTAAAACTCCTCTGAAGACAGATTTTAAGAAAACTACTCTAGAATATATGTGGGCACAATATTTAGGCCTCAGTGGAACATTTTCATTTATCTTCTTTCTGAGAAATCTATATTCTTTGTCTACGCTCATAAATAAAAGGCAGTTCTCATGAAGTGTGCTTGAGAAAGCAAGTCTCTGTGCTCTCACATGCGTCATTTACCTTGTATTTCTCACTCTTTAAAGGCCCAATTTCAATATTTCTCCCTCATGAAAAACTTTGTGTCCACTCCACCCCATGGAATAGTCCCCACTCTGAAAAAAGCATGGGGTTCATTTGGGGACACAAGACTGCCCTCGTTGCTGAGCACTGGGGTGGGCACAGCAGCTCCAATCCTTGCTTAGAGATGGGCTAAAGGTCTCTAAAGGACTCACACACTTGCAGGCCTTACCTTTAAAAAAAGAAAAAAAAAGTAAAGCTTTTCTATCTTTTCCACGAACAGAATTTCCATTTCCATGTTCACTGTTCATTTAGATTTTAGGTGAACGAAATATGCTATGACCACACGATCTTCCCAAGCTATCCTAAAAGGGTGAAAGGAGGTGAACCCTGCTGGGCTTTCACCTCTTGCTCCTGTAGCCCCACCCTCCAACCTTGTCCACCCTGCTCTGTGCCCTGGGAAGCCAAGCTATGAAGACCAGGCACACAGCTCCCTTTTCCACCGGCTTTCAGCTTCGTTTGGCCAATGGCAGAAACTGGCAGATCAGAGGGTGGGCAGAGAGTGAGACTGGGGAAGTTACTCCCCTGACTCACTCCCTGCCAGGCTGTCGTCATGTCCCTCAGCTCCCATCAGGTCCCTGGCTCCACAGCTACCTTCTCCTGGGTTCTGGTAACCACTTATCTTATCCTTTAGGCCTATAGGATAGAAATGGCTTCTCTCTGTTGCCAGCTATGAAGACTAGGTGAACCCACACCACTGTAAACAGCCCCTTATTCATTCTCTTAAATAACACCAGTCTGAATATGCCATCTCATTCCTGCCAGGACCCTGACTAAGCCTTGAATCCAGTCTCAAAACACCAGGAAAAGAGCCACACTGAACCAGAGCATCAGGACTTGCTGTTACAGCAGGTATTAATACGAACAGCTGCAATGACTTTACCAGAAGAGCATAAGAACAGTTGTTACTCTTATGTCATAAAAAACCAACAATTGGATTTATGCTACAAACTAATCAAGGTGAGACTGAAGGCTTTAGAAAGAAAATGAGAATATCAACAAGAAAAATCTAGCTGAAAATTATTCTATAATCCCATGCAAATATTACAAGCCCACCAAAATGCAGCTTCTTCTGCTGCTACCATCACTGAAGAACATCATTAAATAAGGAGAAGGGTGGGGGGCAAGATTCCTGAACCTCAATAAAAGAGCTGAGAAAAATGAACACATTGAACATAGCACTGAAGCCCACGGAAGCTTTAGTGTATTCAAGGCTGCACTCTTGCAGCATCATAGAACCTAACACATATCTACACAGAGATGTAAGTTTATTTAAATATAAAAAATTCACAGAGGAGAGGGGCCAAGATGGGGGAGTAGAAAGACCCTGAGCTCACCTCCTCTCATGAGCACACCAAAACAACATCTGCAGAACAACCATTCATAAAAAAAACACTAGAACCTACCAGAAAAGATCTTCTCCAACTAAAGACATAAAGAAGGAACCACAAGACAAGTAGCAAGAGCAAACTCAAGATATAATCAAATCCCCTACCCCAGGGTGGGCGACCCACAAACTGGAGAATTATATTGCAGAGGCTCTTCCACAGGCATGAGACTTCTAGGCCCCCCGTCAGGCTCCCCAGCCTGGGGGATCCTGCATCAGGAAGATGATACCCTAGAGCATTTGGCTTTGAAGGCCAAGGGGTTAATTTTGGGAGCCTCACAGAACTCAGGGAAATAGAGATTTCATTCTTAAAGGGCCTACCCAAAATCTCACACATACCAGGACCCAAGGCAAAAGCAGTAATTTGATAGGACCCTGGGCCAGACCTACCTGCTTGTCTGGGAGAGTCTCCTGGAGAGGTGAGGGATGGCTGCGGCTCACGCAGGGGACATAGACAATGGTGGCAGCCATACTGGGGAACATTCTACTCATGAACACTGCTGATGGCAGCTGCCATCTTGGCTCAAGACCTGGCCCCACCCAACAGCCTTTAGGCACCAGTACTGGGATGCCTCAGGCCAAACAACTAACTGGACAGAGACACATCCCTATCCATCAACAGATGACAGGCTGCCTTAAGATTTCCTGAGCTCACAGCTGCCTCTAAAAACACCCTAGATACAGCCCTGCCTACCAAAGGGCCAAGACACAGCTCCGCCCACCAGTGGGCAGGCACTGGCCCTTCTCTCCAGGAAGCCTGCAAAAGCCTCTAGACCAGCCTCATCCACCAGGGGGCAGACACCAGAAGCAAGAAAACTACAATCCCACAGCCTGCGGCTCCTGCTCACAGCAGGCCAGATCTTAACCTGGGAACAGCTGGGCCCAGGTCCTGGCCCTGTCCACGAGCAGGCCAATGCAAACTTCGGGACACCACAGACCCCATACCCAACTGTGTCAGGAACACCACCCCCCAAACAATCTGAAATGAGATCTGAGATCCCTGGGCCCTGCAGCCAGACTACAGGAAACAGCTCTGTCTACCAGTGGTCCAGCACTAACTCCAGGACCTGGCCTCACCCACCAGTGGGTGGCCAACAGCTGTGGAGTCTTCAGGACCCTGACTCTGGCCATCGGTGAGCCAAAACTAGCCATGGGACCCCTGGGGTTCTGCAGCCAGCCTCCTCGTGACCAGGCCCTGCTAACCAGCAGCCAGTAATCATGAGGGCCTGCAGAGTACAAATGCAGAGTTTTAAAAATGCATTTGAAATTAAGAGATCGGCAACTTAAAACAATATATATATATAGAGAGAGACTGCTATACAAAAACCTCATGATAACCACAAACCAAACATCCATAATAGATATATATACAAGAAAGAAAAAGGAATCCAAACTTAACACTAAATATAGTCATCAAATCACAGGAGAATAAAAAAAGAAGAAAGGGGGGAAAAGACCTATAAAAACAAATACAAAACAATTAACAAAAAGGCAATAAGAACATACATATCGATAATTACCTTAAATGTAGTCAGGTTAAATACTCCAACCAAAAGACATAGAGTGGCTGAATGGATACAAAAACAAGACTCATATATATGCTGCCTAGAGAGACTCACTTCAGATCTAGAGACACATATAGACGGAAAATGAGGGGTTGGAAAAAAGTATTCCATACAAATGGAAATCAAAGAAAGCCAGAGTAGCAATACATGTATCAGGCAAAATAGACTGTAAAATAAAGACTGTTACAAGAGACAAAGCAACACACTACATAATGATCAAAGGATCAATCCCAGAATATATAACAATTGTAAATATATATATGCACCCAACACAGAAGCACCTAAATATTTAAGGCAAATATTAACAGACATAAAAGGAGAAATCAACAATGATACAATACAGTAGGGGACTTTAACACCCTACTTATATCAATGGACAGATCACCGAGACAGAAAATCAGTAAGGAAACACAGGCCTTAAAAACCACATTAGACTAAATGGAATTACTTGATATATAGAGAGCATTCCATCTGAAAGCAACAGAATATACATTCTTTTCAGGAGCACATTGAACAGGATCCAGGATAGATCACATGCTAGGCCACAAAACAAGCATTGGTAGATTTAAGAAAACTGAAGTCAAATCACGCACCTTTTTGACCACAATGTTATGAGATTAGAAATCAACTACAAGAAAAAAACTGCAGAAAACACAAACACATGGAGGTTAAACAATATGCTACTAAACAACCAATGGATCATTGAAGAAATCAAAGAGGCAATCAAAAAATACCTAGAGACAAAAGAAAATGAAAACACAACAATCAAATACCCATGGGACACAGCAAAAGGTTCTAAGAAGGAAGTTTATAGCAATACAAGCATACCTCAGAGAACAAGAAAAATCTCATAAATACCCTAACCTTACATCTAAAGGAACTAGAAAAAGAAGAATGAACAAAACCCAAAGTTATTCGAAGGAAAGAAATCATAAAGATCAGAGCAGAAGTCAATGAAATAGAGACCAAAAAAAAAAGAGAAGATCAATGAGCTGGTTCTTTGAAAAGATAAACAAAATTGATAAACCTTTAGCCAGACTCATCAAGAAAAAATGAAGAGGGCCCAAATCAACAAATCAGAAATGAAAAAGGAGAAGTTACAACTGACACCATAAAAATACAAAAGATCGTAAGAGACTACTACAGGCTACTATATGCCAATAAAATGGACAACCTAGAAGAAATGGACAAATTCTTGGAAAGGTACAATCTCCCAAAACTGAACCAGGAATAGAAAATATGAAAAGACCAATTACCAGTAATGAAACTGAATCAGTAATTTAAAAACCTCAACAAACAAAAGTCCAGGACCAGATGACTTCACAGGTGAATTTCGCCAAACATTTAGAGAAGAATTAATGCTTACCCTTCTGAAACTATTCCAAAAAACTGCAGAGGAAGGAACACTTCTGAACTCATTCTATGAGGCCACCATCACCAAAACCAAAAAGAGATTTCCCCCCCCCAAAAAAAAATTACAGGCCAGTATCACTGACGAACATAGACACAAAAATCCTCAATAAAATATGAGCAAACCGAATACAACAATGCATTAAAAGGATCATACATCATGATTAAGTGGGATTTATCCCAAGGATGCAAGGAATTTTCAATAACTGCAAATCAATTAGTGTGATACGCCACATTAACAAATTGAAGAATTTGTTCTTCAAAAGCCATACAATCATCTCAAAAGATGTAGAAAAAGCTATAAAATTCAACATCCATTTATAATAAAAACTCTTCAGAAAGTGGACACAGAGGGAACCTACCTCAACATAATAAAGGCAAACCCACAGCTAAAATCATACTCAACAGTGAAAAGCTGAAAGCATTTCCTCTAAGATCAGGAACAAGACAAGGATGCCCACTCTCACCACTTTTATTCAACATAGTTTTGTAAGTCCTAGCCACAGGAATCAGTGAAGAAAAACAAAGTAACCAAGTTAGAAAGGAAGACTTAAAACTGTCACTGTTTGCAGATGACATGACACTATACATAGAAAATCCTGAAGACACTACCAGAAAACTACTAGAGCTCATTAATGAATTCAATAATGTTGCAGGATACAAAATTAATATACAGAAATCTGAATTTCTCTACATTAATACTGAAGTATCAATATTGAAAGGGAAATTAAGGAAACAATCCCATTTACCATAGCATCAGAAAGAATAAAATACCTGGGAATAAATATACCTAAGGAGGCAAAAAGACCTGTACTCTGAAAACTGTAAGGCACTGATGAAATAAATTGAAGACTACACAAACAGGTAGAAAGATATATACCATGTTCTTTATTGGAAGAATAAAATACTGTTTATATGACTATACTGCTCAAGGCACTCTACAGACTCAATGCAATCCTTGTCAAATTATCAAATTAGCAGAGGGGGGAACACTCCCAAACTCATTCTGCGAGGCCACCATCAGCCTGATACCAAAACCAGACAGAGATGTCACAAAGAAAGAAAACTACAGGCCAATATCACTGCTGAACATACATGCAAAAATCCTCAACAAAATACTAGCAAACAGAATCTAACAGCACAATAAAAGGATCATACACCATGATCAAGTGGGGTTTACCTCAGGGATGCAAGGATTCTTCAAGATATGCAAATCAATCAATATGATACACCATATTAACAAACTGAAGAATAAAAACCATATGATCATCTCAATAGATGCAGAAAAAGCTTTTGACAAAATTCAACACCGATTTATGATAAAAACCCTCCAAAAAGTAGGCATAGAGGGAACTTAACCTCAACATAATAAAGGCCATATATGACAAACCCACAGCCAACATCATTCTCAATAGTGAAAAACTGGAAGCATTTCCACTGAGATCAGGAACAAGACAAGGTTGTCCAATCTCACCACTATTATTCAACATAGTTTTGGAAGTTTTAGCCACAGCAATGAGAGAAGAAAAAGAAATAAAAGGAATCCAAATTGGAAAAGAAGAAGTAAAGCTGTCACTGTTTGCAGATAACATGATACTATACATAGAGAATCCTAAAGATGCTACCAGAAAACTACTAGAGCTAATCAATGAATTTGGTAAAGTAGCAGGATACAAAATTAATGCACAGAAATCTCCTGCATTCGTATTCACTAATGATGAAAAATCTGAAAAGAGAAATTAAGGAAACACTCCCATTTACCACTGCAACAAAAAGAATAAAATACCTAGGAATCAACCTACCTAGGGAGACAAAAGACCTGTATGTGGAAAACTATAAGACACTGATGAAAGAAATTAAAGATGATACAAACAGGTGGACAGATACACCATGTTCTTGGATTGGAAGAATCAACACTGTTAAAATGATCATACTACCCAAGGCGATCTACAGATTCAATGCAATCCCTATCAAACTGCCAATGGCATTTTTCACAGAACTAGAACAAAAAAATTTACAATTTGTATGGAAACACAAAAGACCCTGAATAGCACAAACAATCTTGAGAAAGAAGAACAGAGCTGGAGGAATCACACTCCCTGACTTCAGGCTATACTACAAAGCTACAGTAATCAAAATAGTGTGATATTGGCACAAAAACAGACACATAGATCAGAACAGGATAGAAAACCCAGAAATAAACCCACACACTTATAGTCAAACTACGATAAAGGTGGCAAAAATATACAATGGAGAAAAGACAGTTTCTTCAGTAAGTGGTGCTGGGAAAACTGGACAGCTACATGTAAAACAATGAAATTAGAACATTCCCTCATACCATATATAAAAATAAACTCAAACTGGATTAAAGACCTAAAAGTAAGACCAAAACCATAAAACTCTTAGAGGAAAACATAGGCAGAAGATTCTTTGATATAAATCGCAGCGATATTTTTTTGGATCTGTCTCCTAAATTAAAGGAGATAAAAGCAAAAATAAACAAATGGAACCTAATTAAACTTAAAAGATTTTGCACAGCAAAGGAACAACTGACAAAATGAAAAGACAACATATTGAATGGGAGAAAATATTTGCAAATGATATGATTGATAAGCGATTAATATCCAACATATATAAATAGAACACAGAACTCAACATCAAAAAATAAACAACTTGATTAAAAAATGAGAAGAACTCGACAGACATTCTTCCAAAGAGGACATGCAGATGGCCAATAGGCACATGAAAAGAAGCTCCACATTGCTAATTATTAGAGAAATGCATATAAAAACTACAATTAGATGTCATCTCACACCTGTCAAAATGACTATCATCAATAAGAACCCAAATAACAAATGTTGGCAAGGCTATGGAGAAAAAGGAACCCTTGTACACTGTCGATGGGGAGCTACCATATGACCCACAATTTCACTCCTGGGTATATATCAGAAAAAAACAAAAACACTAATTCAATAAGATGCACACACCCCAGTGTTCACATCAGCATTATTTACAATTGCCAAGATATTGAAGCAATCTAAGTGTCCATCAGCAGATGAACAGATAAAAAGTGGTACAGATATACAGTGGAATACTACTCAGCCATAAAAAAGAATGAAATTTTGCCATTTTTAGCAACATGGATGGACTTGGAGGGCATCATGCTAAGTGAAATATGTCAGAAAAAGAAAGCAATACTGCATGATATCATTTATATGTGGAGTCTAAAAAATATACTAGTGAATGTAACAAAAAAGAAGCAGACTCACAGATGTAGAGAACAACCTAGTGGTTACCAGTGGGGGTTGGATGGGAGGGGCAATATAGGGGTGGAGGAGTGGGAGGTACAAACTCTTGTGTTTAAAATAGGCTCAAGAGACTTCCCTGGTGGTGCAGTGGTTAAGAATCTGCCTGCCAATGAAGGGGACATGGGTTTGAGCTCTGGCCCGGGAAGATCCCACATGCCGCAGAGCAACTAAGCCCATGTGCCACAACTACTGAGCCTGTGCTCTAGAGCCCGTGAGCCACAACTACTGAGCCCATGTGCCACAACTACTAAAGCTCGTGTGCCTAGAGCCCATGTTCTGCAACAGAGAAGCCACCACAATGAGAAACCTGTGCATTGCAACGAAGAGTAGCCCCCGCTTGCTGCAACTAGAGAAAGCCCACATGCAGCAACGAAGACCCCACGCAGCCAAAAAATAAATTAATTAAAAAAAAATAAATAAAATGGTAAATTTTTAATAAATAAATAAAATAGGCTCAAGGATGTATTGTACAACACAGGAAATATAGCCAATATTTTGTAATAACTATAAATGCAAAGTAACCTTTAAAAATTGTATATATATATTTGTTTTTTTTTGCAGTACACGGGCCTCTCACTGCTGTGGCCTCTCCCATTGAGGAGCACAGGCTCCAGACGCACAGGCCCAGCGGCCATGGCTCACGGGCCCAGCCGCTCCGCGGCACGCGGGATCTTCCCAGACCGGGACACGAACCCGTATCCCCTGCATCGGCAGGCAGACTCCCAACCACTGCGCCACCAGGGAAGCCCTAAAAATTGTATAATTTTTTTAATAAATTCACTGAAAACCAGAATTTCATATTAACACAATGGTGCTTTGCCCTATTCTCCTTTCTTAAAATCTTGTATTTCAAGAAACAACACTATTTTTCCATGACAATGGGCTTGTCACTTAAATTAAGGACCTTTTCCTGAACTGCCTCTGATTATTCTCTGGTTACCTCTCACCTTCCACAGTCCCAAACCTTCCTATTGGGATAATGGTCTTCGCAGCCTCATTTGCCCAGAGAAGCCCTTCACTTCACCTTCCAAATTTACTCATACTCACCTTTCTTAATTTTCTTTTCTCCTCCTCTTTCACTCCCTGCTACCCTCACTCAAGGACACCTGAAAGAAAAAAAAAAGAAAGAGTTCAGCTTGAAATGTACATTGAGATCTCATCCATATTCTATACCAATTTCCAGACCATAAAACTCCTTATTGTATAAAGTGTTCTGTGATAATGCCTGAAATAGTCCCTTTTACCTTGTGCTTAAAATAAAACACACCTTAGATGTACTTTGTAAAGCAGCAGCATGCAACAACAGAAGACAAAGAGGCCAAAAGAGGGGTCTCTTTTCTCTTCCCCTTTTGTTAATGAACACACAGATTCTTTTCACTGCAAACACCTAGGAGAGAAGACTAGCTTAGGGATTTGGTAAGGTTGGCATCTGGAAAGTGAGGGGACTGAGGGAGCGCTGATCACCCTTCTTATTATTCAGAGTACGCCGGAATGTGGAGCCGACTACAACTGACGCCCAAATCACATCGTTGATGGCAAAGATGACTTCTCGTCCCCAGAGTCACATTTCTAGGCTACGGTCTTCCACTGTGACTAACAGCCGCCCCAGCAATGCCTGCACCTCAGGGCCATCACTCCTCCTGCCCCCATCATGGCTGCACAGGGTAGACACGGAGTAAGGAATCGTTGAATATGCCCAAACGAGGCTGATTTCACCCATTCAGTCTGCAAAGTCCACTCCCCTGACTCTGATGACGACCAATTTCCATTTACCCTTTGTGGCCTGCATTTGGGCAGCAGGCAACTCCTGGCTGTGCAGACTCAAATTAGCACACTCACTACACCGCATGACTCGGCAGCCAAGAACTTTCCCATCTGAAATTCATTAATCTTCCCCACATCCCCGTGAGGTAAGCAGGTGTGTTCACCTGCAGGTTATAAGGAGGAAATTGGGGATGAGGAGGTTAGGAGCTGTGCCATGGGTTATTAAGGGTGTCTGCCGGGGATGAAGTCATTCTGTAGTCATCCCCGTTCAGTCTCCACCTGCTCCGGATCCAGGCCTCCACACACACACACCCCCCACCCCCTGCTTTGACCACCTTATCATTCTCTGGGCTTTTGTGAAGGCGCAGAGTCCCAGCAGATACATGCATTTCAAAAGGATAAAAGGTATTATGATTTGCCCCTGCTAAATACTTCAGATGTCTCTCCCACGATAACTCGTACCAGAAGTCCTCTCTCTCAGACCTTTTCCAGTAAAGGTATCTTGTTAGCTAGAACTAATACTGTCTCCTGGAAAGAGGGCTCAGAATAATACAGCTTCATCCTTTGCCTGGGAAAGGCCTCGTAAGGTTCACTCTCGCACCTTCAGAGGCACAAACCAGCACCCAGGCAGCCCTGGAGTTCAGGGTTATTGGCTGCCCAGGCCTGTGAACTGCCCGGAGCACAGTGATGGCACAGCGCCTCCACACACTTCATCTGGGCCCTCTCGGCTCTGCAGCATGATTTGCGTCTCTGATTGGTTCCCTAGGGCAGGTACACAGCCAGCGCTGCAACTTTCTCTACTGTAGGCCTTTCTGACTTAGCCAAAGAGAACCAGGATTGGCTACTTCCAAGGGAGAAGCACACTTCAACCACCAAAACTATGTCCTTTATCCTTTGCTGGTTCTGCTTTCTCCTCCCACCTCCAGATGAGGACCTGCCCCAGGTTTCAAACTTTTATGTTATTACTATTTACTTTCCTATAGTGTTATTACTCTTACTTTCCTTAGGGACCACATTTATGCTCACACATTCTACTCCCACTCCTTGCTGATTTCTAAATCACCAGATCTGACGAGGCTGGACTATAAACTATAATTTTCTGCCATTTTTAAATAGCATAAATTGGAGTAGATGACTTACTATTTCATTTAGGGAATGACTAGTCCTGAAAGACATTAAAACATTCTCTAATGCCACAGTAAATAAAACAGTATAGTAGTAACATTTGAGTAGACAGACAAATGGAACAATAGAAGGTCTGGAAATAGACTCAAATACACATGGGAATTTGTTATACGGTAAAGGTGGCATCTCAAACCAGTAAGGTAAGAATACACTTTAAGAAGCTGAGTTGGGACAACTGGGTAGCCAGGAAAAAAATAAGGTTAGTACACACCTCATACTATACACATAGAAAACAAAGCCATAAAAGTTCCAGAAAAGAAAATGTGAACACAGAATAGTATTGGATAATCTTAAGGAATTATTGGTATAATAATGTTATAGAAGTTATGTTCTAAAAAGTTCTTACATGTTATTGATATATATTGATATAAAGAAAATATAATGTCTGGGGTTTGCTTCAAATATTCTCAAAATGGATGGGAGGATAAGATAAAACAAGATTGGCAAAATACCCCAATTGTTGAAGCTGGATGACATGTAATTGAGGTTTATTATACTATTTTCTAATTTGTGTATGCTTAAAATTTTCTGTAATAAAATGGGTTCTTAAAAATACAAGAAAATTCCCGTGCCACAACTACTGAGCCTGCACTCTAGAGCCCGTAAGCCACACCTACTGAAGCCTGCATGCCTAGAGCCCGTGCTCTGCAACAAGAAAAGCCACCGCAATGAGAAGCCTGTGCACCGCAATGAAGAGTAGCCCCCGTTCGCCGCAACTAGAGAAAGCTCGTGTGCAGCAACAAAGACCCAACGCAGCCAAAAATGAAATTAAAAAAAACAACAAGGTCCTACTGTATAGCACAGGGAACTATCTTCAATATCCTGTGATGATAAACCCATAATGGAAAAGAATATGAAAAAGAATGTATATATATGTATAACTGAATCACTTTGCTGTACAGCAGAAATTAACACAACATTGTAAACTTCAACAAAATAAATTTAAAAAAAACAAAATAAATTTAAAAAAAAAAAAGAAAAAAAAACACAGGAAAATATGAGTGACTTCCTGGGAGTGGGGAAGGGCCATTCTGACTATGATTAAAAACCCAGAAAGGGCTTCCCTGGTGGCGTAGTGGTTGAGAGTCCGCCTGCCGATGCAGGGGACATGGGTTCGTGACCCGGTCCGGGAAGATCCCACATGCCGCGGGGCGCCTGGGCCCATGAGCCATGGCCGCTGAACCTGCGCGTCCAGAGCCTGAGCTCCACAACGGGAGAAGCCACAACACTGAGAGGCCTGTGTACCACCAAAAAAAAAAAAAAAAAACCGAGAAAGTAAAGTTTGATTAATTCAATTACATCAAACAACAATACCTTTTGTATGCCAAAAAAAAAAAAATTATAAGCAAAGTAAAAAAAACCAAATAAACTGGGGGAAATATTTTCAACTCATGTCACAGACAAAACAATGGATAATCTCGCTAATATGGAAAGAGCTAGTAAAAATCGGTAAGAAAATTATCAGTAACCCAACAGAAAAAGTAGCAAACAACATTAATAGACATTTCATAGAAAAATGAACAAAATGGCCTTTAAACAACATGAGAAAAGTTGAGCATCTTTTCAAACAGGAGAAATGTAAATTAAAAGTATACTTCATAAATTCCAGATTTTGACTAGTCTGATAGATAAAAATGTTTTCTAATATTCTTTTGAGGAGGCCATGGGAAATCAGTCATTTTCATATATTGCTGGTGGGAACGTGACTCCAAAGAGCAATTTGGTAACATTATTAAAATTTCAAATGTATTTACCCTTGACCCAAAATCTCACTTCTGGGAATTTTTTCTACAGATGGTCTGCTTTCATGCAAAATAATATATTGCCATGACAGTCACTGCAGCACTGTTTACAATAGCAAATGATTGGAAAATCCCAAGTGTCCATCAAAAGAGTATGTGTATGTGTGTGTGTGTGTGTGTGTGTGTGTACACATATATATATATATATACACACCTATGTATACACAACGGAATCTGATGCAGCCATTAAAAAAACGGAATTTCCCTGGTGGTCCAGTGGTTAAGACTCCGCATTTCCACTGCAGGGGGCACAGGTTCGATCCCTGGTCAGGGAACTAAGATCCCGCATGCTGTGTGGCAAGGCCAAAAAAAAAAAAATGAGGATGCTCCCTATATTCTGCTGTGAAAAAAGTCCTAGGACATATATATAATATACATATATATAATATACATATGTATATTATATATATTATATATACATATTTATATTATATTATATATATAAATGGAGATAGCTATAAATATATGAATATCATGTCTTTGTGTTAAGGAAGGAAAAGATACTATATGTATTTACTTATATGCATAAATACACTCAGGAACAGTATACAGGAAACTAATAAAAGTGATGACCTGTAGGGGGAGGGACAGGGGTAAATAATACACTATAAGGGGACAGAAGTGGGAAGGAAACTTCTCAGAATATAACTCATTGCATTGTTTTGATTTTTGATCCGTATGAATGCATAACTTATTCAAAAGTTAAAAGAGCTTGATTGGCTCTATAGTTTATGGTTAAGCACCTACTATATAGCTAAAGCTCAACAGTTCTCTCTAAATGGACCAGGGGCTTGGAAAATCCAAAGAGTAGATGATATAAAATAGCATTTTTATTTGGCTTTGAAATGTTTCTTTTGGTGGTAGGGATGGGAGTCCCAGACGATTCACCATCCTAATTACATTTTGCAAATTCCATTGGTAAAGCCCCTGAGAGCTTAGTAAGAACATAGTCACAGCTCTCTGCAATACAACAGTGGATTAAGAATTCAGGTAAGGAGATAACAGCCAGGAAGCACTGCCTTCCTGCAGGATAGGGGTGTTCTATCCATTTGAGTATACTGTGATTATTGACTATTAGTAACACATCCCTCTCTCACGGCAGGTCAACAGGTGCTAATTTTTTCATCCCTAAGGTCCAGACCCCAGATTCCACATTTAGAAGGATTTCTCTAAACTCTATGTAGAAGATAATTAGTTACCCATTTTTAAGATGAAAAGCAAAAGGCATAAGTGCCATGAAAAGTGTCTGACCCACACAAAATAAACTATTACATTAACATGATATATATAATTTGACAAACACACGCAAAAAAGTTTTTATACACATTAGCCCACACTGTTTTACTGCCCCTAAATGAGCAATTTCCTGTAGGCTCTTTGAAATATGACAAACAGCTCATCTCCCAGGACTCCATTTGAGGTTCTGAAATCCCAGATTTCAAGCTTTTGAGCAGACAAGAGGAAGTGGCCTGGGAAGCCTTTCTCTTTGCCCCTAGCATGCAGGCTTCATAGGTAAGAGCTATAACCCACTCCCACAGGAAAGGATGCAATGGTTCCTTGTGCACATAGAGTAAGGGGGGAAATTGCTATTTAGCTGAGTGACGAGCTGAATATTTTGCCACACATGGGCTATTTCTCAGCATTTCAGTTTCCTTACATGTTGAATCAAGTGCTAAGAGTTAGTGCTAACATTGGGCAAGTCACTTAACCTCCCTGTGCCTCAGTTTCCTCATTGTAAAAGATAATAAACAATAACGACCTCAAGGGAGTGAGTTAATGTGTCACAATCACTTAGAATAATGTCTGAAGACAGCACAAACTAAATCAGTATTAGCTACCCACATGTAACATCTTAGAGTTGAGTATGTTGAAAACTCTATCTTTGGAGTCAGACTTCCAGGGCTGCCTGAGAAGTTACAGAATACATCTTCTGTCACCATTTTCCTTAGAGTAATTAGCTCTGGTACAAATGGAAATTATTTACTTTCATAACTTCAACTTTACTAGTGTTGAGTGATTTATACAATCCTGTAGCTATGAGGTCCCAGAACTGCATTCCCTCCTTGGGCAAATTTGTACATCTTCCTTCAAAGGCAGTATTTGTTCATCACGTCTGAGAAATGACTGCAGGCGAGGGTTAGGCAGAGAATGTCAGTCCCTTTCCCCACCCTCTGTTTGTTCGAGGCCTGGAACACAGGGAGCAGAGGAAGGCGCTGTACACAGACAAGGGCAGAACCCACCAGCCCACGGCTTCCCTGGGGAGTTCAGAAGAGACCCCAGGTGGGGCCGGTTTACAAATGGGAGAACAGAAATGCAGTTGGACTCCGGCATCTGGCACCCCCAAGCTTCTCTTTTCCATCACAAGGGGACGTTAAATTGTCATGATTTGGAAGCAAATAGGAGAAAAGAATGTTTTTAATCAGTCATTTAAACGTGTGCTTGTCTCTCCCCTACAGTGTCTCTTCTTAACATCACGCAAGCAGGACAGGACAGGAGCTGGGAATGCTGCAGCCAGGAGGACCCCATCCAGATCGTTACAAACAGCACCCCCAGATCATTTGATCTTAGGGAAGAAAAGGGAATCAAACCCTGTGCCCCTGACAGGAAATGACAGGATGAACATTTTCCTGGCTAAAAGTTTGAAATATACACCTCTGCCACACACAAAATTTTCACCCATTATTTCTTTCCTTATACTTTCCTCATTTAAAATGTACAATTTCATAGAATAATCCAGTTTATACACCCTAAATGCATGACACCCATTTTTTCAGTTATTCAGTCAGTATTTACGGAGCACCTACCACGTGCCAGGCATCGTTTCGTTCACTGCCAAAGCTTCAGTCCCTAAAACAAAGTTGCTGCTTTCAGAGTTCTGACTTCCCCACGCTTTGCTAATGGTTTCCTGCATAAGCCCTCACATACAACACCGTCCTTTTTTAAGATAACATTTTTTGAGGGTTTATGCGTGTCAGGCACTGAACACCATTAACTCATTTAATTCTCACAGCACCCCTGTGAGGTGGCACGATTTCTATCCCCTCTTTAAGGATGAAGAATTTGAAATTTAAAGACAGGATAAGTAACTTACCCAAGGCTACAAAGCTAGTAAATCACTGATAGGATTAAAATGTAGGTCCAGTTCCAAACTCCTCCATCTTAATCCCTATGCTAAACTGCCTTCGAAACTTCTTAAATATGGTTGGCTATGATGGACATCTTTGGTTTAGAGTGGTCTCTTCTGCGTTTTCTTTGTTTGGTTTGCTGTGATTCTCATCTTCTGTACAATGCCTTTCTAGCATCTACAAAATGATCATTTAAAAGCAATTGTATCAAGTCATGGGACCAGGGCAGAGCAGGCTAAAAAACGACAGCCATTTGTACATAAATATTTAAATATATGCACTACACTCCATTTAGTGCATTATTCAATCTCTGGGCTTACATTAAAAAGGTTTCCAGAACTTACTAGCTGCTTCCTTTTGTGATCGCAATAATTCTCACCCAAACAAGACTCAAAGGACCCATTGTCCAAATCGGCTTCCTTATATTTACACCTGTCACTGATGTCATTTGCTTTCTTTTCTGCCAACCCCAAACTGACTAGGGAGGAGGATCAATTTGAATTCTTTCTAACTGCTTCCTTTCCCTTTCCCCAAACCTTGCATTTTTTCCCCTAAAACCCCCTAAAGCCAAAACCATAGTTCAGTGAAGTAAGTGTGATTAAGCAAATTATGAACCGGCTCAGGGAGTTGCTCTAGTTGCTCTAACCAGGGCTACTTTCCTGGCTCGGCTGGCAGGAGGCCCGGCCAGCCTAGAGCACCCCCTCCCTGTCGGTGGGCGGTGTGTCAGCCAATGGCAATCACTGCTGCTATTTTTCCAGGTAATGTGAGATTACAGTCTGAAGCCCCAAACTTGAACAATTATTCTCCTCAATGATTTCTTTATTCGTTCCACTGATAAACCTTGCCTTTAATCCCTGAATGGCCCAGCAGCAACCATTCATCAGATGTCAGATTCTTCAATGGGAAGAAGAAGGTGTGCACATAGGCAGGGGTCTGTTTCCCTCTCTCATCATATTCAAGGCCCCTGAAGGCACAGTAGTCTTTCATCTCCAGCAATGGGACTGGTACAGACCAGGGGCCCAAATGTTTGCTGAATATTGTGGGATGAAGAAAGGAGATATAAAACTACAGTCACATTTTCTTTTAAAGAGCACTTAATGGGACAATGGATTTAATAATAAAATACGTGCATGGGGATATGCATATCACATATAACACTTAAAGGAGGATGTTTTCCTTAAAGAACTAAAAATAGAGCTACCACATGATCCAGCAATCCCACTCCTGGGCATATATCTGGAAAAGACGAAAACTGTCATTTGAAAAGGTACATGCACCCAATATTCTTAGCAATACTATTTACAATAGCCAAGACATGGAAGCAACCAAAGTGTCTGTTGACAGATGAATGGATAAAGAAGGTGTGGGAGATATACACAATGGAATATTTCTCAGCCCTAAAAAAGAATGAAATAATGCTGTTTGCAGCAACATGGATGGACCTAGAGATCATCATACTAAGTAAGCCAGAAAGAGAAAGACAATTACATGATATGATTTATATGTGGAATCTAAAAAAAATGATACAAATTAAGTGAATTATAGAACAGAAACAGACTGACAGACATAGAAAACAAACAGGGTTGTCAAGGGGGAAAGGGGTGGGAGAGATAAATCAGGTATTTGGGATTAACAGATACTGTGTAAAATAGATAAACAACAAGGACCTACCATATAGCACAGGGGACTATATTCAATATCTTGTAATGACCTATAATGGAAAAGAATTGGAAAAAGTATATATATACATATATATATGTATATATATATAAAACGTTGAAAAGACATGGCTAGCTCTTAGCTTCTTAGCTAGCTCTTAGCTCTAGCTTTTACAGCAAAGATTAGCTGATTTCTCACCATTAACTCAAAACAGTTAAAGGTTGCAAGTCTGTATAAGAAAGAGAGGTTGAAGTACAGAAGAAAAGTATCAAATGGACATCAAATCAGGAGCTTCCACTGGGAAAACAGCAGCAGTAGCAATAATCAATACTCTAACAAGCCTGATGTGGTTATGAAATCCTTCAAGGAAAATTCCAGAACCTTAGGAACTTAATACCTTACTGAGGCCTACGAGGTGGTTGTACATTAAAATACTGCCAGCCCTGCTTAGGCTTTTACTTAACTCTGTGTACCTTTTGGCAATGGCAGTTCATGAAGGAGAGTTGAGAGAGCACTGTCACTAGAATTCCTCTGGGTCTGGGCTCACTGGGTCCTGCAGGACACATCCAAGAAGACTTGCCAACGTCCTGCAGCTGCCGCATAGCCACACCATGTAGTCCATGGATTTGGCTTCCTTTTGTGGGGGTGATTTTTTCGAGCACTGCATTAGAAATGTCATGTTCAGCATCACCCATCCAAATTTACCTCTGGCGTTTTTTTCTAGCTAAGTAGTAATAAACTTTTTTTTTTTTTTTTTGCAGTACGCGGGCCTCTCACCGCTGTGGCCTCTCCCTTTGCAGGGCACAGGCTCCGGACGCGCAGGCTCAGCGGCCATGGCTCACGGGCCCAGCCGCTCCACGGCATGCAGGATCTTCCTGGACCGGGGCATGAACCCGTGTCCCCTGCATCGGCAGGCGGACTCCCAACCACTGCGCCACCAGGGAAGCCCAGTAATAAACTTTTAAATTGGAAAATGCATACACACACACACACACACACACACACACACACACACACTCACACACACACACACACTCACACACACACACATATACCTCTTTTTCATTTAATAAGCATTCTTGAACATCTACTATGTACTATATGAGGAACTAGAAATAAAAATTTAAGTAAGACATGGTCCATGCCCTACAGTTTGAATACAGTGATGAAGGCAGTCCATGTACAAATGGCAAATACGTGAAAGTTGCTCTAGATACACTGGATTGTGGAGTGTTACTAACTCTGCTCCATTTACTTTTCTAAAACGCTAGTGACTCCTGTAGCTTGTAGGAGGTAGGGAAGGGTATTATTTATCCTGAAATCATGTAGGGAGGCGCCTAGAAATAAGCAAAGAACAAACTTATACACATTTAGTTTGGCTAAATAGAAGAAATGTCTCAAGAAACAAATTTTTTTTCTTAAAAAGGAGAAAGAAGCATGCTGGCTGAGACCTTCCACAGATGACAATCACCAGAATAAATGCATGGGGGTAGACACACTTAGATCTGTAGCACTGACCAGGATCATGTTGAGGCCCTGTAGCCTGAACTAGGGATTGGGTAGTCTGGTACACTGATGATTTTCAGCAAACTTCATAGCTCCCATGTCCCCAGTCTTGGTTCAGAAATTTCACCCTTCCAACAAAGTTCAGTTCTTCCAGAAGCAGAAGGTACACTAGACACGTCAAGCTTGGAGGGGGGAAAATCAAGTTTTACTGATTACCAGCTTACTCATTGCAAATTAAACCTCCGGGGTAGTAAGAGGTACCCAGCATGCCCCTGCCACCCAAAGGAGAGTCCATCACAACAGGTTCACCTTATTTTCCTGAAGGTTCACCTTATTTTAGATATCTTTTTAAAAATGGTATATTTCTGTATGATTTAAAATAAATTTTCACTTACATGAAGTATTTGCCTTCCCCTTACTGAGGCACTAAGAGCACTGACTCTTACAATGGACATAATACAAGAACCTATTTCCTATTTCGACTAGGAGAAAGTTGGAAGCAAATTCATGTGGACTGCTAAAATGTGTCATCAGCTGAAGCCAGCAAAGGGTCTTCTGCTATTTCAGACTGAAGCAGCCTTCTCAGTGAAACCTGGTGTAGTCCTGATAGTCTGGGTGGCATCCTCACTTACTGGGACTTTCTCCCTGTCCAATGTGAGCATCCAGAGAGTCTTTTGGTGGTGTTTTTTTTTTTTTTTTTTTTTTCCCGGTACGCAGGCCTCTCACTGCTGCGGCCCCTCCCGCTGCGGAGCACAGGCTCCGGAAGCGCAGGCTCAGCAGCCATGGCTCACGAGCCCAGCCGCTCCGCGGCGTGTGGGATCCTCCCGGACCGGGGCACGAACCCGTGTCCCCTGCATCGGCAGGCGGACTCCCAACCACTGCGCCACCCGGGAAGCCCTTGGTGGTTTTTTTGTTTGTTTGTTTTTCATATGATGTCACTTATATGTGGAATCTAAAAGAATGATACAGATGAACTTATCTACAAAACAGAAATAGACTCACAGACATAGAAAACAAACTTACGGTTACCAAAGGGGAAAGGGGGTAGGGGAGGGATAAATTAGGAGTTTGGGATTAACATATACATACTACTTATATAAAATACATAACCAACAAGGACCTACTGCATAGCACAGGGAACTATAACATCCACAGAGTTGTACAAGGCTACAGTGAGGATTGACTACCAGACTCATGACGACTGATCCAAGAACTGAGTTCTGCCTTTAGTTCATTTTCAAGAGAATAACTCACCCAAACAACTTATTTACCCTGCTTCTAAGGTCTCCCACATCCATTTTATATCCTTAGAATTTCAATCTTGCTTTGGGAAAATGCCAGAAATTCAAGTATCTATCTGATAATTAAACAACCAACCACCACTGCAGCACAACCAAAACGGTAGGTTCTTGGGAAATATCAGAGATCAAAATTCTATTAAATCCACATGAAGTACCTGCTGTGTGGTCGGCACTGTGATGACCACTGCAGAGTTGTATTGCAGTTACACTTTAAATATATGAAAAATCTTTGACCTAAAGAACCAGTGAGACTAGATATCACACATGAAATGACTGCAGTGAGTACAGGGCAGAGTAGGATTAATAATTAAAACAAGTGCTTTAGGGTACAGTAAGTGATAATAGAGTGCATTCACATACAATAGTTCTCGTGATTCTTACGACCACATGGTGAGGTAGGCAAGGGAGATACTGTATTATTAACCTCATTTTACAGATGAGGAAACTGTGAGGTCAAAGGCAGCCAAGGGCACCTTGCAAATAAGTGGCAGAATTTGAGGGCAGTAGTACTAGCGTTGTCTCCCTGTTCTGTAATATTGCTGCCACATCACGCTGCCTCCTTGCTAAGTACCATGGAAGATGAAGAGGGAGCATGAAAGGATGTGAAGGGTGAGCTGTAAAGGGTACTGGTAGGCAACAAAAAGGATGGGGTCTTCATGGGAAAGGAAGAGACAGAAATGGGCAAAGAGCATGACCATGGGCTTGGAGGCAGAGAACTGGGAGGGAATGACTTCCTGAAGTGGGATGTGTGTTAGAAGGAAGTGGGAAATAGGGTTTGACAGAAAAATTAAATAATCATGGAACTTGCAGGCAAAGTCAGGAGTTGAGTTTTGATCTTTCAAGCAATGAGACTAGTTTTTGCCAGGAGACCGACACAATCAATGAGAAAGGTGATATGGTATTCCAGCAGCAGTGGGGTTAGAAGGGTGGGGGTGGAGCAAAGAGTCTGAGTTTCTGGAAGCCAGGAGCGCCTGGCATAGTTCTGAAATGTCGATGTGGGTATGCTTTACAGAATTCATCACCCAATACATTTGCATATCACTGGAACAACCGCAAAGCTTTAAAAAATACTCTGGTTACAAGAACAGGGCATATAAAAGAAGGATCATCAGTGCTTAGAAATTTATGATGGATTAAGCCATTTTAGGTTGGTTGACTTAAAACTGTAAAACACGCTGTCTCCAGGATTCAGGGTTGACAAAGGAAAAATCACCTGCATTTTCAGGCTTTGGTTTGACTTCCTGACAACCAGCCAGCTTGCTATCAGGCTGAACTGATAACAAGCTGTTGGAGTTCCAACAGAGGAAGGGGATTCGAGTGGGGTGGGAGGTATTCTGGATCCCTCGCCCACACTTAAAGGAGAAGAGGTCTGATTTTATAAAACTGCTTGTATTAGGATATTTCACAAAACTTCCTTTGGGTAAAGAGTTCCATAGCTTAAAACATCTGAAAAGCCACTGATCTAGTCCAATCCTAGCCACAGACATATGAGCAAGCAGGACAGACAGGTACAGGGCCTGGTCCACGGTCACAGGGTAAGTGAGGCCACTTGAGAGGCATTTACAACTACTTTAAATTGGGACCTAAAAAGGCTTTTGTACAGCAAGGGAAACAATCAACAAAATGAAAAGGCAACCTACGGAATAGGAGAAAATATCTGCAAACCAATATCTGATAAGGGATTAATATCTAAAATATATAAGGAACATATACAACTCAATAGCAAAAAAACAAATAATCCAATTTAAAAATGGACAAAGTGGGGGCTTCCCTGATGGTGCAGTGGTTAAGAATCTGCCTGCCAACGTAGGGGACACGGGTTCGATCCCTGGCCCAGGAAGATCCCACATGTCGCAGAGCAACTGGGCCCATGCACCGCAACTACTGAGCCTGCGCTCTAGAGCCCGTGAGCCACAACTACTGAAGTCTGTGTGCCTGGAGTCCGTGCTCCGCAACAAGAGAAGCCACTGCAGTGAGAAGCCCACACACCACAACGAGGAGTAGCCCCCGCTCACCGCAACTAGAGAAAGCCCGCGCGCAGCAACAAAGACCCAACACAGCCAATAAATAAATAGATAGATATATAGATAAATAAAATGGACAAAGGACCCAAATAGACATTTTTCCAAAGAAGACATACAAATGGTCAACAGGTACATGAAAAGATGCTAAGTAACACTAATCATCAAGGAAATGCAAATCAAAACTACAATGAGATATCACCTCACACCTGTTTGAATGGCTATCAATCTAAAAGACAAGAGATAAAAAGTGTTGGTGAGGATGTGAAGAAAAAGGAACCCTGTCCACTGTTGGTGGGAATGTAAACTGGTGCAACTACTATGGAAAACAGTATGGAGGTTCCTCAAAAAGTAACAATAGAACTCCCATATGATGCAGCAATCTTACTTCTGGGTATATATTCAAAGGAAATAAAATCAGTATCCCTAAGACAAGTCTGCACCCCAATGTTCACTGCAGCATTATTCACAATAGCCAAGATACGAAAACAATCTAAGTGTCCGTCGACAGATGAATGAATTCTTTCTAAATGTGGTATATGTTTTCTTGGTACATGTGTGAGGAATATTATTCAGACATTAAAAAAAAGAAGCAAATCCTGCCATTTGTGACAACATGGATGAAGCTGTTGTGCTAAGTGAAATGAGCCAGACAAAGAAAGACAAACAGTGTATTACTATCACTTAAAAGTGGGCTCTAAAAAAAGTCAAAATCATAAACCAGAGAGTAGAATGGTGGTTGCCAGGGGCTGGGGGTGGAAGAAATGGGAGGTGCTGGTCAAAGGACACAAACTTTTAGTTATAAGATGAATAAGCTCTGGGGATCTAATGGTCAGCATGGTGACTACAGTTAACAATACTGTATTGCATACTTGACATTATCTAAGAAAGCAAATTTTAAGTGTTTCCACCATTAAAAAAAAACGGTAACTATGTGAGGTAATGGAGGTGTTAATTAACTTAATTGTGGTAATCATTTCACATTGTGTATGCATATCAAATCACATGCTATACACCTTAACACAAGTTTGTCAATTTGATACACAATTTTGTCAGTTTTACCTCAGTAAAGCTCGGAGTGGCTGGTGGAGGGATTGGGCAACGGAGAGCTCAGAAAACAAAAATCATTTAACATCCGTTGAAGGCCAGGATCCCTACAGGCCCTTTACTGTGCCTGTGGCCTAAGCTGACTCCCTAAGCCAATGCCCTAAGCTGAGCAACAGAGGTGGCAGGGAATGTCATACAGCCCCTGAGCACACGCTCAGCCAGGCTGGGACTCAGAACAGCAGGGGTGGTGCCCACTTGAGCTTGTTTCCACGTGAAGCCTCCTGCCAACACATAAAACTTAGGGAGCTTCTAATGAGCAGAGGCTCTGGTTAATGCTTTCCTCTCACTCATTCGTATTTCAACACTTGCTTATTTCTTTTTTTCCTCATTATAGTCTTTTTGGAGACGAAGGCAAAACAAAACAAAACCCCACCCTGCGAAAAGAAATGTGTGTGCCCTGGGGAAGATGAAGGAGTACTGCAGGTTTGAGATTCTCGCTGTTACCAAAGAATTATGACCCAGAAGCAGGGAATCATTCAATCTGTTGGTTTCACTTGTGTAACAGCATGTAACATTGTACCTGCTCCTGCATCACCCGATGAATCAGGAAGTTTAGGGAGAAAAGCCCAGCAGAGCCCCTAGTAAATCTGTCTTTTGGTGCTCCAATCACAAAAAGTATTCCCCTCCATTTTTTCACACAGGGCCTACTGTCACCTTAACCGTGTTTATCGAGACAGAGAAAGTGTCTTTGCCAAAGCTAGACATTTCTCTTCTTTGACAGCAAACACTGATTAAATCTACCCAGAGAAAAGTTAGGCAGACCAGAACCCACCTTCTTGCCAGTTACTAAGGGGCAGACTTTCAAGTCTGGTATTTCCTTTCCTCATTGTCAAGAAAAATAAACAAAAGTGATAGAATGTTACAGAGAATTTCTACTGAAGATACAGCTGTTTCCATTTTGACTTAGGTCGAAAGATTCCTTACCAGTTTTGTGAGTTATCTTATAACTAAAAAAATCTCCTAAACTAACTAGGCTACTGACTGTAAATTTAGGAAAACCGGAGTGAATACAGATGATATACAAACCAACAGCGCAAGCTGAGCTCTCCCCTGGCAGGACTGGACGTGACCATTTCAGGATGAAGGATTCTGAGGGGACTGTGACTTTGCTTGCAATGACATTAGTGGCAAGAGACATTTCCAAAAGGGGCTGTAAATTACGAATTAATGACAGCTCTCTATGAACTAACTCCTCCATATTCAGAATACCCAGTTTACAAAATAACAAAGCAAAATGACCTCTCCAGCACTCACCAACACCGCAAACAGAAATATATCTCAGTTAGAAATCTGGGGGGAAAAGTTATGTCTGTGGTCTATGTGCTGATCTGAGCAATAGAGCTTGTCTTTTAATCATCCCTGTCAGAACTATAAAATCTCCTTAAAATAGGTTACCCAGCTCTCTGTGCTCCCGATTTTACAACAGCATTGGCACTGTCAGCTAGCCGCTGGGTTACTGAGATAGCTGGACTTGGTTTGAGCAGTAAAATATCTCACGTTGCCTTTGAAAGTCATCTGCATGATTGCAGAGCTTTCTAATCCCCATAGAAGACCCATAACTATGTCAAGAGAAATTGAGGCTCTCTGATCCCCTGTCTGGTAACTGGATGCACAAACTTCCCTTTTGATTATTCCTGAACAATGGCACTTAAGCATCGTTGTGGGAAAGGAAAGCAGGCCTCCCAGGATGCACTTCTCTCTCGTCTTCCACTAGTCAGTGACTCTGAGATCACAGAGTACAGCTGGAACTTTCCTTCCTCGCCCCTGAACTTCGGTATTTACAAGTTGGCTAATGAAGGAACAATAAGTAATCTCCTGACCACTGTAGTAGGCAGGCGAGAATGAAAACTGATAGATGTACACTTTTATTCTTGAGCTCGATAAGATAAGGAATTTCCGCCCTACCGAGCTCTGAAAAGTTGCCTTTCATCCCGTTGGGGAAGGTGTAAAACATGCTTTGTGCAGACCGGCCTGGCCTTTGGCAGATTTATTGACAAGACCTACTGGCTAGAGTAAGTGCCGGGATACACCATTTGTTGAGAAAGAGAATGAATACAATCAACAGGCTTGCAAGGCCACATAAAACAGTTGTTTGGCTTAGAAGATCATGTCTGCAAAGCATTCTTATCAGGAGGAAAGCATTAAAGGCATTTCTCAAGTTTAAAGGAAAACAAAATTTGAAAAGCATGGTGAGTCAGCTGCCAGTGTCTGTCTGAAGTTGTTGGAAATTCAGAGCTCTTTAATTTTGACAGACTCTGCTCTGTGAACAGGGCATAGCTTCTGCATAGTTTCAGTCACTTGTTTTGTTTGTCACGGGCTAAAAGGACAGGACATCCAGCTTGCACTATTTGGATTCATTTGGGAAGGGTGGGAGAGGGTAGAGTGATAGAAAACTGAGTTACTTTTACACTGACCTCTAGATCACAGCAGTGACAAGATTCTGTCGTTATAATATCTTACAATTTCAATAAAGTTCTGACATTACTGGATGGCAATAAAAGAAAGAATATGTCATTGTCTATATGTCACATTCTATATAAAAAAGCTGTGCTGGAAGCTCAGTTGCTCCTCAGCCTGAGTATTTACATCTCTAGCCACCCTCAGAACACAAGTTTTTCTCAAGGTTTAGTGTCCTGGATTTAATTGGAGTCAGTGAAACCTTGTTTAGATCCTGAACTCAGGCTCTGATCATCACTGCCAGGAAATGATTAACTTGAGCAAGTTGCTTAACTTCTTTGAGTCTCAGTTTCCTCATCTATAAGTCAGGACAGTAAAATATCTATTTCAGGACCGTGGTGAGGAGTAAATAAGACACGGTGAGAATTCAGTGAAATAACTATAAAGTATGTTTCACAACGCCTGGCATACAGTAAGTACTCAATAAATGTTAGTCCCCTTTCAGGTTTTGTAACTTTCGATTGTAGCAAAGGAACAGGGCCAGGTAGTGTAAGAAGTTGACCCTGTGTGAGCTGTCTCGTTCGGGCAGCAGATTTAGCTAAACCACTATCAGTCCTGTAAGCAGGCTTTGAGTACCACCTGCTGGAGCAGGTCGTTGCAGGGAAGTAACAAAGTGCCCCACAGGCATGAGATTTGTTCACAGAGCATTAGCCTGCTCTCCCAAACCCCTGCAGACCTCACGGCAAAGCTTCCTGCTGTTGACCCTCAAGACGTCTGCCTTCTAAGCCAAAAAGCAATTCATGAGCTGTCTCACGGCCCTTGGTCATTTATGTCCCTCTTCTATATAAAAAGCAACACTACGGGCTCCCAGAGAAACAAGGTGAAGGGGAGTAAGAATCAGGAGGAAATGGTCAGATGGAAGAACAGCTAAGGCTCCCAATTATAACAAACATCTCGTTCCTGCCAGGACACTAGAAACAGAATCCCAGCCAGCTTTTCGAATTGCTATCTTAGCCAATTGGCTACATGTCTGATCGAAACAGAGGTCCAACATGGAAAAATAAAAGCTCTTCCTTAGCAAATGAGGAATGATTGGAAATGCATTTGAAGAAAACACCATTGTGGTGTTTCAGGTTTTTTCTCTCTGTGCAGCATGAACTGAATTTATTCAGCTCCTGTGCTTGGGGGCAGTTTCACTAACTATCGATGCTGCCAATTCCACCTGCAATCTAAAAACCTGGGCTGTACAATTGGTTCCTCAATTGCCGCGTGTAATCACTGAAACACCCTTTTTTTTTTTTTTTTTTTTTTGGCTGAGTTGGGTCTTCATTGCTGCGCACGGGTTTCCTCCAGTCGCAGCGAGCAGGGGCTACTCTTCCTTGCGGTGTGTGGGCTTCTCCTTGCAGTTGCTTCTCTTGTGGAGCACAGGCTCTAGGCGCGCGGTCTTCAGCAGTTGCAGCACGCGGGCCCTAGAGCATCCGGACTTCAGTAGTTGTGGGCTTAGTTGCTCCGCAGCATGTGGGATCTTCCCGGACCAGGGCTCAAAACCGTGTCCCCTGCGTTGGCAGGCAGATTCTTAGCCACTGTGCCACCAGGGAAGTGCTGAAACACCATTTTTCATGCTCTAGAAAATGCAAACACAGCTGAATTGATCCACTTCAAATCTTCTCAAACAATTCAACAAAGGATGAAAGGAGATGAGATATTTCAAAGTAAAGGTGGTTGGATGTCCTGAGGCATGAGGATAGTGGGTGTGTGCATGGGAGAAGGTCTCTTTTCAGTGGAATTACTGGTTTAAAACATAGGTGCTACCCTAATTTTAAAGTCTGTCAGTCTATATGGTTGCATGTGACATCTTTTAGGGTCATAACACCACTGCTTTCCATAGTATCTATGGGGTGGCGGTCATACTAGGATGTAGGTGGCTATGAGACATGTCCTGTCAACTGTCTGTAGTCATCTGATTATTGATTATCCTGAATGCCTCATCAAAAACACAGACTTCATTTAGAAGTCTGTAAGTCAAATAGTTAAGCAAAGAGCAAAAAAACCCAGTAGTTAACATGACCAAGTGCAAGCCACAGGTCGGGAGTCTGGAGGTCACAGTGGCAGGCAGAAGGGCCTAGGCAGGCCAGAGTCTGGAATCTAGGCACAGGCCACTTATCCTTGGAGGCCTCATTCCTTTCTTTGAATGCCTTCCCTCCTTTCCAAAACTAATCATCAACTCCTTATTCTGCAGTCCCAGCTCAAATCGTACTTGTCCATTATCTCACAACCAGGCAGGGTCAGCTCTCTTAAACATACCTTTACTAAGTGTTATTTACTGTACTGTGTTTATAAAACTCCATCTTTATTATACAAGTAATATAAATACCATACACACATGTGTATATTACCAACAGAGTACTATAACTATATATCTCTTTCTTCACTAGACTATAAACTTTTTGAAGGCAAGAACCATGTCCCATATACTGAGGGCTATACTAGACACTGAAGATGCACAAATGAACATCTCTTTGAAGCTGAATAAATGAAGGTGCAGATTAGTAGACAGTTGGTTTGTGAACACGTCGAAAAGAAAAAAGTGATTAGTAAGATCTAGGATGGTAATCTAACGTAAAATATAGCCAAACAAATCTCTCTTCTTTCATGATATGGTTACCAGGCTATTAAATCAGTAAAATTCCAGACATGACTTGAATTTTGGCAAGTCAGTACATAAAATCTTTTATCCTCGTGGGAGCAAGAGCAAATCACAAGCTGCCAAATCATTTTTTTGAACATCTTTATTGGAGTATAATTGCTCTACAATGTGGTGTTAGGTGCTGCTGTACAACAAAATGAACCGGCTATAAGTATACATATATCCCCACATCTCCTCCCTCTTGCGTCTCCCTCCCACCCTCCCTATCCCACACCTCTAGGTGGTCACAAGGCACGGAGGTGATCTCTGTGTGCTATACGGCTGCTTCCCACTAGCTATCCGTTTTACATTTGGTAGTGTACATATGTCCATGCCACTCTCTCACTTCGTCCCAGCTTACCCTTCCCCCTGCCCGTGTCCTCAAGTCCATTCTCTACGTCTGCGTCTTTATTCCTGTCCTGCCCCTAGGTTCTTCAGAACCTTTTCTTTTAATTTTTTTAGATTCCATATATGTGTTAACGTATGGTATTTCTTTTTCTCATTCTGACTTACTTCACTCTGTATGACAGATTCTAGGTCCATTCACCTCACTACAAATACCTCAATTTCGTTTCTTTTTATGGCTGAGTAATATTTCATTGTACATATGTGTCACGTCTTCTTTATCCATTCATCTGTCAATGGACACTTAGGTTGGTTCCATGTCCTGGCTATTGTAAATAGAGCTGCAATGAACACTGTGGTACATGATTCTTTTTGAATTACGGTTTTCTCAGGGTATATGCCCAGTAATGGGATGTTTAGTTTTAAAAGGAACCTCCATACTGTTCTCCATAGTGGCTGTGTCAATTTACATTCCCACCAACAGTGCAAGAGGGTTCCCTTTTCTCCACACCCTCTCCAGAATTTATTGTTTGTAGATTTTTTGATGATGGCCATTCTGACCGGTGTGATTGGATTGGGTTGTTTGTTTTCTTGATACTGAGGTGCATGAGCTGCTTGTATATTTTGGAGATTATTCCTTTGTCAGTTGCTTCGTTTGCAAATATTTTCTCCCATTCTGAGGGTGGTCTTTTCATCTTGTTTATGGTTTCCTTTACTGTTTTAAGTTTCATTAGGTCCCATTTGTTTATTTTTGTTTTTATTTCCATTTCTCTAGGAGGTGGGTCAAAAAGGATCTTGCAGCCGAATAGCACAGGGAGATCAGCTCGGTGCTTTGTGATGACCTAGAGGGGTGAGATAGGGACGGTGGGAGGAAGTCGCAAGAGGGAAGAGATATGGGGATATATGTGTATGTATAGCTGATTCACTTTGTTATAAAGCAGAAACTAACACACCATAGTATAGTAATTATACTCCAATAAAGATGTTTAAAAAAAAAAAAAGGATCTCGCTGTGATTTATGTCATAGAGTGTTCTCCTCTAAGAGTTTTATAGTGTCTGGCCTTACATTTAGGTCTTTAATCCATTTTAGTTTATTTTTGTGTATGGTGTTAGGGAATGTTCTAATTTCATACTTTTACATGTACCTGTCCAGTTTTCCCAGCACCACTTATTGAAGAGACTGTCTTTTCTCCACTGTATATTCTTGCCTCCTTTATCAAAGATAAGGTGACCATATGTGCGTGGGTGTATCTCTGGGCTTTCTATCATGTTCCATTGATCTCTATTTCTGTTTTTGTGCCAGTACCATAATGTCTTGATTACTGTAGCTTTGTAGTATAGTCTGAAGTCAGGGAGCCTGATTCCTCCAGCTCTGTTTTTCTTTCTCAAGATTGCTTTGGCTATTTGGGGTCTTTTGTGTTTCCATACACGTTGTGAAATTTTTTGTTCTAGTTCTGTGAAAAATGCCAGTGGTAGTTTGATAGGGATTGCATTGAATCTGTAGATTGCCTTGGGTAGTAGAGTCATTTTCACAATGTTGATTCTTCCAATCCAAGAACATGACATATCTCTCCATCTGTTTGTATCATCTTTAATTTCTTTCATCAGTGTCTTACAGTTTTCTGCATACAGGTCTTTTGTCTCCCTAGGTAGGTTTATTCCTAGGTATTTTATTCTTTTTGTTGCAGTGGTAAATGGGAGTGTTTCCATAACTTCTCTTTCAGATTTTTCATCATTAATGTATAGGAATGCAAGAGATTTCTGTGCATTAATTTTGTATCCTGCTACTTTACCAAATTCATTGATTAGCTCTAGTAGTTTTCTGGTAGCATCTTTAGCATTCTCTATGTTTAGTATCATGTCATCTGCAAACAGTGACAGTTTTACTTCCTCTTTTCCAATTTGGATTCCTTTTATTTCTTTTTCTTCTCTCATTGCTGTGGCTAAAACTTCCAAAACTATGTTGAGTAATAGCAGTGAGAGTGGGCAATCTCGTCTTGTTCCTGATCTTAGTGGAAATACTTTCAGTTTTTCACCATTGAGCACGGTGTTGCCTGTGGGTTTGTCATATATGGCCTTTATTATGTTGAAGGAAGTTCCCTCTCTGCCTGCTTCCTGGAGGGTTTTTTTATCATAAATGGGTGTTGAATTTTGTCAAAAGCTTTCTCTGCATCTATTGAGATGATCATATGGTTTTTCTCCTTCAATTTGTTAATATGCTTTATCACACTGATTGATTTTCATACATAGAAGAATCCTTGCATTCCTGGGATAAACCCCACTTGACCATGATATATGGTCCTTTTAATGTGCTGTTGGATTCTGTTTGCTAGTATTTTGTTCAGGATTTTTGCATCTATGTTCATCAGTGATACTGGCCTGTAGTTTTCCTTCTTTGTGACATCTCTGTCTGGTTTTGGTATCAGGGTGATGGTGGCCTCATAGAATGAGTTTGGGAGTGTTCCTCCCTCTGCTATATTTTGGAAGAGTTTGAGAAGGATAGGTGTTAGCTCTTCTCTAAATGTTTGATAGAATTCGCCTGTGAAGCCATCAGGTCCTGGGCTTTTGTTTGTTGGAAGATTTTTAATGACAGTCTCAATTTCAGTGCTTGTGAATGGTCTGCTTATATTTTCTATTTCTTCCTGGTTCAGTCTTGGAAGGTTATGCTTTTCTAAGAATTTGTCCATTTCTTCCAGGTTGTCCATTTTATTGGCATACAGCTGCTTGTAGTAATCTCTCATAATCCTTTGTATTTCTGCAGTGCCAGTTGTCACTTCTCCTTTTTCATTTCTAATTCTATTGATTTGAGTCTTCTCCCTTTTTTTCTTGATGAGTCTGGCTAATGGTTTATCAATTTTGTTTATTTTCTCAAAGAAGCAGCTTTTAGTTTTAATGGTCTTTGCTATTGTTTCCTTCATTTCTTTTTCATTTATTTCTGACCTGATCTTTATGATTTCTTTCTTTCTTCTAACTTTGGGGTTTTTTTGTTCTTCTTTCTCTAATTGCTTTAGTTGTAAGGTTAGGTTGTTTATTTGAGATATTTCTTGTTTCTTGAGGTAGGATTATATTGCTGTAAAGTTCCCTCTTAGAACTGCTTTTGCTTCATCCCGTAGGTTTTGGGTCATTCTGTTTTCATTGTCACTTGTTTCTAGGTAATTTTTGATTTTCTCTTTGATTTCTTCAGTGATCTCTTGGTTATTTAGTAGTGTATTGTTTAGCCTCCATGTGTTTGTATTTTTTACAGATTTTTTCCTGTAATTGATATCCAATCTCATAGCATTGTGGTCAGAAAAGATACTTGATACAATTTCAATTTTCTTAAATTTACCAAGGCTTGATTTGTGACCCAAGATATGATGTATCCTGGAGAATGTTCCATGAGCACTTGAGAAGAAAGTGTATTCTGTTATTTTTGGATGGAATGTCCTATAAACATTAATTAAGTCCATCTTGTTTAATGTATCATTTAAAGCTTGTGTTTCCTTATCCAAGTAATATTTTTTAATAGATGAGCCTCAACTCTAAACATTCTAGTAGGATGCTGCAGAATTCTGTCTTTATTTATGCCATTTAAAATTTTTATCAACTACTTGAATGAAGATAAGAAGATTTCCTATGAAACCTACTGAGGGCACGGAGCCAAGAAAGACAGCTACTATGATTCATAAGAGAAAAAAAGACTTGACAGATTAGAGCATCAAGCTGAATCATACAAGATGCTAAATATAAAGTTATGTATTTTGGTTCAGATTTTCAACAGCACAGGCACAGAATTACCAAAACCTTACTAGATAGAAAGTATTTTATATGAATTTTATAGTAATTAAAAACACCATGTCATCTATATATATACATACAGACACGATTATATATATATATATATATATATATATATTTCTGCTGCCTAAAGAAGCTAGCGCAACAGAGCCTCATCTTTAGACCAAAACGTCTGGGTCAAGCAAAACTCCTCTTCAGGCGTCTCAATCACCTCTGGAACACAACAACCACTGCTAATTAGGAGGCCTGCAGAACCAGATATCCAGGATGGTGAGAGGTCTAAAAATTCTGCCTAAATTATAGTGTTTGAGAGAGCTACACTTGTTTGCCCAGAGAAATGAAAACTTTGGTGGAGGGAGGAGGAGACTGAGAGTTAATCCTTGACTAATAACTTTTCAAATCGTTGGAGAAGAGAAAGTTACTTCAGAAGATGACTTCATAAAAGAGGCAGGTAGACCCATTTGGGGTCAAGTTTTGCAATGCCTGACAAGGGAATGGGCTGCCTAAGAGTGAGGAGCGCCCTGCCGATGGAATTATTCAAGTAGAGGACGGAGGAGCAGCCATCAATGGGGATGCTGTCGAATGCACTTCTGTACTTGGAGATCAGGATCCTTAAGGGAAAAGACCTCCAACGGCCTTTCAATTCTATGGTCTTCACTAAAGCTGATGGTGAAGGGACCAGAGGGGCAGAAGACAGACATCTCAGATCACTGAGTTGCACCACTGACCCTGACACAATCTCATACTGCATCAACTCGGCTGACAATCACCTGAGAATAGCTTTGTCCTGTTAAACGCACACAGGTGTCCGAGTAGCTTCTGTGGCTCACGATGACTGGGCTGAGTGAGTGTCCTGCAGTTGACACCTTAATAGGAGGAGGCATATGGAAAATGAGGCAGAAATGAGCAAAAAAAAAGACAAAGAGCAGAAAAAACACTGAGCCTATGTGAGCTCTGAAGCAGGAAGCTGGGGGTGAAGACATACAATTCAGAATGGAGAGGGGTAATCACAATGCTGTGGGTTCATCAGTTTTTACTGTGGATCTTGGGAAAGAAACCACAGAGAAAATCTCAGGAGTATTTTCCTCCTAAGCCAGCACAACCACTTCTTCACCGCCAAAGGCTCCAATGTTCCCATAGTGGAGAACGGCACTGAAAAAAATACCTCTTCTTATTCAAAACCTCTCCCTGCCATCCATGTGTCCCTGCAAATGCGTGGCCTTCAGTCCTCCTCTCCCTATTCCCCTGCACCTCACACCACATACAACAGCAACAACAGGCTGGGGATATAGGACCAAAAAAAAACAACAATGCTCAGACTGAAAAAAAAAAATCTTTACATAAAGAAGGAGGAAAACAGAATTCCTATCCCTGCATTATAAAAACTGAAAGGTAAGGGGAATTTTATAGACCCAGAACGTGATGAAATGAAGAGAAAGACATCAAGTCTACCCAAAAGGTGATAAAACATTTTATTTGTTTTTTGGTTGTGAAAAGAAAATAAACCATTGAAATGACTGTCCGAAGGGCTCCAGGATAAGGACACTGAATAGGGCTTGGCTATAAATGTTGGAGAGGGTAATAAAAGAGTTGGTTTTGTTTCCTCAGCATTTGTGTGGGCTGAGCCCTCCTACTTCAACACAGGAATCATGGGCAATGGTAAAAGCCAACCTGCCACGGGGCCTACATTAATGCCTTCCTTGCAGGCCCGTCCAAGAGTCCCAGAGTAGCTGCTCCCCTCCTGCACCCAGGTTTCTATCCAACGCTGACCCTACAGGGAATGCCATCAAACCACTGGGGCTTCAGGATCGCAATGTGTCTTATTTCCATGGTTACTAGTTCATATATACCTGCTTATAAAACAGGCATTTTTTTTTCAGTCCTTATTTTTCTCAGTCCTAGGAATTTAAGATGAAGAAGGCAAGGTTCCTGCCCCAAGCAGCTCAGTCTACAGTCTAGAGGGCCTTGGATTAATTCTGATGTTGTTTAGTGATATATTTCAAGTTCCTGAAGATAGAGAAAGGTGACAGAATCGCTGTTGTAAAAGCAACTGCTGATTTTATTTAAACCCAGGAAGGATTAGTTAAGAATCTGTGAAAGAGGCAGGATTTTCAACTAACCCACAAACTTGCATCCAGCATTTGCCTTTTTCTTTTCCACGTGTCAAGCTCTCCCATGAACATGTGATACCTCAACTAAGTCTTAAAAGACAGCTCCCCCTCAAAACTAAGTTTCTCTAGGTCTGTGATGAACATAAAAATTAAGGACTTGGAAATAAACTGAACTTTGGAATGAACTGGAACTAAACACACGTGCCAATCAATACTGATCTCTACCATTACATGTAAACCGAGACAATTTACTCTCAGATTTGTCATCCAAATCATATACAACAGGACCCAAGAATAGTACTGAGGACAGTGGCATGACAAGGGACAGGTAGTAAAATGGAAACCAGCTTCCCTTCAGTGTACCTATATCTCTTAGCACCATCACAAGGACAAGGCCTTCAAGGGGCTCTACTAAGATCCCCACTGAATACTCAGTGGTCAACCTGCAGCACTTCTGAGAAGGTACAGGCTCGAGGTGCTCCCAAATCACCATTCATTTTCATAGCCATATCTTTGCCCTTTAGATCATCACCAGGCAGGCTGGAGGGTCTGGTTGCTCATACGATCATTCTACGCTGACCACAAAGATGGCCACTTAGACCATACCAGACAACACAATTCCTCAAATAGACACATAGTTAAAGACCTGAATCTATACAGTATCTTTCCAGAATGAGCCATGGCTCCGTGTCCAAGGCGTGTTTCTGTAATTCATATTACTAAACAGGTATCTTGGCCTTAGCGTCCACGGCCTGAAGATTCTTATTCGGTTGAAACCAACAGGAACCAGCCGGGATGACTCAGGGGGAATGGTAATGATGGGATGAGTAATCCCTCTCTTGAAGTCACCAGTTAGGATAAAAGCAATTGTTGATTACCTGACGGGACAGGTTTCTCAGGCTGGCTGAGAACAGAACAAATAAATCAATGTCACTTTCCTCCCTAACATCTTAAAACTCTATATTTTATATATATTTAAAGCCTGTATTTCAGCTCACAATTCAAGGAAAGCTGTCCACAGAACTATCCATTAGGCCTCTGGTGAACACAGGGATGGAGGAGACAGGGGAGAAATGGCAGTAGGAACATTTGTAACCTTAGTGGAGAGAAATCCTATAGGAACGCTACCTGGCTCTCTGCTTGTGGTCACTGCCTTGGCTATTTTGGGAATCCTGTATATAAAACTAATCCAATGTCTTTTTTGGTTTGTTTGTTGGTGGTGTTTTTTGTGGTATGCAGGCCTCTCACTGCTGTGGCCTCTCCCGTTGCGGAGCACAGGCTCCGGACGCGCAGGCCCTGCGGCCACGGCTCACGGGCCCAGCTGCTCCGCGGCATGTGGGATCTTCCCGGACCGGGGCACGAACCCGCGCCCCCTGCATCGGCAGGCGGACTCTCAACCACTGCGCCACCAGGGAAGCCCCCAATGTCTTATTCTAATAGGGTAAACACATGCGGACAAGTCAGGGCAAAAGCCTCTAACATGACAGTTCATTTTAAAGACTGGAAAACTGAAAACCTTTCCCTTTCAGAGTTATAACCAATCTCAGAAGAAAATCCATGAATGCATCAGGGATTCTCATTTCCTAATTAATCTCAATCTCCCCACTATTTTCCGTATTGCTTTACTCGAATTTACCCTTTTGGGGGAGATATGTTAAAATACGGTTTACTTGAAACTAGTAGACAAATAAGCACAGTATAGTGAATAAAGACAACAATACTGTATTATAATCATCAAACTTGCTAAGAGACTAGATCTTAATTATTCCAACCACTAAAAAGGGTTGATAATTTTGTGACATGATAGAGGTGCTATAGCTACAATGGCAATCACGTTACAATATATAAATGTATCAAATCAGCATGTTGTACACCTTAAATTTACAGTTATATGTCAAATACATTTCAATTAAAATTCTGAAATATAGTTTAATTACTAATGAGGTGCTACTAAAAATATATAGAAAATAATTTAATAGATGGCCAAGTAACCACCTACATTACTGCCTCATATTAGAGTTCTGTTGGATAAAAGCCAAATAGGTTTATACCATATGTGATTCTGGCAACAATCTGATTGGATACATTGCTGAGGCTCCAAAGTAAACTTAAGTGAAAAGGCTTGACCACGTACTTGATCAAAGTATACCTGAAGTTTAAATGCAAAAGACAAGCTAGGGCCCTGGGATCGGAGTGTGTGCTTCAGGTGACATCACTGTCCAAACACATTTATTCAACATCCATCTGGTGGCACTACCCGGGGTGGTTAGCACAGATCTGCCATCCCAGAGTAACCAGCTTTGCCCTTTTTATCCTAGCACGGATCCACATTCAGCTAACGGGAGAAACACAGCTATTAAGTAGACAGGACTCAATGTTCCCGGGTTAAATATGGAAAGCGACTGTGGGGAGAACAGAATCGGGCACTGGTTTGTTATGTGCAGACCCAGAGGAAGTTTTCGACTCTATTATAGAAAGACTTCCTGAAGATGAAATTTCGAGAGCCACTTAAGGTTAAATTTGAAATGCTGCCCTTTGGTTGGATTACTGATAACCACCTTTCAAGAAAGAGCGACTGAGGATGGTAAGAAAGTTGCGAAACACAGGGATATCAGCTCAGTGCTTTGTGACCGTCTGGAGGGGTGGGATAGGGAGGGTGGGAGGGAGGGATACGCAGGAGGGAAGAGATACGGTAACATATGTATATGTATAACTGATTCACTTTGTTATAAAGCAGAAACTAACACACCATTGTAAAGCAATTATACCCCAATAAAGATGTTAAAAAAAAGATTTAAATTAACATTAAGAGAAAAAAAAAAAAAGAAAGTTGCTAAGGAGCCCATGACCGTGGGGTGTATAAATATGCATCCTAACTACTCAGAAACTGCCTTTCCCAGCTCAGCTTTCCTGCCAAGAGCCAGCCTAGAGCAAAGTTTTTTCTTTTAACTCCCTTTCTGTGTTTACTGTTGAGCAATCATCTTCACTGCTAGGAAAAAAAAAAAAAAAAAAAAAAAAAAAAGGAGGGGCTTACACAAACTTTCAGGGGTTACCTTCGTACAACATTGGTCATAAAACCAACCAGAAAGGGGAATGATGAAACCTGGCAATCCCAGGGTGAGTCAAAGCTGCAGTAAATTCAAGGAAGTACCACACCTGAAGTGTCTTCTATGGGTATAAGGTGAATAACCTCCCCTTCTGGAGGATGAGGACTTCTGCGAGCACTCAAGAGCACCGCGACGGACCCTGGTTTGCTAAGCGCACTGTCTCGTCCTGCTCATCACTGTGCCAGGCGGCCCAGCTGCCTCTCACCTGCCTCCCCTCACACACATGCTCACATCCTTCTCCTGGGTACCGCCAGTCCCCAAAACAGGCAACGTCAGCAAGAGCCACAGGCATCCAATGTTACTCCACCAGCCCACTGACAAAGGTGCAGGCTTTGGTAGCCCAGACTGACCAGACAGGAGGGAGCTAAAGGAATACCGCTCTGTTGGACAGATCCACCCAGGAAGCAATTAGGTTTATAGTCAGGAAAGAACAGCCCCAAAGGCCTCAGAAACAAAAGCAGCTTCCTGCCTGTGTTCTGTCCTCTCATTCCATGTGCTGTCGTAAAGGTAGGCTGAGCTATTCGGCTGCAATCTCTGACAGTCAGGCACTGTTTGGAGAATCTCTGCTGTAGAGACCTGCCTGTCAGGGTTTCATTTCTGTGCTAGGGCATCAACTGTCTCAGCTAGTTTGAATAACAAAAAAGGGATGTAAGCTTCCAAAAGGGAAAAATACTTAATGCAAAACAGGATTATAAACTCTCCCAGATTAGCTGAAGGAAAAGATTATAAAGGTAACAGAGGTTCCACTACTATGGGGAAGGCATCCCTAGGATTCTGAACTTGACAATCAAGGAGTTTTTGGGGTGGGAAGGTGAGAGGTGCTGGAAGAGGAGGGGCAGCCAGCAGCGCAGGTCTCTCCAGTCCGACCCCATGTCCTTCCCGCTCTGGTGGGCTGTGCACATCCAGATTGCCTGGCTTCCCACTCAGATTCTCCTCGAGTCCATTAGGGTGAACAGGCAGGTTCTCATGTGTGCAGAAGATGTAGCAAATACCTCTCAGGAGTGGGAACGGTCACTGATGCTAACCTGAGTCAATGTAGGAGGAACAGGAGGACATCAGAAGGAGGAGGCTGGCTGTGGAGTCAAGAGACAGCAATGGGATTTGATGAAGAGGAGATGCTAGAAGGCTGAAATGACTGCTCTGAAGTCTTAGACTGGTGGTCTCGCCCCCATTCTAGTGCTCAACGCAAAGTGAGAAATGACCCCTTTGAGACTCAAGTCTAATCCTGGCTCTAAAACCTGCCCCACACCTACACCTCTCACACCGAGGAGGCTGCAGCCCCATTACTAAGATACGGGTGCTGCGGACCACTTAATCCATGGCTGCAAGGACGGTCTTAGAAATTCAGCAAAAGGTGTCATTCTCCTTAGATAAACCACCTGGTACTACCTGGAGATGGACAAAAACTGTATAAAAAAAGGTTGTTAACCCACCCTCTCCCTGGGGTAGTCCTTAAACAAAAAGCTAAATAAACACAACGTTCTTTTCTTTGGAGCTGAGGCTTTCTGATTACCTGAATCTAAGAACAAGAGGGTATCCAAAAAGCTAACAAGGACATTATTAAATATTCTCATCCTTCAATCACTTTCCCAGCAACAGAGCAGAGTGACACCGTGACCAGACACCCCACACATACACACCAGGAGAATTACTCTCTGTTCCATGGGGTCTAGTGTCTTTATTATCTCCAATGAGGGTCTCCTACAATGTGTCTAGACCCATTTCTGGCCAGACGGGTAAACCCAGAAAGACCTAGTGCCCCTCTCCAAATAGCCAATCCCCCTGTCTCCAGAAAAACTACATGGTCCAAGAAAGAATTCTAAGCGTCAGGAAGGTTTAGTTTCCATTAACTTGAGAGGTTCTCTGGAACCAGACCACCTGGGGTAAAATCACAGTTCTGCCACTTAGTAGCCTTATGACATTGGGGGAAGTTAACATCTCTGTGCCTCAGTTTTCTTGCCTATAAAATGGGGATAAAGTAATACCCACTCTTCAGATTCTCTAATGACCAAATGCGTTACAATATGTAAAGGACTTAAAACAGTGCTTGGCATATAGTAATAACAATATTAATGTTTGCTGTTATTATCATTATCTTTATTGTTATACTCTTGGGTATGTTACAGAAGACCTCTGTTTTCCAGATGTCTCTCCTCTCAGATGGGCTGAAGATACCATCCCTACCCCAGGATGATTTAAAGTCAAATAAAATAATTTTAATTTCAGAATGCTTTCATATCAAAATTAAGAGCCTAGATAACATTTAAATGGCCATGAATTCTTTGCAGCGATTCCCACGAAGGGGTAGAGTCTATTTTCAACACCTTCCCCTTGACTCTGGGCTGGCCCTATGACTTGCTTTGACCAAAAGAATGTGCAGCTTCAGTGCTTACCCTCTTACCAGACACTTCTGTCATGTGAAGGAGCCTGAGCTAGCCTGCTGGAGGATAAGACCACATGACAGAGATGAATCATCCCAGCTGAGGCCCCCATATCAACCCCCTCCCGGCACCAGCTGAGTATGTGGCATGAGTGACCCCAGGGGAGACTAGCAGACCCACCACCCAGCTGAGCCCAGCCCAACTTGCTGGCCCACAGAATCATGAGCAGATAAAATGGTGGTTGTTTTAAGCCACTGAGTTTGGGGTGGTTTATTACTATGCCATAGATGACAGATACAAAGGCCTAAACAAACGAGGCTTTATTATCAATGACATTTCAAACACAAACAGACACATGAAGCCATGCCACTTGTCTATTTGTCAGCAGATTTACCAACCACCACATGGTGCTTCCAAGCTCTCATCCCACCCACGTGAGGCCAGTGAGGCCACTGCAGTCAGCACATTAGCTTGGGAAAAGCTAAGGCCAATTAATGATCATACCTGGAGAGATGAAGGCAAGCTTTCTGCACCAAGGTAGACACCCAATTAGGTCTTTTCGTGGAGGGTGGTAGGAACTCAAACTTTTGTTCCTTTTAGTCTGTGATAGAATATAGGGCCAGAAATGGCAAGATTTGGCTTCCTTGGAAGCAGCTTTATTCCAGGAGTCTTGGCTATTGTATGATGATGTGGATAGATGCCTTCAAGGCATGAGCAAACCAATTCAAGGTTAGTATCACCAGGTGAGAATCAGGGGGAGCCTGTCAAAACAAACCATGTAATCCCCATGGGTCCAGACATGCGGCTCTAAGGAAAGCAGGAAGCCCCAAATGCCCTTATTTTTCCTGCTGGTCAAAATGAGAGAATGATTACATTCTAGGCTATGATTTTGCTGTGATCTAAACAAAAATCTATCTCACCCTACAATACAGGGGAAAGAATACAAAGTCCCACAAATCATTGTTCTTTCTTCTGTAACATGAGGGAAGCACAGACAATCAACTTTGTAGGGAAACTGTTCTGAAAGATGCTCTGAGAGACTCTGTAAGCTTAAGTCCCTATTTATTGCAAATAAAACCATCACATCTAAACGAAACAATCTTACTCATTAATTTGATAAAGTCAGGCAGCCATTGGGCTAAAGATTCTTAAACAAAGACTAATAGCATTTGTACAGACATATATTCATTTGCTCGACCTCTATTTGTTGAGCACAGACTTTGTACTATCTATTCTGTGGGTGTGTAGGCCTGGGGAAAAAGTTGGCAGGGTTGGGGCACAGAAGTGGGAATGGCAAGAATTAAACTGAAGGGGCTAAGACATTTCACCTTCTAAGAGCCCACAGGTCTGGTCATCTCGGAAAACAAAATTTCCTGCTCGAAGCAACTCAGCATAACCCAGCTGAGCCCTTCCAGAATTGCCGCGGCAATTGGAGCTGACTGGGTTATAAATCAAGAGCGTTCAGAAAACTCCTGATTTCGAGCAGTTACAGCACTGACTAGATGTAAGTGGTCCACAGATGAAGACGCTAAGATGAAGTAATTTACCCAAAGGACTTGCAGCTAGTTTCAATGCAGAGCCTATTCTGGGTGTCTTGAGCTATAGGCCAGCAGGACTCCTGCCAAACCCCACAGAGACCCCTTTCAAGATACAAGGTATTTACAATGTGAGGGGGCATAGACACCCCACAATTCCAGCCCTACTGTCAGCAGACAGAAATGAGCTATCAATATGGTGAGGAGTGGCCTGCACCTGTCACATGCGAGCAACTCAAAGAAACACCTTCCTGTGGCCTAGACTTAAGAGCCCTCTAACCATATGCACTTAATAGAGGGCTCAGCAGCCATTAAAATAGGCTTATGAGAACAAAGGCACAAGAAAATACTTATGTTAAACTTAAAATTCAAAACTTAATACAGAATAACTATGTGAACACACTATTCACAAGAGGAAAAGCCATAGCAAAACACACTAACATGTTTGTGACTATAGAGTGAGGATCTTTTAAAACTGGCTGGGTTTTTTTTCAAATTTTATTTTATTTACTTTTTTGTAATAGAGCAGGCTCTTATTAGTTATCTGTTTTATACATAGTAGTGTATATATGTCAATCCCAATCCCCCAGTTCATCAAAACTGGGTGATTTTTATTCCTCATTCTTTCTGCTGTTCCCTATAGGCTGAATATTCTTTAACAATCTTGAACTATTTATATATTTTTGAATGTTTTGGCTACCTCAGTGCAGAAGACACAACATGTCAACGGTAGGTGGAGGTCAGAGGGCAAAGGGCAGGTGAACAGGGGCAAGTGTGAAAGCCGAGAGGAGTGCCGGCCACAACACCTGCATGCGGGTCAAAGCTGCAGTGAGGCTGGACCCCGTTCTGTGCTGTCCGGAGGGTTACATCCTGTTCTTTGGGGCTTGGCTGTCTAACTTTGGGCCATTTATCTCTTTAAACCCCACTTTCCTCAACTGTAAAAAGTAGATGTTAATAGGACCTTCCTCATAGGAATACTGTGCAGATGGAGAGAATGCAAATCAAATGCTTAGCCTAGGGCCTGGTAGAAAGTAGGAGCCAACAAATGTTAGCTGTCGTGATGGTAGTGATAGAGATAGTTAATATTAGAGTTACTTTTTATTGCCATTATAATCATTATTATGATTATCACAATCATTATTATAATGTTCCTAACACTGTGTGGAACCTGTGACTGAAAAGAAATTAAGTTTTCTAAGTTTTCTTGCTTTGGGAGATAATCCAATAGCCTCTGTTTGTCTCATTGCTGGACCATCACTTCTCTGATCTCCATATTCTTCAGATTAATAGCAGACTCTTAAGTTCAAGTAACAGCTTGCACACCACCCAGTATGCCCAGGGGAAAACAGTGATGATGATATGCAGATTCCTACTTGTCTTCTTGAACTTAATTAGGGTAGTACCATGTCATTCTTTTAACAAGGCAAGGAGTAAAGCATCTTAGTAGATATTCGACAGAATTTTACTTTGTACTCGAAACATATAATTATCATTAACAAACACGAGCACTAATAATTCAATCTGCTCTTTAGACAAGAAACAGGAAGGTACACATGGCCCTGGCCCATCAGTTCACAATCTCAGACAACTCCCTTTGGAGGATGCCTCCCTCACCCATCGGATGCAAGGTGGGAAGTCTGGTTGCAAGGCAGAGGGCCTCTGGGCTGGGAGCTGACAGCCCAACCAGGCAGATGACTACTTAGCGGGCCAGGCTCAGGTCCCTGAAGCCTCAAGAAGATATTCCTTGGCCTCGGCAGCCTGACCTCAGAAAACCAGACGTCAGGTTCAGCTTTTTCCACTAAGAGAATGGAGACAGGCCTAACAATCGATACTGGTTGGCCTGTATGTTAAGCACCACACCTAAAACCAAAAGGGCCAAATGAATGAGGTAAAGAGCAATCGTCAGTAAAACACACAACTTTAAACATGCTCAAGTGGATGCTGCCACCGTTTCTTGGTTGGGGAAACACTCTCATCCTGTTTTGGATCAGGAAATACCTTCTAATCCTGAACATATAAATGTGCTATAATTACAAATGCTCAAGAATAGTCAGCGAGTACCCTTAGTAAGTAGAGTTAGCAATGTATTTCACTTGATGTGAACACTTTTGAGCATTGCTCCTACCCCCCACATGTTACCACCCCCATCCCTGGGATAGTTACTCTGGAAGGGTCTCTTTTAATTGACCAAATTAGTCCATCATGTGGGAAGCAGAGAAGTCTCACCACTAACCACTCCCTAGGCATGGGCACTCCCTCCTTGGGTTCATCAGAAATATAATTAACTTAAGCCAAAACCAGGCTTCTGAATCCCAGGACAGCAGTGAGAAGCAAACGATTAGGATGGAAAAGAAAACCTGGCAAACCGCTGAGGAGATGGACAAAGACAGAGGCCCAAGATATTCAGGAGTCCATGAGGAGCCTGACCTAACCCAGTGCTCCCAAACAGGAAGCCGACGGTTGTCCAGCATCACTTGATTCTTACCTTAAGAGAGCAAGCGAGGTTGTCAGGCTCCTCTCTCCAACAGTGAAGAGGTCTGCACCCAAACAAAGTAACCAGCCTCCCAAAGATAAAGAGATAAGATCCACCCCTGAGGATGAATTACATTCCTGAACAACTGGAATGTTTCCTAACAAAAGGCAGGTCCCTGGATGTCTGAAGACTTTTCAGAATAGAATAGCAGCAATATAATCAATTGAACAGTATCAAACGCATGAAAGCCCTGGAATCAAGTTAGGTGGGGCTGTTAAAGCTACAGAGAGGGTGAGCTAAGGTTTTATTCACACACACCTGGGCCCCGGCTAATTGGAAATGGTAATAATTGGTGAAATCATACCCTTCATCAAGTCCCTCCACAAAAACGGCTGTTTACCAAGGAGCTAGCAGAACTCCGTATAACACCGACATGTATCAGGGTATGTTACAGGCAGGTCAGAGCATTCACACGTCAATACACAATGAAGACTCTGTGCCATTTAACCAATGCTGCTTTGGAAGAAAGCCCTGGCAGCTGACGAAATAATGACATGAGACTTGAACCTAGATGAGATGGGAGGGAGTCAGAATATTTTTCTACATGCACTCAAATAAGCGAGTATAAAAGACAAATAACAATTATGCCAAATTTTAAGGAAATTCTATTATATATTTATATCCCTACCTGTGATGGTTAATTTTATCTGTTTAACCAACTTGGCTGGGCTATGATGTCAAACACCAGTCTCCATATTGCTGTGAAGGTATTTTTTAGACATGATTAACATTTAAAGGAGGGAGATCAGTCAAGATGGCTGAGTCGAAAGACACTGAACTCACCTCCTCTTGCGAGCACACCAAAATCACAACTATCTGCAGAACAACCATCAATGAAAAAAATCAGAGCCTACCAGAAAAGATCTTCTACAACTAAAGAAACAAAGAAGGAATCATAAGGAGATGGGTAAGGCGGTGAAACAGGAGGGAAGGGGGCAGGGCACAACCTTTGAAAGAATGACATAGCCCAAGGACATGACATAAACGGATTAGAACCAAATGGGTCCAAGATGATGGACAAGTCACTTCCACTAGACCTTGAGCCTCAGTATACGCTCATTGTAACACATCAGCAAGCTAAATGACACACCCACAGACGCCATGACAGTTCTAAGGCCGACCATGAGGATCAAAGAGTGGGCGGTTCCTGGAAATCTCCACCCCTTCCTGAAATAGCTGGAATACTCCTCCCACTCATTAGCCTATGAAATTACCCACCACTATAAAAACTGACAACCCTATACCCTGGTGCCTTTCTCACCTTCTGAGATGGCCCACACTCTGTCTGTGGAGTGTGTTTCTCTCTAAATAAATCCACTTCTTACCTATTACTTTGTCTCTCACTGAATTCTTTCTGCGATGAGACATCAAGAACCTGAGCTTCACTAAGTCCTGAAACCAGGTGTGTGATCTCAGTTGGGAGACTGTGGGTTTTGGCCAGGTTCAAGTCCCAGCCAAGTGGGTTCAAGACCCAGCCAAGTGGGTTCAAGTCCCAGCTGCATGGGTTTGAGTCCCAATCAGCGTTTTGGCCAGGTTTGAGTCCTGGCCATGTGGGTTCAAGTCCCAATCTGGGTTTAGGCTGGGTTCAAGTCCTGGCACATGAGTTCAAGTCCCAATCTGAAGTGCATGGTTTCACTTCTACCACATGGACACTGGTGCTGGTGGGCACCATTTTGGAATCCTCCCTATAGCTTATTATTCCCAGGACCCAGCCCTCCCTGGCTCAACAGCCTCTAGGCACCAGTGCTGGGATGCCTCAGGCCAAGCAACTAACTGGGTGGGGATGCAGACCCACCCATCAGCAGACAGGCTGCCTTAAGACTCCCTGAGCCCACAGCTGTCTCTGGACACAGCCCTGACCACCAGAGGGCCCAGGACCCAGCTCCACCCACCAGTGAGCAGGCCCCAGCCCCAGAATCCACTGGGCCCTGGCCTCACTCTCCAGGAAGCTGGCTCTAGCCTCTGGACCAGCCTCATCCACCAGGGGGCAGACACCAAATGCAAGAAAACACAATCCCACACAATCCCGCAGCCTGCAGGCTCAGCTTGTCCACCAGTAGGCCAGACCCTGCCCTGGGACCAGATGGGCCATGGCCCTGCCCACTAGCAGGCCAAAACAAGCTTCAGAACACTCTGGACTCTGTATGCAACTGTGTCAGGAACTGCACCCCCCTCCCACCCCCCCAGCAATGTGACACCAGCTCTGGGATCCCTGGCTCTGCAACCAGATTCCAGAACCTGGCTCTACCAGCCAGTAGTCCAGCACTAACCCCAGGACTGGGCTTTACCCAACAGTGGGCAAGCAAGAGCACCAGAGTCTTCTGGACACTGACTTCGCCCACCAGTAAGCCAGCACTAGCCCCAGGGTCCCCCCAACCCCCAGTTCCACAGTCATCTGCCCCATGACCTAGTCCAGCCAACCAGAAGCCAACAGCCTCTGCACAAGGCAGGGCATGGCAAGTGTCTGGGCCGGGGGCCAACCAAGCCTACCAGACTGCCCACAGAGTCAGCCCACTACAACCGAAGAACTCATGCAGCCCTCATATGGGGAACTCCTAGAGCATACAGCCTGGGGGACAAGAGTGGAGTATGCTTCTGGATGCATAGGACATCTCCTACAAAAGGCCACTTCTTCAAGGTCAGGAAACATAACTAACCTAAGAGATATATAAAAATACAAAGAGCAACTTAGGCAAAATGAGGTGACAGAGGAACATGCTCCAGATGAGGGAACAAGATAAAGCCCCAGAAGAAGAGCTAAGTGAAGTGGAGACAGGCAAACAACCCAAGCATGAGTTCAGGGTAGTGATTGTAAAGATGATCAAAGAACTCGGGAGGAGAATGGACGCACAGAGTGAGAAGTTAGAAATCTTAAACAAAGAGATAGATAATATAAAGAACCACCAAACAGAGACGAAGAATACAATAACAGATGAAAAATACACTAGAAGCAATCAACAGTAGACTAAATGATACAGAGGAATGGATCAGTGAGCTGAAAGGCAGAGTAGTAGAAATCTCTGAGACTGAACAGACAAAAGAATGAAAAGAAATGAGGACCATTTAAGAGACTATTAGGACAACATCAAGCACACTGATATTTGCATTATAGGGGTCCCAGAAGAAGAGAGAGAGAAAGGGGCTGAGAACATATCTGAAGACATAATAGCTGAAAACTTCCCTAACTTGGGAAAGGAAACAGTCACCCAAGTGCAGAAAGCACAGAGAGTCCCATACAGGATTAACCCAAAGAGGAACACACTAAGACACACTGTAATTAAAATGGCAAAAATTAAAGAAAAAGAGAGAATATTAAAAGCAGCAAGGGAAAAGCAACAAATTACAAAGGGAACACCCATAACACTATCAGCTGACTTCTCAGCAGAAACTCTGTAGGCCAGAAGGGACTAGGATGATATATTTAAAGTGATGAAAGGGAAAAACCTGTAACTAAGAATACTCTACACAGCAAGACTCTCAACCAGATTTGGTGGAGAGAATCAAAAGCTTTACAGACAAGTAAAAGCTTAAAGAGTTCAGCACCACCAAACCAGATTTACAAGAAATGTTAAAGGACCTTCTGTAAGTGAAAAAGAAAAGGCCACAACTAGAAACATGAAAATTACAAAATGAAAAAGCTCATCAGTTAAGGTAAACATACAGTAAAGGTAGAAAATCATCCACACCCAAAGCTTGTAGGGAGGTTAAAAGACAAAAGGAGTAAAATCATCTATAACCACAATAACCAGTAAAAGCATATGCAAAACAATTAGATGTAAAATATTCTATCAAAAACAGTAATCATGAGGGAAGGAGAGTATAAACATAGGGTTTTTAAAATGCATTTGAAATCAAGAGATCAATAACTCACAACAATCACATATGTATATAGACTGCTATACAAAAACCTCATAGTAACCACATCCCAAAAATCTGTAATAGGTGCACATACAAAAAGAAAAAAGGAATCCAAATTTAACACTAAAGATAGTCATAAAATCAAGAGAATAAAAGAAGAAGGAAGGGGGAAAAAAAGACCTACAGAAACAAATCTAAAACAATTAACAAAATGGCAATAAAAACACACATATCAATAATTACCTTAAATGTAATTGGGCTAATTACTCCAACCAAAAGACACAGACTGGCTGAATGGATACAAAAACAAGACTCATATTTATGTTGCCTACAAGAGACTCAATTCAGAGTTAACAACATATACAGACACAAAGTAAGAGGATGGAAAACGATATCCCATGCAAATGGAAATCAAAAGAAGGCTCAGGTAGCAATACTTATATCAGACAAAATAGACCTTAAAATAAAGACTGTTATAAGAGACAAAAAAGGACACTACATAATGACCAAGGGATCAATCCAAGAAGAAGATCTAACAATTTTAAATATATAAGTATCCAACATAAAAGCACCTAAATGGATAAAGCAAATATTAAGGGAATAAAGGGAGAAACCAACATTAACACAATAATAGTAGGTGTCTTTAACTCCACTTACATCAATGGACAGATCACCCAGACAGAAAATCAAAAAAAAAAAAAAAAAAAAAAAAACTGGCCTGAAACAGCACATTAGACCAATGGACTTAATACATATATAGAGCGCTCTATCTAAAAGCAGTACAATACACGTTCTTTTCAGGAGCACATTGAATATTCTCCAGGATAAATCACATGTTAGGCCACAAAACAAGCTTAGGTAATTTTAAGAAAACTGAAATCATATCAAGCATCTTTTCTGACCACAATGCTATGAGGCTAGAAAGCATCCTCAAGAATAAAACTACAAAAAATACAAGCCCACAGAGGCTAAACAATATGCTACTAGCAACCCATGGATCATGGAAGAAATCAAAAAGGAAATAGAAAAATAAATACAGACAAATGAAAATAAAAACAAGATGATCCAAAACCTATGGGATGCAGCAAAAGCAGTTCTAAGAGGGAAGTTTATAATGATACAAGCTTACCTCAGGAAACAAGAAAAATCTCAAATAAATAAACTAACCCTACACCTAAAGCAACTACAGAAAGAAGAACAAACAAAACCCAAAGTTAGTAGCAGGAAAGAAATCATAAAGATCAGAACAGAAATATAGACAAAAAAAAAAAAAAAAAAGAAAGAAAGGATCAATGAAACTAAAACCTGGTTCTTTGAAAAGATAAACAAAATTGATAAACCTTTAGCCAGACTCATCAAGAATAAGAGAGTGCCCAAATCAATAAAATCAGAAATGAAAAAGGAGAAGTTACAACTGACATCACAGAAATACAAAGGATCATAAGAGACTACTATGAACAACTACATGCCAGTAAAATGGAAAACCTAGAAGAAATGAACAAAATCTTAGAAAGGTACAATCTCCCAAGACTGAACCAGGAATAAATAGAAAATATGAACAGATGAATTGCCATTAATGAAATTGAATCAGTAATTTTAAAACTCCCAACAAACAAAAGTCCAGGATCAGATGGCTTCACAGGCAAATTCTACCAGATATTTAGAGAAGAGTTAATGCCCACCCTTCTGAAACTACTCCAAAAAATTGCAGAGGAAGGAACACTCCCAAACCCTTTCTATGAGACCACCATCATTCTGATACTGAAACCAGACAAAGACACCACAAAAAAAGAAAATTACAGGTCAAAATCACTGATGAATGCAGATGCAAAAAATCCTCAACAGGGCTTCCCTGGTAGCACAGTGGTTGAGAGCCTGCCTGCCGATGCAGGGGACACGGGTTCGTGTCCCAGTCCGGGAAGATCCTACATGCCACAGAGTGGCTGGGCCCGTGAGCCATGACCGCTGAGCCTGCGCGTCCAGAGCCTGTGCTCCACAATGGGAGAGGCCACAACAGTGAGAGGCCTGCATACCGCAAAAAAAAAAAAAAAAAAATCCTCAACAGAATACTAGCAAACCAAATCCAATAATATATTTAAAGGATCATACACCATGATCAAGTGGGATTTATCCCAGGGATGCAAGGATTTTTTCAATATCTGCAAATCAACATGGTACACATTAACAAACTAAAGAATAAAAACCATGTGATCATCTCAAAAGATGGAGAAAAAGCTTTTGACAAAATTCAACATCCATTTGAATGGTTTAAAAAAAAAAACCCTCCAGGAAGTGGGCATAGAGGGAACATAGTTCAACATAATAAAGGCCATATAGGACAACTCACAGGTAACATCATACACAATGATGAAAAGCTGAAAGCATTCCCTCTAAGGTTAGGAACAAGACAAGGATGCCCATGCTGGCCACTTTTATTCAACACAGTACTAGAAGTCCTAGCCACAGCAATCAGAGAAGAAAAGAAATAAAAGGAATCCAAATTGGAAAGGAAGAGGTAAAACTGTCAAAATTTGCAGATGACATGATACTATATGTAGAAAATCGTAAAGATGTCACCAGAAAACCACTAGAGCTCATCAATGAATTCAGTAAAGTTGAAGGATACAAAATTAACATACAGAAATCTGGTGCATTTCTATACATTAACAACTAAGATCAGAAAGAGAAATTAAGGAAACAATCCCATTTACCACTCCATCCAAAAAAAAAAAAAACCTAGGAATAAACCTACCTAAGGAGGCAAAAGACCTGTACTCCAAAAACTATATGACATTGATAAAAGAAACTGAAGATCACACAGATGGAAAGATACACCATGTTCTTGGATTGGAAGAATTAATATTCAAATGACCACATTACCCAAGGCAATCTACAGATTCAGTGCAAGCCCTATCAAAATACCAATGGCATTTTTCACAGAATGAGAACAATAATTTTAAATCTGTATAGAAACATAAAAGACCCCGAATAGCCAAAACAATCTGGAGAAAGAACAGAGCTGGAGGAATCATGCTCCATGACTTCACCCATACTACAAAGATACAGTAATCAAAACAGTATGGTACTGACACAAAAACAGACACATAGATCGATGAAACAGAAAAGAGAGCCCAGAAATAAACACAGGCACTTGTGGTCAATTAATCTACAACAAAGGAGGCAAGAATATAGAGTTGAAAAAAGACAGTCTCTTCAGTAAGTGGTGCTGGGAACTGGACAGCATTCTCCAGCACCATATACAAAAATAAACTTAAAATGGATCAAACACCTAAATGTAAGACCAGAAACCATAAAAATCCTAGATGAAAACAAAGGCAGAACACTTTTTGACATAAATTGTAGCAATATTTTTTGGATCTGTCTCCTAAAGCAAAGGAAATAAAAGCAAAGATAAACAAATGGGACCTAATTAAAATCTTTTACACAGCAAAGGAAACCACTGACCAAATGAAAAGACAACCTACTGAATGGGAGGCAATATTTGCAAATGATATGATTGGTAAAGGGTTAATATCAAAAAATATATAAACAGCTAATATAACGCAACATCAAAAAACTAACAACCTGATTAAAAAATCGTCAGAAAAACCGAATAGACATTTTCCCAAAGAGGACATGGAGAAGGCCAACAGGCACTTGAAAAGATGCTCAACATCACTAAGCATTGGGAGAAATGCAAATCAAAACCACAGTGAGCTATCACCTCATGCCTATCAGAATGATTCGTCAAAAAGAACACAAATAACAAATGCTGGTGAGGATACGGAAAAAAGAGAACTCTCCTGTACTGTTTGTAGGAGTGTAAACTGGTGCAGCCACTGTGGAAAACAGTTTACAGGCTAATCAAAAAACTTAAAACTACCATATGACCCACCAATTCCACTCCTGGGTATATATCCAATAAAAACCAAAACAGTAATTTAAAAAGACATACATACCACAATGTTCATTGCAGCATTATTTACAATTGCCAGGATATGGAATCAACCTAAGTGTCCATCAACAGATGGATAAAGAAGATGTGGTATACACACAAATGCATGCGAGTGCACACACACACACACACACACACAACAGAATACTACTCAGCCATAAAAAAGAATAAAAATTTGCCATTTACAACAACATGGATAACTTGGAGGGTATTATACTAAGTGAAATAAGTCAGACAGAGAAAGACAAATACTTTATGATGTCATTTATTTGGAATCTAAAACAAACTAGTGAGTACAACAAAAAGAAACAGACTCACAGATATAGAGAACTAGTGGTTATCAGTGGGGAGAAGGAAGTAGGGAGGGGCAATATAGGGGTAGGGAATTAAGAGGTACAAACTATTACGTATAGAATAAGCTACAAGGATAGACTGTACCACACAGGGAATATAGCCAATATTTTATAGTAACTATAAATGGAGTATAACCTTTAAAAACTGTAACTCACTATATTGTACAACTGTAACTTATATAATATTGTACATAGCCTATACTTCAATCAAAATTAAATCAGTGGGCTTTTAGTAAAGCAGATTACCTTCCATAACGTGGGAGGGCCTCATCCAATCAGTTGAGGCCTTAAGAGAAAAGCCTTAGGTCCCGCAAGGAAGAAGGAATTCTGCCTCTAGACAGCCTGTGGACTCAAGACTGTGACATCAACTCTTCCCTGGGTCTTCAGTCTGCTGGCCTGTCCTGCTCTCCACAGTCATGTGAGTCAATTCCTTAAAAATCAATCAATCAGTCAATATTTCTCTCTCTTTTCTTCTCTACACACACACACATCCTCCTGTTGGTCACGGTTCTCTGCAGAACCCCCAGAAACCATCTAATGTCAACAAAGGATGAAATGACTTATAAAATATGTGCACTATGTTAAGAAGACAACATAAAAAGAGGCTTGAAGAGCATGAGGAAAAGTTAGTCCACAGAAACATATTTTTGTAAAGTACTAAACTATTACTTGGGGTGGTTCATATATAAGGTCCTGAGCATCCTAGTGGCCAAAGCAAAGAAGAAAACACGTACAAGATAATCACATTGATTCTAAGGGAAAATACAGCGTATACCTCCAGAGTGTTAGTTTTTCTCATCATTGAGGAATTTCTCCCAAGGTGTTAACCTTCCCTTCCTTGGGTAAATTCTTATAAAGTATCTTTTATCATCCACACTGGGGGGTTGGGGAAGCAAAGTAATCAATTAATGGTGCCTCTAGGTATATACAGTAGGGGGTCTCCTTTAATGCTTCCTATTGCATCCCTCAATGCAAGAGAGCAGACCAAAGCACAATTCACCGTACTGACTTGGCAAAGCCAAAAGGGAGTCCAAGCAGACAGCCATCTGATCATCTGGCTTGAGCTAAGGAGAAAAACTAGAATTGCTGGAGGAGTTAATGGACTCCATATCCTCTGAGATAGTTCCCAGAAATAATATTAATTCTCCCAACAAAAAGCTGGATGGGAACTGGGCTACAACTGTCTGAGGCTATGGTCTCTGACAAAAGCCTGGAGTAAAGGTTTTCTCTATTGCTGATTAAGGGCAGAACCACAGCAAAACCCTCCTCAGATAGGTTTATAAGCTCAGGTAATACATCTCTGCCTCTACCTTCACATGCCCTTCCCCTTGTGTCTCTGTGTCAAATCTCCCTCTCCTTTCTCTTATAAGACCACCAGTCATTGCATCTAAGGCCCACCCTAAACCCAAGATGAACTCATCCCTAGATCCTTAATTACATTTACAAAGACTCTATTTCCAAATAAGGTCACATTCACAGGCACTAGGGATTAGGACTTACATATATCTAGCTTGGGAGATACTATTCAATCTACTACAATGTCCAAAACCAGACACAAAACCAGACGTCATCTTTACCACAAAACCGCATCCTCTTCCCAATGTTCTTCTTCTTATTAATGGAACCACTTCCTGGTCAGGGTCAAATTCCTGACTCAAGGCTAAATTCCTTGAGTCATCTTCAAGGACTCTCACCCACCTGCTCCCCAATACCAATCCATAATCCACAGTCAGAAAGTAGAGCAAATCAATTCTACCCTACAGAACTGCTCACGCCTGACCTCTCTCTTCCATGTCTGCTGCCTGACCCTCCCTGGTCCCAGCTTGAATCACCTGTCTTGGACCAGATCATTACTTCTTCCTACCTGCTCTGCCAGCTTCTTTTACTGACCAAGCCAGGTGCTGCTACCTTAAACAAAGCCCAATGATGCCATAACCCTGCCCACAAACTTTCAGTGGCATCTAACCAAATGAAGCCCCATCTCTTTATAGCCTAGCATCTGGGTCCACTAGAAAGAGTCCCAAACCCTTCTCCCAGCCTCATCTTCCACTGTTCCCCTCCATTTGGTTCAGGCTTTGGTTAAAGTAAATTATTGACTATTCTTAAAAAAGGCCTCTAAGGGCTTCCCTGGTGGCGCAGTGGTTGAGAGTCCACTTGCCGATGCAGGGGACACAGGTTCGTGCCCCGGTCTGGGAAGATCCCACATGCCGCGGAGTGGCTGGGCCCGTGAGCCATGGCTGCTGAGCCTGCGCGTCCGGAGCCTGTGCTCCGCAGCGGGAGAGGCCACAACAGTGAGAGGCCCGCGTAACGCAAAAGAAAAAGAAAACAAAAAACGGTAGAAAAGGCCTCTGAGACTTGAGGTCCCTCTGCCTGGGATTTATCCATCACTTCAACAAGGCTCTATCTTGACTATGTCTCCTGTTAATATCTTACACAGAAGAGCCCAGCTCAAAAGACAACTTATCCATAAGTCTTTGTCCAACTTCACCAACCACATTGGATTCCCCCTTCATTTAAAATGTCACAGCCTGCCAGACAGATAAGGCATCCTTGTTCTCTCCTCCACTTGGAGACTTCCACACGTGTCATAAACTTCATGAGAGAATCTGAATGGAACTCTGCTTTACTCACATACCTCTCCCCCATAATTTAGCACAATACCTTACATATAACATGTGCTCAGAAACATATGATCAATAAAATATATATTGAGTAAGTGAATAACACAGCCCTTGCCTTCAGGCAGTTTACATTTGAGGACAGGGGAGGATGGGATAGGACAAAGGTGAATAACAACGACCCACATTATAAGTACCATAAAAGTATAAATGAAATCCTGTAGGAAGCACAGAAAAAGCTTTTGAAAAGGGGGAAAGTTTCCTAGAGAAGGTAGAACTTAAAACAGATCTTGAAGGACAGACAGTATTTTGATGAGCAAAAGGTGGGGAGTCAGGGAAGAGAATTCAATACAGAAAAAACAGGGACTTCCCTGGTGGCGCAGTAGTTAAGAATCCGCCTGCCAATGCAGGGGACACAGATTCGAGCCCCTGTCCAGGAAGGTCCCACATGCCGCAGAGCAACTAAGCCCATGCGCCACAACTACTGAAGCGGGTGAGCCTAGAGCCCGTGTTCCGCAACAAGAGAAGCCACCGCAATTAGAAGCCCACGCACCGCAATGAAGAGTAGCCCCTGCTCGCTGCAACTAGAGAAAGCCTGCATGCAGCAATGAAGACCCAACACAGCCATAAATAAATAAACAAATAAATAAATTTTTAAAAACAGCATCTACAAGCAAAAGACACAGAGCCAAGTGAAAGCAAAAGACATTTTCCAGGCTCCACGAAGAGCAGAGTTTTCTGGCGCACTGAACAGATGGCGAGAATGAAAGGCAAGGATAAAAGGTAGGCCAGCATCTCAAATGCCATGCCAAGGACCTTGAAATTGACTCTGCAGGAGATGGGAGTCCTGGGAGCCTTTCAGACAGGTGTGATGTGGTCATGGGTGCATTTTCTGCAGAACCTAAACCTAGGTAGGCATCAGAATCATCTGGAGAGTTTCAAAACCGCTTCCTATAGACAGAAGAGTACAGAAAACAATACAACAATGCTCCATTCACAATAAAATCATGTCAACGTTTTGCCATTTTGGCTTTAGAATTTTTTAAGAGAAATAAACCATACCTCTCCTTGAGCGAGCTCCCCTTTGTTCTCCTCCTCAGAAATAAACACTTGTCTTCGATGAGTATCCTTCCTGTCCACATTTATACAGCTGGCCCTTCAACATGGGTTTGGTTCGAACTGTGAAGGTCCACTTATAGGTGGATTTTTTTCAGTAGTAAACACTACAGTATTACATGATTACGGTTGGTTATCTGAAGATGCAGAACCACAGATATGGAGGAATCCTGTATATGGAGGAACTGCACATACTGAGGGCTGACTATAAGTTAAGCGGATTTTTGACTGTGCACAGGGTAGACACTCCTACCCCTGCATCGTTCAAGAGTCAAATGTATACAGATATATGTATAGATTCATTAAAACTACACAGCATTGCTTTTGTCCTAAAATTACATAAATGATACATTGAGTAAACATTGTTCTAAATTTGCTTTACTCACTGTGAAGCATCTTTAAAAGTTCAGAGGCCTGCATCCCACCCAGACCTAATTAACCATAATCACTGAGTGGAGATATCCAGAAATACTCAGTTTTTTAAATCACAGTTCACTTTGATGTTACTAGATCTGCATTTGGGAGTCACTGGTATAGAAGATGAATTGGAGGGAAGATGAAATACAGGTAGAAACAGCAGTAAGAAGGTTTTGCAATAATTCAAGCAAGAGGCGATACAGTCCTCAGCAAGGGCAGTGGAAATGGAAACGAAAGATAAAGACAGGTTCTGAGGCCCTGTGAGGATAAAAGCAATAGAACTTTGTAACTAATTAGATTCTGGGGTGAGAAAAAGTAGTAGCTGAGAAATGGCCCTGAGGATCTGAAGTAAATGGAGGACAGTGACACCATTAACAGAAATGAAAAACACAGGAGGAAGAACAGGCTATGGGAGATAAAACTGACTTGGTTTTAGACATGTGAATGTGAGGTGTCAGCAGGACTTCTCTCCAAGTATCTTCAACAGGCATTTATACTTGCTAGACTAGGTCAAGAGAGAAGGTCAGGGCTCAGGATGCAGACCCAGGAGTCCCTACTTGAAGGTAACAGCTGTGCATATGGAAATGGCTATGTTTGTTTCAGAAGAGAGCCTTGGGCAGGTCCTTGGGGGATGCATATATTTAGGGGAGAGCAGATGAAGGAGAGCTAACTCACGACACTGAGTGGCGGCCAGAAGTAGGAGAAGGGTAGCTGGGATCTGGAAGCCACAGGAAGGATCCAAGAATCCACAGTAATCTGAGTGTGAGACTGAAGATGAGGCCAGAGAGAGATCATTAAACTGGAGAATCAATGACCTTTCAAAGATGAGAAAATACAAGGCTAAAGGAAGTAAGATGGAATTGGATCAGGAAGCAGGAAGACATCCTGTTAAAAATGGCAGACTGATAATACAAATTCCTGTGCTTCCCTTCCCAGATCCCCACTAAAAAGATATCCCATGCTCTTAGATTAGAAGAAGAAATGTTAAAATGGCCATACTACCCAAAGCAATCTATAGATTTAATGCAATCCCTATCAAAATACCCATGACATTTTTCACAGAACTAGAACAACTAATCCTAAAATTTACATGGAACCACAAAGACCCAGAATTGCCAAAGCAATCCAAAGGGAAATAAAACAAAGCTGGAGGCATAACCCTCCCAGACTCCAGACAATACTACAAAGCTACAGTAACCAAAACAGCATGGTATTGGCACAAAAACAGACATATAGATCAATGGAAAAGAATAGAGAGCCCAGAAATAAATGATACACCTATGGTCAATTAATCTTTGACAAAGGAGGCAAGAATACACAATGGAGAAAAGACAGTCTCTTCAGCAAGTAGTGTTGGGAAAGCTGGACAGCTGCATGTAAATCAGTGAAGTTAGAACACTCCCTCACACGATACACAAAAATAAACTCAAAATGGCTTAAAGACTTAAATATAAGACATGATACCATAAAACTCCTAGAAGAGAACATAGGCAAAACATTCTGACATAAATCATAGCAATGTTTTCTTAGGTCATCCTCCCAAGGCAAGAGAAATAAAAGCAAAAATAAGTAAATGGGACCTAATCAAACTTATAAGCTTTTGCACAGCAAAAGAAATCATCAACAAAACAAAAAGACAACCTACAGAATGGGAGAAAACATTTGCAAATGATGTGACCGACAAGGGGTTAATATCCAAGATATTCAAACAGCTCATACAACTAAATATCAAGAAAACAAACAATCCAATCAAAAAATGGGCAGAGACCTCAATAGACATTTTTTCAAAGACGACATACAGATGGCCAACCAGCACATGAGAAGATGCTCAACATTGCTAATTATTAGAGAAACGCAAATCTAAACCACAGTGAGCTATCACCTCACACCAGTCAGAATGGCTATCATCAAAAAAGACAACAAATAAGTGTTGTCAAAGATGTGGAGAAAAGAGAACCCTTGTGATGTTGGTGGGAATGTAAATTGATGCAGCCACTATGGAAACTTTATGGAGGTTCCTTAAAGACCTAAAAATAAAGCTACCACATGATCCAGCAATCCCATTCCTGGGTACATATCTGGAAAAACTGAAAATTCTAATTCGAAAAGATATATGCACTGCAACATTCATAGCAGCACTATCTACAATAGCCAAGACATGGAAACAACCCAAGTGCCCACCAAGAGGCAACTGGCTTCAGAAGATGTGGTGTTTATATATATACATATATACAATGGAATATTCCTCAGCTATTAAAAAAAGAATAAAATATTTCCATTTGTAGCAACATGCATGGATGTAGAGAATATTATACTTAGTGAAGTAAGTCATACAGAGAAACACAAATATTATGCAATTATCACTTATATGTGGATTCTAAAAATAACACAAATGAATCTATATACAAAACAGAAACAGACTCACCGACATAAAAAACAAATTTATGGTCACCAAAGGGGAGAGGGAGGGAAATTAGGAGTATGGAATTAACAGATACAAACTACTCTACATAAACTAGATAAGCAACAAAGATTTACCGTATAGCACAGGGAACTATAGTCAATATCATGTAATAACTTATAATGGAATATAATCTGAAAAAAATAACTGAATCACTTTGCTGTACGCCTTAAACACAATATTGTAAATCAACTATGCTTCAATTTTTTTTTTAATGGCAGACTGTAATACACGTTTCTGTCTTTCCCTTCCCAAATCCCCACTAAAAAGATTGTTGGTTAAAATGATTAAATGTTTCTTTACTTTAGTAAAGAAGCAGCTAACTGCAGAAGAGAGATTTTGGAAAATAGAAGGACAAATGGTAACTAATTTAGCTTTTGCTATTCTTTGCCCTGCCAACAGCCTGCCAAGTAGGATACCAACAAGAAACAAACTAACTTGTTCTGTAGAATCCCTGAGAGGCTCAGCACCTGAAGAGCAGGTAGCAAAAGGGCAGGGGTGGATCTTAGGTTGAAAACAGACACTATTTAAAAGCAGTCAGACTAACTTAGACCTCCAGAGCCTCTCCCCAGCTCTGCACAGCAAGGCATCTAACCCTACAAAAAACCAAGGCTTCATCCTTTGGAAAAAATTAAGAAGAGGATTCTCTGGCTTCAAAGGCATCACGCACAGTGGAGCAGTAGGATGAAGTGTAAAACTGACAACTAGCGGATTAGCAGTAATCCGCATACTCAAACGCCTGCTCCTACAACAGCAGCATCCAGGTATAGAACCACAGACCTTCTCCCTCCCTTGTCCCCCTTCATACCCCACCTTTCTCCTCACCCTCTTGGGAGACTGGACAATCTTCTGGAAAAACTAAGTGCCCCAGAGAAACACCCATATATACTCACCATCCATCACCTACAGGAGAGCCCCACCCACTTACAGCCAAGGATGACCAGAACTTTGGGGAAAGCCTCCCTACGTGAAAAACTGGAGCCAACCAAATGGACAAACAAATACAAGGAACTCAGAGACAATAAGGAAGATGAAGATGTTGTGGCAACCTAGAGGCTACAATGGTCCAGAATGCTATTTAATTTGGTCAGTACAGTTTCTTTATATGGAAAAATTCACATAAAAAACATAAAAATCTGTGTTTCTAATTTGTCTTGAAAAAAATTAAAAGCTCTGGCAATTCCAGACTCATTTGGTAACTCCACATGTCTAGAGCCAAGAACAAGAGCAAGAAACAGACACACCAAGCATGTGTGAGCTCGGGAGTTCTTCTGAGGAGAGGTTCTGAGCTATTACTGGATTCGCAAAAGGGTCCATGACCCCAAAAGAGGTAAAGAGCCTTGAAACAGCCCCTCTTCCTTTCCCAACATTTCACCATCCTCTGAGTGTTCTGCCCTCTGCTGCTCCCACATCTGTAGTTTGGCCAAGACATGCATTTCACTCCTTTAATGTCTTTTCAGTCACTCCCTCCAGCCCTTAATCACTTTTATGACTCTTTCTAAATTCCTCCAATTTGTTTAAATCCAACCACGAAGTCCTGCATTTCTTTTCCCTGGGAAGCTGTAACACAGTTTAGAATTACTATGCAAAAGTAAAAGCTTTTACAAGGAATATCCAAGATTTGACATGTCAAATCAACTTCTCACACGCAGCCAGCCAGTTTAGAAAGGAAAAATGCCGAGCATACCAGGGAATACGAAGACTTGGATTTTTGTGTCTAGATTTCCCTTATTATTTCTTCTGCATTAAAATTACATAGATAAATGGGTCAAGAGAGGTCTGTTCTTGCAGTTATCTTGAAATATTCTGAAAAAAAGGAAGAACCAAAACGACCCACAGCTTAGAACACAAGACTACAACCATCTCTGATTTGAAAAATACACACACACACACACACACACACACACACACACACACACACACACACACACACACATATGTTGGCTCATATGAATAAATTTGTAATCAGCCAGCCCTGCTCTACCCAAACCCAAGGCTTCTTGAAATCACATCAGACAATTTACTCTGACTGGAGGTAATCACAATACATAAGTTCCTGCCAAATGAGAATACATTTAAATCCCTCTTAAAGCTTTTCAAGATACAAAAAGCCTGCCCTTCAGAAACACTTTCTCCTGGGTTAATGAGTTGGATTATTCTGTTTATCGCAAGCCAGAAGTAACCTGGTAGCTGGGTCAATAAAATTCTTTCTCAAATAGCTTCACTGTGGGGTTCCTGCTTTCTTTTGTGTTTTGTTTTAAATGTGCAGAGTTATGGGCCATACAACTATCTACGGAGTCCCTGGAAGCCCAGTGGATATTGGGGCCTTGGGCACAGTAAGGCTCCAGGAGAACTTGAGTCAATGCCCCCGCGCAGACACTGAGGGCCTGGGACTGGGCACCCTCCTATGTAGAGTCCTGGCCCAGGACTGTGTGGAGGGCCGTTTGCCTGACCGGCACCCAGCACCGCACTTGTGGGATGGAACCTCAGGAGGAGGCCTGTATTCTAGGTTCAGTTCTGGAACTTTCCACGCAGGCACCTTGAGTTTCATGCCTTGACACATTTTCTAGGAAATCTGAAAAGATAATAGTCTGGAAAAAGCTCTGCAACATTTAAAAAATGTTCCTAGGTCCAGCAAGTAAGTATGAGGAGGGTCTCCCACAGCTGCCAGCCCCAAAGTCTCCAATGCCTTTTGTTTGTTGCTGCAGGGATTTTCCTGGAGTTGCTTTTCCTTCATATATCCTTGGGGTTGTTCATATTTGGGGTTTTCCAGGAAGGGATCCAACAGCCACAGTTCTGGCATGAAAGTCTGAAGCTGAGAGCATCTTCAGTATCTGGGTGTCCTCTAGCCTGAGCCTTCCAAGTTACCTCTAACCTGATTATAACAGTTCTCTACTTAAATTCCTCCAAGTATCTTCTATTGCTTCCCAGGAAAAGGTGCAACTCATTTAACCAGGCCTGGCCCCTTACACCTACCTGCTGTCCGCGTGCTCTAGCTGCTCCGGTCACATGGGCTTTGTTTCTGACATTCATTTGTGCGGGGCTCCATCCTACCACAGAGCCTTTGGACGTGGTGTCCTCCAACCTAGAGAGCTTTCCCCTCTCTTCCTCTTGCCCTTAACTCCCACCACTCCTTTCTATTTCAGGTCATGAGCCACTTGGCCTGCAAAGCCTTATCTGACCACTCTCACTGTGTTTAACTCCATCTAACAAAGGCTCTCAGTGCAGTCTACTGGGAGCACTTCACACAGCTGCAATTTTACATTTGCTAGTATGATGATGTGATTTATATCTGTCTCCCACGTTGGATTTAAGCCCCATGAGAGACAAGGCCATGCCTGGTTTTGTTTACCCATTGTATCACCACTGGCACAGAACAGAGGCTGCATAAGTATCGGATGGATACAAAGAAGGAAGGGTGAATACACAGTCTCAGGGGGACTGTTCTCTCCTCCCTATTCTCCCCATGTCCACCTTTGGTCAGGTGTTTCCTCTGCCCCCACCTGACACCTGTTGTTCCTTCAGAGGTCTCTCTCCTATTGACAGGAACAAACCTTCTGCACCTTCTGATTCCTTAACACATTTTTCTAATTTCTTTTTCTTTTGATAGTCATCCCCACTTCCACTGGGTCGCCCCTCTGCTTTTGGATTGACCAGGCTCCCACCTTGTGGACCATGGGACCCAGCTTCCTGAGCGGTCCCTGCAGGCTAGGGGAGGCCACCTTGAAGGGAGGTAGAGTTAGGGCCTCGTGGGATAAAGTTTTACTGACAGGACAAGAAGACGCAAGTGCGGCTGGCACATAAATCCCTCCTTCCTGTCTCCTAGGGACCGTTGCAAGGTGTGGCCCCCTCCTTGCAACACTGCTGGAGAAGTGCGGAACCAAGGGTACGTTGCTGAGGGCCGGATGTGGCCACTCACGGCTGCTGAAAGGCATCAGCCTCCTCCTCATTCCGTGTCTCCTCTTCCTTCCCTTCATCACCCTGGGCTTACAGCTTCCAAATAAATTGTTGGCCTCTCAGTCCTGCTCTCAGACCCCATTCTCTTGAGCATCCAGGCTGATATCCTCTGATATCCCCCGATGTCCCTAAAGAAACTGCTCCCATAGCCCAAGCACAGAGAACTCTGAGAGGAGCCACTCACTAAATGTCTTCTAAGTGCATAAGGCTATGAGGATCTTGTCCTGGACTAATAGAAGGGAACTCATAATCCCTCTGCGTAATTCTGCACTGGTCAGAACCCACCATCAGCAGTCCTGATTTTAGTTTAAAGAAACCCACTTTAAAACCGTGGACCTCTTAGAGCATGTGATGAAAGCCATGTGTCCTTTTCCCAGAAAAATGCACACGTGCATCAGTTTATGGGGTCCTCAGAACCCCTGAAGCCCCACCTATAGGGAACACAATCAATGGACGATGAGAAGTGTAACAACCAAAGCCATGTTTTATAAGGAGCAGATGAAGAACTAAATCTTAAAAGAAAAGATCAAGGATGGACAACGTGAAAGCTGGTATGCGGAGGCACCGCAAGTGGAATCAGAAGTTTGTTCCCATAGCATCTCCTCTTCTGGGGGTGACTTCTCTGGTCTCCCCAGTCATATTCAGCTGTCCCTCCTCTGTTTCTGTAGCCCCTTGGGTATGCTATGAATCTAACCTATAAAACATTAGGCCTTTGTCTAAAGGGTCAGGTATGGGCTCCACTTTGGCTAGAAATGTCCAAAGAAGCAGTGCTGGGAAACCCCATACCCATTCCCTGCTTCCTCTTTACTTTCTAAAAAGCACTGTCAGTTGGGCTTCCCTGGTGACGCAGTGGTTGAGAGTCCGCCTGCCGATGCAGGGGACACGGGTTCGTGCCCCGGTCCGGGAAGATCCCACATGCCGCGGAGCGACTGGGCCCGTGAGCCAGGGCCGCTGAGCCTGCGCGTCCGGAGCCCGTGCTCCGCAACGGGAGGGGCCACAGCAGTGGGAGGCCCGCGTAACGCAAAGGAAAAAAAAAAAAAGCACTGTCAGCTCATGGGTCATACAAAAACAGGTGACAGGCTGGCTTTGGCCTGTTTGCCATCCCCTGCACGAGACTGTAACCAGTGATGAATCATCAGTCCGTCCCCACTCCCCAGCCCGCTATGAGCTCCCCAGAGGCAAGAGTCATAACTTGTTTCACCCTGGGGTCCGAGTTCTAACACAGTGATGGGTACACAGTTGAAGCTTAATATATGCATGTTGAATGAAAGGATCCTGCTCATCTTTCAAAACTGAGCTCAGAGGGCACCTCCACGAAGACTTCCCTCATTGTCCAATTTGAACTGATCTCATCTCACCTAGCAGTGCCCACTGACCACGCTCAGGCACCTAGGCCATGTATTGTGGTTGTCCACCGGCTGAAGCAACCAACAACGAGCAGCTCACGTAGCAAAAAACAGAACCCATTTCTTGCTAATTTTCAGGTTTGGTTTTTCACTGTCTTACGGAAAAGATAAAATAACCACTCACTATGTACTCCCATAAGCTAGGCTTTTCAAAAGGCATATCAAAAGTGGGGATGACTCCCAGAAATCTGTTAAATGTTCTTGTGCAGCTGTTCACATCCTAGCATGTAATTAGTTATAATTGCAATTTTAAAAACAACTTAACTCTGCCAGTGTTCTTTACTGCATCTCATGATGATTCTGTCTTTATGCTTCCCCAAAAGAGAGACAACTGGATGGAGATATCTGGGTCTAGAAACCACTGAGATTGAAACAAGTTTTTGCCACCCACAGTTAATTTTCTTTGCCATTCTTTTGGGGTGAAGGTGGAGTGATTTGAGAAAAATATCATTCTGCAATTTCAGATGACAAATTTCTAAAATCATCAACTGGATAGCCAAAACTTGGTTGTGCAGACCTATGGTTTTCACCGATGTCCTCAGCACAGGAAAACCAAGAACAGCCATTTCTCATTGAATGTCTTTGCCATGATTATAAACTCATTGGCATTTATAGTCCTAAAAAAAGTTGGAACCAAAATTTACATAACACTAGCCAAGAAGCCGGGGTGCAAAAACAAAGGGGAATTAAAGTATGTTAATATTCTTGTCTCATAAGAGAGAAAGCTACCAATTAACAAACTTTGCTGGAAAATAAATTGATTCATGAATACAAAAAAATAAAGGATAGTCTGTAAATGTAATGGGATATCCTAGATGGGCCCCTAGAACAGAGAAAAGACATTAGGTCAAAACTAAGGAAATGTGAATAAATGTGGACTTTAGTTAATTATAATTTGTCATTACTGAATCATTAATTGTGACAAATATGCCACGCTAATGTAAGATGGTAATAATAGTAGGAATGTAAATTGATGCAGCCACTATGGAGAACAGTATGGAGGTTCCTTAAATAATAGAGTTACCATATGATCCAACAATCCCACTCCTGGGCATATATCCCAAAAAAGACAAAAACGCTAGTTTGGCAAGATACATACACCTCAATGTTCATAGCAGCACTATTTACAATAGCCAAGACACGGAAGCAACCTATGTGCCCATCAACAGAGAACTGGCTTAAGAAGATGTGATATATATATATAGATATCTATCTATCTACCTATCTATCTATATGTATACATACAATGGAATATTACTCAGCCATACAAAATGAAATATTGCCATCTGCAGCAACATGGATAGACCTAGAGAATATTATACTTGGTGAAGTCATACAGAGAAAGACAAATATTATATGATCACTTTTATGTGGAATCTAAAAAATAATAAAAATGAATCTATATATACAAAATAGAAACAGACTCACAGACATAGAAAACAAACTTATGGTTACCAAAGGGAAAAGGGACGGAGGGAGAGAGGGATAAAACAGAAGTATGGGATTAACATATATCAATATAAACTACCATACATAAAACAGGTAAGCAACAAGGATTTACGGTATAGCACAGGGAACTATACTTAATATATAATGGAAAATAATCTAAATATACGTGTGTGTGTGTGTGTGTGTGTGTATACACACACACACATAACTGAATCACTTTGCTGTATACCTGAAACTAATACAATATTATAACTCAACTATACTTCAATTAAAAAATTAAAATTTAAAACAAAATATATTATTTATTTTAAAGAAAGAGTTAAGGATACAAGGAAGGGACAGTGGGGTCACATAACCACCATGGTCTATTGATTGACTGGTCAGGTAATTAATGCTCCTTATGAATTCAGAAAATATTTTGGTCTTCAAAGAGGAAGGATGCATTCTGAGAAGAAAGATTTTAAGAAATGCATTGCCCTCTCTCGACAATTAATAGAACAACTAGACAGAATATCAGCAAGGTTATAGAAGAATATACGACAAAAATACCATCAACCAACAGAACCTAATAGATATTTATACAACACTCCAGCCCCAAACAGAAACACATTCTTTCCAAATGCCCATGGAACACTGACCAAAAGAGACATCATGGACTATAAAACCAACCTCCACAAATTTAAAAGAATTTATATCAGCCAGAGTATATTCTCCAGCCACAATGAACCAACTAGAAATTAGTAACAGAAGGGTAACAGGTAAAACTCCAAACACTTGGAAACTACACTTCTAAATGGGTCAAAGTCAAAGTCTTAAAGGAAATTTTAAAATATATTTAACTGAATGAAAATGAAAATACAATAGGTCAAAATAAGTGGAACACAGTTAAAGTAGTGTTGAGAGGGAAATTTAAACTACTAAACTCAAACATTAAAAAGCAATGTCTCAAAGCAATAATCTAGCTCCCACCTCAAGAATCTAGAAAAAGTAGAGTAATATAAACCCAAAGCAAGCAGACAGAAGGAAATAATAAAGCTAAGAGCAGAAACCCCACAGAGACCTTTGGAAGATTGTGTGATCAGGATGGCAGGGGTTAGAGTGATGTAAGTGCCAACCAAGGAATGCCAAATACTGTCAGCAACCACCAGACGCTAAGATGATGCAAGGAAGGATTCCCCTACAGGTTTCAGAGGAGCATGGCCTTGCAGACACCTTGACTTCAGACTTCTAGCCTCCAGAGCTGTGAGAGAATACATTTCTGTGGTTTTGAGCCACCCAGCAGGTGGCACTTTGTTCCAGCAGCCTTAGAAAACTAAATCAGCTTCCAATTAGGCAAAGGGGAAAAGGAAGAATAAGAGAAAATTTGATTAGGGACTTCCCTGGTGGTCCAGTGGTTAAGACTCCACGCTCCCAATGCAGGGGGCCCGGGTTCGATCAGGCCCGGTCCCCCTGCAGGGAACTAGATCCCGCATGCTGCAACGAAGATCCCGCATGCCACAACTAAAGATCCTGCAACGAAGATCCAGTGTGCCACAACTAAGACCCGTTGCAGCCAAATAAATATTAAAAAAAAAGAAAAAGAAAATTTGATTAATCCAACAGAAGACAGGAACTATTTTTTAATAGAAAAAAAGGTTCTACAGCAGGCGGCCCGGGTTGGATCCCTGGTCAGGGAACTAGATCCCACATGCATGCAGCAACTAAGAGTTCACATGCCACAACTAAGGAGCTAGCGAGCCACAACTAAGGAGCCCTTGAGCCGCAAATAAGGAGTCCGCCTGCTGCAACTAAGGAGCCCACGTACTGCAACTAAGGAGCTGGCACTCCATAACTAAGAGCCTGAAAGCTGCAACTAAGGAGCCCGCCAGCCGCAACTAAGACCCAGGGCAACCAAATAAATAAATAAATAAATATATATTTTTAAAAGGCTTTACATAACACAAAATAACATACCAGAAATAAATTCAAATATATCAGTAATTCCAAAAGTATGAACATATGAACTTCATTTATTAGAATACAAAATGCTGAATGGTTGGAGATTATTAATAAATTTGTGCATTAAAAAAACAAAAAAAATGCTGAATGGGTTTACAAATCTGATTCATTTATACAGTTTTCAAGTGACATTTCTAGAACAGAACAAAATGATAGAAATGTAGAAAGAATACAGAAAATGAAAGATATACCAAACACCACCTAAAAAGAGAAGAAGCTGGTGTAGCAATATTAATATCAGAGACAAAAAGGAACAATTCATGTGTGCAGTGCACCAAGAAGAAATAACTATAATGTTCCTAAACAATAATCGTCTACAAAAATGTCAAGTGAAAGCTGACAACTATAAGGACAAATGGAAAAACCCAGAGTGGGAGATGTTCTCTTCTGAAAGAAGTGATCTGAGAACAGATGCAGGAGAAAACCAGTAGGGCTACAGAAAATGTGAACAATTTAACCAGCGAGATTAATACAAAAATACTCTTAAAACCCTGCTCCCAACAAACAGAATTCACATTCTTTATTTTTTTCCAGCACATGGGACCATTTATAAAATTATCCAGGTACTCAGTTTCCAAGAAGTCCCCACATACTTCAAAGGATCATAGTCACACACATAATACCCCCTTGACCAAAATACAATATTGTTTATCTCTGAATTCAACTTCATTCTAAGAGAAATAAAAATACAATAAACAGCATTTTTTGCCTACGTTGCAAACACAGAAGAAGGGTAATACAAGGTGGTTGGTTAGGATGTGGGAAAGCATGGACTCCTGGCCAAGGTGGGAGTGTAAATTGTTATAATTTGGCAAATCTATCGAAACTTAAAATACACATTTCCCCCTTGTCTACCAATGCTTTCCTGGAATTTTTGCTACAGATACACTTAGAAATGTGCAAAGCCAAGAGTGTACAAGGATTTTCATCACAGTATTGACTGTTACAGCAAAAGATACAAAAACCTTAATGTCCATCAATGTGGGAATGATTAAACTGTGGTCTTCTAAGGTAACTGAATAGCACCAAGAATGAGACAATGCCACATTTATGATATTGAAGAGCTCCAAGATCTTTAAGATGTGAAACAATGCGTATTGCCATGACCATTCATTTTTTATAAAGGAAAAGGGTATTTATTTTCATTCTAGGAACATATCCTGCTAACAGAATCTGCTAACGGTGGTTGCTTCTCTAAGAACTGGGAGACAGGGAAGCCTTATTTTAACTAAAGGAAATTATCTGCATTTTTACCATGTTCGTGCATTACTACTGAAATAATAAACAGGCAAAAAGGCTCGTCATTTTATTTGTTCATTTAAAATACAGTATCTAAATAAAATGAAGTCTCTAGTGAAAAGCCTAACAAACTGCAGATATTCCAAATTCCTTTGCACATTCCCTTTAAATTCCTTTATTGATGAACTGTCAGGGCTAACGTGTCTGTGCAATTAAGCCAGCAAACATGTTCAACAAGGTTTTCAAGAGGTTCATTACCTGACTGGTACGTGGAAGCGTGTTCAGTCAAAAACTGCAGGGCAAGAACAGTGCAAACAAATGGAAGACTGCCTCCTTTCATGGCAGACCAACTTGATGAATCCTGGCTACCTCTCTGATCTCTCTCCTCTCCCTACTCCCAAAGGACATACCAAGCAAATTCTAGCCCTACCTCAAGACCTTGGCAGGTGCTATTCCTGTTTCCTGGAATGGTCCCAGCGCCACCACCACAGCAGCGCTCCCCCTCTCTCAGGCAGTCACATGACTTACTCCAAGGACCCACTCAGCTCTCCTTACCCTTATCTCTTTTCCCATCACTTATCACTACCTAACATGATTTTCACTGCTTATTTGTTTGCTTCCCGCACTAGAAGGTGAGCCCCATGGCGGCAGTGTTTACTGCTGTCCACCAGTACCTAGTAGTACACGGTACGTACATAATATTTAATTTACGTATGGGACATAAATAAAATTTGCAGATGGAAGATCTCTAGCACAGCTTTATGTTTTGGCCAAACCCCATCTAACGTAAGTTTATTTTTTCACACTGCAGCTTTTTCTAGCCTTTTAGCCTAGCCAATCTTCAAAGATAGGGCAAATGGAGAAAAGTTCTCTCTAGAGAAAGAGCAGACTCAATAAGGGAGAACGAACTTGTACCTCAATGCTGGGTTTTGTTGAAATTCACCAAGCTAACACGTTACACGTTCAGAATCAGCATTTATTTTCTTGGACATCCAACTGTAAAAGTTAGGGAAGACCCTTTCAAACAGTATGAGGAATAAAATCCCAATACTATACAGAAGCATTCTAAAAGCTAGGATAAGTTCAATGAAGTTATTTGAATCTAAGCATCTCGGAGGGACCTCGGCCCTCATGACCCGGCAGGTATATCAGATCTAGCTAAGTCCCTGAGGATCAAGGATTCATCTGCCCATCCCCTGGAGGGACACCCTGGACCCCTATCAAATTCAGCTCTCTATTGGACTTCTCCCATTTACCTTCTCTGGGCTTCACTTACCAAAGAAATTGTGCTATCCTGTGTCAGAGAATCACAGGAACAGAAAGTAGTCTCTCCACTTTGATGCTTCCAGACAGTTCTGCTTTGAAGGCATCCCTCCCCCATTTTGGTTCTTTAAGGGAGCCCCACATCCTGGGAAGCACTGAGTCCCAAGCTCACCCATTGCTCTAGTTTCCCAGGTCTGACCCACAGAGAAGATGGAATCAGTTGGCATCGAGCCAAATGCTCCACTGTCCCCAGCCCTTCCCCCACTGCAGCCTTGTAACCCACTAAATATAGAATGATCTGTCCAGTTCCTGCCACGTCTGCATGGTTCTCTGGGGGCAGGTTATATACCTTTGTGAGTTAGTGCACAGCCTAGCATCAGCCCAACTGTTTCTGGAATCCATTTCCAATAAAGAAAATAAGTGCCTACTATTAAAAGACTATACACACACACACACACACACACACACACACGTATGTATAAAAGGTGGGAGCCTACTCCACTCCCCCACCCATGGGCTTTTCCAGTCTCTAGCCAGCAAGTTCTTCTTATAGTCTAACCTAATTACTCCTTGAATCATTAATAAGACATAACCTCCTGTTTTCACTGGAAAAGAAGAGTTCATAAATATTGTCCATTTTGTGCATATCTTCAAACACTTAAGGGCCCCTCTCTGCCTTCTCTTCTCTAAAATAAAGGAATCCTTCTGTAAGCCCATGGCAATCAGCCAATTTATTGCACTGTCCCCTCAATCTTGAAAACCTGCAAGTTTGAATCAGAGATAAAAAGTTATATTGCGGGCTTCCCCGGTGGTGCAGTGGTTGAGAGTCCGCCTGCCGATGTAGGGGACACGGGTTCGTGCCCCGGTCCGGGAGGATCCCACATGCCGCGAAGCGGCTGGGCCCGTGAGCCATGGCCGCTGAGCCTGCGCGTCCGGAGCCTGTGCTCCGCAACGGGAGAGGCCACCACAGTGAGAGGCCCGCGTACCGCAAAAAAAAAAAAAAAAAAAGTTATATTGCCTCAAATGCTGCTCCTCTAATATTTAAATCTGCATGATTATTAGACCTCTTGCCCTGTTATATTTTAACCAGAGCCAGGAATGAGAAAACAACTGCTTTTTCAAGCATCTGTCACCACTGACCCTGGGTTACCTCTGCAGTGTATGCTTACAGCACTTACCTAGATTACTAAGTGCTCCAGTGACATTATTACAAGAGGGGGCAGGAACAGTGTCAGCCTAATGAGGCGGCAGATTATATCTGATAGTCTCCATCTGAAAATCAGCACAGGCCAGGCTGTGTGCTAATCAAGTCACCAAAGGCCCTTCACCTGGGACAAGAGCAGCCTTTGTCTCTACCTGAGAGGAAAATGAGCCACCTCCTTTCTAGTGCTAATAAGCTTAGTGGAGACGGGTTATGTTCCATGGGAAAAGCTGGGCTCTCCCCTTCCAGAGCAAGCATCCAAAGCACGGGGCTCAAGGAGGCAAGAAACCATTCCTTCCCGAGCAGCAACCTGAACCCACCAGTACTTTCATGGTACTTGACAAGGAAGAGGAGCTCCATGTATGTTTTTACTGAAGCGATGATGAATGGGTTATTAGAATTTAGCTTTGGTTCTGAACTTCCTGGTAGCCTATGCAAAAAGAGGAAAAAGGAGGTTAGGGGTGCCAACCCTCTGTACAGTCGAAAATCTGCGTGTAACTCATAGTTGGTCCTCTGTGTCCATGATTCTGCAGCCACAGGTTCAACCAACCGTGGATTCAACCAACAACAGATCACGTAGTATTGTGTTATTTACTACTGAAAAGAATTCCTATAAGTGGAGCCATGCAGTTCAAACCCAGGTTGTTCAAGGGTCAACTCTATACTTGTGAATAAGACAGAATTCTTATTCTGTCCTGTGTGAATAAGACAGAACACTAATTACTTCAGAAGATACAGATTGCTAACTTTGTTTTGGAGAATGCCGGGCACATGCTTCTGAGGTCTTTACAATCCTCTGCTGAAAACCTGTGCAAAGCAAAGACCAGCAATACGTCAGTGCCTTTTACGTTCCTTGCTAGGCAACGAGACAGGCTGGGACCAGGGACCCTTTGTTGCAGTGCTTGCACCTGGACAAACATATCCTTGAGCAACAAAAATACAAAGAAACTGTAAGGGACTAAAAATAACTGCGTGCATGAGCAGTTGGGGCAAATTATGTCACAAGATACAAAAAGACCAAAAAAAACCCAACTGCCACTTCTGAACAGCCAGGAGCAAAAGCAGGGTACTGCACATGCCCCCTGCACACACCACCACCAAAGGGGTGGGCAGACCACCTAAGCCACTCGTCTGGCCCCACCCCCAGACACACCCCTACTCTCACCCCATATAAGGAACCAGCTCGTCCCCCTTGGGGGAGCGAGCAAGCAAACTGTTGTTTGTTCTCATTCCCCCTGCTGCAGCAGGGGCCCCAATAAAGCCTTGCCTGAATTTCCTGCCTGGCCTCTGATCAATTTCTATTGATTAAGGAAGCCAAGAACCCTGGTTGGTAACAGAAAGACCTGTTGGTCACACATGGATTTTCCCATCCACACCTGCTTATGGGGCAAAGATCAAGGTCTTTGCAGCTGCTTCTCTGCATCCTTAACAGCCAACAGGAACATACTATAGACTCTCATGCATTTACATTGCTGGCTGGGCCAGAACAAGAGACCCCACATTCCCAATGACCGATCATTCCCACAGCGGTTAAATCTGGTCTAGAAATGCATCCATGGTTTCTCACCAAGTGGTCCAATCCACTTGCTAATGATATACAACCAATTCTAGACTTTTTTTTCCTCTTTAGGCACATAGTTACCAATGACAAGAGAGAATCCATATATTCAAATAGGGGTGCAGAGAGTAGGAAAGAGAACATAACTTGGGTTAAAAAAAAAACTTCATTGAATAATATCATCATATATACTCTCTCAACACAGGAGGAAAGAAGCCACACTATACTGTCCTAGCTTCTAAGAAGGATAAATAGAAACTTAGAGGAAGCAGTAAGCCTACCAAATTTTGGAATTTAATGATAGTTTAAGAGAGCAAAAAGCCTGAAAACTCGTGTCAGCCGGATTGAGGTGAAACACACAATCTCACATGCGATTAGAGTTAATGTCATTGATAAATTGTGCCAAACTGCTCGCAGGAAGGTTGTATCAAAATCTAAAATATAGGGCTTCCCTGGTGGCGCAGTGGTTGAGAGTCCACCTGCCGATGCAGGGGACACGTGTTCGTGCCCCGGTCGGGGAAGATCCCGCATGCCGCGGAGCGGCAGGGCCCATGAGCCATGGCCGCAGAGCCTGCGCTTCCGGAGCCTGTGCTCCGCAACGGGAGAGGCCACAACAGTGAGAGGCCCGCGTACCGCCAAAAAAAAAAAAAAACCAAAATCTAAAATATGTATTCCTTTCACCCAGCAATTCCATTTCCAGGAATCTATTGCAATGAAATAATAGGATATTTCTTTATAAAGTGCAAAGATGTATGTATAAGAACATAGCTGCAGCCTGTATAAGTATTGTTTATAAAAGAAAAAAGTGGAAACAGTCTAAATTTCTATCAATAGAATTAAAGCATGGCTTATTTAAAGAACTATAATGACTTTCATTCTTGGTGTGCACAAATATCTACTGAGCAATCTGCTATGCCAATGCGGTTCTAGGCACTTTGTTACATCACAGAAAATATACCAAAAAGTCTCTGGTCTTGCTGAATTTATATTCTAGACATAATGCTTTCAAATACATTAATTGGAATCTCAAAATGGCTACACATTCTTGAAATATAGACATACATATATCTGTAAGACATTTTTGTATTACAGATAATGCCAGATGTGCTCTTGAACAAAGCCCTTGTAAAGCTCTGAAGCCCCTGTGGGTCCCTTACATGCAAATGGAAAGCCACTGGAGCAGGTTTAAAATAAAAAATTAACACCAGGGTGAGTTTTGGAAAACACTTAAGTGGCTTTCAGCCCTGGCTTTGATGTATACACTAACTGCACAATCTCAACAATTTACTTAACGTCGACAATCCAGTTTCCCCTTCTTTGACTAATAGAATTACCACAAGAGTTCAGAGGAAAGGAAAAATATCTAAAAACTCTTTATAGCTGCCTGGAAAAAAAGTAGATGCTCAATAAATATCTGTTTCTGGTCCTTTCGCCTCTGACTGTCTTGAGATACAAAACCCTTAACCACTCAATGTCTTTCTCCACTAATTGATTATCCAACTTAAAAGAAAATACACCCTTTAAAGACATTCAAATAATAATTATGTTGCTGAATCAAAGGATTTTTAATTGTCCTCTCTCTCCTGTCTCAGCCCATACCTCACCAAAAAAACCTTCTTTCCTTCAGCAACTGTACCTTTGTACTTCTTGGCACTATTCTGTCTTCATCAAAGAAGCCGATTTAAAATTTTTTTTTTTTCTGTACGGGGGCCTCTCACTGTTGTGGCCTCTCCCGTTGCGGAGCACACGTTCCAGACGCGCAGGCTCAGCGGCCATGGCTCACGGGCCCAGCTGCTCCGCGGCATGTGGGATCTTCACGGACCAGGGCACGAACCCGTGTCCCCTGCATTGGCAGGCGGACTCTCAACCACTGTGCCACCAGGGAAGCCCTAAAAATATTTTTTAATTAAGCAGGTACCCATTAGCTTATTCTCACCTGTATTCTGATATCCACATTTGTTTCCAAAAAATAATATTTTTCTCATAAAGCCTACAAGTCAGCAAGGGCAAATTTTTCTGCAGAATTTGAAGAACCCACACCTGTTAGGGTATAGGTGAGGGCGTGCTGAAGTCCTAAAAAACTGCAGCATCCTCACCATTTGTTTTCTATTGGATGTTTTCCCTTAATTCATACACTCCACTTAATGCCTACGCCTGAGAGCACAATAAAATCTCAGTAGATATCTATCAGATAGTGGCAATCATGAAAATAAAATCCAGTGGCATAAAATAAGCTGTCTCATGGACCCACTGCCATCTGGGAAAGTGATGCTCTAACAGGTAATCTGCTAGGAAGCTAAGGAAGACCCAGATTCTCCAGGTGCTAGAGTTGGCCTCCAGCTGCCAGGCTCTATCAAAGTAATTCTTTCATTTAGTCCAGGGCAAGAGTAGCTGACTAATTATTGAAAATAACATTTCTCAAAACTTTTTTTGCGGTACGCGGGCCTCTCGCTGTTGCGGCCTCTCCCGTTGCGGAGCACAGGCTCCGGACGCACAGGCTCAGCGGCCATGGCTCACGGGCCCAGCCGCTCCGCGGCATGTGGGATCTTCCCGGACCGGGGCACGAACCCGTGTCCCCTGCATCGGCAGACGGACTCTCAACCACTGCACCACCAGGGAAGCCCTTACTATCCTCTCTTTATATCATGTTTCATCAGATACTTTCAGGAACTTAGCACCAAGAAAAAAAAATAATGTAAAAATAATGCTCTGTTTACTCTTATATGGCTATGAGAACTGGGTAATCAATATATTTTTCTTCTTGCTTTGGCTACCAAGAAGTTCAAACCAGATATAAATCTTAGTAACTCCTTTATTCATCATCTACTCAAGAAACATACACGGTGCCCCTATTACACGTCAAGCACCAAGCAAAGGGCTGATGATTCTGAGCTCAAGGACACAGTCAGGTTTTCAGAAACCCACAGACAGATACTGAATTAAGAAGAAGCCACTTCTGTGACTGAGATACACATAGGATACTCTGAGAGCTCAGAGGAAAGGCATCTCACCCAGCCTGAGGGGTTGGAGGGGTGAGCAGGGAGAATCAAGGAAAAGTGCCCCCAAAAGTGATATAACATATCACCTCTGGTTCTTGGTAAATTATCTCTCATTTGCTTTCTGATGTTTCTAATTCTTTTTTTTTTTTCCTTTGGCTGCACCGGGTCTTAGTTGCGGCGAACGGGATCTTCGTTGCCACGTGCGGGATCTACTGTTTAGTTGTAGCACACGGAATCTTTAGTTGCTGCATATGGGATCTAGTTCCCTGACCAGGGATCAAACCCAGGACCCTTGCATTGGGAGCACGGGGTCTTAGCCACTGGACCACCAGGGAAGTCCCTCTAACTCTGTCTTTTAAAATATTTTAAACCTTCACAGAGAGAGACTGGGAAAATGCATATTTATTTATTCATACATATGCATATGTAAACATACACATAAAACTGATTAAATATCCTTTTTTTAACATCTTTATTGGAGTATAATTGCTCTACAATGTTGTGTTAGTTTCTGCTGCTGTATAACAAAGTGAATCAGCTATATGCATACATATATCCCCATACCCCCTCCCTCTTGTGTCTCCCTCCCACCCTCCATATCCCACCCCTCTAGGTGGTTACAAAGCACCAAGCTGATCTCCCTGTGCTATGCAGCTGCTTCCCACTAGCTATCTATTTTACATTTGGTAGTGTATATATGTCAATGCTACGCTTTCACTTCGTCCCAGCTTACCCTTCCCCCTCCCTGTGTCCTTAAGTCCATTCTCTACATCTTTGTCTTTATTCCTGTCCTGCCCCTAGGTTCATCAGAACCATTTTTTTTTTTTAGATTCCATATATATGTGTTAGCACACGGTAGTTGTTTTTCTCTTTCTGACTTACTTCACTCTGTATGACAGACTCTAGGTCCATCCACCTCACTACAATAACTCAATTTCGTTTCTTTTTATGGCTGAGTAATATTCTATTGTATATATGTGCCACATCTTCTTTATCCATTCATCTGTCGATGGACACTTAGGTTGCTTCCATGTCCTGACTATTGTAAATAGTGCTGCAATGAACATCGTGGTACATGACTTTTTTTGAATTATGGAACCCTCAAGATTTACAAAACACAGATGACACCAGGGTATTACAAGGTCCCTGGGAAAACCAGACCTAACTGGGAGTAATCTGCTTTGAAGAGTTCATTCTTGCCATGAATATTTTCCATGATTCCCAAGTAACTTTGGTTTAAAAATATGAAGGTATCCTCTTACTAATTAAGCACATTCTTAGCCTTGTCTGCTTCACTGTTTACTCCAGCCTGCCAACCCCAAAGGCCCTGATCCAGTAGCTCTGGGCTGGTAGACAGTGACTGACAACACAGATTGACTATATGGTTTCTAGATGGATTCTGGCTTACTTCCAGGTCTGGCTAATGCAAAGCCAATGCATTCCTTTGCCTCCTCCTCCTCCAACTTTCCCCTCTGCCACATCATACACTGTGAGAGAATGGGGTTGCTGGCATCATTTCAAGTTCTGTCATTGATTCAAATCTATCCCTAAGCAAACCTGCTTTTATTTCAGAGAAAAACACTCTCCAGTGATCTGAACTGCAGGGGCAGTAAAACAATTCTACATTTATGTAGCATTCCCATCCCCAAAGGAATGGTTTCCTATGCCTACAAATACCTCAGAAGCAATGAAGAGTTTGGTGGGCTGGAGTCTTTCTTGTGACTTTGTAAAAAGTCAGAATACCATGTAATAGATAATGCTTAACAACAACAACAACAACTACCATAACAAATACTTTATATCCATAACTCTCATTTTATAGTAACTGCTTCATAAACCTATGGTGAAAATGATAATATCTAGCTTATGAATCCAAAACAGCAAGGGAAGTAAGTTGTGCCTTCCGGAAAGTGCGGCAGGGAGGGGTGGACTCCACCTCTCGGCCCAGATCATTCCCCGGCTGGCATTCAGCTGCTTCCTCCCTTCCTTCAGATAGATCTCTGCTCAAAGTCCCCTTATCAGAGAGGTCTTTCCTGACCACGCTTCTTTAAAATAGCACCCCAGCATGCCCTAGCCCCCTCCCCTGCTTGCTTTTCCTTTCCTCTTCTGTTTTCTTATTCCTTTACTATTTTTCTTTTTTCTCTTTTCTTTTCTCTCTTCTCTCTTTCCCTCTCCCTATTGTTGCATAGCACTTATCACCAGAGACATACTTGTTTGTTTTCCCTCCTTCCTCAATATAACATATGCCCTAGAAAAAGTTCACTACTGTATCTCCAACTCCTGGCACCAAGCAGGCAATTCAATAAATACTTGTTGAATAAATAAACTATGTTTTTAGAAATCATTTAGCTCCTTCACATTCCATCCATGCATCTCAATACTGAAAACCAAGGCACAGTGAAGGTAGAAAGGACAATTCCTCAACCTCCTCTTTTCCTTTATTCTAGCAAAGAGCAGCACCCTACAAAAAGTCAAAGCCTTTTTTTTTTTTTTTTTTTTGCGGTACGCGGGCCTCTCACTGTTGTGGCCTCTCCCATTGCAGAGCACAGGCTCTGGACGTGCAGGCTCAGCGGCCATGGCTTACGGGCCCAGCTGCTCCGCGGCATGTGGGATCCTCCCGGACCGGGGCACGAACCCACGTCCCCTACATCGGCAGGCGGACTCTCAACCACTGCGCCACCAGGGAAGCCCTCAAAGCCTATTAGAACAAATGCCCCAATAAGTTCTGATAATCTTGCAGCGATACATATAGAACTATACCATATCGACCAACAATTAAATGTATTTTGACTCAGTGGTTCTGACACCTTTGAAACCTGCCTACTCTGCAGGGTTCCCAAAAATGTTCTCAAAGGGAAGAGCAATCAATGAAAATGTCTAGTTCTGTCCTTGAAACGAAACATGTTTAGACTGGTTACAGTGACTCCCTTTCCAACATCTTAAATCAAAAGGGGGCAAAAAGTGTACTAACACCATTGACTGTCAATGATACTGTGCAGCATTCATGAACCTCGTTACGTTGACTGCACAGCCCCAGAGGACCACGAGCACCAAGGCTACTTTGCACTTCAGAATCTCTCTAGCCAAAATATTCATCTTCCCAAATATGGGTCTGTAAACCCCTTAAAGTCTTACTGAGTTTAGCTAAAGAGGAAGCAACCCAGATATGCACAGAAGTAAGTGGCCGTGAGTCACTTAAATCACAGGAGATCTAGAAACCAATAAAAAGAGAATCATAAAATATAACTAAATAAGCAGTCAACTGATCCACGGTTGCTCTTGGTTCTGTCACTACAGGGGACATACCATAGGAAAAAAATTTAAGAGTAAGTAAATAAACAAAAGTAACAGTCCACAGAAGCTAAGGAGGTTTAAGCAGGCCATAATTCTAAGCCTCAGTATTCTGTCTTGACATTTGCTACCAAAGTGTTCTACTAAACTGCCTGCCAAGAAGCAATGAAGCAGAGCCCTAGCAATTCTTTCAACAAGCTACCGAGAGAGAAAGGCTCATTTAATGGGGCAGGGCCAAGTGCATTTAAGAAAATGCACACCTGTAAGATGGAAATAAGCCATCCTCGTCTTCAACAGCAACTCTCCTCACTAAGTAGCTCCAAAAGAGTTTTGAAGCCTTTCTCATTCTCGGTGTGTAGCTGCCAATGAATTCATTTCCATCTGCAGAAAAGAAGAGGCTGCCAAAATGTGGGGCTCTGCCCGGCACCCACTGGAGCCACCATGAATTGAGAAACTCAAGCTGCATCTGATCCCTTTTCCCTGGAGAAAGGACACACGGAATCACATCTACTTGTTCTTCACCTACGTACCTTTTCCAAATTCCTTTCCCCTTGCCCCAAACGGAAATCAAATCATGGTACATGGAAGGTGAGTCCATTTCCACATCGACCTTTTGAGTGTAAGTCTGTACCAGGCAGCCTGGACTCCATCTAGAATGTTGCTTTTATTTGCTGCCCCCAGGGAGTCTGGCTCAGTCTGGAAAAGGACAAGACCTCAAAAAGATGAAATCCATTTCAGACATGGCTCTTCTCTTGATGCAATGAATCAAACTCTCGGCTATCCTGTTTTATTTGATTCTATGCAGCATGGCTGATAGCCCATGATTCCCTTTCTAGACAAGGCAGCCTAACAGTATGGAAAGGACCCTGTGATACACAGCTTTGCTCAGCCACTTACTGTGTAGCTTGGGGCATGTCACTTCCTCTCCTGGCCTCGGTTTCCCTACCTACAAAGCACACAGATGAAGCTAAAATGACACCTGGGAGTGCTGTCACTCTAGGATTCTCCGGTTCTGTGGATTTTTCTGAGATGTTTCTCTCTTTGGAAGAATTATTTTCATCATCAATTCTTTCTGGCCTTTCTTTCTGTTTTTAGCTTTTACTTATACCCAAAGACTTTACTAGTCAGATGTCCTTTGTCTTATGCTGGACAATTTTCTGTGTGACTCTTCAAGTCACTTAAGAGACAGACTGAAGACTCAGGAATCCCCAGCTCTCTGTTTCCCTCAGCCCTGACAACTCTCCTATCCTTGGACCATCAAACTTAGGGAGAAGAGAAGTGGCACTGACCAGCCACATGGCCCACACACACACTTTCTTTTGGGGCCTGCAGATGGGCCCTTTCTAATCCTCGGCTCATAAACTACTATGCAGGAGACTGACAGCCCTCAAGTGATTAGTGTCCTACATCACCTTCCCAAAATGCTGCTATCTTTCCCCTCTCCCTTCTTAATCTCATACTTTATCAGTCTGTCTTTTTTTTTCCCTCCCTCTTTCTCATCTTTTCTCACTTAGTCCTGGCAGCACAACTAAGGGAGTTGTTTAGACCCACTGATAACTGATAGGAAAACAAAATAAGAAATTGCAGCTTGCCATATGTAAGTCAATGAAATTAGAATACTCCCTCACACTATACACAAAAATAAACTCAAAATGGCTTAAAAAGTTAAATATAAGACAAAACACCATAAAACTCCTAGAAGAGAACATAGGCAAAACATTCTGACAAAAATCATAGCAATGTTTTCTTAGGTCAGTCTCCCAAGGCAATAGAAATAAAAGCAAAAAATAAACAAATGGGACCTAATCAAACTTATAAGTTTTTGCATGGCAAAGGAAACCATCAACAAAATGAAAAGACAACCTACAGAATGGGAGAAAATATTGATATTCGCAAATGATGCGACTGACAAAGGCTTAATTTCCAAAATATACAAACAGGTCATACAGCTCAATAACAAAAACAAAACAAAAAAAACCAACCCAGTCAAAAACTGAAAAAATGGGCAGAAGGCTTAAATAGACCTTTCTCCAAAGAACACATAACAGATGGCCAATAACAGATGAAAAGATGCTCAACTTCACTATTTATTAGAGAAATGCAAATCAAAACTACAATGAGGTATCACCTTGCATCAGAATGGCCATCATCAAAAAATCTACAAACAATAAATGCTGGAGAGGGTGTGGAGAAAAGGGAACCCTCCTGCACTGTTGGTGGGAATGTAAATTGATACAGCCACTATGGAGAACAGTATGGAAGTTCTTCAAAAAACTAAAACTAGAGTTGCCATATGATCCAACAATCCCACTCCTGGGCACATATCCAGAGAAAACTCTAATTTGAAAAGATACGTACATACTAATGTTCATAGCAGCACTATGTACAATAGCCCAGACATGAAAGCAACATAAATGTCCATCAACAGATGAATGGATAAAGAATGTATGTGTGTGTGTGTACACACACACACACACACACACACACATATATATATATATAGTGGAATATTACTCAGCCCTAAAAAAGAATGAAATAAGCCATTTGCAGCAATGTGGAGGGAACCAGAGATTATCATACTAAGTGAAGTAAGGAAGAGAAAAACAAATATCATATGATATCACTTATATGTAGAATCTAAAATATGATACAAATGAACATATTTACAAAACAGAAACAGACTCACAGACATAGGAAACAAACTATGGTTACCAAAGAGGAAAGGATGGGGAGAGATAAATGAGGAGTTTGGGATTAGCAGATACAGACTACTATATATAAGATAGATAGGGACTTCCCTGGTGGCACAGTGGTTAAGAATCCACCTGCCAATGCAGGGGACATGGGTTTGAGCCCCGGTCCAGGAAGATCCCACATGCCACGGAGCAACTAAGCTCGTGCACCACAACTACTGAGCCTGCGCTCTAGAGCCTGCGAGCCACAACTACTGAAGCCCGTGCGCCTAGAGCCCATGCTCCTCGACAAGAGAAGCCACGGCAATGAGAAGCCCGTGCACCGCAAGGAAGAGTAGCCCCCGCTCGCTGCAACTAGAGAAAGCCCGTGTGCAGCATTGAAGACCCAACACAGCCAAAACAATAAATAAATAAACAATTGCTTTTAAATAAATTAAGTAATTAAATAAAATAGATAAACAACATCTTACTGTATAGCACAGGGAACTATATTCAATATCCTGTAATAAACCATAATGGAAAAGAATATGAAATATATATGTGTATATACTGCATATAAATAACTAAATCACTTTGCTGTACACCAGAAACTAACACAACACTGATTGTAAATCAACTATACTTCAATTTTAAAAAAGCCATTTATGCTTATCTTCAGTGAACAGAAGCACAAGATGAGGACAGAGCCCTCTGAAGCGCATTCCTGTTGACAACATTAAGGAAGCTCTAACATAAAAGCACGTGAGATGAAATGAATTCAGCACCTCAGATTAAGATCAACAACTACCTCTACGTTGCAACATTACAGAACACAGCTTAGTATCAAAATTTCTTTCAGAAAAAGTCGATGTGATCAGGGGAAGATATAGAAACCACAGTATGTAACCGAAGTGCAAGCAGCTTAATCCCCGAGATTAATGAAACTCCAGATCACAACTGTTTAATATCTTTTTGGCTAAGCATGCGTAGCTCGTGTGGTGAGAATCTGGAGTTCAATCAAAATATCTTCTCTACATCCACCTGTGAACACAGTACTCACAACATCCGTGTGATTAACAAAAGCAGCCTAGTCCAGGAGGGTTGCCAAAGGCAAGCAGAAGTGTGGCATATCTAAACAAATGAACATGGAACGGTATCATTATGACTGATGTTGTAGACATTCAGGATAAAAGGCTTGTAAAGTAAGTAGGAGGCTTTTGGCAGGGGACAGATCTTAAAGAGGTCCTTAGGCTCAATAACCTTTCCCAGCCACAAACCAGGTGCAAGAAAGACCCAGAATTCATACAGTGTCCTCTTGTCCCCAGGTAGAAAAATCCAGGGAATTGTAGATGGAGTGGATGCAAATTTTCAGCGGTGGCAGGAATAGGGAAGACGACAGGCAACACTCCTTCCCCCAATCACGGACAGTCACTTAATGCAGTCCTGCTGTACCTCAGTGGGACCAGGCCACCCTCCCTTTTTCACAAGGTGGAAACCTTCGGTTTTTTTTTTTTTTTAATAAATGTTTTTTTTTTTTTTTTTTTGGCTGTGTTGGGTCTTTATTGCTGCGCACGGGCTTTCTCTACTTGCGGTGTGCGGGCTTCTCATTGCGGTGGCTTCTCTTGTTGCAGAGCATGGACTCTAGAGCGCTGTCTCAGTAGTTGTGGTGTGCAGGCTTACTTGCTCCGCAGCATGTGGGATCTTCCCGGACCAGGGCTCGAACCTGTGTCCCCTGCACTGGCAGGCGGATTCTTAACCGCCGCGCCACCAGGGAAGTCTCAAACCTTTGGTTTTTGAGCAAGCACCTTGAACGTATTACCTCCAGGTATAAAAAAGAACTTGCCAGGTACCTAGGATGGATGAATAACTTTCATCCCTCCTTGATTAACCACTCCATGGATGTTTGCCTAAATAAAGACTCTTTATGGAATGGCTACAGGACACAAGCCAAACCATTCTGATGTCCAAATTACAACACTTGGGAAGGAAATCCCCAAAAGAGGGGATACGTGTATATGTATAGCTGATTCACTCTGCTGCAGGAGAAACTAACACAACATTGTAAAGCAACTACACTCCAATAAAAATTCTTTTAAAAACAGTTGGCTTTTCCTCCTTCTCCTCGCCTTAAAAAGGTATTTAAAGGTTTTCTCCCCCCCAGAACAATACAAATGCAATACATCAGGAAATTTGCCATTTTAGAAGCAGGAGCTGAAGATCAGCAGAGCGGCACAAACTAAGTCTCCAGCAGGAGTCTCACAGATGGAGCAAAGTTCCTGGCTATGTCTTAGGTAAACCCAAAGCAGAGAAAGGCAAGGCTTGTCTTCAAATGTGGAGGGAGAAGCGTTTCTGTTCGGGGTCCTGGTCCAATAGGCTTTCAAAGGAATACAGAGAAGAAGGGGATGCATTCACTATATCTGTGCACAAGGCCCACAGCACCCAGGCTCCTAGATCAAAGGTGACGGCCTGGGATGGAGCAGGAGCAGAAGCAGAATTCCAGGGGAGTACAAAACAAACCAGAACAAAAAGCCACTTTGTTCACAAAAGGAAAAACCACGTCAAGAAGGACTGGGACCACGGCAAAAGAAAGAGCAAGGAGGGAACAGAGCAAGGAGCAAATACAGTGTTGGTATTCAGCATGCTAGCCCTCCGAGTCAGGTACCTGTCTGAATACCTCTTTCTTCCTCCCTCCCAGATACCCTAGCCCCCTGGTAGGTCCCGAGCTGACATTCATTTAAGAGTCAATATTTATAGAGCTCCTACCCTGCACCAGGAATTGAATTAGAAACGAAGGCTGCAGAGAAGTATTCCACAGGTTCTCTGCTCTGGAGATGCAAAGCTCCATCAGAAAACCTGGATGAAGTCTACCATGAGTCTCACCTATTTCATCATGAGCACCGCCAGCTGCAGAAGCTGCCAACGTCACAGGAAAAGCCTTGCAACTCTATAAAGCACTTCATACTCCCCATTTCTCCTTCAAAAGGTAATCCCCACCCAGTGGATACACAGGCTCTCACACAATTGGAGCTGCATTCCCTTGACTGAAATATTAGCTCCAGTTAAAAACCAGGAGGAGGAAACCCATGGAATTTATTAGTGATTTATAGCTCTATATGAAGGAGTTAACTGCATCCACCCCACAGAGAACACTTCAGATACAGAGTGTGAGAGTTGGTTCCCTAAAAGAAGTACAAAGTAGACGTATATACAGAGAGTAGCCCAGGCCTGGCACCTGTCCTGATTCCTTCAGGACACGCTCCCATAGAACACCCTGCTTGCTATTTTTTATATATTCTCAAGCTTAGAAAGTCATTCATGCTCTAAGTAATTTCACATGCTACAACTCTTAGATTTTTTTTTCTTTTCTTATTAGTGTCTTAGAAGTCTAGAGGAGATGGCTTTTTCAAGAACCTTCTTAAACATATGGATTTTGGTCATTCTTGTCTTGCATGTCCCCAGCAGGTAACCAGGAGGCTTCCATGTGTTTGAAGGGTATATGCTGAGTTTCAGGAAGCATGCAATAGACCCCAGAATCCCATATGCCATTTGCTATTTACTCAACATTACATTTCAACCAATCACAAATTAGTCATTTTTCATCAGAAAAGAGCTGAGATTCCCCAGGTGAGTTCTCCCTTCCTCTCATTTGTGAGGTTCAGGCAGGTGGCCTATATAATTCTCATCAGATTTTCTTCTGGTATACAATCAAGGGGATTAGAAAACTAAGCAACATTAAAAGTCAAGCCATCTCAAGAGAAAATAAAAGGCAAGTGATGTGTCCTTCACTGGCACGTCCATAGCATCTGAGCATGAACAGATCCTTAACTTTCTACAACACATCCTATTGCTATTTTGTTAGTACAAATGGCTCTGTTTCTGACTTATTTTGAAATGAGAAAATTTAGGAAATGTTTCACATGCAAAGACCCTCTTACCACTGTTCACTGGAAACACTGAGTATCTTACCTATTTCTCTCAAAGGTCTCCATCCAGATGACGCAAGACACTAAAGAATGCCTTGATAAACACTGAATAAAATCCATTTCTACCTCCACTCTCCATCCTGGGAGACTCATGTAATTACAGCAGCTGCTCAACAATAACAGGAAAGGAGATGCGGTACCAATGATGATAACCAGAATAAGGAATCAGTTTTCAGAAAATATCCCTGAAGTCCATGATTTGGATCTATAAGGTGAACCGAATAACTTGCTCTGCTAATTAAGACTCACCTTTCAGGAGATTTCCAATGCTATCCGAAGGTACATCCCTAAATGTCATACCTACCCAGATCTCTGTCAAGTCATCTGGAAAATGTAATTCAATTCCAGAAAAGTTTATCACATGGTAAATGTAGCCAGGTATAAAAAGAAAAATAAACTGCCTGGGAGATCCAGATGGCAGAATAGAAGGATATGGAACTCACCTCTTCCCACAAATACATTCAAATTACATCTACATCTTGAACAGTTCTCACAGAGTACCTACCGAACGCTGCCACAAGATCTCACGCAACCAAAGCTGCAAGAAAGATCTCCATGTAACCAGGTAGAATGAAAGGGATTAAAAAGGAGGAATTGGGCTGGGACCTGCGCCTGTGGGAAGGAGCTGTGAAGGAGGAAAGGTTCCCTCACACTGGGAACCCTCTTCACCAGCTGGGAGATCAGCCGCGACAGATAGGGAGCTTCACAGGCTCGGAGGAGAGTGCACCAGCTGGCTTGCGGCAGGCAGAACAGAGAGAGACCACCACAGACAGTCCTGGCCCCCTTGCTGCACTTACCAGCAGAGACATACACCTGCTGATGTGGCCTGGCAGCTGGATGCTGAAGCTCAGGCTTCAGCAGACAGACCCAGAGAAAGGACTCAGTTTGGATGCATGGAGACAACCCAAAGGACCTGGAGTGTGGTCCGGGCTGGAACTAAGGGTGGGCGCAGGATGGAGCCGAGGGCCACCAAAGGAGCATTGTCAATGCACGCATGAAAGAGGGGCATTGCCCCACCATAGCAGCCTCATTCTTGGTGTGCTCACACCACACACGGCTCTGCCTATACGAGCTCTGGGAGCACGCACACACTAACAGATCGACCACATGCAGAGGTGGGGCTGAAATCTGAGCCGATGCCCAGCAGCTGCACAACGTCTGCAGATGTACGTCACCAGCAGCTTTGTGAGTGCAGAACCTGCTGGACATCCAAGTGGATCATCGGCCCTCCTGTGCCTGGAGCAGGTTCAGCAACAGCAGGCTTTCGGGGCTCAGGCATGCAGAGGCAGGGCTGGAGTCTGGACTGATCCTCAGTGCTTCCACAGAGGGTCCAGGTGGCGACCACGGCAGGTCCGGGTGCTGGACTTTGGCAGATTTGTGCCCATGGCTTTGTGAGCATAGTGTCTGAGGGACATCAGGCCAACTGCCGCCATTCTGATGGCTGAGACAGCGTCGAGGGCAGTGCCAACCACAGCATACTTTGTGAGTGTGCACAATGGGTGACAGGTGACACCACAGAGCTGTCCCAGGGGACAGCTCCTGAGTGGGAATACTCAGTTGCTCCTTTCTTAATGGAAGCACTCCACTCCTGCCTACCTCAAACCACAGCTTAGTACCAGATCTGGGGGCTTCTATTCCAAAAACTGGGGAGTAGACCCTGCCCCCAACAGGGCAGTGACAACCAAAGAACAAAGAGGAGGTCCCACTCAACATCCTGTCCAGGTTCTGGTCACCACAACACCAATCACACCCCCTATCAAGGGGATAACAGCCAGCACACCCTGAGGAAAGACAGGGTAAGCATCCATACCAAAAACAGCCCATGCACCAAAAATATTGGACTCAAGCAGGTAACACAGGGACATTCCCACATAAAAACAGCCCTTCAAATCCAGAGTAGATAACTATTTTTCCTAAACTCATAGAGCCAGAGAAATATAAGAAAAATGAAAAAGCACAGGAACCACTCCCAATTCAAAGAACAAGAGAATTCCCTGAAAGAAAAAACAAAGAAACAGACCTCTCCACTCTACTAGACCTCGAATTCAAAAAGGAGGTAATAAAAATACTGAAAAAATTAAGAAACGCTATCAACAGAAACGCAGGTCACTGTAACAAGGAATTAGAAACTGTAAAGAGGAGCTAATAAATATTAGACAACTCAATTGCCGAGATGAAAACCAAGCTAAAGGCAATAAACAGCCAACTAAATACTGCAGAAGAATGAATAAGTGATCTGGAAGACAGAATAATGGAAATCACCCAATCAGAAGAGCAGAGAGAAAAACTAATTTTAAAAAATGAAAGCAATATACAAGAACTCTGGGATAATATAAAGCATTCTAGTCTATGCATAATAGGGATCCCAGAAGGAGAAGAAAGAGAAAAGGGGATCAGAAATATATGTGAAGAAGTTATGGCTGAAAACGTCTCAAAACTAAAGAAGGAAACAGGTATCCAGGTACAGGAAGCACAGAGGGTCCCAAACAAGATTAACCCAAACAGACCTATACACCAAGACATATTATAACTAAATGGCAAAAGTTAAAGACAGGATTCTAAAGGCAGCAAGAAAAAAAAATAGTTACAAGTGAACCCCCATAAGGTTATCAGCTAAATTCTCTACAGAAACATTGCAGGCCAGAAGGGAGTGGCAAGATATATTCAAAGCCCTGAAAGGGAAAAACCTACAACCTAGGATACTCTACCCTGCAAGATTATCATTTAAAATAGGACAGATAAAAAATTTCTCAAACAAGCAAAAACTAAAAGAATACAGCAACAGTAAACCTATCCTAAAAGAAATATTGAAAGGTGTTCCCTAAAGAGAAAAGCAAGAATCTACAGAAAAGACAAAATCACAAAAGGAAAAGCAAAAATATAAAAGAATTGTAGATCACTTCAATAAACCAGTACATAGATTTTTTTTAATCAAAAAAGTTTGTAAAAATGACTATATCTACAGTTAACAGCAAAAGGATAAATACAAAGGTGTAAAATAGAATATGAAAATCACAAAATGTGGGGCAAGGGAGTAAGGGTCACAAGGATGGTTCAACATGTGCAAATCAAAATGGCCATGCTACTCAAAGCAATCTACAGATTTAATGAAATCCCTATCAAATTAACCATGACATTTTTCACAGAACTAGAACAAATAATCTTAAACTTTATATGGAACCAAAAAAGACCCAGAACTGCCAAAGCAATCCTGAGGAAAAAGAACAAAGCTTGGAGGCATAACCCTCCCTAACCTCAGACAACACTACAAACCTACACTAATCAAAACAGTGTGGTATTGGCACAAATACAGACACATGGATCAACGGAACAGAATAGAGAGCCCAGAAATATACTCACACACCTACAGTCAATTAATCTTCAACAAAGGAGGCAAGAATAGACAATGAAGAAAAGGCTGTCTCTTCAGCAAATGGTGTTGGGAAAGCTGGACAGCCATATTTAAATCAATGAAGTTAGAACACTCCCTCACACCATACACAAAAATAAACTCAAAATGGCTTACAGACTCAAGTATAAGAAATGACACCATAAAACTCCTGGAAGAGAACATAGGCAAAACATTCTCTGACATAAATCATAGCAATATTTTCTTAGGTCAGTCTCCCAAGGCAAAAGAAATAAATACCAAAAAATGCAAATGGGACCTAAACAAACTTATAAGCTTTTGCACTGCAAAGGAAACCGTAAAGAAAATGAAAAGACAACCTACGGAATGGGAGCAAATATTTGCAAACGATGTGACCAACAAGGGATTAGTTTCCAAAATATATAAATAGCTCATACAACTCAATAATGAAAAAATAAGCAACCCAGTCAGAAAATGGGCAAAAGACCTAAACAGACATTTCTCCAAAGAAGACATACAGTTGACCAATAGGCACATGAAAAATGCTCAACATCGCTAATTATTAGAGAAATGCAAATCAAAACTACAATGAGGTGTCACCTCACACCAGTCAGAATGGCCATCATCAAAGAGTCTACAAATAGGAAATGCTGGAGAAGGTGTGGATGTAAGTTGGTGCAGCCACTGTGGAAAACAGTACGGAGGTTACTCAGAAAACTAAAAAAGAACTACCATATGATCCAGGAATCCCACTCCTGGGCACATAACCAGACAAAACTATAATTCAAAAAGATACATGCACCCCTATGTTCATATTATTGAACACCTGGCACTACTCACAATAGCCAAAACATGGAAACAGCCTAAATTCCCATCGACAGATGAATAGATAAAGAAGATGTGGTACATGAATACAATGCAATGCTACTCAGCCATTAAAAAAATGAAATAACGCCATTTGCAGCAATATGGATGCAACTAGAGAGTTATCATACTAAGTGAAGTAAGTCAGAAAGAGAAAGACAAACACCCTATAATATCACTTATATGTGGAATCTAAAATATGGCATGAATGAACCTATCTACAAAACAGAAACAGACTCACAGACATAAAGAACTGACTTGTGGGCGCTTCCCTGGTGGCGCAGTGGTTGAGAGTCCGCCTGCCGACACAGGGGACACGGGTTCGTGCCCCGGTCCGGGAAGATCCCACATGCTGCGGAGCAGCTGGGCCCGTGAGCCATAGCCACTGAGCCTGCGCGTCCAGAGCTTGTGCTCTGCAACGGGAGAGGCCACAGCAGTGAGAGGCCTGCGTACCGCAAAAAAAAAAAAAAAAAAAAAAAAAGAACTGACTTGTGGTTGCCAAGGTGGGGGGATGGACTGGGAGTCTGAGGTTAGTAGGCGCAAACTATTACATTTAGAATGGATAAACAACAGGGTCCTACTGTATAGCACAGGGAACTAAATCTCCTGGGATAAAACATAATGGAAAAGAATATAAAAAAAGAATGTATATATGTGTATAACTGAGTCACTGTGCTGTACTGCAGAAATTAGCAAAACGCTATTAGTGTAAATTAGTAAATCAACTATACTTCAATTTTTAAAAAGTCTACAAATAATAAATGCTGGAGAGGGTGTGGAAAAAAGAACTTTTCTCCACTGTTGGTAGGAATGTAAACTGGTGCAGCCACTATGGAGAACAGTATGGAGGTTCCTTAAAAAGCTAACAATAAAGTTATCATATGATCCAGCCATCCCACTCCTGGGCATATATCTGGAGAAAACTAATTTGAAAAGATACATGCACCCTGATGGTCACAGCAGCACTATTTACAATAGCCCAAACATGGAAGGCACCTAAGTGTGTCCATCGACAGATGAATGGATAAGGAAAATGTGGTATATATGTATATACAATGGAATATTATTCTGCCATAAAAAAGAATGAAATAATGCCATTTGCAGCAACATGGATGGACCTAGAAATTATCACACTAACTGAAGTCAGACAGAGAAACACAAATATCATAAGTATCACTTATAGGTGGAATTTAACAGAACAATACAAAAAGACTTACTTACAAAACAGAAACAATACTCACAGATATAAAAAACAAACTTGTGGTTACCAAAAGGGAAAGAGGACGGAGGGATAAATTTGGAGTGTGGGATCAATTAGGAGCTTGTAGGGCCTACAAGGTCCTACTGCATAGCACAGGGAACTATATTCAATATCATGTAACAATCTATAATGGAAAAGAATCTGAAAAAATATATATATATAAATACCTGAAATATATCTATATCTATATATCTGTATCTACATCTACATCTGAATCACTTTGCTGTACACCAGAAACTAACACAACATTGTAAATCAACTATACTTCAATAAAAAATAAAAATTTAAAAAGAAAAGAAAAATAAGATACAAACCTCACTGCAAGAAGCAAATGATGGTAGTATCATATCCAAGTGGAAAGAGCCACTTGGAAAATGGGTTACGTCTTTTTCTTTTAAATTAACAAATTAATTGAATGCATATGTTAGATGAACATATATCTCTTAAAGGAATTAAATACCCAAATAAAAGGTATTACTTTTTTCTTAAAAAATAGTCATTTGCCTATGCAGTACTGTATTTTGAAGACACACCCCGACCAATGACCTCAGGGTAATAGGTACAGTAAAAAAGATCATAAGTTAGTGTGTGAAACACTAGGTGATTAGGGCACCATTATACCTCATAAGCCAAAAGGAGTTCCATGGCTCAGCCTATACTTAGGTACATGTTAGCTGTAACTGAGAGGAGACAAGGAACTGGGGCATCCTCTGAAGAGACTGGACAAATTTTCTACTTCTAGCCCATATATTTTTTTTAACATCTGTATTGGAGTATAATTGCTTTACAATGGTGTGTTAGTTTCTGCTGTATAACAAAGTGAATCAGTTATATGTATACATATATCCCCATATCCCCTCCCTCTTGCATCTCCCTCCCACTCTCCCTATCCCACGTCACTAGGTGGTCACAAAGCACGAAGCTGATCTCCCTGTGCTATGCAGCTGCTTCCCACTAGCTACCTACTTTACATTTGGTAGTGTATATATGTCAATGCTACGCTTTCACTTCATCCCAGCTTACCCTTCCCCTCCCCGTGTCCCCAAGTCCATTCTCTACCTCTGCATCTTTATTCCTGTCCTGCCCCTAGGTTCATCAGAACCATTTTTTTTTTAGATTCCATATATATGTGTTAGCATAAGGTATTTGTTTTTCCCTTTCTGACTTACTTCACTCTGTATGACAGACTCTAGCTCCATCCACCTCACTACAAATAGTTCAATTTTGTTTCTTTTTATGGCTAAGTAATATTCCATTGTATATATGTGCCACGTCTTCTTTATCCATTCATCTGTCGATGGACACCTATGTTGCTTCTATGTCCTGGCTATTGTAAATAGTGCTGCAATGAACATTGTGGTACATGTCTCTTTCTGAATTATGGTTTTCTCAGGGTATATGCCCAGTAGTGGGATTGCTGGGTCATACGGTAGTTCTCTTTTTAGTTTTTTAAGGAACCTCCATACTGTTCTCCATAGTGGCTGTATCAATTTACGTTCCCACCAACAGTGCAAGAGGGTTCCCTTTTCTCCACACCCTCTATAGCATTTATTGTCTTTTTTCTTTTTTATTAGAGTATAATTGCTTTACAATGGTGTGTTAGTTTCTGCTTTATAACAAAGTGAATCAGTTATACATATACATATGTTCCCATATCTCTTCCCTCTTGCGTCTCCCTCCCTCCCACCCGCCCTATCCCACCCCTCCAGGCGGTCACAAAGCACCGAGCTGATCTCCCTGTGCTATGCGGCTTCTTCCCACTAGCTATCTATTTTACATTTGGTAGTGTATATATGTCCATGCCACTCTCTCGCTTTGTCACATGTTTGTATAATTTTTGATGATGGCCATTCTGACCAGTGTAGGGTGATACCTCATTATGTTTTTGATTTGCATTTCTCTAATGATTAGTGACGTTGAGCATCCTTTCATGTGTTTGTTGGCAATCTGTAAAGCTTCTTTGGAGAAATGTCTGTTTAGGTCTTCTGCCCATGTTTGGATTGGGTTGTTTGTTTTTTTGATATTGAGCTGCATGAGCTGCTTGTATATTTTGGAGATTAATCCTTTGTCAGTTGCTTCACTTGCAAATATTTTCTCCCATTCTCAGGGTTGTCTTTTCGTCTTGTTTATGGTTTCCTTTGCTGTGCAAAAGCTTTGAAGTTTCATTAGGTCCCATTTGTTTAGTTTTGTTTTTATTTCCATTTCTCTAGGAGATGGGTCAAAAAGGATCTTGCTGTGATTTATGTCATAGAGTGTTCTGCCTGTGTTTTCCTCTGAGAGTTTTATAGTGTCTGGCCTCACATTTAGGTCTTTGATCCATTTTGAGCTTATTTTTGTGTATGGTGTTAGGAAGTGTTCTAATTTCATTCTTTTACATGTAGCTATCCAGTTTTCCCAGCACCACTTATGGAAGAGGCTGTCTTTTCTCCACTGTATATTCTTGCCTCCTTTTTCAAGGATAAGGTGACCATACGTGCGTGAGTTTATCTCTGGCTAGCCCATATTTTGAGAGGCCTTCCTGCTACAATATAACAAGATCCTAGATAAATGGAAAAAGCAAACTTTATAATGCACCTTGACCATGAAATAAAAGTAGAGAAAATATTCGAAGGGAGTAAAAAGAAAAGGGAGAGAGGGAGGAAGGAGGAAGAAATTTAAGAGAAATTCAAAACCGTAAGTGGCAAGCACATATATCAGTCAAGGCTGCTCTGGGAGCAGATGCTGCTCAGTCTCTGGCATCAGAGCTGAACTCTGTGTCATTCACATGATGGGGTAGCTGAACCTGAGGCTCATGCATTAAGCTGGAACCCTTGAAGGTTGCTAATGTAGTACCAGGTCAGTCCTGTCCCCAAGTTCCAGGACACTAGCAATGCACATCTTCTCTGGAGAAAAGCTCTCAAGTTAAGCCCTTAATACTATTATAAATTAAATTTAATCAAAATATAAGCTCTCAAAAAAAATCCTCAAAACACAACGCAAAACACAAAGCAACATAAATAAGAGTTGCTAGAAACAATAAACCACAGAATTATACCCTCTATTACCAAATATTTAGCATTCTTAGATACAGAATAATTCTATATATAAAATATTTCATGTCATAAGATACGGAGTAAAAAATATTCCACATCTAGATAACTGAAGTAATAGTGTAGAGTGCCAAAGACAATAACAATATTATAGAAAACAGCCACACACAAAAAAGTCAACAATTAGACTGAAAGCAGATCGCTAAATAGTGACAACTGAAGTCAGAGGACAGAAGTTATCTTCCAAGTGCTAGGAGAAAAATAACTAGAAGACACAGTGAAGCTATTGTTTAAGAATGAGAATGAAATAAATACATTTTCTTATAAATAAAAACTGAGAGACTTTACTATCAACATAACTTCACTAAAGAAATGTCTAAAGGATGTTCTTTTGGGAAGAAGAAAATGAACCCAGAGGAATAGCTGAAATGCAAGAAATGATATGAGCAGAAAAGTTGGTAAATATGTAGGTAATTTTATTCAGGTATTTTTAACTGTCTCTGCAAAATAATGATAAAACTAAAGTATATCTGGTGGCAGTAAAAGAAGTCAGAACTAAAGTATTATACAACAATAGCATATAATTCATAAGAGGATAAAAACAGAACTACCACATGATCTAGCAATTCCACTTTTGGGTAGTGTTTATCTGAAGAAAATGAAAAAACTAACTCAAAAAAAATATGCATCCCTATGTCCATTGCAGCATTATTTACAATAGCCAAGATATGGGAGCAACCTAAGTGTCTATCAGCGGACAAATGAAAAAAGAAATTGTGGTGTATATATATATATATACAATGGAATATTATTCGGCCATAAAAAAAGAAGGAAATCCTGCCATTTGTGATGACATGGATGGATCTTGAGGGCATTATGCTAAGTGAAATGAGTCGAAAAGAGAAAGACAAATATCACATGATCTCACTTATATGTGGGGTGGGGGGTGGGAAACCAAACTCACAGATACAGAGAGCAGATTGGTGGTTACCAGAGGTGAAGGGTGAGGGGATGGCAGAATTGGATGAAGGTGGTTAAAAGGTACAAACTTCCAGTTATAAAACAAGTCCTGGGAATGTCATGTACAGTATGGTGACTACAGTTAACAATACCATATTGCATATCTGTAAGTTGCTGACAGAGTAGACCTTAAAAGTTCTCATCACAGGGGAAAAAAAATTTATAACTATGTATGGGGACAGGTGTTAACTAGACTTACTGTGATCATTTCACAATATATACAAATATCCAATCATTATGTTGTACACTTGAAACTAATATAGTGTTATATGTCAATTATATCTCAAAAAAAAAAAAAGAGAGAGGCTGATAAGTTACAATACTCCAAGGCGCTGTGTCGTTTGGAGAACAGGTCATGATACCAATTAACTCCATTCTCAGTGGGGGAAACGGCAGCATAACCCTAATCCACCTGAACTGCACCTGGACTCAACACTTTCCCTCCCACCCCAGACCCGCCCTCCCTAGCTGTAATCCAGGCCAGAAGGGGGTGTGGACGAGACCACCAGATCTGATGCATTTCCTGACAGAATGGGATTCTGGGTGGGTTCCCTGAGACAGGAGGAAGAGCCCTGAGCAAAGAAAAGGCTTGGAGGAGAATGAAAGGCAGAGTTTTGGCAGCCAAACTTTCAGCTGTGTCTAGAAAGTAATCTACTTATCCTAACTTGCAGGCTAGGTGTGGCTATGTTTGAGGAGGGCTTTGTTGGGGCTAGGCATTGTTTGACTTTAGCAAACAGGCTTGGAGATTAGTGCTTTGTAAAGTCACTGCATGGACTGGTAGGTGAGGATGCCTTTGAGTTTCTGGGTCTTGCCAATCAAGAGGTATGGGGTGGCCAAGAAGATATGAAATGAAAACTTTGTTTGACTGGGAAAGCCCAATTTCCTCCTGGAATGTTTCTGTTAGATGCAGTCTGACCTCATCATCAACCCCCATCAACTTTCCTCACGGGAAAATAAAAAACATCGCCAAGACCTTCCTTCTTCAAAAAAAAATTTAAAAAGACCTTCCTGCTTCAAAGGCTTCCTTGCAACTTGGTTACTGAGTCCAGGTCTTCTTCAGTATTAGGGTTGGCCTCCAGGAAAATGACCCAAGGAAGCTTCCTGCAGTCATTTTTTCATCACTTTTCTTGATAACTTGGGCATTGGGGTTTGAATGGGGAGAAGGAGGTGGTGGGAAGACAACTGGGGAGGAAACAGCACTGTAAGTGGAACTCTAACTTGTAGAATGCAGGTTCCCTTTCACATACTCCTAAAGCAAACAGGAGAAAGGTCAATAGACAAGGAAGAAACTGCAGGACTCATTTCAATGCCAGTTCCAAATTATTTATGAACTATCTATTATTCAGATTATCTCTCCCTCTGACGAACTCCATTAGAAGAATTAGCGAGTGGTGACAGTAGTTAATAACTGCCCGGTTACCACAACTTCAGAAGCATGAGAAGTGATTCTACTCCCGAGAGTTGAAAAGGACAAAAGGTGTTGCCTAGCTGAGACTAGCGGGCTACTCCAGCATACACACCTGTTCATGGTATCATATGATCCCTCAGTTACACAATGTGTTTTATAACCCCTGCCTAAAGGACAGACCTATGTACTTAATACCAAACATACCATTTCCTGGTTTTCCCACTCGCATGTAGTTGCCTTGAGTGTTAATATAAATCATCTGCTATGCACACAGAGAAGACAACGCCCAGTGAAAATACTGTCACTGAAATTACAAGGTATTTCTCCCAGCCCCAAAGAGGACTATGTACTGGTATCCCCCAAAAAGTGCTGCATTCAAACCCCACATTACTGAAGTGGCAGCACAGTGAGGAATTAAAGAGATATTTTTTAATATTTTCAACCAATGAAATCAATACTTTAGAAAATCAGTCAGCATATATTTACAAGATTTCACCATGCTACTTGGTTACAGCAGAAACATGAACAACTGCCCTCTTTTTAAAGAAAAGTGTTTCCTCAAATCCCCCAGTGTTAACGATTGTTTTTAGTGTGTTTTTTAGTAAACAACCAAAATAAAACCAGGTACAAAATCCTTAGATGTATCACTCTTAACCTATACAAACCAAAGCACGTGTGTAATTAAATACAATCCGAACTATAAAAGCAATAGCACCCAAGCACTATTTACAATAGCCAAGACAAGGAAGCTACCTAAATGCCCGTTGACAGATGGAGAAAGATGTGATATAGATGTTGGAATATTACTCAGCCATAAAAAAGAATGAGATAATGCCATTTGCAGCAACATGGATGGACCCAGAGATTATCATACTAAGTGAAGCAAGTCAGGCAAAGACATATACGATAACACTTATACGTGGAATCTAAAACAATGATATAAATGAACTTATTTACAAAACAGAGAGACTCACAGACATAGAAAACAAACTTATGGTTACCAAAGGGGAAAGGAGGGTGGTAGGGATAAATCAGGAGTTTGGGATTAACAGACACACACTACTATATATAAAATAGACAAACAACAAAGACCTACTGTATAGCACAGGGAACTATATTCAGTATCTTGTAATAAACTATAATGGAAAAGAATATGAAAAATAACAATATATATATACATATCTGAATTACTTTGCTGTACACCAGGAACTAACACAACATTGTAAATCAACTACACTTCAATAAAAATAAATAAATAAAACCAATAGCATCCAAATAACATGAATAAAACATGTTACATGATGTTCTGCTGAAACCACATTGCTGCCCAAATGAAGACATATGGTACTGGTCACTGATTGCTATGGCATGGGGCCCTTTTGAGATCAGCAAGCATTTACTTCCACATTCAATGTAAGGACTGGAATCTCCCACCACATTCCCTATTGGAACTACTGTGAAATCTTTCTTCATCAGCCTGCTTTGTCAGCATTTGGTCTTTAAAAGTAAATACTGCTTTGGCATCAAATTAATTCTACTCTGATCTTTCTTAAGAACCCTCCACATTTAAACTGGTTTGACTTGACACTAATTTGAACACAAACCACAAACCTAAATGCAGGTACAGACACAAATCATATCACAGTGCTCGGTTATAAGACAGTTATCCAAAGATCCAGAATATGTCTAGATTAAATTCTTACTGCCATCCAAATGAAAGTAACATTTAAAAATTCCTAAAGAAGAATCACAAAGCCCCAAAGTCCACAAATGCTCAGACTCACCTCCCAATGTGAGAAACTGCCCTGCGGAATGCTGTGACCAGGCGCTTACAAAAAATCGGCTCTTAATGTGTCCTTGAAACTAAGAACATACTTGGATCAGAACCCTGTGGAGCGAGGTTAGGAGCTAGAGGCGATGTGGAACAGCTAGGACATAGGATAAAATCAGAGCTGACATAAGATAACTACAAAGATTGCCAAGAAGCAAATACACAGCCCAGCAGACATGTGACTTGTTCTCACCAGTGCTGAGTGCCCTTTCTGAGTCCGCTGCTCTCTCACTGTGACCTAGTTTTCATAATAAAGGAAATGCAGTATCTAAGGTCTTTCTCAGAGACTATAGAGAGATATGAAATACCATCCAAACTTGAGATTCTACAAAACAGGTCCTGTATTGCCATTGAAACAAACTTCCCATTTTTGTGTTAGTTTTTAGTCATTTGCACCTTCACCTCCACCAGCCTGAGATCTACCATCTGTGCTGTTCTGTGGCCTGGGAGGGAGACCCCTGTAGACTGCATCACCCAGGTTCCTGCGCCAGCTGACTTCTGGTTGGGTTTGGTCAATGGAGGCCCTGATAGGAGATTAAAGCAAGGGGGGAAAGGGAAGTTGGGGTGTTTTCTTCCACTCCCCACATGCTTCAGCTCATCATCACTGGTGGAAGCTCATCCATCCACAGACCCAGCAGGCATTTGCTTCCTCCACTGCAGCTCTAAGTGCTCACAAAACACTATTTCCTTCCCTTGTCCCTTCAGTCCAGGGCTGGCCATGGCTTCCCACTGTTGTAGTTCCTTGTTTGTTCTCTCACCTCACACACACTTCTATGGGTAGCCCTTCACCTAATTCTCTTCATTCAAACCAACGACGTGAATTCTGTGTGTCCTGCTGGGACCATTACTGATACAATCATCAAATTTGGTCAGACAAATCAGTACTGTATGAACTCCTAGGTGCAGATTAGACTCTCAAAAATTAACAATGCAAAGAAAAATCACACCATCTATGAGAGAAGCACTCACCATCTATCAGGAAGATAATCACATAAACAGTACAAGTGGCCTTCAACTTCTAAGTCCATTGTAAAAATTTCAGCTTAAGAAAAACAATAATTTAGGGGGAAAAAAGATATATTCAAGACAAAGTTTATTACGCTGTCATCTATAGCAAAGGAAATTTTGGAAACAACACTAGATGTCTAACAGTAATGGAATAAATTATGACATATGAACATGATGGATTATGATGTTACCATGAAATATTATTATAGTTAAGATTTGCGGGCTTCCCTGGTGGCGCACTGGTTAAGAATCTGCCTGCCAATGCAGGGGACACGGGTTCGATCCCTGGTCCGGGAAGATCCCACGTGCTGCGGAGCAACTAAGCCCACGCACCGCAACTACCGAGCCTGCGCTCTAGAGCCCACAAGCCACAACTACTGAAGCCACACGCCTAGAGTCCATGCTCTGCAGCAAGAGAAGCCACTGCAATGAGAGGCCCGCACACTGCTACGAAGAGTAGCCCCGCTCACCACAACTAGAGAAAGCCTGTGAACAGCAACAAAGATACAATGCAGCCAAAAATAAATAAATAAAACAAATTTTTTAAAACTTGAAAAACAAAGTTATTAAAAGATTTTGTAGTAGCAAATAATAACAGTAAGTAAAACAGATTTGAACATATTTTGAACATACATTAGAATTTTAATTATGTAAGAACAAATATACATGCACCTAAACATTTGATAAAAGTTCACAAAACTAAATCCCATGTTGGATGACTCAAATTCTAATTGCTATTTATTTCTTTTCTAAAATATCCTTCAAAATAAAACAAAAGAAATAAAACAAAGGGCATAATATTCAGAGACTCATGGCTATAGCCAGTGATAGGAGAGGTGCATTCTGGGAGATTAAGGCTCCTGCAGACTATATCCTGCCCTCCAATCGATAAGCAGCCTTAAGCAGGACATTTAACTTCAGTCTCCATTTTTTCCCTCTGCAGTAGGATTGACTACTGACCCACTCACAAGAATGTAAAGTTAATGAAACCTAACAGGACTGAAAAACCTTTTTTTGCTTTCCTGTACCTGCCTCCCTGCATATAGTGACTGTATATGCTGACTCTAGCTGGGACAATTTAAAATGAAGGCATTTTCTTAGACAAATTTTGTGGTGCAGGGCTTGTGAGCTCTGTTTCAGAGACTGAGCAGTTTCATTAGAAAGTGGTAAGATGAACATCGTCATCTGGGGCCCTTCACTGGAGGTTTTAAAATATGTTTCATGCTCCTCCTTAAAGAGATTCTATCTAGCAGAGTGGTAACAGATTGACGGCTGTGGCCTTCTTCACATTCTTCGAACTTCTTTCACAATGAAGTCAGGGCTCCTGCTGCTGGTATCTGTGGGCAGGGTGCCAAGGTGCTGTAATGAGGGCTGCATATCACCCCCCACCCTGAAGACTATCATCTCAGCTCACTGTTAATGTGTTCATACCACCAACAAACATGTCCAAAGAGGGGAAATCCAAGAGGAACATGCTTTCCCCATTCCCAAGGCTTATTTCCATTAAACAGTGGTTGTCAAAAAGACAATGTCTTCGTACTGGGGACAAATATGACACCATATCAACATTACAACAAAATGCTTTTACAGGCGTAAAGCTCTTTATGCTTTAATTTTAAGCTGATGATTTGATATCTTCCTAAATTATACATTTTCACGGAGTTTCCTAATCTAAAACATTTATCAGTGTAGAATATATATTAACTTGAAATATTGCCATTCCTATTTCATAGCCGAGTGGATGATAATTTTCTTTAATTACACATTAATTCCAATGTATCACCTGCATAGGCAGTTATTGTTTTAACAGGGCAAGGGTTAATGGGCAGGTGTTCTGCTATAATTGCACTGAAGAAGAAATAGAGAAATTATACATGATTCGTTTTCTTATTTCTCTGAGCTGAATAATATTAATAACACTGCCACCTTACATTTATAAAGCACTTTTCATTTCCTAAGTGCTTTTGTATCTGGAATTACATTTTCCTAGATCTTTTACCTTTGGCAAATCCTTCCAGATAACACACAACTCTAGAGTTTTTCAACTCTCTCATACCCAAACATTTTATGTACGTATGTGTTTATGTCAACGGATACGGTGAGAGGCAGTAAAATAACCACAGCCTTTACAGAGAGATAGACCTGGGTTCAAGTCTCAGCTTAACCACCTACTACATGACCTTGGACGAATTACTATGAGCATCAGTTTTGTCATATTTAAAATGGGGATAATATCACCTTCCATCAACGGCTATCGGAAGGACTAAATAAGATGTAATTTACAAGAAGAGTCTGACATACAGCAGGCACTCAATAAATAAAAGTTGCTGCTTAATTATTAGCAGCTATTCTACTCTGTCAAACATGTTCTTGCCCCTGATTTATTTTCTTCAAAATATTCGGATTCAGAGAAATATAGAGGAAGTAGAAAATCAAGAATAACAAAGCCATCCCAGAAAGTATACCAGAAGTACCACATCAGTACAATCTCGGACACTTTCCGTATGGAGGGCTCTATCCCAGCCAACAGTCTGCAAAAACTCATCCATCTCTTTTCTATTTGAGTGTAAGGTTAACAGTACTTTGGATAAACCCCAGTACTAATCAGTTGGCATTCCAGTATTCTAAGTTTAAAAGTATATACTTGGGTACAGGACTTCCCTGATGGTCCAGAGGTTAAGACGTCTCCTTCCAGTGCAAGGGGTGCAGGTTTGATCCCTGCTCAGGGAGCTAAGATCCCACATGCCTTGTGGCCAAAAAACCAAAACATAAAACAGAAGCAATATTGTAACAAATTCAATAAAGACTTAAAAAATTTTTTTAAATAAATAAATAAAAGTATATACTCAAATAATAAATGCTCTTTGGTTCTATGGAAGCCAGCCTCCACAATGGCCCCTGATGATCTCACCTCCTGGTAGTCATACCCTTAGCAGTGCCCTCCCCTACCCCCAACACACACACACACACACACACACACACACACACACACACACACACACACACTGAACCAGGGCTGGTTTATTATACAACCAGTAGAATTAGGTGAAAATGATGATATATGACTCCTAAGGCTATGTCATAAAAAACATTGGAGTTTCTGCCTTGGTCTCTAGGATCACTTGCTCTGGGCAAAGCCAAGCACTGTGTTGTGAGGACACTTAAGTCGTCCCATGAGAGACCCACATGGAAAGGGACCAATTTGCCAGCACCAACTGTCCGCCATGTGAGTCACCTTAGACATAAATCCTCCAGTACCAGTCAAGCCTTCAGATGACTGCAGCCCTGGCCAACATCAGACTACACCGTCCTGAGAAACTCTGATCCGGAATCGCCCAGCCAAGCCACCTCTGATTTCCTGAAGCACAGAAACCATGAGAGATAATAAATGATTGGTGGTGTTTTAAGTAACTAATTTTTGGAGTGCTCTGTTACACTGCCGTAGATTATTATTACAGTGACAAGGGTAACTTGGCAAGAATACGGATTGGCATAACATGACCCCTTCACCGTATAGCTACATAATCCAGAGATCATGGAGATGAACAACACGGTCCTGCCATGCAGGGGAAAGCGGCTTTAAAACAGACACCACTTTTACATTTTAAGAATCATCACATCACACATCATTAGCTAATCCCCCAAATCTCACACTAACTTCAAAAGCCTCAAAAAAATGACCTAGTTGATTACATAAATATGTAAAATGCCTATATGGAAAAACTAAGTAAAATTTAATGACAAATGAGGAAAATTATCAGCAATGTAGGACAGACAGAGGGTTAATACTCTCTCTAGAAAAGATAATGCATAAAACAATAAAAAGAAATCACTCAAAGGAACAGAAAGCAGGTATGACTGAGAAGATTCAAATAAAAGAGAAGAGGTCCAAAGACGGACCTCAAAGGCACTCCAGTATTTAGATATAGGGAAGAAGAGGATTCAGCAAAGGAGTGGCCACTAGGACAGGAGGAAAACCTTCTAGAAGATTCCGGTGTCCAGGAAGCCAGGATCAAAAAGGATTTCAAGAAAGAAAGTGATCAAGTGTGCCAACCCTACTTGTGAGGTCAAGGAAGATGAGAGCTGAAGGCTGACTACTAGATGTTGCCACATGAGATGTGCCACTGGTAACAGCCACATCACTGACTTTCTCTTCCTACTGTCAGTAAATGTTTGTGGAGTACCCATTACACGCCAGATACAGTACTACTCCTTGAACTTAACTCCTCTTGTGTTGTAACTGCCAGTACGTTATGACTGCCAACACAGTTTGTCCCTTCAGGTTACATTCAAAAGGGCATTAAGAGATTCTCGGGGGTAGGGGAATGGGAAGAGATTCAAATCCATTAAGCTGTCAGAAAATGGCACACCAGCAAACTAGTGGTAAATCTTAGGAGATATCTGGGAGACTTCTGACTATTAATAACAGTAATAATTTGACTTCTTTACATCTAGAGCAGTCTGGATAGGCTAAGTTATGCTGCCATAACAAGCAACCCCTCAATCTCAGTGATCTGATACAGTATAAATTTCTTGCTGACTCAAAGCCCACTATGGGTCCAGGCACCTCTCTCGGATAACTATTTTCCATGTGTTGTCTTAGCATTCCAGATAACTCTAAATGTGGAAACAAACTTCCACAATCACCACAGCAGGGGAAGAGAGCCCTAAAGGATCTCATGCCAGCAATTAAATAGCCTGGCCAGGGACTGACTCATGTTCAACTACAACACATTGGCCACAAAGAGCCACAGGACCTGCCGAATTGCAAGGGGAGCCAGGAAAAGGAATTTTTTTCATGAAGATGAACTAGATATAGGTGAGTATTATTTGTTATACCATTATAAGTGATATAAGCATTGTACCACAATCAGAATTCTAGTTTCTCAAAGGATTTGACATCTAATCATCCTTTTGACCATGAAAACATCCCAACAAAGTAGAGAGAGAAGTTATTAGAAGCTCCATTTACAGATGTGAAAATTGGGACAATAAAATTTTAAACAACTTGGGACTTCCCTGGTGGTGCAGTAGTTAACACTTCACCTTCCAATGCAGGGGGTGCGGTTCAATCCCTGGTCGGGGAGCTAAGATCCCACATGCCTCGTGGCCAAAAAACCAAAAACATAAAAAAAAAACCAGAAGCAATATTGTAACAAATTCAATAAAGACTTTAAAAATGGTCCACATCAAAAAAAAAATAGCAAAATAAAGTAACAGTTTAAACAACTTATCTAATTAGTGGTAACATATAATTTAAATCATTGTAGTAAGGACTGCCTCCCAGCAAAATAAGCTTTCTTTCCACAAGTCCATACTTAATTCGTGGAAAAAAATCATTAGCATCACTGATATTTGTGGTCATTACGGTATATGTAAAATATACCACAGAGTACAACACTTCATGATTCTCTAAGTACCTTACACAAAAGATGGCCCTTTGAAATAGCTGGGATCAGCCCCTTCAGACATGTTCTTGACTGACACCTAAAGTGCAAGTCAACAGAGCTTACTTAGGATGGAAGGCTTGGGTTTTCCTAATAACACTTCAGGCTCCTTTCTCTGCATCTATCACTAAAGATTAGCCCTCAGAATAGCACTGTGTGAACTCCCTTCATGTTAAACATAAACTTTAAATTTCAACATTCCCTATAGTCCTAATTTCCAGGCTGCTGACAGCTGAACTTTAACAGAGAACAGCCTTGATGACTTCTGTGTTAAGCCTTAAGGTACAGTTGCCTTCTCTCAGCTATGTGGGGTCTTGATATGGTTTTAGGACAGCAGGGAAGAGCTATTTTGGGGTTTTTCTTTAAGTAGTTACTTAATTCAGCAGCACAAAATGCTAACATTTTTCAAAAAGAAATACATAGCCAAACCCTGGATTCCTAGATCAAAATGAAATATCACCTGGCATTAAGATAAAAGAATTACTTATAATAAGACTTTTCTCCAAAGACTGTATATTCAGAAAAAGAGTTGAAAGAGCAATTAGCCATAAGCTGTTATTTTTTTCTTTCAGTTCTTAAGTTCCATACTGTAATCCTTCATTTAGAAGTTGGTATGTGAGTGAAGTACTAAGCAAGAGCCTCAAATGCTATCAGGTCAGCCCCTTGAAGCTCTTTTTTTTTTTTTTGCGGTACACGGGCCTCTCACTGCTGTGGCCTCTCCCATTGCGGAGCACAGGCTCCGGACGCTCAGGCTCAGCGGCCATGGCTCATGGGCCCAGCCGCTCCGTGGCATGTGGGATCCTCCCGGACCGGGGCACGAACCCGTGTCCCCTGCATCGGCAGGCGGACTCTCAACCACTGCGCCACCAGGGAAGCCCTTGAAGCTCTTTTAACTGTTCTGTCCACAGCTTTCCTTCCCTTTGCTTTACTGGACTTTCTGAGGGAAAGAGAAAGGAATCAAATTTCCAACATCGAGAAAAATGGCACATGTCCAAATCTGACAGTAGTCAACCAGTTACTATTCCATCTTGAAAATGGACAAGCATTTTTTAGTCCAAAACTCTATATCTTCTCAATACCTTATGTAGCAACAACACCTTATGCAGTAAAGCTAACTTGGTCTCCTAAAAAAGTAACCGTGCCTTTCACTCCAGGAAGCCACCTAAACTCACTTTTTGTCCTAGTCAGAAAAATCCCTACCCCAAGAGTGGAGAAGACTCCCAGATGTGTGTTATAATGTAAAGAGCATGAGGAGATAGTTTTATTCCCAGGTCAGTTACTAGCTATTTCCCTATGTATTAAAAAAAAAAACAAAAACACTGGAGAATATGTTGAGATTCAAATGGGACAATACACATGAAAGGACTCTATACTTGAATAGAGTCTTAGAGTTTGCAACATATTTTACTTAATATTGCTCCCCTTGGCCTATACTTACACTGCTCACCTATCCAGGACAGAAAACTTCACTGTGGGGTCTGTCTTTCCATCCCAAATGTTATTTATCTTGACTTCATGGCAGAATTTAAATCTGGAAGTTGACCTTGATATCCTTTTAACCTCATTGGACCACCATCCTACTCCCCAACCTAATATAAATATTTATGCAAAACCATCCAAGAGCACTATAGAGTCCTGTGAAAACACTGAAAGGTTCCACATCCCTCAAATACGGGGATCATATAATTGATCGTCCACACTGGGACACTTCTGAAAGTGAAAGGGGACTCCAAATAATGACACCAGGACAAACACCACCCTCTTCTCTACAAGCCTCTGGTCTGTTGCTCCAGTCTGTTTCCAGCAGTTCTAACTTTTAATGACACAAGTAATATGTGAATATTTTGTCCCTTTTAAAACATTGGAAAACATGGAAAGTTAAGAGGAATAATAATAATGGACTAAGAACCTACTAATTTCAGGCACTTAACATACGCTATTCCATTGAAGTTTCACACTAACACTTGTAGTATTTTTTTTTATTTTTTTATTTTTGGCTCCGTTGGGTCTCGTTGCTGCATGCAGATTTCCTCTAGTTGCAGCAAGTAGGAGCTACTCTTCGTTGTGATGCACGGGCTTCTCACTGCGGTGGCTTCTCTTGTTTCAGAGCACAGACTCTAGGGCACGCAGGCTTCAGTAGTTGTGGCATGTGGGCTCAGTAGTTGTGGCTCGAGGGTTCCAGAGCACTGGCTCAGTAGTTGTGGCACATGGGCTTAGCTGCTCCAAGGCATGTGGGATCTTCCCAGACCAGGGATTCAACCCGTGTCCCCTGCATTGGCAGGCAGATTCTTAACCACTGCGCCACCAGGGAAGTCCCACAGTAATTTTTTTCTTCCAGTTTTATTGAGATATAATTGACATACAGCACTGCCTTAAGTTTAAGGTGTACAGCATAATGATATGACTTACATCATGAAATGATTATCACAATAAGTTTAGTGGATATCCATCATTTCATATACATATAACATGAAAGAAATAGAATACATTTTTTCTTGTGAAGAGAACTCTTAGGATTTATTCTCAACTTACATATCATACAGCAGCGTTAATTATATTTATCATGTTGTACATAACATCCCTGGTACTTATCTTACAACTGCAAGTTGTTACCTTTTGACCACCTTCATCCAGTTCTCCCTCCTCCCACCCCCTCCCTCTGGTAACCACAAATCTGATCTCTTTTTCTATGGGTTTGTTTGTTTTTGAAGTATAATTGACCAACAAAACTAGGTTAGTTCCTGGTACACAACAAAGTGATATGATACTTCTCTACATTTCAAAATGATCACCAAGATAAGTCTAGTTGTCATCTGTCACCATATAAAGATGTTACATAATTACTGACTATATTCCCCACATTGTACATTTCATAACTGTGACTCATTTATTTTGTAACTCAAATTTTATAACTCTTAATCTCAGATACTTCTCTCTTCCCCCTACCTCCCTTCTCTCTGGCAACTACTTGTTTGTTCAATGTATCTGTAACTCTGTTATGTTTGGTTATGTTTCTTCATTGTTTTCTTTTTTAGATTCTACACGAGTCAAATCATACAATATTTGTCTTTTTCCGTCTGACTTATTTCACTTAGCATTAAACCCTAGGTCCATCCATGTTGCAAATGGCAAGATATCACTCTTTATGGCTGAGTAATACTTCATTGTGTGTGTATACATACACACGCCACATATATATACATACATGTGTATGTGTGTATATACACACACACATATATATATACACATACACATACATACACCACAACTTCTTCATTCATCTATCAATGGACACTTTGGTTGCTTCTATTTCTTGGCTATTGTAAATAAGGCTGAACATAGGGGTGCATATATCTTCTCTAACTCGTGTTTTTGTTTTCTTTGGATAAATACCCAGGAGTGGACTTGCTGGATCATATGCAGTTCTATTTATAATTTGTAAAGGAATCTTCATACTGTTTTCCATAGAAGCTGCACCATGTATTTCCCCACCAACAGCGCATGAGGGTTCCCTTTTCTACATATCTTCACCAACACTTGTTACTTGTTGTTTTTTTAATGACAGCCATTTTAACAGGTGTAAAGTGATATCTCATTGTGGTTTTGATTTGCATTTCCCTGATGATTAGTGATGAAAAGCATCTTCTCTCGGGCTTCCCTGGTGGCGCAATGGTTAAGAATCTGCCTGCCAGTGCAGGGGACACGGGTTCGTGCCCCGATCCAGGAGGATCCCACATGCCGTGGAGTGGCTAGGCCCGTGAGCCACAACTACTGAGCCTGCACGTCTGGAGCCTGTGCTCCACAACAGAAGAGGCCGTGACAGTAAGAGGCCCGCGCACCGCAATGAAGAGTGGCCCCCACTCGCCGCAACGGGAGAAAGCCCACGTACAGAAACGAAGACCCAACACAGCCAAAAATAAATAAATAAATTTATTTTTTAAAAAAAAGTATCCTCTCATGTGCCTGTTGGCCGTCTGTAGGTCTTCTTTGGAAAAATGTCTATTCAGGTAGTCTGCCCATGATTCAATAGGTTTTTTTTTTTTTTCCTTGATGTTGAGTTGTATGAGTTTTTTGTATATTTTGTATATTAACTCTTTATTGGATATATCATTTGCAAAAATCTTCTCTCATTCAGTAGAAAGCCTTTCATTTCGTTGACAGATTCCTTCGCTGTGCAAAAGTTTTTGAGTTTGATGTAGCCCCATTCACTTAACTTTGATTTTATTTCCCTTGCCTAAGGAGATGTGTATAAAAATATATTGTTAAGACTGATGTCAAAGAGTGTACTACCTATGTTTTCTTTGAGAACTTTTATGATTGCAGGCTTTATATTAGTTAATCCATTTTGAGTTTATTTTTGTTTATGATGTAAGAAAGTAGTATAGTTTAATTCCTTTTCATGTAGTGTCCAGTTTCCCCAAAAAAATTTATTAAAGAGGCTATCTTTTCAATATTGTATATTCTTGCTGCCTTTATCATATATTGCCCATATAAATGAGGGTTCATTTCTGGGCTCTCTATTCTGTTCCACTGATCTATAAGTCTATTTCTGTGGCAGTATCATACTGTTTGGATTATTGTAGCTTTGTAGTATAGTCTGAAATCAGAGAGTGTGAAATCTCCAATTTTGTTCTTTTTAAAGATTGTTTTGGCTATTTGGGGTGTTTTGTGTTTCCATGCAAATTGTAGAATTATTTGTTCAAGTTCTATAAAAAAAATGCCATTGGTATTTTGATATGAATTGCATTAAATCTGTAAATTGCCTTGGGTAATGTGGTCATTTTAACAATGTTAATTTTTCCAATCCATGAACACAGTATATCTTTCCATCTGTTTGTGTTGTCTTCAGTTTCTTTCATCAGTGTCTTACAGTTTTCTGAGTATAGGTCTTTTATTTCCTTAGAGTTATTCCTAGGCATTTTATTATTTTTGATGCAATGGTAAATGGAATTGCTTTCTTACTTTCTCTAATAGTTTGTTGTTAGTGTATAGAAATTCAACATGTTTCTGTATATTAATTTTGTATCCTGCAACTTTACTGAATTTTTTGATGACTTCTATTAGTTTTTTCGTGGAATCTTTAGGATTTTCTATGTGTAGTACCATATCATCCACAAACAGTGACAGTTTCACTTCTTCCTTTCCAATCTGTATTTCTTTTCTTTTTCTTGTCTAATTGCTATACCTACGACTTCCAGTACTATGTTGAATAAAAGTGGCGAAAGCAGGTATCCTTGTCTTCTTCCTGATCTTAGAGAAAATGCTTTCAGCTTTTTACCATTCAGTATGATGTTACTTGTGGGTCTATCATAAATGGCCTTTATTATGTGAGATAGGTCTCCTCTTATACCCACTTTGTTGACAGTTTTTATCATAAATGGATGTTGAATTTGTCAAAAGTTTTTCTGCATCTATTGAGATGATATGATTTTTATTCTTGTATTTGTTAATGTGGGGTATCACATTGATTTGGAATACTGAACCATCCTATATATAACAGCAGTAGGTCCTTGCTGTTTTATCTATTTTATATATAGTAGTTTGTATCCAAACTCCTAACTTATCCCTACACTCCTTTCCACTTTGGTAACCATAACTTTGTTTTCTATGTCTGTGAGTCTATTTCTGTTTTGTAAATAAGTTCATTTGTATCATATTTTGGATTCCACATAAGTGACATCATGATATTTGTCTTTCTCTGACTTCACTTAATATGATAATCTCTAAGTCCCTTCATGTTGCTGCAAATGGCATATTTCATTCTTCTTTATGGCTCAGTAATATGCCATGGTATACATATACCACATCTTTATCCATTCATCTGTTGATGAACATTTAGGTTGCTTCCATGTCTGGGCTACTGTAAATAGTGCTGCTATGAACACCGGGGTGCATGTATTCTAAAGCTTTCATCTTTTCTGGACATATGCCCAGGAATGGAATTACTGGATCATATGGTAACTCTATTTTTAGTTTTTAAAGGAAACTCCATAATGTTTTCCATAGTGGCTGCACCAGTTTACATTCTCACCAATAGTGTAGGAGGATTCCCTTTTCTCCATACTCTTGTCAGCATTTATTATTTGTAGACTTTTTGATTATGGCCACTCTGACTAGTATGAGGTGATTTGATTTGCATTTCTTCAATAATTAAAATTGTTGAGCATCTATTCAAGTGACTTTTGGCCATCTCTATGTCATATTGGAGAAATGTCTATTTAGGTCTTTTGTCCATTTTGTGATTGGGTTGTTTGCTTTTTGCCATTGAGCTGTATGAGCTGTTTGTATATTTTACAAATTAAGTCCTTATCAGTCACATCATTTGCAAAGATTTTCTCCCATTCAGTAGGTTATCTTTTCATTTTGTTTATGGTTTCCTTTGCTGTGAAAAAGCTTTTATGTATAGTTCAGTCCCATTTATTTTTGTTTTTACCTCTTTAATTTAGGAGACAGACCCAAAAGAATATTGCTGTCATTTATGTCAAAGACTGTTCTGCCTATGTTTTCCTCTAGGAGTTTTATAGTATCTGGTCTTATATTTAGGTCTTTAATGCATTTTGAGTTTATTTTTGTATATGGTGTTAGAGAATGTTCTAATTTCATTCTTTTACATGTAGTTGTCCAGTTTTCCCAGCACCACTTATTGATGAGACTGTCTTTTCTCCATTGTATATTCTTGCCTCCTTTGTCGTAGATTAATTGACCATGGGTGCATGTGTTTACTTCTGGGCTCTCTATCCTGTTCCATTGATCTATATTTCTGTTTTTGTGCCAGAACCATACTGTTTGGATTACTATAGCTCTGTAGTATAGTCCAAAGTCAAGGAGCGTGATTCTTCCAGCTCCATTCTTCTTTCTCAAAACTGTTTTAGCTATTCAGGGTCTTTTGTGTTTCCATACAAATTTTAATATATTTTGTTCTAGTTCTGTTAGAAATGCCACTGGTAATTTGATAAGGATTGCATTGAGTCTGTAGAGTGCCTTGGGCAGTATAGTCATATAAACAATATTTATTCTTCCAATCCAAGAACATAGTATATCTTTCCATCTGTTTGTGTCTTCACTTTCCATCTGTTTGTGTCTTCAATTTCTTTCATAGCGTACTATTGTTTTTGGAGTACAGGTCCCTTGGCTCCTTAGGTAGGTTTATTCCTAGGTATTTTATTCTTTTTGATGGGATGGTAAATGGGATTGTTTCCTTAATTTCCCATTCTGATAGTTTGTTGTTAGTGTATATAAATGCAACAGATTTTGTATTTTGTATCCTGCAAGCTTATTGAATTCATTCATTAACTGTAGTAGTTTTCTGGTGGCATCATTAGGATTTTCTATGTATAGTATCATGCCGTCTGCATACAGTGACAGTTTTACTTCTTCCTTTCCAATTTGGATTCCTTTGGATTCTTCTTTGACTGCTGTGGCTAGGACATCCAAAACTATGTTAAATAAAAGTGGCAAGAGCGGGCATCTTTGTATTGTTCCTGATCTTAGAGGAAATGCTTTCAGCTTTTCACCACTGAATATGATGTTCATTGTGGGTTTGTCATATTTGTCCTTTATTATGTTGAGGTATGTTCCCTCTATCCCCACTTTCTGGAGAGTTTTTATCATAAATGGATGTTGAATTTTATGAAAAGCTTTTTCTGCATCTACTGAGATGATCATATGGTTTTTATTCTTCCATTTCTTAATATGGTATATCACACAGATAGATTTGCAGTTATTGAAAAATCCTTGCATCCCTGGGTATTCATGAGCAGTGTTCATGAGGCTGAATATTCCTAAATCTGTCTGCCACCAATGTCTATGTCCCCATGATGAGGTACAGCTGCCCCCGCCCCCATTTCTCCAGGAGACTCTCCAAGACCAGCAAAGTAGGCCTGGCCCAGGATTCTATCAAATTACTGCTTTTATCCTGGGTCCCAATGTTTATGAGATTTTGTATGCACCCCTTAAGAGTGAAGTCTTTATCTCCCCCAGTTTTGTGAGGCTCCTAAAATTAAGCCCTACTGGCCTCCAAAGCTGAATGCTCTGGGGGCTCATCTTCCCAGTGCTGGAACCCTAGGCTGAGAAGCCTTACATGGGGCCCAGAGTTCTCACTCTTGTGGGAGAAATCGCTGCAATAGAATTATTCTCCGGTTTGTGGGTTGCCCACTGGTGGGGGGGGGGGGTATGGGAGTTGATTATATTGTGAGTCCTCCCCTCCTAGCCATCTGGTTGTGGTTCCTTCTTTATGTCTTTAGTTGTAGAAGATCTTTTCTGGTAGGTTCCAGTCTTTTTCATCAATGGTTGTCCTGCAGATACCTGTGATTTTGGTGTGCTTGTGAGAGGAGGTGAGCTCCGGGTCTTTCTACTCCACTATATTGGCTGCTCTCTCCAAATGTAGCTCCTGAGTCTTCAATGAAATTATAAACATTTGGTTCAGCTGCTCAGGCAGCAGTGGCCGCCTGTATAATCCTTCTAACACATTGTTGAACCCTGTTAGCTAATATTTTGTTGAGAATTTTTTCATCTATGTTCATCAGCGATATTGGCCTGTAATTTTCCTTTTTTGTGACAACATTATCTGGTTTTGATATTAGGGCGATGCTGGCCTCACAGAATGAGTTGGAAATGTTCCTTCCTCTGCAATTTTTTTGGAATAGTTTCAGAAGGATAGGTGTTAACACTTTTCTATGTTTGGTAGAATTCACCTGTGAAGCTGCCGGGTCCTATACTTTGGTTTGTTGGGAGTTTTTTTTTTTTTACTACTGATTAAATTTCATTACTGATGGTTAATTGGTCTGTTCATATGTTCTAGTTACTTCTGATTCAGTCTTGGAAGATTGTACGTTTCTAGGAATTTGTCCATTTCTTCTAAGCTGTCCATGTTATTATGTTATTGGCATATAAGTGCTCATAGTAATTCCTTATGATCCTTTAGTCTCTATTTCATTTACTTCTGCTCTGATCTTTATTATTTCTATCCTTCTACTAACTTTGGGCTGTTTGTTCTTCTTTTTCTAGTTCCTTTATGGGTAAGCTTAGGTTGAGATCTTTCCTTCTGGAGGTGGGTTTATTAACACTATAAACTTCCTTCTTGATGATGGTAGTATTTTTATACACATATTACAAATAAGAAAATCAAGGCTGAGAGACATTAAGCGATTTGTAATGGGAGGCAGATTTCAATCCCAAGTACTTCCAGATTCCAAAGTTCATTCAATTTGTACTATATAATATTATTAATACTTTATGCTTTTTCTTGTTTTTTTCTCTGCACAGTTTTCTGTTTAACCTAATTGTATTATATATACCACATTTTATACGTATTTTTACATATTAACATATACCTTGTGAAGACTGCTTCTTAATAAGAGCAACAAAAGCCTGATGGGTGGAAAATATTAAACAGTAATAGAATTATAAAGGAGAAAGCAAAATTTTTCTCTATCTCCTCTATACCCAGGTCCACTCAATCTCTCAGAGGTAACCATAGGAAACTCTCCTTTAAAACATGTTTCTCCTTTAAAACATCTCATCATGTCAGGCATATGTATCTGCTTACACTCCATTCTTGTGTTCCATTTTACAATATGATTACAAAGACCATCCACGCTCGTGGTTGCCACTTACTCTCCTCCAATCTCTCGAGATACCTCCAATCAGACTTTCATTCCCACTGCTTCAACAAGACTGAACTTATCAAAGTCACCGATGTCCTCCACACTGCCAAATCCCAAAGTCAATTCTAAGGCTTCGTTTTTCTCAACTTTGAATACAGATTAATAGAGTATACTGTGTTCTCTTTCTTGAAACACTTTCTTCTCATGGCTCCTAGGACTTCACTCTCCCAGACAACATCCTGCCTCTTTGGCCATTCCTTCTCGATCTCCTTTAATGGCTTGTCATCTTCCTGACATCTAAATGTTGGATAACCCCAGTCTTCAGGCCTCTTTCATTCTCCAGCTATACTTACTCCCTAGATGATCTCACCCAGGGTATTTTTTAAATGCTTTCTAGGAGAAGTCAGAGGCCTGTGATGTGAGTCACACGAGAGTCTAGAATGGGCTTTCTGCTGAGATGGAAGTAGGCTCTATGCAGCAGTCACAAAAAATAGCATAAGAAGAGTTTCAGACAACAGAAAATAATCCTAAGCGATTGTGCAGTGGGTTTCCACTGAAATTGATTTTTGCTGGACTTGGAGGATGTAAACTTGTAAGCACGGAAACTGTGAATGACACTGATCCATCTGAAGATGGCAGAGGAATAAGACGTGGAGATCACCTTCCTCCCCACAAATACATCAAAAATACGTCTACATGTGGAACAACTCCTACAGAACACCAACTGAACACTGGCAGAAAACCTCAGACTTCCCAAAAGGCAAGAAAATCCCCACGTACCTGGCTGTGTGGCTGACAGGGTCTTGGTGCTCCGAGCAGATGTCAGGCTTGAGCCTCTGAGATGGGAGAGCTGAGTTCAGACCACTGGCCCACCAGAGAACTCCCAGCCCCTCATAATATCTATTGGTGACAGCTCTCACAGAGATCTCCATCTCAACGCTAAGACCCAGCTCCACTCAACGACCACCAAGCTCCAGTGCAGTACACCCCATGTCAAACAACCAGCAAGACAGGAACACAACCCCACCCATTAGCAGAGAGGCTGCCTGAAATCATAAGTTCACAGACACCCCAAAACACACCAGCAGACATGGTGCGGCCCACCAGAAAGACAAGATCCAGCCTCATCCATCAGAACACAGGGACCACTCCACTCCACCAGGAGGCACAACCCAGTGAACCAACATTACCAACTTGGGGTGGACACCAAAAACAATGGGAACTACAAACCTGCAGCCTGTGAAAAGGAGACCCCAAACACAGTAAATTAAGCAAAATGAGAAGACATAAAAATACGCAGCAGATGAAGGAGCAAGGTAAAAACCCACCAGACCAAACAAATGAAGAAGAAATAGGCAGTCTACCTGAAAAAGAATTCGGAGTAATGATAGTAAAGATAATCCAAAATCTTGGAAATACAATGTAGAAAATACAAGAAATGTTTACCAAGGACCAAGAAGAACTAAACAGCAAACAAACAATGATGAACAACACAATAAACGAAATTAAAAATTCTCTAGAAGGAATCAATAGCACAAAAACTGAGGCAGAAGAACGGATAAGTGGCCAGGAAGATAAAAGAGTGGAAATAACTACCGCAGAGCAGAATAAAGAATGAAGAATGAAAAGAATTGAGGACAGTCTCAAAGACCTCTGGGACAACATTAAAGGCACAAACATTCGAATTATAGCGGTCCCAGTAAAAGAAGAGAAAACGAAAGGGAATGAGAAAATATTTGAAGGGATTATAGTTGAAAACTTCCCTAATATGGGAAAGGATATAGTCAATCAAGTACAGGAAGCGCCAAGAGTCCCGTCCAGGATAAATCCAAGGAGAAACACGCCAAGACATATATTAATCAAACTATCAAAAATTAAATACAAGGAAAAAATATTTAAAGCAGCAAGGGAAAAGCAACAAATAACATACAAGGGAATCCCCATAAGGTTAACAGCTGATCTTTCAGGAGAAACTCTGCAAGCCAGAAGGGAGTGGCAGGACATATTTAAAGTGATAAAAGGGAAAAACCTACCACCAAGATTACTATACCAAGCATAGATCTCATTCAGATTAAATGGAGAAATTAAAAGCTTTACAGACAAGCAAAAGTTAAGAGAATTCAGCACCACCAAATGAGCTTTACAACAAATGCTAAAGGAACTGCTCTAGGCAGGAAACACAAGAGAAGGAAAAGACCTACAGAAACAAACCCAAAACAATTAAGAAAATGGTAATAGGAACATACATACTGATGATTACCTCAAATGTATATGGATTAAATGCTCCAACCAAAAGACACAGACTGGCTGAGCAAATACAAAAACAAGACCAGTATATATGCTGCTGACAAGACACCACTTCAGACCTAGGGACATGTACAAAATGAAAGTGAGGGGATGGAAAAAGATATCCCATGCAAATGGAAATCAAAAGAAAGCTGGAGCAGCAATTCTAAGACAGAACAGACTTCAAAATAAAGACTATTACAAGAGACAAAGAAAGACACTACATAATGATCAAGGGATCAATCCAAGGAGAAGATATAACAATTGTAAATAATCATGCACCCAACATGGGAGCACCTCAATACATAAGGCAAATGCTAACAGTCATAAAAGGGGAAATCAACAGTAACACAATCATAGTAGGGGAATTTAACACCCCACTTTCACCAATGGACACAGCATCCAAAACGAAAATAAATAAATAAACACAAGCTTTAAATGACACGTTAAACAAGATGGACTTAATTGATAGTTACAGGACATTCCAACCAAAAACAACAGAATACACTTCCTTCTCAAGTGCTCAAGGAACATTCTCCAGGATAGATCATATCTTGGGTCACAAATCAAGCCTTGGTAAATTTAAGAAAATTGAAACCATATCAAATATCTTTTCAACCACAATGCTATAAGACTAGATATCAATTACAGGAAAAAAGAACTGTAAAAATACAGACACATGGAGGCTAAACAATACACTACAAAATAACCAAGAGATCACTGGAGAAATCAAAGAGGAAATCAAAAAATACCTAGACAAAAGTGACAATGAAAACATGACAACCCAAAACCTAGGGGATTCAACAAAAGCAGTTCTAAGAGGGAACATTATAGCAATACAAGCTTATCTCAAGAAACAAGAAAAATCTCAATACAGCAGACAGCAGAAGCAAGAAGAACTACAATCCTGCAGCATGTGGAACAAAAACCACAATCACAGAAAGATAAGACAAGGTGAAAATGCAGAGAGCTATGTACCAGAAGAGGGAACAAGATAAAAACCCCAAAAAACAACTAAATGAAGTGGAGATAGGAAACCTTCCAGATAAAGAACTCAGAATAATGATAGTGAAGATGATCCAAGACCTTGGAAAAAGAATGGAGGCAAAGATTGAGAAGATGTGAGAAATATTTAACAAAGATCTAGAAGAATTAAAGAACAAACCTATAGAAATGAACAACACAATAACTGAAATGAAAAATACACTAGAAGGAATCAGTAGCAGAATAACTGAGGCAGAAGAACGGATACGTGACCTGGAAGAAAGAATGGCAGAATTCAATGCTGCGGAACAGAATAAAAAATGAAAAGAAATGAAGACAGCCTAAGAGAATTCTGGGACAACATTAAATGCAACAACATTCACATTACAGGAATCACAGAAGGAGAAGAGAGAGACAAAGGACCCAAGAAAATATTAGAAAAGATTAAAAGAAAATATTAGAAAAGAAAACTTCCCTAACATGGGAAAGGAAATAGCCACCCAAGTCCAGGAAGTGCAGAGAGTCCCATACAGGATACACCCAAGGAGAAACACACTGAGACACACAGTAATCAAATTGGCAAACATTAAAAACAAAGAAAAATTACTGAAAGCAGCAAGGGAAAAACGACAAATTACAAGGGAAACTCCCATAAGGTTAACAGCTGATTTCTCAGCAGAAACTCTACAAGCCAGAAGGGAGTGGCATGATATACATAAAGTGATGAAAGGGAAGAACCTACAACCAAGATTACTCTACCTGGCAAGGATCTCATTCAGATTCGATGGAGAAATCAAAAGTTTTACAGACAAGCAAAAGCCAAGAGAATTCAGCACCACCAAACCAGCTCTACAACAAATGCTGAAGGAACTTTTCTAAGTGGGAAACACAAGAGAAGAAAAGGACCTACAAAAACAAACCCAAAACAATTAAGAAAATGGTAATAGGAACATACATATCAATAACTACATTAAACGTGAATGGATTAAATGCTCCAACCAAAAGACACAGGCTTGCTGAATGGATACAAAAACAATATCCAAATATATGCTGTCTGCAAGAGACCCACTTCAGACCTAGGTACACATTCAGACTGAAAGTGAGGGGATGGAAAAAAATATTATATTCAAATGGAAATCACAAAAAAGCTGCAGTAGCAATACTCATATCAGGTGAAATAGACTTTAAAATAAAGATTGCTACAAGAGAAAAGGAAGGACAATACATCATGATCAAGGGATCAATCCAAGAAGAAGATATAACAATTACAAATATATATATGCACCCAACATAGGAGCACTTCAATACATAAGGCAACTGCTAATAACTATAAAACAGGAAATCGACAGTAACACAATAATAGTGGGGGACTTAAACCAAAGGACAGATCATCCAAACAGAAAATTAATAAGGAAACAGAAGCATTAAATGACACAATAGACCACATAGATTTAATTGATGTTTATAGGACATTCCATCTAAAAACAGCAGATTACAATTTGTCCTCAAGTGCACACGGAACTTTCTCCAGGATAGATCACATCTTGGGTCACAAATGAAGCCCCAGTAAATTTAAGAAAACTGAAATCATATCAAGCATCTTTTCTGACCACAACTCTATGACATTAGAAGTCAACTACAGAGAAAAAAACGTAAAAAACACAAACACATGGAGGATAAACAATACATTACTAAATAACCAAGAGATCACTGAAGAAATCAAAAAATACCTAGAGACAAATGATAATGAAAACACAGTGATCCAAAACCTATGGGATGCTGCAAAAGCAGTTCTAAGAGGGAAGTTTATAGCTATACAAGTCTACCCCAAGAAACAAGAAAATTCTCAAATAAACAATCTAAACTTACGCCTAAAGGACCTAGAGAAAGAAGAACAAACAAAACCCAAAGTGAGCAGAAGGAAAGAAATCATAAAGATCAAAACAGAAACAAATGAAATAGCAACAAAGAAAAGAAGAGCAAAGATCAATAAAGCTAAAAACTGGTTCTTTGAGAAGATAAACAAAACTGATAAACCATTAGCCAGACTCATCAAGAAAAAGAGGGAGAGGACTCAAATCAATAAAATTAGAAATGAAAAAGAAGAAGTTATAACACCACAAAATATACAAAGCACCACAAAAAAGGGAAGACACCACACAAAAAAAAAGACACCACAAAAATACAAAGCATTCTAAGAGACTACTACAACCAACTCTATGCCAATAAAATGGACAACCTGGAAGAAACGGCCAATTCCTTAGAAAAGCACAACCTTCCAAGACTGAACGAGCAAGAAATAGAAAATACAAACAGACCAATCACAAGCACTGAAATTGAAATTGTGATTAAAAATCTTCCAACAAAAAATAGCCCAGGACCAGATGGCTTCACAGGCGAATTCTATCAAACATTTAGAGAAGAGCTAACACCTATCCTTCTCCATCTCTTCCAAATATAGCAGAGGGAGGAACACTCCCAAACTCATTCTATGAGGCCACCATCACCCTGATACCAAAACCAGACAAAGACGTCACAAAAAGAGAAAACTACAGGCCACTATCTCTGATGAACATAGAGGCAAAAATCCTCAACAAAATACTAGCAAACAGAATCCAACAGCACACTAAAAGGATCATACAACATGATCAAGTGGGGTTTATCCCAGGAATGCAAGGAATCTTCAATATATGCAAATCAATCAATGTGATAAACCATATTAACAAACTGAAGGATAAAAACCATATTATCATCTCAATAGATGCAGAAAAGCTTTTGACAAAATTCAACACTCATGTATGATAAAAACCTCAAGAAAGCAGGCATAGAGGGAATTTACCTCAACATAATAAAGGCCATATATGACAAACCCACAGCCAACATCATTCTCAATGGTGAAAAACTGAAATGATTTCCTCTAAGATCAGGAACAAGACAAGGTTGTCCACTCTCACCACTATTATTCAACATAGTTTTGGAAGGTTTAGCCCCAGCAATCAGAGAAGAACAAGAAAACAAAGGAATCCAAATCAGAAAAGAAGAAGTAAAACTGTCACTGTTTGCAGATGACATGATACTATACATAGAGAATCCTAATGATGCTACCAGAAAACTACTAAAGCTAAACAATGAATTTGGTACAGTACCAGGATACAAAATTAATGCACAGAAACCTCTTGCATTCCTATACACTAGTGATAAAAATCTGAAAGAGAAATTAAGGAAACACTCCCATTTACCACTGCAACAAAAAGAATAAAATACCTAGGAATAAACCTACCTAAGGAGACAAAAGACCTGTATGCAGAAAACTATAAGACAATCATGAAAGAAATTAAAGATGATACAAACAGATGGAGAGATATACCATGTTTTTGGATTGGAAGAGTTGACATTGTGAAAATGACTACATGACCCAAAGCAACCTACAGATTCAATGCAATCCCTATCAAACTACCAATGGCATTTTTCACAGAACTACAACAAAAAATTTCAGAATTTGCATGGAAACACAAAAGACCCCAAATAGCCAAAGCAATCTTGAGAAAGTAAAAATGAGCTGGAGGAATCAGGCTCCCTGATATCAGACTGTACTACAAAGCTACAGTAATCAAGACATTATGGTACTGCCACCAACACAGAAATATAGATCAATGGAGTGGGATAGAAATCCCATAAACCCACGCACATATGGTCATCTTATCTTTGATAAAGGAGGCAAGAATATACAATGGAGAAAAGGCAGCCTCTTCAATAACTGGTGCTGGGGAAACTGGACAGCTACATATAAAAGAATGTAATTAGAACACTCCCTAACATCATACACAAAAATAAACTCCAAATGGATTAAAGACCTAAATGTAAGGCCAGACACTATAAAACTCTTAGAGGAAAACAGAGGCAGAACACTCTATGACATGAATCACAGCAAGATCCTTTTTGACCCACCTCCTAGAGAAAGGGAAATAAAAACAAAAATCAACAAATAGGACCAAATGAAGCTTAAATGCTTTTGCACAGCAAAGGAAACCATAAACAAGATGAAGAGACAATCCTCAGAATGGGAGAAAATATTTGCAAATGAAGCAACTGACAATGGATTAATCTCCGAAATATACAAGCAGCTCATGCAGCTCAATATCGAAAAAACAAACAACCCAATCCAAAAATGGGCAGAAGACGTAAATAGACATTTCTCCAAAGAAGAAACATACATTGCAAACAAACACATGAAAGGATGCTCAACATCACTAATCATTAGAGAAATGCAAATCAAAACTACAATGAGGTATCACCTCACACCAGTCAGAATGGCCATCATCAAAAAGTCTACAAACAATAAATGCTGGAGAGGGTGTGGAGAAAAGGGAACCCTCTTGCACTGTTGGTGGGAATGTAAATTGATACAGCCACTATGGAGAACAGTATGGAGGTTCCTTAAAAAACTAAAAATAGAACTACCACACGACCCAGCAATCCCACTACTGGGCATATACCCTGAGAAAACAATAATTCAAAAAGAGTCATGTACCACAATGTTCACTGCAGCACTATTTACAACAGCCAGGACATGGAAGCAACCTAAGTGTCCATCAACAGATGAATGGATAAAGAAGATGTGGGACATATATACAATGGAATGTTACTCAGCTGTAAAAAGAAACGAAATTGAGTTATTTGTAGTGAGATGGATAGACTTAGAGTCTGTCATACAAAGTCAAGTAATTCAGAAAGAGAAAAACAAATCCTGTATGCTAACACATATATATGGAATCTAAGAAAAGAAAAAAAAAGGTTCTGAAGAACCTTGGGGCAGGACAGGAATAAAGATGCACACGTCGAGAATGCACTTGAGGACACGGGGAGGGGTAAGGGAAAACTGGGACGGAGTGAGAGAGTTGCATGGACATATACACACTACCAAATGTAAAATAGATAGCTTGTGGGAAGCAGCCGCATAGCACAGGGAGATCAGCTCTGTGCTTTGTGACCACCTAGAGGGGTGGCATAGGGCGGGTGGGAGCGAGATGCAAGAGGGAGGGTATATGGGGATATAGCTGATTCACTTTCTGATATCACAGAAACTAACACACCATTGTAAAGCAATTATACTCCAATAAAGATGTTAAAAAAATAAATAAAAATAAATGCTTTCTGTATGTTGATGACTCTCAACCTAGACTCCAGCCCAGACTTCTCCCTTGAACTCCACACCTATATGTCCAACTGTCTCCTGGATATCTTATAGAGAATCTCAAACTCTCAAAATTGAACTCTTGATTCTCCTTCCCCAGTCTTCTCCATTCCAATAAATGACAACTTTATTTTTCTTATGGGGGAGGGGGGAGGGAGGGGCAAATACTAGCCCCCCCCCCCGGAAAAACCCTGATGCCATTGCTAATTTCATCTCCGCCTGCCCGCCCCCCCCGGAGGGTTCAGCTTTGACGAGTTGAATTACCTCATAGGTAATTAGGGAACTTGACAACACAGTAATTAAAACTACCCAAAATGAAACAAAGTTAGAAAAAATAATTTTTTTAAATGGAAAGACCACTGATAAACTGAAAAACAACTTTGTTGACTAAGATACATGTAACTGGAGTTCCCTTAAGAAATGAGGGTAGGGGACAGAGAAAATATTCGAAGAAATACAGCCTAAAAATTTTCCAATTTTGATGCAACCTCTAAACTGACAGATCTAAGACACTCAATGAGCCCCAAATACAGGAAACATGAACACTAACTATAGCAAGGTACATAATGATCAAACTCCTCAAAATGAGTGATAGAAGAAAACCTTAAAAGTAGCCAGAGAAAAAAGGCACATTATGTACAGAGGAACAAAGGTCAGGACAGCAGATTTCCCATGAGGAACAATGCAAGTGAGAAGATAACTGAACATCTTTAAAGTTCTGAAAGGAAAAACTATCAACCTAGAAATTTTTACACACAGCAATTATGTATTTCAAAAACAAAGGTGAAATAAAAACTTTTTCAGACATACAAACACTTTAAGACCTGCACTACAAAAACTGTCAAAGGAAGTCTTTCAAATAAAAGGAAAATACAAACAAGTGGAAGTATAGATCTACACAGAGGTATGAAAGACACCAGAAGTAAGTGCATGGATAAATACATAAGATTTTTTTTTAAACTGAAATATATTTGATATATAGCACTGTGTAAATTTAAGGTATACAACATGTAGTTTGATACATTTGTATATTGTAATATGATTGCCACTGTAGCAGTAATTAGTACCTCTATCGTATTACATAATTATCATTTTTTAGTGGTTGGAATAATTAAGTTCTTGTCTCTTACCAAGTTTCATGATTATAATACAGCACTGTTGTCTACATTTTTTTCTTACTATTTAAATCTCTTTAATAAATAACGGTTTAAACAATAATAACAATGTACTGTGGGGTTTCTTACATATGTATAAGTAAAATGCATGAAAAAGTAGCATAGGGCTTCCCTGGTGGCGCAGTGGTTGAGAGTCTGCCTGCCGATACAGGGGACACGGGTTTGTGCCCCAGTCCGGGAAGATCCCACATGCCGCAGAGCGGCTGGGCCCGTGGGCCATGGCCGCTGAGGCTGCGCGTCTGGAGCCTGTGCTCCGCAGCAGGAGAGGCCACAACAGTGAGAGGCCCACGTAACGCAAAAACAAAACAAAACAAAGCATAAAAGCTCAGGAGAGGAAAAGAAATGAAAGTATACTCCTGTGAGATTCTTATACTGTGAGTGAAGTGAAATAATATCACTGTAAAGTAGACTAAGTTAAAGATGTATACTAAACTCTAAAGCAACCATTAAAATAAAACAAACAGGGGCTTCCCTGGTGGCGCGGTGGTTGGGAGTCCGCCTGCCGATGCAGGGGACGCGGGTTCGTGCCCCGGTCCTGGAGGATCCCACATGCCGCGGAGCGGCTGGGCCCGTGAGCTATGGCCGCTGAGCCTGCGTGTCCGGAGCCTGTGCTCCGCAGCGGGAGAGGCCACAACAGTGAGAGGCTCGTGTACCACAAAAAAAAAAATAAAAAAAAAAAAAAAATAAATAAAACAAACAGGGACTTCCCTGGTGGTCCAGTGGTTAAGAATCTGCCTTCCAATGCAAGAGACACGGGTTTGATCCCTGGTTGGGGAGTTAAGATCTCACATGCCACGGGGCAACTAAGCCTGCACACCCCAACTACTGAGCATGCAAGCCACAACTACAGAGCCCACAAGCTCTGGAGCCTCTGCACCACAACTACACAGCCCACGCCCTCTGGAGACTGTGCACAACTAGACAGAAGTCCGTATGCCGCAATGAAAGATCCCTTATGCCACAGTGAAGATCCCACGTGTCGCAACTAAGACCTGATGCAGTCAAAAATAAAATACATAAATATTTTTTTAATGTTTAAAAATAAAACAAACAGATATAGCTAATGAGCCAACAAAGTAGCTAAAATGCAATGATTTTTAAAAACTTCAAAAGAATCCAGAAAAATAAGGAAAGGGGAACAAGGAACAAAGGAACTACTAGAAAACAAACAGCAAGATCAAAGACTTAAACTTACTCATATCAATAATCACATTCAATATAAGTAGTCTAAATTAAAGTCAAAGGTTGTCAGGAGGATGAAAAAGACCCAACAACATGCTACTTACAAGAAACACACTTTACATACAAAAACATAAATAGATTAAAGACAAAATAACAGGAAAAGATATACCATGCCAGCACTACTTTAAAGAAGGAAACTGGATTGACAATATTAACATCAAACACTGTATATTTAACAGCAAAGAAATATTTCCAGGAGTAAAAGTAGCCACTTGATAAAGTGGTCACTTGTCAAGATGACATAACAATCCTAAATGTTTATGAACCTATTAACAGAGCTACAAAATATAACATATGAAACAAAAACTCATTGGAATACAACGGGAAATAGACAAATCTATACTTACAACTGGAGATTTCAATACTCCGCTCTCATTAATTGACAGAACAAGTAGACAGAAAATCAGTAAGGATATACAACCAAATAATTCGACCTAATTGGCAATTACAGAATACTCTACCCATCAAAAGTAGAATACACACTTTTTCACACGCTTATGGAACATTTACCAAGAAAGAACATATTCTGGGCCATAAAAAAAGTCTAAATAGATTTAAAATATTTCAAGTCATAATTCTGACTACAACGGAATTAAATTAGAAATCGGTTAACAGATCTCTGGGAAATCCCCAAATATTTGTAAACTAAACAAATATTTGTAAACTAAACACTTATACCTAAACCATGGATCAAGAAGAACTTACAAATAAAATTACCAAGTATTCTGAATTAGATGAACATGAAAATAATATATCACAGTTGGTAGACTACTTAGGAAAAAATTTATAACACTGAATGCCTATACCAGAATAGAAAAAAAAAGGCCTCAAATCAATGACCTAAGCTTCCATCTTCAGAAACTAGAAAAGAGAGGAAATTAACCCCCAAAATAAGCAGAAGAAAGGAATTAAAAACAGAGCAGAAATTAAATAGCATAAAAACAAGAGAAAATAAAAACTTGGTCTTTGAGATAACAAATTTCATAATCCTCTATACAGATTGATTAGGAAGAGAAAAGGCACAAATTATTAATATAGGAAGAAAAGAGTTGACATCACAACATATTCTACAGATTTTTTTTTAGAGATTTATTTATTCTATTTTTTTATTTTTTGGCTGCGTCGGGTCTGAGTTGCAGCACACGGGATCTTCATTGAGGCATGCAGGATCTTTCGTTGCAGCACACAGGCTACTCGTTGCAGTGTGTGGGCTTCTCCCTAGTTGTGCCATGCGGGTTTTCTCTTCTCTAGTTGTGGCGCACAGTCTCCAGGGTGTGTGGGCTCTGTAGTTTGCGGCATGCAGGCTCTCTAGTTGAGGTGCGCGAGCTTAGTTGCCCCACAGCATGTGGGATCTTAGTTCCCTGAGCAGGGATGGAACCTGCATCCCCTGCATTGGAAGGTGGATTCTTTACCACTGGACCACAGGGAAGTCCCCATACACTACAGATATTAAAAGTATAATGAGGGGTTACCAGGAACAATCTTATGGCAATAATTTCACAGATTAAATAGAAAAATCTTTGAAAGACACAAACTACTAAAGTAACTCAGGAAGAAACTGATAACCTGAATAGCCCTGTATCTATTCAAAAACTGGAATTTGTAGTTAAAAACATTCCCACAAAGATAACACCTAGATGCCTTCATTGGTGAATTCTACTAAACATTAAGAAATAATACAAATTCTACACAAACTCTTCCAGAAAAACTGAAAAGGAGAGAATAATTTCCAACTCATTCCATAAAACCAGCATTACTCTGACACCAAAAGCAGAAAAAGACATTACAAGAAAACTGCAAACCGATATCCTTCATGAACTTAGATGCACAAATTCTAAACAAAATTTTTGGAAATTGAATCTAACAATATATAAAATGATAATACATTATGAACACATAGATTTTACTGCAGGAATGCAAGGTTGGTTGTAAATTCACCCCCCCTTAAAAAAATTAAATATAATTTACTATATTAACAAACTTAAAAAGCAAAACTATACGATTATCTTGAGACACAGAAAAATCATTTAACAAAATCTAACATCTATTCCTGACTTTAAAAAAGTCTCAAACAAGTAACAGAAAGGAACTTCCTGAACCAAATAAAGGGTTTCTATGAAAAACCTACAGTTAACGTCGTACTTAATAGTGAAAGACTGAATTCTTTCCTCTATGATAGAGTATCCTCTCACCTATTCTGTTCAACACTGTACAGAAGAATACAGCCAGTCGAGTAAGTCAACACAAAGAAATAAAAGGCATCTAGACAGAAGTATTGAATAAAACCATCTTTTTGGAAGATACCACAATTATATATTTAGAAAACCTAACAGAGTCCTCAAAACAGCTACTCATACTACTGATTTTAGTAAGTTTGCAGGATACATCAATATACAAATATCAATTGTATTTCTAGTTACTAGCAACAATAAGAAATTGAAATCTTTTTAAAAATCATTTACAATACCATTAAAAAAAACTCTGAGGAATAAGTCTAAGAAAAATGTGAAAGAACTGTTTACTGAAAACTACAAAACACTGCTGGAAAAGAGTAAAGAAATGCTAAATAAATGGAGAGTTATAGCCTTGTTCACAGATCAGAAGACACATATTGTTAAGTTTGTAATTATCCATTAATCAGTCTATAGATTTAATGCCATCCAATCAAAACCCCAACAGCCTTGTTATAGAAATTGACAGGCTGATTCTAAAGTTCATATGGAAATGAAAAGTACCCAGAATAACAAAAACAACTACTTGATTTCAAGACTTAATATACAATTGCAGTAATCACATCAGGATAGGCACCTAGATCAATGAAACAAAACAGAGTTCAGAAATACACATATTGACAAATACATGAAAAACTAATTTTTGACAAATGTTCAATGTCTATTCCATGGACAAAAGGATAGACTTTTTAGCAAATGATACTGTAATAAACTGATACATATTTGCAAAAAGTTGAACTCTGATGCATATCATGCACCATATGAGAAAAATGAACCCAACATAGATCTTAGACCAAAATATAAAACTTGAAATTATAAAAGAAGAAAATATAGGAAAAAATATTGTGAGTTTGGGTTAAGCAAAGACTTCTTAGATGTGATACCTAAAGCAAAAAAGTAATTGATAAATTGGATTTCATCAAAATTTAAAACTTTAGTTCTTCAAAAGACATTGTTAGAATAAAAACACAAGCCACAGGACTTGCATTCAAAATATGTAAGAATACTCAAAAATGAATGAGAGGGCTTCCCTGGTGGCGCAGTGGTTAAGAATCAACCTGCCAATTCAAGGGAGATGGGTTCGAGCCCTGGTCCAGGAAGATCCCACATGCCACAGAGCAACTAAGCCCGTGTCCCACAACTACAGAGCCTGAGCTCTAGAGACCGCAAACCACAACTACTGAGCCCACACTCTGCAACTGCTGAGTTGCGCGCACCTAGAGCCCATGCTCTGCAACAAGAGAAGCCACTGCAATGAGAAGCCCACTCACCGCAACGAAGAGTAGCCCCCACTCGCCCCATGCACAGCAACGAAGACCCAACGCAGGAAAAAATAAATTAAAAAAAAAAGACAAGCCTCTTAGATAGCCTCATCCACCAGAGGGCAGACAGCAGAAGGAAGAAGAACTGCAATTCTGCAGCCCGTGAAACAAAAACCACATTGACAGAAAGAGAGACAAGATTAAACGGCAGAGGGCTATGTACCAGATGAAGGAACAAGATAAAACCTCCAAAAAACAACTAAATGAAGTGGAGACAGGAAACCTTCCAGAAAAAGAATTCAGAAAAATGATAGTGAAGATGATCCAGGACCTCGGATAAAGAATGGAGGCAAAGATCAAAAAGATGCAAGAATGTTTAACAAAGATCTAGAAGAACTAAAGAACAAACAAACAGAGATGAACAATACAATAACTGAAATGAAAACTACACTAGAAGGAATCAGTAGCAGAATAACTGAGGCAGAAGAACGGATAAGTGACCTGGAAGACAGAATGGTGGAATTCACTGCTGTGGAACAGAATAAAGAAAAAAGTATTAAAAGAAATGAAGACAGCCTAAGAGACTTCTGGGACAACATTAAACACAACAACATTTGCATTACAGGGGTCCCAGAAGGAGAAGAGAGACAGAAAGGACCTGAGGAAATATTTGAGGAGATTATAGTCAAAAACTTCCCTAACATGGGAAAGGAAACAGCCACCAAGTCCAGGAAGTGCAGAGAGTCCCATACAGGATAAACCCAAGGAGAAACACACCGAGATACATAGTAATCAAATTGGCAAAAATTAAAGACAAAGAAATATTACTGAAAGCAGCAAGGGAAAAATGACAACATACAAGGGAACTCCCACAGGGTTAACAGCTAATTTCTCAGCAGAAACTCTACAAGCCAGAAGGGAGTGGCATGATATACTTAAAGTGATGAAAGGGAAGAACCTACAACCAAGATTACTCTACCCGGCAAGGATCTCATTCAGATTCGATGGAGAAATCAAAAGCTTTACAGACAAGCAAAAGCTAAGAGAATTCAGCACCACCAAACCAGCTCTACAACAAATGCTGAAGGAACTTTTCTAAGTGGGAAACACAAGAGAAGAAAAGGACCTACAAAAACAAACCCAAAACAATTAAGAAAATGGTCGTAGGAACATACATATCGATAATTACCTTAAACGTGAATGGATTAAATACTCCCACCAAAAGACACAGGCTGCTGAATGGATACAAAAAAAAGATGCATATATATGCTGTCTACAAGAGACCCACTTCAGACCTAGGGACACATTCAGACTGAAAGCGAGGGGATGGAAAAAGATAGTCCATGCAAATGGAAATCAAAAGAAAGCTGGAGTAGCAATACTCAGATAAAATAGACTTTAAAATAAAGAATGTTATAAGAGACAAGGAAGGACACTACATAATGATCAAGGGATCAATCCAAGAAGAAGATATAACAATTATAAATATATATGCACACAACATAGGAGCACCTCAATACATAAGGCAACTGCTAACAGCTACAAAACAGGAAATAGACAGTAACACAATAATAGTTGGGTATTTTAACACCTCACTTACACCAATGGACAGATCATCCAAAATGAAAATAAATAAGGAAACAGAAGCTTTAAATGACACAACAGAGCAGATAGATTTAATTCATATTTTTAGGACATTCCATCCAAAAACAGCAGATTACACTATCTTCTCAAGTGCGCACAGAAATTCTCCAGGATAGATCACACCTTGGGTCACAAATCAAGTCTCAGTAAATTTAAGAAAATTGAAATCATATCAAGCATCTTTTCTGACCACACGCTATGAGATTAGAAATGAATTACAGGAAAAAAATGTAAAAAACACAAACACATGGAGGCTAAACAATACGCTACTAAATAACCAAGAGATCACTGAACAAATCAAAGAGGTAATCAAAAAATACCTAGAGACAAATGACAATGAAAATATGACGATCCAAAACCTATGGGATGCAGCAAAAGCAGTTCTAAGAGGGAAGTTTATAGCTAGCTATACAAGCCTACCTCAAGAAACAAGGAAAATCTCAAATAAACAATCTAACCTTACACCTAAGGGACCTAGAGAAAGAAGGACAAACAAAACCCAAAGCCAGCAGAAGGAAAGAAATCATAAAGATCAGAGCAGAAATTAATGAAATAGAAACAAAGAAAACAATAGTAAAGATCAATAAAACTAAAAGCTTGTTCTCTGAGAAGATAAACAAAATTGATAAACCATTAGACAGACTCATCAAGAAAAAGAGGGAGAGGACTCAAATCAATAAAATTAGAAACGAAAAAGGAGAGGTTAAAAAAGACACCGCAGAAATACAAAGCATACTAAGAGACTACTATGAGCAAATCTATGCCAATAAAATGGACAACCTGGAAGAAATGGACAAATTCTTAGACAGGTATATAACCTTCCAAGACTGAACCAAGAATAGAAAATGTGAACAGACCAATCACAAGTAATGAAATTGCAACTGTGATTAAAAATCTTCCAACAAACAGAAGCCCAGGACCAGATGGCTTCACAGGTGAATTCTATCAAACATTCAGACAGGAGCTAACAACCATCCTTCTCAAACTCTTCCCAAAAATTGCAGAGGAAGGAACACTCCCAAACACATTCTATGAAGCCACCATCACCGTGATACAAAAATGAGAAAAAGATACTACAAAAAAAAGAAAATTACAGACCCATATCACTGATGAATATAGGTGCAAAAATCCTCAACAAAATACTAGCAAACAGAATCCAACAACACATTAAAAGGATCATACACCATGATCAAGTGGGATTTATCCCAGGGATGCAACGATTCTTCAATATACGGAAATCAATCAATGTGATACACCATATTAACAAATTGAAGAATAAAAACCATATGATCATCTCACTAGATGCAGAAAAAGCTTTTGACAAAATTCAACACCCATTTATGATAAAAACTCTCCAGAAAGTGGGCTTAGAGGGAACCTACCTCAACATAATAAAGGCCATATACGACAAACCCACAGCAAACACCATTCTCAATGGTGAAAACCTGAAAGCATTTCCTGTAAGATCAGGAACAAGACAAGGATGTCCACTCTCACCACTATTATTCAATATAGTTTTGGAAGTCCTAGCCACAGCAATCAGAGAATAAAAAGAAATAAAAGGAATACAAACTGGAAAAGAAGAAGTAAAACTGTCACTGCTTGCAGATAACATGATACTATACATAGAGAATCCTAAAGATGCGACCAGAAAACTACTAGAGCTAATCAATGAATTTGGTAAAGTTGCAGGATACAAAATTAATGCATAGAAATCTCTTGCATTCCTATACACTAATGATGAAAAATCTGAAAGAGAAATTAAGGAAACACTCCCATTTACCATTGCAAAAAAGAGAATATAATACCTAGGAATAAACCTACCTAGGGAGACAAAAGACCTGTATGCAGAAAACTAAGACACTGATGAAAGAAATTAAAGATGATACCAACAGATGGAGAGATATACCATGTTCTTGGATTGGAAGAATATTGTGAAAATGACTATATGACCCAAAGCAATCTACAGATTCAATGCAATCCCTATCAAATTACCAATGGCATTTTTTACGGAACTAGAACAAAAAATCTTACAATTTGTATGGAGACACAAAAGATCCCGAATAGCCAAAGCAGTCTTGAGGGAAAAAAATGGAGCTGGAGCAATCAGGCTCCCTGACTTCAGACTATACTACAAAGCTACAGTAATCAAGACAATATGGTACTGGCAGAAAAACAGAAACATAGATCAATGGAACAAGATAGAAAGCCCACAAATAAGCCCACACACCTATGGTCAACTAATCTATGACAAAGGAGGGAAGGATATACAATGGAGAAAAGACAGCCTCTTCAATGAGTGATGCTGGGAAAACTGGACAGCTACATGTAAAAGAATGAAATTAGGACACTCCCTAATACCATACAGAAAAATAAACGCAAAATGGATTAGAGACCTAAATATAAGACCGGACACTATAAAACTCTTAGAGGAACACATAGGAAGAACACTCTTTGACATAAATCACAGCAAGATCCTTTTTGATCCACCTCCTAGAGTAATGGAAATAAAAACAGAAATAAACAAATGGGACCTAATGAAACTTCAAAGCTTTTGCACAGCAAAGGAAACCATAAACAAGACGAAAAGACAACCCTCAGAATGGGAGAAAGTATTTGTAAGTGAAGCAACTGACAAAGGATTAATCTCCAAAATATATAAACAGCTCATGCAGCTCAATATTAAAAAAACAAACAACCCAATCCAAAAATGGGCAGAAGACCTAAATAGACATTTCTCCAAAGAAGATATACAGATGGCCCAGAAGCACATGAAAAGCTGCTCAACATCACTAATTATTAGAGAAATGCAAATCAAACTACAATGAGGTATCACCTCACAGCAGTTAGAATAGGCATCCTCAGAAAATCTACAAACAACAAATGCTGGAGAGGGTGTGGAGAAAAGGAAACCCTATTGCACTGTTGGTGGTAATGTAAATTGATACAGCCACTATGGAGAACAGTATGGAGGTTCCTTTTAAAACTAAACATAGAATTACCGTATGATCCAGCAATCCCACTACTGGGCATATACCCAGAGAAAACCAGAATTCAATAAGACACATGCACCGCAGTGTTCACTGCAGCACTATTTACAATAGCCAGGACATGGAAGCAACCTAAATGCCCATCAACAGACGAATGGATAACGAAGATGTGGTACATTTATACAGTGGAATATTACTCAGCCATAAAAAGGAATGAAATTGGGTCATTTGTTGAGACGTGGATGGATCTAGAGACTGTTATACAGAGTGAAGTAAGTCAGAAAGAGAAAAAGAAATATCGTATATTAACGCATGTATGTGGAACCTAGAAAACCGGTACAGATGAACTGGTTTGCAGAGCAGAAGTTGAGACACAGATGTAGAGAACAAACGTATGGACACCAAGGGGGGAAAGCGGTGGGGGTAGGGGTGGTGGTGTGATGAATTGGGCGATTGGGATTGACATGTATACACTAATGTGTATAAAACTGATGACTAATAAGAACCTGCTGTATAAAAAAATAAATTTTAAAAATTTTTTTAAAAATGAATGAGAAAACAGCCCAATTTTTTAAAATATGCAGACACTTTATCAAAGAAGATATACAAATGGTAAATAGTACACAAGGGATACTCAATATCATTAGTTAGGAAATGCAAATTTAAACCTCAAAGAGATAAAATAGCTAACATGCCAAGTGATCACGAGGATGCAGAGGAATTGGAACTCTCATACACAGGAAATAGAACTCTCGTTTTGGTGAGGACAAAAAATGGTGTAACTCTTTGGAAAACACTGTGATAGTTTATTCGTTAGCCATACAACTACCACGTGATCCACCCACTACACTTCTAGCTTTACACGAAGAGAAAATATATATCCAAAGACTTGTACACACATGTTCACAGTAGCTTTATTTGTAATAGCCCAAAGCTACAAACAACCCAAAGGGCCATCAACAGGTGAACGGATAAACAGATTGTGGCATAACCATACAATGGAATGTTATTCAGTAGTAAAATGGAATGAACTAATGATATGCAATACAATGTATATGAATCTCAAAATGATTATGCTGAAAGAAGCCAGATAAAAATTAGTATATACTGTACTCTTAATATAAAATTCTAGAAAGTGCAAGGTAATCTACAGTGACAGAGGCACTTCCCTGCCTGTGAAGGGGGTGCACAGAGCAGGGGTGCGAGGTGGGGATTACCAAGGGGCACAGGAAGGCATTTGGCGGTGATTAATGTGTTCATCTTCTTGATTATGGTGATTGTTTCATGATATATACATGTCAAATGGAGCAAACTGTACACTTTAAATATGTGCAGTTTATTTTAGGTCAATTATATCTCAAAAAAGCTGGTTTTTTTAAAAAAGGATGAGACTGCCTATTCGAGGTTGCTCTTTTGCCAACCTAAATTTTGACCTCATTGCAAAAATTTTCTTGAAGAGCATTTAGGAACGGACTAACATTGTTAAGCTTAATGCTCTGTGAAATAGTCTAATCGTTTCAAAAGCCTGTGGCGGCAGTTTTCTGAGATTATATCAGAGGACACTTTTTTTCTTTATGTTAACATAAATTACGGGTGCCACTGGATGCAAAACAATACTTTTACTGCAGTCACCTCAACCATGTTCATGCCAAGAGCTCAATGTTTTTTTCACCTGAAGAGGTCTAAGAACATGCTTTTATAGTTCCCCATGTCATGCCTGTTACTTTACATTGTGGCTTCTACAGGAAATTCTCCTACAAGGGAGATGGCAGATTTGAATCCCTGGTGGATCGGGTGTGTGTATATGCATGAGTGCACTCGTATGTGAGAAAGACTGACAGAGAATGAAGGAGACGGACACAGGAAGGGAGATCTTGAGTCAAATATCAATTAATAGCTGTGCTTCCCTTCTAGAACTTTCTGGCTTTCTTGCCTCCATAAAAATGTGGGGTCAGTTGCTTGACTTCTAAAGAGCTCCAGCCTATCCCACATATTCTAGTCCCACCCTCAGAAATTCAGTCTACAATCTCTCAGCTTTCCTTTATGGAACAAGTACACACAAACACACGTTGCACATTTGAACCCAAATCTCTCCAACAACAGTAAAAATGCTTCCTTCTACTCTCTTGTTAGCAGAAATTGTCAGAAACCTGTATCACTGTGAAGGCCTCTCTTCTTCACACACAAATAATTCCCTCTCACGTTTTGTCTCTTCACACTTAATCTATGTTTCCTAAATTCAGTCCATGCCAGTGACGACTTGGATTTGACTAAAATAATGAAGAAATCAATTCATTTCTTTTATATATTTACTTATATTTTAAATGTTACTTCACTTCTTTAAGTAGAAAACCAGTATCCCTTGGCATAGATAGAAGAATATTCTAAACGTAAATATGACCAATGCTAAAGCCATAAGTGAAGGTCTCTGGGTCTAAGTTCAGCTCTCACGGGGCTGGAGAGCTAACCTGGCATCTGTAGCACTTGCTGACAGTGCTTTTTAACACTCCAATACCTTCTTCCTGACTAGTGAGCAGGACTGAAAGAGTTACATGTGTTGTCACGTGCACCCTGAAATCATCTTGTGCCATGGAGTTCCTGCCCTCTAGGATCTCTGAGAGCCCATCTCCTCAGGAGAGCCACTAGGCCAGGATGGATTCAGAATTCGCATACAGGTCTGACCTACTCAGAGGACTGTAGATAAGTATTAAGGCTTCTACTAGCCCATCTAGCACCTTAAAGGAAGTTAGGGAAAGGCGCCCACCCTGAGCAGATGAGCCGAGCCCTAGGCTGGTGCGTGGCGTGGTAAGAGGACGTTGTCTGTGCGAGCGTTGGAAAAAGGCCTTCTTTTCTCCAGGCCGACAATGGCTTTCTGCCAGACAGAGCAAGGGTTGGACATTGACCCCACTTAACCCCCTGGCTCAGTGCCCTTGTGCAATGAACAACAGGCACAACTATACTTGATGGTTTGCCAAGCATTACTTAAGCCTCAGCATTGCCACCAGTTACTACTAAATTCATAATTCAGTGGCTGACTTTCCAGGACTCTCTGATGTCCCTCCCCCTACTCTATCCCAGTTCCTTTTAATTTCCAGCCTTTGGGCTGTGCAGTGGCTCACCAGTACTTCCACGGGGATGTGGAAGGGGAATATATTGGAAAAAAAAAAAAGGAGGCACTAACAGTTCCCTAGAAAGTTCCACATTTCCTCTGGTTTGGGTTCATCAGTGCTAGCCCTGTCCCTGCCACCTGCTACATTCGAGGCTGGCTCTGGCAGAGAAGCACCCCTTTGTGGAGATGGCCAGGCTCTTTTCAGTCACGCTGCTACTGAAGAGCGGAGTAATTAGCCGAGTTTGGAGGTAGGCTCTTTTGCCAACGGCACACACTAATGAACATCAAGCCAAGGTAAATTCTTGAAAGCAACAGAACTGACAAGAGGGTCTATTGTTTAGCAAGTGGGTTTTGTCTGAAGATACAGCTCTGCTCTGCAAGATCACAACACCGACAAGCACTGGTTCAAGCAATAAGAGTGCTGACTAAAAACACCACAAAGAGCTAGGAGGCAAGAGGGGTCTGGGTTAGTACGGGCATAGACAGGAAGCGGATTTATATTTGTTTCGTTGTTTACACTCCAAATTCTGGGTAACTCACAGCCCAGCCTGCGAGGTCATTTTGAAAGAAAGATTCTAAAATGTTAAGCTCAAAGATGGATTCATTTAGCCTTTTACGATGGTTTACACAAAGCCACCCTTTTTAAAGTATAAATAAGGGTCCATCGAGTATTATGGTATCACAAATTGTTTATCTGTTCACCTGTTGATGGAAATTTGAGTTGTTTTCAGTTTCTGACTGTCATGAATAAGGCCCCCATGAACATTTGAATATAGGTCTCTATGTGGACATATACTTTCATTTCTCTTGGGTAATTATCTAAGGAGTGGAAATGCTGGGTCATAGGGTGGGTGTATGTTTAACTTTATAAGAAATTTCCAAGCTGTTTTGTAAAGTGGCTGTAACAGTTTTCATTTTCACTAGCAAATGTGTGAGATATCCATTTGCTTCTCATCTTTGCCAGCTCTGGTATTGGCAGTCTTTTTAGTTTTAGCCATTCTAGTAGGTGTGTAGCAGTATATATTGTGACCTTAATTTGCATTTCTCTAGTGATGTATGATGTTGTGCATTTTTCATGTCATCTTCTTGGTGAAGCGTCTTTTCAAATATTTTGTCCATTTAAAAAACTGAGTTTTTTTTAAAAAGATTATTGATTTCTAAGGATTATTTATATTTTCTGGATTCAAGTCCTTTATAATATATGGTTTTTTTAAATGCTTCATCCCATCCTTCAAAATAATAATAATAATAATAAGGGTCCATAAAGCCCCATGAGAGAGGGTAGTGAGAAGGAATTAAACTTGTCCAAGAAGAAGACATATTGACCAGTTTGATCTCCTTGAAGGTAGGTCTCCTAAGAGGTCCTCTACCCTAGTCCAAGGACCCACTGCCCTTTGGTGACAGGGCAGAGGGACTTAAGGGGAAAAAGAAAGGGTTCCTATGCCCAACCCCTATCAAAATCCCTGCTGTCTCCAGCCCTGGCCCTTATTTTCTGCCAAGGCACACCAAACTAAGACCTGCTTTTAAAAGACCCAAAGAGCTGCTTTTGAATACAAATTTCTAGAGAAGGAAACAGAGAAAATAATCCACCTAAAACAGAAGTGGCAAGCTGGCATCACCTCATGAATCAAAGCCAACTGATTAGCAGTGACTGCTTGGAACACTAAGTTGAGAAGCACTCCGGGATCACATGTGGGCCCCAAGGAGAAGAGGCTGTAACTTCAGGGTAACTTTAAAATACGGCATCATCCAGTTTAGACTGTGACTTACTCCGCCACACCCCATCCCTCTCCAGCAGCCCCTGGCAAACATCAGTAACCAATTTTTGCCTAACAGGAAACAAACGGGTATAAATGGTTCTCTTTAGAGAAAAAATGTGAAATGCCTCACACTGAACAGAATGAGGACAAACCCTCATTCGGAACAACAGCACTAAAACAGTAGAGGGACCACTGGTGAGAATGGCTCTAGACAGCCTGCATGAATCTAAGAAGTAGCCCCTGACCACCTATCTATTAAATATCACGCTTCTGTGCTAACAAGCTTACAAGTGGTCTAGCTCTAATGCTGGGCCATGGTGGCGGGGGCGGGGGGGGTGTCTCACCTTGAATGCTAGCTTTCCTTTCAGTCTTTGGGAAAATAAAGGTTTACAAGTGCGTGGGTTTGAGACTTGTATTCCTGAAGATCAGCCACAATAAAAGAAGGCATTTGATCCTAGACTAGGCATTGCCCCTGGTGCCACACACAGAGCTTTGGAGAACTGTGGGAAGCCTGAAATGGGCCCCGCTACATCCAGGTTACCAGAGCTCATGTCATTATTCAGAGATAATGGTATCTAACAGTCTTAGGGTTCTACTGGGTTCAAAGCCTGGGGGGAATCTTAGAACATGGCTTGTCTCCTGCTGGCACTGGTGTGATCCTCCCATGAGAGTCATCAGGCAGTTCAGAGACCCACTCTGGTCTCTGAAGAAACAGATATAAGAGAAGTGCTTCTGTCCCTCTGAAGGGCTTTACTTGCCCTCCCTAGTCCAATGGACCACAATAGCAAAGCTTCTTCATAGATTTCCCTAAAGTATAGGCAGTACACCTTCAAAATCTCAGCTCATAACCAGTCGGATATGGGGGGCATTAATGGTCACTGGACACCAGGAAACATTTACTTCAGCACTTGTTTTGGCAACTGGTCAGGAACTCAGGAGGCACCCTAAGCCACTGATCATTGCTGTGACAGTTCAGTATGTGGGAAAGGCATTTGGGAACCTTCTAAAAGCGCAGGATGTGGCAGTGCATCAAAGTCCCATCATCTCATTTGTCTTAAACTTTCCACTCTTAAAGCAGCACGATTAAAAAATAATCTATATATCTATAGCTAGATATATGTATATCTATATACGTATCAATGATCGAGAGAGAACTCAAAGTTTCGTGTACTTATATGATAGATAAGCTTAATTTACAAAAGCAATGCAAGAACTCAAACTTATTTTTTAAATTTCCTTGGTCATGTCCCATACAACTCACGCAAGGAAAACACCTTTCAGCAACATGGGTCCACGTCAGGTTGAGAACTTATAAGTTAGGGAAACCTCAGGAAATTTAAGTCTCAGGAATTCAGAATGAAACTCAGCATGTATACTCACTGGTACCTGCTCACAAAGGAAATAATTCAGAGAGAGCACCGAGACTAGGTCTCTTAGCTCCCAAGATTTTCCACCACTCTATGCTAACACCCTCAAAAAGCGAACAAAAGGCAAAGTTATAACAAGTAAGCAGTCACTCACAATTTTTATTGGCAAGATCTTTAAACGATACTGCTTCAAAGTAATCAAAAATGCAGTATTTGACTTAACGACTTTTTTAAAAAATTAGACTCCGTCCTATTTCCTCATTAAATAAATCTTGCGTCTATGCATTAAAAATCATGTAGGGTACATGATGAAATGACCAAATAATCCAAGAAAACTGATGTTTAGATTCAAGCTCACTTGTATTTCTTACTGATGGATCAACAGCCATTGACTTTTCCCAAAGTCAGTAAAACAGCCTAATTTATATGAGGCTTGTTTTACTGCCTACTCTAACTTTTATAAATCTCTGATGATGTGTGATCCAAAAACTCTGCCTGCTTCCTTTTACAATCATTCCCAGTTAAATCTACGCTAGCTTCTAGAAGAAGGCACAAGAATCTTAGAACAGATGAACACATTACAGCCCTGGGAATTAACAGGCTCGATCACTGCCCAGCTGGGGTTATCAGGGTCCAACACCCCCCAACAGAGGTGATGCAACCTGGGTTGCCAGTTTAGCAAATAAAAACACAGGCGGCTGAAATTTGAATTTCAGATAACCAACGAATACTGTTATATTCATTGTTTATCTGAAACTCAAGTGTAACTGGGCGTCCTGTATTTTACCTGGCAACCCTACCTCCCTCCACTGTGAGTTCCTGTGTATGGTGTGCACATGAACAGCCTCCTTTCTAACATCCTGTTGAGACTGCAGCTTTCACATATGTAAAGCTAAAGAATAGTGCCTGCATCTACACCATAAACCTCCATATTTTAAGGACTTCTGAAGTGGTTTTGCCCAGCTCTTCCAGCAGGAGAGGTTCTCTTTTGGTGGGAGGGAGGAGAGAACAGGCGGCAATGGGGCCTGGTGCCACCAGAGCAGCGTGTCTACAAGTCGTACAGCCTCCACTTCTGTAATAATGCTCAGCCCCCATGGCACTTTGTGGATGCTGATAATAATTATTATTATTATTATGTGTTGCCATTTTTGAGCACCTGCTCACTAAATGCCAAAAACTGAAATTGGCACGCATTTCTGGTTGGCTCCCACTGAAGACGGAGATCTAGCTCCATGTTTTGGGATCTGACTCAAAAATACTCCTATGAAAACACCTGAGTTTTAAAGGTTCTGTTCACACTTTTTCAAAAATTCTTTCTTTGGGGCCAGAAGAAAGCAGATATTCTTTTTCTTTTCTGCAGCTTTAAGGTATCCTGTTCATTCCCTCCTTCTCTTGATAAAACCTTTACTTAAAGTAATGAATCCCTCATTCGGCAGCAACTCGTTATCCTTTCCCACCTGCAGAAACTAAGTTTAGGGGGAAAAAATAACTAGAAGAAAAAAAATCAACCCCCGAGGATAGCTGAGAGGTTTAATTACTGCCTGGAAAGCAAGGCCCTTTCACAGCATCTTTAAGACTAGTTTTCATAATTACTTACTGATTGAAACTGGGACTTGCAACAGGGTAACCTCATTTCCATATAAATATTAAGTAATGATTAACACAGCTCAGGACCCAAGTTCAGGATCTGAAAGCATGGACTTAGTGGAAACCAAAGAAATTTAACCCATAGGGGTAAGCTTGCTACTTGTCTCTCAAGTGATTTTCCGTTTATTAAATGGCATACGATAAACTTGTATTTGCTCCACAATCACTCACCAAGAGGGAATTCAGGAAGTTACCAAGGGTCACAACAAACAAGACCTCTCAGACTTGACTCCCAACCTTCCATTATCTCTCTCTCCATTCCCTCCCTCCCTGGTGCTTGTTGTTGCATATTCTCTTTCTCTCTTTCCCTCCCTTCCTCTCCCTGTGTCTGTGTGTGTCTCTCTTTCTCCTCTTGACACCCCCCACTGATCACTTTCTCACCCCCCCACTGTCGCACTGTCTTCTCCCTTTCACTTCCCTGACATCCCTTGCTCTGACTTGTGCTCTCTCGCATGGCCCCGTTCATTTTTTATTTTTATTTTTTTTCCACTTTGCGGTACGCGGGCCTCTCACCGCTGCGGCCCCTCCCGTTGTGGAGCACAGGCTCCGGACACGCAGGCTCAGCGGCCATGGCTCACGGGCCCAGCCGCTCCGCGGCATGTGGGATCCTCCCGGACCGGGGCAGGAACCCGTGTCCCCTGCATCGGCAGGCGGACTCTCAACCACTGCGCTACCAGGGAAGCCCCCGTTCATGTTTTTGCTCTCAGTCCCTCTCTCCCACCTCACAGAATCTAAAGTCTGAAACATCAAACACAGAGCAATAATCAACCAGATTAGCTAAGAGTAAACCATTTTCATTGTTCAACCCAAGTACGTACAAATCACTCAGCACGACTGAGCTTAACCATACTCCCATTTGGGGGGAAAAAGCCCAGCTAGACACACACACACTAATTTTCACTGTGAGAATGAAATCCCTTCAACTGTATTTATCTGGGAGCATGGGATCATATGGAATGGCATAAAAAAGAAAGAGGTCCGTTCAACTATTGTCTTTATCTTAATATATCAGCTATGGTGTCACATCATAATCTTCTAAAACAAAAAATCTTGAGCGTTAAAAGTCACACCAGCAGCCAGAATAATGACATAAGATATTCATAATTTCTCACTGCCTGGTAGGTATTTTTGGAGTTGCTACTTGATAATCCCCATCCTCCTTAAAAGTCCTTTGACAAGTGGCTAAGCAATGCCAAATGAACAAAGCAACCACGATACGGTAGTGGTTTGAAGCCCCCTCATTACAACTAAGTTCAGTCTGTCTACTGGCAAGGATCAGACATGAAAATAGGGAATGCAAATGGTGCTTATGTCCTTATTGTCTATAAATGGTTCATTTAAAATAATTTAAGTTTAAAGTAAAATCTAATTTTATTCATTCTGAGTTCAAAGAAGAATCTGAGACTTAACGAGTACTCTCTAAGAACTTTCAAAGAAGAATCTGAGACTTAACGAGTACTCTCTAAGAATTCCGAAATGTGTAATTACTCTCCTGTTCTTATAGGCAGCATATGCAAAACTTACTCCCTAAGTGGTTAACGCCAGGGTGGCAGTCTCCTAACGATTCCTTTCTTCCTGCCTGAGGTTCAGGAGTATTTTTCAGACAGTCTTTTGGACAATTGGTTCAGCAAATCTAATTATGATCTTTACAGACAAAATATGCCTCCCAGATTATATTATGTGCCTGGCATTCCCGAAGTGAAGTTACAAGGCTTTATTCAATTTTTCCTCATGGGAGCCAGAGTCCAATCATTCCTTTGTCCAAACGTCATTCACATATATTTAGTGAAATTGCATGCTGGTACTCAAAATCTTTGCTTGAGGATTTAAAATGGAAGACAAAAAAAGATTTGACCTATGTACTATTTATTATGTCTATTCATTTACACACAGGGACCAAAAATAATTAAATCAGATAATTAAGTAGATAATTGTTTTCTTATTTGCTAGAGGAAATCTTATTCATTATACATGTTTATATTACCCATTTATTGCTCTACAACTTTATATCAACTCCTTGATACCAAAGTAATATTCCATTAGAATACAACAGGAGCAAAAACAAGTCCAGAAAACTCTTGTTTTAATATAACCAGAAAGACAAAGTTGATGTAAAGGAGTCTCAAAGTGATATGGGTCACAACTGAAGGAGCAAACAGATCACCAAACTAGTGTAGCTGAGAGTAAATGTGAAAAAATAGTAACCATCAGAAGTTGGGAAAAAACAAATTATTCACAGACAAGAGCTGAAGAAGTAAAACAAAATGCAGATTCATAATAAATGCAAGAAATGTAAAAATGTTCTAGGGGAAAGAGAAAATCATAAATTGTAAGAGCCTTGGATAATGAAGAAAATGTGATGTTAGAACATACATGTAGAAAAAGAGATCCAGCCTTGTCTAGATGATGAATCCTCACTAGCCATGTGTAGCTCAAAATATCAAATCCAAGGAAAAATGCTTGAACTTGATCTTTAAAGAGATGACCCACTAGCACTTAAAGAGTAGGGATCATCAGGAACCACCAGGGATTGTCCCAGAATGACAGACAGTACACCTTTACTTCCTTTTTAAAAAAACTTTTTTATTGAAGTATAGTTGATTTACAATGTTGTGTTAGTTTCTGGTGTACAACAAAGTGATTCAGTTATATATACATATATATTCTTCTACAGAATCTTTTCCATTAGAGGTTATTACAAGATACTGAACATAGTTCCCTGTGCTATACAGTAAATCCTTGTTGTTTATCTAATTTATATATGATAGTGTGCACCTGTTAATCCCATACTCCCAGTATATATCCCCCTCTTCCTTTGGTAACCACATCTTCTGTGTCTGTGAGTCTCTTTGTTTTATAAATAAGTTCATTTGTATCATTTTTTTTTAGATTCCACGTATAAGTGATATCATATGTCTTTCTGTCTTACTTCACTTAGTATGATAATCTCTAGGTCCATCCATGTTGCTGCAAATGGCATTATTTCATTCTTTTTTACAGCTAAGATTCCATTGTATGTATGTATGTATGTATGTGTGTGTATGTGTGTGTGTGTGTGTATATATATATATATATATATATACACCCACACCACATCTTCTTTATCCATTCATGTTGATGGACACTTAGGTTGCTTCCATGTCTTGGCTATTGTAAATAGTGCCACTATGAACACTGAGGTGCATGTATCTTTTCTAATTATAGTTTTTGTCTTTTCTGGATACATGCCCAGTAGTGGGATTGCTGGATCATATGGTAACTCCATTTTTAGTTTTTTTTTAAGGAACCTCCATACTGTTCTCCATAGTGGCTGCACCTATTTATTCAATACATTCCAACCAACAGTGTAGGAGGATTCCTTTTTCTCCACACCCTCTAGCATTTATTATTTGTAGACTTCTTGATGATGGCCAGTCTGACCAGTGTGAGATGATATCTCATTGTAGTTTTGATTTGCATTCTCTAATAATCAGTGATGTTGAGAATCTTTTCATGTGCCTCTTGGCCATCTGTATGTCTTCTTTGGAGAAATGTCTATTTAGAACTTCTGCCCATTTTTTGATTGGATCTTCTTGTTGTTTTTGAGCTGTATGAGCTGTTTGTACATTTTGGAAATTAAGCCTTTGTCAGTTACATCATTTGCAAATATTTTCTCCCATTCCTTAGGCTGTTTTTTTGTTTTGTTGATGGTTTCCTTTGCTGTGCAAAAGCTTGTAAATTTGACTAGGTCCCATTCGTTTATTATTGCTTTTATTTCTATTGCCTTGGGAGAATGAGCTAAGAAAACACTGCTACGATTTATGTCAGAGAATGTTTTGCCTATGTTTTCTCCTAGGAGTCTTATGGTGTCATGTCTTTTATTTAAATCTTTAAGCCATTTTGAGTTTATTTTTGTGTATGGTGTGAGGGAGTGTTCTAACTTCATTGATTTACATGTGGCTGTCCAGCTTTCCCAACATTACTTGCTAAAGAAACTGTCTTTTCTTCATTGTCTATTCTTGCCTCCTTTGTTGAAGATTAATTGACCATAGGTGTGTGGGTATATTTCTGGGCACTCTGTTCTGTGCCATTGATCCATATATCTGTATTTGTGCCAATACAAAACTGTTTTGATTACTGTAGCTTTGTAGTATTGTCTGAGGTCAGGGAGGGTTGTGCCTCCAGCTTTGTTCTTTTTCCTCAGGATTGCTTTGGCAATTCTGGGTCTTTTGTGATTCCATATAAAATTTAAGATTATTTGTTCCAGTTCTGTGAAAAATGTCATGGGTAATTTGATAGGGATTGCATTAAATGTGTAGATTACTTTGGGTAGTATGGCCATTTTAACTATATTAACTCTTCTAATCCAAGAGCATGGGATGTCTTTCCATTTCTTTGAATCATCTTCAATTTCCTTTATTAATGTTTTATAGTTCTCAGCATGTAAGTCTTTCACCTCCTTGGTCAGGTTTATTCCTAAGTATTTTTTTATGTGATTTTAAACAGGATTTTTTTTTTTTTTTGCTTTCTCATTCTGATATTTCATTTAGAGTGTAAAGAAATGCAACAGATTGCTGTATGTTAATCTTGTATCCTGCTACCTTGCTTAATTCATTTATCATTTCTAGTAGTTTTATGTGCAGTCTTTAGGGTTTTTATGTGCAGTCCTTAGGGTTTTCTATGTATAGTATCATGTCATCTGCATATAATGACAACTCTACCTCCTCCCTTCCAATCTGTATACCTTTTATTTCTTTTTCTTGTCCAATTGCTGTGGCTAGGACTACCAAAACTATGTTGAATATAAGTGGTGAGAGTGGGCATCCTTGTCTTGTTCCTGAATTTAGCAAGAAGGTTTGCAGCTTTTCATCGTTATGTATTATGTTGGCTGGGGGGGGTCATCATAAATGGCTTTTATTATGTTGAGATATGTTCCTTCTATACCCACTTTAGTGAGAGTTTTTATGATGAATAGATGTTAAATTTTATCAAACGATTTTTCTGCATCTATTGAGATGATCATGTGGTTTTTGTCTTTTTATTTATTTTTTTTGCTGATGTGGTGTATCACATTGATTGATTTGCATATATTAAACCATTCATGTGATCCTGGAATGAATCCAACTTGATCATGGTGTGTGATCATTTTTATGTGTTGTTGGATTTGGTTTGCTAATATTTTGTTGTGGATTTTTGCATCTATACTCAAAGATATTGGTCTGTAATTTTCTTTTTTGGTAGTGTCTTTGTCTGGTTTGGTATCAGGATAATGGTGGCTTCTAGAAAGACTTCAGGAGTGTTCCCTCCTTTTCAGTCTTTTGTAAGAGTTTGAAGAGGATAGGTGTAAGTTCCTCTTTGTATGTTTGGTAGAATTCCTCAGTGAAGTCATCTGGTCCTGGACTTTTGTTTTCAGGGAGCTTTTTTAAAATTACAGATTTCATTTCACTTCTAGTGATTGGTCTGTTCAAATTATCTCTTTTTTCTTGATTCAGTTTTAGCAGGCTGTATATTCCTAGAAATTTGTCCATTTCTTCTAGGTTGTCCATTTTGTTGGCGTATAAGTTTTCATAATGTTTTCTTATGGCATTTTGTATTTCTGTAGTATAGGTTGTTAATTATCCTCTTTCATTTCTTACTTTATTTGGATCCTCTCTCTTCTTCTTCGTGAGCCTGTCCAGAGGTTTGTCGATTTGGGTTATCCTTTCAAAAAACCAACTCTTAGTTTAATTTTTTTCTATTTTTTTAATCTGTATTTTATTTATTTCCTCTCTGATCTTTATTATTTCTTCCCTTCTGCTGACTTTAGGTTTTGTTTATTCTTCTTTTTCTAATTCTTTAGGTGGTAGGTTAGGTTGTTTGAGATTTTTTGTTTTGGGGGGAAGGCCTGTATCACTATGAACTTCCCTCTTAGAACTGCTTTTGCTGCATCCCATAGATTTTGTATGGTTGTGTTTTCATTGTCATTTGTCTCGAGGTACTTTTTAATTTCTTTCCTCTTTGATTTCACTGTTGACCCACTGGTTTCTTAGTAGCATGTGGTTTAGTCCATGTAATAATTTTTTTCTCATTTCTCTTTCTGTGGTTGATTTCTAGTTTCATGTCATTGTGGTCAGAAAAGATGCTTGAAATAATTTCTATCCTCTTAAATTTGTTGAGGATTGTTTTGTGTCCTAGCATGTGGTCAATCCTGGAGAATGTTCCATGTGCACTTGAAAAGAATGTATATTCTGGCTTTTTAGGATGCAGTGTCCTGTAGGTATCAATTAAGTCTAACTGTTCTATTGTGTCATTCAGAATCTCTGTTGTCTTATTGATTTTCTGTCTGGAAGATTTGTCCATTGATGTCAGTGGAGTATTAAAGTCCCCTACTATTATTGTATTCCCATCAATTTCTCCCTTTATGTTTGTCAGTATTTGTTTTATGTGTTTAGGTGCTCCCACATTGGGTGCATATATGTTAACAAGTGTGATATCCTCTTCTTGCATTGGTCCTTTTATTATGATATAATATCCTTCTTTATCTTTCCTTATGGTCTTTGTTTTAAAGTATTTTGTCTGATATGAGTATTGCTACCTTTGCTTTCTTGCCATTTCCATTTGCATGAAATATCTTTTTCCATCCCCTCACTTTTAATCTATAAGTGTCTTTTACCCTAAAGTGGGTCTCCTGTAGGCAGCATATTGTAGATTCTTGTTTTACTAACCAATCTGCCACTCTGTGTCTTCTGATTAGAACATTTAGTCCATTGACATTTAAATAAATTATTGGTATTCCTTTTATTGGTTTATTGCCATTTTAAACTTTGTTTTCCAGTTGATTTTGCACTTCTTTGTTCCTTTCTTCTTTTTGTTTTTCATTTTGTGGTTTGATGTCTTTCTTTTGTATTATGCTTGTGTTCCTTTCTTTTTAGTTTTTGTCAATCTATTAAATGTTTTTCATTTGTGGTTACCCTGGTTTTCAAGCAAGTTAACCTATATCTAGTTGCTTTAGACTAACAGTCATATGAGCTAAAACACATTCTAAAAGATCTACATGTTTATACTCTCCTCCCCCACATTTGGTGATTCTGATGTCCTATTTTACATCTTCACATTTATCCTTTTGCTGTTCATTATAATTATAATCACTTTCACAGAATTTTGATTGTTTTTTAATCTATGTACTGACTTATTTAAGTGATCCTCAACCCTTCTATATATTTAACTCTCCTACTGTGATTTGCCCATTCCTACAGATTCTTGCTTCTTTTCTATTTAGAGAAGACCATTCAATATTTGTTTTTGGATATGTTTACTATTGCTTGTCTGAGAAGTTCTTTATCTTTCCTTCTACTCTAAATGATAAACTTGCTGGGTAAAGTACCCTAGGTTGCATGTTTTTCCCTTTCCAGACTTTGAATATATCTTGCCACTCCCTTCTGGCCTGCGACATTTCTGTAGAGAAGAGAAATCAACTGATAGCTTTATGGGGGTTCACTTGTAACTGTTTTTTTTTCTTGCTGCCTTTAGAATCCTCTCTTTATCTTTAATTTTTGCCATTTAGTTATGTCTTGGTGTACGTCTGTTTGGGTTTGTCTTGTTTGGGACTCTCTGTGCTTCCTGTACCTGGATATCTGTTTCCTTCTTTAGGTTTGATAAGTTTTCAGCCATAATTTCTTCAAATATACTTTTGATCCCCCTTTCTTCTCCTTCTGGGATCCCTATTATGCATAGATTGGAACACTTTATATTATCCCATAGATCTCACATGTTGCTTTCATTTTTTTTCATCTGTCTTTGTCTGCTGTTCTGATTGGGTGATTTCCATTATTCTATCTTTCAGATCATTTATTTGTTTTTCTGCATTGTTTAGCTATCTATTTATTGCCTTTTGCTCAATTTTCATCTCAGCAATTGAGTTGTCTAATTTTGACTGAATCCTCTTTATAGTTTCTAGTTCCTTGTTACAGTGATCTACATTTCTATCAATAGCCTTTCTTAATCCCTTCAGTATTTTTACTACCTCCTTTTTGAACTTGGGATCTGGTAGACTGGAGAGGTCTGTTTCATTGCTTGTTCTTTCAGAGGATTTCTCTTGTTCTTGTAATTGCGAATGGTTCCTCTGCTTTTTCATTTTTCTTTTATTTCTCTGACTATGAATTTAGGAGAAATAGTTATCTACTCTGGCCTTGAAGGGCTGTTTCTATGTAGGAGCATCCCTACATAGCCTGCTTGAGTCCAATATTTTTGGTGCATGGGCTGTTTTGGGTATGGATGCATGCCACGTCTTTCCTCAGGGTGTGTTGGCGATTATCCCCTTGATAAGGGGTAAGGATTGGTGTTGTGGTGACCAAAGCCTGCACCGGATGTTGGGCAGGGCCTTTCTCTTTGCTCTCTAGTTATTGTCTCCCTATCAGGGACAGGGTCTGCTCTCCAGTTGTTGGAGTAGAAGCCCCACATCTGATTCTAAGCTGCAGTGTGAGGTACGCAGGACTGGAGGGCCCCCACTGGGAAAGGAGCCACTGCATGTTCTTTCCCAGGAGCTGTCTGCTGGGGCGTGCAATTCTGTGACACTGCCTGCCACCTGGTGTGCATGCCCACAAAGATCACTGTTGGTAGCACCACCCTCGGTGGTGACCTCTGCTTGCAGGCTCTTGTAATTGACTAGGAGGTCCCTTAAGCATACACGCACACTCACAAAGCCACTGGCATGTAAAGCCACAGGAACCACGTCCCAAGCCTGTAGATAGTTGGATCAGAAGAGCCTTAGGCATGCCTGTGCAGCCCCAGTCCCCAAATCCGCCAGAGTGAGAACGCACTGGGAGCCACATCCTGGCACCTGCACTGGGATTGCCAGTAATTGGTCCAGATTTCAGCCCCGCTTCAACATGTGTGAGCCTATGAATTTCACAGAACCCTCAGGTCCAGAGCCATGCCCCACTGCGAGCACACCAACAAGGCTATGGCAGACGCACACCTCTCCCCTCCCACGCTGACAATGGGACTCCAACGGCAGACTCATACTTCATCCTGCACATGTCCCCAGTTGCGGCCTGGGCCACACTCTAGGCCCACTGGACTGTCTCTGCACTGCCAAACTGAGTCCAGTCCCCTTCCTGGGTCTGTCCACTGAAGCCCAAGTTTCAGCTCCCCATCGCTGCACACACCAGCAAGCGAGCATCTCATGCTGGGAAGTGCAGTGATGTGGCCAGGACCATCAGTGTTGGTGTTTCTCTACCCTGCCAGGCTGCAGGTCAGCTTCCACACTCTCTTCTCCAGCCTCTGAAGCTCCCTATGCTGGGTGCTGGAAGACCTCTCAGCCAGTAAAGAAGGTTCCCAGGGTGAGGGAACCTTTCCTCTTTCATAGCTCCCTCCCAAGAGTACAGCTTCCCTCCCAGTACCTCCTCTTCTCCCTTATCCCTTCATCCTACTGGTAATATGGGGATGTTTTTGCAGCACTGGTCGTATGAGATCTTCTGCAAGCTTTCAGTAGGTATTCTGTGAGAACTGGTCTACATGTAGATGTATTTTTGAGATATTTGTGAGAGGAAGTGAACTCCACATCCCTCTACTCTGCCATCTTGATCTCCTCTATGTAAGTCTTACATATAGAATTTAAGTCTGGTTTAATATGAACAAATTCTGCATGAAGAAGCACTAACAATATCGATAAGGATCATTTCCACCCCTAATATTCTGTAAATACCTCTGACTTCTGGCTTGAGGAAAAAAGTCTAAAATGAAAAGGAATGATCCAGAAAAACTGGTTTAATCATATTACTTAAGCCCACATTGATTTCATTTGCCATGTAAGTCATTATGACCCACTGGGAAGTTGGCAATTATATCTGAATTATACTGTTCTCAGAAAATCAGTCCATTTGCTAAAAAGCCTATTTAATTGCACGTGAGTCTATGTTATATTAGTACCTTAGGCTGGATATACAAATTCACCCTTTGAAGGACATAAATCTCTGAAATATAAAGTCCTTTTTTTCAGGATATCACCTGTTATTATTAATTCAACATCTTATAATGACACAAAATCCTCATCACAATGGAACAATGAGAATATATGCAGAGAAGAACCACAAAATTCCCTGGCCCTTCCAATATACACATCAATGCAGACTCACAGATTTTGTGTTCCCAGAATAGGTCGTCTCCATCCCTACCACACACTATTAGATGCATTTTGTGGAGGAATAAAGGGAGGTAGGATATAAGCACAAAGAGCTAAGATTTCTACCCCAGCTATGAAAGATAAACATGATTGGCTGCAGCAACAGTGTTCCAAATACGCGCCCACCCAGCCTCTGCACAATTAAGCAATTTTCATTTTCAAATAGATTTACTTTTTCATTGTTTTATTAAACCACTTAAATATTTGAAATACATATTTTAAAAGTCTCAGAAGCTACAGGACAGGCAAGACTGCACAGCAACAACTAAAACCAACCACCTAACAAACAAACCAAAAAAACAGGAATGGTGAATAAACAGCAGAAGTTAATTTACTTCCTCTACTTATGTAAAATGATACGTTCCTTAAATTTTCTAGTACATCCATTGAAGCATAATATATCCAAACCATAAATACATATAGTATGGATGCTCATAGGGGAAAAATATTAACATCAGATTTAACTATTTTAATTATCTTATAAAACCAGTTGTTCCTACCAAGTATAAAAAGGAATAGAAGAAAACATTACTGACCAAAGAGCTTAGCTATGAGTTAGAGGACTGGCAAACCCATGGCATGCATGTCTCCAATCTTCCCTCTAGAACCTGTACAGGCACCCCAGCACTTCCCATGGCATCCAGATACAGCCTCACCATCCTCAACCCAGCTTGACAATCAGCCCCTTCCAATCTGTAATAAAATATATTAGCCAACTCCAAACTGGATTCATAATAGATTTACATACAACTGAAGGTAAACTAGAATGTTCTCTACCCACATTTGTTATGCCACATGCCAAATAACTATCTCAATATTAAAAATAACATTCATAGGATCTCAAAATGCACACAAATGGACTTACAATATGCTGGGCACTATACTACATGCATTGTATCTTTTGATCCTCACTATGTTAGGTACTGTTGTTATTGCCATTTTAAAGAGTGGAAACAGCCTTTGAGAGTAAAACAGCTCCTCTAAGTACACCCAGGAAGTATGTGGGAGGTCTGTTCAATTCTCATCTCCAAAATTGCTCCTAGCCACCACACTATACTGTCTCTCCTTTTCTTCGCAAAGGCTCAGACTGTCTATTTGATGCAACTACTGCCCTTCAACAGGAGAATGTCACAGTCTTCATCCTAGCGTGCTGGCCCTGACAAAGTTAACGACAACTGTGAAAATCCCCTAAACTGTCAACTCTACTACACTTCGTTTAATCACTGCACATGGTCCTAAACATTAAATGTTCAATTCATGTATTATTAATATTACTTTATGCACTGTGCAAAATGGACTACTGCTTAGAAAAATTCCTCCACCTAGAAGACAAACTTTTTAGAGGGACGTGTGTGGTAGAGCGGACCATAGTGATCATGTCCTTAGACTGTGAAAAGGGGAATGGGGACCACCACCAAGAAGCAGGAGGGAAGGCAATGTGGCTGGGATTTGCTCCTGGACATCAGAATTTTCCAAAGAATCAATGATCCAAAGAAGAAATTATCAAACCTAAAAGACAACATGCTCACATAATTAAAATTGGAAACTAAAAGATCAACTCTCAACAAAAGAACATCTATTAATTTATCTGTTCATATTTTATTCACCCTGCCAGGTTAACCATATACTGGGATGGTATAATCCAGCCCACACTGAACACAGGCAACAAATAAATAGAAAATGTGTCTCCAAATAACCTTGGTCCTAAGAATTTCAAAGAAAACCTCTGAAAGTGTTACACGGTTAGTGTGATTTCTAGATGTCATGGAAGGTTCTAGAAGCTACCCACCATCACAGAGAAGCATGAACCCAGGAGACACCTGGCACCAAATAAACATAATAATTCCAAAGGCAGAAAGTGGGGATGTGGGGACAAGGAGATATCAACCCTGCTCTAATGAAGACCAAATGTGGAGCGGAGATGAGAGGGGCCGGAAGCCAAAGCATTAAATTATTTCCCTATAAACAGTGGCTTCTGAGAAGTAAAATGACTGTCACCACTTCATGGTGGTGCAGCTCTGCATGTCCTGCCAACAGCACAGTAGTTCCCCAATTCTATCTGCCTGATAATTTCCCAATTCATGTGTTAAAAATGCATATTCCTAGGCCCTGTTTGCAAAGACACTGATGCACTAGGTATGGTGAGTCCCACAGATGAGCATTTTTAAAAGCATCACATGTGATTCTGAGGCAGGTGGTACTATATCGAGAGGCTACAGAAATTCCTTTGGGCACTAGGTCCCAATTTTAAAAGATGCCACCACGTGACTGTGAAGACTTCTTAGTGGGTGACTTAGACCTCGGCAAGGCTTCCACAGGTACAGGGAGCCTGCACAACAAATATACAATCTGCTCAGAGAAGTATATTAGAACTATTGAAGAGTACTATCATAGCTGATTTCTCCTTTCCTTACACACCTAAAAACTGAATGGCGCAGTGGTTGAGAGTCCGCCTGCTGATGCAGGGCACACGGGTTCGTGCCCCGGTCCGGGAAGATCCCACATGCCACGGAGCGGCTGGGCCCGTGAGCCATGGCCGCTGAGCCTGCGCGTCTGGAGCCTGTGCTCCGCAACAGGAGGGGCCACAGCAGTGAGAGGTCCACGTAACACCAAAAAAAAAAAAAAAAAAAAAAAAAACTGAATACACAGTAAGAGATGCAGAAATAAAGAAAAGCATCAGTTAAGTACTTTTTTCACTAAACTCTATTATAGATGACTGTGTTCTTGTTCTTATTTCTGGTACTTTTTGTTGGGGGAAGGGAAAAGGACAAGTTGCACACTAAAGCAGCACTCAGGAAGCTTGCCTTTAAGTTACAAATATACTGATGATTTCTAATATTCAAATCAAAAACTAGGATGTGTTTCTATATCTCCCTTTATGGGATATAAAATTCATATACATATTCATATGTTGAAGTCCAAACCCCCAGTCTCTCAGAATGTGACTATATTTGGAAACAGGGTCTTTAAAGAGGTAATTAAGTTAAAATGAGGTCAGTAGGGTAGGCCTTAATCCAGTAGGACTGGTGTCCTTATAAGAGGAAGAAATTTGGACACAGACACAGAGGGAAGATGACATAAAGACATAGGGAGAAGGCGGCCATCTACAAGCCAAGGAGAGAGGCCTCAGAAGAAACCTGGGTGGTCGTTTAGTCCACCCCGTCTGCGGTACACTGTGAAGGCAGGCTTCCCAAACTAACACATCTACTCGTATAAAAAGCAAGGCAATCCTATCTCATCCAATACCTTCCTTAGGCAGTGTACTTGTCCTAGTTCTGAAAGGAGGCAGGCCGTGCTCAGAGCTGACACTCTAAGAAAAAGGGAGGAGAGAATGAAGCACCAGATGTTCAACAACTTATCACTTTGTGATGCCTGAAGCTCACGGCACCACTGCTGTTCATCTCCTGTGGCTCCTCTTCCCCTCCTGGGTCTGAAGGAGCCGACGGGGGAGGTGAGGGCTGCGAGGAAAGAAGGTCAATATCCACAAACCCCAAACCAACCAGCTCCCTCCTTGCCTTTCTTATCAGGGAGAGAACTGACACCTCCTCTCCATTTTCTAGATGTCGCCTCCTCTGCTTCTACAATTATTCAATGTACACACAGACGGGTAGGCTGTTTAGCACTGGAGAGGCGTTTCTGTGTACGGAGGTGGGGGAGTATATTCTGGAAACATTTCATTTTCATCCACCCTCACCAGAGCACCTCCCCGAAGGTGCACCTGTGCATGCAAAAGGCCCAGGCCCTGCATCTGAGAACAACTTCCTGGCAACGTCTTGGATTTTGATGGAGTTGTTTTTAACGGACCTTTCTGCCACTGCCTGCAGTAACCGAGAGGCACCGATAGCCCAACTTCCTCTTTGGGGAGATTCCAGTCCTCACTGATGAGCCCTCTGGACAGGGCTACCTTCCTGTCCTCTCTCAGTAGTCTTTGATCATTCTTCTCCCATATTAGTGACAGAAAAGTAGGATAAAGGAAAATGCTTCAAATCAGAAAAAAAAAAAGCTTAAGTTACCTTAACATAAAAGTTACTAGATGAATTCCTCACTCTCCTCCTTGCTATAGCAGTCAAATCCTTTCTTAGGTTCTACAATTTTAAAACTGTCTCAAATGAAGCTGGTTGTTAAACAGAACTAACCCCCCACAAATCAACCCCCATTGCTGGAGCATTCTAAATACTTCTGAACATAACCAACTTTTAAGCCAGTTGCCTACAGTTAAGAAACTACTTTAAACCACACCACTATCACTCTTACACAAGCAGAACTTGTCAACTAACTCAGTTTCCTATTATCCGTCAACATGAAGGTCATCCAGAGGATCAAAAAGAATAACGGCCATAAAAAATCCACAAATCTATGGTGATACTCAGAGAAGGGTGAGTGAGGAAACTCTTTACAGATGAATGCCAGCAGCTCAACACAGAAAGAATGAAAGAATCAGAGAATCTCCATTTAGTACTTCCAGTGTAAGAGCTGGTTCAGGCGGGGAGCAAAGGAAGGCAAAATTTGGTTGAAAAGTTGTTAGGAAACAGGATATTTGCACTCTGCCAAAAATCAGCCCACAAATTCTTACTAATTGCAAAGGAAAAGGTAATTTTCTGGTGGAAAGACCCAGGAGTCATTGGCTCTGCATCAGTAATACTGAGACAGCAGGACATTATGTAATATGAAATTCACAGCATCACCTATGAAGTAGTTTTGGCAAAAATGGTTGCTACAGGCTGAAATGTCTGTGCCCCGCACCCAAAATTCCTCTGTTGAGACCTAATCGCCAGCGTGATGGTATTTGGAGGTAAGGCCTCAGGAGATGCTTAGGTCATGAGGGTATACCCCTGATGAATGGGATTAGTGTCCTTATAAAAGAGACCCTACAGAGTTCCCTTGCCCCTTTTGCCATGTGAGGGTACAAGGAGACCATCTGCAACCCAGAAGGGAGCCCTCACCCAGCCACAGAGTCACCCTGATCTCAGACTTCAGCCTCCAGCTCTGTGAGAAATAAATTTGTTGTTTATAAGCCACCCAGTCTCTCCTATTTGTGTTACAGCAGCCTAAGTGGACTGAGATAATCTAACCTGAATCTACTCACACTTCTAAACCTAACTTCCAGTTTACAGGAAATACACCCGCTAAAGAATAAGTAAATGATACCTGCGGAAACCATCAAGAAACCCATAATGTGGGCCATCCTCCAAGACAACAAGCCCAGACTCTCCAAAAAGTTAAAGGAGGTGTGGAGGCTGCTGAAACGGATTAAAAAAGACAAAACCAAATGTAATTCATGAACCTGGAATCCTAATGTTGAAAAAACACTACAAGACATTTTTCAGATAAGCACGGAAATTTGAAAATACTGGCTATTTGATGGTAAAAACAACCACTGTTAATTTTCTTAGGGGTACTGCTGTATTACTGTAATGAAGGGGAAATGTCCTTATTGTTAGGAGATGCATCCTGAAGTATTTAGGGGTGAAATGTTCTGATGTTTGAAACTTAAGAGAGAGAAGAGCAGATATAGCGAAATACTGCTTGCTGGTGCAGCGTACTGGCAGGGCACACAGGAAGCTCTTTCCTTTTGTAAGAGAACTGCTCTGCCGTCACGCCCTACTGTGCCATGCTACTCCCGTCCTTGGGTACCTGGTCCGGCGTCTCCAGACTCTAGCCCAGGGACGTGGGGTTCTGCACTGGCTTTCTCATCTGACAGCAGGAGCCTCTGCTCTGTGTGCTGATGCTGGCTTTCCTTTATGGAGGCACAGCTAGGAGCACACAGGCAGGCAGTGAGAAGGCTGTTCCACACCCTGAATTCCTTATTTCCTGCACGCAATGAGGTAGAAAGGGAGGCCTGAATTATGGCTGAACCCAGCCAGGTTCAGCTGACAAGCTTTTCCGGCCGCCTAACAGCATATGGTAATTATTAACCACACAACGGAGTCCAGCCGGCCTGGGCCCTGCTGGCACAAGAAAAGTTCCAAATAATTTCCAACAACAGCAACGACAGCCATGGTTCTGGAGGACTTACTAAGTACCAGACACCATTCTAAGTGCCTGATGTGTCCTAATGTATGGATTTACAGGAGCGGTCAAGCTTTACCGTATTATCATTAAGTACTACCATCCAGGACTGACTGAAACCCTCACTGTAGGCAAAGGCTAAAAAGTAATTTGGAATAATATTCACATTCAGAAGGCTAAGTCATCTTTGCTTGAAAAAATGGGAATTGATACTGGAGGTGGGAGGAGGTTCAGTATTTCTTTCCTAAAAACCATTAATGCGAATCACCCTTCAAACTCTTGCAAGTCTCGGCATCTATAACCATTTATTATGGAAAGAATGTACCACAATCAAAAATCACAGCTTGCTTCCTGACGTCCGCAATCAAAGCGAGAGAAGCAAAGATATATCACCTAACCCAGTTGTTCCTCCCGGGCCATCACTCATCGGCCACTTGCCATTGCTCACAACTCTTTTCACACATTAGCATTAGAAAGTTCTAAAGACTAGAGCAGATGTTTCCCTCCTCAAAGTTACTGCAGACAGTTATTAAGGGTGGGGAAAATGAAGCTTCAAATATCCCTTGTGGATAGAATAAAGGGGAAAAAACACCTGCAAACATCAAGGAAGTCAGGCAGGCATTCGAATCTTGGAGGTCGGCAGCTAAATTACATGAACACAGACAAAAATACAAGTGTGGCCAACCATTTAGCAACTGATTCCAGTATTTAACTACCTGGTAACTATACAGAAGACAGTAACTTTTTACTCATACAATAGGAAGGCTACACTGGAATATCATACAGCAATTGGAATGGAAGGGTAGCAGAATACACCACCCCCAAAATAAGACCACAGGAGTTCAGGACATGCCACTCCAAAGCATGCCACTTGGGAATATTGATTATTTTGAGCTGTAGGCACTTGAAAAACAGCGAAAGTGGGGAAAGGCTTCCTCCAAACTCCCCTATATGCTTAAAGACAGAGCTTCCAAAAACAACTCAACTGTCATAAATCCCCTCCCTTGGAGTTTCATCAACTGGGGAAGACTGACTGTTATCACAAGAGAGGAGACCGGAAGTCGACACGTTCTTCAAGGGCCCATTCATCCTTCCTAAAAATCATTTACTCTCCCCTTTCCCTATTAAGATGCCCTTTAATCCTGAATCCTCAGCCACCTGGGGGAGTTACTAATTTTTCCTTGGTATCACTCATGTATATATGAGGTATGCATGTTAAAAAAACTTGTTTTTCTCTTGTTAATCTTTTATTACAGGGGTCTCAGCTAAGAACTCAGAAGGGTAGAGGGAAAATTCTTCTTCCTCCCCTACAGAATAAATGGGCAACACTACAGGCAACAATATGGATCAAATCTCATATAATGTTGAACAAAAGAGACCAGACATTAAAAAGTACATACTATGAAGATATATAACTTATTTGTATAATTTATTCATTTAAAAATTTTAAATTTTTATAATATATTTTAAATATGTTTATAGAATAAAATTTAAACCAAGCAAAAATGATTAATGCTGTTAGAATTCAGGATAGTGGTAACTTCTGAAGAGAGTAGTAACTAGGAAGGGGCACCATGGGTAGGGAGTATCTCTGGGGGCTGGTGAGGTTCTATTTCTTCACATCAGCGTTGGTTACACAGGTCTGCTCTGCACATGAAAATTCATTAAACTGTACTCTTCTTTGTGTACCTTCTCTATATGTTACGCTTCAGACATTTAAAATGTGAAAACAATCAACCACAATGAGATATCACCTCACATCTGTTAGAGTGGTTATTAAAAAAAAAAGATTTAACAAATGTTGGTGAAGATTTGGAGAAAAGGGAACCCTTATGCACTGTTTTTTTTTAAATTTTTTATTTTGTATTTGAGTATAGCCAATTAACAATGTTGTGATAGTTTCAGGTGCACAGCAAAGCTGTGACTGAAATGGAAATTGGTGCAGCCACTGTGGAAAACAGGATGGTGGTTCCTCAAAAAATTAAAACTAGAACTACTGTATGATTCAGCAATTCCACACTGGGTATATATTCATATCCACAGGAAATGAAATCACTTCTTGAAGAGATACCTACACCCACCCTCATATTAAATGCAGCATTATTAACAACAGCCAAGATATGAAAATAATCTATGTATTCACTGATGGATGACTGAATAAAGAAAATGTGAGATTTTATACACACACACACACACACACACACACACATACATACATATATAATGGAATATTATTCAGCCATTAAAAAGAATGAAATCTTGCCATTGGCGACATGGATGGACCTTGAGGGCATTATGCTAAGTAAAGTAACTCAGACAGAAAGACAAATACTATATGATCTCACTTATATGTGGAATCTAAAAAACAAACAAGCAAGCTCACAGATACAGAAAACAGACTGGCAGTTGCCTTAGGTAGGGGTGAGCGAAATGGGTTAAAGGGAGTCAAAAGGTACAAACTTCCAGTTATAAATAAGTCTTGGGGATGTAATGTACAGCATGGTGACTATAGTTAATAATACTATATTGTATATTTGAAAGTTGCTGAAAGTAAATCTTAAAAGTTTCTTATCACAAGAAAAAATTCTGTAACTATGTATGGGGACAGATGTTAACTATTGTGGTGATCAGTTTGGCAATATATACAAATACTGGATCATCATGTTGTACACCTGAAGCTAATATAATATTGTATGTCAATTACATGTTTTCATAAATAAATATGAAGACAATTTAATATTCCTATACCAAGAGATCTCTGACTTCTACTTTCGAAACAACCTCAGAAATGGTGGTGTTATCTAAAATCATCCACTTCAAGAAAGTGAGAGCTGAAGGCAATTAGGAACCAACACCTAAGTCCACATGTAAAGTGAAATTAGACACAGTCCCTGCAATAGCTGTACAAATCACTCTGCAGGCATTAGCAAGAACTGCTGGGGGGCAGTAATTACAGAGGCCTTTGATCTTCTATTATATCTTCTATCTGGGATCTCAAAGAAGCCAGCAAACAAACAAGGCCCAGCAGCACACTGACAAAGGCCACTGTGTCTTCATCTGTTTACAGCACCAGCCCCAGATCCTGCACCTCTGCATGGGAGCAGCTGAAATCAGGAAAAGGCCTAGGTGTTACTAATGCCCTGATATAAAAACATTAGGTCAAAACTCCACATGTTAACATCTGTCTGGTCTTTATAAGCAGGATCCCAATCAGAGAGCAAATCTATGTGTCCCAGGTTGGCATTTTTCCTAATATATTAGATTCTTTAAAAGCAAAGAACAGAGAATTTGAGAGAAAGAGCACAGTCTGTAACTTCAAACCTCCCAATTCTATTTGACCTTCTTGCCTACTATTATGGGTTGAGTTGTGTCCCCCCAAAATTTGTATGCTGAAGTCCTAGCCCCCAGTCCTCAGATTCACTTTATTAGGAAATAGCGTGATTGTAGATGTGATCAGTTAAGATGAGGTCATACTGGAGTAGGGTGGGCCCGAGTCCAACACGACTGGTCCTTATAAGAAGAAAAATTTGGGTGCACATGCATGCACACACACACACACCATGTGAAGACTGGAGTCCCACTGCCATAAGAAAGTACCAGAAGCTGGAGAGAGACCTGGAACACTTTCTTCCTTAGTGCCTTCCAAGGGAGCATGGACCTACTGACCCCTGCCCATCTCAGACTCTCAGCCTCCAGAACTGTGAGAAGATACATTTCTGCTGTTTAAGGCCCTCAGTTTGGGCTAGTGCTTTGTCGTGGCAGCCCTAGCAAACTAATACATCTACATAGCCCAGGTCTGGCAATGCTGGTGAACAAGGACTTCTATCCTTATCTTGGAGATAAAGAAACAAGTACAGAGAAATAAGGTATACTGCTGTAAGTCACAAAGCCCCCACTGACCAAGATTAGAACTCAGGGATCGGGCTTCCCTAGTGGCACAGTGGTTGAGAGTCCGCCTGCTGATGCAGGGGACACGGGTTCGTACCCCGGTCCGGGAAGATCCCACATGCCGCGGAGCGGCTGGGCCCGTGAGCCATGGCCGCTGAGCCTGCGCGTCCGGAGCCTATGCTCCGCAACGGCAGAGGCCACAACGGTGAGAGGCCTGCATACAGCAAAAAAAAAAAAAAAACTCAGGGATCAAGAAAAAAAATTGCTGCAAAAAGCTGTAAGAAGTAAAAGCATTAAAGAAATGGCAAACTCTCCTTTCCTGGAGGCCTGCTAACTCCTGTCTGGGAGAGCCTGGGGTGGCCCTGTCTATAAAGAAGGTGCTTCCACCACTACAAATCTAAGCCAACAGCACACCTGCCCCAAGACTTGTAATTCCCACTACGGGAATGCATTACTTTTCAAAGGCCTGAATCTGCTAAAAAGAACGTAGCTACTAAAAATGAGGCAAGCAAAAAGGAGTGAATACAAATGGCATTTTAATAAGTAATAAGACTTCAAGGGAAGCTAGAAGTTCAGAGTCACTTCTGAAATTTAACATAGAATTAATCTACATCATCTTCCAAAAGCATCAGTCCAGAAAAGAGCCTGCACAAGGGTGTCCACTTCAAATGCAGCCACAGAAAATACAAATGAACCTCTAAAAGCAATCATTGTTAGGGTGGGTTTATGAATTGATCTCTGGCGTGTGCCAGCTATGGCTAAAATCTAAACTGCAGCAAACGTCAGTAATATCTAGATTACATTTAATATTAGGTGGAACAGTATAGCAAGAGTTAGATTTTATGAAATGGAAAGTCACACATTAAGAAATATTAATCGAGCTACATGCTGGATGCCAGTCCACACACTGAAAGTCAGATCCAGGGGTGAATAAAATAGACACCAGCCCTGTCTAAAAGCCCTCATGGAGTTGAGAGTGACGCTCTCAAATGGGAATCCAGAGGTAACACAAACGGTTGTAATATTTGCTGGTCTTTAAAGGAGAAATTGTAGTGACAACTATATTAGAATTTTCTATTTGTTCTTCTCAGTTTTAAAATTAGCCAGACCTCCATGACCATCACTGAAATCAGTACCAGAGGCTGGGCTCTGGGCTGCTCTCAGGACAGTGCATGGGAGGAGCGTTCCCCTTCATGTGCACACCAACTTGAAACGAGGACCAATGGGTAGCCTGAAAAAGCCAAGGTCACCGATTTAATCTTCATAGGACCAGGTAACTTCAAGAAACTGCACTTATTATCTTGGCTGACAAGTCCACGTTTCACATCATTGGTTTCTAGAAAGGAATATGCCCTCCAGCATACTCAGAGGGGACGTGGGTAAAGCATTTCATGAACTGAGTGGGAAGCAAAGCCAACACAGAGGAAGATCTGGTTGTGGCAGGAAACAGGCCTCCGTCCAGCCAGTCATCACGGCACTTTCCCAGGGGAGGCAGGGGTGCCAGGCATTCATACCACCCTACATATGGGATGCCCTCAGGCCTTCAAGGACCCTCCTCTGGCCTGACCTTGTGGCACTGTGACCTGACAATCTCAGCCTACCAGGCAAACTAATATCACTGACAGTCACATCCTTGTGTGAATTCCATGACTGTCCTTTGCTGTTGAGGACCAAGCAGTTCAGAACAGCCCCTTTAACGTCAGCTCCTCCTGAAGCAGCAGCACTTGCTTCAAGGAGCAGCAACTCAGTTTTAGCCCAAAGCTACCCTGTTGGGACTTGATGCCATTCCAACTTGCCTTCTTTCTCAATGAAATGTGGATCTTTCACTGTGGCACAGGTGAGCTCAAAATTATAATTGCATGCGTTCATGTGGATGTACTCAACTCACCAACTTTAAAGAATAAGATTCATGAAAAGGACAAAAACCTTAAAAGCCACTCCCTTCAAATCACTTTAAAAACCTCCTTTGAGGAGCTGCTCCAGCACAGTCCTAGGGAAATTTTTTGTTTTGTTTTGTTTTTTGCAGTACGCGGGCCTCTCACTGTTGTGGCCTCTCCCGTTGCGGAGCACAGGCTCCGGATGCGCAGGCTCAGCAACCATGGCTCACGGGCCCAGCCGCTCTGCGGCATGTGGGATCTTCCCGGACCGGGGCACGAACCCGTGTCCCCTGCATTGGCAGGCGGACTCTCAACCACTGCGCCAACAGGGAAGCCCGGAAATTTTGTTTTAATTGTAGTTACCACTTCTTACTACATGTCACATTGTTTTTAAGAAAAATCAAAACGTATAGAAATACAATAGTTTCCAAATACAAAGGGAACATATTTTTCAGAGTTAATCTATTATGTCCAGATGGCTATTTAAACCATGCTAAAAACCAAAGCCCTCACCTCCCTGGGCTGCTGGAAAGCTGGTAAGTTTCACTGTCTCCAGAGCTTCCTGCAGACATCACTGAGGCTGCTTATGCTCTGGGTGCACCCCCAGTAGGATTTCTTGCCTTATCTTTTCAAAGTTGCAAGGGACTTCCCGAGAATTAGATACGAGCTACCAGGGCGTCCTGTGGCATTTAACACAACACTGGTCACTAAGTCGTCCGTGGCCATCCGTTCATTCCAGGCAGCCAGCAGCTTGGCCATCTATAGCCAGAGGCACTGATTGTCATCTCCACAAATTACAAATACCTCACATACACAGTGGGGGAAACCTGTAAACTATGTGAATTCCAGGTTAGGAATGTCTTACTTCTCCCTACTGAGAGTTCCTTCCTCCCCTCTCCTCCCTATAAAGCCAACTCCAACCCCAGTACATCTTAGCCTTGACAGTACATTGCTAAGCAACTTACAAAAATGCCTTGAACACCTCAGATTTAAGACATTCATGGTAATATCCTCCACTAAATAAAGGCAACCAAATTTCTGTCCATTTCAACCTTTCTTTTTTAATTAGAATAAGGATTTCTCCGATACCTTTTCAAGTAATATATCCCTACTCTACAGCCTATTTATCAGATCCACAATGGTTTTTTAACAACCCCGTCACATATACATAACCACCATCAAAATTCCTTCCTGTCATTTTTCCAAACTATTTTTATCCTGCTTCATACCTAATTTAGAACATATCATAAATATTATCTTAGCTGTAAAATGACCCATCCTATGGATGTACTACAATTTACTTATCTATTCCCTTCTTGTTAGAAAAGTAACTCACTTTCCATTTTTATAAATTTTACTTTAAAGAACATTTTTACACCAAAGATTTTTTTTAATTTCAGACATTCCCTTGAAAATAGATTTCTAGCATTAGAATTACTCCAGGTGTGAGTTATTACCCAAATGTGCAAATAATTTTAAAGTTTTCACTGTCCCATTGGCGAAAGGGGTCTCATTTCCATGTTGAATCCTGACATTTCACTTTCCTGTATTCAGCAGCCTTTCTCCCCTAAACCACTCTTCTCTGGAGCCTTCTCTCCTGGACTGGCCTCTTCCCTCCCTTAGGCCTCCTTCTCCAGCACTAGTAGAACCTGCCCCAGTTTCTTAGGCTTAAGTGTCTCACTTTTAAGAAGGCAGGGTTTTGTTATGAATTTGCTTTTGTTTCCGTTTCACTCATCCTCCAACCCTGCCACAGCACACTCAAAAGAGTATTCCGTTCGCATTAGTTTTTAAATCATGTGGATCACATATTTATCTTACCTGTTTTATAAAAGGTGAAACCTTTAGTGATTAGAAACATTTTTTAAGCATTTAACAACATCAAAAAAAACACAATATAGTCCTATAATCTACTATCTAATTTCCTTTTTGTAAATTTTCCACAAATTCCTTGTTAAATTCAAATTATTTGCACTAGTTTACATGTTCACCCAATATCGGGTTTTCAATAATTTCTGCTCTCTACTCCTCCATTTACATAAAACAAGAAAGTTTCCCCAAGACAAGCTGGACAACTTTTATGAAATTTAAATCTTTTTTTTCAGAATCCCCTTAACTATTTATTTAGTTCCATCACACTGATGTTAGCACAAACATATACATTAAGTCTAAATTGCTCAGAAATGTGAAATTTAATAAGCTGTACAAACACACCGCCAAACGTAATATAAAACCATAAACATATGTATCCATAAAACCAGAAAATATTGATCTATATCTGATTGGCTATTTCTACATTTTCCCATTAACATTTCCTTATTACTTATTCACTTAGCTCAGCACAGCCCCATAAGGAAGCAACAAACACCAAGTGCCAAAGGCTTAAGAAAAATTCATAAGGAAGGGAAGGAGAAAAGGAGGAAGATTTCTGAATTTAAAAATCAAAATCTGGGAATTTCCTTGAAGTCCAGTGGTTAGGACTCCATGCTTTCACTGCTGAGGGCCTGGGTTCAATCCCTGATTGGGGAACTAAGATCTCACAAGCTGTGCAGCACAGCCAAACCATCAAAATAAATGATAAAATAAATAAGAAATAAATTTTTTTAAATTTTAAATCAGAATCACAGACAGTTTACCTAGTACATTCTGGTTGCAAATTAAGAAAAGATCAGCATCATGTAACTTTAGCAACAAACAAGAGCCCTCGGAATAAGGTAAGGAGCAGAGCTCTAATTCAGGACCATCTCTCACTTTCTTCATTCCATACAGACCTTTTCTTCCTCTGGAACCTGAGGCCAATGCTGTGAAAATGAGACAGAGCAGTCAGTGCCTTCTCAAACCTTCAGATGCCTCAGCATCACCTGTGCATGCATGAAATGCTGACTCTGATCGAGGAGGTTTGGGGTGGGACCGGAGAGTATATCAATACTTTCTAACAAGCTACCAGGAGCTTGTTACTACTGCTAGTCTGAGGACCAAAAAACTGAGTAGCAAATATACAGACTTCAATACCTAAGAACTTTGAAACTACTGGACTTATAACAAAAGTTTCCAGAATACAGCTATAAATGATTGATTGGCTCACTTTGTTTTATTACATAGATGTTTCTTAAAGAGAGAAAAGCCACCTTATTTTTCCTTAATATTAACACAGGGAGAGCGCATTCTACCGTATATTAAGAAAATAGATCAGAAACTGGTAACCTGGGTTGCCTTGAGGAAGGAACCAGCTAACCTGGAGGAGGGAGAGGAAGGGTTTTCACTGAATATTCTTCTGCAGTTTTTAAATATTGAATCATGTGAGTCAATTACCTATTCAAAAAATAAATTGTATTTTAACATTTTAAAACTTTTCATAGGATATACTGGAAGCTGACTAAATGTTAAATTAATCCATTTCCCAGGAAAGTAAGTGGTTGGGCCGGGGAGACCACTTACTTTAAGTTAGCATTTTTCTTCACACAGGGAACATGCCTTAGTTTAACCACCTTCTAGGATCACGCCAATATTATATTTTTATTATAATAACATTTTTCAACCCCATTACTCTTCTCCAGCACCAGAAGGACCCAACAGCATGCCTTGATTCATAGAAAATTCGAAAAAGCTTCTATGTGCACCCCTAGTGAGTCAGGTTCTCACTGCAGAGAACTTTCCAGTACCTCAATCTCTTGTATTTTTGAAAACTCGGCCACTTGGCACTGAAATTGTTCCTATTAACAGCATTCACACTGGTGTTTTAGATCTACACAGAAGTAACAGCAACTGAAAACAGAAACCAAATGACGGAATGGGTGAGAATGTGCATGTATGTGTGTGTGCATGGGTGTGTCCTCACACAAGTGACCCTATGGCTGAGCAAATATTAGCTCAACCGTCTGATCTGAACTTAACCCATATGGACCCAGCCCCACCTGTACCCTCACAGGGCCTCCAAGGCAGACACATTCCTCTTTACATAACTTGGTCATGACTCACCTATAAGACTCTGTGAAAGTGCTTGTCGCGTTTGCAACTTGTGAATTAATATTCATCCCTAAACCCTTAAATGCTTGTTTCGGTTCTGCCTTTCACCACGTTGCCTTAGAGCAGACCTTACCGTGTTGTCGAGGCTTCTTCAAATCCCCACATCCGCCCTTCTCCTCCATTAGCACTGCCTGGTCTGGGTCCCCATCCCCACCCCAGGTCTCCATCCTCTCTGCTACAGCCTATGCTTATAACTGAGTGGATCAGCTGCAGGGACTAAAGGGAAAGGATCAGAGACAGGCAAACCCAGCCTGGAGGGAATCCACGCGTCACAGCCCTGCCCCAAGGACTCTGGCAACCGTCCAGCACGTGTGTCTAAAGAAGAAGCGGCCACCGAGCTAATTCCAGTTTCCTGTTATCCAAGGAGACACGCAGTGGTGGGGAGATAACCAAAAACATTGGGGTGGGGGAAAAGGAGGCCCCAGCGGCACAGAGCATCTTCCTAACTCTACACTCAGCACAGAGCCCCAGATAACTACAGATACAGCCCAGAACCAGCACTGACCCCCGGCAACACGGCGGTGGGTTTGGCGGGGTAGGACCAGGTGGAGCCAAGGACCCAGCCAAGAGGCTGCAGTTCAGGCCAGGGTGGCTGTTCCAGAAGGAACGTCGGTGCCAAGCAGGAAACCAAAGGAAAAACGTAGAATTGCAGGCCAAGAAAACATCGTGAGGATTGAGGTGAGGGGGTCGCTCGGCTCACGCGGGTGCTCTCGCCCGGGGCTTGAGCTATATCGCCGGTTTCCTACCTGCCAGGCGATGGATGTGACGCTGCCGAAGTGCCTCTGCCCACGAGAAGCTACAGCCGCACCGGGCTGGAGGAAGCAGGTACAGCTGCCCAACTGCAACTCCCCTCACTCAGAAACTCTCAAGAGCTCCTCCTACATCATCACCACCATCCCCCTCAACAAAACTAGCAGCAACTGGGCAGGCATTGCCTCTAAAGACATCACCTGCTACCATTCTCCTGCCTCTCTGGCCTCTTTGATGATCCTAGAACAGACTAGGTAAGTTGCCACCTCAGGGCCTTTGCACTTGCTGTTCCCTCTGCCTAGAAGCCTCTTCCCATAGGTACCTTCATAGCTCTTTCTCTCTCCTCCTTCAATTTTCACCCAAGTGTCTTAATCAGCCTTCCGTGACCACCCTTTTCAATCATAAATCCTCTCCTCCACCACCTCAGCATCTTGTCCTTTTCCTGTATTTCTTCTTCACAGCACTTATCACACTGACATTCCATGTTTTCCTTCTGTATTTGTTTATTGTCCCCTTCTCCAGAAACACATGGGCAGAGAGTCAAGCAAGGGTAAAACAACTTTCCAAAGTGAAAGAAGGTATCAGTATTACAAGGAAAAAAACCAAATGCCCATCATGCCCTTTTCCTTCTTCCCATGACACAGCCATCTGCTTCCCAATATTTTTTTAGAGCAAAATTTGTAACTATTTTTTATCTGTATCTTTTTTTAATTGAAGTATAGTTCATTTACAATGTTGTGTTAGTTTCAGGGGTACAGCAAAGTGGTTTATTTATACACACACACACACACATATACATTCTTTTTCAGATTCTTTTCCATTATAGGTTATACAAGATATTGAGTATAGTTCCCTGTGCTATACAGTAGGTCCTGCTGCTTCCCAGCCTTTAAGATCTGGATTGAGAGACCTCTTCCTTAGGGTTCACCTTCACGTCTCTTCTGCTCCCCTCTCTCACCTTTCTCCAAACTGCCACAGCATTGTCTGTTCCATGCGAACTCCACACTAACCAACAGCGCCTGCCTAACTGGGAGGACAGAGCGTGTGAGCTCATGCTTAGGAAAGTACTAGGACCGTGTGGTGCTGTTAGCCAATAAATCAGAGCCATTATTACTGTTATTTAGTATAAGTATCTTGTATCACATATACAAGATACTTAAAGTCTTAAATGAGACTTAAAGTCTCATTTCCACAACTAGATTACAAGCAAATTGAGGGCAAACATCTTACCCTGTTTTTTTGAATTTTCCCCCAGAGTACTTACCACAGATGTTTAATAATTATTTGTCAACTGATTGAAACAAAGGATTTCCACGTTTAAAGATTCATTTGAGACCCCTTAGAACCTCTGTTTAGACAGTGATTCCAATCCTTTACCTCTTCCAGGACTGACCTTGTGTGTAAATACAGCAAATCCCTGGAAATGGCATTTATTATAGAAACTTTGCTAAAGCTTGAACAGCAGAGCCAAAATACTATGTAACAGATCAAACAAATATTGACTCAAAAGAATTTTCCCCCAGGCAACCGTTACAGTCTTATCTTGAATGTTTGCGCAGTTAGTTAAGTATTGCTATGGACTCAGCAAAATCCCAGGCGGACCCCGCCAGGCCGAGTTTTACATCCCCACCATCTTATCACTTTTTATAAGTCCCTCTCCTCATACCCCTCACCTAGCACCACTGCTAATGCTGGGTGTGGGATTAAATAATAAGTCAGTCATACACTTTTTATCCGTGGACAAACGATAAAGGAATCCCAGTGCCAAAGATTCCATTTACCTATCCCACAGCAAATATGCTCCGTCTTTACCTTCCCAGAAATCAATCAGGCTGCATCTGTTCATACCTGTTGGCTTCTTGGAAATGTATGAGATAGTAGGACCATGCAGAGAGAGAGGCATTTACAGTGTCACGGGACATGTCTGTACTCACCAAATACCGATGAGTGTTTACTTCCTATGGTTACCGACTGGGAAGCCTGCCAGAACAGGGAGCCTCCAGATGCACCTCGAAATCACAGACTGTTCTCTGCAGGGAGTGGGCTAGCTTACACCGGGTTGTCTGAAACGTGGGCGAGGACAATTATGACAGGTAGAAGCCAACAAGAGTTATTCACAACCTCTGTTCCTTCCCGCCGTCTATCAGCCATTATTTATTGAGCACTTTATATGATGACACCATATTTATATGATGACATCATATTTATATGATGGTCCAGACACTGATCTAAGCACCTGAATGCCAGAGGGAAAACACCCTACCATGCCCTCAGGAAGGTTATTCAAGTGACAGAGACACAGAGATCAACAAGAGAAATAAGCAACATGTATGCTGTATTAGGTATTGACAAGTGCTAAGGAGAAGATGGGGGGGGACACAAAAAACAAAACAGGGAGGCTGGCTATGAACTGTCGAAGGGCTGAAGGGAGGGGGTGAAATTACAGATGGGTGGCCAATGATGTCCTTGGTGAGACGCTCATATTTGAATCTAAAGGGAGTAAGGGAGCCGGGCTAGCAGGTCAATGGAGAAGAGCACTTCCGGCAAACGTGACGCAAATGCCAGGTTCTGTGGCAAAGCGTGGTTCTGGGGGGGCAGCACGGAGGCCAGTGTGGCTGGAGCCTAACGTTCACAGGGAGAGATGGAAGAAAGTAAGATCCTAGGGGGGCAGGGAACAGGAGCAAACAGAACCTTGCTTTCAAAACATACGCCTTCTTATCAGTCATAGAAAGACCACCCATCTACCTAATTTTCACTTACTCAAATCTCTCTAGTGGTTATTTTTCCAAGAATTTCTATCTCCATAATTAAAGAGAACAACCTGCCCTCCACAAAAAGAAAAACAATTATACAGCAAGTCAAGATATTTGCGTGGGGAAAAATCCTAAGCTTCTATTAATAAAAATAGAACAGTCTGTGGCTTTCAGTGTAAGCTTCTATAGGATTGGGACCAGGCGTCACAACAGAGAACACAGCTCAGCACCACGGGCGACTGGACATGCAATGATGCTGTAGAAAGATGTCAAGCTGGTTAAAAAGAATAACATGCAGAATTAAAGGAGGCTGAAGCGTTGAAATTTACCACAGGGACATTTTTGTAAATGGTGCAATACGTCAAACTCTTTGGCAAATTTCAATGCCAAGCTGGCTAATGCAATGTCCAGACCACATGCCCTTCCTGCCCAAACGGCTTCTTGGTAAGATGCTCTCAGCCAAGATCTGCAACAGCACTGTCTGGGTGTGGGACCTTCGGATCTGCTACCTGCCAATTCCATTCAGTCCTGATCAGCCCAGTTTCATGCATCACATACTCAGTTTTCCAATGAGCAAACGCTCATAACAAATTCTGCACAACTCACTGGAGTGCCTCCACCGTTCCAAAGAACACACAGCATCACCAAGGCAACAAGCATGGACTACAGGGCACACCTGAAGCCTGTGTAACACACACACCAAAAAAAACAAGAAGAGCTATTATTAATAACTAAGTAGCCACAATCCCTCCCCATCAGGTTCTGCTGAGGCCACACCCACAAAATGGACAAATTCCTGTTGCTGGCTTATTTCATGATTCTCCTTGGTTAGAAGTTTTCAAAAGAACTTCTTTCAAAGAAAGGAAGTCAGTGGGGCTAAAGTGATCCATAGAGTGAAGAGCTACAAGGGAAGAAGTGACTAGAACTTCAAACAGGTGTGGATCAGGGGAATGAAAATGAGTTTTGAGGAGAGGTGAACAAGAAGTGTGAGGCAGGAGAGAAGGGAGAGAACTTTTAGAGATGTTACTTAGAATTTTTAGAAATATACATTGAATCTCTTCTTAATGTTCTCTGGAAGAGTCAAGTAAAGTTTGAAGTTTGGATACTTGTTACTTCAGTTTCTGAACTGTGTTCCTCTGGATGGTAAACTGCATCCACTACTCTTGGAACAACTAGACTTGAGCAAAGAGTCCACAGACATTAAAAAATGCAGTGAATTCTTCACTTAACGCAATGCATTCTGCATTATTGAGGGCAATGACGTATTCCAAAACAAAGCCTGGCAAAGTTGTCACAGGGAAAATCACAACCAGATGTCCCCTACCTGCCTCAAACACTGAAGCCAGTTATTCTACAGATGTTCAAAATCACATGCTAGATTTCTCTCAAACTACCTAAAAAACCCAGAGATTTGGGCAAAGATTCATTCTCTTGCATTTTTCCAGTCTCAACCAAAAGCCCAGGTAACAAAAACCTGCTTCCTTGCAGTGGTGTTTTCCAAACATCTGGAAGTTTCTAAGCAGTAGACCTAAGTAAAAAGGACTTTCTCTAAGGAGCAGCAATCTAACCTGTCCCTCTTTTCCCCTGCGGAAGACAACCTATCAGGCAAGTGGAGAGAAGTGTTGTCATGCATCCTTCAACACTGAAGTCTTTTCTACCCTCTGGGAAGTTTCTGGTCAAAGCAGATTCATACATAATACAGAATATGCCCTACTGGTGGGGAGTCAATTAAATTTCTCAACTGCACATAAAAGATAATATAGCCTCCATTCTGACCACAAAATATTTGAGACACTGATGATTACACCAGAATCTTTTAAAATCGTATCAAATTTAAATAAGAAACAGGGTCTTCAAGTAGTGTAAGAACTAAAAACAAATGTTTTTATCTGAGAGGATCCTCTAAAACCAAAGACTATGAAGTACCACTTTATAACATTAGGTAAAATCCCAGAACCTAAATATACAGGATGGTTTCCATTCTCTGTTTTATGCTTTCTCCTAGTTTCTTGATTTTCTACGAGAATCATATAGTATTTCTACAATCAGGAAAAAACGTAAAGTTTTTCAAAATTATGCACAGAAAAGACAGAAAGAAAATGTACACTTAAAATGTTATGAATAAGTATACTTGAGGGGTAAGTTTCTCTTTACTTTTCACTTTTCTGTATTTTCTGAAGCTTTTAGAATGAGAATGTAGTAATTTACAATGAAAAACAACCTTTTAGGGCTTCCCTGGTGGCGCAGTGGTTGAGAGTCCGTCTGCCGATGCAGGAGACACGATTCGTGCCCCAGTCTGGGAAGATCCCACATGCCGCGGAGCGGCTGAGCCCGTGAGCCATGGCCGCTGAGCCTGCGTGTCCGGAGCCTGTGCTCCGCAACAGTAGAGGCCACAACAGTGAGAGGCCCGCGTACCGCAAAAGAAAGAAAAACAACCTTTTAAAAAGCTGTTTAAATTATTAAAATGTCAAAGGACTAAAGTATTTATTAAGGGTCATAAATGTATAAACACAAAATATAATCAGGAAGAAAGCTTTCGCCACTGATCAAGCCGCCTTTCAGAGTCAAACAATTGACACCTTACATACCAGTGCTTCTCAAACTTGAGGAGGTGGAAGAACCACCTGGAGGGTGTGTGAGAGCACAGTGATGGGACCTGAGCAGTTCTAACGAGCTCTCAGGTGATACTGATGCTGCCAATCAGTGCACCTCGCTTTGAGTAGCCAGGATGGATGCAAGGGCAAGTGAGTAGAGCCTCGTGAAGCCTGCCAAGCTCCTCTGAGAGAGGACAGAAGAGAAGCTGAACTCCAGATCCCGCCTTCTTTTAAAGTTCTAAAGCAGAGGCAGATTCCTCTCTCTCCAATCAGCCCTTGGTGACTAAATACTTAGTCATGTCCTTAAACGGGGGCCAATGAAATTAAGACAACCATGATTCCAGAATCTAATGAGCTTGTTAGAGCATCAGATGGAGCAGCCTTTGATTCCAACTTGGCAGACTGCCTCTGTGCTCTCTAGAATTCTCCAAATCAAATCTCTTGATGGTAGCTTTCAAATACCACCTTGTTTCCTACAATGATTCTGTCAGATGCCTACGAATAGGAGGCAGTCCACCAATTCCATATGTATCACTCAGAAGGAGACCAAAAAAAGTAAACAGACAAACAAAAAAGGCAAGCACGCACTCCATGAGCTGACCAAGTGCTTATCAGGTGACTCTGGACCCTGGAGTTGCTGGGAAGGAGGGTGAACTTGTAAACAGTCAAACAGTTCCTGCCCTTTCACTCCCCCCAGCCACCTTGGGGGCCCATCAGGAGCTAAGTACAGAACCACACTCGAACTCCAAAAAACCTCAGGAAGAGATTGCAATGCCCAAGAAAATATTGAGGCCCACAGCCTATATCCTCCACCTCGCTTGCCCATCAAGGCGCTAGAGGGTGACTGTAGTGTTTCCTTTCATCCTAAGGAATAAGGTACCTGGCTGAGAGGCCTCCAAGTTCTACGCAATGAGAACCTCAGAAAGAAACTAACTTAATTAACGATTCACAAGAGCACAGAGAATTCCCACCAGCCTCTAGGTCCCCAAACGCCACATTTGCCATTTATCCCCCATGCTGCCATTTCCCGCCTGCAGTGAACTAATTACACACAGTGGGAATTCTGGAGCTGCCAGTTCTAATGTTTATCTGCTGTTAACTTGTGTGACCTCAAAGACATTTCTCTAGTGCCTTTATTTCCTCTGCTATAAAAGCAAGATAAGGGAATGACATGCTTGAAAAAGTGCCCTAACATAACATTACAGTCATCACTACCCTAGAAATGCTCACAGGGATGGTAATTAACATGTTCCTTTTACTAAGACATTTAAAGATAACTGATGACATGTTGTGAAAAGCATGGGCTCTCAAATTATATTTCCTTTCACTAAAACAGGTTTCAGTGGCAAATGCTACCTATAATTGTTGATAAAAATATCAAATGTGCTTCTTTGTAAAGTACAATGTAATGTTTTTCCATAACCATAATTTTAACAGCAGACCACGGTTTCGTAAGTAGAAGAGACAGTAGAAGAATCACCTTAGATTTCTGTAACCTTCACATACAGCACTGAAAACTTAGTGAAGTGATATTTAGCGGTATTTCCTTACCTATGAAATACTTTGCAAGCCCTGGAAACCGTGATTTAGAAAACTAGTTAGTAATAACAGTCTGGGCATGTGAGTAAAGCTGGTTACAAAACATTCTGTGTACAGAACAATCAGTATCATCTGATTTTTTGTAAATCTATCTGGACATAGAAAAATATTCAAAAAATGGGAGCAACTGTACTGTATTTTTTACATTTATCTATTAGGGCCCTTTACATTTATCTATTAGGGCCCCAGTACTTTTCTAATACATTTGCATGAGCTATATATTAAAGTTATAACACATATTAATCATTTGTGTCACGAATTTAATGCTATCTTCCCAGTATGCTGTCTCTTCATTTGCATAAAAGTTTTAAATTTTTCATATTATCAAATCTGCTCATTTTTTCTTCATCGGTTGCTTCTCTTGCTTTAAAGTCATGAAAATTGTCATTTCTATGCAGACCTAATAAATATTATGTTTTCTGCTAGTGTTTCTATCATTTGATTTGCAATATTCAACTCTCTGGAGTTTATATTGGGGGCATGGTATGTTCGGTGTGGGTCCAAATTGATATATTATGTCCAAACCATTTATAAAATAATCTGTTAAAGAATCCTTCCTCACGGCCTTATTTTGAAAATTTAGCACACGTTATATATAGGTATGAAATTATTCCAATTTACTTTTTTAATATAAAGTACAAGAACCTCAAAGTAAAAATCCAAATATACATAATAGTTCTATAAGAAATCTCAGTAAGAGATTATGAGCAAATCAAATCATCATCACGCCATTTCATCCTCAGTGGGGCAGCAGTCAACTGAGCGATAATCCCTGTTCACAAACAGTTCCTCCTATTCAGCAGAAGCCTTTGAGAATGTAATTGTAGGGTATATAAGTGTATAGTAGCTGAGTCACCAACAGTTTGAATTATCTGCTTATTTTATGGGGAGAGACTGCTTCTTAGGTGGCAATGTTATTCTAACCTTGACACACCTGGAAATAACACTCCTTGCCCTGAAAAAAAAAAAAAGAAAGTCAAAGAATTCATTGTTTAATTTGGTCAAGATTTAGAACCATGATTTTCACTCAATTGAGTTTTTCCTCCAGATCTATTAGAAGCCTACCATAGACAGTATGTACTATGTAAATTTGCCCTTGTTTTTTAGGTTTCTAATGTCTGCATCTTGCCACTCCCATAAAGATATAAGCTCCTGGAAAGCAAAGGCTGCGTCTATTAGAGAAAGAAGGAAGGAGGGACTCATGTACAATCCTTGCAGTGACCTCTTTCTGAGCATTGCCCACAGTGGTCACTCAGGAAAGGCTGCCAATGGACCAACTATTTTAGCATCTCAGCTGTAAGTGATGCTTAAAGAAAAGAAGAACATATATCACTGAATGCTTTCATCCAAACTCATCTCCCCTACTAAGTAATATGGACAGATTTTTGCCATCAATTCACACCCTGAAGCACAAGACATTATGATCTTTCTTTTCATTTGCATAGCTACGACTCATCATTATCCAGCCCTATTTCTTTGACTCAACAAAATCGTATTGCACCATTAGGATTTCAGCATGTCTATTCTTGGAGTGACTGTTTTCAATTGTCTTTTACAAGCAACCACTTTAAGAAAAAAATTGTAACTTCTAAGGTCTATACACGGCTTGGTTTGAGAATCGAGCTTTTCTGGTTCATCTTCCTGCTGCTTTTCCAGGTCAGGAGGGGATGGCTGAGAGAGGTTCCTCTGGACGAAGGCACTGGATGGCAGTGCTCAGCCTGGTATTCTCTGCTTTTAATCCCCTCCACCAACCAGAGAGAGCACCATCAACATCGCCATCAATGGTACAATTTACTGAGCGTCTTATATATGCCCGTCACACTGCTAAACGTTTCACTTGTTATATCTGATGCTGTTTTTGTTACCAAAAAAATTCTAGGATGTATTTCCTCCCCATCTCTGAAAAAACTGCTCAATTTAATATCATGCTTAATTGTTAAGCATAATTTTAGAGATCTTGCTGAATTTTTAAATCTAATACATGACTAGCATGTTAAGAAATGGGATATTTCATTTCACGGTATAGTCTCGTACATAAAATAGAAAAGCCTAACCTATAAGAATGCCCTCCCGTTCCCGCTTCTCTCTTTTCTGTTGGAGAAGAATGGATACATTTGTCATGCAGCATAAGGAGGCCAGGGAAGAGGAGAGAGATTATCTTACGTGCTGGCAAAGCAAAGCCGTAGTGTTCGTCTCCTCCTGTCACTGTCCCCATCCTACTCCCAAGCCCCGAGGAGGGTGGGAAGACGAGAGGCAGAGTTACCTACTAATAAATCCCACCCAAGCTGCCTCTCCCTCACCTCTCTCCCAGAACTTGCCTAGGGGTGGCCACTCGAGAGCCTGGCACATCTCACAAGAGGTTCCCAGGGAGTAGAAAGCAAATGCCAGGGAGCCCAGAAAAAATGCAATTCCTCAACTGTACTGGGAGAAAGGCATCTAAAAATACATGTAAGCAGAGACATTTTATTCTTGGATTTAAACAGTAAGTCTTCTCATGGAGTTCACATCTGCCGACACGTTCACTGACACTGCAGCCTGTTGAGTCTGCGAGAGGCTGTCGAGCATTCCTGCAGCAACACCTCAGCTACTCTCCCATCTTTGCAGTGAGGATCATTAGAGTCTGTTCTCATCCCCACTTCAAAGATTCAAACCCACACCAGTACATTTTCCCCTAAAATATGCAGTCTCCCCCTAAGCCTCCAAGAAGCAGGAGAAAGCACGCATTTGCAAAGCCTAAAGGTGGGCGCTGGGACAAACCAGGAAGGACACTAACTGAAGCCAGACCCTGGGCTCACTCTTGGCCAGGTGAGTGTTGGCTCCACCCCTCGTGGAAACTCCCCTCTAGAAGCTGCAGTTGGAGCAAATGCCAGCGCAGCCCATGGTACCTCACTGGTGGCCCCAACCCGCCCCCTCCCTGTGTGCACGGCCTTTACCAAGAGACTCTGCAGCTCCTCCCACTAAAGGGGATCAAAATCATCCCCTGGCCCCTTGACCCCGGGCTTGCTGGCCTGTGACTTGCTTTGGCCGGAGGGAACCCAGGCCCGAAGAAGCCTTGCAGGTTTCCTCTTACCCCTTCCAGCTCTGCCACGGCCTTGGCAGGAGCAGCCCCGGGACGGCTGCCGCCCTCAGCCTGGACACACGTGGAGCGGACGTGAACCCAACCCGTGGGCCCAACCAGGGCCACTGCCTGAAGCTCGGCTGCTCAGTTAAGCCCAGCGTGGAGCAGCCGAGCCCCACGGCCAGCCCACAGCTGCAAAAGCGATCATAAACCACTGCTCTGAGCTGCTGCATTCTCGAGTATTTTCTACCCAGCGTTATTATGCCAACGGCTAAGTGACACACAGTCTAAGAGACTGCTCATGGAAAATACGGCATGCCCCCTTGCCCAAAATACGATAACCAAATTTTAATAAGTGCTTATCTTGGACTCATTTTTGTAAGAGCTTTAGGTGGACGTATTTTTTCCTCACAGGAACACTATAAGACAAGGAGGATTTTCATCCCTATTTTAAAGATGAGGCCACAGAGCACAGTTAAGTAACCTGCCCACAGCTGGAAGATGGTAAAGGCAGGATTCAAACCCCAGTCACCTGCACCCGGAGCCCTTGCTTATCAACCCCACGCCCAGCAGCCTTGCAAACCTCCTCCCATGCCTCCCAATCTGCCCCAAATTCTGCTGCGGGTCCCCACGCCCTCGGGGTAAAACCCAAACTGACAAGCGCAGCTGTGAAGTATTCCAGGTCCTCCCCAGCCTGATCCTGCATATCCAGGCCAGGCCCCCGCTCCCTCCTCCTCTCTCCCTCAAGGTCAGACCCAACAGCCACTCTGAGCTCCTACACTTGACCAAACCCACCAAGTCCCTCGCGCCCCCCCTGGAACGCCCTCCCCCCTTTCTGGAGCACCTCTAGGTCATCCCCCTGGGGTACCTCCCGCAGGAACACTTCGGGCCCCAGCCAGGAACACATGGCTGCTCACCCCGAGTCCCCCACTCCCAGGACCTTCCTGAACGTGCACGGACCACTTCGGGCTGTCACTGCTTAGCTCCTTCCCGAGCCCAGCCACACGCCCCTTGAGGGCAAGACCTGGGCTTGTTCCCCTCTGGCAGCCCCGTGCTCAGCACGGTGCCTGGTCTCATCATGGGCATTCCAGGGAAGTTTGCTAAATCACTAAGCAGGTGAAAGGAACAACAACATGATGGAGAAATGGGTATGGAGACTGGAGGTCTGCATTTTCATTTTTAAACAGCAAGTCTTCATTTCTCATCAACATTAATTAAACTGCTCAACATTTCTGGGTCTCCAACTATGTATTCCTCAATTAAAACAGGTCTTTCGGGGCTTCCCTGGTGGCGCAGTGGTTGAGAGACCGCCTGCCGATGCAGGGGACACGGGTTCGTGCCCCGGTCTGGGAAGATCCCACATGCCGCGGAGCGGCTGGGCCCGTGAGCCATGGCCGCTGAGGCTGCGCGTCCGGAGCCTGTGCTCCGCAACGGGAGAGGCCACAACGGTGAGAGGCCCGCGTACCGCAAAAAAAAAAAAAAAAAAAGTTAATTAAACTTGAAAGGTTTGTAGGGACGATTCATTTCCTTTTGTAGCTTAATACCATAAGGTTTGCATTCCATTTTACTAGTGGGATGATAAAAAGTAACCTGATGTTATTTTAATCGTAATAATAAATAATACATAAAGCTAGAATAAAGGGTTTCTTCTAAATAGCAAAGTAAAAATGGAAACACATGTTCCATACAATTCTGAATTGACTTATTTTTTAAAAGCCTCTGTAAACATTTTTAAGGTGTGTATCTATCTAATTGTTTTTGTTAATACCACTTTCGTTCTTTTCTAGAAAGACAACTTTACAATAAGCACACAGGTATGTCTTTATATGCCTCCTAGTTAATCCTCTGAATCGACAAGTTTAAAATGGATGGAGTATGCTCTTTACAAAGAAAGATGAACATACAATTAAACAGAACAGGCAGCCTCCCACAGCCTCTGGATCACTCAGATTTGGAGTCAGATAACATCCCTGTCCTTGTCAGCTCCACGTGTCAGAAGCACCTATCAGAAGGACAACACTGAGTAGTCTTCAAGGGTGAGGTGAAGCAGGAATCCTAGACAAGTCATACTGAAGATGAACACGGGTGCTGGTGTTATATTACCCCAATCAGACATAACAAATGGAGCCAGGATGTGGACTGAATATGGATTGCCTCTCTATGGAAAATATTGTACATGTGGACGTCCATGTGTGTTGTCTGTGTGCGTGTTTGTGTGTGTGATAAAACATTTCAGAGAAAGAAGAGTTGCTGATGAGAGACAACAGGAATTGTTGAATAAGGTAAGAGGCTCCTCCTATGAAAAATGTGGGGTCGGATAAAAGGATTTCCAAGCCTCTAGTTCTGAAATTCTTTGATTCTATGGGGGTAAAAAGTGAATGTTCCATCAGCAGACTGAGATTCAAAAACTCTAAGGGTGAAGCCCATCCCTTCTGACAGGTTACCCTTTGATTGCCAGAATATTAAAACTTCTGTTTCCTATCTCCCTTAAAAGACTTTTCAACAAGCACCCTAAGGGCATACCCTGTGTTTAATTCATCTCTGTGATCCCACATGGTACCTGGAAGCATACAGTGGGAAATCAAAAATGTAGAAAGACAGGGTGGAAAAATTAGTCAGGACAATTTGTTTTATTTTTAAATAATGAACACTTGCATATTAGAAGATGTTAAACTCCTTGGTACCTAGATGTTACATGAATAGATTACTCCATTACAATGTTTCTTTTCTAGTAACTATTACACAAAGCCTCCAATGCATAGGACAAAGGGAATTTTTATTGTTTGATTTTATTGTTTGATTGTCTATTATTACTCCTTCCCTTGGAAGAACCAAGCAGCAACTCCTGCCCCATCACTCAGATTCTTAGAGTATAAAAACAGTCATCAAAAAATAGCATAGAGCTTCCCTGGTGGCACAGTGGTTGGAAGTCCGCCTGCCGATGCAGAGGACACGGGTTCGTGCCCCGGTCTGGGAAGATCCCACATGCCGTGGAGCGGCTGGGCCCGTGAGCCATGGCCGCTGAGCCTGCGCATCCGGAGCCTGTGCTCCGCAACGGAAGAGGCCACAGCAGTGAGAGGTCCGCAAACCACAAAACCAGCAAACAAAAAAACAAAACAAAAAAAAATAGCATAAATAATACTGGCCATCTCATTAACCAGGAACATTAGACAGGAACAAGAGAAAGATGTCTGCTCTCATCACTTCTATTCAACATTGTACTGTCACTTCTAGCCAAGGTAGTTAGGCAAGAAAAAGAAATAAAAGGGATCTAAGTTGGAAAGAAGTTAAACTATCTCCATTTTTATATGATCTTGTATATTGAAAATTCTAATGAATTCACTAAAAAACTATTAGAGCCAATCAATGAGTTCAACAAGGTAGCAGAATACACAATCAAAACACAAGAATCAATTGTATTTCTAGGCACTACTAAGAGAAAATCCAAAAATAAAATTGAGACAATTTCATTTACACTACAGCAGAAATAAAATGCTCAGTAATAAATCTACAAAAGAAGTGCAATACTTGAACACTGAAAAATAACAATATCATTGAAAGAAATTAAAGAAAACTTAAATAACTGGAAAAACATCCTGTGTTCATGACTGGAAGACAATACTGTTAAAATGCATTAATCCTCAAATTGATCTCCAGATTCAATGTAATCCCTATCAAAATCCCCATTGGATTCATTACAGAAATTAACCTACTAATTCTAAAATTTGTATAGAAGTATAAGGGACCTACAATAACCAAAGTCATTTTGAAAGAAAAAAAAGAACAAAGTTGAAAGACTTACACTTCCAGAATTCAAAACCACTGCAAAACAAAAACAATCAAGATTGTGTAGTAGTGGCATAAGGATAGATATATAGTTCACTGACTAGAATTCAGAGCACAGAAGTAATTGTATATATTTATGACCAATTGATTTTTGACAAGGGTGCTATGACATCAATAGGGGGAAAGAATACTCTTTTCAACAAATGGTGCAGGGATAACTGGATAGTTACATGCAAAAGAATAAATTTGGATCCCTGACTCACACCATATAAAAAAATTAACTCAAAATAGATCAAATAGATCTAAATAGAAGAGCTAAAATTATAAAACTCTTAGAAGTAAACCTTTGTGACTTTTGATTAGGCACTGGTTTCTTAGATATGACACCAAAATCACAACTGGAAAAAGAAAACATACATAAACAGGATGTTATCAAAATTAAATCTTTGGTGTTTCAAGGAATACTACCCAGCAAGGAAGTGAAAAGACAACCTACAGAATGAGAAAATATATTTGTAAATCATGTATCTGTTAAGGGTATTGTATGCATAATATAAAAAGAACTCTTACAACTCTAAAATAAAAAGACAAATAACCCAATTAAAAATTGGCAAGTGAAGAGGAAACAGGCAGTCTACCTGAAAAAGAATTCAGAATAATGATAGTAAAGATGATCCAAAATCTTGGAAATAGAATAGAGAAAATGCAAGAAACATTTAACAAGGACCTAGAAGAAATAAAGAGGAAACAAGCAATGATGAACAACACAATAAATGAAATTAAAAATACTCTAGAAGGAATCAATAGCAGAATTACTGAGGCAGAAGAACGGATAAGTGACCTGGAAGATAAAATAGTGGAAATAACTACTGCAGAGCAGAATAAAGAAAAAAGAATGAAAAGAACTGAGGACAGTCTCAGAGACCTCTGGGACAACATTAAATGCACCAACATTCAAATTATAGGGGTCCCAGAAGAAGAAGAGAAAAAGAAAGGGACTGAGAAAATATTTGAAGAGATTATAGTTGAAAACTTCCCTAATTTGGGAAAGGAAATAGTTAATCAAATCCAGGAAGCACAGAGAGTCCCATACAGGATAAATCCAAGGAGAAACATGCCAAGACACATATTAATCACACTATCAAAAATTAAGTACAAAGAAAACATATTAAAAGCAGCAAGGGAAAAACAACAAATAACACACAAGGGTATTCCCATAAGGTTAACAGCTGATCTTTCAGCAGAAACTCTGCAGGCCAGAAGGGAGTGGCAGGACATATTGAAAGTAATGAAGGAGAAAAACCTACAACCAAGATTACTCTACCCAGCAAGGATCTCATTCAGATTTGATGGAGAAATTAAAACCTTTACAAACAAGCAAAAGATGAGAGAGTTCAGCACCACCAAACCAGCTTTACAACAAATGCTAAAGGAACTTCTCTAGGCAATAAACACAAGAGAAGGAAAAGACCTAAAATAACAAACCCAAAACAATTAACTAAATGGGAATAGGAACATACATATTGATAATTACCTTAACTGTTAATGGATTAAATGTTCCCACCAAAAGACACAGACTGGCTGAATGGATACAAAAACAAGACCCATATATATGCTGTCTACAAGTGATCCACTTCAGACCTAGGGACACATACAGACTGAAAGTGAGGGGATGGAAAAAGATATTCCATGCAAATGGAAATCAGAAGAAAGCTGGAGTAGCAATTCTCATATCAAACAAAATAGACTTTAAAATAAAGACTATTACAAGAGGCAAAGAAGGACACTACATAATGATCACGGGATCAATCCAAGGAGAAGATATAACAATTGTAAATATTTATGCACCCAACATAGGAGCACCTCAATACATATGGCAAATACTAACAGCCATAAAAGGGGAAATCAACAGTACCACAATCATAGTAGGGTACTTTAACACCCCACTTTCACCAATGGACAGATCATCCAAAATGAAAATAAATAAGGAAACACAAGTTTTAAATGATACATTAAACAAGATGGACTTAATTGATATTTATAGGACATTCCATCCAAAAACAACAGAATACACATTTTTCTCAAGTGCTCATGGAACATTCTCCAGGATAGATCATATCTTGGGTCACAAATCTAGCCTTGGTAAATTTAATGCAGGTAAATTTAATGCTTGTATTTAATGCAGGCGACACGGGTTCGTGCCCCGGTCCGGGAAAATCCCACATGCTGCGGAGCGGCTGGGCCCGTGAGCCATGGCCGCTGAGCCTGCGCGTCCGGAGCCTGTGCTCTGCAAAGGGAGAGGCCACAGCAGTGGGAGGCCTACGTACTGCAAAAAAAAAAAAAAAAAAAGTGAAATCATATTAAGACAGGAAATCTTTGTCCTTACAACTTGAAATAAAATTATCACGATAGTTGAGGATTTTTACATTTATCTCCAGGCTTCCTGGCTGCAAAGGCACAAAGAAATATAAAGACTTATACAGGTTTCCACTGTTTATCAGTTCTTCCCAGAAGATAAACTACCACCCTGGCACTAGATTCTAAGAGGAATGTATGATGCACTTTTCTCGATAACACTAATACCTACCCTGCAGAGCAAGACATCGGGGGATTACTCATGGCCCTCATCTTCCTTCTAACTACTCTTGTAGCTGCTTAGGAGCTGTGGTCCCCATACCTCGCTGAGGGACAAATACTACACACAGCGCCTATTTTTTTTCATAATGTACTTCCATCCCTATTTTCCTATCACAGCAAAATAGTCCCAAAATGAATGAGATGTTTTCAATATGACATCAACGATCCAATATCTGATTTTCATGCAATATTTTGATGGTGTCACTGTTTCACAAGAATACTCAGAAGACTGTCTCACAGATGCAGTGGATATTGAGGAGTGGTAGATATGACATACTTTGAGAATGTATGTTTCTTATTAATACATCTGTTTAAGAGCCCTCTGAGAGAAAGTAGAAAAAATTAGTCAATAGCTGTGAATGCTGCTGTAAAAGGTGATGGAAACCACAAACAGGCAGAGCGAAAACGAACAGCCCTGAGGTGGCACCTGGTAAGCTGAACCCTCACCACAACGAGAAGTCACTTCCAAACTACAACTGTCAGAGTCAGAGTCCATGAAGACTCAGACATGGGGGAAGGGGGTGAGGAAAATAGAGCCTATTACCTTTGGTTAATGTCTATCCTTCCTACAGAAACAATTTAAATTATATTTCCCTCTGTATCTTACTTACGGTTTCTCTCAGATCCTATAGATCCAAGCCACTCCCAGAGAAAACAAAGATTTTGTAGAGCTTGGGAGACTATTAAAATAGCATTCTTCTCCTTCCAAATCCTCTCCAACCCTAAATACCTTCCATTGCATATGTCTAATGCTAACCTTCAAGGCCAAAATCAAGTCTTACCTGACCAGTTGTGTGACCTTTCTTTCATCTGTGACCTCTAAGAGCACATGCCCACCCACTACACAACCCACTGACACTCATCCTACGTGGCATGTGTCCCCAACCAGGCCGTAGGCTGTGAAATACTGGGCATCTCACCCAGCACCGGCCATAGTGTCTTGTGCATGAGTATCAAGGTGACAAGTTCATCTAAATTCCCGAGTTGTCCACTGCCCCCTTGTTCAGTTATAGGTAAGGTTGGTAGCACAACTGTGGGCAAGGCAATGGTGCTCAAAGTTCAAAGTTTCTTGACTGGGAACACAGTTTTCTAAGATTAATTCAACAAATTAAAATTTTTTTGTACTCGTCACTACGGAGAAAAAGAAGGATATAATCTTCTTGACGTCTAAGGAGTTCACAGTCCCTTGAAAAATAAGGATGCATATGTAGCTAATTAGAATAATGTATTATTAATGTGAAAAAAGTGGAAGGACACGTAAAAATTACAAAGAAAAGCCATCAACAATGTTCCTCAGGAGATGGCTTCAGTTTACATCCCACTGAATTTGGGCCACAGGACTAGAAATGATGTCTAGCAAAAGACAAGAGACCTTCCTCTACTCTGAACTGACCTGCCACTTGCAGAGCCCTGGCCTCTGAACTAGGCCGTTCATTTGCAGAAGACTCCACACACTGAAGCCCACCTAATGCATGACTCTGGGCAGGGCAGTGAGGAAGCTGAACCACAGCCAAAGGAAGCAGCGTTACCCCAGGCACAAGAAAACTCTGAGGAGCCAGGAGAGCTGTCGTGACAGCTTTGAAAGCTTGTCTAGGGGAAGATGGGCTGGATAAGCATTTTTCATACTGCAAAAAGCCACCCATAGGTGGGTCATGAAACCAATCTAGAGGTAGAAGTCTTACAGTAAGTGCTGTTTCATAAAATGCTTGTCATGCAAATGAGCGTGTGTGTGTATGTGCACAGGCATGTGCACTGGGGCATGCAAACGGATTTTTTTTCAAAACAGTTTGCAAAGCTGTGAATTAGACAAATTATTTGGTAGCTTATAAAAGGACAAACTTCAATTCAATAGAAGGAAAATACCTCAAACAAATGAAAATGTCTCACAATGGGGTTTATTACTGTGAATGGCAGACAGCTTCCAGCCCCTGAAAGACCCCAAGCAGCATCAAAGCCATAGATTGTCAAGGAGGATATTCACGTTAGTGGAAAGTTAAATAGGAAGAACTCCAAGTTTCCTCCCCATTCTATGAGACATCGGTCTAGATCACAGGCACTTAACTGCCACTGAAGGCACAATTAGGAGGGAAACAACTCCACAAAGTTACAGGGGTGAATGTACACAGCCTGAAATTTCATTTGGTCGTTTATATTGGAACAGCACCTCTGTGAAAGGAAAAGTTATAAGTCATATTTAGACCGAGGGTTCTCAACCTAGACATACATCAGAATCACCTGGGGAACTTGTAGAAGATACCCATGCCTGGATCCCAACATATATCAATTAAAACAAGACTTGTATTTTTTTTCTGTTTCCCAGGTAAGAATTGCAAACCCCTGATTTATATGTATAAAATGTAAAAATGACATTTTATAAAGCATAGAGGAAAGGAAAATAGCTCCAGGATTTTACATGAAGGTAATAAAAAGAGCGAGCTGGAAAACATCAAATCATAGCTTTTGGATTCTGCTCAGGGTGTAGAGAGCCGAAAAGAACATCACTCCCATGCTTACAAATAAGACAGATAAACTGAAAGTTCATAACTCTCTTGAATCTATCAGGCAGCTGAGGTCACAGGGTAAGAAACTAGCCCAGAATCTAAGGAGAACCAGGCACCTGCAGGAAGAAACAAGACATGAGCACTTGTTTACCTGAGGTAGATACACCTGGACACTGGCTAACAAGCATCAAGTAACAAATAACAATGGAACACTGCTGGGAGAGTTGAAAGAGCATGGAGACCGGCCACTGTGAGCCACAGTGCAGACGGAAGACCAAAGGCTGACACTGAAACAATGAGAAAAGCCCTTCAGCAAACCAGCCCCAACTCTAAACTCAAGGTGTCACTAGAGGAATCTGAAGTCTGTGGTGACCTGAGGATAGGCTCACCAACAACACACCTCAAATCCAGTCAACTCCTGACCAGAATGATCAATTCCCCACACTAAAGGGCTAGAAGAAATAGAAAGGCATTCCATGTCCAGGAATAAAATCGATTTATCTCAGCCTCTAATGTCCTACACAAGATGTCCATGTCTTGACAAAACATTACAGAGCATACAAAAAGCAAGAAAAAACAACACTGCCAAGAGACACAGCCATTAACAGAACCAGACTCAGATATGACACATATGGGGAAGCCAACAGACACAGAATTTAAACCATAATTAACAGTAAAAAAAAAAAAAAAAAAAAAAAAAAAAACCCTAATGGAGAGAAGTGTGGACAACATGAAAGATCAAATAGATAATTTTAAACAGAAACAATAAGAAAGAATCAAATGGAAATGCTGGAAAGGCTACACACAGTAATAGACATGAAGAATGCTCTCAACAGGCATTCTTCAGTAGCTTCCACACATCCAAGGAAAGAATCAGTGAACCTGAAAGTAGGTCAACAGAAATCCCCAACTAAAACAAGGAAAAACAAAAAGAAGAATGAAACAAAAACAAAGTGTCCAATAGCTGTGGAATAACACCAAAAGTCCTAACCTAGGTGTAACTGAAATTTCAGAAGGAGAAAACAAAGAGAAGAGGGTAGAAGAAATATTTGAAGAAATGATTGCTGAAATTTTCTAAAATTAATAACAGATACCAAACCACAGAACCAGGAAGCTCCAAAACACTACGGAGGATAAATACCAAGCACATTCACATGCAAACACACAGAGAGGCATATCACATTAAAGCAGCTGAGAACCAAAGACAAAAACAAAATCCCAAATGCAGTGGGAGAAAATGAAGCATTATATACAAAGGAACAAAGATAAGAATTTCAGAAGACATCTTGTCAGAAGGCATGCATGTAAGAAAATGAAACAACATCTTCAAAGTGCTGAAAGATAAATAAATTGTCAACCCAGAATTCTACACCTAGTGAATATTATCTTTCAAAAATGAAGGAGAAATAACCGCAATAGGCAAACAGAAACTGAGAGAATTCACTGCTAGGAGACCTACACCACAAGAAATACTGAATGAGGTTTTATAGGCAGAAGGAATATGATGCCAAACAAAAACTTGGATCTACACAAAGAAATGAAAAGTGCTAGAAATGAAAAAGTCAAATACAATTCTTCTTTTTCTTATTTTTAATTGCTATAAAAGGTAACTGCATGTTTAAAGCAAGAGTCAGCAAACTATGACCTGCAAACCAAATCCAGCCCGCAGTCTGTTTTAGTATGACCTATGAGCTAAGAATGGTTTGTATATTTTTAAAGTGTTGTTTAGGAAGAAAAGAAGAATGTGCAGTAGAGACCATATATGGCCTCAGAGCAAAATTTTTACTTTCCGGGACTTCACAAAAAAGGGTTTGCTGACCCTTGATCTAAAGCAAAAACAGTAACAATGTTTTGTTTACAGCATATGTAGAAGAAAAATGATGACAACAACAGCACAAAGGATGGAAAAGAAGGATTGGGAATATACTGCTCTAAGGTCCTTAGTCTACACATGAAACAGTGTAATATTACTTGAAAGTAGATTCTAATTAAAGATATATAGATATAGATAAACACTCTAGGGCAATCAATAAGAATGTGAAAGAAGCATAAATAAGAAGTAGAAATAAAAGTGAACCATAAGAAATGCTCAAAGGGAAAAATGGAACAAATAGAAAAATAATTTAAAACCTACCATCTTTCTAGTTAAGCCATATTAACACCATAGTAAATGTGAATGGTCTAACACACCAATTAAAACACAGATATTGTCAGATTGGTTTAAAAAGTAAGATCCAACTCTCTGAGGTCTACAAGGAACCTGCCTTAAATATAGACATAGGTTAAAATTAAAAGCACATGAAAAGATATGTATACAAACACTAAGCAAAAGAAAGTCGTTGTTACTATATGATTAACACCCAAAGTAGACCCCAGAACAAGGAATATTAACAAGAATAAAGAGGAATAGTATATAATGAGAACAGGATCAATTTTCCAACAGGACATATTCCTAAGCGTGTATGCATTGTGGAATTCAAACCTCAGCTAAAACTGGAGTTGCAACAGGTCCGAAGGGGGAGCTCTCACACCCCACCATGCACCATCAATTACTACCAACAGGAAGGTGCTGCCTATCTTACTATCCAGCAAGAATTTCTTTCACTACACAGTGAAAGAAAACTTCTCTCTGCTGGAGGACAGCCCAGCCAGAGACTATAGCAGCTCAACCGATGAGAAGCCTCCACACACTGGACTCCCAGCTTACTGTAACAGGACTCTTTGGTTATCACAGCCCCTCCCAACTTTCCACTTTTCCCTATAAGCAAGTTCCCCTTCCTTGTTCTTTGGATTTGCCTATGGTCCTCCATAGTTCACATACCTGAATTGCAATTCTTTTGGCTATTCTGGAATAAACTCACTTTCACTGGTAAAATAACTAGCTATTATATTATTACAGTCAACACCACTTAAGAACAGATGGTCAAAACACATGAATCAAAAAGTGATAGAACTGAAAGAAGAAATTTTTAAATCCACAACTGTAGTTGGAGATTCTAACACGCCGCTCTTAGTGATAAAACAAGTAGACAGAGAATAAGGACACAAGAGACCTGAACAACCCTATAAGGCAACTTGACTTAATATTTCCAGAATATTCTACCCAACAAAAGCAGAATACACATTCTTTTCAAGTGAACACTGAACATTCGCCATAAACCATATTCTGGGCCATAAAACAAATGTGAACAAATTTAAAAGAATAAAAATCATGCAAATTATATTATGGGATAATAAGAGGATTAAACTAGAAATCAATAACAAGAAGACTTCTGGAAAATTCCCAAGTACTTGAAAATTAAATGACATACTTTGAAATAACACATGGGTCAAGAGGAAGTTTCAAGGGAAATTTTTAAATATTTTAATTTTAAATAAACAAAGATGAAAATACACATAGCAAAATTGTAGAATGCAGCTAAAGCAGTGGTTGAAGGGAAAATTATAGGAGAAAAATCTCAGCTCAGTAATATAAGCTTACCCCTTAAGAAAATAGGAGTGTAAATTAAACCCAAAGCAAGGTGAAGGAAGGAAATAAGAGAGCAGAAATCAATAAAATTGAAAACAGAAAAATAGACAAAATTAATGAAATCAAAATCTGGATCTTTGAAAGATCAATCAAGTTGATAAACTTCTAGACAGAAAACAAATGAAGACACAAACTACCAATATCAGGAATGAAAGGGGGAATATCACTACAGACCCCAAAGACATAAAATGAATAATAGGTGAACACTGCAAACAATTCTATATCCATATAGTTTAAATGCAAATAAACAAATAAATTAAAAAACTGCAACTCCATACTAACTGCTTTGGTAGTAAATTGTGATTTTCTTAAACTAAGATTTAAGCCAGGATTATGACACATTTTAAGAGTTAATCAGCAAAAAAAATTCAAATGATACTAAACACCCAATAAAGAGAGTAAAAGTTTATGTTAAAAAAAAGACAATTCTATATCCATAAATTTGACAACTTAGGTGAAGAACACCAATTCCTTGAAAGATACAAACTATCAAAACTTATCAAGAAAAACTGGGTACCCTGAATTATCCTGTATCTATTAAAGAAGTTAAATTTGTAGTTTAAAAACCTTCCATCAAAGAAAACTCTAGGCCTAGATGGTTTCACTAATGAATTCTACCAAACACTGAAGGAAGAAATAACAGCAATCCTACACAGTCTCTCCCAAAAATACATCACAAACAAGTAGGGTTTATCCCAGGAATACAAAGCTGGTTCAGCATTTGAAAATCAATCAGTGTAATTCACCATAGTAAATAGGAAGAAACATCACACGATCCTGTCAATAGATGGAGAAAAAGCATTCAACAAAATTCAAAATCCATCCATAATAAAAACTCTCAGTAAACTAGGAATACCAGGGAAATTCCTTAACCTCATGGGGCACCTACACAAAACCTCAGCTAACACCATACTACACAGTGAAAGATTATTTCTCCCCTATTATAAGAAACAAGGCAAGGATGTTGTCTCTCACCACTCTTATTCAAAACTGTACTAGAATTCTTAGCCAGTTGAATAAGGCAAGAAAAAGAAATAAAAGGCATCCAGGCGGAAGAGTAAGACATGGAGATCACCTTCCTCCCCACAAATACATCAGAAATATATCTACATGTGGAACAACTCCTACAGAACACCTACTGAATGTTGGCAGAAGACCTCAGACCTCCCAAAGGGCAAGAAACTCCCCATGCACCTGGGTAGGGCAAAGGAAAAAATAGAGACAAAAGAATATGGATGGGACCTGCACCTCTGGGAGGGAGCTGTGGAGGAGGAAAAGTTTCCACACACCAGGAAGCCCCTTCACTGGCAGAGACAGGGGAGGCGGAAAGCTGTGGAGCCACAGAGGAGAGCTCAGCAACAGGGGTGCAGAGGGCAAAGTGGAGAGATTCCCACACAGAAGATCGGTGCCGACCAGCCCGAGAGGCTTGTCTGCTCACCCACCGGGGCGCGTGGGGGTTGGGAGCTGAGGCTCTGGCTTCAGAGGTCACACCCCAGGGAGAGGACTGGGGTTGGCTGCGTGAACACAGCCTGAATGGGGTTAGTGTGCCACAGCCAGCCAGGAGTCCGGGAAAAAGTCTGGAACTGCCAAAGAAGAGACTTTTTCTTGCCTCTTTGTTTCACGGTGGGCGAAGAGAGGAGATTCAGAGCACCACCTAAACGAGCTCCAGAGATGGGTGCGAGCCATGGCTATCAGCGGGGACACCAGAGGTGGGCATGAGATGTTAAGGCTGCTGCTGCAGCCACCAAGAAGCCTTTGTGCAAGCACAGGTCACTATCCATACTTCCCCTCCTGGGAGCCTGTGCAGCCCGCCGCTGCCGGGGTCCCGCGATCCAGGGACAACTACAACAGAAGAACACACGGCGTGCCTCAGGCTGGTGCAACATCACAACGGCCTCTACTGCCACATGCTCGCCCTGCATTCCGTACCCCTCCCTCCCCCTGGCCTGAGTGAGCCAGAGCCCCCTAATCAGCTGCTACCTTAACCCCGTCCTGTCTGAGCGAAGAACAGACACCCCTCAGGTGACCTACATGCAGAGGCGGGGCCAAATCCAAAGCTGAACCCCAGGAGCTGTGTGAACAAAGAAGAGAAAGGGAAATTTCTCCCAGCAGCCTCAGGAGCAGCAGATTAAATCTCCACAATCAACTTGATATATCCTGCACCTGTGGAATACCTGAAGAGACAACAAATCATCCCAAATTGAGGTGGTGGACTTTGGGAGCAACGATAAATATATTTTTTTCCTTTTTCTCTTTTTGTGAGTGTGTATGTATATGCTTATGTGTGTAACGTTGTCTGTATAGCTTGCTTTTAGTATTTGTCCTAGGGTTCTGGCCATGCTTTTTTTTTTTTTAAGAATGGTTTTTAGCACTTCTTATCATTGGTGCATTTGTTTTTTGGTTTGGTTGCTCTCTTCTTTCTTTCTTTCTTTTTTTATTAAGTTTTAATTTTTTTAATTCCTAATAATTACTTTTAACTTTTTATTTTACTATTTTTTTTCTTTCTTTCTTTTTTTCTCCCTTTTATTCTGAGCTGTATGGATGACAGGATCTTGGTGCCATGGCTGGGTGTCAGGCCTGTGCCTCTGAGGTGGGAGAGCCGAGTACAGGACGTTGGTCCAGGAGAGACCTACCAGCTCCACGTAATATCAAACGGCAAAAATCTCCCAGAGATCTCCATCTCAATGCCAAGACCCAGCTCCACTCAACGACAAGCAAGTTACAGTGCTGGACACCCTATGCCAAAAAACTAGCAAGACAGAAACACAACCCCACCCACTAGCAGAAAGGCTGGCTAAAATCATAATAAGGTCACAGACACCCCAAAACACACCACTAGATGCAGACCAGCCCACCAGAAAGACAAGATCCAGCCTCATCCACCAGAACACAGGCACCAGGCCCCTCCACCAGGAGGCCTACACGACCCAATGAACCAACCTTAGCCACTGGGGGCAGACACCAAAAAAACCGGGAACTACGAACCTGCACCCTGCGAAAAGGAGACCCCCAAAGACAGTAAATTAAGCAAAATGAGAAGACAGAGAAACACACAGCAGATAAAGGAGCAAGGTGAAAACCCACCAGACCTAACAAATGAAGAGAAAATAGGCAGTCTACCTGAAAAAGAATTCAGAATAATGATAGTAAAGATGATCCAAAATCTTCAAAATAGAATGGAGAAAATACAAGAAACGTTTAACAAGGACCTAGAAGAACTAAAGAGCAACCAAACAATGATGACCAACAAATGAAATTAAAAATTCTCTACAAGGAATCAATAGCAGAATGAGGCAGAAGAATAGATAAGGGACCTGGAAGATAAAATAGTAGAAATAACTACCACAGAGCAGAATAAAGGAAAAAGAACAAAAAGAATTCAGCACAGTCTCAGAGACCTCTGGGACAATATTAACGCACCAACATTCGGATTATAGGGGTCCCAGAAGAAGGGAAAAAGAAAGGGACTGAAAAAATATTTGAAGAGATAATAGTTGAAAACTTCCCTAATATGGGAAAGGAAATAGTTAATCAAATCCAAGAAGTGCAGAGAGTCCCATACAGGATAAATCCAAGGAGAAATACGCCAAAACACATATTAATCAAACTGTCAAAAATTAAATACAAAGGAAAAATATTAAAAGCAGCAAGGGAAAAACAACAAATAACATAAAAGGGAATCTCCATAAGCTTAACAGCTGACCTTTCAGCAGAAACTCTGCAAGCTAGAAGGGAGTGGCAGGACATATTTAAAGTGATAAAAGGGAAAAACCTACAACCAAGATTACCCAGCAAGGATCTCATTCAGATTTGACGGAAAAATTAAAACCTTTACAAACAAGCAAAAGCTAAGAGAATTCAGCACCACCAAACCAGCTTTACAACAAGTGCTAAAGGAACTTCTCTAGGCAGGAAACACAAGAGAAGGAAAAGACCTACAATAACAAACCCAAAACAAATAAGAGAATGGTAATACGAACATACATATCGATACCTTAAATGTAAATGGATTAAGTGATCCAACCAAAAGGCATAGACTGGCTGAATGGATACAAAAACAAGACCCATACATATGCTGTCTACAAGAGACCCACTTCAGACCTAGGGACACATACAGACTGAAAGTGAGGGGATGGAAAAAGATATTCCATGCAAATGGAAATCAAAAGAAAGCTGGAATAGCAACTCTTATATCAGACAAAATAGACTTTAAAATAAAGACTATTACAAGAGGCAAAGAAGGACACTACATAATGATCAAGGGATCAATCCAAGGAGAAGATATAACAATTGTAAATATTTATGCACCCAACAGAGGAGCACTTCAATACATAAGGCAAATGCTAACAGCCATAAAAGGGGAAATCGACAGTAATACAATCATAGTAGGGTACTTTAACATGCCACTTTCACCAATGGACAGATCATCCAAAATAAAAACAAATATGGAAACACAAGCTTTAAATGCTACATTAAAATACACTCAATTGACATTTCCAGGACATTCGATCCAAAAACAACAAAATACACTTTCTTCTCAAGTGCTCATGGAACATTCTCCAGGATACATCATAGCTTAGTTCACAAATCAAGCCTTGGAAAATTTAAGAAAACTGAAATAGTATCAAGTATCTTTTCCAACCACAACGCTATGAGACTAGATATCAATTACAGGAAAAAAAATCTGTAAAAAATACAAACACATGGAGGCTAAGCAATACACTCCTAAATAATCAAGAGATCACTGAGGAAATCAAAAAATACCTAGAGACAAATGACAATGAAAACACGATGATCCAAAACCAATGGGATGCAGCAAAAGCAGTTCTAAGAGGGAAGTTTATAGCAATACAATCCTACCTTAAGAAACAAGAAACATCTCAAATAAACAACCTAACCTTACACCTAAAGCAATTAAAGAAAGAAGAACAAACACTCCCTAAAGTTAGCAGAAGGAAAGAAATCATAAAGATCATATCAGAAATAAATGAAAAAGAAATGAAGGAAACAGTAGCAAAGATCAATAAAACTAAAAGTTGGTTCTTTGAGAAGATAAACAAAATTGATAAACCATTAGCCAGACTCATCAAGAAAAAAAGGGAGAAGACTCAAATCAATAGAATTAGAAATGAAAAAGGAAAAGTAACAACTGACACTGCAGAAATACAAAGGTCATGAGAGATTACTACAAGCAACTATATGCCAATAAAATGGACATCCTGGAAGAAATGGACAAATTCTTAGAAAAGCACAACCTTCCAAGATGGAACCAGGAAGAAACAGAAAATATAAACAGACCAATCACAAGCACTGAAATTGAAACTGTGATTAAAAATCTTCCAACAAGGGCTTCCCTGATGGCCCAGTGGTTGAGAGTCCACCTGCCAGTGCTGGGGACACGGGTTCGTGCCCCAGTCCGGGAGGATCCCGCATGCTGGGGAGCGGCTGGGCCTGTGAGCCATGGCGCTGATAAGCCTGTGCATCCGGAGCCCGTGCTCCGTGACGGGAGATGCCACAGCAGTGAGAGGCCCATGTACTGCAAAAAAAAAAAAAAATCTTCCAACAAACAAAAGCCCAGGACCAGATGGCTTCACAGGCGAATTCTATCAAAAATTTAGAGAAGAGCTAACACCCAGCCTTCTCAAACACTTCCAAAATATAGCAGACGGAGGAATACTCTCAAACTCATTCTACAAGGCCACCATCACCCTGATACCCAAACCAGACAAAGATGTCACAAAGAAAGAAAACTACAGGCCAGTATCACTGATGAACACAGATGCAAAAATCCACAACAAAATACTAGCAAACAGAATCCAACAGCACATTAAAAGGTTCATACACCATGATCAAGTGGGATTTATCCCAGTGATTCAAGGATTCTTCAATATACGCAAATCAATGTGTTAAATCATATTAACAAATAGAAGAATAAAAATCATATGATCATCTCAAAAGATGCAGAAAAAGCTTCTGACAAAATTCAACACCTATTTATGATAAAAACCCTCCTGAAAGTAGGCATAGAGGGAACTTTTCTCAACATAATAAAGGCCATATATGACAAACCCACAGCCAACATCGTCCTTAATGGTGAAAAACTGAAACCATTTCCACTAAGATCAGGAACAAGACAAGGTTGCCCACTCTCACCACTATTATTCAACATTGTTTTGGAACCTTTAGCCACAGCAATCAGTGAAGAAAAAGAAATAAAAGGAATCCAAACTGGAAAAGAAGTAGTAAACCTGTCACTGTTGGCAGATGACAATGATACTACACACAGACAATCCTAAAGACGCTACCAGAAAACTACCAGAGCTAATCACTGGATTTGGTAAAGTAGCAGGATACAAAATTAATGCATAGAAATCTCTTGCATTCCTATACACTAATGATGAAAAATCTGAAAGAGAAATTAAGGAAACACTCCCATTTACCACTGCAACAAAAAGAATAAAATACCTAGGAATAAACCTACCTGAGGAGACAAATGACCTATATGCAGAAAATTATAAGACACTGATGAAAGAAATTAAAGATGATATAAACAGATGGAGAGATATACTATGTTCTTGGATTGGAAGAATCAACATTGTGAAAATGACTACACTACCCAAAGCAATCTACAGATTCAATGCGATCCCTATCAAACTACCATTGGCATTTTTCACAGAACTAGAACAAAAAGTTTCACAATGTGTATGGAAACACAAAAGACCCCGAATAGCCAAAGCAATCTTGAGAAAGAAAAACGGAGCTGGAAGAATCAGGCTCCTGGACTTCAGACTACAAAGCTGAACTACAAAGCTACAGTCATCAAGACAGTATGGTACTGGCACAAAAACAGAAATATAGATCAATGGAACAGGATAGAAAGCCCAGAGATAAACCCACGCACATATGGTCACCTTATTTTTGATAAAGGAGGCAAGAATATACAATGGAGAAAAGACAGCCTGTTCAATAAGTGGTGCTGGGAAAACTGGACCGCTACATCAAAAAGAATGAAATTAGAACCCTCCCTAACACCATACACAAACATAAACTCAAAATGGATTAAAGCCCTAAATGTAAGACCAGACACTATAAAACTCTTAGAGGAAAACATAGGCAGAACACTCTGTAACATAAATCACAGCAAGATCCTTTTTGACCCACCTCCTAGAGAAATGGAAATAAAAACAAAAATAAACAAATGGGACCTAACGAAACTTAAAAGCTTTTGCACAGCAAAGGAAACCATAAACAAGACGAAAAGACAACCCTCAGAATGGGAGAAAATATTTGCAAGTGAAGCAACTGACAAAGGATTAATCTCCAAAATTTACAAGCAGCTCATGCAGCTCAATATCAAAAAAACAAACAACCCAATCCAAAAATGGGCAGAAGACCTAAATAGACATTTCTCCAAAGAAGCTATACAGATTGCCAAAGAAGATATATAGATAAACACATGAAAGGATGCTCAACATCACTAATTATTAGAGAAATGCAAATCAAAACTACAATGAGGTATCACCTCACACCAGTCAGAATGGGCATCATCAAAAAGTCTACAAACAATAAATGCTGGAGAGGGTGTGGAGAAAAGGGAACCCTCTTGCACTGCTGGTGGGAATTGAAATTGATACAGCCACTATGGAGAACTGTATGGAGGTTCCTTAAAAAACTACAAACAATCATGGACATATACACACTAACAAACTTAGTAAGGTAGATAGCTAGTGGGAAGCAGCCGCATGGCACAGGGATATTGGCTCGGTGCTTTGTGACAGCCTGGAGGGGTGGGATAGGGAGGGTGGGAGGGAGGGAGACGCAAGAGGGAAGAGATATGGGAACATATGTATATGTATAACTGATTCACTTTGTTATAAAGCAGAAACTAACACACCATTGTAAAGCAATTATACCCCAATAAAGATGTTAAAAAAAAAAAAAAAAAAAAACACTACAAACAGAACTACCATACGACCCAGCAGTCCCACTACTGGGCATATACCCTAAGAAAACCAGAATTCAGAAACAGTCATGTACCACAATGTTCATTGCAGCTCTATTTACAATAGCCAGGACATGGAAGCAACCTAACTGTCCATCAACAGATGAATGAATAAAGAAGATGTGGCACAAGTATACAATGGAATATTACTTAGCCATAAAAAGAAACGAAACTGAGTTATTTGTAGTAAGGTGGATGTATCTAGAGTCTGTCATACAGAGTGAAGTAAATCAGAAAGAGAAATACAAATACTGTATGCTAACACATATATATGGAATCTAAAAAAAAATGGTTATGAAAAACCTAGGTACAGGACGGGAATAAAGATGCAGACCTACTAGAGAATGGACTTGAGGACACGGCGGGGGGTGGGGAAAGGGTAAGCTGGGACAAAGTGAGAGAGTGGCATGGACATATATACACTACTAAATATAAAATCGATAGCTAGTGGGAAGCAGCTGCATAGCACGGGGAGATCAGCTCGGTGCTTTGAGACCACCTAGAGGGGTGGGATAGGGAGGGTGGGAGGGAGGGAGACTCAAGAGGGAAGAGATATGGGGATATATGTATAGCTGATTCACTTTATTATAAAACAGAAACTAACACACCATTGTAAAGCAATTATACTCCAATAAAGGTGTTTAAAAAAATAAAAATGCATCCCATTGGAAAGGAAGAAATAAAGCTGTCTTTATTCACAGATGACATGAATACGTAGAAAATTCCAAAGAATCTATAAATAAACCTCCTAGAACAACAATTGACTTTAGCAAGGTAACAGAATACAATGTCAATATACAAAAATCAATTGTATTTCTATATATGAGCAACAATAGCAACCCCCATAATGAAATACTTAAGTATAAATCTAACAAAACATGTAGAAGATCTATACCCTGAGAACAAATGCTGATAGAAAAATGAAAACAGAATTAAAGAGATAAGCCATATTGTGTTCATGGATTGGAATACTCAGTACTGTAAAGATGTCAATTCTTCCTAAACAAATCTATAGATTCAATGCAATCCATTCAAAATCCCAGCAGAATTTTTCACAGATACTGACAAGCTGACTCTACAACTTATATCAAAAGGCAAAGGAACTAGGAGAGCCATAACGAGTTTGGAAAGGAATAAAATTGGGAGATTTATACTACTTGCTTTCAAAATTTATTATAAAGTCACAGTATCAAGAGAGTGTAGTGTTGGCATAAAGTAGGCCTCTAGATCAATGGAATAAAATTGAGAATCCAAAAATAAACCCTTACAATTATGGCCAATTGATTTTCAACAAAAATGTCAAGATAAATCAACAGGGAAAGGATAGTCTTCTCAACAAATGGTGCTGAAACAACTGGAATTCCACATACCAAAAAAAAAAAAAAAATCCTTGACTCAGAGTTTACACCTTACATAAGAATTAACCCAAAATGAATCATAAACCTAAGTGTAAAACATAGAACTATGAAATTTCTCGAAGAAAATGTAGAAAAATGTCAAGACTTTTAGTTAGGCAAAGAATTCTTAGGTACAACAATAAAATTCTGATCCATAAGTAGATTGATAAATTGGTTTACCAAAGTTAAAAAACTTTTGCCCTGAGAAAGACACTGCTATGGGAATAAAAAGATAAGGCACAGACTGAGAGAACTGATTTGAAAATCATATTTCTGACACAGGACGTATATCCAGGTTATGTAAAGAGCTGTCAAAACTCAACAATAAGAAAACAAACAACCCAATAAAAATAGGTAATCAAAATTACCTTTGTGTAACCCATCTATGCTGTAAATTTTTATTTGAAATTTGTGTATTTTTCCCAGCCAGTTATGAGTCCAAACTCACCTTCTCACTAATTTTTTATTTATACCATATTATTTTGACTCTGGAATCAGGCTTTTGATCTCTGTGAACCTTTGGTGCACTTTGTACTGGCCTAAAGAAATAATACTAGTAGTTTTCTTTGAACTCAGACTATTTTTTCCTATCAAATAAAACTGGCTCTTCACACATACCCAAATAAGTTATAAACTTCTGAGACATCAAAACTTTACACTGTCACCTTTTAAATAATGAACCCTGAGCATGAATCACCACTTTTTTTTTTTTTTGAATCACCACATTTTTAATCACCATACTTCCTTCTTCCCCCGCTACCAAATCTAAACAATTCTGGAAAACAATAATGAAAGAAAGGACCCTTATTTTCCCTTTGCTCATATTTCTTCATTTATTTCTCATCACCTGGTACCATGTGTTGTAAGTCATTGTAAATCACGTTTGGTAACAATGTGAGGGACAGTAGAACAAACAAACCAAGAGATCCCACATGAAAGAAATTCTTTAAGATCAAGTTATTTAATATGTGATCCTCTTCCTCCAAGGGAACGCCTTTTTTGGCCAGTACCATACCTGCTTAGGCCATATTTCTCTGCTGGAAACCAGAGACAGACTAAACCTTGATGATTTCTAGCACTATGCCCAGACTGTTTCCAACTACTGCAGGCTTCTCTTAACCTGCCTTATTTTTCATTATAGTACTTCTCATCACCTGACATAGGAGACAAAACATAAATAGGTCCCCTTCCAGTAGACTGTAAGCTCCATGAGAACAGAGATTTTAACGTTCTTATATATTCCCTTCAACCCCAGGGCAGTGTCCGCCATCCAGTAGGTGTTCAATAAACATTTGTGAATTAATGACTGCCCAAGGCAATTCTCTACCTCATTCCCTCACGCTCTGCCTGGGCAGCCCTGGGCAGGGCTGTTGAGGGAAACAACAAAATATGTTGGCATCCTCTCCCTCCTTTCTTCCAGGATTAGTGACTAGATCTTTCTGCCAATTTCTGTGCTAATTAGACACTGAGGATGGAGGAATATGAGAAGTAGTATCCTGGTTGCCCAATCTAACACCAAATGCCCACCCATGTCCACCACATCAAATGGAAACAAAAGGCAGCTCTCACTTCATACTTCCAATGAAAACAGGCTAAACGCTTTAAAAGCAGTAGACAGTGGAGGCTGGTTCCCTACTGAACACGATTATATAGTATTCACCCGCTGGACTATCATCAGGAGAACTGTTTTCTAGTCCAGGATCTACCACTAACTGCATCTTCTCCAAGTCCCAGCCTGTTAGCTTGAAGACAGGTAAGGACGCCGAAACAAAGACATGATTTAGAGCAAATCTTCTCAATAAGGGGCAGGGGAGAAGGTGAAGGGGGCACTGGGGAGTGGGGGGCACGGCAGAACCAGCTGTGAGGCTTCTTCAAACTACACACGGCCCCTCCCTAAACTCCTCCACCCTAATCCCCGCACAGTTACCCCCATAGAGTGAGCCACTGTTGCTGTTACTATGGGACTGTGACAGACCCAGAAAAACTTCCCCAGGTTTTGAGTGTAAGCTCTTTGAGGAATGGGACCGAGATTTAGGCTTCTTAGTGATATCCAGAGGGCATCTAACACAGGGTTTTCCTGTCTCCACTGCGCCTCCAACCTCAGCTCCTTCCCTCCCCTCAGCCACACCCTACCCTTCCCCTACCGTCCTGAGCTTCTCCTGCTTCCTGGAAGGCCATGTCTTTCATCATCCGTCACCACCTGCAGGAGACACGGGTGACGGGCTCCCTAACCGCCCGACAGGCAAGGCAGTCTCGCTTTCTGCCTTGCTAACAGAATTCCGATTTTCACATAGGGGCACCAACGTGCTCAGGGAAGGTGACCCCTCCCCCAGCTCCAGAACACGGCTGGGCCACGACAATCACAGCCACCCTCTCCTCCTTTGCCAGTGACTGGCTCAGCACGGGCGTATGACCATTCTGGCCAGTGACACAGGGAACCTCTGAGAAATTCTGACCTTTGTTATCTAGAGAATCACTGAGAAGCAAGCCGTCTCCCTCCCTTTTTGCTCTACCTGTTATCACGGGAAGGCGTGATGGCGCTCCAGTCACCCTGTGGCAGGGCAGGGAAAACCCAGAGAATCTTCAAGAAGCCAACCCAGAACTGTGGCCACTTTGAACCACCTACCTCTAGACTTCCTAAGCAAGACAGTAAAGTAACCTAACTAGTGTTACTTACAACTGAAAGTACCCTACCACACCACACCGCTTGGCCTGGGAAGTCCCTGCAACTTTTCCTCCTACTATCCCCTACTATCTCCAATTTAGAGCTCAAGTACAGTTTCCTTGGGAAGTCTTTGCTTGTCCCCAGACGGTTACACAGTCCCAGACTCTGTTCTCTGCACATCTGCCTCTCCAACTAGACCGCGAGCTTCTCAAAAGCAAACATGTTCACCCTTGGCAGAGGCCCTGGTGTATGCTGGGCATTTATTAAATGCTGAATGAATCAACCAACAAGCAAACAACAAAACAAGGAATCAAAGGAGGAACATGCAGGATGCCTTCCTTGCCTGAGATAAGACTTGACAATTGACAGATGGAACATGGCACCCAGGCAGTCTACACTCTACTAAAGACTTCCTTTAGGCGGCGGTGAGCAAAGGCAGAGATAATGCAATGAACAGGTCCTATTTTATCTGCCCAGAAGTCAGACCTCTCATTGGGAACTGTCCCTGCCCAATCCCCGGCACCTGGGGTGGGACTATCACAGTGGCACCTGAGCAAAGTACCCACTGCCATGGTGGAAACCCACTCCCTGTCCACTGAGATGGCTTGGCCCTGCTTTGGTCTAGTGTATCAATAACGTTTGCTATAAGGATAGAGGTGACGGAAGAAGAGAGATCCCTCCTATCCCCCCCCCTCTCTAAAGGAACAGATAAGCCTGAGATGCCGTGCTTTTTATCACTCCATACTAAGAACAGTCAACACAGAGGGAAAAAGAGAGAACAAGCCCGGCAACCCTATGTGAGCCCCTGGATCGAGCTATGCCTAAAGCTAAAACCCTTTTCATTTACGTGACCCAATCAATTTCTATACTGCATAAAGCAATTTTCAAGTGACCAAACCCAACCCAAAGAAAAGAATTCTGACAAATACAGTCAGTAATGATGAAAGCAAGCCGATAACATCCCTTCTATATTCAGGACCTGTGCACTGTCACCTCTCAAACCGGGCTTCTAGAATGGTGTCAGGAAGTAAAACTGCCTGGAGGAGGCCTAGCCATGAACAACTTAGAATGGACAAAATGCCACCCCCCAAACCACACACCACCACCTTCCCTCCTAAAGGAGGGTACTCTGAGCCTCCTGGATCTCCCTTCTGTTCAGAAAGGAGTGGGGACCTCTGGAAGGCATGAAGTGTTACATTAACACATAGGGAAAAAATGGAGAGAACTTTCATCAAGCAACGTGCTATGGGCTTTATGAACATCGTATAACTTCAGGCCGTTGTAATGATTATAATACCCTTTTTACCTCTGAGCAAACTGAGAATCAGCGAAGTTAAGCAACTTGCTCAAGGTCACACAGCTAGTAACTAGAATTTAAATTTTAGACTTTTTCCACTTTATCACACCGATGGCCAGGGCCTGGGAGATGCAGCGCACCCTCCGCCTCCACCCCAACCCCCGACAGCGCCCCAGGACACACAGACCTGGATGGAGCCTTACAAGCGCAGTCCCCTGGAGTCACAGCAGCCTTGCATACCCAGTTTTTTGGAAGCCCCAGGTAACTAACCCAGGTGTATGTCGGACACTCAACACCAGCAACAAAAGTAAAGCGCCGGGAAGAAGGAGCAGTGACACCTGAGCGGGCCCCTGGGAAGCGCCGCAGAAGGAGAGGCGGGAGCTGCTCCGGAGCGCTGCTCCGCGCTCTCCGCAGCAGTAGAGCCCCCAGCCTCCCCTCTCCCCACCAGCGCCGCGGACAGAGCGCCTCCGCGCCGTCCGGGCCGCTCAGAGACCCACGGAGCCCCAGCCCTGTCCCCGCGCCCTCTCCCGCCCCCAGCTCCAGCCCGGTGCAGAGGGTCGCAGCTGTTCGCCCCCGGGCAGCTACGGGGCCCCGACCCCTCCGCTGTGCCGCGACCCCGGCGCGCTCGCTCCCCCGACGCGCCAGGCAGGGGAGCCCCGCACTGCCCGCCGCAGCCGCTCGGCCCCGCAGGACCCGGGCGCGGAGCCCGCCGTCCCCCGCCGACCGCCGCCCCCAGCCCGCTGTGCCCGCCCGGCTCACCAGCTCCGCCGCGCTCGCCGGGCCTGTCCGCGCGTCCGGCCGGCTCCCTGCTCCCGGTCCGGGTCCCGCCTGGCAGCTCACTGGCGGCTGGCTGGCGTTGGTGCGGCCCCTCCCCGCCCCGAGCCACCTGGGATGCCCGGGAAGGGGCGTGACAGGGCCAAGTTAGGTGGGCCCCGCCCGCCGCGAGCAGCCCGGGCCTCGGGCTCTTCGGGAATTCTCCGCGGGGTGGAAGGGAGGCCCCGGCGACCGCTTAACAGGAGACACCTGCGACGCCCGGGAAGGGGGCGGGGCCGAGACAGGTGGGCCCCACCCGCCGCGAGCAGCCCGGGCCTCGGACTCTTCGGGAATTCTCCGCGGGGTGGAAGGGAGGCCCCGGCGACCGCTTAACAGGAGACACCTGGGACGGTTAGTCTTTGGCTGGCGGCGGGAAGCCAGGGCCCGGCCTGTTTCCACACAGCCTGGCCCGCTGGGGAAGTGGATCGCAGAGCGTGGGAGTCGGACCCCGCTGAACAGGAAGAGGGGAGGCCAGCCCCTTTCGTTGTGGGCTGTAGAAACCAAGAACCGAGACCCTCAGGGTGAAAATGATGGGGACAGGGGCAAGTTAGTTCAGAACTGGAAGAGCTCAGAAAGGCCTTTTCCGACCGTTCCACCCTCCCCCATCCCCACTTTACACACCCCACTTTATTAGGTAACCCAGAATTTTAAGTTCACTGGTTCTGGAATCAGATCATTTAGGTTAAAATCCATTCCCCACTTACAAGGTATGTTAATCTCTCTATGCCCCAGTTTCCTCATCTAAAAAATGAAGATAATACTAGTATATCATAGGAAAAAGGTGGGAGACATAAAAAGAATAACCTACCTTTAGTGAGCAGTTACTTTGTGCTATCCACGATTCCAGGTGCTTAGGTTCTCTTTTGAGTTGACTTTAGAGTAGGAATTCTTCATCAAGGATCACAAACCTTGAAACTGGATTCCGCATTCTGCCTACAGACATTTTTTTCCTGAAGAGAGCATCCACAGCTGTCCTTAGATTTGCAAAAAGCCTTGGGTCTCAAGACTAGTTAGGAATCACTGCCTTCCAGACTTAGCCAACAGTTTTAGAGCTGACAGACTTGTGAGAGATCACACAGGCCAAACATCCTTGAGAATGAAGATCACCGGATGCCTGCCCAACAAGCAGATCACTGCTCCCGAGAATTCCGATTCTGGAGAGCGGAGTGGTTTGGGAATAAGCACTTCAGGTGCAAATCACTGACGGGCGAGCCTAGGAAACCGATCTCATCCAAACTTCTCATTTCTCAGGCGAGGTAACAGGCCTAGGGATCGGTTCACTTGGAATCACCTTCCAGCCCGCACCTGCCACGGAGCCTCCCTTCCAAGTGAAGCCCTCACCCCACCTGAACCAAGGGAAAGAAACGTTTCTCTCTCCACAACGCAGCTTCACACAAGGAGCACTTAGCAAACAAAACAGGCTTCTTTCAAGAAGAAAATAAAATGCGCAGCTACCTCTGGGTTAGCCCTTTAAATCTCAAAGAAGCCTGGACCGTTCTTGCCAGGACTACGGATACCTCCCTCCAGTACCCACGCCCCTCAGCCCGGCCCATCCCCCTCCACATACCCCACCGTATCTAGCTCTACTATTTGAACAGCTGAGGCTATTCAGCTAACACTTTCAAGTGACATCCTACAAAAATGTAGATGTTTTGTTCCACTTCCTAAAGCTACAGGCTAATTAGACCCTGAAACAGAGGACTTCGGTCTGATGCCATTTCACTGTGTGAGGCCCACAGTGGGAAACACTTCTTTCTAGGCAGATCTTGGCAAGTACTGAGTCTGAAGCGAGAACAGCCCAGGCAGCAGCTGCAGCAAGAGTGGTTGTTTCAGGGATGCCCAAAAATGTCAACCCAAGAATTATCAGGCAAAATCCAGGATATTCCCTTTTTGACTGGTGAGATTCTCTCCGTGCTTACCAAGGGCAGCCAAGGATGCATGTGTGTCTTTGGGGTTTTGGTGTTCACCGCTCACAAAGTCCTGATGCAGCAGAACGTTGAAATAACCTTCCCAAAGTGAGTTGAGCAAACCTCTCCCAAGGCAAGCAGGAAAAATTCCCAAGGTGCCATGCTGTAGCAGTACCATTTCCCTGAGAAGAGGAGTATAAAAAGATGCAGCTGGCCCCCTCAGCCCTGTGCTTGACCCTGAGGATGGGCAGCAAATCAGCTTTTCCGTATTTATCCCTCAGTATTATCTTTTACCCTCACGAGGACTGTGGATCAGTGTGAATTTGCTTGGCTGTCTAAAACACATCAGCCAGGGATGGGCTTGCCCTCTTTTGCTTGTTTTCAGAGCACAGAAGCATGGACTACAAATGCATGGGTCTGCTTACAAAGTTGTTGGCTACAAAAATGCCCAAAGGCCTTTGTTGCTATATTTGTAAATCCAGGAAGAAGCTCTTGGTTATTCCAAATTTACTCTTACTTTCGAAGGCAACACAAACATATTTATCATCTTTTTAATTTGCTAAGTCAATGAGGAACTGAAATACCCGTGTGGAGAAAATTCTGTGTGTAAAATCAGAGTTCTAGTATCGTGAACACACCAAGCAAAATCTGCCTCAGGACTTTTGCACTTACTGTTCCTTCTGCTTGGAACTCTCTCCAGATCTTTGCAAGCCTGCCTCCTTCAATCATTCACAGAGGCCTTCCCTGACCACCCAAGCCATGTAGTATCACAGCAGCCTGTTCTGTTTTCTTCATAGCACTTAAATGTACTGAATCATTTTAGAAAGTGTTGGTCACTGGTTTATAATCTGCGTCTAAGAAAATGAAGACTTTATCTTGTTTACCACCTCTCCCCAGCTCAAAAATCAAAGCTGAGTACAAAGCAGGTGCTCAAATCTTTGTGGGAATCTTGATGAATGCTCACATTTTTGCAGCAGGCTCTGAGTGCAACACATGGAGATGTCAGCTGCTCCTGTACATTGCTTAGGCCTGGGAATAAGCTCTGGTCTAGGAGTAAAGCAGGATCTCAGCTCGGTCTCTCTATGCTCCTCAGCAGCCGTGTGACCCTGGGAGAGTTTAGCTTCCTGGTTAAGATCGTGGGCTCTGTGGACTTCCCTGGCAGTTGAGTGGTTAAGACTCCATGCTCCCAACGCAGGGGACACGGGTTCGATCCCTGGTCGGGTAACTAAGATCCCAAATGCCTCACAGCGTGGCCAAAAAAATGAAAATAAAAATGAAGAAAAACCCAAAAAGAACATGGCTCTGGAGCAGCTCCACCACTTCCTAGCTCTGTGATGTTGGACAACTCACTTCACCTGTCCACACCTCACCACATCTGCCTCTGGGGAGAATAAGAGCAGCACCTCATCCATCGCTGGTGAAGAGATTCCATAATGCACATGCAGGACAGGCTATCACCGTGAGCCAGGCATGGTGCCAAGTGCTTCACACAGGTTAGGTAACTCGTGCGAGGCACTCAGGTAACCCAGGGAAGAGTGGGAGCTACTGGAACTCTGGTCCAGAAGCTGCTGAAGTTCACTCTTTTTTTCTTTCTTTTTTTTTTTTTTGCGGTACACGGGCCTCTCACCGTTGTGGCCTCTCCCGTTGCGGAGCACAGGCTCCGGACACGCAGGCTCAGCGGCCATGGCTCACGGGCCCAGCCTCTCCGCGGCATGTGGGATCTTCCCGGACCGGGGCACGAACCCGTGTCCTCTGCATCGGCAGACGGACCCTCAACCACTGCGCTACCAGGGAAGCACTGCTGAAGTCCACTCTTGATCACCAGGGTCCTCGTACATAGTACAAACACAACAAATGACTGTGGCAAAACATTTCCACACAACTGACCTCAAGCCAGGCTTGACCTCATGTCAGAGAGGCGTCCGCTGCCATCAGAGTGGTTGTGACTAGCTTCGTCTTTGCGGGCCAGCGGTTGGTGCAGCAGAGTGAACCCTGAGTAGAGTGAGGTGCTTTGGGCTCGGGCTCTCCAAGTGTGAGGTGAGGGGAGTCATGTAACCTCTCTGGGTAGAGCCAAATGTGTCCCAACGTCCTTCATAGGCTTCTCTTCCACTCTATTAGTGGTGGATCTGTATTTCTTCCAAGAACAGCCCAACTTTTTGGCCCAATATAGTGAAGTGTAATCCACTTTAAAAGGCACTAACAACAAGGTCCTAATGTATAGCACGGGGCAACTATATTCAGTATCCTGTGATAAACCATAATGGAAAGGAATATAAAAAAAGAATGTATATATGTGTATAACTGAGTCACTTTGCTGTACAGCAGAGATGGGCACTACACTGTAAATCAACTATACTTCAATTTTTTAAAAAGGCACTATTCATTTACAACAGCTCACAGGGAAAATTGGGAATGGCAGAAACTTTTTTTTTTTACATAAATTTATTTATTTTTGGCTGCGTTGGGTCTTTGTTGCTGCGCACGGGCTTTCTCTAGTTGTGACGAGCAGGGGCTGCTCTTTCATTGCGGTGTGCAGGCTTCTCGTTGCGGTGGCTTCTCTCGTTGAGGAGCATGGGCTGTAGGCACGTGGGCTTCAGTAGTCGTGGCACACAGCCTCAGTAGTTGTGGCTCACGGGGTTAGTTGCTCCACGGCATGTGGGATCTTCGCGGACCAGGGCTCGAACCCGTGTCCCCTGCATTGACATGCAGAGGACTGAAATAGAAAGGAATCGGAGCTCTAGAGCCCAAACAAACCATGTGACCTCGGACAAGTTACTTGAACTCTGGGGATTTTGGTTTTCTCCTGGGTGTAAGGTCTGCAAGGAGGTGGGTATAAAGCAGAGGCCTTGGCCACAGCCCTCTCCTGTTTATAAGCGGCAGGCCACACACAGAGAGCAGACCTGGCCTGCACTGTGCAGTCAGTTCCTGCCTATAGTGCACGTGGTGGCAGGAGGGGATCTTTCGGATCCCAGGCACTTTCTAGCAGAGGGAGCAGACAGCTTGTTTCCAGATGCTGAGTGTGCTTCTGTGTTCCGGCTTGGCTAAATGACTCCTTGAGCATCCCTGAGCTCACTTTGGGGAACTTGTTAAGCTCCTACAAAGATGCTGCTGGGCTGTAGGCTCTCAGCACTAGCTGTAATTATTGGGAATCTGAATAGACTTGATTCATGATCTAGCGTCAGGGCGTTGAGTGGGGAGCATTCGCGGGAGCCCTCAGTATGAACAGCCACCAGGCACAGAGGTGGAAACTAGCCCTAAACACTGCTCACTGCAGTTCTCAGGAAGGAGAGCATTTTCTCTCCCCATGAAACAGCCTAAGAGCAGACTTTCCCCCAAAGAAGAGGGTGGAGCAGTGGGAAGAGGGAGGACCCTAAATGGAGAGGTCCAGTGAAATTCCATTTCACTGGTAGAATTAGATGACTCCTGGGGTCTCCTCACACAGCCTTCTCTCTTACTCTAAGTATCTGTGATGCTAAGTGAAGGTATAGCTGGGGTCCAAGGCAAAAACACCTGCTCCTGGGAAGTATTTGATAATAACTATTAAAAACAAGGCAACAGGGCTTCCCTGGTGGCGCAGTGGTTGAGGGTCCGTCTGCCGATGCAGGGGACACGGGTTCGTGCCCCGGTCCAGGAAGATCCCACATGCCGCGGAGCGGCTGGGCCCGTGAGCCATGGCCGCCGTGCCTGCGCGTCCGGAGCCTGTGCTCCGCAACGGGAGAAGCCACAACAGTGAGAGGCCCGCGTACCGCAAAAAGCAAAAACAAAAAAAAAACAAGGCAACAGGCCCCAATTGGAGTCACTTATGCTAAGCCCCATGTCACCAAACCAAGACGAGACTGAATTAGAGTTTCGGCTCTCCCAGAAATGGAATCTTAAACCAGGCAATAGGAAATCGCCTGATAGGCGCTGGTTAGGTCATCTGCCTTACAGACCCCTGACATTCCCTAAAGGAAACTGACCTTGCAATAACCAACCTGCTTTTTGCCTCTTTGTTCCTGCCTATAAAAGTCTTTCATTTTGTACAGCTCCTCGGAGCTTCTATCTGCTAGATTGGATGCTGCCCAATTCACGAATCACTGAATAAAGCCAAATAAAATCTTTAAGATTTACTCCGTTGAATTTCATTTTTCAACCTAACAATCCCTTACATTTGAGGAGCACTTTTATAAGATGCTTGCACACAATTTCTCATCTGATCCTAACAGCAAACCGAAGAGTGGAGGACAGTGGGCTACAAATCTCCGTAATTCAGGTATGGAGATGAGGTCATTGAGATGCTACACAGTTAAACAACTTGACCACATCCCACAGCTGGTCCATGGGAAGTAAGAAGAGTCAGATCCAGGTCCCAAGTCCATCATTCTTTCCATTTAGGATGACTGACTAGCATCACTGCTTGATGGCCAGTGCTCCAGGGGTATTTTGCCACTGTGTACATGTCCCAGAAGGGGGCATTGCAGGGCAGCAAGGACGCCTGGGCTGCTGGTTGGGGTCTGGCTTGCAGGCAGCCAGGTTGCCACTAGCTGAAGGAATTAGCATCCCGTGACCTAGACAGCCTACCGCCAGCCTGTCCCTCCCAACCCTGCAGTAGCCCATCAGAAGCATCCTCAGACAGGTGAAGCACAGGTAATGGGAGTCTGCGGTAAAGTGGGGGGCTCAGGGCGAACCCCACTTGTGCTGCTCCTGCCCCATGTGTTGGACGTGCACATGCATGTGTGGTATGATTGGCATGTTTACTTTTTCTAAAACTTAAAGCACTAAAGTGAGATCCTATTAATCATTATGACAGGGCTGGAGGTTAGGTACGGGGCAGCTATTATCAGCACAGCTCCCTGAGAGTCTTCTCCGAGGCCTCACACAGATCTCGGTGGGATAAGGGAACCCACCCAGTGCCCCCTCAGACTCTCCCTTAGAGCTGGCTCAGCTGGGACAAGAGAACCCTGCTTTATTTTTAGCTTGAGAAACTGAGGAATATAGGTTATACATTTTAAAACGCAAGCAGAGAAAATTAGTGTCCTAAAGAGAAAAAAACGTCAACATGGATAAGTGAAATTCTTACTACACACAGTTTGAAAACCGTGACACAAGTGATTGCTACACTTTCTAAGTGTCCACTACGTATGGAAAAGATTCTAAGCACTGCGCTCCTGCAGGCAGCCTTCCTCCAGAAGCCCTGCAGTTGTATGTTGTCAGGCCCCCCTGCTGGGAGGCATCTCTTATTATTTCGATGATTCTTCCCTAGATGCTTTTGATTGCTTAAAGTAATTCAAAAAACAAGAAGGTCTCGGATTCCTATGAAAGGAGAAAACACAGAAAAGTTGCAAAGGAAGAACACTTTGTATGAATTCTTTACAAAAGGATTTTTGAGGCTGCTTGCTGGTTATCACTACACACACACACACACACACACGCAGCACTGTTCTGAGCAGCAGTGTTACTAGCTGTGGAGAGCACACACCTTAGGACCAGTCTTCCCGGGTTTCAATCTTGGCTTCTCCTCCCAGCTGTGAGACCTTGGGCAAGTTAACTAACCTCTCTGTGCCCGTTTACTCCCTGCGAAAGTGGAGATAATGGTGCCTACCTCATGGAGTTATTAGGAGGATTAGATGGACTAATACATGTAAAGCACGTAATACAGTGTCTGGCACACCGCCAGGATAGTCTCTCACCTTAATGCACTGCCTACTGCAGCTTTCCAAGCATTACGAGGTTCTGGTGCTGGTACACGTCATCGGGAGCAAGTTTGCCAATTTCTCTCATTTCGGGTATACATTCTGAAGGAGTAAAGTATCTTTTCAGGTGAATTTTTTGAAAAGCTATCGTAGGAGAATGATTTGCAGTCTGGTCACGTGGAGAAGCGAGGGTCTGAAGGGTCCCAGAAAGAGAGAGGGGCTCCAAACAGAACCTCCTTCAGCGCTGGGGAAGCGAAGCAGGTGGAGGAGTCCAGCCTTTGCATCCATGGTGCATCACAAGTGGAAAGATCCCCAGGGATTACCTGCAAGTCTTTTATTCTGAGCCCAGCTAACCACACAGAAATCGGTGTTTTCTCTGCAGATTGGCTGAAGAACCACCAAACGCCAGAGGGAAAGTAAAAATCCCATGGCTCAGGATGCATTTGTCAAGTGAGCCCACATATTTTCATCTGATGTGTCACCCGAGAGCTCCCTCCCACTCCTGTTCAATTTATTATGTACATGAGACAAATCACAAGATACAACCTGTCACAAATGCTAGAATTAAACCTGCAAATACACACATCACCGGTAATTGCCTCGGCAGATTATAGCTTCCTTTCCACATTCTACCACAGTTGCTCTAGCTCTGTAGTACTTCCGAGGCATAGCCCGAGCACCGTTCAGCACTCAATAGAACAGGAAACCTCGGGAAAGGCTCACAGGAACCCGGGGAACAGTGGGTGTTAGTGCAGACCTACTGCACTGCAGAGCTGCTTCTCCTGGAACCTATAGGGTCACTTCTCAGTGATACTGAAATGTGCTTTGTCATCAGGTCCTTTCAAAAGACTGCTTTCCCGTCTTAAATAAACAGGCTTCAGCCTAAATATTCATCCACGATGTTTGAAGTTTTACTACCTAAGTCACCTTTAACAATCTGATATTTGGTAACTGCCTCTTCCAAGTTCTTTGGAGAATAACAAATTCAAGGACATCATAGACATCAAAGACATCATAAAAGCACATGATTTGCAGTGTCCTCAATTCCACTTATAAAATCTTTATTCGGCATCCATCTTTCCACTTTTAATTGATGCCGGCAGTCGACTGTCTGGCTCCCGTGCAACATTAACCAAACCAAGAACGAGAATGAGGGTGTTTTACATACACAAGGCCGTGCGTGGCCACAAGATTTCAGTGACCTGAGGTAGGGAAGTCTCCTTGCTAAGAGAGCAGATAAAAGTAATCCCGTGTCCCGCCATTTGTTATTCTCCAACGGCTTCACACTCTGGCATCCTCTCACAAGATCTCAGACCTGTACGTTAGTAGCAATTAACAGTAAGCTAAACAGGAATACAAACACCCCAACACTTCTCAAAAGATGCCAATAACCTTTCAATATACGCAGAGGTCCAAGGCATTCGTTGGAGAATGCCAATGAGCTGAAACATATTATTAGAATAAGTGCCTTTCTTGGACAAGAAGGAATTCAGAAATTCAGCTAATACACTGGTCTATTGCACCTTAACTCGATCCTACTTTTTAAAAAGTTAAGACGCTTATTGACATAGGCGGCTGTCTTTTCAGTGCTGAAGGAACAAATGTCAGGTTTTCTTGGGTCCTCAATGAAGGAAAAATTTAAATACAGATATTCAAGCAAAGTAAAAGACAGAAAGGTCACGGTTGACCTTGCTCAGGCTTTGAATTCAAGCAGCTGCTCACTGAAATGAACTCCTTCAAGGCCAGAAAAAGGCCCATCCTCACAATGGCATTGAGGCCTTCAAGGAGAGTGCCTTTAAGATGACTCTAAGAAAAAACAGACCAGCCAAAGTTTAATTCAATTTTATTTTCCACTTTTAGTATTTTTCAAATTATACAACATGCAGTCCGCCAGAATATCCATACATCTTCATTTCAGAACCTAGAAGATAACCAAAATTTTCCATGGGCCAGGGAAGGGTTACTCCAGATCTTCTGTTACATGTACTATATTACAGCATCGTTACTTGATATAAACTGCCCTTCTCCCCCTCACACCACCAAGACAAGTTAATCCACAATTTTGTTTTAATGAAAGCTACTGTACAGATACACAAAGCCCAGAGAACATACATCTGCAGTACACACGACATACTTTACAAACTAGACATGTATCATTCTACAGAGTGCCCTATTCCCCTTATATCTGCACACGGTGAAAAGTATTTTAAACTGATGGACAATTAGTAAATGTGTAAGCAGACTTCACGGAGCGGTACTGCCTTCGGCTGTTCCCTGACCCTTATTCAATACTTTCTAAAAAGTCTATAAACTGTTATTGTTCAATGAAGGCATTTTAGACTGGGATGGTTCCTTTAGCTTGCTCACAATATGCGGGTGAGACAATCTACAAGTGAAATCCTCCGGGTCCCCCGCCTCCTGCCCCCTGCCAACAAACAACTTCCCTAATGTGTCATAAAGCCAGAGTCTAAATGTTTTCCACCTTGCTTAAAAAATACACTTCAAAGAGGGGAGTGTTAAGAATTTTTATTTGCTTTCGGTTATTCCTCTAGGAAAGGAGAGGTAATAATCCCCCCATGCGTCTCGCTGATGGCTTAATCTGGCTTTGGATAGGAATATCACGCCCTCATGTGAAGGTAGGGCTTCCAAAAACTCTCTAGATGCTACATTCTAGACAGATTTTTAGTTCTTCACTTATCCCAGTATTTCTACGAATTCTAATTTTCTTAATCATATGAAACTATTTCCTTTAAAAGTCTTAATCCACACTTATTTTTCTCCCTACTACCTGCCATTCCACATGGCAAACTGTAAAACATTGGAAGAGATGATGCATTTAAACAGAATTCTCCAGTTATCGACCAAAACACACTTGGCGTTAATATATTTTAGCCTCTGACCATACATGTTGATATAGCAAACAGCATTCCTCTAATTTAAGAAGCCACCATCCTGCAGGGAGACATTATTTTTAGAAATCATCTGGTTATTCCCTTTTAGCATCAAAGAGTAAACTTTCAAGAAGTAGCACGAAATATAAAATGATTCAGAGAGGAGAAACACACACACACAAGCACACACACACTAGCAAAAAGCAGCATACAACCGAAAGTATAATCATAGGCCCAGGCATTCACAAATGTGGTTTTTACACCCGGAGTACAAATGTAAAGGAACAATAGCCTAAAAAAGTGAAAATTGCGTAAATGTGGCTTTTAACAAAAGAGGCCTACAGAATATGTGGTCCTGATATTACCTTATTAGACAAAGTAATATTAGAGATCCATTTGAATATACCGTATAATCCATTCCCACGATCTGCCTACCTTTCAGTCACAGTGTAGGAAAATTAGTTTAGAGGTCCTATAAAGACTGAAGCTAGGTGAACTGACTGGCTGATCAGCAGCTAGCAGAATTATCTTTAAGAGACATCAAAGCCAACTTTCTCTGTGAATAAAAGGAAACTGAATCAAGAAATATGAGATCATATTTCACTGAGATCATATTTCACTGATCATATTTCATGATCATTCATATTTCACTGAGATTTCACTGAGATCAAGAAATATGGAACTACAAGCGAATGTTTCTTTTTGAAACATGAAAGGGCCAAACACTTCTTTAGAATTAGAAAAGGGGTGCCCAGGGAAAACTTACTTCGGAAAAAATCTAAAATAATCTGTTAACAAGAGAGCCTGAAGGAAAGAATGCCTAACCTTTGTTCAATTTCCAACTATGGAGTTATTACACAGTTGCATAACAGACTGCAGTGGTATGACAATTTATTATTTGGCGATCCTCTCAAAGGCCGGTTTTAACTTCTAATATAAGAGGCAAACATCTCAACAGCAAGGTTATCATCTATGGCATATGTTATTACCTGATAAGGTTTGCAAAGCCTGCCCTACAAGGATCCTTCTGTCAGACGGCAAATAGCATTGGAGCAGTTATGTTGGGCGAGCATTAGCAACAATGTAAAAAAAATCAGACAGAATTTTTAAAACGTAAATGAATGCAAAATTGTCATTTTTACTAAATAAATACGTCAGTAGAATTCGTCCTCTTCTCTCTACTTACTAGCTGCCCCCCCCCAAAAAAAAACCCACACATAAACAAAGTGCAACATTTAACAAATAAATTAAGTCAAAGCAGCTTTGCTTGGTTAGGGAAATTTTATACAAGAAAAGTCTAGAAGTCAATTCAGTCTTTAGTGCTTTATCCACAGACACACAAACGCACAGACACACACAGACAGACAGACACACACACACACACACACACACACACTTGAACTATCTTTCACCCACCAGCAATGAGAAAGCGCAACGTCTCTTCTGGCAAAATTTCATTCCAGTGGTGACAGCAGCAGGGACAGTGCCAGCTCACTCATCCTGGGCTGACACAACCATAGGATGGGTGCTTTCACTGAGACTGGTTTGGTTATCACTGACTTAACCCTCAAACTTATCAAAACAAGTAGTTAACCCTCAAATTCATCAAAACAAGTAGCAGCACACAAGACTAACTTAATTGAATCCTTGTCAGTTTCCCTGAAACTTTACTACTTGGAATCCGATCATATTAATATGCACAACTGGAAATAAGAGTTGATTCAGCTCTAGATTCATGTATTTGAATAAAACAGTAGCCGAATGTAAAAAATCCGTCCACACCGATTTCTTCTAATTCTGCCTAAGAGGAAACCTATCTATTTGATGCCAAGGAGAGAACTCAACTAAGTGGTCGGCAAGGATGGGTTAATGTAACACATTATTCATGGCAACTTATTCACAGGCACAAAGATATGTCAATTGCTTTCCCCCTAGGGCTTCCTTTTTCAACTGCTGGAATGATCCTGGATTTCGTCAGCAATACCCCCACCAGGCTCAAGATGGTTCCGTAGAGAAAGAGGCCATCCCTGATGCAAGCTCCAGTAGGATGAGGGAAGAGGAAGCAAGGAGGGGGGCAGCTGCATTTCCACTCATCCAACTTTGCAGCATTTTCAACACTTCTGAAGGAATGATGTTGTACCTGGGCTGGCCGAGACTAGTCACTGCAGGTTCAATAGCAAGCAGCTCAGAGGTGAATGCTATCACTTTTCGCATTTACACAGATGTGTCTGAGTGAACAATTTCTACATTGCTACTGTCAGATTGTTTTTCTGCCTCGAAGAAATTTGCTTTGCATTTTAACGGATGCCATACTAAAAGGTGTATTTTACAGATCCAAAGATGCGACCAGGATATTCAAAATGCGTCTTTGGGGTGATTTGTATTGGAAAAGCGTCCAGAATGAAAATTTTGCGCCCTATAGCAGCACTTTTGTGTTCCCTAAAAATATAAAGTAATGTGTTTATTTTACAGGAAACCAGACAGTTGCGGCGGCGAAGCAGAAGCTGCTGCCTCCACGGCACTTGGTTGTTCCCCTCCAGGGAATGGTATTTGCTGGGACGTGGCTGCAGAGAAGGAGTCTCCAAGGACCACCCAGGGACCACCCAATGCCCCGAGCCCGGGGCCACAGCAACAGATCCCAGGAGTAAGTGGATCTTCTGAAATCGCCCCCTTCAGATTTCTTGGGAAGAGAAAAGTCCAAGCACACATCTGTACACAGAAACTCTACACAGCTCAAATATCTGAAACTGGTGTACTGCAGATGGCTGGGGTGAGCAAGTGTAAAAGAAAATGGAAATTGTGTAGGAGGGAAAAAAAGTAAAGGAATTGGTGATTAATGTAGTCCTTGACATGCTACGTGGAGAGTCGTATCTGTTGAAAGAGAACCAAAGAGAGAACACAGGAGTTAGAGAACACAATGGAAATTCACTCCTCAGGAAGAAAAACAAAAAAAACTTTTAATTTTAGATATTTAGACCAGAGCTGTCCCCATAGAAATACCATGTGAGCCACACATTTAATTTTCAATGTTCAAGTGGCCACACTAAGCAGTGAAAAGCAACGGGTAAGATTAACTTTAATAATACATTTTATTTAACCCAATATACTCAATGTTATCATTTCAACATGTAATCAAGTAGTAGGGATTGAGATATTTTCCATTACAATATTGCTACTAAGATCGTTCACAGTCTTTTTTCCCCCAGTGTTTGCCATCTGGTGTGTATTCTGCAGTTCCCACACATCTCAGTGTGGACTTGGCCACACTTCAAGTGCTCAGTGGTCACATGTGGCTAGTGGCTAGCCTACTGGACAGTACAGCCTCCTATTTACTGCTTTTGCTCTAAGTATTTAGCCCTGACAACTGTCTCTTCCCAAAGCCATGCCTATTGAAACTATAGATGTTTGGAGAAACATAACACATTTTCTCATTCCTCCAGGGAACCCAAACATCCTTTCTCACTTGCCAGCACTTTAAGATACCCAGGCAGGTCAGACACACCCCCTTAGCCAGGCTCTCTCAAGAAGGAGGCTCCCAGTCCTGAAAGGTGTGTTTCACCTCCCCAGTGTGATGACGTTACTCAGTAGGGCACCCCCTATGATTTCACTCCACGTCCCACCAGATGTTCACCTGATCACCGTCAAGTCTCCAGGATGAAAGGCGACTAGTCCCGACTCAGAGGCCAGCCCTTTATCAGCCTTTGGACCAACTCTAATGAACTCAACTCTCAGGAAGAAACGGAAAGGCTCAACTTCCTCACATCAGCTGGAAGCCCTGGGTCTGTCTGTGATCCTGCCTGTGGGTCATGTGCAGAGCTCATGGTGCTTCTGGGGTGGGGCGTGGGTGACAAGAGAGCTAGGTGGAGGCTCATCCTTGAGAAACACATGGGGACTGCTGGCACAGGAAATGTGACAGACACGAAGAAAAACCCACCTGCTCTTCTGATTTTAAAAAGAACTCCATACAGATATATAACGGAATACTACTCAGCCACAAACAAGAATGAAATTTGCCATTTGCAACAACATGGATGGACTTGGAGAGCATTATGCTGAGTGAAACAATTCAGGCAGAGAAAGACAGATACTGTATGCTACCACTTATATGTGGAATCTAAAAAGATAAAACAAACTAGTGAAAATAACAAAAAAGAAACACACTCATGATAGAGAACAAACTAGTGGTTATCAATGGCAGGGGAGGGAAGGGGAGAGGGGCAAGACAGGGGTAGGGGATTAAGAGGTACAAATTACTATGTATAAAGTAAATAAGCTACAAGGATATATTGCACAGCACAGGGAATACAGCCAATATTTTATAAGAACAATAAATGGAGTATAATCTAGAAAATTTTTAAATAACTATGTTGTACACCTGAAACTAATGTCATACTGTAAATCAACTACACCTCAATAAAGAAAAGAACTCCAACTCAACACCTCATGCTGTTTTTGCCCCTAGAAGGGTTACATCCAAATTTAGTGCTTGACTGTGGTTCCTGCTACAGTGCTCCCCGAGCCCACCCCCTGGACTCAGGTTCCTGCTACAGTGCTCTCTCCCTCTCTAATTTTTTTTTGGCTTCACTCTCCTGATTTATGTGTTATAATACTGTAAACAATCTCACATATTTTTGTATAAATAAGCAGGATATAAATTATAATAGAAAAATTTCAGAGTGTGGAAAGGGATTTTAAAAGTAGATAAAAGCAAAGTGGGTGAGGGAAAAAAAAGGAATAAAGAAGAAAAATTGAGTAGAAAAAAAAGAGAACACATTCCTTTTTAGAATACTACCTCTTCATGCAGCTCAATATCAAAGAAACAAACAACCCAATCCAAAAATGGGCAGAAGACCTAAATAGACATTTCTCCAAAGAAGATATACAGATTGCCAACAAATACATGAAAGAATGCTCAACATCATTAATCATTAGAGAAATGCAAATCAAAACTACAATGAAATATCATCTCACACCAGTCAGAATGGCCATCATCCAAAAATGTACAAACAATAAATGCTGGACAGGGTGTGGAGAAAAGGGAACCCTCTTGCACTGCTGGTGGGAATGTAAATTGATACAGCCACTATGGAGAACAGTATGGAGGTTCCTTAAAAAACTACAAATAGAACTACCATACGACCCAGCAATCCCACTACTGGGAATATACCCTGAGAAAACCAGAATTCAAAAAGAGTCATGTACCAATATGTTCATTGCAGCTCTATTTACAATAGCCAGGACATGGAAGCAACCTAAGTGTCCATCGATAGATGAATGGATAAAGAAGATGTGACACATGTATACAATGGAATATTACTCAGCCATAAAAAGAAACAAAATTGAGTTATTTGTAGTGAGGTGGATGGACCTAGAGTCTGTCATACAGAGTGAAGTAAGTCAGAAAGAGAAAAACAAATACCGTATGCTAACACATATATATGGAATCTAAGAAAAAAAAATGGTTATGAAGAACCTAGGGGTAAGACGGGAATAAAGACACAGACCTACTAGAGAATGGACCTGAGGATATGGGGAGGGGGAAGGGTAAGCTGTGACAAAGTGAGAGTGGCATGGACATATATATACACTACCAAATGTAAAATAGATAGCTAGTGGGAAGCAGCCGCACAGCACAGGGAGATCAGCTCCGTGCTTTGTGACCACCTGGAGGGGTGGGATAGGGAGGGTGGGAGGGAGGGAGACGCAAGAGGGAAGAGATATGGGAACATGTGTATACGTATAACTGATTCACTTTGTTATAAAGCGAAAACTAACACACCATTGTAAAGCAATTATATTCCAATAAAGATGTAAAAAAATAAAAATAAAAGAATACTACCTTTTCCCCAACTCAAAAAATACGTATTCAGGGAGTTCATCTGATAACTACCATTTCTTGCTCCAATAGTGCAATCACTTGCAATTACAAAGCTGCTCAATTAAAAATGGTAAAGCAACCTTATATTCCTGTCCTTTTTAGAAGTCCCAGAGAGAGAGGGAGAGAGAGAGAGAGATTTGCCTTTGGGAGGAGCCTCTGTACTGTTTAGACTTTCTGGTGAGATTTTGTGCTTATTATTAGGACCAGAAATGAAAAGCCTAAGAAAGCATAGTCACAGCTGTCATTCAAATCCATTCTGAGCTGAAAACCAAGAGGCTCAGGAACGCTCTCTGCACACTCCCTTTGAAATGCCCATTTCACTGTCCTTCCAGGTTCATTTTTCCAAGCACAGGATCTCAGAATCACTTATGGCTCACCCTGCTCAGATGAGACAGCCGTCCTACACACCTGGAGGCAGGGAGGTGCGAGCCCCTACCTTAAATTGTAGGGTTATGGCCTGACGTGATGACCGCAGCCAACCCATGCTGCCAGCCAAGCGCTAGGCACACAGACTCAACAGGGCAGCCTCAACAGCTCCAGCCGACCACAAAGTGACACGATGTCCACAGAAGGCCTTTCATTCAAATCCCCCCTTCCCCCAACGTGTAAGATTCTGCATGTATTAGCTAATAGTTTGGAAGAAACAGGGGGCCACAAAGGAGGCCCAATCTGCTTAGTTTAAGCACCTCCAGGAGCGCAAGAGAGAACTGGGACTTTGTGAGGGACTCTGAAAGGAAAACAGAGAAACTCCACCAAGAAAACGTCCCTTATTATCTAGAGGTGCTTCTTTTTCCTCCTGAGTTAAAGATCTTTACAGACATGTCTGCCAAAGCAGTCTTTGCAGCAGGCCCAAGAATGGATTTAACTAGGATATTCCCATCCATCCCACAACCTTCTGGAAGTTCACCTCCTTTGACAAATTCTGGGGAGAAAATGGATATAATGTATAGAGGTAAATGGGTGAGACCCTAGAAAAAACATTTCTGACTGTTCCAATCAAATAGGCTGACCATCCAGAGAGGTCGGTGCATCTCAAGAACATTTAAAACCCAGTTCTGTTGACCCTCCTTAGATGGTTTACAGGAGCCGCTCACTCTCCTAAAAGCAGGGTACTGAAACCAAGTGACCCGCTACTGGACTGTCCCTGGGCCTCTGCCCAACTGGAGATGGTAATGCAGAGTGGCAATGTGTGACTGACTGAGAAGGAAATAAAATCACCTTTCTTTAGAAGGGACGGGGACGGTTGAAGAAAGAAGCTAATTTATGTGGGTTTTGCAAGAAGTAGTCAGAGATGTTTCCCCCCCCAACCTTGGCTTTTGCAATTGCCTGCAGTGGATTTACGCTTAATTCAAACAGTACATAGTTTTATCTTTCCTTTGCCTTTCTACAATTCAATCCCCACATTATAAGAATTAACAACTGTACTGGACATATCATTGCTGAACAGAAGTGGATTTATCCTACGGGGGCATTCGTGCAATCTACTGTAGAGAGACAATTTTACTTGCTCTGAATTCATAACTCTGAGAACCATGCCATTAAGGTGAATTAGGTCCAGCAGCTGACTGCGCTGGAAATGAAGTAAGGGTCCCTCTGTGATCCCTCCTGTTGAATTCACAATGCCAGTTTCTAAGTCCCATCCCAGGTCCCACCAGTGCCCGCCTGCAGTCATGTCTTTCCTCTCTTCCTGAGGTCCTGCTTCGTCTACTCCTTTTAGGCCTGTCCCCGTGAAACCACCATAACACTGGAGAATATTTGTCAGGGCCAGATTTTTGCCAGGCATTCTTCTATGACTTTTCATTCTCCTTCCACATTGTCTTGTTCAATTCCCAGCACAAACCTGTGATGAAGGTACTATGATCATAACTTCTCCATGCCACAGTTTTCTTAGCTGTTAAATGGCCAAGAACCTTTTCTGGAGGGAAGAGGTTGGGTTTGCTTCATATACTTGAACTAAAACAACCCACTGCAGCAGATAGAAGGCAGCAGCAGATATGAGAATCCAGTTGTCGTTTATCAAGCTAAATAGTAAAGAGATTTGTGAAACCATAAGAGTGCCATTCTAAGTTTTTTGTTTTGTAAAATAATTATGTTTCATTAAAAATGGCATTTTTTAAAATTAATTAGTTAATTTAGTTTTGGCTGCATTGGGTCTTCATTGCTGCGCGTGGGCTTTCTCTAGTTGCGGCGAGCGGGGGCAACTCTTCGTTGCGGTGCGCGGGCTTCTCGTTGTGGTGGCTTCTCTTGTTGCAGAGCATGGGCTCTAGGCGCGCGGGCTTCCGTAGTTGTGGCTCGTGGTCTCTAGAGCGCAGGCTCAGTAGTTGTGGCGCATGGGCTTAGTTGCTCTGCAGCATGTGGGATCTTCCCGGGCCAGGGCTCGAACCCTTGTCCCCTGCGTTGGCAGGCGGATTCTTAACCACCGTGCCACGAGGGAAGTCCAAAAATAGCATTTGTTAATAGAATTACTATTTTAAATGTTTCAATTTCTAACATAATACCTATCATAGATACAACCCAGAAATAGAAAAGCTCTTTGATGTTGATACTTTTTAAGAATGTCAAAGGTCCCAAGGTCAGGAACCCTGAGAACTGCTGCAGAGCAGATCAGAGCTCTTAGACCAGGATCCACCACTACCAAGTTGTTAAGATCTTGACAGTTCACTCTGCCTCTGTGTAGCATGTTGAGTGAAGCTGGACTCCATCATGACCACACCAGCGATCACTGAGAGCTGGCTCTGTGCCAGGCACTCATCTAAGCCCTAAGATACTCATGTATCTAATCCTCACAGCCACCCTATCTGGCCACGTTTCACAGAGGAGGACACTGAGGCCCAGAGAAATGAGGTAATTATCCCAGGACATGTCCAAGCTGGGATTCAACCCCAGGAAGTCCAGCTCCAGATCCTGAGCCCACAACCATCCAGCTACCCTGCCTGTAGCAAAGGGTCCCTCTCCGCATGCACATACTTGCTACTCATTTAATTGCTAGGGTTTTCCAACAGCAGTAGCAAGTTGAACAGCCCAGTGGTTTTGATGCAGACCACATGTGTGGCTTCACGACCTACTGTAAAGGAAGCTTTTCGGCTTCAAAGGGCTAAATCCCAAAGCAGCAGCTCTCCCACCCTCCACGTGTGGAGTGAACCCATTTCTGCTCTGGCCAGAAGTCAACCTGTGCGTCTTATGCCGCTATATTTTTTATTTGTGATTAGGGTATCAAGAACAGGAGACAGGTCAAGATGAACCCCAACAATGGTGCAAGATAGGCTGGATGCAGGAATTCAGGACAGAGAGAAGGGTAATAAGAAGGAAAGACACAAGAGGGAGGGGATATGCAGATATATGTATACATATTGCTGATTCACTTTGTTATACAGCAGAAACTAACACACCATTGTAAAGCAACTATACTCCAATAAAGATGTTAAAATAAAAAAGAAAAGAAAAAAAGAAGGAAAGACAGAGTGTGTCAGAAAAGCAAATAGAGGGCTTCCCTGATGGCACAGTGGTTGAGAGTCTGCCTGCCGATGCAGGGGACGCAGGTTCGTGCCCCGGTCCGGGAAGATCCCACATGCCGCGAAGCGGCTGGACCTGTGAGCCATGGCCGCTGAACCTGCGCGTCCGGAGCCTGTGCTCCACAACGGGAGAGGCCACAATACTGAGAGGCCTGCGTACCACAAAAAAAAAAAAAAAAGAAAGAAAAGAAAAGAAAATAGAGTATAAATGAGCAGATGCCATTTTGAGAAGCTCAGCCTGAACCTAAGGATATACCAAGGACCAGCCAGAAACAGCCTTGTTGTTCCAACAGGCAAAAGCTTAGAGAGAAAACTCCATTCTGCCTGGGGTGGGTGAGGAAAGCAGTTAAGGGAGAAGGGTGAGGTGGGGCTTCAGAGAAGGTGGAACTTTCTCAATTCAAAGAAAGAAGAGCCAGCAGCCCAAGTGGACGTTATGTTTAGGGCTTCCGCTGAGAGTGGTGAATATGAGGAAATGGCCAGGGGCATTTAAAGTGAAGGAGATCTGAGGTTTACGTGCGAGGCTAGAAAATACTGGGTTTCCTGTCTTTAATGCACACTTGGAATTTCCCTGTTTGGATGTAGCTTACTGTGAGAAGACTGCTAGCAAAAGAAAGTCATTTGTGCGTTCCCAGTGCCTGGGCCAAGTATGACAGGCTGAAGATCCTGACAGCAGCAGGCACACAGGCAACACAGGGTCCAGGAATTCAGACCCTTGGTCACAGACGACCATCACATCATGGCAGCAAAAGGAAAGGGTGGTGAAAGCCCATAAATCTTTGGTATGCGTGTGCCCCATCCCACCATTTAAGGAGTTAAAGATCTTATCTTTATTAATATATGGGGAAAGAATCTGAAAAAGAATGGATATAGGTATATGTATAACTGAATCACTTTGCTGTGCACCTGACACAACCATTGTAAATCAACTCTACTCCAATATAAAATAAAAATTAAATTTAAAAAAACGAAAACACTTAGACATAAACTTAAAAAAAGAAGAAAACAATTAGCAAATATAGTCACGATAAGCTCCTGAGGTAGTAAAACCAGAAAGAGACAGAGCCATCCTACAGTGACGGTTAGTGACCCACGGAATGTCACATAAATCATGACACAGGGGTCATGACAGACTCCTGGGCTCCTCTGATGGCTTCCTGTAGTTACGTTCACCTGGGTGACCCTGCTATGAACTGCAGAAGTGCTTCTCCAGAGCTCTTTTCTTTATGCCTCAAAACATGAAATCACAGTGTTAAAAAAAAATGCTTCTTCAAATGTACTGTAAGAGGCCAGTGAGTCCCTTCCAGCTCCGCCACTGCGATTTCGCCTAATATTTTATTAAAGTGTATCAAAACTTTATTAAATAGAATATGATTTCTAGACTTGATATATATGGTTTCTAATAAAAGTACAGTTCTCAAAATATCAGTCTTCATCTATATCAACAAAGCGAAAGGCATCCTCAGTCTTTGGTTCATTTCACAATATTTTCAATTTTATGCTTTTCTTGCCATGAAAATCTGAAGCGTTAACATGTGCATATTCTAGGATTTTTTTTTTTTTTTTTTTTACGCGGGCCTCTCACTGCTGTGGCCTCTCCCGTTGCGGAGCACAGGCTCCGGACGCGCAGGCCCAGCGGCCATGGCTCACGGGCCCAGCCGCTCCGCGGCATGTGGGATCCTCCCGGACCGGGGCACGAACCCGCGTCCCCTGCATCGGCAGGCGGACTCTCAACCACTGCACCACCAGGGAAGCCCAACATGTGCGTATTCTAGATTATCTAGCTGACCACCTGTCACCAACTTCAGCACCACACCTGCTTTATGCCAACACCGAGTTGGTGCTTCTCCTCACAACTTTCATCATCTTCAGGCTAAAGCTGGGCAATGGGAAAATGATGCGTTCCAGCCACAAGAAGACAAAATGACCTGAAAGCATGCTGTGACTCTGCAGTGGTTTTTAACAGAGAAAGAGGGTGAAAGAATTGTCATGTCTTGACACATGAGCCAAACTTGACCAGAAGCAACGCACACCAGAGTCACACTGCACACAGCTCTTTATTTTCAGCAAAAGATTGTCATTCGTTAAATTAGTAAAGCTTAGTAAAGGTTGGTGATTTGGATTTTTGACTTTTTAAATCTATTTTCTAAATTTGTTTCAACTTGATAATTATGGAAGATCCATTAAGTATAGGGAGCGTACACTGTTTTTAATGTGCAAATACTTGAGTATTAAAATAATTGAAATATTTTATAATTGTTTTATAATTTAAACTCCAGGAATCTGTGAGAATTTTATTTCCCTAAAAGTACTCTATTTACTACTCAAGCTTGAGAAATAACAGTCTACAGATAGGAAAACGAAGAGAACACAATTCTGCCCCAAAGCCGGTCAGAAAACAGGTTTCAGCAATGCCCCACTGGCGCCATCTGGTGGGCAATTCGAACCAGTGCCCACTGGCACCGCCGTACTCCAGGGCCCTCAGAACCAGGGAGCTGAACACGTATTTAAATGCTGTCTACTTTCAATATGGGGCCTCAAGTAAGCACTCAGCACTGCCCGAGAGGCCTATTTCACGCCTTCTCTCTTCAGCCTGCAGCACGGTCTCCCCCCACCCTCTCAGCTGGTAACCTGGCTTCTTACTTGCATGAGAAAACAAGCGCTAAGATGGGATCCACCTTACTGGATGGATCTACCAACACCCCCAGCTACCAGCCACCAGCATCCGTACTTTCTGCTCTGCCTTCCTGTTACCTTGGGCGCAGTGTTGCCTCTGCTTATGTTCTGGATCACAGCACCTCTCAGAAAGCCCATACTCTCTACTGTAATTCTCCTGTCTCCTAAGTTATCAATTTCCCTTCCCAGCTGGATCATTACCATCAGCGTACAAATAAGCTGCAATGGCTCCTACCTTAAAAAAGAAATGCAAATCCCATCTTAACCCCACATCCCTCCATTCCTCTGCTCCTTCAAACAAAACTTCAAGCTGCATGCAGTGGCTGGCTCTATTTCCCCACCCCCATGCTCTGGCCCATGCTTCCCCCTCGTGCTGAAGCTGACATCACTGCCCTCAGTCTCTGTGGTTATCCTCCTGGAGCTCTGAGCAGCCTTTGGCACAGCTGAGGACCTCCCCTTAGGAAGCAGGGCTCCACTTCACCTCCTCAAACATCACATTCTTGCCCCCTCAGACCCCTTTACTGGTGCTACCTCCTTTTTCTGACCTTTCCATTGGCCAGTCCCCAGGCCTGGCCTAACTCTCCCCACCCTCTGCCTCTATCCACCTTTCTGCAGGTCATCTCCTCCACCCCATGGCCTTAAACACAATCTACGGGCTACAATTCTCTATGATCTCAGCCCTCATCTTTCTCCCGAGCTTACGGGTCCCACTGCCTACTCAACATACCCGCTTGTATGGTGAGCTAGGTTGGATTGTCTAAGAGGCATCTCATAATCAACCAAACTCTCTGTTTTTCCATAAAATCTGTTCATTGCCCAATTTTCCCAGTCATGGCTAAAAGGTACCAGTATTGACCTGGTTGCTAGGGCCCCAGCCTAGGAATCACCTTTGATTCCCACCCACCCCTCCTTCTCTCCCCTCCACCCTCAGCTCTCCAACACAGGCTGACTCTGACCAGTTGCTGCTGCCACCCTGGCTCAATGCTACTCCCCCCAAAGTGGACACCCGCAATAGCCCCCAAGGGAGCCCCCTGCTCTTACGCTCACCCCACCCCCCTCCTTCCTCCAGAGTCCAGCCCAGGCAGACCTCTCCTAATCATGAACTCCAGCACTCCCATGCCCAAAGTCCCCACTGGCCCTACACGCCTAGCTTACACTCTAAACTGCTCACCTCGGCCTCAAAGCCCTCATTTATCTGGTCCCATCTCCCTCCCCAACATTCCTAGTTTTAATGGTCTCCCCTGTTCTCCAGCCTTATCAGCCTTCCTGTGGTTCCTCAAATATGCCACAGTCTGGACCCACCTTCCAGCAAGTGTCTGTGCCCATGTCATTGCGGGGCTGGCATTTCTCATCATTTAGTTCTCAGCTCAAATGTCACCCCCTCTTCTAGATAAGTGTCCCTCATCTCTATTTCATTAACCTGTTCTTATTTTCTTCAGAACACTTAACACTATTTGCAGTTACCGTCTTTATTTGCTGTCTATCTCCCCCCGACAGCGTGTCAGTACACAAGAACAGAGCCTTCTTTGTCTCTTTACTGTTAAACCAAGTACAGAGCAAGTACAAAATGCCTGATCCCATTTGGCGGATGAAGAAACTGAGGCTAAAAATAATCAAGCAATGTGCCCAATGTCACACAGGAATAGAGCCAAGGCCACATCTGGCCAACCCCATATCCCGTGTCGTCAGCTTACTGCACTGTACTGCCCCATGTCCAGCTTTGCGGGTTGAAAAAGATGGACCCCTCCTCCTGACGCAGCCCACCCCCACAGATTTGAATGAGATGAGATAAAAGCTGGCATTGTCCTGGGTTCTTTTGATTTCTGTATGTTGGCATCCTCGGTTGCTCTGAAACTTTGGGCATAAATTGAAAGACTCATTGTGTCTATATTCCTTGAATCCTAAATGAAGCAGAAAGAAATCCCAAAGGTACCCAGATGCTGCCCAAGTATGAATGTGCCGCTCTGGCTCCAAAAGGAGGGCTGGGAAGAGTCAGCAGTTGAGATCATTTCTACAGGACAGACACACTTCAGAACGAGAATCCAAAGAGCAGGAAAGATCATCTCAAAAAGCAATTAATTGCTAATTAATTAATTAGATCTCATCTAAGCGATTAATTCCATATTTTTTAAATAAGCTTATTTTTTAAATAAGCTTATTTTTTAATAAGCATTCCCTCGCTTCCAATTATAATTCCCTACTCCATTGGTTATCATCCTTTTTTTAACCTCCACTGACCAATGCCCGGTTATTTTCATAAAAATAGTCAGTGTTGCTGTTCATAACTTTTGGATAGATAAATGATAGTATCTTTAAAACCCCTTATATCTGGTCATAGCACCAAATAGGATACTCAGACATGGGCCTTCCCTGCCGTGGTTACGATCAATTGCTACAGACTAAAAACTATTTTGTAACAACTATGAGAATTAGAAGAGAATATAAACCAACATTCATGGACCACCTACTGTGTGCCAAGCTTGCAGTGCTAGCCTCTCCTACAGCTGACATTTTCTTGAGCACTTGTTATGTGCCAAGCAGCTCAGAAGTATGACCTCATTTAGTCCTCAAATCAATGCCCGTGGCCCAGGGAAAGGATTCTCCCTATTTCACAGACAAGGAAACCAACCGTAAGGTTAAGTAACTCGAAGGCAGTGGAAGACCTGACACCTGACCCGGGTCCCTCGTCCAAAGTCAGGCCCTTTGACCCTACCACCATCCCGACACCTGGATGGGGCCTGTTTGTTTGGTGACACTGTGAGGAAAACATGCAGCTACAGGAGTCATTTGAATAGATAAGGTGGGTGGTGGAGGTTCCAATTTCAGATAAAATCATCAAAACCACTCAAAACACTTTGAGTTAGAGAAAGAACGGCCATGACAGGTGAGGGTGGTTCTATACGCTGAAGGTCCTCAAAGTCTCACTAGACCTATTGATTTTTGGCCTTCAGAGTGAGAAGGGGACATATGGGTGAGGCCTAGCCAACATCTGGTTGTACGCACCCTCCATAAAACGTGGGTCTGATAGGCATTTATGGGCATGCACGAGGAGAGGGACTGTCCACTGCAGTCTCTGACCCTGGAATCCCTGGGCCGGTATAGTCATTAAAAGCTTGCTGGGAGCCAAGGGCACACACTAACCCTGTGCTCCCATCAAACGGGGTGATGTAGATATTACGTCTAGCACAGTGCCGCTGCAGATCAGGTGTTCGACAAGTAGAGTGTTGGTTGCCCACCCAACCTCCATCTCCTTGTCCTAGGCAATAGAACCCTACTCTTGTGTGGGGCGGTGATGTGCCCAGCTAAAGACGACCTTCTCCAGCCTCCCCTGAAGCTAGATGTGGCCGCGTGTTTCAACTCTGGCCAGAGGGATGCAGGCATCAGAGCTGGATGGGACTTCTGGGGAGGCTACTTAAAGGAAGCTCATTCAACTGTAAGAGCTGCTTCTGCCTCTCCCCAGCCTCCTCTCTGCTTGCTGAACACACAACACACAGGCACGATAGCTAGAACTGCAGAAGTCATTTAGGCGAGCTTGAGGAAGTCATTTAGGAGACCAGCAAGGAAGGTACTTGCTGAGGACAGTGAGTCTAAATTTAAGAGGCTGTAGCTTTCTGTTGTCCCTGTAGAGTTTTTCTACCAGTCACTGACAGGCCACTCTCAAATGTCCTTTACGGGACAAAGAAATAAACGTCCATCCTGTATCAGCCACTTTGGGGTATTTCGGGCTAGCAGGTCTCAAACTTAGGTGGCTAGCAAAATCCCCTGGGGTACTTGGTAAAAATACAAAGGCTCTGGGCCTATGCTCCTTCAAGGAGCCTGGGTGTCTGGGTCTGCTAGATGATGCTGACACCCGCCAAACTTCGAGAACCACTGCTTTAGGCTTTCTGTTCTAAGCGGCCCAATTTGTTCTTACAGTTCCCTTCAAGCGTCATCCCCGACACTGATAACGTGCGGTCAGAAGCAATTTTATAACATCCAGCTTTACTTTATTTCTGATTGAAAGCAGAGATCACATCTGAATAGGGTGGCCCACAGCCAAGATAATTCTGCATCCACCCTCCCAGGATACGGCGGTGGGCACGCTGCCCACCCGTGGCCTGCCTCGACCTGTCCTGCTCCTTGACATGCTGCCTGGGGCAGGGCAGGTGAAAGTCATCTGGGTGCAGCCGCCAAGCTTCCTCCATGGAAGTTTTAGTCTGAGCCTTAGCAATATCGTCGTACCCCCTGAGCGGAGTCTCCAGCCCCTCATATTCACTTTCCTTACCTGGATGCAAAAAGGACTGGGTGAGGAACCACCGCTCTCCTGAGTTGCCCCTGATTGCTGCGGCTTTGCTGTCAAGCTCACAAGCTTTCCTAGTGAGGACGAAGACTCCAAGGTCAACGTTAGGATCCACCTCCTCCCATCTACGGGTTACTGGCCCGAAGTCAGAGTTTCTCTAAACAGAGTTTTCTGGCCACCTAGCTGTCTGCCCTGCCCAACCAGTAAACTCTTTATCTCAAGTACAAGAGGACAGGCTTGGGCTCTCTCCTTCTCTTTTCTAAAAGGACATCACTTTTGCCCTTGTGCTGGTACAGCAATGTCAGGCATGTGGAGTGTGGGAAGAGAAGTTTTCAGACCGCCATCTCAAAGCAAAGAGTGGGCTGGACCCACCTAGACATAAATCTGCACAATTCTTAAAGACTCCATTTGTTGCGTTCAGATAGTAATTATAAAAATGTGACTTTCTAGGGCTTCCCTGGTGGCACAGCGGTTGAGAGTCTGCCTGCCGATGCAGGGGACACGGGTTCGCGCCCCGGTCCGGGAAGATCCCACGTGCCGCGGAGCAGCTGGGCCCGTGAGCCATGGCCGCTGAGCCTGCGCGTCCGGAGCCTGTGCGCGGCAACGGGAGAGGCCACAGCAGTGAGAGGCTCGCGTACCGCAAAAAAAAAAAAAAAAAAAAAAGAAAAGTGACTTTCTATTATCTGGCTCTTTCTTTATATCCAGTTCCTGAGACTTAAAGCAGGCACCCACACCTGCCTGCTCTGGGTAAAAGCAGTTGACAGACAGGTAATGCCCTTCTGGATGCCAGCTACAGAGGGGAGTCCCGCAGACAAAAGAAAGCTCGGATGATTCATTCACCGCACCCTGCCCGTCCCTGGAGGGTCCCCGGCACCAGGTGACCTTAGCTGGAAGACCCTGAGGTCCTAGACTGAGCTGAAGGTAGACCCAGGCCCCTGATAACCTGAAGCGCCAGGGCCTGTGCTGGGGTAGAGCTGCACCCTTTCCTCTCCACTGCAGGTCCACACACACATGGCTGAGAGCCAGGCAGAAGCAGGGAGAGCCCCAGGGCTGCCCCGGACGGAAGCCACCCCTGACACTAAGGACTCACTTCGTGTTTATTTCTGGTAGTGAGTGGAGTTTGAAGAGCTGCCTCCTCCCCCTCGGATGGCGTGGACGGCCGTTGGAGACGATGCTGGGTAGTGTCCAGGGCGGATGGGCTTGGCTGTATCCAACCGACAGAAAAGAGAGAAGAGACATTCAGAAAGGACTTAAACAGCCGCGCCGAGATACCTCCAGGTCACGTGCGAAAACCAAGAGGCACGCTTTTTATCGACATTACAATTCTTATCAATCACCAGATCTTTCTGAAAGTGGGACGTTTGCCCTCCGATTAGTACTGTTAGTTAATCCAAGGCACCCAATGTTTAGGGGACAAGAGACCTTGTGTATCAATTATTTCAATTCTTATCAAGGGAAATTAGAAACAGAGGACTTTCAGTTTTATCTGAGGCAGATCCGTGGGTCCCAATGGGTTCCAACAGTATCTCCCTGAAACTGGACGCAGAACTCTGTCTGTGATGCATTTTAGGGGGAGAGGGTTCGCAGTTTTCAGTAAGATAGTCCCAGGGTATAAGACCCAATAAACGCAATGAACCACTAAAGTAAGTTATGATCTTAAAACTAGAAACGTGAAGTTGCTGGTTTACATAACATCTGCACAGCAATATCTGATGAGAAATAATATTACATGTTATTGGAGATGTTTCAATTGAAAAAAGAAAAAGAAAAGAAAAGAAAAGAAAGAAAGAAGCGCTCTAGAGAACATCCTTAAATCCCTTCTACTGTCACCGCATTATCCCAAGAACGATGACTCAACAGGCACACTCTCATTCTTTGCATGGGTCCAAATCCAGGTCTTAAAGGGGCTGGATGTCCAGGCTCCCTGCACTCACTGATGCCAGGCCTGGCTCTCTCCAGAGTATTTCCAAGGCTGCGCTTGCAAGCAGCTCTCCCTGAGGCTTCTGGCTACACGTAGCTCCTTCATGGTTCCGCCGGGTGCAGAACAGAAGGGGCCTTCGGGCTTTCCTGAGCAAGCCATATATTCTGGTATTCCGGAGAAAGTATACCTCAGTCTGTTTACAGCCAAACACCTCCGCCTGCGGCCAGGGCTGGCCGCCTTCTCTGCTCAGCTCAATAGCTTTGACGATCACAAGGTCCCCCAGAATCTCTCAGTGTAAGGAAGCGCACGCCTGGCCATCCCATCCTCCCAGGATGGACGCTGGGTGCCGGGAGGAGCCGGGCCGCCCCGCCCAGAGCTTCCAGCCAGAGGAGCCCTCGCCTTCTGTCAAGGGCCCCGGGTGCGGGCACACGTACCGATCTGGGCCGAGTGGGCCCTCCTGGCCATGTTCTTGGCTCGCACAGCCTCCTTGATGCGGTCCACCTCCTGCTGGTAGCGCTTGCGGTCCCGCATGGCGTTCTCCTTGGCCTCCTTCAGCGCGCTCTCCAGTGCCTTGACGCGCTCGGCCGTGGCACGCAGGCGCTTCTCCAGCTTGGGCAGCTCACAGCGCAGGTCTGCGTTGTCCCGGACCAGCTGCGGCGGGAGGGGGAGGTGGGGAGTTACGGGGCGGGGGGGCTGGGCAGACGCACTGCGGGGGCTGAGAAGGTGACAGGAGAGCAGCTAGAACCACCACCCACGCGCCCCACCAGGGCCGTCTTGGAGGGTCTGTAAGACCATAAACGGTGGGACCAACGGGAATAAAAATCCCATACCCTGAGGCTCCAATTTGCCAAACACAGGATTCACGGGTACGAGAAAGCGGGGAGGGGTGTGCGATAGAATCAAAAGCCATTTCCAGCTGTAGGAAACTTTCAGGCGTGGGTGGGATTTACTGCCTCTTTTGTTTGAGGGGTGAGGGGGGGACTTGCCAGAGAAAATTGACTACTTGGACATTGGCATGTGAAAGATAAGAAATGTGAAGCCAGTTCAGACACACTCAGTGAAAGGCATTCACGTTCTAGAGCTCTCTGAAGGCCTCCTTCCAAGCCAGGACACATTGTCTACACCAGCACCGGGTTTGGACCCCACTTTGCAACATATCCAGAGGCTAACGGGGAACTCAGAGATACTGCTCACTCTTTCATTACCTAAGACGCTCAGTTAAGAAGGAACAAGCTCACCCTGGGTTAAGAATGGGCTCAAGAGCCGTATCTGTTACTGCCTGGCCGTCTGACCAGGTGTGCGTCACTCAACCACTCTGTCTACAGGCTACATAAACAGGATCACTGTGGGAATCCAAATGGATCAGGAAAAGTTTTGAGAATCTTAAGTGCTAAACAAAGGTTGAACTACTGCTGGGTCTACACCTGTTTTCTTTACTCCTGTGTCCCCCCGCACCCAGCACCAGCTCCAGTGCCCGGCAGAGAGTAGGTTTTTAATAAATATTCATTGAATTCATGAATAAAATAATTAATGAATTTCAGAGCTCTGTTTCAAGTTCCCTGGTAGTTTCTGCTTTTCTATTTCTCATCAACAATTTGCTTGAATGACTTCAACCATGTTGAATCTGTCATCCTCCCTTTGGGGAAAAATGCCATCATCAGTAATGTTGAAGAGGATGTAACAAGTCAAAGAGAAATGACATCCCCTGGGCCACGGGGTCCAAAATGTTGGACCATTTTTATCAGATCCCAAATCTTGAGGATTTAGGGAAAACCGTCATGAAGCTTCCAGCATTTAAACAGAAAGGAGACAAATAACCTGCCTAAGTCACCGGTAGGTTTGGACACTGTCACTCTGTCACTCTAGACAAACTCCAGGGTGTTGCAGGAACCTGAGAGGATGCCCAAGAAATAGGGTGACAGTGCAGAGAGGGGGCTGGTTCCGGCCCCAGTGCCTCCACGTGTGGGATGAAGCCAGTGGCTTCCTCGCCCAGTCTGTTTCCTCATCTATAAAAAGAGGGAGCCTGACCCAGCTCGCTGGCATCCACTTTGCATTCTGTGGAGTCTTTGGGTCCACAGAGGGTCCTGAAAAGCATCACGGGAGACACTGAGGCCAGCTGGGGTTGGAGGCTGGGATGGGAGGCAGGATGAAAAGACACGACTGAACACCCTGCTCCCCAAGCCCCAGAGAGCTCACACTCAATTCCTTATATTTGGCTTCCATCAGGAAAGTATTTTAGGACTTCCCTGGTGGTCCAGTGGTTGAGACTCTGCGTTTCCACTGCAGGGGGTGCGGGTTCGATCCTTGGTTGGGGAACTAAGATCCCGCGTGCCAGGCGGCACGACCAAAAAATAAAATTTAAAAAAAAAAAAAAAGGTATTTTCTATACAAGGGAAGTCACTGAAGACTTTAAGAGTGCCAGGTCCCTTCCAGCACGGATGTTCCCTAGTGATGTACTGTCCTTTTACCTTCTGTATCAGAGTCACCTCCCTCACTAGGGCTGAATCCAGCGGGGCTTCTCTCCAGGAGAGAAAGAGAAGCAGGAGGAAGATGACGCAACCCTCCTACCTGTTTGTGGACCTTAGTGAGCTGCTCCAGGTTATTCTCCAGGAAGGAAATTTTCTGCTTCTGGGCAGCACTGCCTCCTCCCTCGTCGCTGTCCAGCTCTACACTCTGCATCAACACCAAGGGGTCAGCGGGACAGGCCTCCACACTGCCCACCCCCAGTCCCAACATCACGTGGATGAGCCATTCGAAAGAAAACCCCCAATCTTACTACAGGTTATTCTGAAAGTGAACATGAAGAGTGGTTCTAAAAGTTTAGACTCGACCTTCTTCCCAATTAATTTCCTTGATCGGTATCAAACGTGTTCTCTCTTTGGACAGCTGACAAAAAAACTTCAAATCTTTTTTTGAGGGATTCAGCTCTCTTTGTGAAATATACCTCTCCCTTGCACGCAGGTAGAGGCTTTTCTTTTCAAAAGGAAGTGTTCCAAAACTCATTAAGAAGAACTAGTGTGAAAACATAAGCCCAACAGGACAGGAATAAAGACACAGATGTAGAGAATGGACTTGAGGACACGGGGAGGGGGAAGGGGAAGCTGGGATGAAGTGAAAGAGTGGCATGGACATACATATACTACCAAATGTAAAATTGATAGCTAGTGAGAAGCAGACGCATAGCACAGGGAGATCAGCTCCGTGCTTTGTGACCACCTAGAGGGGTGGGATAGGGAGGGTGGGAGGGAGGGAGATGCAAGAGGGAGGGGATATGGGGATATATGTATACGTATAGCTGATTCACTCTGTTATACAGCAGCGACTAACACAACAATGTAAAGCAATTATACTCCAATAAAGATGTTAAAAAAAGAAACAACATAAGCCCAAAACCCAAGTTTCATTTCAAACATCACAAGTGAGATAACAAGTCATCAAGCTGTGGGAAAGTGTCTGTGGTCCCACTGGGAAGTCTCAATGGCCTCTGCTTGTCCCTTCAGCTTCCAATTCCATGAAATTACTTAATGAATCCATCTCAGACTAGTCCTGGCATCTGCGCGCTGTGCTGGATCAACTCTCGAAATTTATCAGGTCTTGAGATTGATAAAAACACTGTTCTCCCAGCACTGCCACACTGAGTGGCCAGATAAGTTGGGAAATACATGTAGAAACACATCCTGGAGTCCCAAAATGGCAAAGCACGCTTGCTTTGTCTCATTATAGAAGAGATCATCACCCTTCTCTTTCTGAGACGTGATGTCTATATGAGCATCTCAAACCTGTCTCTTTGATCTAAATCCGGGGTTCTCAAACCCGGAAGAGGATTTGTTAAAACTCAGATTGCTGGGCCCTACCCTCATCTCTGAGTCAGTGGATCCAGGGTGGGTCTGAGAATTTGCACCTCTAGCAAGTTCCCAGGTGACGTCAGTGCTGCTAGCCAGGTGGCCACACTTTGAGAACCACTGGTCTAGGAATAGGCTCTTCCTAGAGAGTTTTATATCGTGAAGTCAGGGAAGTCTGATCTCTAGCTCTGCACCCTCCTTGAAACACCTCCTCCCTCCAACTGAGCCTTTTTGGTTCTTGTCATAACCTCTCTAGTCTCTGTCTCCATCACCTCTGCTCTGGCCTCTCTCTCCTCCCTGGTCCAGGTCCTCCAGTCATTTCTATTTTGATGACGGTGATCACTACCTACCTGCCTGACCAGTGCCACCTTGAAACCTCCCATCATTCTCCACCCTCTTTCCTTGTTTTTATTTCCAGGCCTCCAAGCTCACTAGAATCGTGCTGTCAGGTGCCACGACAAATCCGTGCTCTGACCCTCAGCTGGACGCTCCCACACTGCCCAGCATCCTTTTGTTTGTCCCCAGCAAATCCCCCACAGCTGCCCGGGCCGCCTCTAGTCTCTGTGGGCTTCCCATTCTCTTCCTTCTTCTCCATCGAGCACCTTCTTCTCCACATTAACTGAGAAAGTTAAAGTCTTCAGATGCATCTCTTCCCAGTGTCATATATTTCCCTACGAATGTCTCCATCTTGGCTTCTCCACATCTCCTCTCTGGGAAAGTGGGCCCTTTCCATCTACCAAGCCTAATACATTCCCCTATACCATCAATTCTGTCTTCTCAGATCCGACTCCATCAGTCACCTCCTCTTTTTTTTTATAATATATTTCATCCCTTTTCCTTGGCTCCTTCACACAGACCCCCATGCACACACTTTTCTTAAATATACCTTCCGTCCATCCTGTCACACCTCTGGGCATGCCCACTGCCCCTCATCCATCACTTTCAAATATCTTTAAAGCATAGCCCCCTTGCTGTTCCCCCTCCCCCTCCCCCTCCCAAAACCTCTGCTAGCTGCTCTGGGGGTTCACCGTTCAGTGACTCCCAAGATCACTGTCACTGTGTGTGGCACAAGGACCAAAGCAGCTCAGACTCTGGAGTCACACAGACCTGGATTACAATCCCATCTCTGGCTCTCCCCAGCTGCGTGATCTCGGGAGGTCACGTAACCTCTGAGCCCACCTCCACAGCTGCAAAACAGAACACTAAGAACCACTTACATGGCTCCTGGGGAGAGCAAACAAGACGCCGGATGCTAAAGTGCTTCGTACACTCTGACCTGGCCCCTCATGGCCTCTTAACAAGCAAAGATGAGGCTCTAGCCCCTGACTTCCACGTTCCTGACATCGTTCACCAGGCTTCAGGGTCACGCTGTCTGATGAGACCCCTCTGGGTTTTCCCTGCAACACTCAGAGGTTTTCACACTGTGGCCAGATAAATATGTGTTCGTTTGAAAGGATATTGGGTTGGCCCAAAAAGTTCGCTCGGGTTTTTCCATAAAATGTTACGGGAAAAACCCTAACGAACTTCTCTGGCCAACCCAATAACTTCCTTGTACTAAGAAGGAAAAATCAGATGGAAAAATGTTCCCAAGTATTTATCCCCCTCCAGCACATTCTTTTAATCACATTCTTTGGCATGAAGTAATTAATTTTTAAGCATAACCAGCCCCGATTTAAGCAAGTGATACTTCAACTGAAAATGATTCGTTCTGGCCAACTTTTCTTCTCAGTCCCATTCACACAAACTAGAACTCACTTTTTTAACCCGGGCGGTCAGATCCTGGACGAAGAGTTTACGGAGGTTGTGCAGAGTCTGTAGCTCTCGAGACTGGAAGAGAAGATCGTTAAAATGCCACTTAAATGAGGGAACACGCTGAATTTACGACACAGCTGGCACCAGACCATCAACCCCAGACAGCTCCATAAAGCTCTGTAAGCCAACCATCGAGGCCATGGGGCTCACCACTTCCTCTGACCTGCCCACCACTCATATCCTCCTCCACCTGGCATCTTCCCACGGGCACCCCAAGGTTCAGAGACTGGGAACTCGAACAATGAAGTGTAAACTAGAACAAAGCCTGCTCGTTTGCTGTGTTTTAAATAGAACCTTTTTTCCCCTTCAACCACAAAAATTCAAAAGTTTTCTCATAAAAATTCCTTGGAGGGCTGTGTTGTACCAGAATGGACTCTTTTTTATTGTGTACATGTTATACAAAATGCTAACAAATTTAAATGAAAAGTTAGCCACAGTTTCTCCCACCCTAACTGACCGACATTTTTCACGTTTCCACACCCCTCTGGCCGTGGTCCATATGCTCCTTTGCTTTACATCACTGAGCTTATGGACTTTCCACCTGGGTGACCCTGGGCAACTTATCTAACCTTTCTGTGCCTCAGCTTTCTTTTTTTTATAGGTATACCTGGATTTAATTCTCACTTCTAGCGCTTGGTAGCTGGATAGCCTTAGGCAAGTTTCATACCTCCCTGAAATTCACTTAATTCAGTCTGTAAAATGGCATAATAACTTATTATAGCATCCTTTTAGGAATTTTAAATCAGTTCTTGAAATAAAAGTACACAATATATAGACAAGTATGGATTCCTCAATAGGTGTTTGACCTTTCATTTCTCCAGTATCCCACCCGCATCAAATAAAGAAAAATACTTTTTAAAATTTACGAATATTTCATTGTTGTAAAGTTAAAGCCATAAAAATAATCAAATGGCCTACTATCATACCGTTAGAAGAAAAAAAAAAAGGTGTTCATGAGAGTTCCATATTAGAATACAAGTTTTCCTTAGGCACCTGTTTATGTATGCTATTCTGCTCTTTACAATAAATAATTAAATTTAAAAGACTTAATTCCTCACTTTTAAGACCTTATTAGTTTACAAATTACATATTGACCTATGCTAAATTTTATACCGACCCATGCTAATGAATTCAGTACAGAAAACAAAAAACACTGCACTCAAGCAAACTACATATATATATATATATAACTTATATGAGAATTGCTACTCCAGCTTTCTTTTGGTTTCCATTTGCATGAAATACCTTTTTCCATCCCCTTACTTTCAGTCTGTATGTGTCTCTAGGTCTGAAGTGGGTCTCTTGTAGACAGCAAATATATGGGTCTTGTTTTTGTATCCATTCAGCCAATCTGTGTCTTTTGGTGGGAGCATTTAGTCCATTTACATTTAAGGTAATTATCGATATGTGTGTTCCCATTCCCATTTTCTTAATTGTTTGGGGTTTGTTATTGTAGGTCTTTTCCTTCTTTTGTGTTTCTTGCCTAGAGAAGTTCCTTTAGCAGTTGTTGTAGAGCTGGTTTGGTGGTGCTGAACTCTCTCAGCTTTTGCTTGTCTGTAAAGGTTTTAATTTCTCCATCAAATCTGAATGAGATCCTTGCTGGGTAGAGTAATCTTGGTTGCAGGTTTTTCTCCTTCAACACTTTCAATATGTCCTGCCACTCCCTTCTGGCTTGCAGAGTTTCTGCTGAAAGATCAGCTGTTAACCTTATGGGGATTCCCTTGTGTGTTATTTGTTGTTTTTCCCTTGCTGCTTTTAATATGTTTTCTTTGTATTTAATTTTTGACAGTTTGATTAATATGTGTCTTGGCGTATTTCTCCTTGGATTTATCCTGTATGGGACTCTCTGTGCTTCCTGGACTTGATTAACTATTTCCTTTCCCATATTAGGGAAGTTTTCAACTATAATCTCTTCAAATATTTTCTCAGTCCCTTTCTTTTTCTCTTCTTCTTCTGGAACCCCTATAATTCGAATGTTGGTGCGTTTAATGTTGTCCCAGAGGTCTCTGAGACTGTCCTCAGTTCTTTTCATTCTTTTTTCTTTATTCTGCTCTGCAGTAGTTATTTCCACTATTTTATCTTCCAGGTCACTTATCCGTTCTTCTGCCTCAGTTATTCTGCTATTGATCCCATCTAGAGTACTTTTAATTTCATTTATTGTGTTGTTCATCGTTGCTTGTTTCATCTTTAGTTCTTCTAGGTCCTTGTTAACTGATTCTTGCATTTTGTCCATTCTATTGTCCATTCTATCTCCAAGATTTCGGATCAACCTTACTATCATTATTCTGAATTCTTTTTCCGGTAGACTGCCTATTTCCTCTTCATTTGTTAGGTCTGGTGGGTTTTTATCTTGCTCCTTCATCTGCTGTGTGTTTTTCTGTCTTTTCATTTTGCTTATCTTACTGTGTTTGGGGTCTCCTTTTTTGCAGGCTGAAGGTTCGTAGTTCCTGTTGTTTTTTGTGTCTGTCCCCAGTGGCTAAGGTTGGTTCAGTGGGTTGTGTCGGCTTCCTGGTGGAGGGTACTAGTGCCTGTGTTCTGGTGGATGAGGCTGGATCTTGTCTTTCTGGTGGGCAGGTCCACGTCTGGTGGTGTGTTTTGGGGTGTCTGTAGACTTATTATGATTTTGGGCAGCCTCTCTGCTAATGGGTGGGGTTGTGTTCCTGTCTTGCTAGTTGTTTGGCATAGGATGTCCAGCACTGTAGCTTGCTGGTCGTTGAGTGAAGCTGGATGCTGGCGTTGAGATGGAGATCTCTCGGAGATTTTTGCTGTTTGATATTATGTGCAGCTGGGAGGCCTCTTGTGGACCAGTGTCCTGAAGTTGGCTCTCCCACCTCAGAGGCACAGCACTGACTCCTGGCTGCAGCACCAAGAGCCTTTCATCCACAGGGCTCCTTAATTTTGGATGATTCGTTGACTATTCAGGTATTCCACAGATCCTCAGCTTTCTTATTTGTAACATGAGGATAAAAATAGTAGTTGTCTCATAGTTGCTGTTATCAAGCTTCAGTGAGATGATCCTTATGAAACTCTTACAACCATTTCTGGCACATAGTAAGCATTCAATAAATATTCGCTAGTATTAATGTACTGATGCATCATATTTGACAGACATTTCTTCATTAGACTTCTATTGCTTCCTTTGGTTGTTGTTATAACTTTCATGAAATTAACTTCTTGGGAGCATTTTTTTCCTTCATTTTGGAGTCTTTTCTACTAATGAACCCATAGGAATTAGATTGCTAAGACAAAGGTCTAAGTCAAATCTGGTGATCTCTGTTTAACAAAATCAGAAAACCAAAATATTTCCTTCCATTCAAGTCTCCGTGTATTTACCACAGGACGTACGACTAGTTCCCTTAAAAATATTTTCCCATAAGGAGAGAAACACACTCACATTTGTTTTTCAGTTTGTCTAAATTGACCTACTCTAACACAGAATGTCAAGGGATGGAGCTCACACAAGTTCACAGAAAAAAGGAAGAAACAGGCTCTAGAGCCATGGAAATAATAAGTTTCTTGAATAAAGGTTCTATGTTAATTTAAGGTCAAATTACTGGGTCCAATTCCATAATTGAGTTGAAATAAAAAGCACCTGAAGTCAATTGATTCCTCAGATGAGGCAAATTACTTTCTGCAGGGGGCCAAGCGGGCCTGCTGTCAGGAACGCCGTGCACGCGGTGCGTGCCCAGAGCTGAGCCACCGGCCGGCAGGTGCAGGGGGGCTGCTCCGAGCTCTCAGTGTTGTAGCTGCGCTGCCTGTGCCCCTGCCGGAGGGAGCTCAGCCTCGGCCCCTTGCTCTGCGAGCTCTCTCTCCCGCTTCAGGGATTTCATTACTGATTGAACTATAATCACAGTAAACACTTTCCATGAAAAACGCCACCACCCTGCAGGGACATGAGAAGAGAAGACCCGGGTGTCTTGTCAAAGGGCCAGGCGATTCTTCCAGGCCGAGCACCAAATAATCCAGAGTCCGGAGTTTGGCGACTTTCTCTCCTTACTGTTTGTTTTTAGGTAACTTCAAGAAACAGTTTAGGAGGGGCAGTTCAAGACCTTGGAAACAGTTGGTAAGTTGCACATGAATGCCTGCGTAACCCCATTTTGGCTTCCTGGGGCAATCAATTTTCCTCCATCGTATCCATTATCATTCCTTCACCCACCCCAATTCCCTTCCCTTGTGAAGTCAGTCACAAGCCTTTCCTGGCACGGACGCTGCCCTCTGTGTAAAAGCCCAGGGCTCAGCTTCCTGTCACGGGGGACAGCGAGGGTGTGACCAGAGACGTGGGGACACAAGGCCCATCAACGCAGCAGGAGAGGTCCAGCCCCAGAGCCCACACAAAGTGTCCTATTAAAGCCAGATGGCTTCCCGGGACCCCAGAGACGTCCCCACTGGCTGGCTGGCCCTTCCCAACATCGCCCCCTGGAGTGGGCTTCATAGACTACAACCCCTGGGTGGCAGGTCCCACCCGGGCCTGTCCAGACAGTCCAGGAGGCAGCGCAGGCCTAGGGCTAAGGGGGGGCTCAGGAAGGGTCAGCCAAGGACAGCAGGCCTGCCCCTGAGGAACACTGACAGCTTGGGGAGGATGTGATGGAAGGATAAGTAAAAACACCCACGTCTGGAATGGCACAGACCGTGGGGTTCCAGTTTGGGAATTGAAAGCGTGTGTGTGCATGATGTGTGTGGACGGGCAGTGAGGGCTGCAGAGGGAACGTGGGAGGCTGTGTCAGTGGGTCCATCCACGTGTGAGGGACCAAGTGTGTTGTGTGAGCATGTGTGTGTGGTAGTGGGGCCGGGGAGAATGGATGTGAGGGTGGGAACATAGGTGAGTGGGCTGGGCGGGGAGGCGGGGGAAGGAGAACCAGTGGAGGAGGCTAGTGAGGAAAATGTGTTGTTAAAAATGTATTCAGTGGACTTCCCTGGTGGCGCAGCGGTTAAGAATCTGCCTGCCAGTGCAGGGGACACGGGTTCAAGCCCTGGTCCGGGAAGATCCCACATGCCGTGGAGCAACTAGGTCTGTGAGCCACAACTACTGAGCCTGCACTCTAGAGCCTGTGTGCCACAACTGCTGAAGCCTGTGTGCCTGGAGCCCGTGCTCCACAACAAGAGAGGCACCACAACGAGAAGCCTGTGCACTGCGGCGAGGAGTGGCCCCCGCTCGCTGCAACTAGAGAAATCTGCATGCAGCAACGAAGACCCAACACAGCCAAAAATATAAATAAATAAATAAATAAACATGTATTCAGTGGACTTCCCTGGAGGTCCAGTGATTAGGGCTCTGTGCTTCCACTGCAGGGGGCATGGGTTCGATCCCTGGTCAGGGAACTAAGATCCCACAAGCCGCTCAGTGAGGCCAAAACAAAACAAAACAAAAAAACATTCAAAAGGTCAAAAGAACATGCTCATGAGTGAGTGTGAAAGACAGAAAGCTTGTGAGTCTGGGAGAGAGTCAGCACGTGGGGTGAGTGTGTGTGAGTGGACATGATGGAAGGTGTGAGAGTGAATGAGCAAAAGTGTGAGTGTGCCAGTGAGGAAGTGTGGATGGTCACTAATGAGTGTGAATGTGTGTGTCAGCATGTTATGGGGTGTGCTGGGTGAGTGTGTAAGAATTTGTGAGTGGATGAACACAGGCATGAGAATGTGAATGTGAGGGCCTGTGGGTGTGAGTGTGTGTGAAGATGTGTGTATGAGAAAGAATAAGTGATTGTGCCCGAGCGTGGGTGAGGCCATGAGAGAGAGAGGGGTGAAGAGTGAGCTTCTGGGTGTGGGCATGGAAGGTGTGTGTGCTGCGTGAGTGTGCACGAGAGAGTGCGAGGGTGTAAAGGAAGAAAAGATACTGAAATATTGATCTCTGGCTGGTGGGAATACAGTGACATTTTAATGTGCAATATATTTCTGAATTGTTATAACTATCTATGATTATGGGTACCACTTCTCCAGGAGAGCAGATGTGGAGGAAGCAACTTCATGGCTTCATTTCCGTTTCCCCTCCAGCCGCCCTGTCCACCGTCTTCTCCACCAGGCTCAAAAGGCCCAACTTCCTGTGAACAGTCATCCTACTTCTGTCCTGAACGGCTTGTGCCCTCCCAGCCCACACCTGGCTTTGAGGAGCAGCTAACACTGGCCCAGCGGCCAGAGTGCAGCCTCGGGTCCAGCCCTGATCAACCGCTTGCCTCCAGTCTGGGGTCACCGAGTTCCTGGATTCAGGCTCAGTCCCACATAGATTCCCATGACGTGGGAATGAAATCAAAATGCATGACTGTATCTAAACAACAGTTTCTTTCTGTTGTCATGTCACGTGAAATGACTCGACGTGTTTTCACCAAATTGAGACTATTTGGGGTGTCTGTCTTCAAACACAGGCTGCGTGGCATTTTGAAGGGCTCTTGAGAGCCCTCGGAGCCAGGCAGCTACCCCCCAGGGCAACTGAGACAGAAGTTGACCAGAGGAGACAAACCCAATGAAAGCACAGAGAAAACTAACCAGGATCTCAGATGGTGAGCCCTTCTTCCAAAGGGAAGTAGATCTGTCACTCTTCTGCCCCAACCCCTGCAGGTCCCAAGGCCCTGCCTGGCCTGCACCTCCTCTGGCCTTGACCTCTCTGTGCCTACCTCCTGCCTTCCCCCCTTCTCTTGGTCACATACACATTGATCTCCCTGTTGTACCCCAACATGCCTGCCATGGGCTGACCTCAGGGCCTTGGCACTGGCTGTTGCCTCTCCTGAAGGCTCCTCCCCTGGACATCCCCATGGCTCCTTCTTTTACCTGCTTCAAGTTCCTGCTTAAATGTCACCTCCCAGTGGGGCCACCCCAAACCAGTACCCCTGCACTTTCTATAACCATCTAATGGAGGTCATGATCTACATCCTTATTTCTCACTGTCTGTCTCCCCCAGGTGAAAGACAGCTTCACAAGGGCCAGCATCTTAACTCTGTTTTGTACTGATGCAACTCAAGCACCTAAAAGCATGCCAGCCCTCAGCAGGTGATCAATAAATATCCATTGATTGTTGCATGGAAGTAAGTCACAACATACAGAGGCTGTAAAATTGCAGGCACTGATTTGAGTTTAAATCTCAGTCAGGACTCCATGGTTACAGTCTTAAGGATGGATGGATGGATGGATGGATGGATGGATGGATGGATGGATGGATGGATAGATGGTTATTCACTCTGTTAAGACCAGGGGAATAAATTCTACAGCTCTCATGTTTCCATAGGAAGTTTTATGTTTAAAATGATATTCAAGAAAGGCATGCACAAATAAAATTTTAGAAGAAACAAATTCAAAAGATCATAAACCAATCTGGTCTTTGAGACTAAAATGAGTTGGGAAACACATCAACATACCACTGTCTCCTCCAGCCCTTTGAGGTCCTCTCTGGCTTGTTCTCTTTTATCATTGAGCAATCTAAAAAACAGAAAGGAACTGTGATCAGAGTTTCTTTGGGCTGAGATTCTTACAGATACCATTTGCATCTGCAGATAAGTCAACAAAGGGGCATCAGAGATTCTTACAGATACCATTTGCATCTGCAGATAAGTCAACAAAACAAACCAACTCACCCAAATGGCCACGGTCTGTTTTTAAATTGGCCTGACCTAACCTGAATATTTGGGTATCTGAATCACCAAAGTAGACTTTTTAAGACTTTGCAGGGTGGTGGGGGGACTTCCCTGGCAGTCCAGTGGTTAAGACTCTGCGCTTCCACTGCAGGGGGCATGGGTCCGGTCCCTGGTCCTTGGTCAGGGAACTAAGATCCCGCGTGCCGTGCAGTTGGCAAAAAAAAAAAAAAACTTCGAGAGGATGAGAGAAAACAGAGGAAATATTTAAAGCACACTCACAAGAGCTTTTCCAGTTTCATTTCTCTCTCTTGGTCCTCTATTTTCAGCTTGTTATAATCAGAACTGAGCTTCTCCTGTTCCAGTTGCAGTTTCTGATTCAAACTGAAATGGAGAGGAAAAAGCAATACATTCCACATCAGCCTGAAATTCTGAGTCATGCTGCTAAAGACGTGGTTCTGTTCTAACCCCATTAGCCCTGTGCAATAAAGGCGGCAATTCTGGAAGATTTGGAGGGATCAGAGAACAACCTCACAGCTTCCTCCCTGCCCAAGTGAAAATGAAATTTCTGGGAACATCTAAGAGGCATGAAACATAAGGCTTTAATAATGTATTTATAGTTGGCTTGCGCAAGAGCTCTGGGAGGGAAAATAATGAGATGGGAAAGGGGCCGATATTTTAAAACAGAAAAACAGAGCCCAGTAAGAGTTCTGCTTTTCTGCCCTACAGATGGTACCTAAGCACTCCCAGAACCTTATTTGGCCACTTTGACCTTCCCTTCCTCTCTGGTCTGACGCTCCAAAAACATCCCCTAAATCCAAATCCCTGGCTGACACAGGGACAGTTCTGTTCTGTGAAGTCTTGGGGGCGAAAGGGGGCAGTGGGCAGAGAGGGGAAACACAAAGAAAGTCCAGGGGCTGTTGCAAAAACGAAACTCACCATCCAGTTGGGGGTATTTGGTCACCATTTATATCAGCCCGGTCCTTATAAAACCTTTCATACGGCCATGCCTACATGACTGTAGACAACGGATTATACACTCTCTGAAGGAAAACCCATGTGAAACGCAAAGGCCAAGGAAATGTCCCCACTTGTCAACTGACTCAGAGACCCTCCATCTCTCTCACCTTCCTTCCCTCCCCTCCCCTTCCAGGTGAACAATCTGAGGGTGATTCAACATAACAAATCAGAGTCACACTTAAAGGGGAAAGCTCAGCGTAAGTGGGAGCATGGGGGTGGACCAAAAGAAGGGGAGCAGCGACGCTAAGTGCTTTCCTAGGGAGACTGTGCACAGAGCCCCGTCACATCATTTACATCTTTGCTTTTAAAATGCAAATGTGCTGTGTGGGTATCTCATGGACATCGAGAGAGAATTAAACTCCAACTCCAGTTTGATTCTTGTTTAGCAGCGTGACCCTAAGTAAATCATTTAATCTTGCTTCCCATCTAGAAATGTTTCTTCATCTATAGAAACAGAGAGGAGGGAACCTTGAGTCTGGACCTGGGGTGGCGGGGAGGAGGAAGACAGGGGAGGAGGGTGTCAGTGGGTGGAAGTGTATTTCAATATAATTGGTTTTCTTATGTCTTTAATTTGGGGCATTTAAACACAGCCTGGGGACTTGTGTTGATGAGGCGGGAAAGTGAGAGGAGTGGGGAGGGATAATTGCTGAGCAGGGGGCTCTGCAGCAGCTACAACAGGAGAATGGCCTTGAGCCCAGCTGCAATGCCCTCGAGCACAGACAGACACACAACAGCACGGGCCCCTAAGGCGTGTGCCCCTGCGAGCAGGGGTCTCTGGGGTGTGCAGTGTTCAGGTATGTGTTGGGCTGGGGCAGCGGGAACTGACTGTCTTCTCTGGAGCATTTCTTAACCCATCAGAAACCCTGAATCAGAAGCAATTCAGAGTCTTTGGGGGTCTTTTTCATCCTCTCATAGGAACAGCCTCCCCACCTTCTGAGGTATGTGTCTGCCCAGCTGAATCACCAACGTGCCCCTGCTCCACGGGGACCAGGCAGGGCAGCTGGACCTGCCTGCCACCTGCCCACCAGAGCCCCCGGAGGCTCGGCTCCAGTTGGGGAGCAGACCGCAGAAGCATCACGTCCAGCTCGCTGAGGCACCAGGGCAGAGCCCAGGGTCCATGGGGCGGGGCAAGCAGAGACCTCCAGGCTGGCCCAGGGGCCGTGTCTGCCCCAACGCCCCATGAGCCCCCAGGCCGACTCACTCCCGAATCTCATCGATGATTTTCTGCTTCTCCTCGATTTCATCTCGGAGTCTGGACAGCTGCTTCTGATGAGCTTCCCGGTGGCTCTCCATCTGCTGCTCCAGCGCCTTCTGCAACCCAGGCCGGGAGAAATGTATCAGCCGCTCGTTGGCTCTCAGCCGGCTCTGTGACAAAGCCCTTGTTCGCTGTCTCCTACCCCATATCCCTCAGCTGTCAGATCCCCAAACCGGGGCCCTCAGAACCCACCGTGCTTTTCAGGGATAACAAAACTCAAGGATCTGTTATAAAACTGAGTGGTCCCTACGGGCAAAATAGCCCATTCCATGAGTAAAGGGTCTCCCCCTGACCTTCTATAGCTCATCTGAGCCACACGGCTTCTCTTGCCAGGTCAGTCAGAGGGCATGGACCTCTTACCACCTGGGTGACCTCAGACAAGCCATGCAACCTGTGGGAGTTGCACTTCCTCACCGTAAAACGTAGATAATTTCCCGGCCCTGCCCACAGCATGGATTTACAGTGATAGTCAAAGGAGGCCTTTCCACCAAAGTGATGCAGACCCAGGACAGGGGTTTGCCTAAAGCTAATCAAAAGTTCCACATTTTCTCCTATTTCATTGTATCCACCTAAAAATCTTATTTCCCAATCATCTTTCCCACTTTTCCTTTTCTGTTTAAAATGTGACCAAAAATAAAGATCTCTATGTTTAAGATGAAAACTCAAATTTGGGCTGTTTCGGGCGACCATTCCTGCAGAAGTTCTGCCGCGTGGCCCCATGCAGTGACTGGAAGGTGTGCTCTCTCCTTCCTCGTCATGAACAGGAAGAGAAATGTACCAACACGACATAACTACTATCTACAGACACCTCGGGATTCCTGGACACCTCCACCTCCATCTCATTGCTAAGCCCAGCCACACTCTGCGAGCAGCTCTGATGCCCAGCCCCAGTCCCCACCCGCCTCCCTCCTACCCTGCCACACACATCTCCGAAGGAGTTGGATTTTCCTAGATCAAGCAAATCCAGTCCAAACATGGGCTGGGCTTCTGGAAGGGGCTGCACACACACCTTCATTTCCTCAGCGTCCTGCAGCCGGGTCAGATGTTCCTTTTCTTTATCCTGGAAGCTGACTTCATGCATTTTTTCTGTTTTGAATTTTAAACGATGATTTAAGATTTAACTGGCAGGACTCACATCCAAAAGTAAAAATTAGAAAACGAAAAAAGAATGGGGTGAAACATCAGCTTATCTAACCAATTACAACCGTGGTATAAAGGAACGTGCCTCTGAAGGAGGACTTCTGGCTTTTTAAATCAAGGCCGATCTCTCCTGGGAGATTATCGAAGTCCCTCGGGGACAGTGGCGATTGGAGGGGAAGTGCTAACTTGGAGCGGTTACGCTGCAGCTGACTTGGCTGTCACCTCACGCCTCGGAGGACTGGTTCCCCGCCAGGCCTGGTGAGCTACTCCTGGGCAGCACACGTAAACGTGCTTTGTCAATGATAACGCGCTCTGCTAATATTAGTGGTGTTTGGATTCGCGCCACTATTAGAGTTTCGGAAAGAGCTAATTTACCTCCCGTGGTATTCTCTAAGAATCTGGAGTAGGAAAACAACCTAAGGATAGGCACAAAGAAAATAGAAATATAAAAGGACACTCTCCAGACTAAACAGGAAGGCCACGTCTCGTACTGGGGGCAGGGCTGTTACGTGGCACACCTCTGGGAGGGAGGGACCAGTCCCATCCTATTCTTGGTCAGTGGCCCTCCCTGAGCACAGCCTGAGGTGGAGGGAGCAAAAGCGTTTGGGACAGTGACATTCAAGTCATTAAGTATTCTCTCTAGTCTATTTCACTTCATTTCAGCTCTTCTTGCTTTGATTCCATTTCCACTCAGTGGCACCACTGCAGACGCCATTTACCAGAGGGAAAAGTTCTTTTCCATGTCAAGTTTTGGGTGGAGCATTCTGTTCCTAACACCCCCTATGACATAAAGAAAACCTTACAAGGTCAAAGCGGGTGTGAGTGTGCTCTCTTTCATCGTTAATTTACTTTGGCATTTGAAGCAACATGTATTTACTGGGCAAATGACTCTACAACAATAAAGGACATTAAAAAGGATAGCATCATCGCCAATCCTATTATCCTATCAAAACCATTTCCTTTCAAATATTAATTTACAGGCCTTGGGACATAAGCATCTATTGATTTTTAAATGTTATAACCACAGTAAAGACGAAATTACATATTAGGATGTTTAATCTAATGCATTATAAGCACTGCTGCATGGCCTTCATCTCCAAGATGAAAAAAATTGTTCTTTTAAACAACATACCATAGTTCATTTAACTCTTGGACATTTAGGTGGCTTCCTTTCTTTTTTTTTTTCACTAACATAAATAATTCTGCAATGACTATAGGAGATTTGAGGAGCAAAAGGTATGAGAAGTGTTAGAATTATTAATATGTATTTTCAAAATGCTTTCCAAAGGGACTCTACCAGTTTTCGTTGCAGCTCATAATATGATCTGTATGTTCCCGTTTCACCACAACACCTACATTCTTAATCCTGTTCTGATTTCTACATTTCTAGTCATTTCTCTCAAATCTCTTCTATTTATTCACATTTATTGAGTGCTTCCTATGTGTTGGGCACTTCCCTCAACAAAGGGGGTCAGGAGACTGCCTGGCAAAGGAAGAGCTTGTTCAAAGGATGAGGGATGGGGCTTCCCTGGTGGCGCAGTGGTTGAGGGTCTGCCTGCCGATGCAGGGGACACGGGTTCGTGCCCCGGTCCGGGAAGTATCCCACATGCCGCGGAGCGGCTGGGCCCGTGAGCCATGGCCGCTGAGCCTGCGCGTCCGGAGCCTGTGCTCCGCAACGGGAGAGGCCACAACAGTGAGAGGCCCGCGTACCGCAAAAAAAAAAAAAAAAAAGGATGGGGGATGCAGGTAAGCCATGGGTGCAAGTTCAGGCTTTATATTAAGAGCAACAGGACACCAGGGAAGGGTCAGAGGCCTGGGGTTGGACACGAGGTAGAACTTGATTTTGGAATCCTCCTTTGGAATACAGCACAGTGGTCAGCCTAGAGCAGGCTGGAGATGAGCTCCTCAGTAGATGGATGTGGCCATAATTCTTAACTAGGATTAACGACAGCGACAGTGAAGACGGAGAAGAGCAGAACCAGAGAAGCCCCTGGCAGGTCGAATGGACAGGCCTTGGGGACAGACTGGACGCAGGAGGTAAAGAAGGGAGAGGATTCTGACTTGGGCAGCAGGGTGGACTGAGGGAAAATGGCAAGAGGAGCAGATATGGGGTGGGGGCAGTCTTCTAGACGTTTCTCTCCCCTCCCCGCCCCCGCCCAATTATGCCATTGTTTTCAGTAGACCTAGAAATGCTTTAATCGAGCAGAATTAAACATCATGAGTCCAGCCAACCAGAGAGTGATTTAGGCTGAGAGTCAGACACCTGCAAAGTGGTCAGTTACTCACCTTGGGCTCGGAGCTTGGCCAGCTCTTCACTGAGCGAGTCTTGGGACTCTTCCAGCTGCCTCCTCTTCTGCTCCATGTTCTGCATGTAGTCTGTCAGGGATTTGATCTTGGCTTCATGCTTTAAACAAGCGAACAGATAAAAGGGAGCAGTGAATGACTAGCAAGTGGCCATCCTGGCTCGCCCGGGACTGTCTGATGGGACAACGCAAGAGAGGAGGAGTTCTTGAGTCCTTTTTCTGACTCCCAGCACCCAAATGGTGCATATTCTGCCCTTTGTTTGGGATCTGTCCTTTTTCTTCCATGTGCTTCTCTGCTTCGTTCCCCACAGACCCACTCATGGCCGTGCCCTCACTGTCCTCTTAAGTGAGATACCGAAGCCCAAGCTGCTTTTCCTCCTTACAGAAAACAGAGTGTGCTGGAGAGAAAGGGACTGGGAAAACGTCCAGGCTGAGGGCTTCGTTCTTTGAAACTGCACCTCTGGATTTCTTCTTTGGAACTCAAATATGATGTCTTTTCTTTTTCTGTCTCTCAAACACACCGATTCCTGTCTCGGGGACGTTGCATTTACATTTTCCTCTCCCTAGGAAGCTCTCCCCAGCACCCTCCCAGCCATGGTCCTGGCTGGATCCTTATCACTCAGGCCCCGACATCTTCTTATAGCACCTAACTTCTGCTTGATTTATCTATTTTTTTTCCTACTTGTTAGCTCCATGAAAATAGAGAGTTAATAAATAATAATGGTGTGAATGAATGAACGAGAGCTCGTGACTGACTAGGGACAGTAGTCACTTCTAGGCAGATGGAAATATGCAAACACTCCCCGTTCCAGATCTACAGGGTTCATATTTAGGCAGGAACACTCTGGAGACTGAGCTCTAATCTAACAAAATAACCTCTGGGAAATGGAACCCTGTTGGAGCAGTTGTTTTATAAGCATAGCTTTTGGTGACAAGGATGAGTGTAAACAAAGGAGATAACAGCATTTTAGCTGGAAATATTTTGCCAGATTCCTTAGATCATGTCAGAAAATAAAGAGGCAAGATTTCTCTTACTTTTGAACCCCAGGCAATTATGGCTGAATCTTTGGCTTTATGTAAATTGTAGCAGAGTACAAAATAGCACCTAATGGAAAACTGTATTTGTTGCTAATGCAGAAAGCACTGTCTAACTAAAACCGCCCTAATATTCTTGACTCTGATCTCATATACCCTGAGTGAGTGTCACTCTAAGATCTGGGCAACTGTCCTGGGCCCTACACTTTAGAACACCCCACTTGGGCGGTCCTCTGGCTGCATCCCACTCCACTGAGCTAAGTTCATATGCCAAGGGAGCGTGCCCACCTGGAGCCCACATCCTCTTCTAGACCACAGTGAGTCTGGGAAACTAGAAACTCCTTACTCCAATGGCCCTAAGGCCACTCCCAGGACCAGCAGTGTAGCTCCCATCATCCATTTACATAGATTACAGCTGACCCAGTTACACACTTCCATCAGTTCACAGAACGTGCAGAAGGGACTTGGACATGGAGGCTGGTACATCCAGATGGAAGGAGAGACACTGGGCTGCAGGCCGCAGGGCCTCTGTCTGTGCTCTTGCCTTGGCCTCCAAATATTAGGGGCCTCCGGAAACACATGCTCTCAGTGTAACGGGTGATCTGGAAATCAGACTTGAGGTGTACCATGTCCTAATGTTTAGTGTTTTTCCTCTCAACTTTCACAAATTATAAAAATGTCAAACAGTAAAGCAAATACAGAAAAAGTAGTATAAATTTCACCCATTAACCGCTTTAATTTATTAACCATGTCCCCCTATATTCCTGGTCTTATCTATATGAATGCATATTTTGCCAAGTTGCAAGGCATAGCATAGATCTGTAACTCAGCATTTTCATTTTTACTTAACTGTATATAATTATACTTTCCAAATGACTGGTTTTTATCAGTTTTTTGTAAGAGCTGCATAAATCCTTCCATGTCACTTTATGTTATTAGTCTCTCAATAGATAGTTGCGTATTTTATTTAATTAAAATGAAAGTAATACTGCACTAAACATCTTCCATATAAATGCTAATATTTTTAATCAGGGAATGATAATACCATATGAAATGAAAAATTTTCATTTTCATTATCAATGAAAAATGCTATAAGTGAAATTACTGGACCAAAGTATACTTACATTTTTATGGTTTTTGATTCCCAAGGTCCTTTCCAAATGGACTGACCAAATTATACTTTTCTCAATAAATTTCACTATCACACACCAGCACTGAATAATCTCTTAAATATTAATACATCTTTGCTTATTATGTTATTTATAAAATGGAAGCTTGATGTTTTAATTTGCATCCCTTAGATGATTATGGTAGGAGACAAGGAGATGGTTCTATGATGACACATCCCTATGTTTAAAAGCGTACAGGATGAAGTATGCTTTTGTCTGTTTCTCAGCACTGTCTGATGCGCCATTCCATACTGGTCTCTGTTTACCCCAAATGACTTCAGCTGTTTTAATACCTGGGCTAAGGCAGTGAGGAGCACACACTGGACCACTCACAGAAGCCTCAAGCCCAAACACCAAGCTCAGGTATCAGTGGCAGGTCAGAAACGAGGCTGCTATTTTCTGAAACCACCTTACTAAAATGAAAATACCCTTCTAATGGAAGAAGAGTAGCCTTACTCAGTGAGGGGATGACATATGCCCCAGGAGCTTGAAGATTCCTTCAAGGCTTTGAGTTCACACACAGTTTGGTTTGAGTCCCAGCTCCGCCTTTCACTGGCTATATGAGTTTGGACAGTATATTTAACCTTTCAAGTCTCATTTCCCTTATTTAAAAAAGCAGGAACAATAATAAAACCTGCAGGCTTCCCTGGTGGCGCAGTGGTTGGGAGTCCGCCTGCCGATGAAGGGGGCACGGGTTTGTGCCCTGGTCTGGGGGGATCCCGCGTGCCGCGGAGCGGCTGGGCCCGTGAGCCATGGCTGCTGAGCCTGCGCGTCCGGAGCCTGTGCTCCACAACGGGAGAGGCCACAACAGTGAGAGGCCCGCGTACAGCAAAAAAAAAAATTAAAAAAAAATAAAAAAATAAAACCTGCCCATCAGGAATTTTTTAAAGATCAAGTGAGAGGGGCTTCCCTGGTGGCGCAGTGGTTGAGAGTCCGCCTGCCGATGCAGGGGACACGGGTTCGTGCCCCGGTCCGGGAGGATCCCACATGCCACGGAGCGGCTGGGCCCGTGAGCCATGGCCGCTGAGCCTGCGCGTCCGGAGCCTGTGCTCCGCAACGGGAGAGGCCACAACAGTGAGAGGCCCGCGTACCGCAAAACAAAACAAAAAAAAAAGATCAAGTGAGAGAATGCACGTAAAGTGCTTTACATAGTATATGGTGCGTTGTAAGCACTCAGTAAAAGGTTAACTGCTACTACTATTAATAATAGTAGTAGTGATGGTAGTTTCTGTTGTCCCATATTAAATTGGACCTGTGGTAGAGATTAAAAGACGAAAGAATGTTGCCTTAGCTGATAGGGGTTTTAGATGCCACCCAGTCTTGTCCATTCATTACATATCTCTATCTATCCTACCTACCTACCTACTTAGCTAGATAAAGATATATAGACACATCCTTTAAACAGGGACTGAAGGTAATCCATGTAATTCACACAACTAAACCTAGCCTTAAGAAATAAGCCTGGGCTGTCATTGCCTAGGAGGCCATGGACAAGTCTTACGTAAAGCAAAGTCCATCAACTATCCCTGTTATGCACCATCGGGCCCCAGTAAGAGCACGGAGGAAGCAGATTTTCCAGAGCACAAGGGTGTGAAATGAGGAAGAAAGGCGTGGCCTACCTGGGAGATGAGCAGCTGGCACGCTGCCAGCTCCCGCTCACTGGCGTTCATCTTCCTGTTGGAGTCCATCTGGGCGCTCTCGAGCTGTTTACTGCGGTTCACCAGAGATTTAACCTCCGACTTCATCTTGCTGATGTACAGCCGGGCCATGGTGAATTCCTCCTCGATGACTCCATTCACATCTGCCAACTGAGCACAGGAGGGAACACACTCAACTATGCCAACAATTTCCAGAGGTTCATGGGGGCCCTGAAACCTGTCCATGGGAACTCAAGATGTCTGTGGATTTCTGATTAAGAAACCCTAATTGGAGGACCACAAGCTGAGAATTTTTCTCTAAAAAGTACTATACGTTCAACCCCAAGTTCTCTGAAACCTCGGGTAAAACTTTCAATTAAAAACCTCTACTGGGGGCTTCCCTGGTGGTGCAGTTGTTAAGAATCCGCCTGTCAATGCAGGGGACACAGGTTCGAGCCCTCGTCCAGGAAGATCCCAAAAGCCACGCAGCAACTAAGCCCGTGCGCCACAACTACTGAGCCTGCGCTCTAGAGCCCATGAGCCACAACTACTGAAGCCCACGCGCCTAGAGCCCGTGCTCCGCAACAAAGAGAAGCCTCCGCGATGAGAAGCCCACGCACCACAACCAAGAGTAGCCCCCCGTTCGCCACAACTAGAAAAAGCCCGCGCGCAGCAACGAAGACCCAATGCAGCCAAAAATAAATAAATAAATTTATTAAAAAGAAAAAAAAAACCTCTACTAACATAATCTTCAATTAACCAGGTTTTTCATTACAACTGATTTTTAGGATAAAAGAGATGATAGAAGAAAAAGACACTGAAATTTTTAAAAGAGATAACTCTGAAGAGGTGTTCCATTCAATGTCTTACACCTTACATTTCTGGAACAGCAGCAAAGCCCAGTGTTCCTAAGGTGACTCTGAGTCCCCATAAGAAGTCAAATCAAAATTTCAATTATGTTCTCTATAAGCTGCTATCCAGAGAGGCAAGCAGTCTAATAGCTTGAATATGTTTCCATAAGCAAGGGTTGAAATAAAAAGGATTTTCTATGTAGTCTTCGATTAAATAAAAAATCTAATGACTAAGAATGTGCTATTACCAAAAGTACCTCTGGATGAAAATTTTCCTGCATAACTTCTCAGTATTACCCATCTGTTTCCCTGCCTCTACCCAACTGTCCCTTCCAATCACACAGGAATCTAGATCACCTAAGAATAACAATGTAAATCCACCTTTAGAAGAAAAGATTCTGACAACCAGCATTCCTGTACCATCTCATGTTTGTTGTCTAATTTTCAGAGTTCTACTGGAAACAAACACTGCAGCAAGCTACTTGGGATAAAAACCCATTTGCTGAGAAGCAGAGATGGTCTTGAAGGGCAACTGACCACAGGAGCAAAGCAACTGTGTGAATATTTTGTTTAACCACCAGAGGGCATCCTAGCACCTCAGGAGAAAACAAGAGCCCTGTCCAGTACCCAGCCCGTGAACAGAGGCTTCAGTTGGTTCTAAGACAATGATTCCAACTATGGTTTTTTGATGTTCCACAGTTCGCTGCCCACTTTTGTCATTATTACCGTCATTAACTCATCGTATGACTATTTTTTCAGTAAACATTTAAGAGCTAGGAATATGAAATCGTGTATCAACCGGAAAGTTGGTAGCAGATAGGAAATACGCTAGACAGTGCTGAGTACCTGTAATTTGGTGTCAACCTTCCCCTAAAAATTCCACAACAGTATTTGTTAAATGACTCCAGTGTCCATCAACACAATGCAGAATCTATGTTAACAGCAAGAAAATCCACAAGCATCAACATCTGACTCCATCTTACTTTGGTGGAGGTTCTCGCTAATCAGTTAGTTACATTTCTGACTGCCAACGATTTGCCTAGCAACACCACTCCTCATTACATTCCTTTTATAATCCAATACTATGGAGGTAACGGGTGAGAAAATCCCTCCATCTTTAAGTTCAGTTTTGTCCTTCTGCCTTTGTGACTGGTCCAACGTGGAACAGAGATGAGAAGCTCATCTTTAGCCTGACCAGGTGTGCCTGCTTATTGTCTTTCTGTATAAAGGTAAGGGGACATCCATCTCTTTCATGTGGAATTCACAACCTACACCATCTCCTGGTGGGAAAACATTGCTGAGCCAAGAGGTAGAGCATCATGAGCAGGGAACAAACACCTCCTCCTCTAAGGCTCTCCTTAGATGAGGACTCTTTGTATGCTATGCCCAGGTGCCATGTGAATCGGGCAAGAGTGAAAAAAATGTACAATAATGGGCTCCCTCCAAAGTGAGAGCTGGATATTTCTTCCCCCAAACCAGAACCATAACTTCTGAAGCCTACACTTGTCCTAGGAGGTCTAAAGGGAGATTTTGAATCCACACCTGATGGAAAAAAACAATACTCCAAACAAATGGTTTTAACTGTCAGGTTTCCTACCACTTATGAGTTCATATATTTAGTCATGTTTAGTTCAGAGTTTTCAGTAATTCCAGTAGATACTGTTATTTCGAAAAGAAGAATCAGAGTTTGCTGCTGTGCTATTATTTCACAACTCTCCCCTGGGTCTGACAATGACTCCACTGTACGTACTGGACTGTGCGACCCAGTATGCACGACTAATCCAGCAGAAGAGGCTGCCTCTCCTTCCATCTTGCCTGTATGGAAGGAGTCAGCCCCCATGCCCACCCCGTGACGCTAGAGCACGGAGCAGCTGAGCAAGGTGCCATTTCTAGGTCAAGTAAAAGGTAAGTGAGGTGACTGTTCACATTCTAAGACCTAAAAGTCATAATGGGACTTTAAAAAATCCTTTAAAAAAAAAGTGCTCAGAATCGTCAGGTTTATTTATAAGTGCAGTACAGAGCTAAGGTAGGACACAGTTGCTTCCAAGAGCTTGAGGGGCAAGAGGGGACTGAAGAAGCAAGCTGTCCTGGGGGTGGGGACCCCAGTCACCCTTCTGGCTGGGGACTGGACCTCAGACCCCAGCCCCAGCAGACCCCAGGCTGTGTTGAAGAAGTCGGTGGAAAGGGAGCTGTCGGTGATGAAGACTGACTTCAGACCCAGGATCTGGAGCAGTTTTATCTGCATCTCTGGTCCACCCATCAGGTCTCTGATGGAGCCGGGGCCCAGGGTCTGTGTCACCTGCTTGAACTTCTTCACCTCCACCTCAGCCAGACCTGAGGTCGAAAGAAAATTAGGCAGCTAATCCAATCCATCTCGTTCACTCTACCTCAACCTGCTATTCTGCCTGTGGCTAGGAATCTGGAAATCTTCGTTTTAAAGAAAGACCGGTGACATCGGAACATGAAAGGAAGGGGAGGCTCGCTAATAAACCTGAATAAAGTCAACACTAGGCTCATCTTGTCATCAGCTGCTCTCATCTTGTTTTGTTGACTTAAAGGATTGCCTGGGCTCTGAAAATGTTTCCAGATGTGATTGAGCTGGAGAAATATGGGTTCTTCTGTTTCCTTGCTGTTTAGGCCCGTCATATCCTGGAACTGAGGACTGAGGGAGACTCCAACACCTATCTTTCCCTCTCACCCCAGAGCACTATTAGGAGGGACCTTGTGGGGACCGAACAACATGTTAGGAATAAAAATACAAGATCACCGAAAAAGATTTCCTTGATCTCGTTTTTTAGATCAAAAGAATTATATCAATTGAATACTCATAATCAGTAAGAAAAGTATCTGTACCCACAATGAAAGATCTAAGAAATATACACATAACTCATGCAATTCCTGAGCTGACAACCTTCAAGATAATCTGGACTCATCTTGCCTTTTTTTTTTTTTTAATTTTATTTATTTATTTGTTTGTTTTTATTTTTGGCTGCGTTGGGTCTTCGTTGTTGTGCACGGGCTACTCTTCGTTGTGGTACGCAGGCTTCTCATTGTCGTGGCTTCTCTTGTTGCAGAGCATGGGCTCTAGGCACGCAGGCTTCAGTAGTTGTGGCACGTGGGCTCAGTAGTTGTGGCTTGCGGGCTCTTGAGCACAGGCTCAGAAGTTGTGGCACACGGACTTAGTTGCTCCGCGACATGTGGTATCTTCTCGGACTAGGGCTCGAACCCGTGTCCCTTGCATTGGCAGGCAGATTCTTAACCACTGCACCACCAGGGAAGCCCCTCATCTTGTCATTTTACAAATTAGGAAAGTGAAACCGAGAGAAGTAAAGTAACTTGCCCAAAGTCACATAATTCCTCCCCTTTAGCTCTCATTGCCCTAATGATTAAATCATAATTGTAAGAAAAAAAACCAGAACAATTAAGAATATGATGCTATATAAGTGAAAGTTATCAATGAACTTAGTTACCAATGAAATTAACTAGGGCATCCAATTTCTGGAATCCAAAAATAACTTAAAAACATTGAAAGTATTTAAAAATAATCTCAATCATACTTCATATCCCAAGGTAAGGACTCTTTTTTTTTTTAAATTCCAAAGCACCCGGACACTCCTTGATTTCATTAGCATTTTTCATCAGCTCTATTTTAGAACTTAGCATAAAAATATCTTCCTTTATCATTATCAGCAGCAGGCGCCAACTTCCCATAAATCAACTGTACCTTCACATTGAGAGGGCCATTTAATCACCCCAATCTCAGAAGTTTATAGCTCAACACCAATATATGCTTCTAAAAATAAATCCTCAAATACAAAATCACTAAACTGGAAAGGATTAATCTTACAGTACCTAAGAATTCTACACTAAAATTAGATTCATTTGCAAAGATTCATGAAATATTCAGTTACAATACAGGTTCCATGAAAGAATGACTGGGTTTACAAGAAGCCATATACTCTAAACCTAGATCTGTTATACCATCGAAGGAGGACTTTCAATGTTTCCCAGAAATGTCAATAAACGAAAGTAATTTGGGGAGGCTTCTCTAGTATTTAACAAACTCAACTCAAAACCTGAGTGTTCCCACAGAGCAGACTGACGTAGAATTTGGCCTTTTAAAGGCTGAAGGGCTAAACTCTAAGAATTTGATTTTAGGGACCTGTGACGAAGCTGAATACTATAACACTATTCCCTGGCTGGATAAAATCCACACACGTTTAATCAATGGATACTCCCCAGAAGGCGCTGAGTGCATATAAAGCTATGGTAATCAAAACAGTGTGGTACAGCATAAAGATTAGATCACTGAAATAGACTAGAGAGACCAGAAATAGCCCTACACACTTCTGGAGGTGGCAGACATGCTCATTATCTTATTGTGGGGATGGTTTCATGAGTGTATACATATGTCAAAACTTCTCAAACTGTATACTTTAAATATGTGCAGCTTACTTTCCGTCAATTATACCTCAATCAAGCTATTTTGTTCAATGTCACTTTCTTATTTTCCAACGTCCTCTATATTGTGGCAAATTGTTAATTGTTCTCAGATGATAACATCGTTTATTCTCTTTTCTCTCTATTCCTGACTCATAGACAACGTTACACCACCCTCTTTCTCCCCATCTCCCTTACATCCTTGCTACACCAAGCTGCACCACCCAAGGGGTTAATCATGGTTAGTTTAAGCCCATTATAGTAATACTATTTCTCTTTGCTTTCCCAGCTTCCCTTGAAGTTTGAGGTGACCGTGTGACCCAATTCCGGCCTTTATAATGTATAAGGGGATGTCTATTGGGGATTTCTAGGATTATAGTTCCCTCCTGGATGAAAGCTGGCTGCCTTTGCAGCCCATCCTGCCTTGGATGTGGTTGTGTGGGGATGGGATGATTGGTGCTATAGAAGCTATCTTGCTACCTTGAGATAAAAATCTATAGATGTGAAAAGGCAATAGGCTGAGGAAAGCAGAAACAAAATAAAGGAAAGGCCTGGATGCCCGACATTGTTGAGATACTGCAACAAACCAAATTTTGCTTCTAAACTTCAAGAAGCGTAAGAATGACCTGGGGAATCTTGTTAAAATGAAAATTCTAATTCAGTAGGTCTGAGGTGGGCCTGAGAGTCTATAGCTCAAACAAGTTCCCAGGTGAATACAGATCACAACCTGAAATAACAAGATTCTAGACTTCTCATATTGTGAATAATTAAATGTGGCTTTATTTTTTTAAGCCACTGTTAGAATCCTATTACTTCCAGCTGAAAGCTCTCCTAATTCATACTGATTGGTTGGCGATTTTCACTCTGTTGGATTCTCATAGAAAAGGAGAAACGTTTCTGAGGGTACAACTTTTGCTTAACGTATCCAGTCCCAAACCTCTGTGACACTGGTATGCAACTTTGAGGAATAAGCCAACTTACATAAAGCCAACCAAGATTCGAGGACATCTCCTATAATTGAAAGGTAAATGTTTCTCTCCTCCTTAACCAATCATTTACTTAGTCACTCAATGAGCCCTTCGCTCGTTCATTCAAATATTATCAAGCGCGTAGCAGATGCAAAACACTGTGCTAAGCACTGGATACTCAGGAGAATAAAACACAGCCTCTGCTTGCTTAGAATCATGCCATTATACGAGCAGGTAGAGAGGATACAAGAAAGGCTAGCTTACAGTCTTCACATCATTGGTGCCAATAATTCCTCCTATCTCCCCCAGATCCTTCAGCAGCAAATTCAGGATCTCGGTAGCCCTCTTTTTCTGGTGATTGCTAAGCTCTTGCAGCTGGCTCAGCTCTCTTTGTGTGGTTGTCAGTGTAGTCTGCAAAACACATTTTAACAACAAATGAAAAGGGTCACTCATCAATTTCACACACATGGCATTGCAAAGAATAACAACAGAATGTAGGATAGCGTTCTTTTATCATTTCATGTGATTTCAACACAAGAGCCCTTTTCATCCAGACTATAGTATAGCACTGCATTCTCTGATAAGAAAAGGAATTTGTCTTGGCCTGATATGTCATTTGTCTGCATATCAGACAACAACTTCCAGGTCAGTTATTAAATAAGTTATTAAAAATAAGTTATTAAAAATAAATAAAGCCCAAAAGGAATCCTTACGTTTATTATGTGTAATCATATCGTCCTACCTACCAAATGTTCTGTTTCAGTCCACATTCTCCAGGGTCTAAACATACCTGCAAGCATCCCCACCTCCACTTCCAAACAAAACCTGCTCCCTGGGACCACTTCCAAATTCCCATCTGGCTTCAAAACAGATGGGTCTGGGAGGCCCAAAGGGACATTAGTGAGTCTCGAAAACAACCTAGAAAAAGTCTTTTAATCTTCACGGTGAAGCTGAATTGAACACTTCACCTCGTTTCAAAATTGGTCTGGTTCAACTGGAGACGGCTTCTTAATATATAGCAGACGCTCCATTTTACTGCCAAACACGAACCAATCCACCTTTCCCACCCTTCATGTATGTTACCCAAATGTATATATTTTTAATTAACAAACTCTCAACACCGACAGAACAGCCATCTTTTGGTGTCTTGGTACTAACTCAGCCAACAAAGAAAATAATTTCCCTAAATTATGGAGTTGTAGAGGTTAATGCAAAGACATTCATGTAATTCTTCCATATGCAGCTATTTTTACTAGAGCATTTTTACTAGAGGACTTTTAATGATACGACTAAAAATAGCACTCTAAACCAGTCTAGCAGTACTTTGGTTTGACAGAAAATAAAACCTGTATCATGGAAAACATTTCATTGTTTTGGGAAGCAACTAGTACCAAGGACTAGTTAAAGAATCTGACAGAAAACCATGAGCAGAGAAAATCTAAGTCTCCTCCTTTCCTACGTGACTTCTGCTTTGTTTCTCTGGTTCTTGTTTTTATTTTGGCATTGCCGCTGCTTCTTTCATTTTGTTTTTAAAATCCACAGAAGCAGTAGTTCCCATCTTGGGAAACATTAAAAAGTCTTCCTTCGTGCAGCTGAATGTATGGAGTAAGGAGCATTTTCTATCAGCTCCACGGTCAGCAGATCAGAGCTTTCCTGCACCATCTGCTACTTCCCCTTGCCTGGGAGGACTGGCTGTTTTCCACAAAGCAGGCTGGGCACAATCCCATGACACCAGGCCACCAGGCCAAAGTGCCAAGGGCAGCCAGTTACAGCCACTCGGCTTCCCACCACCCATCTTCCAAGTAGAAAAAGACAAAATGGACACATCCCACCACCAGCCACCTCACCAAATGTTCACTGGCCCTCTGCCACTAGCTCACTGAGCAGAACCTGCAGCATCTTTCGCTGGGAGAATCTGAAAATTAGGCAATGTGAAGACTGAAACACTGGCTGAAAAGGACAACAGACAAACCAGGACAGCTTGGTCCTAGGCGAGGATAAGAAGCTCTGGGGAAGGAACGGACTGCATTCAGGAGGGTGTAAACAAGGAGAGTGAAATCCAGACCTTCCACAGGTCAGCCGCTCTCCCCTGTTAATATAATATTTTGAGACTTATTTGCTAAGATTGTAGCATATGCACAGGTCCGTGCTAAGTGCTTCATGTAAACTGTCACTAATTCTCACGCCCTGAAAGGAACATGTTATTATCGCCATTTTTACAGATGAGGAAATGAATACTCAAGTTTAAATGTCTCGACTAAGGCCTAATAGTTGTAAAGTCAAAGTTTTAGCTAGGGTTTTTCTGGCTCCAAAGTCTGTGCTCTCTTGACTATCCTACAAGGCGTCCCTGCTGGTGTTACAAATCCCCTAGATATAAAACAGTTCTGACATGCAGTTCCGGGGGGAATGGACAAGTCACTTACACAAAGTATTTCAATAATTGGAGGATTTCAAAGAATGCATCTATGCCTAACACTGAAAAACCACTCAGCCAACTGCCTTGCTACATACAGTGTCTGTCAGCAAACATTAATATAAGTACACGATTGGCTGCTGAGGAAGTCCTGCCCCCTACACACAAATGCTCCAACCGTTTTCTGGGCCAGCTCATCTGTCAGCTGCTCATTGGCCCTGGTCTTGTCCTCCACTTCCTGTGACTTCTGGTCGTAATTGACAGCCAGCTCCTCCAAGGCCTGGAGAACTTCTTTCACCTCATCTTTGGCTGCCTCATTTTCAATCTGGAGACGTGTCAGCTCCTCCTGAATCTTCTCATAGTCTCTTCTTGTAGAAGCTAAAAGCTGGGGAAATTAGATGGCATGGAACTGGTGAATCGAATGTTCAAGAGTTTATACTCTGTGCTCTATCCAAAATAAAGTAATTTTTTAAAAAAACAGATAAAAGAAAATAAGTTGAAAAGCTCAGGATAACTAGAAATGCTACTATATATCCAGATGCTAAATGAAAAAATAGGATATTGTTTTGAAAATCTGTCTCTCTTTCTTTCTAATTTTTCTTTCTTTCTTTCTTATTTAAAGCTACATAGGCTTAACTCCAAGAATTGATTACACATCAAAAATCACCACACACACACACACACACACACACACACACAAAACAAAAAAACAAAAACACAAACACAGGGCTTCCCTGGTGGCACAGTGGTTGAGAGTCCGCCTGCCGATGCAGGGAACACGGGTTCGTGCCCCGGTCCGGGAAGATCCCACATGCTGTGGAGCGGCTGGGCCCGTGAGCCATGGCTGCTGAGCCTGCGCGTCCGGAGCCTGTGCTCCACAACGGGAGAGGCCACAGCAGTGAGAGGCCCGCGTACCGCAAAAAAATATATAAATAAATCACCACACTTTGTAGCTGGCTGGCTATTCCACAAGTTGAACAGAGGACGAGGAGGAATAATTTCCAAGGACTATAATAATACTTACATGGCTTTTTACTATTATCATTATTTCACATTGTAAACAGGTCGATTTTAGAGTCAACCAAAACACTATAAAAGGGCAGTCACTAATTTTTCTTAATATTCATCATGGATTATAGAAGAATATACCCCAAACATTAACACTAGTTAAAAGTGAATGACTGAGCTTATGGATACTTTCATTATTTTTGTGCTTACTGTATTTTCTGATTTTCCTGTAATGAACAGATATTGTCTTGATAGTAGAGAAAAAAAATATTAAGAGTTTTAACTGTAACAAAAAGGAAAGGTTATCACAGGCAGTTGTACCAAGTTGGAGATGAAAAGCAACAGAATGGGAGGAAGATGGCAGGAAACACAAAGCAAATGAAGACTCTAGTTAAAAGTGGAATCAGTTAAATATGGTTCCTGCCAAGGGAAGTGTTTGGGCAGAGGGCATAATCATTGTCCTGGAGAGATGAAGGATAACAAAGAGGAAGAGAAAAAGATCGTTAGAGAGAGAGTTATGTCTAGGAGAGGGCTGGGCCTGGGGCCATGAACTTAAGCCACTTGCTATAATTGCATCATATGATCCAACTCACAGCATTTTAGCAACAAAGCAGAAAGCACCCTAAAGCACAAAAGAGAAAACATACTTAGATGTCCTCAGTAAGAGAATTACAAATCATCTGTGTTTGATAGATTGGCTATCTGTTCTTTGCTTAGGTTCCTATTTGTAAAGTGCTTGGCAAAACACAATAGAGACATTTACTGGAGAATTGAATGCCATCCAGGAAGAGACTGAAAAAAATTTCCCTCCTCGTTACCGTATCACATATATTCTAACGCAGCACTTGGACCCCTATCTTCTTTGCTTTCCTCTCCTCTACCTTCTACTTTTGTTTTGGGGCTATTTTTTTTTCCTACAAGACAGCACAAGAACATGGTGCATATCAAAGACCTGAGCTGTCTGATTTGCAAAGCCGAAGAAAGTCAGAAGTGGCACAAACCAGGAGCGCTGGGCTCTGAGTATGAGGAAGCAGGATCATCCTTGCCCGACCTCCAAGCTCCTCTATTTCTGCCCTTCATAGACTGTGTAGCAGCCAGCTATGCACTCTCAAAACCCTAGAGTTCTAGGAAGTCACATTTATTTTCTAAATTCCCCTAAAATCAGCTTTCAGCAGGCACTGAAAGGAAATCTTCCAAGAAATTTTCACATGATGCAGTGATTTTAAAAAAACACTTTGCGAGTTAAATTTCTGGAACATACATCAACAACAGAGTCATAAAAGAACTGTGTAAAAAAATTTTTTTATTGCATTCTTTACCTCATCCTGATCCAACATCTGTTGCTTTAGCTTTTCAGCCAGCTGGCTCTGCTGGTTAATTTCATCATCCTGAAACGAAATACCATATTTAATTTTTTGTGGTTGGTTATGTCATTTTTGCTACCCTGGTTTCTCGATGGATGACCGTTGGACACCAGGATGCCAGCTATAAGCCGGCTGATAAGATGAAGGAAATGGTGTGGTGCTTCCCCGCAGAAGAGAGATTGGTTAAAATACCACTTTGCCCACCTTGCTCAGCCAATGAAACATCTGGATATTCTGGGAAATACAATATCCTACACATTCAACTCAATTCCTGCTCATCCAGAAATCGGCGATGAAGGGCTTGGGAACTGAAAGGAACTTTGGAGCTATCCCTCCAGCTTAAAGATGTTAACAGTGAACTCCTAGCTCAGAAAATAAGGGAGTGAATTTCTAACCACCTGCACTGTAATACATGCATGTCCCAAATCTTGTTAAACACATCTGTGACCGGGAACACTGCCATTTGATAGGTAGAAGAGACCAGTATTTCCACTTCAAACCTCTTACGTGGAGAAACTGGAAAACATTTACTAGAGAATTACTCTTTGGCATTACAGAGCTCCCTTTGATTAGGAGCTAATTTTCTTACCAGTCTGAAAAAACCTCAAGGAAGCTGGTGTGCAGAAACGTGATTGCTTCCTTTCTGGCCTGTCATGGAAGTGGGAAAGGATCTCCCCACAGGCAAGTTCACTCTTCTCACTCTCAACTTCTGCCACTAGGTGTTGCTGCCACAAAAGCCAGAACTGCGGCCTCTCGCGGCCCCGTGCAGGCACCTCTGCCTCTCCCCTCCTTAGACGCGGTCCACCCAGTGGGGAAAGCAGCAGGCACCCAGCAGGCCTAACCACACGAGACTCGGTCTTGGTTACGAAGATTTTCATGAGTTCAAATGAAATTGTGAAGCACGGCCTGTGAAGAAAGACAGCTTGGCTTCACATGTGCCTCTCCCTTAGGAACAGGAGGAAATCCTCTGTGGTGACGCTTCTGGGGTCTAAACCCCAAGCAGAGTCGGATCCAGTTCAGTGCTGCTGTGTCCATCCTTGTGCCAGGAGCTGCCCAGGTGTTTCCACGTGCAGCCCATAAGAAACCTGCACTGTGCTTTCTGCCTTTTCCAGGGGCGGGGAGGGAAGAGGGTAAACTCAAGGGCCTAGGTGGCAGAACCTCAGTTTCCCACGGGACATCTTCCTGCCTGTTTGGTCGTGTCTGTGCATCCATTGAAATCAGATTAAATGTAAAAATCGATTAAATCACAACTTGATGCTTTCCATGGAGCAAGAAAATGCTAACACCAATATTATGAGATCTGCATCTCCTTTTCCTTTGGGTAGAACATCTTTGGGGCTTACTTCTCTGCCCAGGGAGATCCTGTTTCTACTGAACTTTTTACACCAACTCACCTATTTTATATATAACAAAATTCAAATACCAGAATATTTTCTGAAAAGTGCTCGGAAACCTATTATCCACGGACTAGATCTTACCAGCTGGCATCAAGCCCGTGTAAACATGTTCTAAGAGATGCACTTGAATGTACAGATATAGACCGCACAGCACATCTTACTCTGAAGTTTTGAAAATTGTTTTACAATTTAAAATTCTTTAATGCTTCTAAAAAATACTTCAAGTCAGATTTCTGGCAGGAGAATTAGGGAAGTTATATCAGAGTGAAACCTCCCCCTCAAAATGGTACTTCCACAGTGAGAAGACTATATGTTGGGCATATTTTCTCTTCTACTTTATAAACTTAGAATGTCATTTACCAGGAACGATTTTGTGCTTATGTCCCTCCGCACATACATATTAAACATCTTAACATGAAAGACTCAAGAAGTTTAACATGGGGGAGCTACCATCTCTTCCCCTGGGACGTATGAGCAACAGCTACAAGTGATATAAATCACAAGAGAAGCAAAACAGTAGTGCAGGTGTTTTGTTCTTATACTGTGTTCATTCCAAAGCCTGAGACGCAGGCTTGCTCCTGACAGGTGAAGGGCTGCGATGCAGTGATTTTTGAGGTACCGTGAGAATCTAAGGGCCTTAGCCCATCTGGGAAGGATGAAGAACAAGGATTACATTATAAGGACACGAATCACTTACATCAGAGACATTTCCAAAACTACACTTACCCTTTCTTAAGGAAACTTCTCTAAGGAATTAGCATAGTCTACTGTGAATCTTTTTTAATTTTCAAAACTTTCAGAGTAAGATGTGCTGTGCAGTCTATATCTATACATTCAAGTGCATCTCTTAGAACATGTTTACACAGGCTCACTCTGATGCCAACTGTTAAGATCTGTCTATGGATATAATGGTTTTCCAGGCACCTTTCAAAAAATATTCTGGTATTTGAAATAAAATAAGGGAGCCGTCAACGGGTCACTGGTCACCCTTAATTATAAAGATGTTTTTGTTGCAATGGTAATCAGTGAAATGAGGTTCAACTTCTACTTCTATTTCCACTTAATTCCTCTCTTACAACTCCAACAGTACAGAAGCTCTGGAGAGGTGATGGGAAATAAGAGAGACAGTGGCAGCGCTGAGCTGCCTATCTTACACCTCTGCTTTCGGCCCACCTCTGCACCACCACCCCTGACACCATATATAATGTGGCTTCTCCCTTAAGCAAACAAAGGGAGGAGACAGAAAAGAAAGAAAGAAACCAATATTTATTGAGCATCTGCTATGTCTTAGAAACTTTTACTCCCCAACGAAACCTTTTAAAGTAACAGATGCGAACTCCATGTTGCAGATGAGAAAAACATCTTCAGCAGGTGGGTCATCGGCCCAGGTCATCTCAGCATTGTTAACGCACAGGTCTGACTCTAAAGTACATGCTTTTTGGAAACAACCTAAATGTCCATCGACAGATGAATGGATAAAGAAGATGTGGTACGTATATATGCAGTGGAATACTACTCAGCCATAAAAGGAATGAAATAATGCCATTTGCAGCAATGTGGATGCACCTAGAGATTATCACACTAAGTGAAGTAAGTCAGAAAGAGAAAGACAAATACCACATGATATCACTTGTATGTGGAATCTAAAATATGGCACAGATAAACCTATCTACAAAACAGAAATAGACTCACAGACATAGAGAACAGACTTGTGGTTACCAAGGCGGGGGTGGGGGAAGGACTGGAAGTTTGAGATTAGCAGATGTAAACTATTATATATAGGATGGATAAACAACAAGGTCCTACTGTATAGCACAGGGAACTATATTCAATATCCTGTGATAAACCATAATGGAAAAGGATATAAAAAAAGAATGTCTATATGTGTATAACTGAGTCACTTTGCTGTAAGCAGAGATTGGCACTACACTGTAAATCAGCTATACTTCCATAAAAAAAATTAAGTATTAAAAAATAATAATAAAGTGCATGTTTTTCCATCACACAGAGCTGCCCTGGAAGAGCACCTGTCCTTAGACCCCTGGAGGGGCAGCACAGAGGGACAGAGGGGGCAGCAGGGAGGAGACCGCATAGTCTTTCTCCCACCGCATTCTAGACAAATTCATTAGGGCTGAAAAGTTCCTCATTTCAAGGGCTAAGGCCAAAATGGGATGAGCACCGGACTGGGAGTCAGAAGATGTGTAATCTCACTGCAGCTCTGCCACCTACAGGTGATGTAAGTCATCTAACCACCCTGGGCTAGCCTTTCATCTAGACTCAGATACTTTCAGCCCTGCCACTAATAATCTATGAAGGTGCCCTGTCCCGACCCATGCATTCTCAAAAGTATCACACCACCTACCTCATCAGAAGCATGAAATAGCTCCTAGACCCTTTAAGAGGAGGACAAATAAGAATGACAGCTGACAAGTCATAATCAGGCCATCCATGGGTAGAGATATGCAGGTCAAACCACTAGCTTTGGTGCCCCCCTCCCCAGGCTGAGGCTCTGGGGCTCAGTCCTCTCCCAGATCTCTCAGCATCACCCTGTGATGGACCACACATGCTAATCTCAAAATGTGTGCTTAACAGGGTTTTCAAAACACACGCTAAAGGAAAATGATACAACAGAAAATGTCCTAGGTTGGTCATTAGGAGGCAGAGGCTCTAGGGTCAGCTCTGCCAGCTACCAACTGAGAACTGCCAAGGCCTGGCATTTCCTACACTTCAGGAGCTGGAGTCGAGACTCTGAAATCTCCCTCAGAGCAAAGAGAAATCCTCATGCTGCCAACGTAAAGTTCCCAATTCCAATCACTGCGGGCTTCTATTCATAGAGACTAGAAAGCGGAATCAGGTTATCACCCCGCATCCAGGATTCTTTGGGGATACTAAAAATGAACCATCAATTCTAAATGCTATTAAACAACAGCATTTCTTTGGAGAAATCGAGAAATCCACAGACACTATTCACTTACTGGTCTCCCTTTTCTCTCATTTTGTTTGAGGTTTTACATAAAACACCTGGGTAGAAATGGAAGGGTAACTATGTCTAGTGCCTAAAGAGTAATTAACCCAGCTCTCACGGTGTGAATATCTTATTAAATGTTACCCAAAGGGTAGGGTGACCCCAGTTTAACACGGCAGTTATAATGCAAACCCCCAGAGTCGTAAGCACAAAGAGAACCAGCTTCCTTATGGCAACCAGTTACATTTCCCTTGTGAAGGTGATACCAGACTCTGAGCTTTACTCAGAAGAGACAGGCCTGTAAGATTAATGACAACGTTAACATAACAAAGATGTTTCATCCAAGCCAGAGGTGTCCCCGAGCACTCTGAGCTGAACCACAGCAGAAAAGATTAAATCAGACTAAAAATATCGGCAACCTTGATGAAATGCACTGAAAGGATTTAGATATTCCAAGGGCAATACGCCAAGATCACGTGAAACATCAATTTAATTTCCTTTGCCTCTGGGATTCCTAACCCGACCTTCTTTGGGAATGAATGATACAGTGTTCTCCAAGATCTCTTTTCCTTTATTCCAGTTTGTGCACTGACATGGTTCTTTGAGTCCCAAAAGTTTGCCATGAAATTAGACATCCCAGCATGTCCAAACTACTTCGTTCAAGAGGATGCCCCTGAAAACAGCCTTACTGCTGCTGCTACTACTGGCTCCTCATTCCAGGGTCTTAGAGCTACATAATTAAAGTACACACCTGAGTTTTGGGAGCTACGACCTTTGCCCCTATAGCTGGGACACTGCTGGAATTTCCAAGAGGTGATGGACAGGCCCAGAGAAGAAAACAAGGGACAATTCAAGAAAGATCACGCAGCCTCCACTCTCATGCAGTGATGAGGCCCCATCCAATTTCTAGAGGTGAAGACTCTATCTACCCAGGTCAACACTCCACTCTTCCGATCAAGTTTCCATTCCACATGAATCCAATTCCCTGAGTCTGCCCAACGAAGAGCCAGGGTAAATACTAGGAAGACAGGCACAAACATCAGCCTGCAGCCCTACATCAGTTCTGGGGGGCTTGAGCTGCTTCCAGCCAGTAAATCTAGGACCTGCTGCTTTTAGTTTTTGTACCAGTGTGAGGTCTATAATCTCTGACTACAGACCTTATCATCCAGTTGTCGGTAGAGACTGGAGATCTCCTCATCATACTTCTCCTTCTCCTCTGCAGAGATGCCAGCAACCACAGGAACAATGTTGTCTATGACAGGGGTGTTATCACAGGGCTCCAGGGACTTCTGGTCCTTAGCACTGATCTGTTCATCCTCAGGCACAGCTTCTCCTGCAAAGCACAGCCGAGAGGAGTTAGGGATTGAAGAAATTCAGCGTGCAGCCCTCCAGGAAGAGGTCCAAAAATAGTCACTCCCGTGAAAAAGACACAGAGGACAGAATAAGGAGCTGTTGCATAGAGTTATAGCTTGTGTTCTTTCTATTTGACAAGAAAGGTCGCAGTGAATTGACCAAAATGGGTCTAAGGAAGAAGGAGACTATGTAACACTCCCTCCCCCATGATGCATCACTGAAGTAAACTGGTTCCATCAACCACACAAGCTCTCCAACTTTGCAGCGATACCCAGAAATTCTGCATACAATTTTCTTTGTTGAGGAATATGCTAGGGCTTTACTAGACTCATATTCTCTCTAGCGATTGATTCAAAGGGAAACAGACCTCTGAGGCATCCTAATTACAATTAATTAGGTTACTGTTTCATTAATAGAAAGAGCCAAATCAAGGAACAAATTCGCCATTGTTAATAGAACACCGTAGGGCCCCAATCCTCAGACTCTGAGAATCTCTCACTCTGAAACAGGAAGTCAGGGTAGCCCCGGACCCGGGAACTCTGACTGACATCACACCAACACACGTCCCACTACCACTCTCTCCCCCAGGAAGTCAGAATTAATTGTCTCAACTGGAGAGTTCAAATAGAATAATTTCTTGTGATATCAGGTAATCCCAGGAAAGAAAAAGCAGCCCATCTAGAATATCATGCAGACACTCTGCATACCGCTTCTCGGTCTGCAGAGGAGCATTTATGGGGCCTTCGAAGGAAGTAGTACCAAATGTGACCACGCAAATTGAGGGAAAAGGTGAAGTTCTCAAGCTGGTCAACGGCTATCCCCAACAAGAAAACCACCTTGCAAAGACAGACTGCATAAAAAGGAGTCTATGAAAACCATGTGGCTCAACTGTGTCTTTTAAATATCTTCTTGGAAAGCAAACCAAAACCAAACATACTTTTCCATCACAATGTTTACCATCAGTTTCACACTCAGTTTGCTACAATCAGTGAGTGTCTGCAACATTCCAAACCTCACCCAGTTCTCAGCCCGTAAAATGCATTCTGTGGAAATTCCCCAGGAAAACTGTCCTGAGCCAGAGGGAATTTCTCACAGGAAAAAAAAAAAAAAAAAAAAGACACCCCAAAACAAAGGAGAGAAGAACTGAACTAATCCATGGCTTCATGAACAGTATATATCAAGTCTCAAGAAACCCACCTGAACACTGATTGTGTACATTTATCTCAATATAAACAAAGCACTGGGATGGGTTAGCTTTGCTGCTTAAGACTCCATTATCTCACTTGATAATCACAAACGGTACCACAGGCCTCCACGTCAAATACAATGAACACTCAATGATCTCACCTCGGTATCACAGTTCCATTGGAAGCAGCAACTTGAAGCAAAGCCTGGAATAAATGATTACTGTGCTGAATACACAACTGAGCCAACCTTTTTTTCTTCTGAAGCTCAACTACACTGTGCTGTACACCTAAGCTTTTTTCTAAAATTATTGACCTGAAACAAAACCAGAATATCTGAGTAGCCTTTGAGTTGAATCGGAACCAAATCGTTATTTCATTCAGTTCCAATTCCTGGTTTGAAGCATCATCAACAACCTTAGTGTGCAGACCGGATTTCATCCAATGAAAGGATCTATATGATCTAGAGCCTGCTATGTCCATGGGCTATAAAAGCAGTACCGTGTTCTAGTTCCTAAGGATTTGTGTGTGTGTGCTTCAAGACATATATATATAAAATTATAAAAATATATATGTAAATATCTTTTTTTAACCATAGAGTATATACTAAAACTTTCGCCCTCCTTCTCCTCTACCTCCCAACTCTGTTCCTTCTCTAGAGAATTTCACCACTAACGCTTTGGTAAATGTCCTTCCCCCACTCGGATCATGACTGTATCTCTCTCTAATTTTTCAATCCTGGCTTCTGAAATTTGTGAACAGGGCAATCCAGGGCAGTATGAATTGACCTTCCAGCTAAAGCATATCGAAGATGAAATTCTTAACTGCACTAGACCAGAAACCAGCCAGAATATAGTCATATTGTCCACAGGCCAATTCAGCCCAAGTCCAGAGGTAAGATACAAAAACATCTGAAAAGGACATACTCCCTGCATTCTTTGGTTCCAAATGGCCACAGAGGCAGTGAGGTTGGGGTGAGCTAAGGAGTTGCCCAGTGTGTATTTCCGTTTGTCTGGGTGGGCAGGAGTCAGGGATGAATCCCACAACCTAGCAGTGGGTGACCTGCTCTAACCAAAAGTCACAGGCTTGACTACCCCTAAAGCTGCCTTCGTCTTCCACTGAGAAGTTATAGCATTACAAAGTTCCAGAGTTGTCCCAGTTTAGAGAGGTTCAACAAGCTAGCCAACACTGCTCTGAGGCACCTGAAAGTGACCGACAGACACCGCATAAACATGGTCAGTGGGACAGCAAGCCACCTATCAAGCCATTTCCTGCTTAACCTCTCGCTTTTTGTAAAGGCGAAGAAATAACAATGCCTTTAACACAGCACTGTTCTAAAGATTAATTAAACTAGTATATGTAAAAAACACAAAAGTCCATCTCTTATCCCCTCCTCTTCCTGACGAATTGTCAACTTTTTAGGTTTTGCAGATAAAATCATTTTTACTTATCCTGAGATTAGTGTTTCTGGGGTCTTCACAATACCTTTGGTAGTTAGAGCTCAGTTCCCCCCCAAAATACAATACAGCCATATGAGTAGTGCCTTTAGGGTTTATTTATTTTTAACATCTTTATTGGAGTATAATTGCTTTACAGTGTTGTGTTAGCGTCTGCTGCATAACAAAGTGAATCAGCTATACGTACACATATATCCCCATATCCCCTCCCTCTTGCATCTCCCTCCCACCCTCCCTATCCCACCCCTCTAGGTGGTCACAAAGCACCAAGCTGATCTCCCTGCGCTATGCCGCTGCTTCCCACTAGCTTGGGTTATTTTTATTATTGTGGAAACAATATTTGAAACCTATAGCAGGTTTCCTGGTTTCCCTTGAACAAGTCTCTGAATCGAAGCATCAACATGTCCCCCACAAAACTACATCTAAACAGCGAGCCCATCCCAGTTTTTATTCTAAAGGTCAGGCAGTCAGTATTATTTTTTGCAGCAGCCGTTCAGGCCAAGAAGAACAAAGCAGCAACACACAGGAACAAAAGCAGAGGTTGTCTGGGGGAGAGCACAGCTCCTGCCCAGAGAGGAACCAAGAACAGGTTTTCCCAAACACCGCTGCCCTTCAAAGGACCGAGCAAATGACTTCCAGAAGCGTCCCTGGTAACTACACTGTCCAGCTCACAGACATGTCTGGGGATTGTAAATTCCCAGCACTATGAAGGACCTGACACTAGGCAATCTGTCTCCATGGCAATCTCACAGCATTAATGGGGAATATTCCCTGCAATGCAGTGGATAGGGTCTCCGGAGAAGCCCCCATGAGGTGATTATGGCGTAACTGATTGTAACACAGAAGAAAGCTGCAAACAAACCCTGGAGAAATAATGCCGTAAAATCTGGAGGTAGGAGAACAAGAAAAGGATCACAAATGAAGATTAGCATCTATTTTTATTCTCCTTTGCATGAAAAGCAAATTTCTCTTAGTTTATCCCTTGAGGATTTATAAGGAAAGAGCTTATAATATTGTAAAGCATCTGCTATTTTAGAATGAAAACTCCGCCTCCCACCCCCCCAAGAAACATTTCCCTTTTTTACATAAGCATTCTGGCATTTCCTAATTTCCTATTGTCAGATGTAATTACCTTTAAGGACTAAAACGATTTGTGTGTACACAGGAGCATTCAGTTGGAGAATACCTATAAGGTTGCAGAGCACTTTAATTATAAAATGAAAACCCCCCAGAGGGCATAAATAACATTTCCACAAGAAATAGAAATCCATCAATTGCAATAAACAAGAATGACAGACTAATCAAAAATTCTTGTTAGTGCTATTAGTTAAAAAATGCTAAAACAGGCTTTTGGGGGTTTTGTTTTTTCAAAAAAAAAAGAAAGAAAGAAAACCATTAGGCTGCCAGTAATTCATTAAAATTTCACACATGAAGTAGCAACAAGCAGTTATCCTTTTCATAAATGGAGTCCCTACAGCCTCTGGAGAACACAGTAAGGTAATTGGCTTCTCTCTGCAGCTCCAGGGCAAAGATTGGCTGGTCACTCACAGCTTCCGCCAGAAACCAGATCAGATCTGGCAAAGGAGCCACTCTCTTTTAATACCAATTAAACAGGCCCAGTGGCAGACATAATGGCAGGTAATTTCTATATCAAAGAAACGAAAAGGAAACCTTTAAGTTGCCAGATGGGCAGCTGGATACAAGATGTCATTATATAAATGGGAGGTTTAAAAAAATCATTCCTTTATGGGATTATTTTGCACTCAAAGAGCATCTTTTACCCTATTTCCTCAAGATATTGTAAGAAGTTTAAGACATTCTCTAATCCTTTCTACAGTAATTTTCTAATAAACTGGTCACCCAGGACTCAGCATCCTCTTCATATTCTTCTTAAACAGGCCACACGATTCTCCTAGCGATCAGTATTTCTATTAGTGTTTCGTTGTGCTCTCAAAAGAAGGAAGAGGGCCTAACAAATTAGACCTCTCAGATGAAATGCTAACTTCTGAAGTTCTACAATAATCATGAGTCTGAGAGGGGGGCCAGCATCTTCTACATATTTAATGCCAAAAAAAGCAAATTGGGTCCGAACTACGGAGGCTGCACAGTTCCACAGAGCCCCCATCAGCCTCGAGGTTACAGATTTAGCTACTTGGAGAACCAAGCCTGCTGGCCTGGCAGGTTTTAAGTCTGGAGAACAAATCTGCTCTAGAGATTGCCGATTTTTCCACACCTCCTCAGATTGTGATGAAATAATTTCTTTGCAGGACTTCAGCAGATGGGGTAAATCTACATCTACTCTGTTAGAAAATATTATATTATGCAAGAGATGCTGCAGATATGCAGTTTCATCAGGTCATTTCCCTGCACTTCTGACACCTGGATATTCAGGGCCTCTTTTTCTGACTGAAGCCCTTGTAAAAAGTTATCATTTTTTTTAAGAACAAAATTCAAAGAAGTACCAGAGAAGAGGGCATGTGTAATGACTGACCTGGCAGAGACTGGGAACGATGGACTCAACCCCTCTCTAAGCATCATGCCCCTGGGCCTTCAGCCCTCCTTCTCCATCCTCTTGTCTAGAGTCTTTTTGATGGATTGAGGAGGAGGAGGGGGCAGCGGTGAACTGGAAGCTGAACTACCTAAATCTATCCCCACTTACAGGATGGTTCAAATCCTTTCTGTACGTCCGATCAACAAGCAACAGAGCTGGAAAAAAAGAAAGATCCTATTTCTGACAGCTGCCCACTCCCTCTATCTGTCCTTAAGCAAGTAGGCTGAACAAATTTCCATGAGGCTACAGTTGCCAACAGAGCCTCCAGATTTGCAGAAAGACTGCCCGTCGATTTTAGCCCACAAGATGTCACTAGGAGATTGTGGTGGACATGTGTTGTTTTTCAGACACTCAACAGCCACTCTCACAACAGCACCTTGACTGCCTTGTGAGGAATTACCCTCTCCAGTGCATGTAGTCTTGGTCAGACAACACATCAGGGTGTCCTGTCGTTCCCCAAAGCACACCACCCAGCGCAGTATCCTCTGACTCTCCAGGGCCTCTGGGTCTCCAACGCACGAGACAAGGATGGAAACACATCTAGAGGGGATCCACTCCAGGTGTGGCCCCTTATAAGCCCAGTTCCTCAGCTGTTCTTTCGGTTCTGTGAGTCACTCATAGCCTTCTTTTTTTTTTTTTAACTGAAGAATAGCTGATTTACAAAGTTGTGTTAGTTTCAGGCATACACCAAAGTGATTGTTATACATACACGTCTATTCTTTCTCAGATTCTTATCCGTTATAGGTTATTACAAGATACTGAATGTAGTTCCCTGCTTTCTCTTTTTGTTGAAGCTGGCAGGACCTTCACTGGCCCAGTGGGGAATGGAGCCAGGAGAGTGGAGGGTTCTCCCCACTCCTGCTTTGTAAAAACAAGGTGTGAGGGCTTCCCTGGTGGCGCAGTGGTTGAGAGTCCACCTGCCGATGCAGGGGACACGGGTTCGTGCCCCGGTCCGGGAAGATTCCACATGCCGCGTAGCGGCTGGGCCCGTGAGCCATGGCCGCCGAGCCTGAGCATCCGGAGCCTGTGCTCCACAACGGGAGAGGCCACAACAGTGAGAGGCCCACGTACCGCAAAAAAACCAAAATAAAAAAAACAAGGTGTGACACCCCCCCCCTTAAGCTCCCACGCACATGCCCTGGGCCATGCTGCCTGAATGGCAGTGGCAGAAATGAATTAAGGCTTGGTGTGGTATGTGCATTACTACGAGTCCCAGGCCATGTTCTGAGAATCAGTGTTCTACTACACCCAGTGGAGAAAACCGCCAGGCTTGCATTGGAAGTAGCCCATTACGCTATAAGAATATAGGTGGGGATGGGGTGAGGACCAGCCTACAGGCATGTAATAGGATAGTATTTCATGGCTTTTGAATGACTGGGCAGGGAATGCTCTCTCCTGTGGCCAACTGTATCAGACGTACCGCTCTTCACTTATTTACAGTATCTGCCTGGGCCCAACTGGCCGCTGAGACATCATATTATTTTGCCTCTCCTACTCCTTTGTATTCCTACCTCATTCTGTATAACAGCAAACCGGCAAAAGCACAGGCATGCACACATATGCATGCTTTTCCCTGCTCCACTCCTCCTCTCCTGCTCTCCTACCGCTGGAGTGGGGCAGCCAAATTCTTAAATGATAAACACTGTGCGAGGAAAGGAATCTCTTTCCCTAGGGAGGGTGCACGCAGCTGACAACGCTCCTTTATCACGTTCTGACTGCAACCCGGGAATATCCATGCGTAGCCGTCACCGCAGTGAACTCAGCGGCTGCCCTCCCACACGTTTAGAACCAAGGTGCGTACCAAATTTCAGAAGCAAGTTGGAAATATCCTGCCACTTGGGTTGTAGTGGAGGGCACTGCCTCTTCTCTCCACTCCACCTTTCAAAATCCCTGCTCTCTAGTTGACACATCCCAGCTGTGCCCTCGTGACCATGAGGAATCAGGGTGCACCGGACACCACAGAAGGAATTCTAGTCCCTTTTTTTCACACTCATCTCCGTGGCCTAAACACAAACCACCAGGGCGGCACACAGGCTGCACCCACAAGGAAAAGAGAATGAATTCAGGAGTCAAGCGCCCTGTGGAGTCACCTAGGGCGAGTCTCCTATCCTGCCTCAAGGGCTGCCGGAGGATTAAACACCTAGTCTCTCGGAACAGGACAGAAAGCCTCCGGGTTTTGTTGGATGTGCAGTTAATCCTTAAAATAGTTCTTCATTCATACCTGGTCAAAGGACCACTCCACCATGCCTCCACCTGTCTCCTTTCCTGCCTGACATTTTTATACCACTACAGTAGGTTCTCTACATTTGAAAACTTTTGCTTCCAGAAAAAAAAAGTGTTAGCTTGCCGGACAGGAGAGCTGCATCGATCTCCCTACTCTTAATCACTCAGTGATTACGTGGTAATGGTGGGGGTGAGTGGAGGGGTCTCTCAAGACCCTTCCTCTTCTCTTCCCTCTCCTCTCTTCAGGAGTCTATAGAGGACCTCACCCCTACCTATGACTTCAATTACCTCCAGAAGATCCATGGCAGCTCCCCTGAGCTCCAGACCTAACTTCTTATTTGGCATTTTCACCTGGATGTTACATCGGCACCTCAAACTCCCTTCTCACCTCCCTCGCCTCCCTTCTGGTTCTCCTCCTGTGTTTCTTGTCTCAGGGAGCACTTCTGCCCTCCATCCAACTCAGCAAGCTAGAAAACTTGACACTCTCTCTCCCTACGGCTTACTCCTCACCAAGCACTGCTGATTTCACCTCCTAAATACGTCTCCGGTCCGTCCATCTCTCTTCCTTTCCACTGCCCTGTCTCTCAATTCAACGACTATAATCTCATCTCTGGAAGACCACCCCAGGTCCTAGCCCTTCTCCCACACCCTCCAGTCCATCCTCCAACACAACCAATGGATCTTCAAAAATGTAAATCTCATCATACGATCTGCAGCTGAATAACCTTGAATGGCTTCTCACTGCTTCCAAGATAATGACCAAAATACTGAACAAGGACTACATAGCCCTGTACGGGCCTGCCTGCCCCTCTCTCACCCATCTCAGTCCATCTCGCCAGCCCCAGATCTCCACACTGGCCATCGCTCCCACCCCGTCAGGGTCATTGTAAACCTGGCTCCTCCCACCCTACCCGCACTTCCACCCTCACCTATTTTGCTCAGCTAACTGCTCTGTTTCTCTCAGATCTTATTCCCTAGGTCACCTATTGGGGGAAATCTTTGCTGACTTGAGTCAAGCTCAGGGTCCTCTGCTGTCATAACTCTTAGCACCTTATACTTTCCCTTCTTGATGAACAGCACAGACTAGCATCACACGGTTATTCGTCGCGGTTGGAGACTATCTCCCCCACCAGCCTGTAAGCTCCGTGAGGGCAGAGACCATGCCTGACTGCTCACCCTTTAACCCCCGGCACTGCATTAAACACATGCTTACTTAACAGACATTTATGAAAGTCTATCACGTGTCAGAAACCATACATTAGTTCTCCTGAATTATGTAAGTTAAGGGCTTAGGTAGGATCTCACCCTATAGGGCATGGAAAACAGTAAATTTCTGAGTGGATCTGCAAGGTGGGACAAAGAATTAAAATGATGTCAAGTGAGCAATCCAAGAGCAGGGGACAGCACCCAAAAGAGATGCAAGGCATGAGCGTGGGTTAGGCAAACAGGGCAGTGGACAGACCCCAGAGGACAGCTGACTAAGGGATGGAGAACTGGAGGGTTGGAGCTTGGCAAAGGACAGGAAAGAAAAGAAAAACACAAGGTTAGTTGCCCACACCACAGTGTTTCTAAGGCCAGTTCCCCCTCCCCTTGTCAAAAGGCTTTACTGAATGTTCCAGTTGCCCAGCAGAGAAGTGACCCAAGAGAATCCCAGAAATAGAACAAAATTTCATACAGCCACTCCCTGCCTTGCCAAGCACTCCTCCCCACTCTCCTACTCCTGCCAAATTGCAAGGAATCATCCACCAGCCGCAGGTGCTGAATTATTCAATAATTCCAGCAGCTTTCAAAACACTTGTGCAGCTAGAAAATCTCCCCAAAAGAAAAGAATTGTGTTATTTAGGCTACTAGGTCATTTCTTGAACCTCTCTTGAATCCTGGTTGCCCACGTAATTGTTTTTTCAATTGAACAGTAGCTCATGGACACCCCACCCTTCCTAGCAAAAACAGTGGCAAACATATAATCACAAGATGATCTGGTGCTAACTCTGCAGTTATAAGCAGGCAGGTTACCTGCCAAACCTGCACAGCCATCCCTAGGCTCCTGCACTTACCCAAGACTGAGATCTGATGCAGCACCCGAAATAAGTACCAAACCCAGCAGCAGAGAATCTGAAGAACAACCTCCAACTATCCACTATTCCCCTACACACACACCAAGCTGCCTTGTTTCAGTGAAAAAAAAAAAAAGGGGGACTGCTACCTTCTAACCTCCGTCACCAAGCGAAAACCATTAAAATAATCCGTCTGAGCCTGGATCTGGAAACCCTTCTTCAGCACCTCACCCACAACCCACCCACCACTGCATGTCAGCCCTCTGAGATGTTTTCTTTGAGCAGAACGAACCAAAGAGAATGTTTCAGGGAAAAAGAAAAATGAGTCACGAAACAAGCCTTTAAGGCTCCATTTTAGGACAGAGTTTCTTCAGGAATCCCCTATTTCTGGCTCTGAAGAAGCAGAGCATGAAGATGAATTGGGCAAATAAAAATGCAAATATTTGCCAGCGGTGACTTTTAACCCCAAATCGATTATAAGACTCACATAGGAGAGAATGATATTTTTCATTTAATCAAAAGCAATCAGAGCCCCCAAAGTCTTGGGCACTGCCCTCCAAACCTCAAATATGGCTACCAGGGAGTGAATTACAGTGATAGACAGAGGCGCATCTCACTGCAAACAGATTAAGGGAACCTTGTAAACAGTCACTTGCCCACACTAAGCATGTATGTCAGGGGCTTCCCTGGTGGTGCACTGGTTAAGAATCCGCCTGCCAATGCAGGGGACACGGGTTCGAGCCCTGGTCCGGGAAGATCCCACATGCCGCGGAGCAACTAAGCCCATGCGCCACGACTACTGAGCCTGCGCTCTAGAGCTCGCGAGCCACAACTACTGAAGCCTGTACACCTAGAGCCTGTGCTCTGCAACAAGAGAAGCCACCACAATGAGCAGCCCACGCACCACAACGAAGAGTAGCCCCCGCTCACTGCAACTAGAGAAAGCCCGCGCGCAGCAACAAAGACCCAATGCAGCCAAAAAATAAATTTTAAAAAATTAAAAAAAATTAAAAAACCCTTCCCCCAAAAGACATCGGGGAGTTTGGGTCAAAAAAAAAAAAAGAATGTACATCAGCCAAGTGATGGGGTGGGGCGGGGATGAGTGCTAGGGAATAAGACAATATCTGCTTGTTCACATAGGTGGTTGCAAGGCAGGACCAAGCTCCACCATCATCCACTCTTTCCCAAGTGCCCCAGGATGCCAACAGTTGTAGGGGGAAAAAAAGCACACGCTCATGCCTCATTCTTCCTTACCATTTCTCCACCTGTTTAGCTCCATCTCCAGATGCTGGAGAACATTCTTCAAAGTCTTGTTTTTCTCTTTCTCTTTTTCATATTTCTTCTTCCATTCTTCTGCTGTCAGCTCCAGGTTCACAGAGACTGTATTCTTGATGGTCTTAGCCCTGGGGTGAAAAACATAAGGGAAAAATTCTGAGCATAGCTACTAGCATTTGCTAAATCATGAATATAATTAAGCCTCAAATTCCTTTCACGCCAGAAGACTGGGACTTGGGGAGCACGGGGGACCCTGGCACTTTTACCTATCACCCTCCTAGCTGTATTAATGGCACCATTATTCCTAAGGCTCTAAACTCACCTTTCCGTTTTTATTTCTCCTTTACTTCCTGCCAGTCTCTAGATCCCATGGGATTTTCGTTCTTTTTTTTAAATGAATTTATTTATTTATTTATGGTTACGTTGGGTCTTTGTTGCTGCGCATGGGCTTTCTCTAGTTGTGGCACACGGGCTTTCTCTAGTTGCGGCGAGCGGGGGCTACTCTTCGTTGCGGTGCACAGGCTTCTCATTGCGGTGGTTTCTCTTGTTGTGGAGCACGGGCTCTAGGTGCACGGGCTTCAGTAGTTGTGGTGCACGGGCTTAGTTGCTCTGCGGCATGTGGGATCTTCCGGGACCAGGGCTCGAACCCGTGTTCCCTGCACTGGCAGGCGGATTCTTAACCACTGCACCACCAGGGAAGTCCCAGGATTTTCATTCGAATTATCTCTTGGGGTCTTTCTCTATTCCCTCTGCCACCACCTTGGTCTATGTTCTCAGTAACAACTTATGGTTATAGCGTTTTTCAAACATTCAGCATCCTCCTTGAAGCATCTTACATACCACTACCAGATTCATCTGCCCAAGTAGAGCTTTCTTTCAATTCAGTTAACTATGAAACACTAGGGATATACCAAGACAAACGAGACAAGGTCTCTGGCCTTGGAGCTTACAGTTTCTCATACCAATAAATACACAGACAAATCAGCTGTTTCTCTTACCCACATTTGGTACCTAGAATCATCCCTGATGTGTTTAACACATGCCAACACATGACACCCGAGACAGGTGGGTCACTTTATGAACTCAGCCTGGCCAGGTGAGACCGTGGCTCCCTGCCAGGCACATCCTCCCCCCCCCACCCACGCAACTGTCACCAAGTACGAGTGGAGGGTCCACTTTTCTCAAGAAAAGTCAGAAATTAAGATTTTTATTTGTATCTCCCAGCTTAAGACAATTCTTCAGAATGATGTGTGGGACAAACAAACATGTCTAATGGACACCATTTTGCCACTTGGGGTATAAGAGATGGAGTGGCCTCCTAGGATGGATGGCCTGGGATGGAGTGTGATGCCACAGTGGATTTTTGGACAGTATCTCAAGGGAGCAAGAAGTGAGAGTTAAGGCACTGGGGGCTCCAGCCAGTAATGAAAACCAAATACATGATTCACTGACTTATACACAAAAATGAACATATAAGCAGATCTGTCCAATTAAAAAGTAAATTGATGGAGGGAGATGCCAGAGGGAAGAGGTATGGGGACATATGTATACGTATAACTGATTCACTTTGTTATAAGGCAGAAACTAACACACCATTGTAAGGCAATTATACTCCAATAAAGATGTTTAAAAAAAAAAAAAAGTAGGGCTTCCCTGGTGGCCCAGTGGTTGAGAGTCCGCCTGCCGATGCAGGGGATACGAGTTCGTGCCCCGGTCCGGGAAGATCCCACATGCCGCGGAGCGGCTGGGCCCGTGAGCCATGGCCGCTGAGCCTGCGCGTCCGGAGCCTGTGCTCCGCAACGGGAGAGGCCACAACAGTGAGAGGCCAGCGTACCACAAAAAAAAAAAAAAAAAAAGGAAATTGACGATGGCAGAATTCCACTTATTGCATACTTCTGAAGAAGTACAAACTTCATTTAAAAATATGTGATATCCTGTTTTATTTGCTATTGACTTTTTCATTTTAAACTCCCACCAGTTCTTGTCCTGTCACATTTGCTGGCACTATCTGATGTGTGATTCGGGTTAATTGCTGTTGTCATGAAATGACATTTTGGACATGATTTCTATTACAGTGAAAGAAATTCAGCAGTCCTCACCAGTGCTGCAGACGTCATTCCAAAAATTAATTCCTAAAGCAGACAACTAAATAACCCAACTGTCAAAAGAGGAGTTAAATGATTTCAATGTAATCATTTCAGTGTAATTCTCCCTCACTCACTGTAGCTTAAGGCTGCTGTCCCCAGAAGTGCTTCAACTCTAATTTTTCAAATAACAGCAATCTTATTGCTACTTTAAAGTCTATGCCGATTTGACACTTTCACCTCACCTTCTAACATCCTCAGGCAGTGTCGTGGGTGTTTCTCAGATACAAGCACAAACACTGCAGCATCCATTACCAACTTAGGTTAGTAAGAAAGTGAACAATAACCTATGGCTGAAATGCTTGTGGACATTTAAGGGTATACTTTGAGGATACTAATCTTTTTTTTTTTTTTTTAACATTTCTTCCTTCCTTCCTTCCTTCCTTCCTTCCTCCCTCCCTCCCTCCCTCCCTCCCTTCCTTCATTTCTGCGTTGGGTCTTTGTTGCTGCACACGGGCTTTCTCTAGTTGCGGCGAGCAGGGGCTGCTCTTTGTTGCGGTGCGCAGGCTTCTCACTGTGGTGGCTTCTCTTGTTGTGGAGCATGGGCTCCAGGTGTGCGGGCTTCAGTAGTTGAGGCACACAGGCTCAGCAGTTGTGGCTTGCGGGATCTAGAGCGCAGGCTCAGTAGTTGTGGCGCGTGGGCTTAGTTGCTCTGCGGTGTGTGGGATCTTCCCGGACCAGGGCTCGAACCCGTGTCCCCTGCATTAGCAGGCAGATTCTTTTTTTTGTTTGTTTTTTGTTTTGTTTTGTTTTGTTTTTGCGGTACGCGGGCCTCTCACTGTTGTGGCCTCTCCCGTTGCGGAGCACAGGCTCCGGACGCACAGGCTCAGCGGCCATGGCTCACGGACCCAGCCGCTCCGCGGCATGTGGGATCTTCCCGGACCGGGGCACGAACCCGTGTCCCCTGCATCGGCAGGCGGACTCTCAACCACTGCGCCACCAGGGAAGCCCGGCAGGCAGATTCTTAACCACTGCACCACCAGGGAAGTCCAAGGCTACTAATCTTACTTTTCACATCATAAAGATTCTCTTGATTTCCAGTGATACTAGAAAGAGAAGAGTAGAGCCTTTATGCTATACTCAGGCAGGTTTAGCCACAAGTCCAATTTTGTGAGCGGACCCAACAAGGTTATCCCTCGTATAGCTGAACCTCATTCTCAAAGTTCTTTTAAGTTGTTGAGAAAATTCTTTTTCTCCCATTTCTGTAGTAATTTGAGTCCTGGCAAGAGATAGTCTACTCAAATTGGGAAGAGCTTAACAAAGGTATGGGAAGGGTGATGGGAAATAACAAGGGGTAATGGGTACCCCACATTAGTGATGGGGATGCCGTTACCACCCTTAGGCTAAAGGAGTCCCAGAGGGAGGGAGCTATAAGAAGAAGGCTGTCCATACTCACAGATACAGAGAATGAACTAGTGGTTACCAGTGGGGAGAGGGAAGTGGGGAGGGGCAAGATAGGGGTAGGGGATTAAGAGGTACAAACCACAATGCATAAAATAAATAAGCTACAAGGATATATTGTATAGCACAGGGAATATAGCCCATATTTTATAATAACTATAAATGGAGTATAACCTTTAAAAATTGTGAATCACTGTTTTGTACACCTGTAATTATATAATATTGTACATCAACTATACTTCAATTTTTAAAAAAGAGAACAAATTTAAAAAAAATTTTAACCCTTAAAAAAAAGAAGAAGGCTTCCCAGTAGAAGCTGTAACAGTCTTTGGTCTAAGAACACAGCCAACCCAAAGTGACTCTTCAGGGAAGGAGTCAAGAAATTAATACCCTGACCTCACTCTCTCCTCTCCTCATGACTGCCTGCCCATGTTCCTTCCCCATTGGTGGAACCTAACTGGAAGCCAGAGGCAAGGGAGCCCATTGTAGCTGTCCAGACTGGTCACTGTCCCAGGGCACAGAGCAGAGCAGAGATGGTACAGAAACAATCCAGAGGAGCAGATGGAAGATACACAACCCAACTCCCATTTGGAACTGAGAACAATGGCGGGAAACCACGTCTCCTGCTGCTGTCCTAGACAGACTCCATTCAGTCCCAGATGAGGCAAAAACATCATGCCTCCCCATCCACTAAAGGTAGAACATGAAGAAATCGGCTAACACTGAATGGGAGAGAGATCAATTATCCCACAAGTGTTCTACAGATTTAAAATAATCTGAGATAAAATCTCAGGAGTTTTGCATGTGTCTGTAGAAATTGACAACCTGATTTTAAGATTTATAATAAAAATAAAGAGGGCCGAGAATAGCAAAGACAGTTTTGAAGGACAAAGCTAGAGGATGGAATATCAACATATTATAAAGCCACAGTAATTGAAACTGATTAAATAGTCCAGAAACTTTAGAATAGAAACAGAATAGATTATCCAGAAACAGACACTCAGCTACGTAGCCATTTGATTTACAACAAAGGTGCGCGTACAGCACAGAGGGAAGGGATGGTCCTTTCAGTACACGGTGCTGGGGCAGGGGTGGAGGTGACGATCTTTACCAACTCCCCCAGTAACATATGAAAAATTCTATTACAGATGAATCATATGCATAAACGTGAAAGGTAAAACAATAAAGCTGCTAGAAGAAAACAGGAGAGTATCTTTAAGACCTTGGGGTAGGCAAAGATTAATTTCTTAAATAGGATAGAAAGAAAAGATAAATTTGACTTAATAAAAATTTAAAACCCTCTCTTCATTAAAAGTCACCATTAAAAGAATTAAAACATACGCTGCAAAGTGAGAGAAGATATAAACAATCCATATATCTGCCAAAGGACTTATCCAGAATAATCCCTATAAATCAATCAGAAAAAAAGCAGACAACGGGTGAGAACACTGGGCAAAGATCCGAATAGGAACTTCACAAAAGAAGTGCCAATAAATACCACCCACAAAGGGTGCCTTCAGGGAAATGCAAAATAAAATGACAACAGCATACTTCTACACACCCAATAGGATGGTTAAAAAATTTTAAACTGATAATACCAAGTGTTGATGAGGATGTGTAGTGACTATAATACTCAATTGCTACTAGAGGGAGTATAAGCTATTCCAATCATTTTAGAAAACTCTTTGGTACTATCTATTAAAACTAAATATCCTATATCCTGTGAGCTAGCAATTCCACTCATAGGTATATAACCAACAGAAATGAGGACATATGTTCACCTAAAGACATGACAACGAATGTCACAGCAACTTCATTTATAATAGCCACAAGCTGAAAACAATACAAATAACCGTCAACAGTAGAATGGATACATACATGCCATATTCATACAACAAAATATTATCTAACTATGAAAACTAAACTACTGCTACACCTAACAATGTAGTGTACTTCACAGATACAGTGTTGCATAAAAGAAGCTAGATACAAAATAATACTGCATGTTTCTATTTGTATCAAGTTCAAAGACAGCAAACAGTCATCTAAGTTGACAGAAGTCAGAATGACACTTACCCTTGAGAGTTGGGTACTGACTGGGAGGGTTCAACGAGAGGCTTCTAAGATGCCAGGTGGTGGTTACATGTGAATATACATGTATATTTAAATTTTAACTGAGTTGCATACTTAAATGTATTTTACTATATGTATGCTATATTCAACAAAAATAAGTTAAGAAAAATAAATTGATGTGGAAAGAAATCAAGTCAGATACAAATATTTCTAAATTGTGGAAGAAACAAGAGTTACTAAGAGAGATACTGAACTTCTGTGCCTGGATTTATTTCTTTTTAATAGAACAAATATTCTCCTATCTAGGAGGTTGAAACCAACCTTGCAAAATGAAATAAAGAGTGTCTTGGTCCCTTGCTCCCACAAGAGACCTAGAATAAAAGGATGATGAACATGTATAATCTCTTGTTGCTTCTTACCATGAACTTTAGGAAAATCTACAGAGTGAAAGGGCCTAATGATTAGGTTCTATCTAATTTTGCCGCCAGTGTGGATTAGCTAGTGGTCTGATGAGTTTTGTTTTGTTTTGTTTTGTTTTTGCCTTGTTCACCGCAGAGCATGTCCAAGTGTCTTCCAGCTCTCATACTCATTGCTCTTTTATTTTGGTATTTTCCACATACGTGCTAGCTGTCAATCACACTAAGCAGTGTTACATCTGGACCCTCTGTTCAAACACAGTGAATAAACATGGATCCTGGGCACTCAGGACACAGTGCCAGGACCCATGAGCATTTCCTGCTCAGCCTGGTTTGCAAAAGGATTTCAGGTAGCTAACAAGGAAACATAAAATTGATGGGATAGCAGAAATTAAGAAATGCTCTTAAGGCAGGTTTTATCATTTTTTCTAGCTGAAGCTATACAGCAATAGCAATACCACCCAGCCCCATAGTTTTGAGACATCACCTCCTTGATACAGGAAAAAAACCCAATAATCCATGGGAGCCTTACCATAGCCACGAACTGACTACTCATTCATCATCTTTATGGGTCAATCTCACTCTGCTAACATATGATTAATCCAGTGTGACCTCATCACTCACAAGGGAGCACAAAAGTATCTTGGGTCTTCACTTTCAGAGATCCTCAGTTTGGTTTTTCAACCAGATCCCCTAAGCTGTATACAGAAATAAATGCCTGTTCCACAAGCTATGACCACAGCAGACACTGAGCAAAATCCTAACCAAAGGCTACTTAGGGGAAGCACCTTAACTGATATTAGGTTTACAGCTTAATAGCAAGACCTACTTAGCAGGAATGAGTCAAATCTTAAAGGTACAATGATCAGGGTTTCTGTTTTGCAGCTTTTCTTTGTTTCAGCTTTCTTTAGAGAGATAGGCACCACTTAAATAATACGATCTAGGCCTGCACCAGATATAATATCTCTTCTCCCCATAGGGAGGGAACCAGGATCCGGTTTTTAAAAGATCTCAAAGCTAATGAATGTTAACCATTTTTGGAGAAGGCAGACCAAGCATAGCAGACAGAGAGCAGAGGCCACAGTACATACTCCACCTAGATCTCCATACAAACATAGTTACGTCAGAAAAGGATACACTGACATATTCCACTGAAGGATGGCAACAGGAAGACTCCACCCCTCTGTCCTCGCGTGTTCTGTTATGTCCTCCTCAGCACCTCTCAGTTCCGCTGTCACTGAACTCGCAATTTACTTGTTCAGAACCACATGCCCAGGCTTCCAAGATTACTGATCGTGTGCATTTCTACCACCTTCATTAAGCCCCCATATGTGATGTCACCATTATTTGGCACTTGAATCAAACCCTTGTTGAAAAGGGGAAGTCGTAGAACCACTGGTTCACATCACTCTATGTCCTGTTAAATCCCATCCCCACCTATTTCCTGAATAATTGCCTATATTTGTACTTTCTGGCCAAGATCAGTTCTAAATGATATAGAAACTACATACTGTTGGAGTTTCTTCAAATTACCTCGGCCTCCCCTGGAACAGCCAGGAAGATGTTTGCTCTTGGTACCTTCCTATCTCTTGTTTTCAGCATTTTCTTTCCCTCTCCAGGATAGTAGTGGCATTTGAACAAGGAGCTCCAGACAAACCCACACCTTCAATGCATAGAATAAATCTGTAATGCATGATTCCACATGGCGAATGGTGTGCGTGAGAGAGAGAGATGAAGAGACTGAGATCTCTTGTGGGGTGGAAGAGGGTAGCCCAGCATCCCTCTCTATCAGTCAGGGTTCTCCAGAGAAACAGAACCAACAGGAGGGAGGGAGGGAGGGAGGGAGGGAGAGGGAGAGAGGGAGAGGGGGAGAGGGGGAGAGGGGGAGAGGGGGAGAGGGAGAGAGGGAGAGAGGGAGACAGGGAGACAGGGAGACAGGGAGACAGGGAGAGAGGGAGACAGGGAGAGAGGGGGAGAGGGAGAGGGGGGGAGAGAGAGAGAGAGAGAGAGAGAGAGAGAGAGAGAGAGAGAGAGAGAGAGAGATCTTATATATCTGATATCTTATATATCAGAGAGGATATCTATCTATCTATCTATCTATTGAAATTGTCTCACTGGAAACTCAGGCAGAAATCGATGCTACAGTCTTGAGGCCGTTTCTTCTCCAGAAAACCTCAGTTTTTGCTCTTAACGTCTTCATCTGATTGGATGAGCCTCACCCCTATTATGGAGGATAATGTGCTTTACTTAAAGTCAACTAATGGTAGATGGTATCCACAAAAAAATTTCAGACCTAGGTTAGTGTTTTGATTAAATAATTGGCTACTACAGCCTAGTCAAATTAACACATAAAACCATCACACCTTCTAATCTGCTCTGGGTCCTAGTTCCCGTATAAAACACCTAACCTTCTTCTGGACACATGACTGCCGCAAAGCACCTTTCCGTTTCCGGGTAAGGCCATTTCCCTGCCCATGAGTCGGGGATGTAGGGAAGGAGAAATTAAAAGCTTTAAATTTTGTCTTTTGAAAAATTTTCATCTCCAGAGAAACATTAAGAAATGACCAGCTTGGATAAAGATTTGGCATCTGGTTAAACTAACTGCCATCCACAGCGTTTCCTCCTCCAAGAGCAAAAATTAACCCTACTGGTGTTTGGCAACAGGCCCTCCAACAGGGGGTGATTTGATTCTTTCTCCATCCTGTGTCAGACCTGCAGCCAAGCATCTCCCTTGGCCAAAGTGCTTGCTCTAGTCCCGCAGGGAACTTGTTGTTATGCTCTGGGGACATGCATTTGCACACACACCACCCAGGCTCTGCCTAATCCAGCTGCCATTAAACTGAGCATGAAATGGCACAAGTTTTTTTTCAAAAAGTGCATATCGGAAAAAGCAAAGAGAATATTACTTTTCCTAAACTATCCATTCTCCTTCCACGTTTAACATATAAATAAAGCCTTTGAATTATTCATGCTGGATCAATCAAACTCTTGGTGTCAACAATGTGCTGATTCAGGCTTTTTCTAAACTGATTGGTCTGCCCCCTGGGGACCCACCTTTCCCTCATTACCATCACAAATCAAGGTACATTAAATAGGCTTCCATGATTGGGTGATTTGATAATTGTTAACTGGGTGATTTCCACACTTCTAAAACTTAAAAATAACCTTTTTGAATAGTGCTATAAAAGTACTTTGGGGACTTCCCTGGTGGTGCAGTGGTTAAGAATCCGCCTGCCAATGCAGGGGATACAGGTTCAAGCCCTGATCCGGGAAGATCCCACATGCCGCGGAGCAACTAATCCCGAGCGCCACGACTACTGAGCCTGTGCTCTAGAGCCCGCGAGACACAACTACTGAGCCCGTGTGCCACAACTACTGAAGCCCACGTGCCTAGAGCCCGTGCTCCGCAACAAGAGACACCACTACAATGAGAAGCCCGCACACCACAACTAGAGAAAGCTGAGTGCAGTGATGAAGACCCAATGCAGCAATTAAATAAATGAATAAATAAATTTATTAAGATTAAAAAAAAAAAGAACGCATTACCTTTCCTCCAAAGGTTTCAGTATGCCTGACAGCACTTCATTTAAAAAAAAAAAGGGCGGGGGGGCTTCCCTGGTGGTGCAGTGGTTGAGAATCTGCCTGCCAATGCAGGGGACACGGGTTCGAGCCCTGGTCTGGGAAGATCCCACATGCCGCGGAGCAACTGGGCCCGTAAGCCACAACTACTGAGCCTGTGCTCCGCAACAAGAGAGGCCGCAATAGTGAGAGGCCCGCGCACCGCGATGAAGAGTGGACCCCGCTTGCCGCAACTAGAGAAAGCCCTCGCACAGAAACGAAGACCCAACACAGCTAAAAATAAATAAATAAATTTATTTTTTTAAAAAAAGTACTTTGGAAGACTAATTAAAGACTAAGAAATGAAACTCTGGGAGCCAGATGAAAAAGAAAAATTGGTGAAAGTGCTCTAATTTGAGTCCCCATCCCTTAAAGCAGGAAGTGTTCAGCTTCCTGACAGAGGACGGCTTTTTGACTCTCTGCTGCCCTCAGGCACCTGTATACTCTGTCATGTTTCTACTGTATCAAAGGACCTACTACTGTTTTATTCAGAACATCAATACAGTATAGCCTAGCAACAAACATGGACTTTCTTCGTGTCCTTGAAAGAACCACGTGGCAAGAACTAAGGAACTTCATGCTGCCCTTAGGTTTGGCCACCCCTGCAACAAGAATATCATGAACACTCGTTATACTGAATTTGGGAGATACCCGGCAGTCTTTTCTGAGTTCACAGTGCTTAATCTCATTAGCTATCAGATACCATGTCTAATCTGATGTTCAGACTCATGTCTGCGTGTAATTGGGTTCAATGTGTGTAGTTAACAATAAAGCGGGTACTGGCCCCACAGAGAAGTTAGATGTCTTTGAAGAATCCATTAACTAACTCGAAGATGGAGGAAAGGGAACAAAATTTCACACATTTCTAATTAAGGGCAGGAAAACAAACCAGATCGAAACCCAACCACATTTCTGGACATAATGGTGTCATAGTTCAGCAACCGCTCTAATGTTCTAGGGATTCCTACATAATAAGCATTAGGTTCATCTGTTCATTCATTTTGATAACATTTGTCTGCTGACCACCTACGGTGTCCTAGTTATCCTAGGTGCCTGTTGGGACAACAGAGGCTGGTAATAAACTAGTCCTTGTCTTCATGGAGCCTAGTATCCAGATGACTCTGACTAAAGATTATAGACCAACCTATTTCATTTGAAAATATAATTGACATACTATTTATTTCTTGGAATCCTAAATTATCAGCAGGATTTCTTTTTTTTTTTAACATGCATACTAAGGGTCTTTTTATTTTTATATTTTTTAACATCTTTATTGGAGCATAATTGCTTTACAATGTTGTATTAGTTTCTGCTGTATAACAAAGTGAATCAGCTATATGTATACATATATCCCCATATCCACTCCCTCTTGCGTCTCCCTCCCACCCTCCCTATCCCACCCCTCTAGGTGGTCACAAAGCACCGAGCTGATCTCCCTGTGCTATCTGATCTCCCTGTGCTATGCGGCTGCTTCCCACTAGCTATCTATTTTACATTTGGTAGTGTATACATGTCAATGCTACTCTCTCACTTTGTCCCAGCTTACCCTTCCCCCTCCCTGTGTCCTCAAGTCCATTCTCTACATCTGCGTCTTTACTCCTGTGCTGCCCCTAGGTTCATCAGTACCTTTTCTCTTTTTTCTTAGATTACATATATCTATATATAGATTCCATAAATACGGTATTTATTTTTCTCTTTCTGACTTACTTCAGTCTGTATGACAGTCTCTAGGTCCATCCACCTCACTACAAATAACTCAGTTTCGTTTCTTTTATTGTATATATGTGCCACATCTTTTTTCTTTCTTTTTTTTTTTTGTTGCGGTACGCGGGCCTCTCACTGCTGTGGCCCCTCCCATTGCGGAGCACAGGCTCCGGACATGCAGGCTCAGCGGCCATGGCTCACGGGCCTAGCCACTCCACGGCATGTGGGGTCTTCCCGGACCGGGGCACGAACCCGTGTCCCCTGCATCAGCAGGCGGACTCTCAACCACTGCGCCACTAGGGAAGCCCTGTGCCACATCTTTTTGATCCATTCATCTGTCGATGGACACTTAGGTTGCTTCCATGTCCTGGCTATTGTAAATAGAGCTGCAGTGAACATTGTGGTACATGACTCTTTTGAACTATGGTTTTCTCAGGGTATATGCCCAGGAGTGGGATTGCTGGGTTGTATGGTAATTCTATTTTTAGTTTTTTAAGGAATCTGTTCTCCATAGTGGCTGTATCAGTTTACATTCCCACCAACAGTGCAAAAGGGTTCCCTTTCTCCACACCCTCTCTAGCATTTATTGTTTGTAGATTTTTTGATGATGGCCATTCTGACCGGTGTGAGGTGATACCTCACTGTACTTTTGATTTGCATTTCTCTAATGATTAGTGATGTTGAGCATCCTTTCATGTGTTTGTTGGCCATCTGTGTATCTTCTTTGGAGAAGGTGTCTATTTAAGTCTTCTTCAGCAGGATTTCTTTAATCATTCATTCCAGAACTTTAATTCTACTCCTACTTCATTCAGTCCTGATCCTTATACTACACCCATATCCTTGTACATTATGTCACGTTCAGTCCAGTCCCATACATGACCATGACTTTCCCAAGCCTGTTGAAAGATGGAGGAAAGGGGGGACTTGCAATCACTGGACACCTTATTCTGTGCCAGCCCTTGTGCTATGTAAAAACTGAAGCAACTCATTTAATCCTCCCGATAATTATCAGAAGTAGGTGTTATTATATTTCTTCATATAGGCAAGGAGATTCAGGCTCCAAGAGAAGGAAATGAGAGAAAAAAATGGGTGAGAAGCAGAGCTTAGCTTCAAAGCTGGAGTAACTGACCCCAGAGGGCTGTGTTCATCAAGGTCCCTGATCAAGTAGCCCACATGGAAGAGGCTGTGGGTCAAATGATATAGTCTCGGTCCTATAACATCCCGCACATTTAGTTATTTACTGGCTGTGCGGTCTCAGGGGCAGGACCTAATGGCTTGGAGCCAAAGCCTCAATTTCATCCTCTGCACAAAGGGGAGAGATGCCTACCTGATAGAATTTCTATGAGGATTTTGACATGCCTGGCACACACTAGTTCCTTTAAAAAAGTGCTAGTGGGTTTCCCTGGTGCGCAGCGGTTGAGGTTCCGCCTGCAGATGCAGGGGACACGGGTTCGTGCCCCGGTCCGGGAAGATCCCACATGCCGCGGAGCGGCTGGGCCCGTGAGCCATGGCCGCTGAGCCTGCGCAACCGGAGCCTATGATCCGCAACGGGAGAGGCCACAACAGTGAGAGGCCCGCATACCGCAAAAACAAGAAATGAACAGAAAAAGAAACCAGGAGAGATGGGGCAGGCAGGATGATCCCCACAGTACTCTACGTTTCCCATAAACAGATACAGGTTTATAGGTATTCTGTGACCCTTAAGAAAAAGTAGGTGTTATTCTACTGCAATCCATTGACCTAAGCATTGTGCTAATCAAGGAAGTGATCTGAGAGGAAGTAAAGGACCCAAATCCAATTTAAAAGATATATTAGTTCTACAACCATTCTGTGTAATTATTATTTATTTAGACATCCCACAGGTGCCATGACTGGGTAATTCTATGTTCTGTTGAGGGTTCAGGAAATGACTGGGGTTTAATGCAGTTTAAACAAGCCGTAACAATCTCCCATTCAGAATGCCGACCACCATCTGGCCTTTCGCTAGGCATCTTAAACGATTTCTCAGGCATAACCACACAACACACTCCCAGGAGGAAGGCGGAGGGAGTGCTCCGTGCCTAAGGCAGCTGGAGCCCACAGAGAACTGGTAACTTGTCTAAAGATCACACAGTTGTTTGAAGGGAATGACAGCAGCAGAATCCACAACTCCCAACCTCAGGTTCAGGCTCAGCCCATTGAGCATGGAAGATGCTCAGATGGCCCCAAGCCACAGCACCCCAGCACTCTGGGAACTAGCACCTGAGGCAGCCATGCAGGGAGGATGGGGCTCAACAGTGTGTGTGTGTGTGTGTGTGTGTGTGTGTGTGTGTGTGTGTGTGTGTGTGTGTGTGTTTGAAGGTGAGAAGAGGGTGGCCACCCTCCCCTTTCCTCAGCATACATGCTGCATCTCCTACCCCCAGGGTAAGTATCAGTATTTCTTCTCCCCACCCTTTTATATTTATGCAACTACTCTACAATCACCTAAGTTTCAGTTATTCTATCAAGCAAATTTGCAATGGATCCCAAATATGGAAGTACTTACTGGTAGTAGTGGTACCACTAATCATACTACCAAGACTGGCAGTTACCAGTCGAGTTATATACACTTGAAATCCTGTGAACCTGAGAGACTTAACTGCATGACGAACAAAAGTTAACACTCCACGGAATAACCAACCATCACATCTATAATAAGTTGGAGTTGTCTTTTTCAGCATCATACCTTTGATAGGCATATTCCTACCCATTATTTTAAAACATAATTGTTCCTTTGGCCTCAATCAATGATGTCTCAAGTTTACAGGTCACCTGCTAGATGCAATTTACTAAACAGCCTGCTTGCTTCCCTACTCTGTTCCCTCTCTGACCCTAGCCCCTCGCTGCTCACTCCTGACACCTAAGACCCAGCTCAGAGCATAGGTTACGAGAGGCCACGCCCACCTTTGTCCAAACATTAGCGTTGACTTGGTCTCAGCTTCATTGAACACCGAGGGAGAACAGCAAATAACGATGGTGGTTCTACAGTTCCCGCCCAGAGAGTCCTGAAGAATCCGAGTCATCTTGCTGTCCCGGTATGGCACGTGTGTTTTCTATTTAGGAAAAGAAAACATAGTGGCTGTTACAGCCCATTCAAAGAGAAAATACAGAGGCAAGCCAGTGAGTGATGGGAGCTGGGCTTAGAAACATGTGAAATAAAAACCTGTTGCCTGGTCTTTGGATTTTGCCAAAGTTTAGAATGCCCATTCTGGGACCACCCGGGTCATATGAAATTAGCATCACCATTCACACATTTTAATGGGTTAGATTTCCCAGCAAGCAGGGCGTCCACAGCCAGGATTCCCCCTGTCCCTTTCTGAACAAAAACAAATGAATCTCTGGGGTGTGTGGCAAAGAGAGTACACGAACTCAAAAGGTGACTTCTCATAATATCATTGAATAGATGGGGACAGGATCACTTACTGTCCCTTCTGCCAAGGCAGAGATCACGTTTCCAAGAGCAGACAAAGACTTATTGATATTTTTAGCTTCGTCGAGAACAGCTCCCTCGGCACCAGTTTTGCTGACCTACCAGAGAGAAGAGAAAACAGTGAGCTGCACAGGACAGCAAAAGCACAGAGGAGAAAATTCCAATTCACAGGAGGGCAAGCGGGGAGGAAGGGACTGACGTGAATCCTCCTGGAATGCAGGGGAAAATAAAGGTAAGTAAGAATCATGGTGATAAAACCTTCCCTTGTACCTGAGGCTGGGCATTTGTTCTCTCTTATTGTCATTTTCCTCTCAACTAGGTTTTACGGGGAACAGCTGAGATGCCTCAAGTGTAGAGCTGCGGATGCTTCCCAGGGGACATTTGTCCAGGGACACCAGGCTCCAAAAGTGCTGTCACTACAGAAAGGCTGGGGTCCTGCGAGACTGAACCACAGTCTACATGCCCAGGAAGCATTAAGAGAAAACACGGTCCCAGCCACAATGAATGCACTATTGGGAAAGCGTAGATTACGAGCTCCAACTTCAAGCAAAGGACAAGAAGTGGTAGGGATGGTTATCCGGACTCTCTGCTCCTTCCCTGCTTATTCCCATAGCAAGAAAAAAAAAGGAACAATCATCCAAAAGGAAAAATACTCGACAAGACATGTGAGGCAAGAAAATGTACATTACATAGTGAATTTGTCTTTTTTCCTCTGCAGTTAGAGGGACCATGCACCATTCCTCCTCGGCTGTGTTATTACTGGTAATTTCCTATTTACAGCATTTGCTCTAGGTAGAAAGCAGTTCACAGATGCTAGAAAAAAGGGAACTCAACATGATTCATAGCTCTGCTGACTGGACAAACGACACGGCGGGGAGTGGCTGCGCTCTGAAGAAAGAAAGAAAAGCAGGGAAATGATTTTAAACTGTGCGAAGATGGATTTCAATTCTGTATAAAGGAGAAACTCCCAACGATAGAGATGAATGCATGTCCAAGCGGAGATTTTTTCCCAAAGAAAAATTCAAAGATTTCTCTGGAAATCATGTGTGGGTCCCCTGCTTACAGATGAAGAAATCACAGAGCTGCTGTGTCACAAGTATTAATAGTAATAGTCTATTCACAAGGTGTTGTTTAAGGTGCTTTCACACTTGAGCATCTTAGCTCCATGAAATATGCGAGACAAGTACAATCACCTTCCTTTCACAGACAAGAAAATTTTGAGCTCCAGGGATGTCAAATTGCCCACCCAAGGGAAGAACACCATTTAAGAAAGACAGGACTAAGACCCAGAACTCTGTTCTACTAGATCACACTGCTACATTCAATGCGGACACATCTAGAGCAAGGAAAACAGATGTTAGCACAGGAAATGACGTGCAGGACCACAACTTTAAAATGCCTCATAAATATCATAAGTAATAACCACTGACACTGTGCAGGCCTCCACTCTCAACTGCCTGCATTAAGCACTTTTCAGCTGCATTTAGGCCTTAAGTACTCATCTCTGTGCTCTAAAGGGAAAGGGGGCAAGCTTGGGAAGAGGGAAGGGGTCACTGGGAGCTTTGTCTGGACCCATACAACAGGTGCGGCAGCAAAGCAGATGCTGGTTGCTAATGGCCGGTCTAGAAGTGAGCAATGCTGCTCTCTACTCCCGTTCTGGTGGGCATCTGTTTAAAGTTACAAGCCTGGACCAGTTCGATTTTCGACTGCCAACTAGGAGGATACGTGTGATCTGCTCAAGGCTGAACAAACGCGGACAGGAGGACAATCCAAGTAGCCATTCCTCACACGGATGTTAGTGGCCATAACTTGGCGTCCAGCAACTCAGTGGTGGGAGCGGTAAGTGGGGATCAATGACACAGTCTGGGAGACTGACTGAGCTTCAGGGCCGGCCCTGATGGGGACAGTCAGCACGACATCAGAGATGAGGGAGGCCACATGGTATTGTGCAGAGAGACTTGCTCTGTGATGCTGTCCGAGGTGGGCAGTGCCCCCAGCCGGGGTGTGGCAGCAGGAGCCTCTGGTGGTGCTATGGAAGTGAGGCTGGGAGGGCAGAGGGGAGTTTCTGGGAAGCCTATTCGGTCTGGAGTATGGCCTCAGCCAGTGCCTGGGAGAGCATGGAAAGGGTACAGATGCCAAAAGAAAATCCTCACAGAATCAGAGAAGGGTCAGGGCTTGTGGCTAAAACACTGGCTCCAGACCCCGTAGACTGAAGGGAGTGAGGCTGCCCACACAGAACACGGTCAGTTCATGCCTCCTGCAGAGAGAAGCCGGGAAGGCAGGGAGAGCCCCACTTCCCAGATCTTCTATCAGCAAACAAACCTGCAGAGGCAGGCCTGCCACATTCCAGCGTCAAAGCCCCTTCCTGGCCTATTTGAATCTGTTAAAACACAGAGATCTTTCCGGTTCTCAGAAGTTCACGTCCCTCCAGCATTTGTGCCGCTGCCTTTGCCACGCTAAGGTCACACCAACACTCGCCTCATGTCATCATCAGGGTCTATTAGGCATAAATCAGGTTGGCATTCAAAACACCTCCTGTGACATGAATAGGGGACTTCAGGACCAGAAAAGAAAGAGCAGAGAAATGAAGGTTAAATTTAATAACATCTTAGCACAACATCAGAAACTTTAAAAGCTCTTTAAAACCAGGGAATAGAAAGACATACAAATCATCCCATTGCACACTGAAGCCAATCACGGGGAAACTGTGGATAATACAAATAAAGAACCAATTACCTTTTCGCTCCCAGCCAAATCAACTAGATAAAGCTTCCCACTGAGTTTTTTTTCAGTCTCTACATTCTCTTGTTTAATATTAATCAGGAAGATACTGTGACTTCTAGAGCTGTGTTCATTCATGTCTGAAAAGGAAAACAGTTTACTGCTCTACAAAGAACATATAAATTTAGGTAGCAAGCATCTCAATAAAAAACACAACAAATCATGCCTAATAGCTCCATTTTTTGTAAGTCCACTCAATTTAAAAAATCACCTGAGACCATTTCTCCTGCAAAACAACGCCCACTCTAGAAATGAAAGATTTAAAATATTTTCACGTGGCAAAGAAATTAATCTAAAAATCGTGGTCAGTGGTTTAAGAAAACAGAGTCTTGAGCTCTGCCTGAAGCCGCCATCCTCCAACACCCCAATCCAGCCTACCTCTCTCCTTGAAGAGCTCAAGTCTTCCTCCCCTGCCTCATTTTAAGTCCCTCAGCTTTTATCATTCTGATGTATTCCATCTTCTTCATGTGTGTAAGCCTTGCCTTATAAGTGATATCATAAGCTTTCTTAAGGAAGAATTATGACTTTCTTAAGGAAGGATCAAGACATACATTTCTTCTATAACCCATGCTAGGCACATAGAAGGTCTCAAAGATGAAATATGCTTCATTAGGACCAAGTACCAAAAATAAAAATCTTCTTGGACCCTGGTCTTTGCTCACCAGGCAGGCAGAGACCCCAGTGACTGTTTTACTCAACCCCACTAGCAATTATTTCTCAAAACTATCTAACCAGATTATGTGGGAAAAAACCCTAAAAGAGTCCACAAAAATGTTAGAACTAGTGAATTTGGCAAAGTTGCAGGATACAAATGCAATACATAAAAATCAGTTGCATTGGGCTTCCTTGGTGGCGCAGTGGTTGAGAGTCCGCCTGCCGATGCAGGGGACACGGGTTTGTGCCCTGGTCCGGGAAGATCCCACATGCCGCGGAGCGGCTGGGCCCGTGAGCCATGGCCGCTGAGCCTGCGCGTCCGGAGCCTGTGCTCCGCAACGGGAGAGGCCACAACAGTGAGAGGCCCGTGTACCGCAAAAAAAAAAAAAAAAAAAAAAAAATCAGTTCCATTATATATAATAATGAACAATCCAAAAAAGAAATTAAGGAAACAATTCCATTTAAAATTAGAACAAAAAGAATGAGATACTTAGGAATAAACTTAACCAAGCAAGTGAGAGGCATACACTGAAAACTATAAAATATTGCTAAAAGAAATTAAAGAATACACAAATAAATGGAAAGATAATCCTTGTTCTTGGAAAGACTTAATATTATTAAGATGTCCATACTACCAACAGATTCAATGCCATCTCTATCAAAATCACAATGATGTTTTTTGCAGAAATAGAAAAGTCCATCTTAAAATTCAGATGAATCTCAAAGGTCCCTGAATAGCCAAAACAATCCTTAAAAAGAGTAGAGTTTAAGGTCTCACACTTGCTGATTTCAAAACTTACTACAAAGCTATGGTAATCAAAACAGTGTGGTATTGTCATAAAGGTAGACATATAGACCAATGAAATAGACAGCCTAGAAATAAACCCTCACATAATATGGTCAAATAATTTTCAACACGAGTGTCAAGAGTGACCATTCAATGGGGAAAGCACAGTCTCTTCACCAAATTGAAAACTGGATATCCACGTGCAAAAACGAAGTTGGACTCTTCCTTTAAGTCATATACAAAAGTTAACTCAAAAAGGACCAAAGACCTAAATGTAAAAACTAAAACTATAATACCTTAGAAGAAAACATAGGGGAAAAGGTTCATGACACGAGATTTGGCAATGATTTCTTGGATATGACACCAAAAAAACACAAGCAACAACAGCAACAAAAAACATACATTTAACTTCATCAAAATTAAAAACTTTTGGGCTTCCCTGGTGGCACAGTGGTTGAGAGTCCGCCTGCCGATGCAGGGGACACGGGTTCGTGCTCTGGTCCAGGAGGATCCCACATGCCGCGGAGCAGCTGGGCCCGTAAGCCATGGCCGCTGAGCCTGTGCGTCCGGAGCCTGTGCTCCACAAGGGGAGAGGCCACAACAGTGAGAGGCCTGCGTACCGCAAAATAAATAAATAAATAAATAAAAATAAAAACTTTTGTGTGTGAACGGACGCTATCAGCAGTGAAAAGGTAACCCACAGAATAGAAAATATTTGTACATCATATATCAGATAAGGGATTGAGATCCAGAATATATAAAGAACTCCTACAAATAAACAACAGTAAAAAGTCAAACAACCCAATTTTAAAAAATGGGCCAAGGATTTGAATAGCACTTCTACAAAGAAGATGCACAAACGGCCAATAAGCATATGAAAAAATGCTAAACATCACTAATCCTTAGGGAAATGCAAATCAAAATCTCAATGAGATAGCACTTCACATTCATTAGGATGATGATTAAAAAGAAAAAAAAAAAAACCAGAAAATAAGAAGTGTTGGCAAGGATATGGAGATATTAAAACTCTTGCACACTGTTGGTGGGAATATAAAATGGTGCACCTGCTATAGAAAACAGTATGGCTGTTCCTTAAAAAATTAAAAGGAGAATTACCGTATGATCCAGCAATTCTACTTCTGGGTATTTACCCAAAAGAACTGAAAGCAGGAACTTGAACAGATATTTATAAATACTTCCATGTTCATAGCAACATCACTCACAATAGCCAAAAGGTAGAAGCAACACAATGTCTATCTGTGGATGAATGGAAAACAAAATGTGGTCTATGCATACAATGGAACGCTATTCAGCCTTAAAAAGGAAGGAAATTCTGACACATGCTACATGGATGAATCTTGAGGACATTATGCTGAGTGAAACATGCATGTCACAAAAGGACTTATTTCATTCCACTTATATGAAGTACCTAGAGTTGTCAAATTCACTGAGACAGGAAGTAGGGTGGTGGTTACCAGGAGTTGGGAGGAGGGAGTATGGAGGGTTATTATTCAATGGATATGGAGTTTCACTTTGGGATAATTAAAAATTCTGGGAAAAAAATTCTGGAAATAGGAAGTGGTGATGGTTGTAAATATTGTGAATGTACTTAATGCCACTAAATTGTACACTTAAAAGTGGTTAAAATGGTAAATTTTATGTTATGCATAATGTAACAAAATAAAAAAAACAACTTACCAGAATGATAAGAAAAATAGTAATGTTCTGGACCAACAGTTCTGAACCAGGGGGCCAAGAAGGACTGTCAGGTGTGTCATGAGTAATTCATAACTAACAATAACTTAAGAAACAGTGAAAAACTTCTTTACAAATGAGAGATGCTATTAGTATAAGAATATCAGTCTTACATTCTTTCCTATATGCGTATAAGCAGAAGAGAAAGAAGTAGAGCTTAACCTACACTGTATACAGGTCTAGGCTCACCTATGAAACTTGCCATGTATAGGAATATCATCTGATACATTTGTGGGGGTAGGGAAACAGTTGAGAATTACAGTTCTGGATCAAAGGATCATAGCACCAGTCAACCAAGCAAAGCTTGAATCTCTTCTACACAATGCGGGTAACTGACTACCTCTCCAGGTAGGCTTTACTTGGGGCAGCATTAAGGACTAGAGTTCTTCTTGTGATAGGTTAAAATCTGCCTCCATGTAGCTTCAACAATTCTGGGTGGTCTACTCATTCAGATCAAACAAAGCAAGCTGACTCTCTTTCTTAATGTCAGCACCTTGAAGATATTATGAAGAATATGTTAAGAAACACTGCATTGCCCATATGCCCTCCCCAGATATTTTTCTCTCTTCAAAGCTAGAAACCCTTCAGGGACTTCCCTGGTGGTCCAGTGGCTAAGACTCCGTGCTCCCATTGCAGGGGGCCTGGGTTCGATCCCTGGTCAGGGAACTAGATCCTGCGTGCCGCAACTGAGAGCCTGCATGCCGCAACTAAAAGATCTCACCTGCCACAACTAAGACCCGGCACAGCCAAATAAATAAATATTAAAAAAAAAAAAAAGTTAGAAATCCTTCATTCTTTCAAGTCCTCTTCACATGAACTCACTCTCATCTGTGCACATCTCATCTGAATAAGACAGACAGCCCCCATCTTTTCATGGAAACTCTGCTGCTCTAACCACCACGTGACCTGCTTCCCTGAGACAGGCCGAGGAAGGCATTGCAAGGTAAACCAGCTGACCTGACTATGTTTGTTACCAACAAGGCATCACAAAGTTTACAGTCAAGCTCCCGTTCCTCCATGTCTTTCTTTTCCTTGTTTACAAAGGGCAGAAATCTAACATGGTTTCTTTCCATGAGTATGACTGGCCTATAGAATCTGTTGGTTTGGATTTTTTTAAACAATAACATGGTTAAAATAAATGAACTTAGAAGCTTACTTTCTTCCCCCTTTAGTTGGTTGGTTGGTTGTTTACCCCAGTGTTCAGGCTTAGGCTGTTACCAGGGCCCAGTCAGTGAGTGTCACCCGGACATTTCCAACAGGCCCCTGGACAGCAGGAGGCGCTGTTTCCCAGGACCTGCCCAGGCCTGCTGGTATTGCTTACACCCCTGTGTTTTGAGTGCCTGTCACTGCTTTACAACCGCCTTCCCCTGCATTATTCCACTTGGACCTCATTACCCCCACCCAACCTGGTTGGTAGGCAGACGTTTGTGTCCTAAGTTAGAGGGGAGGGAACACCACCCCAGGCTTACTCGTTACAGCCACGTGGCGGTTTGCTTTGCCTTCATCTATCACGTCCATGACCTCCTCGGGGCTTGACACAAACCGCTCGGTGCACCCCTGCAAGACAGCCAGATCAGGTTGGTCATGGAAAAACTGAAAAGCAACATGACTTTGAAACAGCTAAACATTTTCCCACTTCTCTTCTAGAGCTGCCAATCCAGAGAAAGGCTGCACTGTCGACCCAACAACTTTTCCTCCTCGCCTAGGGCTTGCAGTGTACATTAAAAAGAAGTCTGGGGCTTCCCTGGTGGCGCAGTGGTTGAGAGTCCGCCTGCCGATGCAGAGGACACGCGTTTGTGCCCCCAGTCCGGGAGGATCCCACATGCCGCGGAGCGGCTGGGCCTGTGAGCCATGGCCGCTGAGCCTGCGCATCCGGAGCCTGTGCTCCGCAACGGGAGAGGCCACAACAGTGAGAGGCCCGCGTACCGCGCAAAAAAAAAAAAAAAAGTCTGAGCAAACGCTAGGAAACTCAGAAGTAAACCACAAAATAAATGCCAGAGTTTAGGTACATATCCATACTCATCAGCAGCGGAGACAGAAAATAAAGAAGGAAACCAATGACGGAAAAAGAAATGGATGAAATCTTGCTTTGCCTTTCAATCTAGCCACCAACTTTAATTAGATACCGAAGTTGTAGACATAGTGCTATGACAGGTTTCTCCTAAGTGCAAAGTATGAACAACTGTACTCAATACCAAAGCCTCTTTAAAGGTGAATAATGTTCAGTTCTCCAGTTCTTACCTCATGTGATTTGACATCTGTGATATACTTACATAGAAACAACTGAAGAAATTAAAAGTCAGTTTTTTTAACCAGATGAATATTAAATATAAGGAACATGATTAAATATCTATATGCAGTTTATAAGGTAATATTCTGGGCATCTTATGTAATAATTATGACAGTGACTGGAGGGAAATCAATTGCATCATCAATCAAGTTTTCCTCATACCTTTACGTACGGGACTCTGTTTTTATCTTCATGAACAGCCAAGTTTGTCTTGGATACTACAGAGATGATAATGATGACATGCAAAGAAGAAAACAAAAGTTAAAGCCCCTGTATTGGAGAAAAAACAGAAATTGTTACAGAAGATAGGTAAATCTAATCACTTTGCAATGACTCAAGTTAAAGCTTTGGCTGAGAATAAGCAGATAGCCTGAACGCAACAGAACGTCTCTATAAATTCCTTAAGCAGAAGTGCTGTACATCATGCCAACCTTTCTGGACTTCAGTTACAGAACAAATAAAAGACAAGAATTCGGGTTACTCACCATCGAGTAAGTCCCTGATTTTGTCCAGGTAGATTTCAAAATAGGAAACCTGATTAAAAACAAATTGATTTTGAAACAGAAATGCCACCCTGTATTTCAAAAACATCATTATTAGAACTCGTAAAAGCTTTTTGTTATGCCACGAAGAGTAAGAAGAGCTCTACAAAGTGAAGATTCAGAGTCTAGAGGGCGGAGCCCCAGCCCACACCCCTGGCCTCCTGCTTCCTGCTTGTCAGCTTGCTCTACAAGTCCCTGCTCAATGGGCCCCTCTCCATCCCCACATCAGAGTTGCCTTCACTTCCAGCCAGGTGTTATTTACATCCTGTGCTAGACAGCCTTATAGGAGGACTCTACCTTTTCACCTTAGATGAGCACCAAGCAAACTTCTAGGTATGACAACAGCTAGAACAGAACATGTCCTTTGCAAGTAACTGTCAAAAATCAGTAGACCTGGGCTTCCCTGGTGGCGCAGTGGTTGAGAGTCCACCTGCCGATGCAGGGGACACGGGTTCGTGCCCCAGTCCGGGAAGATGCCACATGCCGCGGAGCAGCTAGGCCGTGAGCCATGGCCGCTGAGCCTACGCGTCTGGAGCCTGTGCTCCGCAACGGGAGAGGCCACAAGAGTGAGAGGCCCGCATACCACAAAAAAAAAAATCAGTAGACCTCACCTCAGGCAAGACATTAACAGCCGCTTCAGACCAGGGAGGGAGCATGTTCCAAACATTCACATGAAGAAGGTGGGGAGGGGGATAAGGGCAGTTTGCTTGGAACTACAGAACAGTAACAGGGAGAGAGCTGGTGATAGCGGCCAGCTTTGGGGAGTCCAGGAAGGATCTGAACAAAATGCAATTTAATGAAACACAACTAGACTGTGAGCGGGAAAGGACGCCTTCCAATTAGTTATTCTCAAACTTCAGTCCCAGCACTGCCTATATCAGCATCTCCCATAACGTCTGTGTAAATTGCTCTGAACCCTACTGCAATCCTCCTGAATCAGAAACTCCAAGAACAGGATTTAGGAATCCACTCCTAAACTCCCCAGGTGATTCTTAGGCTAATTTTGATATCTCAGGCTGATATCTGAGAACGACTTTAACTGGATATGTGATCTTGGAGATTTAATGCACAAGTAACCAAGACCCTAGACCTCAATGTTCCCATCTGTCAAATGAAGCCATTCGACATGATGATATCAAAAATTCGCTCTACGATTCTGTACTGTCTACACTTGCCTTCTGCAGACCAGATCAACTGTCCTCTCCTTCAAGTTCATGGATTTTTTTTTTTTTTTGAAATCTAAACAGAGGATTGAGCCAAAAAGGTGTTTTAAAAGTTGAAAAGTAGTTGTAAAGTTGGGATGTAACTCTACCTGTGAAATCTCACCCCTACATCCCAGCTCTGGACCAGTCCTGCCTCGAGGCAGGGGAAAGTGAACACTCCCTAACCCAGCACTAGTCCCAACCCAGCTCAGCCCTGGTTCATTATCTTTTGTCCGTGTCTCAGCCTAGAACCTCCTGATGCCTCGTTTCTCTGAGACCTGGGGTCCTGGCTTCAAACCCTGGAATCTGTAGCTGAGCATCCTCTCCCTAACAACCTCTGACTGCTTGAATGTCTGTCAAACAGCCCTGTTACTGACCCTCTCTGTCATAGATACAACTACCTGACCTTTGAAAGACCTACTGCTCTGGAAACCTCTCCCTGTGGCTGGAATCCTAGGGTCTGCTTGGCCTCTAACCTTAGACATTTCTAACCCAGCCCTTCTGCAGCCCACTCAACCCTGGTTCCAACCCATTCTATGTATTTCAGAATTGTCTGGTCTTCATTAAGACTTTTCTGTTATCTTTGAGATCTTAAGCTTGTGCCCTTATTTCCATAGGTTACAGAGAAAATTAATGACATCCAAAGACTGGTTGTGAACTAGATATTAGGAAATCTGGCAATTAGAATCTTGTTCATTTAATATAAGTAGAAAGAGAATCCTGATTTATTAGTTTCTTTTTACCATAGCAGATAGTGGCTGCTTTGGGGTGGGGGGTTGAATTTTGTTATTTTTGTCACCTCAAGTACTTTGTAAAACCAGATGGAAGAAAAACAAATAAGCATTGTTTGGCACTAGGAGAAAGCATGTTCAGAAATAATATTTAAAACCTCTGTGAGACCGGTCAGAATGGCCATCATCAAAAAATCTACAAACAATAAATGCTGGACAGGGTGTGGAGAAAACGGAACCCTCTTGCACTGTTGGTGGGAATGTAAATTGATACAGCCACTATAGAGAACAGTATGGAGGGTCCTTAAAAAACTAAAACTAGAGCCACCATATAACCCAGCAATCCCACTCCCGGGGCATATACCCTGAGAAAACCATAGTTCAAAGAGTCATGTACCACAGTGTTCATTGCAGCACTATTTACAATAGCCAGGATATGGAAGCAACCTAAGTGTCCATTGACAGATGAATGGATAAAGAAGATGTGGCACATATATACAATGGGATATTACTCAGCCATAAAAAGAAATGAAATTAAGTTATTTGTAGTGAGGTGGATGGATCTAGAGTATGTCATACAGAGTGAAGTAAGTCAGAAAGAGAAAAACAAATATCGTATGCTAACACATATATGTGGAATCTAAAAAAAAATGGTTATGAAGAACCTAGGGGCAGGACAGGAATAAAGACGCAGACATAGAGAATGGACCTGAGAACACGGCGGGGCGGTGTGGAGGGGGGGGCGGCGCGGGGGGAAGGGCGGGGGGGAAGGGCAAGCTGGGACGAAGTGAGAGAGTGGCACGGACATATAGACACTACCAAACGTAAAATAGATAGCTAGTGGGAAGCAGCTGCATAGCACAAGGAGATGAGCTCGGTGCTTTGAGACCACCTAGAGGGGTGGGATAGGGAGGGTGGGAGGGAGGCTCAAGAAGGAGGGGATATGGGGATATATGTATGCATATGGCTGATTCACTTTGTTATAAAGCAGAAACTAACACAACATTGTAAAGCAATTAAACTCCAATAAAGATGTAAAAATAAATAAATAAATAAAACCTCTGTGAGACTCACTTTAAGGAACAGATTTTCAATATTGCCTTAATCAAGCCTCTTTTTCTTGATTAAGCCTGTCACTGCTCAGTTCAAAATAAGAAGCAGTCAATAACGAACCTGCTCATTTACAATTATTATTTGTGAAATAAGACAGCCTAACTACAAATGCAGGACAGGAAGCTGGACTGTAAAATTCAGCCCTAGACGTGAGTGTTCTTCCTCCTCTCCTTCCCCTTCATGCTGGGGCTATTTTTATCTTAATAAGATTCTAATATGAGACCTTATTTTGAGGGCAATAATTGGTTTAACATCTTACTCCAGGATTATCCCATAAGAGCCCTATAGTGGTTTAAGGTATTTAAATGCAAACAGCCTTAAAGATGCACTAAGCTCCCAAATCTTGATCCCATCAAAGCAACAAGTGTCTGTACCCTCAGATATAAAAAACTCTAGCAAGGAGGAGAAGCTGGCTTCAGCCAACAAAAGGAGCTGTAAAGAAAAAGATTTGCCGGATGTACTTTATAATTGGGCAAACAGTTTCTGACTTGTTTAAATATAATTTGGGGAAGGTACACAGCAGAAATAAGTAAAGGTGGAAATTTAATATAATGGAACAGGTACTGCATGTGGGGTTGGTCAGATCAAGAATCTAAATCTCAACTCTGGGGCTTCCCTGGTGGCGCAGTGGTTAAGAATCCACCTGCCAATGCAGGGGACACGGGTTCAAGCCCTGGTCCGGGAAGATCCCACATGCCACAGAGCAACTCAGCCCACGTGCCACAACTACTGAGCCTGCGCTCTAGAGCCCGCGAGCCACAACTACTGAAGCCCGTGCGCTTAGAGCCCGTGCTCCGCAACAAGAGAAGCCACTGCAGTGAGAAGCCCACGCACCCCAACGAAGAGTAGCCCCCGCTCACCACAACTAGAGACAGCCCGCACGTAGCAACGAAGACCCAACGCAGCCAAAAATAAATAAATTAAATAAATTAATTAAATCAATAAATCTCAACTCTGCCGAGGACTTGATATGTCACTCTGGCCATCTGGCTCTATATCCATGAACTTCAGTTTCTCACCTCTAAAATGATGGGCCTAGGCACCTGGGTCCCAGCCTTCAAGGATGATCAGCCTCTTGGTTGATCTGCTCACCTCCAAGTCTGCTAACTGCCCCTTTCTCCTCCACCTCCTTGTCAACCCCGTCCCCAGTCACTGTGGCGGGGACCCTACCAGCCACGTGCATCCTGGACACAGCTGATCGGAGCTGGGGGCAGGGGGTACCTACTGGAGGCTGGGCCAATGGGCCCCTCCCCAGGGGAATGATGAATTGGAAATAAGGGAATGTAGAGCAGGAGCTGCCATGCACCCTCTTTCCCATACACAGAAAAGAGAAAGATGGTCTGGAACAAGGGAAAGAAATTAAGCAAGAGGGTGGGGATTAAAGAAATTAAGAAACGTGGGGACTGTGGTGGAGATGGAGTTACTTTTGGGGGTAATGAAAATGTTCTGGAAGTAAATAGTGATCATGGTTGTACAATTTTGAAGATATCCTAAAAACCATCAAACTGTACACTTTAAAAAGGTTAAATTTATGGTATGTGAACTATATCGCAATTTTTTTAAGTTAAAAAAAAAAAAAAGGAAAAGCAGAGCCTGGATTTCTTACTTCTCCACAACTCCCCGCCCCCAAGCCTGCTGTCAGATTCTGTATCTTATAACAACTTCCTCTATTTGCTTAAACAAGTAGCTTTCAGTCACTTGCAAACAAAGGCGTTCCAATGAATATACCCCTTCTACCAAATGTTATGAATTCACAGCTATAGTTGAGAGTAGAAATCTCTCTTTCAATTCAAATTTAAGCCAGAACATAGGTTTGAAAAACAAAAACAAGGAGGAAAAGAATTCCCTTTCCTAACATTTCTCAGAAAGCGCTCCTCAAGATACTAGTCTGTCATCCTCCAAGGAGGGTAAAGTATGTCCACAGTCAAATAAGATAGGAAATATAATACAGTACATGTCCACTTTGCAGAACTGCATTACACGTTAGCATATTTAAGCTTGGGGTAAGTTTAACATTGTTCAGCAAAGCATTTTCCCAGCTAATTTGACCACATACGCCTTTTCCATTGCAGCCCACTGAGTAATAATATGAGGGATTGTATTCCATGGAACACACTTTGGGAAATGCTGTCCTCACCCAATCATGGACACAGGCCAGTCAGATCTACAGAAATCCACAGGGTAAAGGGTAGAATTCAGACAACTACCAAGATGATTCCATCCTAAAAAGGGCTTTGACTTTATCTCAGTATTTCCTCAGTATTAGCCTGAGTCATTAACTAATAAATATGGTTCTGCTGATCACAGGAATGTCACTTAAATTAGATAAAATCTTCTATGTATACATAAAAGAGAAAAGCAAAGAAACACGATCTGGGACTCAGCTTCTTCTCTTGGGACCCAATAATAGCACTTACCTTGATGTGGAACTCCAGGTTCTCGTCCATGGAATAGATGTGGTCAAAGATGTCGTGTGCGATCCTTGGGATGATGCCCATGAGTTGAGGGTCGTGTAGCTTCCCCTAGTGAGTGAAAAAGACAAACACAGGGAGCTAAAGAGTGCTGGGCGACATGTGAGAGGGAGAGAAGGGACCAAACCTGGGCTTCTTAAACAGGACTCCGTGGAACAGGGAGCACCACGCAGGACTGCCTGCTCCCTAGGAGATCTACCCGACCTGCCAACAGACCGACAGTTAGCGGGGTAACTCAACCAGGCAGGGGAGAGCATGTCCTGCTGGCCTTGAAGGCCCCCAATATCCCCTCGTGCTGTCACTGCGGGCAGCAGATCAGTGTGTATGTGGGTGAGCGTGTGGGTAGGAGGGAGGGAAAGGGAGAAAGAATGAGGTTACATGTGTGACTGTAACATACTAAACGTGGGCTTTGTTTTGGAAATTTTACAAACTGACCAGAACCTACAAATCCAAGTTAATCTGCCTTAATGAAATCACCTTGCAAGCTGATAGATACAGTTTCATTCACATCATCGTTGCTCAAAAATTTCTAAGAAACTTATTCTGGAAATACCTTCAGTAGCACTTGACACACCAATCAAGAAAATCCATTTTATCGATTTCTTTTTAAAATCTGTAATTCCCAGCCCAAACTGTTCCAAATAATTTTTGACTGTTTCTAATACATAAATCTGCTTATAAAATATTCTCTATTCTTTCCCAGCCTTTTTCCATTTCTATTCATTTTACCTAAGGTGTGGATGGATAGGTGAATGTTTCTGTTATTTGGACTATCACTAAATCCATTTTCAAGATCCAGAATTTGCTACCTCTGAAGAGTTTCAAAAAGAGACAGCATAGGACCTGAAAGCAATTCCTAAAGAAGAGTTCTAGAAGCGTTTCAAGCAACAGGCTTAGCAAGGACCTCGGTGCACAACTCCCAGAGAGCCCTCTTCATGTCCACACCAAAGGAACACTGAAAAGTTCTATCAGTGGTTAAACAACCCGTCGGCAGACAAACACACGTCTAAAGGGATTGCCAGCAACTGTCTTCCCAGAGAATCACACATGCCTTTGAGGAGTTCTAAAACTCTAGGAAGAAACGGAACTGGAAGCAAAGCCAGTCTGCTCTTTAGTTTTCCAGGGATGCTCAACAGCCTTTACAACTTTGACTCATACATCTTTGTTCAAAATCTGCCCAATACCTTCAAGATCTGCTTTGTCTTCCTCAATTAAGTCCTCTCTTTCTTTCAGAGGTTCACTGCCTGGTGCTTCTCTAACAAGATGACTTCCGAGCCAATATCTGAGTTACCAAAAGCAAGAAGTTGCATGAACCCTGGCACTGACTACAGGCCACAAAGCACTTTCCATTATGAGTCCTCCTTCACGCACCTGATTCCCGACCTTCCACTCTGTTCAAAGCAAGAGAAAAGCCGAATTCAGGCACATCTGGCCTCTGGCTCTTACTCGGAAAACAGGTACTCTTCTGGAATGCCTCATCTGCTAAGGACCCTAAATCATTTGATGTGTTTCTATTGTTTTTTAGTTTAACTGTACACTCCCTAAAGGCAGGGTGGCCAGTGCATATGTATTTCCTCCCACTGCTTATGATACTTGGTATAGTATCTACTGCATAGAATTACTGTAGAATTTAAATTAAACAGGGCTTCCCTAGTGGCGCAGTGGTTGACAGTCCACCTGCCGATGCAAGGGATGCGGGGTTCGTGCCCCGGTCCGGGAAGATCCCACATGCCGCGGAGCGGCTGGGCCCGTGAGCCAGGGCCGCTGAGCCCACGCGTCCGGAGCCTGTGGTCCGCAACGGGAGAGGCCACAACAGTGAGAGGCCCGCGTATCGCAAAAAAAAAAAATAAATAAATAAAAAATAACTTAAACAGTATATATAATGTACTCAGTGACAGTAAATGTTGTTATTCAGCTCATGATACATTCTCTCAAGAAGTTGCTGGGGTTTACTTGACTTGAAGAGTCTGAAAACATGTTTCCACCCCAAACCATTAATATATATATCTAATGAAAACAAAACCAAATCACTCGTTTTGTCTTATGATGGCCTTTTGTTTTATGTTTTATGATGGTCTCCTAGACCATCATAAAACATGTAACAAATCAAATATTGGACCCCACCTGCCCTGGACTATGGAATTTGCTGGCAGAAATGGTACCTACATTGAAAACACAGTCAAATGCGACACCACTGGGCCAATCTGACTCAAGAGGGTCCAAAGAGTGCCCTCCACGCTGCCACCCAGAGCTCTTTAATAATTCATCATAATCCTTTAGCTTCTCTTCAGTGGCCCACAGCCAAAGAAGAATGATCAATAATCCAAAAATCATTTATAATTGACTCAAATCTGTTTCCCTAGATGCTTTCCCTTTCAACGATTTATCTTCCAATTGATTCTGGGTGCACACAAGTATCGACATCCCTTGTTTGCCTTTGGCAGTGTAAGAATCAAGGCAGAGCCAGGATGAGTCTGGGCACTTCCTGTTTTGTTGCCCTGAAGACCCAACCCGAAAATCACATGACAAGGAGCAAACATTCATCTGGAGAACACCTAATAATACCCCCATCCCCACAGTGACAGAGGGATGTCCAAGTCTACCACAGGCTTAGGGGCTGGGATGCTTGCTCTAGCTCATAAACCCAAGAGTGTGAGGGCCTTTATGCTCAGTAAACAAAGGCTGCCAAAACAGTCTGTATGAGGGCTTCCCTGGTGGCGCAGTGGTTGAGAGGCCGCCTGCCGATGCAGGGGACGCGGGTTCGTGCCCCGGTCCGGGAGGATCCCACATGCCGCGGAGTGGCTGGGCCTGTGAGCCATGGCCGCTGAGCCTGTGCGTCTGGAGCCTGTGCTCCGCAACGGGAGAGGCCACAACAGTGAGAGGGCCGCGTACCACAAAAAAAAAAAAAAAAATACAATCTTTGTGTGTGTGTGTGTGTGTGTGTGTGTGTGTGTGTGGTGTTAATGTACATGGTGTGTAGTGTGTGTGTGTGTGGTGTTCACATACATAGTGTGGATGTGTGTCATGTGGGTGTGTGTAGTGCTGACTTCTGTGGTGGTGATGTATGTAGTTTGGGTGTGCTGTGGCTGTGCGTTCATGTAGTGTGTGTATCTGCAGTATATGTGGTGTGTGCAGTGTGTGGAGGGCTATCGATGTGTGGTGGGTGTGTGGCACGGAGGGGTGTGGGGTATGTGCATGGTGAGGACGGATGTGTGTGGTGTGTGTATGAGACAGAGAGGTGTTCCAGAAAGGTCTTCGCTGCATCTATGTTGACTGCTTTGCAAATGAAATGCACATGTACACATACAATAAACAGTCACCTCAGGCAATAAAAGGTGGTCAGGAGGCAAAGAGCTATAGAAACTCAGAACAGAAAAGTCCCTTCCAGCTGGGGTGATATGGATGGCTTCCTTGAGAGACACCAAATCCTGAGGGATGAGTAAGATTAAGGACGAACAAAGAGGATGTGGGCAGAGGAGAGGAGATGGGAGTAACAGAACAAAGGTAGGAACTGAGAGAACAACGACAAGTTTAGTCGGCTGGAGCAGCAGGGATGGACTCGAGGGGAATGTCCCACTCCGTCTTCTCGTTTCTCCCAGAAAGCAAAAAGAAGAGACATTTTAATGCTTGCATCCTGTATCATCCTCTTCAAAAAGTTTTCCCACTTCTGAAGGTGGCCTTCTCGGAGCACACGTGAAAGCAGAAAGCAGACCCAGGCCACTGGCCACAGAACAAGACTCCCTTTGTTCCAGCCCCAGTGGCCGCCTCAGCCTCCCAAGCAGGACAGTTTCCTGAAACACTTAAGATGGGAGAGCAGGGGGCCTGTCAGCGCAAGAGCACCAATGCTCTCAGACAGGCTCATTAAAAATCACTTGGCAACTCCTCGCAGCAGAGCAGCCCGCACCCTTCCAGGGCCTCCAGGTGTCCCTTTGGGCAGAAGGAAAAACACTGCGTGTCTCCATCCATCTAAATCCGTGTGCAGAAGAGGGCCACAAAGTGCGGCATGGGGCCGAGAGAAGCCCTTCCCAGCCTCCCGCGCCGAACAAAGGCCCAGCCCTCTCTTCCCCAGGCAGCCGGCACCCAGGGACCTCTCTTCCAACCCTCCCCTGAGCACTGCCCGCCAGAGCCTAGCCAGGGCCCAGTGCACCAAGGGTCCTATGGAGCTTAGCACCAACACTGCCAAGTATTTCCTCTTTGCACTGAAAATCCGCCTGAAACGCGCCATTTTCAGAAGCTAATCTTTCCAATTTTATGTCGGCTCATCTGTTTGTTCCCCTCAGGAGAAGGTATGGAATCACCACTGGATGTCAGACCCAAAATGGAGGGGATTAAAATGAAAAACAGCTTTTAAATGTGACACTTTCTGTCCATTCAGGGAGTTAACAGCCCCTTGCAAAAGCCTTTAAAAGATCACAATGTGTAATGCTGAATACATAAAATCCTCCTTTCAGATGGTGAGAGCCCTGCAGGGTTTTTTAAATTTAATTGCATTCCAGGATCCTGGGTTTCCTGGTCTCCTACAGTCTCTGGATTTCAGCTTGGGGTTCCTCCTTTCCTCTGTTTTCCTCTAAAATATCCCCTACCTTTTCTCCAACCTAAAATCACCCAACAGAAAGAGTCAGATGAAGTGTGTGTAGGGGGTGAGAAGGTGCTAGAAAAGGACCCACAGCCACCCCTCTCCTTCCTCCTGTGGGCCTAAGCATGTGATCCTTCAAAGTCACGATAAAGAAAAGCAGCTCATGACTAGCAACCTTTTAAAACTGGCAAGGATGGAAAGCAGACAGAATTTAGGCAACTGTTAGAGTGGCCCGCACAGAATCCCATTCCCTTTAGGTCCCGTGGCTCCCTCTGGACCCACAGCACTGCTCCAGGAGTTGCGTGGCTGACACCGTGAGTCACAGAGGGCTGGCGATGCCCTCATTTAATAAGACGTCTCCAATTTTAGTGTGAAAGAGCTGGCATACCTCTTTGCCATCTCCTCACACCCACCTACCCCTGCCATACACACAAAACACAAACTAAGGTTTTACTCTGGGGACAGGTCTCTCCTTTGATAGTTTACAGTTTAAATTTCTGACATTTAGCAAACACCTTGTATTTCCCAAAGACGAATTAATCCCAAAGCTTAAAAGGTCACTCGTAGAGGCGTTTTTGTAAGATGTGGGGGGATTTTAAATATTGCCTTTTTTGTATTGTATATTGTTTGGTAACTTTCCAAAGAACTAAGGAATGATTCCCTCATGAGAAGCCATCTCTTAATCAATCAATCAATCTCTCTCTCTCTTTCTCTCTCTCTCTCTCTCATGCCTTATGAACCATGAAGAAGGTTCTGTCCATGGTTACTGGAGTGGGTGGAACTTAGGAAATGTATGCCACTGAGGCTTTTCTAGCACCTAGAAGGTTAAGGGTCTGGGGCCCAGGAGGAGAGACAGGCGAGGGGCCAGAGCCGGAGAGTGGGGACGGCCGTGCCTGTACCACCATTTCCAAGGAGTACTGCAGTAGGATGTGAGATGCAGAGAAGAGAGACGGAAAGGCTCAGGTGTCAGGAAACAGTCCTGCTCCGTCTAGAAAAGGTGGCAAATAAACCTCGTGCTTCCTTTAATCCGTACAATCTCTGAACCACTCTGTCTCCAGCAAAATGGGGGGGAAGCGAGTCAACACAACAGGAATGAGATCCCCAGAGGCACACCCCACACTTGAAATCGGTGTGAGCAGAACATCAGAGCCCTGAGGATTTTAGCCTCGAGCCTTTGAAATCTCTTCTTCAATAGCAATGATTCATAAGCTAAACCGATGCTGCAGCAGCGTCTCGGTGACATTCCCAAGAGGGGACAGTAAATGAAAAACATAAGCTTGAAGGATTAAGGATTCATCTTACCCTGCTGCTTGTAAGCTGAATTCCCCAAACGTCCTCTGTGTAGTTTCTTATAAGTGCTCTTCACCTCTCCTCACCTGTCAGGCGGGCCCAGCCTTTAGAATAATTATCCAGCCCCAAAGACCACACAGGAGTCCGATCCATGGCAAAAAGCAGGAAAAGAAGAGGTAAAGGGGACCAATTTTGTCTGCAGGCGTGCCTCATCTGGAAGACAGCCTGGAGCCACAGAGCTCCAGGGCTAACAATTAGAGCTGGTGTCACACCCTGAAGTGCACAGAGAGGCCAGGTGTGTAAATCTGTGGGGAAGGATGCTGAACACTTGCTCACAATGTGCGTGGAGGGCCCAGCCCCACAAACGTGGGTCAGCCAGGGCCACCATGAGGCTATCATTTTCACAAATACTTAATCGAAGCCTTCCTAGGTGACCACCACGGTCCCACACAATAGCAATGTAAGTCAAAAGGTGAACAAGACATTGAAGAGCACTGCTCCAGTGAAGCTTACACTTTATATTATGGTGAAATTTCACCCAGAGTTGCTAGATCTTCAGCATTTTCAACCAAAGTTGGACACTTAGAATTATTTGAAACCATCCCATTTTAAACACTGCCTGCAATTAAAAACAAAAACAAAAACAAAAAAAAAACACTGTGCAGGTCAAACAAAAATATGTCTGTGGGCTGCATTTGGTCCACAAGCCAACTTCTCTCAACCTCTGACCTACCATTTTTCATTTATTCAGAAGAGACTCGGGCTTCCCTGGTGGCGCAGTGGTTGAGAGTCCGCCTGCTGATGCAGGAGACACGGGTTCGTGCCCCGGTCCGGGAACATCCCACATGCCGTGGAGCAGCTGGGCCCGTGAGCCATGGCCGTTGATCCTGCGCGTCCATAGCCTGTGCTCCTCAACGGGAGAGGCCACAACAGTGAGAGGCCCGTGTACCGCAAAAAAAAAAAAAAAAAAAAAAAAAAAAGAGACTCACCTCCCTAGAGGCCCTTCTTAGACTAAATGATTTTCACAGCAGACTTTCTCAGTAAGATTGGGGCGGCAGTCCACAGGGATACTCACACCACTGTTTAGATTATCGATGATTATTTTAAATAGAATTTATTATTCCTATTTTGACAGAGCTATCAACAAAGGATTTTCTAAAATACTAAACTCCTGAGATTTTATTACTCAACAATATTTTTAAAACTCCTCGAAGACACAAAAAATTGTGACACGAACATAACCATCCCTTAACCATCTACTGCCCAGTCAAAAAGCCGCATGCACCTCGCATTTTGCTGGAAGCACCAGTTCCGTTCAGTCATCTCAGAGACGACATAACAGCACGCTGCAACCTTACCTCCATGGTGTGCGTTTTTCCTGATGATGTCTGTCCATACGCAAAAATTGTCCCATTATAACCCTCAAGGACATCTGTGAGCAAGAAAAAAAATTAAAATTAACTCGTTACTTTGATTGCATGCTAGTGCTGGTTGCCTGTTTTAAAATTGCATTTTCCAAATGGCCCACCTCATTTTTCACACAAATGATGTATTTCAACTCCACGTGCATTTTAAGTAGAATTGTGAGATAAAAGCAGGAACGAGGGCCTCCACTGCTCCACAAAATAAAAAGGAATGGACTCACATGGCTACAGAATATATTAATGAAGAAGGAGGCAGACACACTTTCTCCTGGTAACATCAAAATCGAAACAGGTATCGAGCAGTGTATTTTCTTTTTAGTAGAAAGGTATTTGAGTTTTCTTCTCCACGTTGATCTCTTGAGATCAGTTGAGGTGGGAAAAAAAAACCCAAAACATTATCGTGCCCTGAGTGTCTGGAGTGAGGTGTAGAATAGGATTTCTCTCCTGAAGATCTGATTTGGGTCGGTTTAAACCCTGGCCCCGGCAGGCTCCTTGGGGAGGTGTCTTGAGAAGGCCGTGCTAAGCCCCTTCAGAGCAGAGCTACTCCACAGCTGGGGGGACAGGGTCCCACTCTATAAGCTGAGACACACGGTGACAATCCGATCAGCCCGGAAACCAACTGGGCCCTGACTCGAATTTAGGGCCTCTGTTTTTTCAGTGACTGTGCTAGCGAGATGACCCTGGCCCAAGAGCATCGGGAATTTCTTTTAGTTAAACAAGAAGCAGACTGTGCCCCACGCTGCAGGCCGCTTCCCTCTCTCTCATCCAGGGACGAGGGGAGGCGTGCGGACAGATGGACTGACCCTGCTATGAGCTGACGATTATCTGTGGGAATTCTTTCAAAGCAGCAAAGGTGATTAAAATATATTTAGTGCTCATTTCCCTCGATCCTACTTCATCCACATAAACATCACTGAAAGCGGAATGATGCGTAATTAATATTCCCTGACCCACCATCTCTATATAAAGGGAGGAAGTCCTCATTCCTAAAAGCACGGAGGGGTGGGGACAGGAGCCCCATAAGGGGGTGTCCTCTCCAAGGCCATTTACAGAAAAATCAAGCCAGCCAATCAGCTCCATCTATTTCAGGCCCTGATTAGGTTGGCTGGTTTGCTTGTTTGGTCTCTCTCAATTTTATGATGCTAGTTAGTTTCTGTTGTTTTGTTGGGTCTTTTTTTTTTTTGTTTTTTTTTTTGCGGTACGCGGGCCTCTCACTGTTGTGGCCTCTCCCGTTGCGGACCACAGGCTCCGGACGCGCAGGCTCAGCGGCCATGGCTCACGGGCCCAGCCGCTCGGCGGCATGTGGGATCCTCCCGGACCGGGGCACGAACCCGTGTCCCCTGCATCGGCAGACGGACTCTCAACCACTGCGCCACCAGGGAAGCCCCTGTTGGGTCTTTTAAAAAAAATTTTAATGCACATTGTACTGGTCTGAGGTTTTGGAGTGTGAACTGGGATCAGAAAAGAAAGCAGGATTTTCCCTCGGGTAGCTAAAAAAAGAAAAATTAAGTGGCAGTTTTTTTAAATCCTGGCAGCCCTCAAGAGTTTGTGTCAAGCTATATTGAGAGAGAGAAAATTTTCGCACGTATCCAACTTCTGGTAATGGTTTCCCTGGTAACGGGGGAAGCAAAAACGTGAAGACTACAGTGTAAGGGTTGGAGGTTCAGGCTTCAGTTTTCTCAAAAGTGCCAACTTGCCCAGAGAAAAGATTTCTACAGTCTGAAAATGGTGGCCGGAGTGAAGAGTTTCTACACAACCACAAATGTGACAGGCTTTCAGGGACCAAAGAAAGTGGTCTCCACCCTTGGTGGTTGTTTTCAAATTCTACATATCCATGGCACAAACAACTCCAGACAATGAGAATGCCAGCCACAATCCCAGCGCTAAAGCTCCTGTTTATTAGAGACTAAACCTCTCCCCCCCACATTGAAAGGGCTTTCTTTCTTAAGTCCCCGTGGAGGAAGTAGCCTGGGACGACCCCTTACCTCAGGTGTTGGGGCAGGAAGACGGCAGCCAAGGCCAGGGGTCCAGCTCCCTGGGTTCCTCATCGCAGCCACTGGCCACCCTACTCATTCGCCTGCACCACACAGGCGGCCCTGAACAACTGCCCCACGCTGAAGAAACCTCAGCTCAGAACCCAGCTCTGCAGATGGGAGAAAACCCAGCACTTGCTTCTTCCTCCGCCAGGAAGCCGTGGGACCAAGGCATCTGAATGTTGCCCCGCAGACAACCCCCAGGCTCAGTCCACCCCTCCAAATCCACCCTCGCTAAGAGAATGCACAATCCTCCTAACTCCTAGGGAGTCACCGCTCACCAAACTCCCTCAGGTTAAGGACTGGGGCACACATATGCAAACAAGAGCTCATGGACAGCATCGCTTGCTTGGGGTAGAGAGCTGAGAGGCACACGAGACTCTTACTTGGAGAATCCCTGATTCTTTGCTGCGGCTATTTCAACACTGCAGGCAATTTCTTAGTTGTTTTTTTTTTTTTTGAGAAAAAGAGAACACATAAGAGAAGCCCATTAGGACAAACTCCGTGTGGCCTTTTTTTTTAACATCTTTATTGGAGTATAATTGCTTTAGAATGTTGTGTTAGTTTCTGCTGTATAACAAAGTGAATCAGCTATACAAATACATATATGCCCATATCCCCTCCCTCTCGAGTCTCCCTCCCACCCTCCCTATCCCACCCCTCTAGGTGGTCACAAAGCACCGAGCTGATCTCCCTGTGCTACGCGGCTGCTTCCCACTAGCTATCTATTTTACGTTTGGTAGTGTATATATGTCCATGCCACTCTCTCACTTTGTCACAGCTTAACTTGACCATCCCCCGTGTGGCCTTTAAAGTGTTCAGAATCATGTTACAATTAATTTGTTGTTGGAGAACCCACCTCTGGTGCTCAAGGTTGAACAGGGCTGATGCCGCCCTCTATCAACTGGATTCCGAATCAGAAGGTAATTTTAAAAGAAAACAGGAAACTCTTCAAACCCAGTGTTCTCTACTTTCTTCCAAACTCCAGGTCTGGGGGAGTTTGTTTGTTGTTGAGGCTGTATTTGCTTATGAGAGGAGAGGAGAGGAGAGGCCGGGAGGGGGGTGCAGCACAAAAGTGCATCTGGGGCTGGACCACTGAGATACAGGGAGATGGACACCCGCCAAGCATAGAGAGATGAGGGAACAGGCCTGTGCTCGGTGCCACTGAGCCACACAACCAACCCGCCTGCCTCTCGCAGAAACAGCCCACAGAAAGGCACTTTCATCACGCTGAGGGACAGGTCCTGGGGCCGAGGAGAGCATTTGTTTCAGAGTCTCCGCCATAACATAATGACTGTTTCTATACACCAGCCACAGAGCCAGGAACCAGCCCAGCTGGACAGAACCTTTCTTTGTGATGGAGTCTGGCGTGATGTGACCTCAGCTCATACCACACAGCCAGCGGCGCCCCACGAGCACAGCACACGTCCATCGAGCAGCCAAGCAAACCCAAAAGAGAGAGTCCACAGCGGGTGGGAAGAGCCCTGGGAGGGAGGAGTGGAACGGGGTCCTTGAAAATACTTGCTGCTTCCCGGTGCAGCCTTTAGACCCAAGCTTTCCATCCTAGGTTTTATTAGTTCTGAGTCCAGGTCTTGCTGAAGCAGTAGAGTTAGTTCCATTATCAGGTAAGAATCTGGGGAAGACATAATCATACCTACGCACCAGGGTGCCTGAGGAGGCTGCTGTGGCCTCCTATCGACTCTCCAGGTGAACAGTGGCCTGGTCGTGGCACCAGAGCCCCTGGCAATAGTGGCTGCAACTCATCCCTGGCTTGGAATCCTAAGGCTTTTGCCAGCCAACCACACTACTCAGGCAGGCGGTGCCCAGAGAACGCAGAGACCGTTCTGCCAAATGCCAGAGGCCAACCAGGATACTGGCCCCACCAGTCCGAGGGCAGGCACTGTGCCCAGGTGAGGGCGTGCAGCGTCTTCAGAGTGGAAGTGTGTCTCACTATCGGCAGACAGCCAGGGCCACCTGTCAGCTCTGGAACCCAGTCTCCGTTCTCTCCCCTCTCCCCTTCCCCACCGCCATTCCTACCCCTGTCTTTTTGCAATGTGGTCCATATGGCCTGATGGAAAAGGAACAACTCATAAAATAATTATCAAATGCTCATTATGGGCCCACCAGAAAAGTGGGGGCAGGATAGTAAAATTCAAGTAAGTCAGACGAACTCAGGTTCAAGGCCCAGCCTCGCTTCACTACTCCCTCAACGACCTGGCCAAGTTACTTCACCTCAACTTCCTCTTTAGTACAAAGGGAATACTAATGTTCACACCTCATAAAGTTGTAAAGATTTAAAATGCAATAACATATGTAAAATGCATACAGGGTGCCTGACAGATAACAGCAGCTAAATAAATATAATTCTTCTTAAGAGTCATATATAATAAAATAATAAAATAGATCTGATAATATCCTAAGCTTGTGACTCTTCAATGGGTCCACATCACCTATAAGATAAAGCCCTTCAATTTCTATCAAATTCTGGTCCAGTCTAATTTTTTAGGTCTCATAGCCATGCACCCTGTACCATTCTAAGCTGCCCATATAATTTGGGTCTTTATGCTTTTGCTATTTCTTCTGCTTGTACCACCCTGCATTTTCTATGCTCCTCAGAACGCAACCTTTCCAAGAAGCCTTAATTCTCCAATCCTCCTCTCTACCCACCAAAACCAGTAGTGACTTTCTTCTGTGCTCCCATAGCATTTTGCACACACCCATCCTAAAGCACATAATCCCCACGTGTATGACAATTGTGCATGCGTCTGTCTCTTTCCCTATACTCAAAGATTCTTGCAGTCTTATGTACCTTGGTGACTCCAGTCCCTAGCAGTACTTACCACATGGCAAATACCTAATATACTTTCATAAAAATATGAATGAAAGAAACAACTAAATGAATGCAATTTAAAGAAATTAGAACTGGAAAACAAGAAACCATCTTCTCTAGCACTGGATGGTCTACATCCAGCTAATTTGGAAGGCAAATGCCAGGGGTGGCTTCTGTAGGCTGGGACGCAGTTATTCTTATTTCAGTAATAGTGTCCGGTAACCATGGTTTTTAATTCCTAGGGCATCCATAGGAGCCTTTCTATTTACCATGCTGGTACTCACAAACCCTATAACCTCTTCTAGAAGAACTGGAAGAGATTCTACAGACTCTTTCAGAAGATGTTTTGAGAAATACACACCAGATAAAAAGGGGAGCGTGGGAGGTGCCAGGATTCTACAATCAAATGTTCGAAATATTTTTTTTTAACTCAGTGAAGTTGAAGGGAATGCAAAGACTGAGAGAGAATAAAGCTGTCCAGTTAAAAGGAGTCTTCCTGATCTCAAAAACATTAAGGGTTTAGATAGACTTGAAAAGAAAGCTCACCAGTCCACTACATTACCATGAATCACAGAGACCGCGATTTAAACTTCCTTTAGAAGTCATTTGATTCAATTCTTGGCCTCTAGAAAAAGAAGACCTCCACTGCACCACCTTCCATACTTGATGTAAATAGGGCTTGTCATGGCCACAGATGCCTCAGCTGTACCTAGTAATGTATTCCAAGCAGTTCTTTCTTATATGCCTACATTTTATCTTGCTGATGCAGAAATACACAGCCACTTCCCCTCACACTAGCCTCAGTGGATATTAAAAAAAGTTAAACTTGGTCTTCATCATGCCCCTAATAATTTTCTTTCAAGGGAGAATAAGATACTCTTTATTGCTACAAAATGAGTATGTTCGTGTTATATGTATGGTGCCCAAGAAATGTCTGTTTACTATATCATGTCAGAGCCTGATTTTATTCTATTATTATTATTTTAATTAATTAACTAATTAATTAATTATTGGCTGCGTTGGGTTTTCATTGCTGCGCGCGGGCTGTCTCTAGCTGCAGAGTGCGGGGTCCATTCCTCACTGCGGCGCGCGGGCCTCTCAATGCGGTGGCCTCTCTTGTTGCAGAGCATGGGCTCTAGGCATGCGGGCTTCAGTAGTTGTGGCACGCGGGCTCAGGAGTTGTGGCACACAGGCTCCAGAGCACAGGCGCAGCAGTTGTGGCACACGGGCCCAGTTGCTCCGTGGCATGTGGGATCCGATCCTCCCGGACCAGGGATCGAACCTGTGTCCCCTGCATTGGCAGGCAGATTCCCAATCACTGCGCCACCAGGGAAGTCCCGATTTTATTCTAAATAGTTTTCTTTGTGGCTCACTATATATTTGGGCCTCAAGTTATCCATAGTTAGGGTGTCCACAGGAACCCCCCAGGGATTGCTCATTTCTGACATTTCATATATTATAGAGAATTCCAAGCGCTGAAAGGACCCAAACTTATCTAGTAAATAAAGACTCAAAGATTATTATTATTGTTTGTTAATCACAGGATTTTTAAAAAACAGAGTGTATCCATCTCTAATTACAATGTGAACTTAGAGAGGGCAGGTATGTGTTTAAATGGCCCTAACGCTTAGCATAGCACGTAGTAAATACTATTTAGATCTGATAATGAAGGAGGAGAGAAAAAGAAGGAAATTCTGGCTCATATGTGATTAATCTTACTTTAATAAAAATATGAAAGAGTCTGACAATAGAGGGGAAGGAGGGCTGACTAGAAGCAAACTAGAACTATATATTCCAGAAAGAAAGAGCAAATATGTTTAGATAGAAAGAGAAGCAAAAGAGTAGAAGTAGAGAGAAGACAAAAATTACCACCAGATACAGGCCCAAACGATTAATTCAAAAAAAGTTCATATTCAGGCATATTTTTTCTCTTCAATTTTCTATAATAATCTTACTGTGAACAGCGTCTAATTTAATTGCTGTCTGCAACAAGAATGTGAATAACCATACACCTCAGGCAAGGAACATTACATTCTGATGGGCGTCTCCCACGCAGGTGTCCAGGGTCAGAATTAATCTAACAGATGTACCCAGGGCTGATTTTCACGCATTTCAAGTAGTTAGGTTAGTCAGCTCAGCTTCTAAAAATAAGTGGATCTAATATGACAAGATGTTTGGGGGTTTTTTGTTTGTTTGTTTTACTTTTCACTCTTTGAATCTAGCACTGCCTATAAAAGTGGCAGCATCAAGACATGTGAAAGCACAATTGCTGCAGCATTCAAATTTGAAGGCAAGGATTTAATGATGAAAAGCAAAGTATGAAAGGCAAAGATGCCCCTCAGCTCTGTCCAGATGGTGAGCTCCCCAAAGGCAAGCTCCACCCTGCCCCCGATTTAAAAGGGCAAGGTAGAGCAACGTGTAAATTGCTTTGTCTCCTTGCTGTTATTTTGACACAGATCCTTCAGGACCAAGGCCAGTCCCAGAGAATAGGATTGATCTCTAAGACACAGATTCAGGCTTCAGGCTACCTATGGGGAAGAACAGATGTCAGGATCTGGGTGGCATGCTTGAAAGTGGGTTAGATGAAAGTATAATTGAGGAATGCTGACTAGCAAGAACAACTCACTAACCAGCAAGGTAATGTGATCTTAGGATGCTGTAGAAAATTCCTTGATGCCCAAGAATTTCCCACATTTAAAGCTTCTTCCTGAAGACTATACTTTCAGGGATCATTTCTATTGACACATACATACTACTATATATAAATAGATAACTGTATACCACAGAGAGCTCTACTCAGTACTCTGTAATAGCCTATATGGGAAAAGAAGCTAAAAAAGAGTAGATATAGGTATATGTATAACAGATTCACTTTGCTGTACACCTGAAACTAACACAACATTGTAAATCGATTATACCCCAATAAAAAAATTTAAAATTAAAAAAGAAAAAAAAGCTTCTTTCTGAAGAGACAGATGCACAAAATAAATCAACCAAAAATACACAACTGGAGTCTCAGAATAGATATTTTTCTCCTGAGGAGGTACTATACCTTCAGCAGTATTTTAGAACCATTACAGAAATAGCGTGACTATAGCTTACCTTGCTTTTAAACTTCTGGGTGACAGAATAACACTGCCCAAAAGGTGGCAAAAGAAATCTCCTTGGAAAGGAGGTATTGAGGAGTTAAATAACTTGCCTGACATCACAGCAAATCAGGGCCAGAACTCGCTATAATTCAGTGTTTCCAATTAGCAGGCCTCTGCTTATGGTCAAAGGGTATTGATTCCTAGGCTGCGGATACCACTTACTGTCTTCCATTACTCTGAAGCGCCCCGAGGAAATGAAGAGTTAGCACTTACCTTTGACAATTTGCTTTGCACACGCGTTGTAAACCTGCTCTTGGGTCGTGGTGGGAGGCAGCACTCTGTCGAAGACATATGGCTTTCCTTGCTAGAAGGAAACGGCAAAGCACATTAGACACTTAGGAAGAAAAGGCACTAATGGCACTAGTCAGACCATAGGTACTAAGTCACCAAGCCCACTCTTTAAGGCAGTTCCTTACCAAGACTAGGGAAATTTTCTTTCTTTTTTTAAAAAATAAATTTATTTATTTATTTTTATTTTTGGCTGCGTTGGGTCTTCGTTGCTGTGCGCAGGCTAAGCGCGGTGAGCGGGGGCTACTCTTCATTGTGGTGTGCAGGCTTCTCATTGCGGTGGCTTCTCTTGTTGCGGAGCATGGGCTCTAGGAACGCAGGCTTCAGTAGTTGTGGCACTCGGGCTCAGTAGTTGTGGCGCATGCGCTTAGTTGCTCCGCAGCATGTGGGATCTTCCCGGACCAGGGCTCGAACCCATGTCCCCTGCATTGGTAGGCGGATTCTTAACCACTGCACCACCAGGGAAGCCCAAGACTAGGGAAATTTTCTAACGTGAAAGACATGTTTGTGTGTGTGTACTGTATGTTGAGAATCGGAAAGGAGAAAGAAGAAAAACATTTTTTTTTCCTACTTGAAGCACCTTTTCTGATGAAATGTAGGTTGACACGTCATTCACGCATTTAAACAAATATTTAGTCACTGAGAGTTTCTTCTGATCCAGGCATAGACTAGATGCTAACCAAATCAGAAGACAGTCCTGCCTGGAGAACATTCAATCAAATGTGACAGCTATAATGAACAAGAAAGCAAACACACAGGAAAATGCAACATGCCTAGGAATAACGTAAAGGGACAGAGGGGATGAGAGAAGGCCAAAGAAGACCTCCGTGAAGCAGTACCAGTTAAGTGGATCTTTAAAAGATCAGAAAGGTGAAGAACCGCGGAAGAACATTCCAGGCAAAGGGTGGAGCAGACAGGAAGGGGCCTGGAGTGCTCAAGGAACTAGAGGGTGTACAAGAGGAGATGGGAAAGGAAATTAGCCAAGGTAACGCACTTGGATTTTATTCAGTGGGAAGATGCCATGATCTAAGAAGCTGCTCTTAATAGCCAGATATTATTGCTCTGTGTCCTAGATTACTCTAGTGTTTTCTTCACATGCATAAGTGGTGTCTTAACTGCGTGGAGGCTTTGGAGATAAAGGGGGGCCTCTACATAAATATATTTATAAATATATAAATCAAGTGCTCTCCCCAGGTGTGGGCTCTGGGGATTTGGCCCGACACTGGGCTGTGTGCGATTGGAGGAGGGAACTGCCGGAGGGAAGGGAAGAGGTTCTGCTGAGGTGCTACTGACCCCGGAGGTGCAGAGCCCTGCACTCCACCACTCAGCGTTCAACAAGCAGTTACTGGGCGTCTCCACGCCCGGTGCTGCACACTGGGGAAGCAGGTAGGGAGGACAGACACAGCCTTTTCCCCGGGAGAACCCCCCATCACAGCACCTCTCCCCCACCAATTACCACCCAGGCAAGGGGTGGTCTTCCCCCGGCCCCTTCACCTTCATTTTCCCCAAGTGCAGAAGGGAGGGCAGGAGAAGAGAAGGGAGGAGAGGAGAGAGCCAAGAGCCTCCTTCACTCCCACCCTGCACCTCCTACATGTGGCTCTGGACACGGGGAACCACCCAAGGACAAGTCTGACACCTTGAAAAGATAACCGCTCACGGGGGGTTCCAAGGACAAGGCTTGTTACATCCCATAACCTTCACACAAAAGGAAGCACACAGCTGTCAGACCGGCTTAATATTTCACTCCTCTATGTCTATGGTAAAGCCACACGTAGGTGAGGCTACGCGTTAGGGCTGTGCTCTCGAGCTTTCGTCTTTAAAAAAACAAGATTGCGCCAACCAGGTAAACGAGCTACTTCCAGCTTGGTTTTAGAAAAAAAATGGAGAATTTTCAGGTACGATCAAATTTTGTTTTTATACAAAGCAGCAGAACCATTCGTTCTGTTAAAATTCTGGAAAGGGATTATTTCCTGATGTTTTGTTCCCAGCAAGTCTCATTCAATCAGTGAATCTAGTATTGGGCTGAATGACCACAATTATACTCCTCACTGCAATCTATTGCCAACGATCAGCCCACCATATTCTTAGCAGCTTTATCCATTTGTAAAAGTCAACTAAATGTCAGTAGTGTAAAAGGTTAGAATAAACATTTACAGAGTTTGCCTAAGTATTTGTCGTCCGCTGAACCTTCTGGAAAGAAAATGCAGCTTTGCTTAATTTAAAACAAATCCATCATTTCTCCAAACTTGATGAGAATCACCAAAATAAACCGTCTTGCGTACAGCATGATCCTGCTTTAGGTTTTAGAGAAAATGCACTTGACACAGCAGGGGAAAGGACCTATTAAATTATAGTATATGATACAAAAAATAGGACTCCCCAATTTTGCCCTTTAATTTAAAATGTTTGTTGGAGTGTGCTATGCTTTCACTTTCAAAGACGTAGAAAGCAAGAAATCTCTACTCTTCATTTCAATAGTATCACATTTACCAAGTGACAAACGCATAATATAACAATTTTCCATAAGCTGAAGTTAATTCCCAAACAGAAACTGCCTTCGAGAAAAGAGAACATTTAGAAAATGATTTGTTATGAGACTTATCTTGTCAGGATTAGAACATAAATTAGTTAAAAATGTAAGCATTTTTATGTGTCTTTTCATGCACTGAGGCGGTCATAGGCTTTTATTTTTAAGAACTGACTTGTGGCACAGTGTGCCAGCTGTATATACAACGGCCATTTAAGCAAAAATAACAACGAACTCATCACTCAATGCTGTTTTGGTAAAGAAATGAAAATCTCACAAATCCTGGTCGAGACTGCAGCAAAGACCCCCAGGAGACAAGAGTCTCCCTGTTTCTGATCCCACTGTGGCTGAGGGTTTCTGTGGGCAGGCCATGGGCCCAGCTTGCTCTAGTTGTCACTACATTTGCAGCTGCAGAGTAAATTTTTGGATTTACATCTTAACATGGGTGCTGGGTGCTAACATTTGAAACTGAATGATGAGGTCACCAGTTACTCCTTCTGGAGACACTTTCCTTTCCAGGCACCTATTCAGCACATGGTCCTCTGAGACCTCTCTGGCCACTCTGTCCGTGACCTTTGCTGATGTCTCTTCCAGACTTCTGAGTGACAGTGTGTCCTGGAGCCAGACCTCAGCCTCCTCTCTGTGATTCAAATGAACATGTCAGCCTTCAAATCTCACCCAAGCTCCAGATTCATACACTCAATCGCCTGCTAGACATTTCCACTTGGGTGTCCATTAGCCATCTCAAACTTGACTGGACAAAACAGAACCATCAAGCCCTCTATGTCTGAGTAAGAACTGCACCACCAATCACCTAGTACTCATGCCAAAATCATCCATCACGTCCCATAGATTCCAAATCCAAAATATATCCCAAATTCTATCGCTTCTCACCATCTACACCACATAACCCCAGTCCAAGCCACCATCGTTTCTCATCAGGACAACAGCTACAGTCTCCTGACCGGTTTCCCTGCCTCCATTCTTGCTCCTAACAATCCAATCTTCACTTAGCAGAGTGAGCTTTCTAGAACTGTAAATCAAATGGTATCATCCCTCTTAAAATTCTCCAGTGGCTCCTATTATACTTAGACTAGACCCTCTCCACCCTCAGCTCCCTGCATTCTCCTCCATCTTACTACAGCGTAGCCCACTGGACTTCCTTCAGTACCGTACTTATTCCTCGGCTCAGAGCCTTTGCTCTTAACGCTTCCACCTTCTTGGAATTCTCTCACTGCAGATCTTCACTTGGCTCACCACAGATCTTCATTTGGCTGTCTCTTCATCCCCTGCCAGATGTCAACTCCAACTTCTCCTCCTTTGAGGGCTTCCGTGACGCTAAACTAAAGCAGCCCCACCCCACCCTGCCATCACTTTCTATTACATTACCCTATTTGGTTTGCTCCACAGAAATTACTATGTGACCCATTCTCAACCAATCAAATGGACCACTACTATTAAAGCATCTAACCGGCTAAGACAGAAGCCATATAAATGCCAAGACCTAATTGCATGTTATGCAAACCTGCTGCAATTTATGAAAGGAACCTGGATGGGACACACACTCCACATACATTACAACTGAAAATAAGGTAACCCAGCTTTGCCATGGAAGTCTCTCGCAGAGCAGTGCTAATTGCATGGGAGCAGTGTAGCTAAATAACTTACCAGGATCACATACAAAAAAATAACAGCAGATGGTTCTTACATTTTTATAGTTAAAATTAAAAAACAAAAAAGTCAAACCACCAGAATTCCTATCAAGTGATTGAGAGCAAAGTGTCTGTGAACTATATGGCCTGTCTGTTAATACATTTGACCTGTTACCCAACAACTGTTCCCCATCCTGGAAGGAATATTACTCTGGGAGACAGAAGAAAGCAAAAGACCCACTTAAAGTTTTAGAAAATGGGCACCAGGAGAGAGGTTAAGGAAACTGAAATTAATTATGCCCAAGAAGAGATAATCAAGAGGTAATCTAATAACAATCTCTGAGACCAACCAAGGGTTGTGACCAAAGGGGGCCAATGATTTAAATGATTTTTCTTCTATCTTTATTAAGAAAGAAAGAAACAGGAAAAAAAGACTTAAATTTCCACAACAAGATTTAAACTCACTCCGTGGGATTATCTTCAGACACTGAGTAGAGGAAGTGATTACTGAGAATATCACTAACCTCTCCATCCCAGGTGTTTGCGTGACTTCACTCCTGAAAGTACAGAATATGACAAGTTCTTCCTGTGCTGACCACCTTCTCACGACTGTCCACCAACACCATCACCAGCCACTGTGATCCAAATCCTTTTATATTTTATCTCTTTTAATTCTCACAGTAACTCCATGAGGTAGGTATTATTATCTCCATTTCACAAACTGGAAAACTAAGGCCCAGGCACATCACCAGCTCTATTACTTTGGGGAAATTACTTTAAGTCTCTAATTTCAAGTGTTCTTCCTTTACATCATGCTGTTTTCCTAGGTAGCTAATGATTTACTGGAAAAGTAGGAGACACATGGAACAGCAGATGTTAGGACTAACATGAAAGATGGAAGCAAAGCGATTAATGAGGCAACAAAAGACAGAGAGCCCTACCATAGCCTACAGAAGTCGAGACAGCATTAACCATGAAGTTGGGATTGACAGGAACCCAATGAGGAAAGAAGGGCTTAAGATCGGGAAAGAAGGACAAGACTGGCAAGAAACACGGTGGGCATTATGCACATGGCAAGGCTTCCTTGCAACAGAAGGAATTAAAAACAGGTGAAAGCCAACCAGAGGCAAGGAAAAGGCAGATGTAAGACTTGTTATGAAAAGAAGGAGTTATTAAGAAAAATTCTAAAATTTTTCAGAGCCGAAACGTCCTTGGTCCAAACCCAGCATTGTGTTTTACAGACAAACAAATGAGATTGGGAGAGGGTAGATGACCTGCAGAAAGTCACCCAGCCAGTTAGGTGGCTAGCAGGTCTGTGCCTGGAATCCAGACCTCCTGGCTCCCTGTGTCATGCTCTGAGAGTTCTGGCTTTAGAATCAATTGCTCTCTCTGAACATCAAGGAAACAAGCATGAGCCTCTGGTACTTTTTTCCCCTGCTTTCTTCCCCATCAATTCTAAATTATTTCCAAATATACAATTGATTAGTTCAACAAAGAGTTCTTGCTATGAGAGCTGGAGCAGTACAGCAGGAGAATTAGAATCATGGCCTCTCAGAGTTAACAGGAACTTGAGAGTCAGCCCATCCAACGCCCTCTCAATGCACAGCTCTCATCTCCACAGCCCTGCGAGGCAGCAGGGAACCTGCATGAAACTCAACTAGCTCCAAATGTTAGAAAGTTGTGTTCTTGTATCGATTTAAAATCGGCATCCCTGAAGCATTAGACCTGGCGCTGTCCTCCAGAACAAGACAGACCAAGGCTCTTGGCCTACATTTACATGGCAGTTTTTTTTCACTTTGGGAGCTAAGTGTTCAACATCCAAATCTCTTTTCTCTGAGAGAGAAAGGCAGATGTGCTTCCTTCCGGAAAGGTGTATGGATTTGTCTTGAATTGAAGGACTCCAAAGACGTCCAAGGTTAAGACATCAGTAAAACATTATATTAGTTTGCACAAGAATAAATCAAATAAGATAAACTCATAAACTGTCCAGGGCTTGGCAAACAATCTGAAAGAATGTTTCTAAAACATTAACTAAAAAGCAGGAAGCCTTTGGGTTAATGTTGATACTCATTTTTTTATTGACACAAATATTCTGCCAGAATAAGTTTTGTTTTGTGTTGTTTATTGAAATACAGCTCACATACCATGAAATTCACCCCTTTAATAAGCAAGTACAATTCAGTGGTTGTCAGAACATCCACTAGGTTGTGCAACCATCACCTCTGTCTAATTCCAGAGCATTTTCACTCCCCTAAAGAGAATCTCTGTACACATTAGCAGTCACTCCCCAGCCTCTCAATTCCCCCTGCCCTGGGAAACCACTAAGCTACTTCCTGTCTTTACAGATTTGCCTGTCCTGGAATCATATGATATGTAGCTTTTTGTGACAGGTTTCTTTTACTTATAATGTTTTCGAGGTTCATCCATGTTGTAGAATGAACCACTTCATTCACTTTCATGACTGAATAAAATTCCATTGTATGCATTTACCACATTTCATGGATCCATTCACCAATTGATGGACATTTGGGTTGTTTCCAGTTTTGGGCTATTGTGAGTCCTGCTAGGAACATTCATGTAGAAGTTTTTACGTAGACATATATTTTCATTTCTCCTGGTAATGTAACTAGGAGTGGAATTTCTGGGTGATATAGTAACTCTATGTTTAACTTTTTGAAGAACTGACAAATTGTTTTCCAAAGTGGCTATACCATTTTACATTCCCACCAGCAGCATATCAGGGTTCTAATTTCTCCACATCCTTGTCAACACTTGTAATTATCTGTTTTCTTTATTATAGCCATCCTAGTGGGCAGGCAGTGGTATTTCTTGCTGATATCGGGAGAAGTTTTTAAATTGACACTTACATCATAAAATTTATATTAATTTATATTATGGACACAGAGATGTTCCCAGGCATTGTAACACATTGCTGTGCTGTTATGTTAACATTTATAAAATGGCCTGGAATGAATCATCTTATGAAAACTATAAATTATACACATCCACATGCTTTAAGAAAGAGAACAGTGGACCAGGAGGAGGGGACTTATAAAAGGATTTATAACGGTGTTTCTGTACTCCTCACTCTAGTAGCCAATACTTAATGTTGCCCAAAGAAGGCTGCCTACCAAAATATAGTGGAAATGAAGCCAAATACACTTGGGTATAATTCCCATTTCTCTGAGGCTCAGTTTCCTTGTCTGTAAAACAGAGTCAATATTATCCACAATTCAGGCCTCCTGTGAGGATTAGATGTGCTCATGCAAGTAAAGGATCTAGGGCAGCGCCTGGTGTTACAGAAGATGCTCAAGACATGGTCAGTGTTATTCTGTTACGAAAAATTTGAGCCAATTTTCACCGGGCATTTGTACTGCAAACTTACTCAGCAGTGACCTTTTAAAGGAAGGGATGCTAATAAGTGATAATCATTTATCATGTACCAGCTCCGAGACTTGGCATGCCGGTGCCCCTACCACACCCAAGTGCCAAATCACACCTCAGGCATCTAGGCCCCCAGGTCTGCGACTCGTGAGCTCTGCTCCACAGAGCACGGGGGCCACTTAATTTCCAGCGGTCCTCGAAAAAGTTACTCTGTGCTAAGGCCATCTCCTACACTCTTTAAAAATAAATAGAATTTCCATGTTCAGTCATAAAGCTTGTTCAGGAAAGCAGAGGAGCTGTGTCTGGTACGGGCACTTGTAGACCCACCAGCTTTGCTATTACAGATTTGGACCCTCCTGG